>NC_140628.1:25867311-27208145 GCF_057382275.1 Copadichromis virginalis
AACAAGGACTCTTCTCATCCTGGCAACCACCTTTTCTTTCTGTTGCCACTTGGATGGTGCTAGAGATCAATAAAGGCCTGCATTAAACTGCACACTGCCGCCACGCACAGCATCCTTGTGCAATATCGCCAAGGACTTCACAGGTGATATTTGCGTGTGTGTTCATAAATTCATAAATGTGTATGGTGTGTGTGGATTTTAACTTATACCTGTCCTATTTTTCTAATTTCTATCCCGTTTATATATTTTTAAATTTTGTTAAAGCAAGGCTTTTTTTAGAAGTTGCTTGAAGTTTTTCTGCTTAATGTGTCTCACTTGTGCACGGCTCAGGAAGATGCTCGTTATCTGTAGAAACACAAATAAAGGCATTCAGTTTTATTCTGTTTTGTTCGAAAAGTAAATACAACAGATGTTAAACACATTTCACATAACTAAATCCTAGTGAGTGCCATTCTCTCCAACTTCTGATTTCTCCTCACCTGGCATTTAACTTTTAATTGAAAATTACTTTTAGATATATTAAAACATGTAATGCTCTGTAGACTCCTTTAAGAACAAGGCTTAGCCAGGCCTTCTATTGATGTTCTTTTGTTATTATTTGTATAACTGTTTTTTTAATTCTCTATCACTTTTAACAGTTTTAATGTTTATTGTGATCATTCCCAGTTTTCTGTATAAAGCGCTTTAAATAAACTTAACTTACCTATTTACTCGGGTATCGACAGGCCTATCTCCCCCTACTGGGTAGAATTCGTAGTAAAAAGTTGCAAAGACAATAATAAAACTCTTCCTTTGCGCTTCTCTACAGACAACACGGTACTGTCGCGTTGAATTATGGGACACAGAGTAAAGATGGAAGCCGCCACACAGAGCATGTCGAAGCGTCAATAACAAACATTTTAAAGCGTTGCATGTTCGTAAGTGATCCTTAGCTGCGATATAAACAAAGGACTCGAGTGGCATAAGATTCTGAACACGCGTGGAAACAGGTAATGGTCGAAACACTGACTTCAATGTAATGTGCTAGCTGAAGCTAAAGCTAAGGGTCACCGTAAAGATGGTTAAAGAAACTGATGCCGTGTTTAAAGAAGGAACAGTAAACTTTAAAAAATACTCTGAATTTTATGAGCGTTGACTTCAAGTTTCATCTAAATGATCTGTTAACAACTTCTGGCAGAAAACTGTGGACATGTCTCTGCTGGGAGGTCTGCTGAGAGCTGGGGCGTCCTACTGTCAGTCTGCTGGGACGCTGCTGCACACCGTCAGGACCATTTCTACAGGTGAGTTGTCTCACTGGTTCCAGTAGCAACTGGTAACCTGAACTCAGGAAGTAAAGCAAGTCGTCTATTACTCGGAAGATTTCTGGTTTGACCCCTGATTGCTTCGGCCAAAGTGTCCTTGGAAATAAGACAGCATGCACTTGGCGCAGATTAAAACATGTTTGTACGAATGTCGGTGTGAATGTGACATTCTGCGTGTGCCTGCATGAATTTTCTTGATTTCAGTAACAAAAAACAAGTTAGACTCAAACTATCTTAGGGATGGGATCTCATGAAATCAAGCTTTCAAAGTTGTATAGGGATTTTAACTCTTTCCTCCTTGGACCCCTATTAGCCCTGTTTCTCTTTTCTGACCCGAGCGGTTTCTGTCATACAGTGGGGCAAAAAAGTATTTAGTCAGCCACCGATTGTGCAAGTTCCCCCACTTAAAATGATGACAGAGGTCAGTAATTTGCACCAGAGGTACACTTCAACTGTGAGAGACAGAATGTGAAAAAAAAAAATCCATGAATCCACATGGTAGGATTTGTAAAGAATTTATTCGTAAATCAGGGTGGAAAATAAGTATTTGGTCACCTCAAACAAGGAAAATCTCTGGCTCTCACAGACCTGTAACGTCTTCTGTAAGAAGCTTTTCTGTCCCCCACTCGATACCTGTATGAATGGCACCTGTTTGAACTCATCATCTCTATAAAAGACACCTGACACAGCCTCAAACAGTCAGACTCCAAACTCCGCCATGGCGAAGACCAAAGAGCTTTCGAAGGACACCAGGAAAAGTATTGTCGACCTGCACCAGACTGGGAAGAGTGAATCTACAATAGGCAAGCAGCTTGGTGTGAAAAAATCAACTGTGGGAGCAATCATCAGAAAATGGAAGACATACAAGACCACTGATAATCTCCCTCCATCTGGGGCTCCACGCAAGATC
This sequence comes from Copadichromis virginalis, assembly GCF_057382275.1. Taxonomy (NCBI): domain Eukaryota; kingdom Metazoa; phylum Chordata; class Actinopteri; order Cichliformes; family Cichlidae; genus Copadichromis; species Copadichromis virginalis. The sequence goes on from NC_140628.1 coordinate 25,869,523, forward strand.
TCATCCCGTGGGGTCAAAATGATCATGAGAACGGTGAGCAAAGATCCCAGAACCACACGGGGGGACCTGGTGAATGACCTGCAGAGAGCTGGGACCAAAGTAACAAAGGTCACCATCAGTAACACACTACAACGGCAGGGAATCAAATCCCGCAGTGCCAGACGTGTTCCGCTGCTGAAGCCAGTGCATGTCCAGGCCCGTCTGAAGTTTGCCAGAGAGCACATGGATGATACAGCAGAGGATTGGGAGAATGTCATGTGGTCAGATGAAACCAAAGTAGAACTTTTTGGTATAAACTCAACTCGTCGTGTTTGGAGGAAGAAGAATACTGAGTTGCATCCCAAGAACACCATACCTACTGTGAAGCATGGGGGTGGAAACATCATGCTATGGGGCTGTTTTTCTGCCAAGGAGACAGGACGACTGATCCGTGTTAAGGACAGAATGAATGGGGCCATGTATCGTGAGATTTTGAGCCAAAACCTCCTTCCATCAGTGAGAACTTTGAAGATGAAACGAGGCTGGGTCTTCCAACATGACAATGATCCAAAACACACCGCCCGGGCAACAAAGGAGTGGCTCCGTAAGAAGCATTTGAAAGTCCTGGAGTGGCCTAGCCAGTCTCCAGACCTCAACCCCATAGAAAATCTGTGGCGGGAGTTGAAAGTCCGTGTTGCTCGGCGACAGCCCCAAAACATCACTGCTCTCGAGAAGATCTGCATGGAGGAATGGGCCAAAATACCAGCTACTGTGTGTGCAAACCTGGTAAAGACCTATAGTAAACGTTTGACCTCTGTTATTGCCAACAAAGGTTATGTTACAAAGTATTGAGTTGTATTTTTGTCATTGACCAAATACTTATTTTCCACCCTGATTTACGAATAAATTCTTTACAAATCCTACCATGTGAATTCATGGATTTTTTTTTTTTTCACATTCTGTCTCTCACAGTTGAAGTGTACCTCTGGTGCAAATTACTGACCTCTGTCATCATTTTAGGTGGGGGAACTTGCACAATCGGTGGCTGACTAAATACTTTTTTGCCCCACTGTATATAGGGCTTCCTGAACAAAATGACTAGATGTCCATCAGAAGTTAGTGGGGTTAATCTCTTCCTACGTGGTATTACTAGGGCTATTCATTAGAAAAACCTGGAACACATTTTAATGGTTGTTAAACTTAATCTTTTATTTTATGTGTGTATATATGGGATTCAAAACACATACAGGTGTGGGGGAAAGAGTTAAGATAGCTTGATAAATCAGAAAAAGGGGATTTTTGTCCAGTCAGTGCATAACCTCTCTAAATTTGATTTGAGTGGGAATTTCACTGTAATTTCACCCAAAAAAATGGGAGTAGGGGTTAAAAAGGGGAGGCATTTCTGTTGTTTGGGTTAAATTATGGTGACATGAATTGAACTTTTATTGTATTTATTTTTATTTTAAGGCATTTTAAGAGTTATAAGTTTGACAGATTTTTCTTTATATATTTTTCTCCAAATGCAGGGTAGTTTTAATGTAGGCTGGCCTCATTTAAGCACTGTTTTTGAGAGTAGTGCACAGACTGTGGATTTTATGTCACTCTTTACACTGTTAGTGTAATATGTGCCACTGTAAGGTAAAAAGTATGCACAGTTAGCATAAAATAAAAAAAGACCAGAAATTGTCCAATAGTCCAAAACTGCATATCTATCTATATCTATATATAAAAAAACATTTTCTCCACACCGAGTGTTTGTTGTTCAGAAATATCATCAGTGTCATTTACAGAAGCCTGAGTTGTTTGAAACTGAGGCGGCAAAACTGCAACCCCAAGCCACCCTGTCATCACTCCGTCACTGCCAGTTAGTTGTGTTTACAACCTCTAGTTAACGACACTACCTCTCATGATCATCAACATCATCATCAGTTGTGAGAAAGAGGACATTGAAGCTATGATGCTGATGCGTGCTGTGATGGATATTCATGAATCATTCCCTCCATTCTCACTTTTTAGTCGCTCTCAGCTCAGTAGAAATGGGCCTACACTGCCCGACAAACACATGGTGTGTTAGCATATTCCATTCAATATCATGATGAAATGTTCACCGGGAACAGTTGGACACTTGTAGGATATAATTAAGATAACTTAGAGCAGATATTCCTTTTACTAGCTCATCTTTATCTGCCTGCTTCACTGAACATTCCACATTCCAACATGTTTTTATATGAGCATTTGTCGCATCTGATATTTTGTGTAGAAACATTTATGTGGACTCCAAAAAGACGACCTGCTTACTCTTTGCACTGCCTCATTTTATTTGTTCAAATAAAGTCACGCATGTTCGAATCATTTAAATGTCGTCCACAAGTCAGACCAGCACGATATGAACACGACCTTTTTAAAGCTCTAAGCAATTACACGTTACCAAATAAACAAGACAAAAAATTAGGTTCACATAGAAATTGAAGTCGTGAGCGACCTCTGCTGTCAAGAACAACAGTTATATTTTCCTCAACAAGAAACAGAACAAACTCAAACCACCCCGGACCTGCGGTGCACGAATCATCCCATGAGTGTGTTTAAAAAGCTTCTCTGGTATCTATTGAGTCATTAGTAAACATCTGTTCCAATATGGCTACCTGGTAAAGTTATTCTTATAATTTTCTAGTAACCTGGATGTTAAATATTTTCAAATAATTTAATTGTCTGGGAGTAGAAGAAATGTTATGTGTTTATTTGTACTGTATGTATGGAGCCATATATATGCTGATTCATTGAGTCTGTGAACAACATGGTGCATAAAGTGTACATTAGCTTTTGTATTTGATACCTTTGATTTGAATCATTTAATGTGAATGAGCACATCGAGTAATCTGCAAATTGTTTAGAGAACAAAATAGACTATTTTCCCCAAATGTGAACAAGCACTTTGTGCTACTGTGTGCTGTTTTCAGGTACATGCTGTCAGATCAGGATGCACGCCATCCCTCAGCCGAAAAAGGTGGACAGATGGACTGAGAAGAGGAGCATGTATGGAGTTTATGATAACATAGGAATCTTGGGTGAGTATCCTCAGCATCCAAGAAAATTAAGAGGATGTACTGTACAACTGTTGGATGGTTAGTTTGCTGTTTCTAAGTCATAATGAGTAACTTAACTTGTCTTAAGGGCTGACTGTGTGTGTGTGCGTGTGCGTGTGTGCATACAGTCTTACAGTATTCTCAACATCCGCACAGTAAATTGGCAGGAGATGGTGTGATAAGATAAGCTGGGTATGAGCGTAGGTGAACAAATCTATGATGATCCGACATTTAATCTGATATGGTGCCTTGCTTTGCTGTTCATTTGACCAGTTTTGCCTCTCCCACAGCACACTTTTTTTTTTTCTTTCACATAAACTGTCTCTCTCTCTTCGTGCTCTTTCTACAGGGGACTTTAAAGCTCATCCTAAAGACCTAATTGTTGCCCCCTGCTGGCTGAAAGCTTTCAAAGGTAATGAACTGCAGCGGGCAATTAGAAAAAAGAAGATGGTGGGAGACAGAATGATGACTCAGGACAGGCACAACTTGGAAAAGAGGATACGCTTCCTCTATAGACGCTTCAACCGCACTGGCAAACATCGCTAATGCTGAACAAAGTGCAGAGCAGCCAAGAAGGACTGTGTCAGTCTGTTGGTGTGATTTCATGCTGTCACTGTGCTCTGTTTCCATTTTTCTAGGTTATTGTGTGTTTCAGACTGAATGTGCATTATTCATTTCTTATCAGTAACTGATTCAAAATAAATGCTACTAAAACCTGAAAATAAATTTTAAATGGACTGGAATTTGTGGCTTTTTATTCCTCGAGACCCAACGAACATTCAGATAAAGCTGAACTAGTTAGTCTGTAATTAAAAATGATATCATGGGATTACTTCGTGAAAATAGGCTCTAGTGCAAAAGTCAGAAAAAGCTTAGGATGAAATGACCTGTTGAAGTAACTGATAAATTCAGATGTTTAATACAAAAATCATTTGGAGGGTTTCTTGAGTTAGTTTGAGGTCTGAGAAACTTTCAGAGCTTTAACTTTTATCAAGTGAAGCGAGTAATAGTTTCACCTTGTAAAGGACCTTGAATGACTAGTCTTTGTGCTGTGTGAATACATTTGCCTCGCCTGTTGATCATCTCGTTATCGCAGTAAGCTGATGGGTAAGTTTGGGTCCTGATTGTACTATGATGTTACTTTGGCATGTGCCACCGAAGGTATTACATTGTTACAAACCAAGCTTTTAGCCAAGGTCCTCCACAATAGAAGTGTTAGTGTGCTCTGCAAACTTGCTCCCCAAACTCCCCCAAGCTAATCCAATACAGGTTTCACAGAAGCCACAGGACAGCCTCAGAGTTTCTGTGGGGTTGGTGTTTTTTTGTTTGTTCGTTTTTTAGGATCAAAATATTAGGCAGATGGTTTTAATGTTATGTCTGAAACAATGGAAATGCCTAAACATAATGCACATGATCTACCATTTCAAGGCTAATGGGACTCCATTGTCTAAGAAGAGTTTCAGTGAGACAGTGGACTCTGCATGCAGCAATTTTCTCCTACTCCAGAGCACTGCTGAGCTCGCTCATTGGTGTTCAACCATAAGAAGGCTTTTTCCCACACTCCAGTTCACTCCCAGGGTGTTTGATAGGGTGGAGGTGGAGGCTCAGTGCAGGTGAAGTTCCTCATGTGGGCACTTGTGTTAAAACAGGGAAAGCACTTCCCCAGTGTGCAAAAAAACATCTGTCTCCATAGTGTCATGGGACAAAAAGCAAATGTATTTGCAAAACAGATTACTTCTTAATTTTTCTCCATATACGTCATCAAATTTTGAATAAACTCTTCAAAGCTGTTCTTGCAGCTTAGACAAATGCAAGTTATTGTAAGGAACCTTGAAAAGGTCACATTTAGTCTCAATGAGACTAAATGTGACATCCTAAACAAGACCTTTTGGACATACTGCTTAACTGTAATTTTCTTTTTAACATCTGAAGAGCGTCACATTCTAGTATGTTTCACTTCATTGCTCTACTGACCTTTTTTATTTCCCGTGAGGCTTTTTCTAACTCCGCTCACTTTAATATGCATAAGATTTGATTCAAAATATAAGCATAGTAGAGGTAGGCTCAGATGTAGGACTCCATTAGTTTTCAAACGAAAGCCGTTGCAAAGGGAAATGGGATACAGGATCAGAAAGAGGAGGGAGCTGGGAGAATCCCAGGCCAGGGAGGAAACAGTCGAGTCAACACTCTGTAGGCATTCACGGTACCGCAGTGTCGTCCCGCCGCCCTATCCGACACAGAGCTGCAGTACTGCAAAGTGTGAGGGGAGAGAGAGGGAGGGAGGGGAGGGGGTGCCGCACTGTCGTTACGAGTCCAAGTGGTGAAGGCAGGAGCAGAGACGCATTATTGCAGTTGCCCACAGAGCCACTTTGCACGGACAAAACTCGCGTACCTCGCATACAGCGCGCAGTGAGAGAGAGAGTGAAGGAGGCAATCAGAGACAACCGATTTCCTGTGACTGCACTTTCCCCCTTTATTGTTGTTATTATTATTATTTTATTTCAATCGCAGGTATTCTGTCAGTAGCTTTCAGAAGAGGCAACTCAACAACCAGCCAATCAGTGCTGCGTCTCAGGATCTAGGAGGGAAGCATCACTTGGAGGAGCCGGATGCAGCTCTGCAAGAATACAAACATCCGTGGATTTCTTTTGCATGGATTATAATTTGGAAGTACTTCCTTCCTGAGCTGGCATCGCTCCTTTTTCATTCCCTGCCCACTAATCTGGTCACACAGTGAATTATCACCCGACCTGTATACGTGTCTCAGTATTGCAGTACTTTTGGTGACGGCTTGCAGTATAAAAGCATCGCTAGAAGATCGGCTCCACTGCGCCAAGAGCCTCCGCCTCAGTTTACTGTCAGTGCGCCACTTCAGTCTGTTTACTAATTAAGCATCTGGACTTTCCTTTGCACACGTGCCTCCGCTTTTTCGTCTCTTCTGTCTTTTTGGGGGTTTTTTCTCTCTCGCTTTGTACTTCAGACCCTCCTGCCTCACAGCCAGTCACCCCTCCTCCGCTGCCCGTGAGTCAGTTCAAACAGCTGCATAGAAGATGTGAGTATTAATGCGGCTTTTCCATTGCGCTCTTAAAAAAATGAAAAGAAAAGAAAAAAAAAAAAACAACAAAAGCAGATATCTAATATGTGGTGGCGGAAGAACCCACATTGAAACGTGTTCATTTCTTTATTTTCTTCCACTGGCGGTCCGAAGTGAGATGATTTACTTTCAGCTTGAAGGGTTTTTGCTGACGCAAGCGAAAAATATTCCATCACTGCTTCGCTGAATTATGTATTCAGAGGTTGACTTCTGTCTCATACAAAGCCCGAGACGGGGCTGAATGAGTTGTTTTGGATGTTTTTGTGTCAGATTTAATAGAAAGCAGCGTGTTTTGTGGTGCTGGATGAGTTACAAGGTTTTTGTGGGACTTGGGGGTCATCATCTGTTTAATGCTGTAAAACGTGAATTTTTAAAGGAAACTGGGTTATCAGTAGCTTCCTTAATGCAGAATTTCTCTTAAAAATATTGTAAATTTTCATCCTGCAGGAGTTAGTTTATCATATATTAACCTGGCAGCTGCCTCTGCAGAGGTTTTTTGCTCAGGTTTAATTGTCCTTCCTCTCCCCTCCTGCTGGATTAACCGTTTCCTCAGTTCTGCCTCACCTTTTCTTTTCACTTCCAACCATCTCTCTGTAATCCATCATGAGCAACATCTGCCTTCTCTTTTTCTTCCTCCCCAAAACGTTCTCTCTCTTTACTCATCCACCGCCATCCTGTGGCCTACATAGCTTTTTTAAAAACCTCTCCCCCACTCTCTCTTATGCGCCCCTTTCTCACTGACCCATTAGTTCATCATTTCTTGCTAACATCTCTGCCTACGTTTGCGATTTGCAGGTTCCCTTCCTGCAAATTACACTCTTGACTCTTTCAAGCCTTTAGACAGGGCATTTTTCCTTCTCAGCATATTTCAAGTTTCTTTTCAGATTTTTATAAAAACCTATCCATTGTTGAATGTGAAATGTTCTGACTTCATCCAATTCTTTCTCTCACAAAACTCTCATTGTTGTGCTTGGTCAGGTCTGCCCCAGATGCTGCCCCACCAGCTGGAGCTCCTGGAGCTCCAGGTGCCCCTGGCGCAGATGGAGCCCCAGCTGGCGCACCTCCTGGCCCTCCCAATACCAGCAGCAACCGCAGGCTACAACAGACTCAGGCCCAAGTGGAAGAGGTGAGCTGTTCTGAGCTTCTGGGTCAGAATGCATTCTGTGTAGAAAGTCACTGATGTAAAATATGCATGAGCAACAAACTGCAGAAGAATTACCACTTATGAAAACGACATTCCCATCTATTTTCCTCCTTTACTACCCCCCCCCCCCCCCCCCCCAAAAAAAAAAAATGCTCTCTCATCCTTGCTGGATTGGTCTAGGTGGTGGATATCATGCGGGTGAATGTGGACAAGGTTTTGGAAAGGGACCAGAAGCTTTCAGAGCTGGATGACAGAGCGGACGCTCTCCAAGCTGGAGCCTCCCAGTTTGAAAGCTGCGCAGCCAAGCTAAAAAACAAGTACTGGTGGAAGAACTGCAAGGTGGGCGCATTACTGTGGCTCCTTTACACAGATTGGTAAAACAGAGAGAAACCTATGGTATCATCTGACTTAGAATGAACAAATTCCTATTAGTATGTGTTCTGGCATGCAGAGAGAATAGAGGACAACATAGGAATTTGTTAATGAGCTGCTGTAGAGCACTGAAGTGATACCTCAGGGGAAATGGGAGAAAGGCATCTGCTATTGTGGAGTTTTCACTCTAAACACTGAGGGGATTGTATAACTAAGCCACAACAAACACAAAGAGCCTTTTAAGTGTCATAATTGTTTTGTTTTGTGGTTCAGATTGGTTTCTATTCTGTTTGAACATAGCGAAACCCTAAAAACACAGCTTCGTGTATTCTTCTGTAAAAGGATGAAGTCTAAAATTTTCATCTCTTTTTTTCAGATGATGATCATGATGGGTATCATTGGAGTTATTGTGGTTGGAATCATATTCTGTAAGTAGTTTCATTCTGACACCGATGCAAAAATTTCCACAATTAACTGATTACTTTCAAAATGTAGATAATCATCATGCGTCGACTTCCCACTCAGCATGGCTATTTCCACTTGCACACGTGAGAAATTTAGAAATCACTAATACATCAGTGTTAGAACTGATACTGATGGGGTTTTTTATTAATGTAAAAAAAACCCATCAATATTATACACATAAGACAACACTAGCATAATATTATTTCGTCTTTAACAACCCCACATTCCTGCATAAGGAGAGGTCAGTGTGTCCTCTGCCCGTTTAGTTTTAATGACGTGTTGCCAGACCCATTAAACTAATTACTTCTTTCCCTCTCTCTTTAATTCACAGTATACTTCTTCCACTGAGCTCAGCTCATCAGTACAGATGAATATGGACTTGAGGATAATATGAGAGGGGAGAGGCAAAAAAAGAAACCCAAGCGCTGCTCCTCAATTTTGTCAGTCCTCTCCTTCCTCTCTTCACACAGTCTTCCATCAAACCATCTTGCACTTAAACATTACATTAGTGTTTATAGATGTCTCTGCTCTCTTCGTCCTCTTTCCCTCCCTTTCCTTGCTGCTTTCTTCCACTGTTTTGACTTGAACTCTTGCTCACTCTCCGCTGCCTCTGCACCTCATGTATTATTGAAGGACACAGCAGGCAGAGTCAAAAGAGGAAGGAAGGAAGAAAAGGAAAGAAGGTAGAGGGAGAACACGTGGGGCTAAGCACGCTGGTAGGGGGTGTACAGAAGAGTCTTTCTACACCGAGTACGCCAAAGCTTATTCATATGACGTTTTTTTGAGAGTTCAACATTTGTAAATTGATACTGACATGCATAACTAACACACATCTTCTGTCTGCTACTTCCACAGTTGCTACTTACTAACACAAGGTCATGTTAGATTAAGATTATGCTAGTTTCTGTTGTTTGTGCTTGTGTGTATCTGTGATCCAAAGCATTGTAGCTAAAAGCTTTCTTCCACTTTTACCTGGTAGGCTTTGATTGGTATTTTTTTCCCTTTCCTGTCTAACTTTCACTCACTTAAGTCTTTTTTTTCTGCAACCTCCAGTGATAACAAGAAAAGAGAAATGCAAAATAGGGAAAGAGACCGTGTGAGAGTTTAGGAAAGGAGGAAGTGATTCAGGGAAAGGTAGTAGGAGTACTGCAACACATTTCTACTGCATAAATAGGTAAAAATTTAAATCCGGACTGAAAAAGCAGAATGTTTATACCACAGGCATAGAGGTGGCATTTTAGTAATAATATGCACAGCAATTAAGTCACACGAGCAGGCACTTACAGACAATCTAACGAATACATGAACTAACTGCTTCAGTCCAGAGGAAGGCCTCTTAATTCTGATTTGCAGAGAGTCCCAGCCATAGACAGATGAATGTGTAGCGCCACATTTCAAACAGGTAGAGACATATAGTTATTTTGAGAGTTGTGCTGTCAAAGTGTTTAATTGTTGTTTAAGTTGTCCAGAAAGCAGGAAAAGAGGAAAGAGGATATGATTTTAGAAACCCTGAGCCACCTGGTCGTCCCACCGTCACTGCTGACTCACATAAAAGCACCCATCTGTCATCGACAGTATGATAACGGCCAGTGTGAAGCTTTTGTTTCTAACCTGCATGGCAAACGGTGTCCGTAGTTTTGCCTTTTTGTGTAACCTGTGTATCTGCCATTTCTGAACCTTACTGCCGACTGTACATTTTTTTTCTTAGTGGTTTAAAGGACCTATGTACAATGTCTTTCTGATCTGATAATTACTGCTTATGCAATGCAACAATGCTCAAGAGTTTGCCAACATTTTGTTAAGATCACTTGTGTTGGACAGTAAAATAATATCCAGAGACTGCAAACAAACTGCTACTGTAGTGAAAAATGAAAACTTAGTATTATTCGTGTTGTATGAGTAGAACTATAGTACACATCTGTCAGTTTACGCTCCTGAAAACAGGTTTATAAATTCTTTCAAGTTTTTTGAGGGGCTGTAGGATATGAAGTTTATTTTCCTTACTTTGGACTGATATTCAGGGTTGATAAAACGCAAAGGGCATTTATGCATAATTGTAGCGGTTAGCCAAAATTATCTAATGATACTGTGCAGTAATATTATTAGATAGTTAACATGGTTCATGAGAAGATGTTTTGTGATTTACTTGGAACTACTGGAAGAGATGCAACTGGATTTAGGAGAACAAATGCATGTTTACCACTTTTTGCTGATGCCAATAAAGAAATCATGAAGTGACTACATACTGACTTTGATTATATCCTTTGGTCGTGTTATAGCATCTAAAAAACTAAAAGACTATAATGAAAAGTTTTTTCCTCAACAAAATCAAAATTTTCATAATTTAATTTCTTTATATATTTGACATTAATTGTAATATTCTAAGCCTTTATCGTTTTACTTTTGATGTTTAGGTCTCAAAAATCAGAAATCCACTTTCACAAATTATTAGAATATTTCATTTAGAGTTTGAGTAAATTATTAGTCACACAGTATACTGTAAATAATATGCATCTTTTGTTCTAGTTCAATACACACAACCACAATCATGGGGAAGATTGCTGGCGTGATTGTTGTCCAGATGATGATCATGAGCAGCCTCTATACGGAGGGCAAGCCACAAGATGTCACTGCTGAAAAGGCTGGCTGTTCACACAGTGCTGTAAAGAAGCATCTTTATAGAAAATTGACTGCAAGGGAAAATTGTGGCAAAAGCGACAGAGGTGACTCCAGGTTTGAGAGGATTGTTAAGAAAGGTTGGTTCAAAAACCTGCAAGAGCTTCACAAGGAGTGGATGGAGGCCTCTGTCACCACACAGATGTCTTTAGGAAATGAGTTCCAATGTCAAAAGTGTCTTTTTGGTCTTCTGGTAAAAAGAGAAGAAATGGACTGTTGCTCCGAAGTCCTCTTGTCAGATGAAAGTCAATTTTACAGTTCTTTAACACTTGCCTCACAGGATCTGGGTTCGAGTCCACTGTCTGACCAGGGATCTTCTGCGTGGAGTTTGCATGTTCTCTCTCTGTTTATGAGGATTCTCCCACGTGGCTCCCACGTGGCTCCCACAGTCCAAAGACATGTAATTATTGGGGTTAGGTTAATTTGGTGAGTCTAAATTGTCCATAGGTGTGAGTGTAAATGGCTGCCTGTCTTTCCGTGCTAGCCCTGTCCAGGCTGTACCCAACAACTATGGTAGCTGAATAGGCTCCAGCCTCCCCGGGATTCTGACAAGGATGAACAGAAGAGAATGGATGGATTTACCTTACAAGATAAAGCACCTTGAGACTTTTGTTGTAATTTGGTGCTATAGAAATAAAATGTAATTGCACTGAGGGGTTTATTATGAACAGCATGAAGCTTTTCATGATGTTGTATTTTTTTAATGACTTCAATCAATTCCACAATGTACAAAGATTGATCAGTGGAAATTCCTTAACCATTGTCACAGTATTACATAATCCTTCTATATTACAGGTACAATAAAATAAAATAAAATCATACAAAAACTGAAGGGAGGATAAAACAAATATATATATAGTACCAAAAATAAGAAGTATAACAAAAACCTTCTCAAATTCCCACTTTAAGTATAATAATCTACATTTATTGGGTCTATGTACCATCTTTCACTGACGTTACACACCAAGTCACACATTCAAACTAAGGCTTGTATGGCAGCATCACTCCATCCTCCTTAAATGTCACAGGGAGCATCAGGATCTCCACTAGAATATAAAACAAAGTTCTGCCAGGCTTCTAAATTATTGAATGCACAGTAAATTCAGCAGGTAAGTGGGATTTAAGAGGCTGTGATTGTTTAAATAGTCATACCAATTTTTCAGTAGAGTCACAGAAAAAAACAACCCTTTCCCACTTTATATTGATCAAAAAAAAAAAAAGTCTAAATAAGCCCCAAATACTCAAAGCATAATTTTACATTCAAGGAAAAACAACTTTATGTTCATTTAAGGTGCTTTCAATATTGTTGCTCTTTTAAAAAAATAATTTCTGGGCCTTTGTGGGCTCCTGGGAAAAAATATAAAGTAAATAGTTTACAAAAATATTACAGAGACCATGTCTCAGGTAATAAATACTCATAGTGCAATTGCACTATTAGCTGCTTTCAAATACAAATCGTGTGGACCTTTCATGTCTGCAGAAGATGAAAATGCCTACTGCCCCTACACACCATTATTTTCTACCTGCAAACAACAGCCCCCCCGACAACAACCATACTGAAAGCTGTGAAGGGAATAATTCCATGTAAGGGAGTTTGCTACTGTATAATTGCAGTGTTATCGTATATGAATAAAATTTGTACTGTTGGTGAATAACATAGTTTGGGATGTGATCTGTGGGTTTTAATGCAATTTAGCATATTGCAAGCTTCAAACTTGCATAGTGCAAAAATAGGTTGGTATTAAAAATAATAAACAAAAAATGTATCATGTATAGAAATTTCACAGCTATGTCATAAATAGATCGGTTACCATATGCATAGCTTTCACCCCCCCAAAAAGTTTTTTGTACGGAGCAAAATTTTTTCCCCAAATGTTTACAAATGATATATAAATTAAACGTAAATTAAGATTTACAAATGTGCACAATGATTAAATTTTTCACTACTTGGGTGCTCGATCCACACATAAATAAACAGAACAGCTCATTACACTGGACTAGGAAACATACATAGATGCCATATAGTAACCTAGATTGTTATCCATATCAACTTAATCATATATAATCAAAATATACAAGAAATTGTCAGCACCTGTGGATTCACTTCAGAGGACGAGCCATAGAGATGTCTCTCCACCCTACATAATCCATAGTAACTAAAACAAGCACACATATGAATCCACTGGAACCCCAGATGTACCAGTTGTTTTCTCTAGCACTTGAACACAGCTTACATTTGTGGAACTATGTGAACATCACAATGTGAAGTCTCAAACCCTCACTGTGCATATCAGAGGATTCATGCATGCATATTTAAAGATCTGTATGTGAGAATATAAAGAATGTTACAGGAAACTTTCTAAAAGTACAAATTATCAAATTTATAAAGTCGAACTGTAAAATTTGTGTCCTGACTGTTTATTCAGGTTTGATATATCCATTTGTAAATTAGTTTTCCATGTGTTCCAATTCCTCTGTATTTGTGTGTGGATTAGAGCATGTGAGTCTTCAAAACTTACAAATCATTGTACACATTTATAAATTTTAGTATACACCTGTTGATCACATATTACACATTTGTAAACCTCCTGAGACTAATTTTATTCTATACTTTTGTTTTTCAGTTTCTAGAAAGCTGGAAGAGTTGAACAAACCAGTGGAATACCTAAAAAAAATAACTTAAACACTAAAATGACACAAAGAAACTTTCTAGTCTCCAGTCACGATGATGTAAGTGAAATTTATCCCATGACCTGATAGAAGAAAAGTACAGTGATGATCAGGAAGCCCAGTATCCACCAATAGGAATCTGCGGAGACACACAAAGGTTTTGTGGATAAGGTTAACATCAGACATAAATACAATCACCCTCATAATAGAAAAAAAATGTTTACACTGTTTCTGAAATAAATTGTCATGTTGAATTCATCCACAAAGTCAACCAAAGTGTTGTGCATCAAGGGTGCTAAAAGTGATCTGTAAATTGTTACATTTGTAACACGTCAAGGCCCCAAATGCCAACTGAAAATGTGGAAAACACCTGGTTTAACTACAACTGCCAGTTTCTATATGATTGAACCAAAACTTCCACTGTAGGATTTTGTTAGCTCAGGACCGAACCAGAGTTTTTTTCTATAGAAAAATATAAAAATAGCAATGTCAGACTTGTCATCTATTTATATTCCACTCTCAGCAAGATAATGAAAACCCTTTGATAATGGTAAAAAAAATTTTTTTAAAGTGTTAAATAGATATACATACTAGGCTCAGGAGGTTCCACCACCACACTAACAAAGAGCGGTTCTTCTAGAGCTGTGTGGGAGACCTTGCAGATGATTTTGGTTCCTGGGACGGTGGTGGGAGGCACAGCTATGTGAGAGGACAGGGTGAACGTTCCATCACCGTGCTGCCGATGACTGGACAGGGAGCCCTGATCTATAAAGAGCTGTGGCTCTGTGTCCGTAGGAGAGAGGGAAAACCACTCAATCTAAAAAACAGAAAAGAGCAGAGAATTATGACCTGTCATTCAATTAAATGTAGCCTTAGGAGCTAGTGCAATTCAAAAGGACACAAATGAATAAATATGGAAGATAACTTATTATCAAAACAGCAAATAAAGACACTTTTCATTAACAAGATGAAGAGCATTGGTACGTTTAAAAATATCTACACTTTCAGGCGTCCTTAGAGAGACTTTGAGAGAGAGGCTGGTTTAAGGCCTGCAATAACTTCTCTATTAAATTCCTCTATTTCATTGTGATTGAGAAAAAAATCTCCTTTCATAAACATGATAAGTTACTAATAAGATTGGTGTTTAAAAGGATGGTGTTACAAAACAGTAATGGGTAACAGTTACATCTCAAAACACAGTTACTGACGTGAGAATCCAGTGGGTAGTATTTACTGCTGTGACAACTTAATTTCTGGGACGAACTTGACTTTAAAACCAACTTCTCGACTGAGAGGGAAACATCTGGAGGTTCTATGGGGGAAAAGTAAGAGAGAAGAATTAACAGAATATCAAAGAAAACAACGGCTGAGGATTAAGATCAGAGTGAAACTTACGAATAATGCGAAGTTGAACGACCTGCTGGGAGTGGAAAGGACCAAGACTGACTGTACAGATGTAGGTCCCCTCATCTCCAACCTTCAGCGTGGTCAGAGTCAAAGACGCGTTACCCTCACCAACAACCTGGGCAGCATTTATGCTTGAGCCGGCCCTCTCACCGTCCACTAAACAGACAGAATAATAATTGTTTGATGTTTCTTCAGTTCGTGCTCTTCACATCATCTCCACATGTGTGCTTTAATGGCATCTGCCTGTCTGTCAGTAATTCAGCAAGACTAAACTACAGAGCAGAATTTCATGAATACACAGAGGTGAATTGTGGGTAAAGGACGAAGATATTTAATTCCTAAATGACCTCCTTTAAAACTACAAGATAAATGTATTTTTAAAGGAGGCATGTAAAAGGCATGTAAAAACTTTATGTAATTAAAATCCAAATCTAGTTATATGTACACTGACACTGGAGCTGGTGCAGGACTGAGATCACCCACTGTCCCTGTGATTTCATATGTTTTAACAGTTCTTCTGAGGTCCTGAATTATTTATAAAATAACAAACTTGTACACCTATTTAAAATCTATTTATTCAAATACAACTACAAGCAGCAATGTGGGGTACAAAAAGGGTGAAGGTGAAATTATCTTCATTTTACAGGTGGCAATAGTAGTAAGACAGATGCATTTTGTTTTTTCAGTGGTTTTTTGTTTTGTTTTGTTTTTTGTTTGTTTGCTTGTAATCTTTAAATACATCCATAAAGTTTGGTTCCAATACCATAAAAATCTTTTCATATGACCTCACTTCCTGTTTGCTAGCTTCTCCACGGATGAATATTTTTTAAAATCTCAAATAACTTTTGAGTTAACTTTCTGATAACTTTTTGTGGCAACTTTACAGAAACATAGTAAAAATGCTAAGATGCTAAAGGTCATCTTTGGTGACAACAGGCCTGAAATAAAAGTCAAAAATTGACATTATAGTCTCCTTTCCACTTGTCTCAATACCATTATCTAAACAATTAATAAAAATCAGACATTTGGTTCAAAACTTACATACATAAAGAAACCCATGGCTAGAAACTCACTGAAAACATTCAGAAGACTGTCACTAAAATGATCCTCCTAAGATCACTAGAAACAATCATTCAAAGCCCCTTTTTTTAAACATATATTTGTAAAGTGGGATGCCACTATTGAACTATCACCATCCTGAGTAGCATCAGTCTTAAAGCCATTAAAATAAACAGTGTAGGTTCTCATTGCCAAACCCTGCATTACACATGCAGATACACCTGCTAACACCTACAATGCTCACCTATCGTGCTGCCTTCTGTATCATCCAGCGCCCTCTTCATTTCAAGCACCTTCCTGCCTTTACCTCTGTGCTGCAGACGCCACTCAATGCCCACTTCCTGTGCTAATGGCGTGTCCTGCTGCTTGAAGCCACAGTTGAGGAGAACATCACTTCTCAGAGGGGCAGACACAGACTTTATGTGGGTGAACACCACAAATATCACTGAGGGGTAGAAAACATTTGAGGATGATGTGTAATCTAAGAAAACCATATAAAGCTCCTTCGTATAAAATGTGATATTAAACTATGGATCTCACAGTCGGTAAGCAGAGTTCCTGACTGGCTGAGAGGAAGAGCCAGCTTGCTTTGCATCAGGGTTGACTCGTCTTTCTCCACCTTCAAGGTCTCCAGAATCAGCGCAGTGCTGAAGTCAACCTCATCCACACTGAGGGACACCATGAAAAAGACCCGATCTGAGTTTTCCTCGAATCCCCGAGGAGAGTAACTACTTAATTCGCACATCACTTCCTGCTCATTGCAGTCTGCATGGAGCAGCACGTTTGCATTGGGGATCTCAGGAGATGATACTGTTACAAAGAATAAGAGAAGTTCATCACAGAGTCCTGCTTACATTAGAGGAAACTTTGCACAAAGAGGTGGCAAGGGAAAAACCTTTGGCCTCAAACAGGAGGAGGTCTGGATCAGGGATGGAGGGAGGAACAAACGGAGTGAGTTCTTCGAGTGATTCGTCCGGGCCCACAGCAACATCTCGTAAAATAAGAGTGGCTGGAGTCCGAGTGAAGTGACCGCCTCCCATTCCACCAAGTCCAGCTCCCTCCTCCACCAGAGTGCAGGTGAGTACCACATCTGCAACTCCATCAGCTGAAGAAACAAGAAGAAGAACAGTTCTTAAAAATCTTAGTGCACCAGCATTTAAGATAGAACCACTGTCTGGACTAATAGAGAGAAAAGATCAGAGAGCTCAGGTGTTTCGGTATATTGAGCCCTTCTATTATTCTGCTGCCATTTTAACCTAAATACTGTTAATTAGAGGTTCAGAAAATACCCACTTTTCTCAGAGCTCTTCGGTTATCAGCAAATACTTCTGTTAAAAGCTTTAATGTCGAGCTCACAGTCACGTCTCTACAGTCAGTGCTTAATCAATGAGATTTATGCTCTTACCATAAACGCACGTCATGAGGTATCCAGTTAAAATGACTTTAATAACCATCATCATCCCCACCATAGTGCAAGTGTTCCCAGTTTTTTTGTAAATTAAAATTAGAAGGATATCAAATAACTGCTGAGTGCACCACAGCACTTTCACTTTTGATTTCAACAACTACCACCGCATTATTCAGGAGTTTACTGCCTAGAGTTGTTTATATCCGTTCTTCACTCCATCGATGGCGATCATCATACGTGCTGGACTTTAAATTTAACGCAATCTAAAAGTAAACAATAAAGGCAGTTCAAGAGTCTGTGCAGCTGTTTCTTTGTCAGGAGCATGCGCACTGTAGCAGTGGGTGGAATGAAAGTGAAAGCGAACAGGCAGGATCGCCCAATGACAGAACAGAGGTCCGTCATCAGTCAATGCGGAAACAAGCACACACGCTCATTTTAACGTAAATCGACAACATAAATAAAATATATGGATGAATGAATTAATAATTAAATAAATAAATCTTCTTTTGTCTGTTTGGTTTTAGGGTTACCAAAGTGGATCATGGATAGGGACAGGGACTGGACATCCATGCTTTGTCCAGTCCACACAAGCATGTCTCCAAACCGTTCAACCAGAGGTGTCTCCACTGTGTCCCTCTGATGTGTCTGATTTCTTATAGACCCTAATGAAGACTTAGATTCTAAATGTATTGGTCTGTTTTGTTTGCTGAATTTCTCCAAGAATAAATTGTTACAGGATTTTATCCTGGGCTCTGTGTTGGCCCTGCGACAACATGGTGACCTGTCCAGGGTGCACCCTGCTTCTAACCTTATGGTACTGTAGCTCGGATAGGCTCCAGTGTTGCTCAAGTTCAGATAGTTATAGACACAATGTGCCCCCTATGTTTTTCTCCTAAGCAAAATGATTAAATTCCTGCATGTCTCCTGCTTCACCACTGAGAAATGCACATACTCCAGTTTGCTTGTTTGAATCTGCCTGTTATCCATGTTTACAATGCAAAAGCAAAACACCAAAGCCTGAAACAAAAGTACAGTGGGATGCAAAAGTTTGGGCAACCTTGTTAATAGTCATTATTTTCTTGTATAAATTGTTGGTTGTTACAATAAAAAAAAATGTCAGTTAAATATATCATATAGGAGACACACACTGTGATATTTGAGAAATGAAAAGAAGTTTATTGGATTTACAGAAAGTGTGCAATAATTGTTTAAGCAAAATCATGCAGGTGCATAAATTTGGGCACTGTTGTCATTTTAGTGATTCCAAAACCTTTAGAACTAATTATTGGAACTCAGATTGGCTTGGTAAGCTCAGTGACCCCTGACCTACATACACAGGTGAATCCAATAATGAGAAAGAGTATTTAAGAGGGTCAATTGTAAGTTTCCCTCCTCTTTTAATTTTCTCTGAAGAGTAGCAACATGGGGGTCTCAAAACAACTCTCAAATGACCTGAAGACAAAGACTGTTCACCATCATGGTTTGGGGGAAGGATACAGAAAGCTGTCTCAGAGATTTAAGCTGTCTGTTTCCACAGTTAGGAACATATTGAGAAAATGAAAGACTACAGGCTCAGTTCAAGTTAAGGCTCGAAGTAGCAGACCAAGAAAAATCTCGGATAGACCGAAGCGACGAATGGTGAGAACAGTCAGAGTCAACCCACAGACCAGCACCAAAGACCTACAACATCATCTTGCAGCAGATGGAGTCACTGTGCATCGTTCAACCATTTGGCGCACTTTACACAAGGAGATGTTGTATGCAAGAGTGAAGCCTTTTCTCTGCCCACAGCACAAACAGAGCCGCTTGAGGTTTGCTAAAGCACATTTGGACAAGCCAGCTTCATTCTGGAATAAGGTGCTGTGGACTGATGAAACTAAAATTGAGTTATTTGGACATAAGAAGGGGTGTTATGCATGGAGGAAAAAGAACACAGCATTCCAAGAAAAACACCTGCTGCCTACAGTAAAATATGTGGTCATCAAGACAACGACCCAAAACACTGCTCAAAATCCACTAAGGCATTCATGCGGAGAAAAAAGTACAACGTTCTGGAACGGCCATCTCAGCCCAGACCTGAATATTATTGAAAATCTGTGGTGTGTGTTAAAGAGCGCTGTCCATGCTCGGAAGCCATCAAACCTGAATGAACTAGAGATGTTTTGTAAAGAGGAATGGTCCAAAATACCTTCAACCACAATCCAGACTCTCATTGGAAGCTACAGGAAGCGTTTAGAGGCTGTAATTTCTTCAAAAGGCAGATCTACTTCATATTGATTTCATTTCTTTTTTTGTGGTGCTCAAATTTATGCACCTGCCTGATTTTGTTTAAACAATTATTGCACACTTTCTGTAAATCCAATAAACTTCATTTCACTTCTCAAATATCACGGTGTGTGTCTCCTATATGATATATTTAACTGACATTTTTTATTGTAACAACCAACGATTTATACAGGAAAATAACGACTATTAACAAGGTTGCCCAAACTTTTGCATCCCACTGTATAACTGAGACTTATGGAAAATTCAAAACATCTACAAGTATTTCATGTTGAAGCCGAGTGAGATCTATAGGTTGGCACTCGAGTGGAGAAAAGCATAAATTGGCGAATGTGTTCACAAGAATCAGCATCTTCTGCTGGCAAGCATATGGACATAATCATAATGAATGAGGTGAATATGATCAAGTGTAGAGGTTTGATCAAGGTGATGGCATTGTTGTAGTGTGACCAGAAACATAGGGGAGACCTGGTGGGTTCTGATATTATTAGATCACATGAAAATCTGCAAATCAACACCATAAGAGGAAGGGGGGGGAAGTATTCAATAAGCAAATATCAAATAACACATGCAATTGAACCTGTTAAATTTGATACAGGTTGCCCGTTACAACATAACTATTTGAAGTCATAATTAACTGGTCTTGCAACTATGCTTGCTCTCCTGGCTCCATTTATACTCATGATATACTCTTACACTTAAGGGATTTGGCTGTCTGACAACAGACTGAAGACTTAAATGTGTGATTAAATGCCTTTATGCTAACAACAGATTGTTACCTGGTATGCACTCAACCCACCAGCTGACAATCCCAGCAGCCCAGTGTCTCTGTCACCCTGGCACGAGTCCTTCCCACCTTCAGGGAGTTCAGCACAAAACATGTTATTTGTTAATTCTGGTATTTCATGTGTCTCCTTGTGGAAATACACATGCTCATTATTGAAAGACCAAAGCCCGAAACCAGCGTGAAAACAAAAATACAGCAGTGACTTCCTGTAAATCTTTTCCACAAAATTAGTGAAATTTATTTATGTTGTTACTTAGGGGAGAAGAACAAATTCAAAAATTTATGAGGAAAATGTTTACTCCTTTTAGATAAATATGATACTTTTAAAAAATCTAATGTATTTATTTGCCTCTTATTTCAGTTATGTGTGTAGCACCCTCCTCTGGCAAACATATGGGCATTACACATGAGATTATGAGATCTACTTTTGCACTCTGATCAAGTCAGTACCATTGCTGTAGTCTGTACTGCTGGAGTAGTTGTACTCAGGGTGAAAATAGACTGAGCTGCTTACTGAAGAGAGCGCTGAAATGTTCTGATATCATTAAGTTACATAAAAATCTGAAACCAGTAGATACAAAGGTCCCATTGCTTTTGCAGGATGAGAGGATAAGGTTGAGAATATTGGGGAGACTGGATTTGTCCGTGCATGACAGGCTCAGTGTTGGAGAGCTGCCGGCACTCGCTCACTGAAAACCACAGACACCTGGAAAAGTGAAAAAATCAGAGCGCTGGAGCTGAGTCAGTCGTCCAAGGTTGATGCAAACAGAACAAGAGCAAATAAAGTGATGCAATCGCTGATTTTTATTTTAATTTTAACATCAACTTTCTTCTAACACCAAACTGGTTTCTTCTATATTACTAACAATTTGCTCGCCTTGTTCAATTTTAACAGCTTCATGTCTAGAACATTGGTTGTAGACGGAGCATAATGATTAAAAAAAACACCATATAACAAAAAGCTCTAAAATCTTGATAGGCTTTGTGAGCTAAATTGGAAATTCACAAAAGAAAAAGAAAAACAGCCCATGTCTGTAAAGCTCTGGCATTGATTGAACTTCCAGAAGAGATGTCTCAGACTGGAATGAACCATGACTGTCACACAGAAGATGATTAGCTATATTTAGCACTGGAATTTGAACTGGACTTTTTGTGGTAAATGTTGTATTTATATAGCGCTTTACTAGTCCCTAAGGACCCCAAAGCGCTTTACATATCCAGTCATCCACCCATTCACACACACATTCACACACTGGTGATGGCAAGCTACATTGTAGCCACAGCCACCCTGGGGCGCACTGACAGAGGTGAGGCTGCCGGATACTGGCGCCACCGGGCCCTCTGACCACCACCAGTAGGCAACGGGTGAAGTGTCTTGCCCAAGGACACAACGACCAAGACTGTCCAAGCCGGGGCTCGAACCGGCAACCTTCCGATTACAAGGCGAACGCCCAACTCTTGAGCCACGATCGCCCGTCTTCAAGCTTCTTCTTTTTTTCTTTGTTTGCTTTGGTAAAAACAAGTAGAAACATGATTTGTATGGGAGAAAAAATGCCAATAATGCCTCGAACATGGTTGCACATAAAAGCCGAAAGAATTTAAGTTCGTATCAAGTACAAACCTGTAGAGAATGAGCCGAAGGAAAAGCACATGGAAAGAGAGCGGGCCTTCTTTGTTAGAGCGGGATGAAATGACTGATGATGTGTTTATCATTTTCAAAGTGGGAGGATTTGATTAATCTTTGACACAAGAAAAAAACGCATGCAGATCTGCATTAACTATCTTTATTCAAACGTAGTAAAAGACAGGCGTTACAGGGATTTAAAGACTATGCACCGACTTTCAGACAGTATTTTGTGGTTGTTTCCAGAAAGCGGAAAATCAAAAACTGAGCTTTTAGTGAAATATAGATTAAAAATTCTCAAATCAAACTCCACAGCAGAGCGAAAATAGTATAATATTTATTGTCCAAATGTTTTGCCTCATCGTGTATTTACACCGTGTTGTACTGAATTACTGTAACTTTAGTTCTCCTGCATGGTCTTCTGGATCCAGTTCAGGTAATTAGCGACTCTGGTATAGACTCCATATGTGCCCTTTCCTCCACACTCAACCCCCCAGCTGACAATCCCAGCAGCCCAGTGTCGCCCATCTTTAGTCAGAGTGAAGGGGCCCCCAGCGTCACCCTGGCAAGAGTCCTTCCCACCTTCAGGGAGTCCAGCACAAAACATGTTATTTGTTAAGTCTGGTATGTTGTAACGTCTTCTCCTTGCTAAATTGATTGAATCCCTGCATGTCTGCTGGTCCACCACTGGGAGATAAACATACTTCAGTTGATTTGTTAGAATGCGACGATTATTCTCGTTTGTAACACCAAAGCCAGACACCAGCCTGAAAGAATACAAAACACATTCATTGTGGGCTCAGTAAAATTCTTACTAATCCAGAACCTTAAAGATAATAGCTTGTCAAAATAAAGTGGTTAACAAACAATGAGAGCACTTAAAAGTAACATCAAATTTTATACAGTGTAGATGACATTAAAGAGACTTCAAAATCATTATGACACAATAATAGTTTGTTTACCCCATCACACCAGTATCATATGTGGCTCCTGGTTCTGGCAAACACACTGGCATTACAGATGAGTTGAATGTGAGTGTGTCTTCCAGTTTGATCAGGGCAATGTCATTGTTGTAGTCTACATAGTTGGGGTTGTTGTACTCAGGGTGAACATGGATTGAGGCAGCAAACAGAGGAGATTTCTCGAGGGCTTTTACCTCATTAAGTCCCATGAAAATCTGCAAGTCAATATCATAAAAGGAAAGATTTACCAAGGGAATCCCAATCAGACAGAGATCATACAAAGTAATGCTCACAGTCAACTACTTACCCGTAGAGTTTCATTTGCTACCATCACTCCCTTATTTACTACATAATGAGCTGCTGTCATAATCCACCGGTCTCCAATCACCATGCCTCCTCCCCTGTTTCCACTTACACTCAGTAGCACTTGCCAGGGGATTGTATTATCTGGAGCATCCTGGCCTCCAAAGATCCTCTGATACACATTGATGTGATTTGTTGGCTGACCACAAACTGGATAAGATGAACAGAACTCAGGTGTAAGCAAAGGCTTCATGCTTTCATTTTGAAGTCCTAAATTTGTTATTAGAGTATTTTATTTTGACAGCACATCAGTACCTGCTATGCAGGTTGGGAGAGGGAGTTGCCACTGCCCGTCGCTTTGACACATGGCTGAGAATGTCTTAATCTCTTGTTGTCCCTGAAAATATATGACTGTTACACACATTTTCTAATTGACAAATTCACCAAAGAAAAAACCTAAAGAAAAATGAAGAAAGATCTGCTTCTGTTGCTCAAACACAGACACATGGAGATAGCAAAAAAAACTCTATAAATATCCTGTGAGGGAAAAGAGGCTGTTAATAAAGTTCACTGATGCACACTGTAGTAAACAATGAAATGTCATATTACCATCATCAACTTGTATTCTTGGTCACAAGTGACATGGATCGAGTCTCCACTAAAGTATTCATTTAAATCAGGAGTGATCCTGCCTTTTGTCACACTCCCTGGGTGTGGACATTTCACCTCTGTAAAGAACGCAGCAACCAAACATGAATGAACAGCATGAGAAAAATAGTTTTAAACTGCTAACGTGGAAATGCCACCTCTCCTCCTCACCATGTGTGCTATATTGCAGGCTCCAGCCGTTGCTCAGACCTTCCTCCTCAGTGTGGTAGTCCAGCCTGACTGTACTTGAGTTTGTAACTATCAGACCAGGACTCTTTGTTCCACAAAATTTCATAGCTAATCTGCCTGGAATGGTCACCTATGAGGGGAGAGATAGTGGAAGGCTACATACAGACCAGAGGAGCATGGTTTGTAACTTTTAATCCCTGTGGGTACCGCGAGTCGTTACCTGTAAAAAGTGACCTTGGCAGCTTGAACCATGCTGATTATCTTTATTATCAATGTGAAAATTGTCTCTGAAGTTGAGCGTCACGATGAATCTGGGCTCCACAGAGATGATGTACTTGCAGGAGAGAAAAGGGGGTGAGGGTTTAGGATACCCTGGACTGGACAGATGTCCTTCATGCTTGTCAAAAACACACCCACCACAGGACACTGGGCAAGAACCAAAGGTCAGTATAATAATAACAGTAAGAGAATCAGTAATCAGCATACCACCTCAACCATATTCTAGCGACTGAGCTTCATATGACAAGTATTAATGTACAAAAAGGCCTAATTTCTTGTATTCGACACTTACACAGACATGTGCGCTGGTCTAAATGAAGCTTGTAACCACTGTGGCAGGAGCAGTGGTAGGACCCAGCAGTGTTGATACAGATTTGAGAGCAAAGCGGACCTGAATCCAGTCCTGGGTCTGTTTTGGAACACTCGTCTATGTCTATTTAAAGAATATTTACTGTGTTAAACTTTTCCTGAAGCTGTTGATGAAATAGTACATTAATGGGAGTTGGAAAATTTCAGGAAAACTGTACCTATTGCCTTATACGTGGCAGAAAAACCAGTATGTTGTTGATGCTCTGGTGTAGAGTCACTTGTTTGGAATACGAGAGTCAGTTTGTTGCCTGGAGAAAGGATCGTCTCGTCACCATGGTGATCAGTAGAGTTTCCCTGGCCACAAAACTTTCCCAAAACCTTTTCATCGTAGAAAAACTGGAAAATTAAGTCAAAACTCATGTTAACAAACTGCTTTTGTAAAAAAAAACAAAATTCTAAACCAACGTCTTAATTCAAATTAACTTCCAATCAAACTGAATGAATGAATACACTAAAATTGAAAACTGCAATATAAAAAGTTTTGTATCTTGTTTGAAATATTTTTTAAATTCAGATCTAATCAAAGCTCTGACTGTGAGAGAGTCTTGACTGCAGTCTGCAGAAACTTTAATATCCAGATGTGTTAAAGACAGCTGGATCTGGTAACCCCTGGGAACCCAGAGGTCCCATTGCTTTTGCAGGTGGGGAGGATAAGGTCGCGGATATTGGGGAGACTGGATTTGTCCGTGCATTTCAGGCTCAGTGGTGGACAGCTGCTGGCACTCGCTCACTGAAAACCACAGAAACCTGGAAAAGCAAATAAACAGAGAGCTGGAGCTGAGTCAGTCATCCAAAGTTGATGCAAACAGAACAAGAGCAAATAAAGTGACACAACCGCTGATTTTCACTTTAATTTTAACATCAACTTTCTTCAATCACCAAGCTGATTTCTTCTACATTACTAACAATTTGTTCAACGTCTTCAACTTTAACAGCTATATGTCTAGAACATTGGTTGTAGATGAAGCATAATGATTAAAAAAAACATCATATAACAAAAAGCTCTGCAATACTGATAGGCTCCATGAGCTTAATGAGAAATTCACCGAAATAAAAGATTCTTTAATACAACGAACAAATTAAAAAAATCTTCATCACACTCACCAAATGATGCAGTGGGTCCAGCCCATGTTTGTAAAGCTCTGGTGTCGATTGTACTTCCAGAAGAGATGTCTCAGACTGGAATGAACCATGACTGTCACACAGAAGATGATTAGCTGTATTTAGCACTGGAATTTGAACTGGACTTTTTGTCTTCAAGCTTTTTTATCTTTGTTTGTTTTGGCAAAAACAAGTAGAAACATGATTTGTACGGGAGAAAAAATGCCAATAATGCCTCGAACATGGTTATACATAAAAACCAAAAGAATTTAAGTTCGTATCAAGTACAAACCTGTAGAGAATGAGCCGAAGGAAAAGCACGTGGAAAGAGAGCGGGCCTTCTTTGCATATAAAAGTATTGCTTAGTAATGTTAGAGTGGGATGAAATGACTGATGATGTGGTTATTGTTTTTAAAGTGGGAGGATTTGATTAATCTTAGACACAAGAATAAAACACATGCAGATCTGCATTAACTATCTTTATTCAAACGTAGTAAAAGACAGGCTTTGCAGGGATTTAAAGATAATGCATTGACTTACAGACAGTAAATCAATAACTGAATTTATAGAGTTTTTTAATGAAATATAGATTAAAAATTCTCAAATCAAACTCCACAACAGAGAAAATTTAGTTTATTATGCAATTTTTTTTCTCATCGTGTATTTACACCGTGTTGTACTGAATTACTGTAACTTTAGTTCTCCTGCATGGTCTTCTGGATCCAGTTCAGGTAATTAGCGACTCTGGTATAGACTCCATATGTGCCCTTTCCTCCACACTCAACCCCCCAGCTGACAATCCCAGCAGCCCATTGTCGCCCATCTTTAGTCAGAGTGAAGGGGCCCCCAGAGTCACCCTGGCAAGAGTCCTTCCCACCTTCAGGGAGTCCAGCACAAAACATGTTATTTGTTAAGTCTGGTATGTTGTCACGTCTTCTCCTTGCCGAAGTGACTGAATCCCTGCATGTCTGCTGGTCCACCACTGGGAGATAAACATACTTCAGTTGATTTGTTATAATGCGACGATTATTCTCGTTTGTAACACCAAAGCCAGACACCAACCTGAAAGAATACAAAACACATTCATTGTGGGCTCAGTAAAATTCTTACTAATCCAGAACCTTAAAGATAATAGCTTGTCAAAATAAAGTGGTTAACAAACAATGAGAGCACTTAAAAGTAACATCAAATTTTATACAGTGTAGATGACATTAAAGAGACTTCAAAATCATTATGACACAATAGTAGTTTGTTTACCCCATCACACCAGTATCATATGTGGCTCCCGGTTCTGGCAAACACACTGGCATTACAGATGAGTCGAATGTGAGTGTGACATTCAGTTTGATCAGGGCAATGTCATTGTTATAGTCTACATAGTTGGGGTTGTTGTACTCAGGGTGAACATGGATTGAGGCAGCAAACAGAGGAGATTTCTCGAGGGCTTTTACCTCATTAAGTCCCATGAAAATCTGCAAGTCAATATCATAAAAGGAAAGATTTACCAAGGGAATCCCAATCAGACAGAGATCATACAAAGTAATGCTCACAGTCAACTACTTACCCGTAGAGTTTCATTTGCTACCATCACTCCCCTATTTACTACATTATGAGCTGCTGTCATAATCCACCGGTCTCCAATCACCATGCCTCCTCCCCTGTTTCCACTTACACTCAGTAGCACTTGCCAGGGGATTGTATTATCTGGAGCATCCTGGCCTCCAAAGATCCTCTGATACACATTGATGTGATTTGTTGGCTGACCACAAACTGAATTGGATACAAACTTACATATAAATCTCACACATCAATTTCCCATTAAATTAACCATTTGATCTTCATCAAGTTTTGCAGGATGGAAATGTATACCTGGTAAACAAAGTGGACTGTCAATAACTTCATGGGTTGATCTCCATTTCCTGTCTGCATCACATGTGAAGTTAACTGAGGAGCAGAAGAAGAAACAATGTGACTTTTACATTTTTTTTTTTTGCTGATCCTCAAGAGTTTCAGTTCTCCCCCTTGTGGAAGAAATGTAAAGGGTATATATTTCCAGTTAAATCATGTTAGCATTTAAATCTTATTTAAGTTTTGAATCATGGTAGTATATATCATGTATCATCATATCAGTATGCCATGATGGTTTGACTGAATGAGAATCGCACATTATAGTTAATGGAGCCTGCTAGTAGTAAAGTTTCAGAACTGTGCAAAAGGAAAGTAATGAAGAGTAGGAATCCAAAACAAATTGCACTATTAACATCTCACCGTTTGCATCCCCAAGGAGAGAGTAAAATGGTTCATTGCAGCGATACTGAATAACAGAAAGATACTGATTCTGAAACCCAGAAAGGAAGGCCACGCCTCCGTTCAGCAAGGGGTCAGGTTCTCCGCAATCAATTACTGCAGAGGAACAAAACAAGAAAATACAACAAAATGCACTTTGTCTGTGAACACTAGTATGGATGGAGAAGACTTTGTGTATATATGCTTAGAGACGACCTACTGTGGCATTCTGGCAGAGGAAGGTGCCACTGCCCATTGCTTTGGCAAATGGAAGAGAAACTCTCCATCTCCCGACCATTCTTTAAAGAAGGGTATAAAAACCATGTTTTACATTATACACAGTAACCAGGAAACAATTATTTTGTTTTTCACTGTTAAAAAACACAATTTCAGCTAACCATCATCAGCTTGTATCCTTGATCGCAGCGTACATAGATGTAATCTCTGAAGAGATATTCACTCAAATTAGGAGTGACCCTGCCTTTAGCTACACTTCCAGGTGACGGACACTTCACCCCTGGAAACAGCAAAAACAATCAAACATATATTTTACACTGAGATTTAAACCCAGAAGGACAAACAGGAGAATTGCAGTTGCTTGATGACATGTTACTGTGTGTGCTGTAGTCGAGGCTCCAGCCATTGCTCTGTCCTTCATCATCAATGTGGTATTCCAGCTTGACCATGTTTGAGTTTGTGACTATCGGTCCTGGGCTCGTTTTGCCACATAGCTTTGTGGGCTGTTCGTCTCTGACAGTCAACTTTTTAGGAGAGAGTAGTGCACAGTTTATTAATTGTATGACATATAGAGACATTTTTATTTCCTGTGATTTTGATGAATCTAGGTGTGCTGAAATCGCTCGCCATTACCTCCAACCAGTGATGGAGACATTGCGGGCCCTCTGGGCTGTCCATGCTCTCAATGTGGAAGTTGTCAGTAAAGTTTAGAGTAATAGTGAAGCCCTCTTGTACAGAAATGACATACTGACAGGACACAGCATGAGGTGGGTGATTAGGATATCCTGGACTGAACAGATGCCCCTCTGGTTCATCAAATATACCACCGCCACAGGATACTGGGCATGAGAGAGAGGAAAGAAACTGAGAAAGTTTACCCTCTTAATGAATTGACTGAAGTGTTTGAGGATAATTTGGGGAGTCCTTACACAATGTTTTAAGTCCAGAATCAAAAAAGTGATAATAATTAGTGCTGTTTGATGACCCAACTGCCTCCAACATTAAACCAAGACTCCCCATCCTCTCCTCTTTTTTATACTGCTTTTGGTAATCTTGAGATCCTATATGTTTGAATGTGTTTGTGAAGTGGAGCTAAGTTCTCCCAGCAGACTCCAGTTTGATGGTCTGAGCGCACATTCATTGGAAGCATCTTCATGGTACTCACACACACAGGTGCGCTGATCAGAGCGAAGTTCATAGCCATGATGACAGGAGCAGAGATATGAGCCAAGAGTGTTGAGGCAGATCTGAGAGCAGAGTGGCCCTGAGCCATCTCCAGGCTCTGGTGCAGAACATTCATCTATGTCTAATAATGAGAAGTCATTACGTTAGTGTGAGTTGGCGCAGCAGTAAAAGAAGGAAGTGCAAGAAACAGAGGTGGAGGAGCTACCTATTGCATGGTACTGGGCAGAGAAGCCCAGATTCTGGTGGGCCTCCGGGTTGTTGCTGTCTGATTGAAAGATGAGGGTGAGACTGTTTCCTGGAGACAAGATGGGCTCGTTGCCTGGGTGATGCCCATCAGCAGAATTCTCACTGCCACAAAATTTCCAGAGGGCCTTCTCTTTGTAGAAAACCTAAAGGATCAAAGAATAAAATCCTACATGAAAATAAGGCAAAATCCAGAAGATGAAAATTTATGTTCAGTTCATGGGTTCTTCATTTAAATGTCTAAGATGGTTAAAAGTGCCAGAAAGGCCAAACATAATCCAATGACCCGCCAGAACTAATGCTAAGTTTAGTTAAGTCAACATCAAACTGGATATAGTAATGCAGAGAAAAAAATCTGTTCAGTTATGTGTCCCTCTACCATTTTAAATTCTGTGCAACGTCACAGTAAAGACTGACTCTAAAACTTTTTGTCATAGCAGCAGCGATACAATCTGCTGATAAGCTACAGCTATCTGTTGCTGTTGTCTCCAGTGGTTATACACTGTTGTAAATTTTTAACTTACAATTATCACAATCAACAAGATGATCACGGTGATTACCAGGGTTATCATAGTTTCAGTTTAGTCTTTTTTAAGTATTATTGTATGGATGTATATTTCAGAGGCAAGATTTAGGAAAATCAAGTACTACAATAAAAACACGCATTTTTGAAAGCAGTTCACTGACAGTCCTCTAGATATCCAAAGTCTCATTAAACATGTTTGGCAACATCTCATCAGACAAGTGTCGATAAAATTTTGTGACTGCAATTATATTTTATTTTAATTTCCCAACTTTAAAAAATAATTTCAGTTAGTTTTAATTTTATTCAAAAGTTTTTCAAAACTTTTACATCTAGTTTTAACTATAATAACCTTGTTAATTACCTTGACAGAAACATGAAAACATATGTAAGTGGTAAACTCAAATCAGGTTGTCAAGCGTTACTCTTGAATCATATTTGGGTTTTCACCTTAAGCTATTTATTAATATTATGATTTTTAGGGTAATTCTGTATATGTATTGAAATATGGGTCTGACTGTAAGTGAGTCGTAGTAGCAGTTCGCAGAAGCTTCAATATCCAAATGTGTGAAGGTGAGTCGAATCTGGTAGCCCTCAGGGACAACGAGGTCCCACTGCTCCTGCAGGTTGGGAGGGTAAGGCTGAGGGTACAGAGGAGATTGGACCTTCCCGTACATTTGAGGCTCTGGTTCTGGCAGAGGTGAGCACTCACACACTGAGACATACAGAAACCTAGAAAGGTACAAAAAAGGAAAGAGTTTGATCTGTTTATCAGTCTGCAGTCATCTGATCTGCCAGTCCAAAGTTGATACAAACAGAAAAGAACAAACACAGTGGCACAATCGACACCACTGTGCAACTAATATAATATTGTCAAGACTGCATATATATGGCATACTGACTGATGAATAAAAATATAAAACACTGTTCATCTAAAGTGAATTCTTGCAGATTATCAGTATAAAAACACAAGTAATTCTCCACTATTTTCAGCTACATGATTTGAAAATTTCTGCACAAAAGTGGAAATTTATGACCAAAAAAGGGATTTTAGGAGATATTTGACAACTTGAAAATGTCTAATCCACTTACCAGATGATACAAGAGACCCAGCGCATTTTCCAATTAACCGTATCCATGAGTGAACTGGTCGGCTGCTGCGAGAGCAAATGTCTCACATTCAAGTAAAACATTAATGTCACAAAGTCTGTCGTTTCCAGTGTTTAGCAACTCTCTACGTTAATGCCAGGAATTGTTTATCTTGGCAAAATCAAGCAACTCCAAATTGCAGATAAACAGGAAAAATTTTGTTCTAAACTAGAGAACGAGACAGACTTTGCAAATTCTACATCTAAAAAATATAACATAAACTCATGCAATTTTTGAGCACAATTATCACATTAGAATAATGAAGCGATCTTGATTTATTTCACTGTCTAATCCACTCTTAATCCTCATCCTACCACCAGAGGGCGGCATTAACAGTTTTTTAGGCATCCTTGATCACAGCAAGTGTTTTCAGAGTTTAACTTGAGGCCAAGCAGACATGCCGAAACGTCTGGATGTTAAAATAGCAGGTGAAGCAACTGATTTCCAGAATGAGGAATCAGATTCATCAAGTATGTGGATGTGTTTGTTGCCTGTCATTATTTATATCAGCATGTGGTTTATTTCTGCCCTCAAAATAGCATCAGTGTTTCAGTTTCTGAAGGCGAACTGAAACAACCTGTTCCTCTCTGCTTTACCTTAGAATGTTTTGCATTAGTTCCCATAAGTCTGACGCTCTTTAGTCTTGTGTTCTTGTGTTTGTTTAACCTTGTTAGTTGCCAAAACGGACTGATCTGAGTGTAGGGGCCGCCACGCTGTTATTTTACAGACCACCAGAGGGGGCCACCAACAAAAATCTACTATTGAAAGGTTTACATTTTTTATCTGGTCGCAACAACCATGTATATTTCTCAATTTTATTTAATTTAGCTCCTCCCACCAAAAGCATCCTAAAACTTTAACTGATCGAGGCATAGAAAATCTGTTATTTTAAGTTGACAGAGACAGGAGTCAGCTATAATTTGATACAAAATTAGAAAGTCTGTTACAATGATGCTACCTGGCTAACACATTTTAATACAGATACATTTAATACACATTTTAATGAAAACAATGAATATTTCTTAATGTTTTTTATTAAAAAGTAGTACAAAGGATAATTCATTGTTATTAGTAGTAGTAGTAGTAGTAGTACAAACTACAAAGGGATAAACCCATGGGAAAGAGTTTTTGAAGCTAGGCTGACAGGTGATGGTCACTGAGCAAGAAAGCGAACTACAGATGCTATTTTTGTTTTGATGGAGAAGTCTAGAAAAGGTCAGGAGGAATTGCACTGTGTCGTTGTTTATCTTGAGAAAGCATAAGATAGAGTTCAAAGAAAGGAAGTGTGGTTCTGCATGAGGAAGTGTGGCAGAGTGAGGGTGAAAGTGAGGGTGGTGCAGGACATGTATGAGGACAACAAGGCAGTGGTGAGGGGTGTGATATGGGTGACAGACTGGGGTGGGATGATATCAGGGGTCAGCTCTGATCCACTGGACAGGTTGACAGATGAGGTCAAGCAGAGTCTCCGGGCCTGTGATTGTATGATGCTTGCAGATGACATAGTGAGGAAAATGGAAGATTTCCAAGATAATAATGAGACTTACGTGCTTGAAAAGAGAGCAACTGGGCGTTCCTTTCTTGTCTTTTTTAATTGAAAAAAATGTCTCCTGTCATCCAAGAGGCTTGTCCAGTTCTAAGACCAAAGCGTGTAGAGCTCCCAAATATTTAAACCCTTGACCTATACTTTCAATCATGTGCATCATCTCATGAACCAAGGCAAACTCCTAATCAGAATATTTTATTAAACCCAGAGAAAATTCTGTGGTCCCAGTTGGTCCAAGACAGTAAAAATAGTAAGAAATGAGTTAAAGTACTATATTAAATAATACATGACATTACAAAATATTGCTCAGTAGCTCCAATAATACAAATATCTCTAATATATAAAGGTATATGGCGTGCAACGTCTGCAGTGTGTACCTGTGCTTTTAAATGGAATCCTGTTTGCAAATGACCTTAAAATAAGGGGAATGGGTCAGAGGTGTAGATGACACCATCGTGACACCTTGAACTACCTTATCACATGATCTATTGAGGTCACCTGGTGTAAGATGTGAGTCGGGGTTGAAGTGTCTGGGAAGGCATCTAAAGACTGAGAGCGTGTGAGCCACCCCCTCTGTTCAGTGATGGTCATTTACAGTTTTAAATCATCTGTTTTCTCGGTCCAAAATGGGAACTCATTCCTTGAAAGAGGGACCTTTATACTTTAGGTGTAACTGTATAGCGGAGTCTTGTACTGTCGAGGTGGCTTTTAGTAGTGAGAGCTGTTATGATGTACAGTTTGGAGATTGTAGCAAAAAGACAGGAGGCAGAGCTGAAGGTTTGAAGACTTTCACTGGGAGTGACCGAGAAGAACAGGGTTAAAAATTTGAGGACCAGCTCAGGCTGAGTTGGTTTTGACATCTGCGGAGAAGGGGTGGTGGACGTATTGGACAGAGGATGTCAGACAGGAGGAAAAGAGGAAGACCAGAGAGAAACTTCATGGATGAGCTGAAGGAGAACATGCAGAGAGCTGGTGTGGTAGAGGAGGTTAGGTTTAGATGAAAGCAGATGTTGCACTGTGGGGGGGTTTCAGCCGTTCAGCACTTTGGTCAGCAGCTGGCTTTTTTTAATGTGGTATACAAATAAATTTGACTTGACTTGAATTAAATGCTCACACTATTTACATTTATCGCGTCATTCTTTGTAACTATATTGTTTTCAGTGCATGCCAACCAACCCCATACAATAATTTCATTTGTGTCATTTCTAAATATTAGCTGGTTCCTGTGATTTACATAAGCTTTCATAGACTTCACTATGAGAAAAATGAGGCCAAATCTATCATGTATTTATTTATTTTTAGGTCTGTGTTTTTTAAAGTATATTTATTGCCTCCATGAGCTCTGACTCTCACAGTCTGTGGTCTCACATGCAGCTGGCTAGTTTGACTTGTGGGCGTTTAGCTGGATGTTTGATTCTCCTTTATATCATCTTAAGTTTTCTGTCACAGTGTAGTTCAGTTTAGGAAGTAAAACCACTCGGCTGAATCTAGGACGTCTCAGAAACCTGTGTGAGAGATAACCAAAAATTCAAACTTACCCCATGTGCACCGTCTACAGCTGCCAACATCTGTTGCTGTTGAAGGCCAAAGCAAAGCAACTGAATTCTGTTTGTTTTTTAAACACAAGCATCTCTCTCTCTCACCATTTAACTCAGTTTCTTTGGGTCTTGCAATCATCCGATTGGCGAGACGGCCTCGCAGTTTGATCATGTGTTAAAGTATGCACATTCATGCATTGATCATTTTTGTATTCGGAAAAGAAATACAGGTGAATGTATGGGGAAAAAAACATATAACGGGCAGTTAATAAGTTCAGTTTTGTTTTGGATGGATAGAATTACAGTAAGTAATATGTGTCACCACTAAGCGGCAGTAGAGCATCACTACCCCTAATGAGGAAGTGAGACTGGAGCCATGATTTGTTTTCGTAATGAGCTGAGGGTTGTTTTTAATTATAGTTTAGTTTTTTTTAAAGAGCATATTGGCTGCAGTATTAATCAGAACAACTTTTATGAAGATTGCACTGCTGTGACGCTAGAACATGCTTCTCATACTGATGTTAAACACTGCAGTGTCAGGGATTAGGCCGATGGTTTGTGGCTGTCTAAAAATAAGTGCACTTCTCCTGTGTGGCTCTGTCAGGCTGTTGGTTTGAGGGCCTTGTTTTCAGTTGTCATGCACTATTATGCAGACACTGTCATGCAATATCGGAACAATACACCACTTCTTATAGAGTGTGTCTGTATGTTATAACAGTAGATATCATAGCCAGACCTCTGCCACAAAAATAACAAATAACTGAAGAATTATTTTGAAAAAATAAATTGTTTAAAAAAAAAATAGGCGAATTGGTTAATTAATTCAATACTGAGAGCAACATCTGGAGCTACTGGTGTTAGTTTTTTAATGTGAGAAAGCTTGTTTGTCTGTAAAGCACTGTGATGATCCTCTAATTTATGGTTCTAACTACATTAGAAATGAGTACATCGGAAGGACGGCTCAGGTTAAGCGATTTGAAAATAAAGAGGGACAATGGTTTGGACATGTGCAGAGGAGGCGTAGTGGATATGTATTGGACAAAGGATACTGAAGATGGAGCTGCCGGGCAGGAAGAAAAAGAGGAAGGTGGATGTAGTGAAGGAAGGACACGCAGAGGGTTTGTGTGACAGAAGAAGATGCTATAGACTATAGAGACAGGGTGATATGGAGGCAGATGATCTGCTGTGGCAACCCCTAAAAGAAGCACCGGAAAGGAAAAGAAGATCATAGCCTGCTGTCACTTATAGGGAAAATATACTGATTATACAAGAGTTTTTAAAAATGCAGCTTTGTGTGTCTCTTAACTAATAGGGATTAAATAATTGAAAACACGCACACACACACAGATTGTCTGCAGATGATTTGCAAACATTTCTCTTTAATAGGAAACAATGTAGAAATAACAAGCTGTTCTGATTGTGTTATTTATTTTGGTACATTTGATTATAAGGTTGCGGTCTTTATTTTATAAGCAAAGTAATTTTTTAAAATGTGAATCAGCCCTGAAAATGATTTTATTATCGTATATAACAGAGTGTTTTCTTCATCATTTATTTTACTTTCTCTCTGATTCTTCTGCCTCTACTCTCTCTATTGTCTGCTTAATCCACTTCACATAATTCCCTACCTTGGTATAATAACCCTTGTTCACTATTGCAGTTGAGTCTCGTTGGGGAATCAGACAGCGAGCTCCCCATGACACAACCCCAGTCAGATAGTAAGGCCCACTGCTAGAAGACAACATGGGCAAAACAAAAGGACCTCCACTGTCTCCTTTACAACTGTCCTTCCCGCTGTCTCCAGCACAGAACATGTTATTACTGAAAATCATGGAGTTCCCACGTGAAGTGACAGGTGTTTTCTCACACTCTCTGCGTGAGTAGGCTGAAACATGAGCATATTTTAAAACATCTGATAACTGTTTTTTCTCTGTCACCCCCCAGCCTGACACTGTACCTTGTTCATTTTCCAGCACATCACTGTTTTCTTCTGGCAGACAAATGGGAAGCAGGTTTGGGCCTAATGTGATTCTGGAGGTGAATCTTATAAGAGCAATATCATTGTTAAAATCAGTGCGTGCACTTCCAGTGATCCCCTTTCTGTAGCCAGGATGAATTATGATCCTGTTAGTGATCAAGGAAGGTGCGCTTGGGGCATTTGTTGTCGTTTTATCTATCAGTCCACCAAAGACACTCAAAGGGCTGTTCTCATGCCCATCCACAACATGAGCCGCTGTCACAGCCCACTGATCATTTATCAGGGATGCTCCTCCTCTGCTGGGCTCTTTTATGAATAGCTGCCATGGTATTTCTCCCAGTTTTGCATCCTGACCTCCCAAAATTCTTCCTGTACCTGCTATCAGTGTTTCAGGCTGCCCACACACTGAAACAAATAGAAGTCATCATTAAACCCAGAGCTCCAAACGAATAGTGACATTGAAAAACAGAAGGAATACATCCGTACCTGGAAGACATTTTGGAAACTCTGCATTTCCGTTAGTTGATATCCATTCGCCACTGGCACCGCAAATGAATGTGTCTGAAAAGAGTCAAGGAGAAATTTGCAAAAGGAATAACAGATCAGTGATACTAGAAAAGGTATGAGCAAAAACGTCCTGTAATCACCATCTCCTTCCAGCGTGTAGTACTTTGAGCTGCAGCTAAACTGGATCTGGTCTTTATATTGAGTTTGTGGGTCATCTGAACCCACCAACTGAAGAATACCATCTTCCGGTATATCAGGAAGTCCACAATTGACCACTATATATGAGAAAAAATGATACTGAGTGTGAAAAAAACAAGTAGACACAAACAGAAAAATCTGAAATTAATTGTAGTCAGACTCACATCCACAGGTGTAGCTGGGAGTCCATACGCCTGTGCTATGGCACATTGCATTGAACTCTGATTTCACATCATGGATGCCTTTATCCTTAATAAAATGAGAATGTAATTTAATTTAGAATTCAATTTATTTAATAAATTAAATATTTACATCAAATGTCAAGGATACACTTCAGATTTCTTTCTGCACTCACATCATTTACAACATAGCCCTCTTCACAAGTGACCTTCACTTCTTCACCACGATTATATTCTGCTTTCTTGGGAGTCACGGTGGAGTGTGAGGTCACCACTGCTGGACAGACCTTATCTGCAATTAAGATGTGAGAAGAAGAGTCACAGTCGTTTCCAACAAACATCCAAACAGATGCTCTTTACCAGCTGTGTCTGAGATGAGGAGGCTGCAGTACCTCTGGTCCTGAAGTTGAGGTGGAATCCTTTGTTGGTGCCAAAGTCGTCAGTGGTGAAACGGATTGTGAGCTTGTTTGCGTGAGTGAGAAATGGCGATTCGGGAGGCGTGTTGCCACAGAACGGTCCCAGAGTCCCAGAGGGAGTCTCAATCTGCAAACAAAACAACACAGGCACTGTCACCAAGTTCAAGTTTACAGACTTTCTTTAAGATGCAGACGTGCAGCACCTGTCAAGAATTTGAACACAACTGCTCGATGGATGTGCGAGACTATCCGTTTATAGCATTCTGACATGGACGTTTAAAAAAAGAAAACCCTTGTAAAAAAAAAGAAAAAGAAATCATTAGGCCCACAACAGTGTGTTGTCCTCCCAGCTACAGAGGAAGACCAGCCTTAGAAATCACATATTATAACCCACATCAATGCTTTCCAGACATAAGGTTGCACTTAAAAACTGGATTTATGGTTTGCATCTGCTTATGTGGTTACTGATACAAGTCTAAGGTGTGATAGTCTGTTAACCAGCATGACTACCACAGTATCCTGCAGTGGTTTGTGCTCAGTGGGATGATTATTCATTTCTGAAAAAGACCTAATGACCTAAAACACACCTCCAGGCTCTATGAGGGATCTTTGACCACAAACCTCCACAGCCTCCTGTCCTTATTGTAACTGAGACTACACAGCAGCAGCCAACAAGATCGTCAATTTTAGAAGGCGACAGACTTAAAAAAAAGTCACAACATTTAAGTAACATGTTGCCAGAAAATGCATACAGGAGGCTTTCAGATAAAAATGATTGAAGTCAATTACAGAGAAATCCTGGAGGAAATTCTGACAGTGCATACAGCAGGGCGGTGACGTTGTTAGCACCATTTCCTCTGAATGTGCTTACAGCAGGTTGGTGACGTTGTTAGCACCATTTCCTCAAAGAAAGAGGGGCCTGGGCTTCAAGCCCCAGCAGGGCCCTTCTCTCTCTGGAGTTTGCACATTTTTCCCACCGCTTTGGGGGTTTTCTTCTGGAGCTCTGGTTTCTCTTGGTAGCAGCTGTACTCACCCTCCCTCCCCCTTTTGGTTAGCGCTTG
This sequence comes from Copadichromis virginalis, assembly GCF_057382275.1. NCBI lineage: Eukaryota > Metazoa > Chordata > Actinopteri > Cichliformes > Cichlidae > Copadichromis > Copadichromis virginalis. The sequence goes on from NC_140628.1 coordinate 25,908,468, forward strand.
TCTCAGGTATCTCACAAAAGAGATTCTGAATCTCGAATAGTTTCACTTCCTGGTTAAGGGCTAAAAAACTGCTGTTACTTGGTGAACGACATGGGCTCTGAATGTAAGAACTGAGGCCTGATATGACCTTAAAAATATCAGCCTTAAAGTTCCTGTGTAGATGAAAATGACAAAAGACGTGATGTCTAACACTGACAAAGAACTAGCCTAACTTATATTTCTAGCACTTATCCATTTATTATTTTATTATTTGGGAGAAAATTTATTTCAAATGTCATTAGAGACTCTTTTTCTGTGGCTCTGAAACAAGAAACAACAACAGTACAACAACAAAATAATAATTGGGTTATATGTCAAATTGAAACTAAACAAGATGAGATCAATGTACACAGGAATGGTACACAAAGAAAAAACCCAAATGTGTAACACAGAGAAACCATAAAACGTCAAAAATAGGATGACTGTCTGTTGTCAAATCCATGGTTACAACACTTTTTTTTCTGAACTTCCTCTTTGTTTATTGATATGCAAAGTTAAAGTTTCTGGGGGGAACACACACACAGCTTCGAGAGGTATTTGCATATTCTGAGTCATCACTTACTCTCAGTGCATCTATGCATTGACCATTGGGGCCTTGTTCCACATCAAAAACGTCCGAGAATTCGAGCTCCACCTGAGACTGGGAGTCGACGAGCAGCGTGTACTGGCAGTTTGCGTTCTCTGCATACGAGTTGGGCCAGGAAGGACTGGATATGATACCGTTGCTCTTTCCTGACAGGTCCTTATTGCAGTTCACTGTGAACATGAGAGATCATTGCCATTACCTTCATTTTAACAAAATCATAAGTTTTACACAATCAGTACCTTCCCAAAAATCTCCCCACAATACTTCTGCTTCCTCTATTTTCCCATTTTCACTTCTCTTTGTGTATTTTTGTCTCCTTCAGACGTGTTAAATACTGATTCTGTTGAATGTTTGGAAGCAAATTTGATTATTTGTACCAGTGCAAGTGTGGTTGTCCACATCCAGGTGGTAGCCGTGGCGACAGGAGCAGTGGTACCCTCCGATGAAGTTGTGACAGAACTGGGTGCATTGGTTGATTTCGTTATCCTTGCATTCGTCATAGTCTAACAGAGGGAATGAGCTAACGGTTAAACGCAGAAAAGCATTAAAAAAAAAAAAAACAATTCCTTGGAATGACTTGATAAATATATCAATCATGCTATCTAGCGTAACATTTTAACAGAAGTCATAACTCAACAAGTGATCAAACAGCAAATGTTTGTTCATCTCGACAGAGTGACAACAAAAATCCTTGACATTTTGCATCTCTTGCATTAAAAAAAATCAGAGAAAACCACAGTTTTGCATCAGTTCTCCTGGTTTGTATTCTAGGTAACATGTGTGGCAAAAGTCTTCAGTAGAGGAACAAGAGTCTACTGATACTAGACGAGGTTTAGGTGAAACATCAGTCACGTTAGTGTCGTCAGCACTTTTTTTTTGCAGTGCAAGAAGACAAACTCTTGCACACAAATGTTTTTTAATCTTATGTTTTCTTTATTAAACAAAAAGCTTTTTACACTGTGATTTATTCTCTAAAAATGACTTCCTTGAAATATGATTACAAAAGTATAAGTATATTTCCACAAGCTGAGCTCCTTCTGCAGATTTCTACTCTGATTCTCACCTTGGGTTGTATAAAAGCCTCTAAAGCCGGTGTGCCTCTTTATGTTTGAGTAGTCCGAGTGGAATGAAAGGGCGAGGCAGCCACCCGGGGGCGAGAAAAGCGCAGGATTTACAGTGGACTGAAGCTCCTCAAATTCCTTTGTGCCACACAAAACGGAAATTAAGTTTCCATTTGAAAAGATCTGAGGGGGAAAAAAGATGAGAGGCATAATGAGAAAATAGTATGTGGCAGGTATTAACATCATTTAAGATATCCTCTTACCTTCACTGCATCATTTTCACAGTCGATACTGTCCTCCAGGTCCAGGTGGATGAACCTTATGGAGAGGCTGTGACCTTTGGGGGCGCACCTGCTCCAATTTAGACTAGCATGAGGTAAGTACCCATTGGGATAACCTGGAGACTCCACCCATCCCAGCAGCATGCAGTACGTGGAGTGGAAGAGCGGGAGAAGCAGGAGACTGAAGAAAATGGTGCAAAGCAAAAATAAATATAAGGGTAAAGAATATTTTTTTTAAAAAGTAGCGTTAAACAGAAATTAAGTAGTTGGATGTCAGAGACAGACACTCTGTAATCACTCTTTGCACATCTATTGTGATAATTAAACAAATCCAAACCCACCTTGATCTTAACATCTTGTCCTGATCAAATCTCTTCTCAAATAAAGCATTTGAACATGTCTCCTTCCTCTTTTCATATTAATTTCTATTTCACCCTCTTCCTGCTGCCCCCTTCCTCTCTTGCTTATGTTTTGCACCCGTAAGCATTTATAAATCTATTTCTAGATAGTTTCTTTATGCATCTACGGCAACAGGAGGGTGACTGTGGAGCAACAGGAAGACAAACCGAGCCAAAAGCTTTTCAGCAGCTTTGCACTTTTCAACTCAACACCGATCCTTTGTCAGCGGGACAAATATTATATTGAAACAATGGTGACAGGATGAAAGGAAAGGGTGTAGTGGATGAAGGAAATATTCCTTTGTGCACTTCGAGTGCCAAAATCAGCATTTAGTCCTGTAGCTACAGTACGGAAACACATTTACAGTTAACATGAGAAGGCTAGTACAGGAAGGAAATGAGGAACGACACAGAGCTACAGAGAGGCGAAGGGGGAGAAACAGCAGATGAGGGTCACTGGGGCTTTCCACTGTGTAGGACTAGAAAAGACATGAGAAGTAGGTAAGACCGAGTGAGGAGGGGGAACAAATCAGAGACAGTACGTCAGAAATAGAGTGGAGGCAGATGAACCTGAGCAGCAACTGCTTGATCATCAGAAAAGCCAAGGCGATCGACAGAGTTCAGTTCTGGATTTTATCTTCTGAGCTACCATACCGATTTAGCCAATTTTCAGGTATAGAAACAGCTTGAAAAGACGCAGGCTTTTACAGTTTAGAGAGTTTACACGCAGGTGGAGGGCTGTTGACGAATAGGATACAAAATGTGCAAAGAAGATCAGTTAGAGTATGGTGGGAGATGCTGTCAACGCTGTAATGCAGGTCAGTGAATACGACAATGCTTCAGTTCCTCACGTTTCTCCTCGGTTAACAAACTTTCTTTACAGGCTGCACAGCATTCTTCAAAAGCCGTATTTTCATTAACCAACATCTAATATACAAGTCTGTTTGTTTCACCTTGTCAGGAGAGTACATGAAGACAGCATGCGATGGCACAAAAGAGACCGAGTGTGCCACATGTCAATATGGGTTCTACACAGACTCTCAAAATCATGTGGAAAAATGCCATCGCTGCAAGCAATGCCTTCTCAGTAAGTTACACAGGCATACACGCAGCATTAGTCTTAGAAGCTCAGTCAAAGAAACACAGAACCACAATTCAGTCTATTTCTAATAGAAATACAACGATATAGAACTAGAAAGACCGTATTTGAACTCTACTATGCAAAATACAAAAAAGCTAGGAGTGCTGCTTTCACAGCAAAAGAAAGAAAGAAATATACTGTTTGACAGCAGGAAACTGCGCAATAATGATGTTGCAGATTGTGAAAGCTGATGGCTTTTGATATCTATACTTATGGAGTAATAATACCTGCTTTGCTGTTGTTTGTCCAAGTCAGCACCACATGCTCACAGATCCACTTCTTTAACATCTTCTTTATTTCTCACAAGGGGTCGTTTGACTGTTGAGGTTTCTTTGTATTTTTGTGTTTTTGCAGCGTCCAAAAGTGTTTTGTGGCAACTGTTGTTGTCATTTGGCGCTATTAAAGTTCAAAGGAAAATTGAATTAAACTAAATTTCCATTTTGAACTTACTGTAAGTCCCACAGAGCTTAGCTCAGATTTATGTTAAGATAATTGTGTTAAGAGACGATTTTAAGACAATAAAGGAACTTACATTTTCAAGTTCAACACTTTCAAAATGTTTCATAGCGCAGAAACTGTGAGGTGGGTTTTCACTGTTCTTTATGTTCAAGCCACTTTGACACTTTGAACTGGAGATCAACGACCCCCATCTATACACACACACACACACACACACACACACACACACACACACACACACACACACACACACACACACACTTAAACGCAGAGAAAAAAACGTCTCTCCCTTGCTCTTTCAGGTATCAAACAGCAGACACTCAGTGGATGCAAAGCTGAAGCAAACACAGTGTGCAAGTGTGTGTCAGGTTTCTACTGCAACGATGATGAATGTGAACACTGCTTGCCTGTAACCCGCTGCCAAGTGGGTGAAGGGGTCAAGACTCCAGGTAACCTTTAACTATAAAATTGCTAATGAACGATAATTTTCTCCAGTGATATTTCACATTCTTAGCTAAAGTGCCACAAAGTCAGGTGAATAAATTTCACTCCTCATTATAGGCGACGGCACGAGTAACGTAATCTGTGCTCCATGTGGAAAGGGGACCTTCAGCAACGTAACAGATTATGTGTCACCCTGTAAACCTCACACCAGGCAAGACTGCATTACAACTATTATCATTGTTATTATTATTATGTTATTATTAAATCTGAAGAACTGTGTGTTTTATGTAGACTGTGAGTGAATTAGTCATCCATTGACACAGAGCAGAAATTAGTCTCTTGGTTTCGGTTGGTGCCCTCAGTCTACAAACTCGAAACGTACAACATCCCACATCCTACCTACTGTAAATATTTCATCCAGACTGTAAAAATTGTGCTGAAACAGTTTCCCATGCTTGTAGGAGGCCTTTTTCTTTACATCCCTTTAACACCGATTTTGTAGCAAAAGCTTGTCCAGTTTTTTTTTTAAAAAACAACAACTATAAATTGCGACTTTTATTATTTTATTATTATTCATATTTATTGTGTTCACCTGTTGTTGGTGGTATTTTTTTTTAGATGTGAGGACTACGGAGGAGTGCTGAAAATTCCAGGAGATAATGAAAGAGATGCAGTTTGTGGAAACTTCAAATCTGGTAAGTTTCTGGCTTTATCAGTGTTTGAGATCTTGTTAAAAAAAAGAGAGAGATGGAGTTGTCAGCGGATGCTCTTATGCCGAGTGATTCACTGAGTTCCTGTTGACATTATCTTCCTGTAACAGGACCTATAATTAAGAAAGGAAGTTGAAGATGTATTGATGCAAAATTACTAATATATACATTTTTCATGTAAAATTAAAGTAGTAGCTATAGTTTAGCCCACTGGACCTCAATATTGCTCTAGTTCACGCTCACTACATCTATAGCTTGCCTTAAAAACCAAACATCATATCTAGTCAGAGGCTGTGAGCGGCAAATAACACTAAATTAATGTGCCACTCAAACAGCCTCACAGTCAGCCAGCGTAAAATTCCAACAACTAAATGCGAGACAAAGAGTATTTGTGTGGTCCATTTAACTAATCTGAAATTTATATCCTCAAGCTTAAAAAAGAAAAGTCGGAAGGTGAGTGGTACACTCACAAACTTCTCCAGTCAGTTTGTTGAAGCAAGATGTTGTTCTTGAGCAAGATATTGAAGCGTCAGTTCGGTCTTTGTACCATGAGTTGGTGTAGTTCTCTGAAGAAACATGGGTTTAGGGCAGATACTTTCAAGGCACTGACAAGAAGAGAGTAGTATTTGTTAGGTAGCAGAGTGCTGTGGTGTGTGGCCACATCAGTAACCCTGTAAGGCTGTATTTAGGTATTAATTTTTGACCTGTTAACACCCTGATGTTAAGAACGTATATTGCTTAACTAGCTCACCACCTTAGATTTTAATTTTAGAAGGTTAAGAGGTGCTTAACTTTCTTTCAGAAACATCTAAACCACAAACTGAGCCTAGCATTACTTCAGGAAGGCTACTAAGCTGAGCTCAGCCCACAGTCCCAGTAGATCAGCTGATAACGGCTGATCTTAATATCAGCACATGTCAGCTGACACTCTTCTGTGCTTCAAACTGACAAATCTTATGTAGGGTGTCCTATTTAGACTGCTTTAGCCTGTTTATAGCTGCAGTGTGAGCTATTTTGCAACCCCAGCTCCCTCTTTTCACACTACGTCTGACTCAATTCATGTGATGTTTGTCGTAATCGACGTTAGTTTTGTTCTGTGAGGGGGTCCTGCTGCTGCTCTTTTCACCGTAGGCTTTCCCCATCTGAGCATGGAAATGCAGAGAAGTCCCAAAGCAGAGCCACACCACCAAATATAAGTAATGGCATATGGAAATAGTCATTTTTCTTTTGGCTAAAGTTTTTTGGATTAAAAATCAGTTTGATGGTGGTGTCAGCAGAAAACTTTAAAAACCATCAAAGTTTTTAAAATACCTCGTGTGAACATCTACATTACCGCGAAAAATGATTTTGCATACGACCCCGCCGAGCCTTATTTTTCAGTGGTATTTCTTTTTAATGAAACCAAAGGAAGACATTCTTTTGCTTCAGTACTAAAAACAAATTCACCTATCAAAGTCACTTCTGGGAAAGCATGAAGCCACATGCATTGTTTAACAGGAAGTGTTTTTGTGAGGCGCATTGAATTTTGAGCAGCTAAAAAAAAAAGAGGGGGCAGAAGAAGCACACAGACAAAGAATACAGACATACTGAAATGTCTAAATATACTCCAGACAATGAATCAAGTCCAAATATCGCATGAGATGACTTCTTTTAACTACTGTGATATTTGCTGGGGTGATACTGAGAGGGGGGTGGGGATGTTGAAGATGGTGAAGATTTCCAGTGTTTATCACATTTTAAATATAGTCATGTTATGCAAGCTTTAAACCCTACTTTCAGGTTTCATAAAATGCATATTTTGCCCCTTAAATACTTATTTCCATTAAATTGAGTCAAATCAGTAGTGAAACTCACACATAAGTCTAATGTTGAAGTCTAAATTTAACCTAAAAAGGTTTAAATTAGAGTCCGATTTACCTTTTTCATCTTCTTAGGTAGAAAAAACAGCATAAATTATTATTTAATCCAATATATTTTAAAGTATAATAGTGTATAACTCTATAATGCATTGCTGCATTACCATAAAGCTCCTACAGGCTGAGGAGGGCTTCCCAAGTGTTTCTTCTTCACTCCCCTCTTTTTACTCTCAGTGTTTATACACCACTTTGTGTTTAATGATTAGTTTTCATTCATCTCTGGCTCTCTTCCAAGTGTGTCTTTTGTCCTGTTTCTGCCTGCCGTGGCAGATGGCTGCCCTGAGCCAGGTTTCCTCCTGTTAAAAGGGAGTTTTTCCTTCCCGCTGTCACTAATTGCTTGCTCATGGATGGGGAAGTCATCTGATTGTTCTATTACCTTATTTGGCACTATGCATATAAAATTGAACTGAATTGAATGATGAAGCGGCTTAACCTGCTGTACAGTCAGTAAGTGAATGCTTGAAAATATATTGAACTGACGTCTTTTGCCTTGGCTCCCTCCCTTAAATAAAACTGATTTAAATTGAATACATATAATTTATATCTTTCAAAATATTATTTTAAACATGTATTCAACATATAATCAGCAATGTGATTAACAAATATGCGAGTCATATTTATACAGCACATTTAGACCTTATGATATTTTGTTGTAGATATCATTGCTTTATGAACACAGTACGTAAAGCTGTATGTTACAAATGATTGGACTGTTCTGGAGTGGATTGCGGCCATTTATTAAGAATTAATGCTGCTTAGACATGTTGGCACTTCACCAGAAAGAGTTTTCTTTAAGTGAGCTTCCACGGATCATGAGTCACCACCTGCAAATTCAAAAAGAAATGCATATAATCTTTCACTAACAATAATCAGTCTTTTTATTTCTTTGATAAAGTCAGAAAAAAATCAAGTTTCTCCTCGTCACAGTCATTTCACTCACTACCTTATTAATGAAGAAACATGAGTTGTAATCAGTAATCACTCCCTCCCACTTTAAGTTTCCCAGAAGTTATATTACGCTTGTGAAAATTTATTGTGCAATCAGGTGAATAACCCACTGTAGATGTACTCGGCATGGCCCTAAGAACATTTTCTTCTCGTTGTTTTCCAGATTGTTATTGGATGTTGCCAGCAGGTTTGTGGTCAGGGCTCGTGTTGACCGCAATCGTCATCGTGTTGATTTTCATCCTCTGGAGAAAGAAATGCAAAACGTACAATGCAGGTGTGTACGACACGTCACTCGGATGGGCGTGTTTGCCACTTTTTCTCACACTTGTTCTCATAATTGTCTTCCTGAAGAGGCGGCAAAATGATGTGCGTGTAAGCCCACCCACTGGCAGTAACTACTCATGCTTTAAGCCACAACAGTGAGAGGGTACTGGCTTTGAAGTCTTACAGTTGAAGGTCACTGCTTATCTCTCTCAAACATGGCCTCCCACTGTTTCCTTGCAGTGTATTAATAACAAAACCTCAGGGAAACCTAATATTACATTTGCAGACTGGATTTTTTGAATATTAAAATGTGATCTTTCATGTAAAGTAAGTTGAATTTCTCCTTTTCTTTTCGCTTGAAAAGGATATGATGTAGTTGAACTCTCTGACAGATTAAGAAAGCAGCAGCCGAGTCTGATGCTCGAGGAGCTTTAGCGAACATGACTGTCTCAATGAGGAAACCACATCCTGTACATATTCAGGCTGACACAGTTATTTGGTGTAATGTGACGCACTCTTCACGGGCAGACAGCTCATACTGAGAAACAATTCCTACGTATGTGACACAGTCACACAGCTTATTATTTTGGCTACCCTTCTATTTCACTGACATTTCTTTTATTTCCACAGAAACAATGTGCTAGTACTGGAAATCACTGATGAACTCACAGAATATAATTATTGTCTTAGAGAGCGTGTGTGCCGTTTTGCTAATATTACAGGAAGGGGTGTGTGTTACTTTTAAAAGCACCAGTTGTTACTCTTTGTACAGTCATGTGGGAAAAGTTTAAGAGTGATAAGGTTTAACAGTGATTCTGAGCCAATAAGATCCTTTGATTTCATGACATGATGCCTGTATTTTCCACATATCTGCACGTGGATATATCAAAGGCTTATTACTAGAGAAATTACCAAAATGCAAGTTTCCTTTTTCATAGCCTCATAATATCCTGCCATGCAAACAGTTTCAGTTTTATCTTCTGAGGTTTGGAGATACTTATCTTTAGGATTTTTACTGCCAGCTCAGTACAGTAGATGGTATAAATATACTGTATATGTTGGTTTGTGCAGCTCAAAGTTTTGTTTTCTAGTAATAATTTATTGCTATGTTTTTTTCAGTATGTGATATAAATTGGAAGTTTCTCTTTGCTCAGAAAGTTTTTTTCTTAATGCCACTTGTTTGAGTCTCGTTTTAGAAACACTTCAGAGTAATTATAGTTTTGAATTTATTTTAATTCTGTGGGTTTTTATTTAATCAGTCGTTTCCTGAGTCTCGTTACACACTGGTTATTTTTATTGGCGTGTATGTTGTTTAAAACTGTTTAGTTTTAGTATTAGTTTTCCTTTCTTTCGTTGTGAAATGGTCAGTATTAGTCAGGGGCTAGTTTACAGCAGTTATTGCAACATGCGCAATTATCTCACAGTCATGTAGAAACCCCGGTCTCAGTAAACAAGCGTAATTAACACGCCTTCTCGAGCTAGTTGTGTTGACAAACTGAACAAAGCTGACAAAGACTAAAAGTGGATTAAAAAAAAAAAAATCAGTAATGGTAAATGGCCTTTGTATATTTGTATAGCGCTTTACACACCCAGTCATCCACCCATTCACACACTGGTGGAGGCAGCTACAGTTGTAGCCACAGCTGCCCTGGGGCAGACTGACAGAAGCGAGGGTTAGGGTTATCGTGCCATCGGCCCTTCTGGCCAACACCAGTAGGCGGTAGGTAAAGTGTCTTGCCCAAGGACACAACGGCCGAGACTGTCCGAGCCGCCTTGTAACCTTCCGATTACAAGGCGAACTCCCAACTCTTGAGCCACGATCGCCCTAGTAACCTGCTTATGGCTAATGTTCTGTTTAGTCTCGGGAACTCTAACAGCCTTGGTTTGCTTGTCTGTATCTCAGAGCTGTTCTCAGAGCTGTTCGGAGCTGACTCAGAACAAAGTTCACACAGATGGTCAAAAGACAGTGAAGGGACTCAATGTCGCGACTCTAATGACCAGTGGCTGGTGTTTTTTTTTTACATGGAGGTGCTTTGGTCAAACTCAACCCCTTGGATTTTGGGGAGGCTTTAGTGCCATCTAAAGTCCAACTGGTGGAATTATTTGTATGTTTTGTGCATGTTTGTGAGCATAAAACTAAAATGCCTTTTTTTTCCCTTGTGATTTGTGATGTCTGTGTGACAGCTCGATCCAGTATTTGTGTTACTCCAGTAGCAGTGGTTCCCATTCCAGATGTAATGCCTCGAGAGCAGCCTTCTTACTGCCAAGAAACCTGCATCATGCCCGACTGCAAGTTACCAATTTTTAACGAAGGTGAAGAATCACATCGACTCTTTTACATCATTTACACATAATGTTACCGACTTGTTCTCAAACAGCAGGATTTAAGTTTGAAACAAAGTCACTGCGTGCAACAAAAGTGCCCCAAGACTTTTGTGTTGGTGCAGCAGTCCACTTGTTTAGGCTCGAAAATCATTTTCTGTAAAACATTTTCACCCGTATTTAGTGCCATTATAAAACCTTGCTCACATGCTTGGCTTGTTGAAACATTATTGTTATTAATTTCACTATAATGATTGTTTTTCAACACTGTATCTACTCTAAGCACAGCCCCATAATGCCTAGAACAACTCAGTTATCTCTCCACACACACTTAGTGTTTGACATTGGAATTAGTGATTGCAGAAATACAAGAACAATGTATGTAAATAATAAATCTCCAATGATCTCAGCTTAATTCAACACCTAGGTGAGACTGTGGCAGCCTTGGTTGATAATCAAAACAGCATTTCCCCCTAAAATCGTCAAAACACGGCCTTAATTCATGTAGGACGAGCCTGCTTCATCTATGCTGGGGATGTGAAACTCTTTTTATATCGCAGGCCACGACTTTGATCTTATGTGGGCCAGATGGGTGAAACTACAATTTCTGTCAGTGTGAAAAGTTGAACTACACATTTAATCAATGAGATAACTTAAAATAGGACAAAGAACCACAATTTCAACAGTATGACTCATTTTTCCTACATGGTAAAGAAGTGCTGCTCTGGTGTCACCGTGAGTTTTTGAGCTTGGATCGTGAGAACGCGCATAAAATTACACAACTCTAGAAATCAATGATCTTGGTGTATTGTGAACAGTGTTGGTCAAGTTACTTCAAAAAAAGTAATCAGTAACGAATTACTGATTACTTCCCCAAAAAAGTAATCCCGTTACTACTTAGTTACTTAGTTACTTTTTTAAAACACGATTTACAACCTGAAGAGGTGATAAAGCGATAGATCTTTCAGCCCAATTCTACTTTTACTGCATAATCCATCATACAAAATGTAATCAAATGGAAAAGTCTCTTTTTTTAACTTGTTTTATCAGTTTTAATCTTTTAACTTTATGCATCAAGCAAAAATTTAATTATATGCAACATTCTCTGAGTTGAATAAATTAGTTTAACATTTAAACCTATTTTCTACACATTCCAGCACATAAAATAAAATATTTTTTGTGTTTACACTCACTCTTTCAAATAGATGCAAGTAAAACACAGCAGAACATAAATAAAGTCAAAGACTCAGCGGTCCTGTGCTCTATTTTCACCTGTAAAGCAGGACTGCAGTAGGCGGAGGTTTACCCTGGTGCAGGTGTGCCCCGGTCAATTGAAGAATCCGCGAGTTTCTCTGTGAGTTTCCCATTACATCGTTGCGCACTCGGTGCTTGCTTGGAAGTTTAGGGGTTTTTTTCGCTGTAAAAAGAAGTTTTCTTCTCACGCACGATGGACGCTAATGTTTTTGTCACTTTTTATGGAATCAAACTCAAAGTAAGGTCAGTACTTCCACGCTTTAAACGCTGCACGCTCATACTCTCTCCCACAATCGATATGTGATCCATTGTTGATCTGCACACAGCTGTTGTCACTAACGCTGCACTCGCGTCCGTCATCTTCGTGAGACATTCTCGCAAAAAATCACGGTTTTAGTAACGCAGTAACGCAGCGTTCCTACGGGAAAGTAACGGTAATCTAATTACCGTTTTTGCAATAGTAATCCCTTACTTTACTCGTTACTTGAAAAAAGTAATCAGATTACAGTAACGCGTTACAAGTAACAATCAGAGATGGGCAGTAACGCGTTACTTGTAACGCGTTACTGCCCATCTCTGATTGTGAATGGCGATGAGGGAGGGTTTTATGGGTAGAAATGGTCTAAAAGCTTCCAAAGCCATCCAGTGGGCCAGATTGGGGTCTTTCCTAGGTCAATTCTGGACCTGGGGCCTTATGTTTGACACTCTTGATCTATGTGACACAACACTAAAGCTGGATGCTATATGTTGGTCATTTCTGCAGTTTCTCAGGAACTCATTTACATTCATCTTACAAACATTGCAGCTCATAAAGTGCAAAACTGCATTTCCAGTGAGGAATGGTCATACTTAATGATTTTATCGTTCTCCTCAGATGATCCTTTGGTCATTTCCTGCACAGAGGACACCTTGAACACCAGCCACCCCATAACTCCACTGAAAGCTTCCGTTTCCTTTGTCGAATCCAGTAACACGAATGGAAACGCGAGTTACTGCAACAACTTCTTCAGGTCGCAATCCGAGCCACAGGAGGACGAGTACTGTGGGACATAATCCAGTGTAACGGCATACTTACCCAACCTCAGACCCTCACTGGATCGGAGGCAATGCAGTTCTTTTCAAGACCTTTAAACCCTTTTAATACCAAAAGAGAGAGACTGGGCTCTCTTTCAGGTCCCTTGAAGGTTGACTGATGCCACCTGCAGGACACTCATGAGAATTTCCTCTCAAATGAAGTGACATTTCTGTGCTGTCCTGACCACACAGCTGAAAAAACACTGGTGATGCACAGTGGTGTCCTGTTCTCAGGAATAATCTGACATGTTTTGTTTTTGTTTAGTTTTGTTACTACAACAATTCTCACGAAATGACCAAAAAAAATTAAGCGGTGATAGTAACAAACAGAGCCTAATATAGTTTACATTTTAAGTGAGCCAAAGTGACGCAGTGCGTGATATCATCCTTCATCATCCCACATCCTGCTGCTGCTATGAGTATTTTTGAGCAGCGGGAATAAATCCTACAAAAATAGCATCATTTCCACCCATTTCAAAAACATTTTTAGGTATCCCGATGACCAAAGGCTTTTTCTTTGCTTTTAAAAGATTTGCTTTCTTTATAGGAACAAATCGTTTTATTGCTGATAAGATAGTGAAATCAGAAAATACATGAATCTTTGTAGCTTTTCCTTGGATTTGTTGATAGTGGGAAATCTACTGCTATCCTGACCGTTTAATGGAATCTGTATATATTGAGTTGTTTAACTTATATTGTTCCCACTTAAGTCAGTAATTCAGATTTGAATGTATTGTATATGTAAATCATTATAATGCGCATGAACACACTGATTCAAGTTTTCCTTTCTGCCATGCAGCACACATCAGTAAATAGTCAGCTTCACATAGACTTTGAACCAGGGAACAGGAGGTTAAAGGCTAATGTCTGAGCTGACTCTGTCAGACTGTTTTGTTGTTTTGTTGTCGTTTTTGCATTTTTTTTACTTTGGTACTTTCTGTAAAAGTTCAGGGCTGCAGTTCATGAGTGAAAATGACTTTAGATATGAAGCAGCAACACGCACAGACACACACGCGCACACACACACACACACACATTTTGTATAATTTAAAACACGGAATAGAAACACGACAGATGCATGAATTATGACTTCTTTATAACATTGTGCAATATGGGGAAGGACGCAGTCATTCTGCTAAACTGCTCTCTTCTCTTTGTTAAACCCATCAGACATATTCAGTTCATATTCTGTTTTCAATATTCAGTACTGCTGATTATAATAAAAATGCTATAAACGTGACTCTTGTACCGGCTACTTTGTTTTAATAGGATTATTCGCTGTAAAACATTTCCTGTGACTTCAGTTTGCCTTCTTGAAGACTTGCTTGGCTTTGATTCCTTGGACTCTCATCTCCTGCAGAGAGGAAGTGGAAAAGACGAGGAAAAAAAAAAAAAAAAAAAAAAAAAAACACGAAGTGAGAGGGTGTAAATGAATGGTGAGAAACAACGAGAACATTTGGCACATTAAAGACGAGCACAAAACTGGGATTGTGTCCAGGACACCATTTCCACCCCACCTCTCTCCTTCTCATCCTTTGACCTCGTAATCCGTCTTCTACTCTCTCACCATCTATTCATCAGGTCTTTTCAGCCCGCTCTCTACTTTCCTCCTCCGCCTCTATATTAGTCCCTCACTGTTCCCTTCCCCTGCTTTGTGTAACCTCTAAAACCCACCATTATAAGTCTTGATCCTAGCTGGCATTTCTTTCCCAATTCTCTTGAGTTTAGCATCAACAACACATTGTTTTCTCCCGATTGCAACAAAGGTATTAAAAAAACCTCGTGAGAGCTTTTTAGCGGAACAATGTAGATCGTTTGAAAACGTAACCAGTAATGAAAGATAAGCTATGAGCTTGAACTGTTTGAGCTCAAAAGTGCCTCTGAGCTTCACTCCATAAAGACGTGCATTCAGGGCTCCTCTGCCTCCTTTGTGTGTACTCCTTTGTCAGGTCGTAGTTTGGCCTTAGGCATGTACAAACTCCACTGACCTGTTAATAAAAACCTCTTCACACAAAGACGGTAACAGAAATGAATAACTTCTAAAACCTGCCTTATTTGAATACCCTCCCTCATTTAGCATATCAATTTCTCCATCACTTCCCTTTAAGCTTTCATTTTCCTTCTTCCCTCTTCCTTGCTTTCTCTCTGCACTGGCCTCTTCTTCCCCTCGTACATCCTTACCAAATGCAGCTTGTCGCCCTCCAGCCAGTGCGTCCAGCCTCGTCCCTCTTTCTCGCCTCGCTGTACACAAACCAGCTTGTCGCCGTCCCAATCTACTGTAGTCTGTGTAACCACAGAGATGCCGTTAGTGTGAGACATTAGCATGTACAGTAGCTCACACAACGCTTAGCCACACAGAGACAAGAAGCTTTGTGCAGCGTAAAGAGGGGAGACTAATACAGTGATCCGTGAAAGGTCATGAACCCTTTAAAATATACTTCATTTGTTCAAACATGTGACAAAAAACATCTGATTTTTATACAAGTGGATTTAAGTTTAAGATTTATATGTATTAGATTATTTAAGTCTGACTCTGGTTTGTTTGCTGAGAAAAATGATCTCTGAGTGGAAAAAATTTATGAACCTTTGCATTTTTTTGTATCATGTAGACAGCAATGACTACAAAAAATACATTTTACATCTTCATTCTTCTTTGCCTCACTTTGATGGGGGAACTTGTGAGTTTGAGGCCATTATCTTGTTGTATAACCCACATTCTCGTGGGATTTAGTCCACGGACAGGCATCCTGTCACCTCCCTGAGAGTTTGCTGGTATCATTCAGAATTCATTGCTTCATTAATGAGAAAAAGACAACTAAGAACAGCAAAACAAGCCACCATCAACATTTCCTTCATTTAAACTGGTTTCTCATTTTATACCAAAAAGCTCTGCTTCAATATCATCTTTACCTGAATTATAGTTCAGTGTCCTGGTTTTTCAATTAGATGGTAAATGGTAAATGGCCTGCATTTGTATAGCGCTTTTCTAGTCCCTAAGGACCCCAAAGCGCTTTACACTACATTCAGTCATTCACCCATTCACACACACACATTCACACACTGGCGATGGCAAGCTACATTGTAGCCACAGCTGCCCTGGGGCGCACTGACAGAGGCGAGGCTGCCGGACACTGGCGCCACCGGGCCCTCTGACCACCACCAGTAGGCAAACACGGGGTTAGTATCTTGCCCAAGGATATTTGGCATGCAGCGAGGAGGCAGCCTGGGATCGAACCACCAACCTTCTGATTAGTGGCTGACCTGCTCTGCCACCTGAGCTACAGCCACCCACCTGAGCTACAGCCACCCATTAGATCTTTTGCAAGCTGCAAATGGAGATCAGCAGCTTTCTTCTGGTAGCCCTACTCCACACCCCATTGCTGTTTAAAGTTCTGCTGATGTTAGACTCAGTAAGCTGAAGATTGTCACTGTTAGAGAGGCCTTTAAGTTTTTGGATGTTGCTCCTGGAGTGATATTTGTTGGTTGACTACACCTGGGGAGGGCAACAACAACCTATGATTTCCATCATTTGTCTGACTGTGTTTTGGTGTAGACCAAACTCTTTAGGGGTGGTTTTAGCCTTCACAGCCTGATGAGCATCAGCAAATCCTTTTCTGAGGAGCCGCATCTATTCGGGCTGTGATGCACGTTCGTGTTTTGAACATCTGACCTTCGATTCCCGTCCCACTCACACCTGAACATCATGCAAAGCAATGAAACCTAACCCAGTTTCACCTTGGCAAGTGAAAATACATTACATATTTTTCCACAGCAGATCTGCTTTAAATGCTTATGTGACAAACATATTTATTTAGAAAAAAGTTCAAACTTTCAAGCACAAGGTCTCCTCCTATCTTGGACCTTTTCAAAATCATTGTGGAGTTAATGTACGTTACTGCAATTCTTAAGCCCTCCTCTAAGCAGCAAGTAGCAGCTATGGAAAAAAAAACCTCAGCAGGTGTGTTGACTTTGTTTGAACACTAAGCATGCAAATCAAACTTGTATAACAAGTAATGACTTAATAAAATCAATGTAATGTTAAAACTGCGTGCATGTACAAACATGCCGATGTGCACATTTGGAAAAACCAAAACACGTACCTGACACACACGGCCATCCACTGGCCCAAGGTCCTCAGTAAATTCTTTTCCAATAGTGAAATCCATGTTGAAGTTCTTGAAGGTGGTGAGTGTGCGGATTTTCATGGTTCCTGTGGCCGGGTCATGGGTGACCTCTTTAGTGGGCTTCAACAGACAGACGATCTTCCTCAGAGCAAAATTAACATCTAAGAGAAGAAAGAGAGAGAGAGATGTTGTAGCATGAGCCACAGTCTGTTACTTCAGTAAAGCAGGTTTTTTTGTCTCTCACACACACTGCAGGCAGAGGGGACGCACAGTGTGAGGGAGTGAATGGATCCGGGGTCACACAGAGGACAAGGTGGTGATTTCATTACACTAATGTGCTTCAGCAAATAAAGATGGTCCTCACCATTAAATCAGACACTTAAGGTTACCTTTTAAAGTAACCTAATGGCAACGAGTCAGTGAACATATGAATACTTAAAAAAATAAAAGACATGAAAGATTATTGTTACATTGGAGGGTTTTAACTGCACATCTGTTACAAAAAGCAACGCACTTGAAGATTACAAAAGTATTTAAAATACTGTATAAAGATTTGTACCCAAAGCTCCGAGGTAGGAATCCATATTCTCCTGTTCCACCATATGATAAGTGCCGCTGTAATTAGGTTTTGCCATTTTTTTCTTCTTCTTTGTTGTTTCCGAAACTCCAGAAATCCCCGTTTTTCCTCGTTCTTGCTTTTCCTCCAGTCCCGTGTGGATCTCACAGACAAGCTGCCGGTTCCTGTGATATCACTTTCAGTTGCGCAACGTTTTGGACAATGGACCCGGATTTGACGGGAATGCGCGTGGAATGAGTGCTGCCTGTTGCAGATTGTTGCTGGAGTTTGGTGCTCGGTTATGCTGCAAGCTGCTCCAAATATGCAACTCTGGTGGTGACTCACGCTCAGTATATGCAATCGTTTCCAGGGAGGGAGCGGGGCCTTTTCTGCAGGACCTCATGCAGGGGGAGGTTCATTCATCTTTACTAATGCTTTTCTCAGAGGGATCAGTTGCAAGAAGAGGCGGCGCTTCGGATCCCAGACATGCAGAGGGTTGGTTGATGCACTAAGCAGCACAAAGTCAAAGCGAGGAACAAAGAGACATCAAGGATAACCTGATATGCTCATTTCCAGCGCCATCTTTTATTCTTTGACCATACTAAAGAAGTTTTGCATGTTCCAAATCGTCCTTATTTACTTTGATGTACAGACCTCATTTAATCATTCCTCTCAAAAAGGCTGTTTTCTCCGTTTAAGCCAGCTTTCCTCTGATTGGTTGGTTTTAATGAAAGTCCTCTTCAGTACACATGGCTAACTCTGACCCTATTTATACAAAAGAAAACTCACAGAGGTTTTTCATGTTTTACTGATTGATGCTTTTGTAGGTGTTTCCTTGTTGGTAGCCTCCCAACTGGTACTGATGAAGTTTAGTATATATAGTATAGCAAGTTTTGTTACGCCAACAGGTGAGAGGCAGGAAAACAAGTTCATAGTTAACCAATGAAACATTTTAAAGGGCCAGATTGTGTCTCTTACCTGTGTGCCGCCTTCTGCTTTCTCCCAAGGGTGTTCCATCCAAAAAAGTGCAGATCAATCCAAATACCTATAGTATCAGTGCCAACAGTGGATTGAACTAGTTCATATACTTGAAACATGCGCTATAAAATGTCTGAATGTTTTTGTGTCTATTTTATTTACAGCCTATAGCAGCGGTCCCCAACCCCCGGGCCTCGGACCGGTACCGGGCCGCGAGGGTAGAGGCTCAGGTGTGAAATGTATGGTTTTCAGGGTTTTTATCGGTTTTCAGCGTTATTTTGTTATCGTTTTTATTGTTAACTCGGTTTTCCTCGGTCTTTTCACGTGTGTTATGAATAAATCTTATTTTTTTCGATACTGGTACTAGTTTTATTTTGTTGTATTTATCCGTGACACCTTAAAGGCCGGTCCGTGAAAATATTGTCGGGCATAAACCGGTCCGTGGCGCAAAAAAGGTTGGGGACCGCTGGCCTATAGCACATTTAAACAACTGAAGTTGACCCAGATCACTTTTAAATTCCAGGTCAAACTCAAAATACTTGAAAAGCTGAAAGGTGTGTTTTGTTTTATTAAGTCATTATTGATTCTGATTCAGTGGTTGCTACAGTTTGTTCAGAATCTACCTCATAACAGTGATTTATCTTATATGTCATGACACACTACTCTCCTCTACAACTGCCTTTATAAGTTAAAAGTATCGGTGCTGGTATCGCCAATGCTGGGCCTGTATTTACTTGGTATCAGATCAATACCAAAGTTAGCTACATAATCAGTATCAATTTGAGATTTAAAGGAGGTCTGAGCAGTCTGTTGGTTTCTGCAAACAGAAACTGGGTAAATGTAAGAAAAAATGAAAATAGAAACTAAAACAATTTTTTGAACTCAAATAAATAATTTTAGAGAAAATATCCTTAGTTTTAGGATGTGCTAATTTAGTAAGATTTTCTATCATGACTGCATGACTGTGAGTCAAATGCTTTCAGTAAGTTATGTGATTTGTTGCAATGGCTGTGGGGATTTTCCTTAAAATAATACTTCAAAAGACTAAAAGTAACACTGAAATGAATAAAAACTCATTTAAAACAAAACATTTTCAAACAATAAGAAGGAAACTGAAACAAGCAAAGCCACTCTGACATTAAACTGAATTCAAAACAAAAATTAAAAACAAAACAAAAATAAAAACTAGAGTAGAAAATACAAATTCAATAACACCTGCTGTGGGCGAAACTTCCAGAGAGGCAGAAAAAGTCTGCTTAATGCTTCTAACTGAAAATGAATTTGATGAGTTTATAAATGGTCCAACCCAGAGAAGCTTTAGAAATTGAATAAATGCAAAATAAAATAAAAAATAAATAAAAACAAAAGAGAATTTTTATGGTTTCGTATAGTTTTGCTAAAACTGTGTGAGATTCATACTACTACTGCTCATGTTTCGCTAAAATTAAAACCTGACACCAGTTTTCTTTATGCAAACAGAAGTAAAGCGAAATTAAAAATGTTTTTCCCTCCTGAATGAAAACCAGTGCTGAATCCCTCCTGCTTGAACTGCAAACAGGGAGAAGCTCCCATCGGTGTTGCATGCCTTATAGCTTCTGATGTTTCATCTTGGAGAACAGACATAAATAAAGATGCAGCACAGAAAGTGTACACACAGCCCGCCTTTATTTTGAACAAACATCAGCCAAGCAATCATGTAGCATAGACGATGTCATCAAGTTATGCTGTTTTTCTGAACCTTCCTTTTATTTTGCGTAAGGCTTCAACAAATAGATTGCATTAACAAGGGTGTCTGCATAAATATAACATGACATACTTTGATAAAACCTCCCAGTCTTCTATCTCTTTTTCACGGAGCCACTCTTCTTGTCCGACTTTGACTTTTTCGCGTCTTTCTTTCCTTTTGACAGATTCTCGTAAACGTCCTCTTTGTTTCTGGAAAGAGCCGAAGAGAAAGCTGATTAGTGATTTCATCCTAGCCACCAAGACTGATTAAACACAGATCTGTGAGAAACGCATCAGAGAGAGTGGAGAGATTAATGAAGGTCACGCTGCATGAGAAACGTTTAAACAATCCATCACTCAAAGCTGCAGGCCATCTATTCAGCTCTCCAAGTGGGTCAAAGTTTACAGCGTTACAGTGAACCGGCCAATGTGTGTCTGCTTTCTCCTAATAATTAAGTTCATTAAAAGCCTCGTCCAGTATGAGCATCTCATAGTCCAGAGGTCACAACAGACAACAGGTAAACAATATGACTTCATTCATTCACACAGTGCAAAATGTAAAAAAAACATTTTTTACACTTTTTTACACCTACATCCATTAAAAGTCCTCTTTGCATTAAGTCATCATGATGGCTGAAAGCAGCTTTTAGCAGGATACTTGTGCTTCAAGCTCATAAAGCAGGATGTAGCAAATGTAGGATCCAGTGTTTTTGGAGTTTGACCAAGTGGCCAGTGCAGTAGAGCCAAAAAACTGCACTTTCTCAAACAGCCACTTGGGGCTGGTTTCTAAAGTGTTATGAGGGGCAAAAAGCTCAATGTGAGGCTTCAGAAGAGTGTCTGTGTCCATCTTTTATACACAACCTGTGTTTGACTAATAGTCAGATCAGCTGCTTTGATCTTTAATCGTTCCTTCTTAAACTTGTCTTTGGACTTAACGCTAAAGACCAAATCAGCTGAATTCTACTTTTATTTTCTCTTTACAGGTATTGAGGCGCGCTACTACATCTATGAATCATCTACGAAAAAACAAGATTGTGGAAAGTCTTTTATGGCTCCAGAGAGAGCTCTGAAACCGGCCTGAAAAAAACCCCAACAAATAAAAAGGTTAAAGGTCTACTGATGTCGACTGAAAACTAAACAAGTGTTTCTCTCATTAGTATTTTTACATTGCAGAGATTTTATCTCCATGAGGTTAGCACCTGTCCTTTTTTGCACTACCTACACAGGGAACTACACAATATTTAAATAATGAAATATTTGGGTCGAGCCCTGCCTATTTCTCGATTTCCTCTCTGTATCTTTTCTAACATAATAAAAAAAAAAAAAGGCCAAAATTGCCACAAAAAATCTTTCAAAAGTAAAATTCTTTCTAATTTCCTCTTGTACTGATGTCCCTTTATTAAATTAAAATGAATCAATCTGTTTTTCTAAGAATATTTAAACACATAAATCAGATTTTAATTGGTTAATTAATTGGTTTAACTGGTTTAAACTAGAGTACGAACTACTCGCCGATAGCTCCCCACGTTAATGAAACAAGACTGTAAATCAGTTCTTCCTCCAGAAACTGCAGACATGAACCCGAAGACGGATCGTGTTTTTAAACAAAAATAGGGTGGCAGTGTGAGATTTAGAGGAACAACGTGAGTGCATTCGGGACACTCGATTCACAATCACACACACAGAGTCACTCACTTTGACACCACTCTGCCCGCTGGTTGGTGTTTGATTTGGAGATTTCCATACTCGGTCTCGGTTTCCTGAGGAAGAGAGAGGCAAAGACGTTTCACAAGTGACTGAGAAAGAATTAGTCAAACAGGGAGTGAGGTCACGTTGCTGGATCAGTCTGCGTGGTCGACTGTTTTCGCGTCTTTGGGTCAACGTTCATCTTTCATGAGGGACTCTGATAACTTATCATTCTGCTGGCATTGAACTGCTCCGCTGTAGTGTTTAAATCAATGATGAAATGAGCCAACACTCATTCACAGCCTCTTTTCTATGTTTCCCAATTTTAAACTATATTTGAGCCACAGTGACTAGATTCTCTGCTCCTCTCACCATTGAGGCGGAGTCTTTGGCCTTGGCGATCTGTATGTACTCAGCCACAGCCAGGTAGATGAATTTGTACTGGGCCTCAGTCTGCACCATACCAGAGCGCTGCTCTCGCACCATCTGAATGTATTTCGCAATGTCAATATCAATGTCCAGACCTGCAATGAAAGGGAAGTGAAAAAAAGGAAGGCGGTGAACGGAGGCACAGCAACAAAGAGTAAAACACGTCGAATGGTTTCATTTTTACTTGACTGATTTATCAAGAACATATTTCTTTACTGTATTGTTACCTAAAGTATCAATGGTCTCGATGATCATGTCAATTACCACGATTGTGCCCGTTCGACCAATACCAGCACTGCAAAAATCACAAAAGAAGCAAAGTTAATCTCACCCACGGAGACAAACAGGTCAGAAATTTGGACCAGAAAAGAAAGCACAAATGGATTAATGATGCAAAGTCCATTAAGTGTTCTAGTAAGCGGCGATACTGAACCAACATGTGCAACAGTAAGATCTCTTCTAAGTGCAATACAAACATCAATAACAATGTGCTTTGAGAAGTACTTACCAACTTCCCAATTTCTTAGTCTGTCACTTTCATGTTTCAGATCATCAAACAGATTTTATTATTAGACAAAGACAACCCAAGTAAACACAAAATGCTGTTTTATTAAGTGGAAAAAAGAGATCCAAACCACCAAGCCCCTTTGTGAAAAACTAGTTTTGCCACCTTTGGCAGCAAAAACTGCAATCAAGCATTTGCAATAACTGTCAATGATTATTTCAGATCGCTGTGGAGGAATTTTGCCCCACTCTTCTCTAGAGAATTGTTTTAATTCAGCCACAGTGGAAGAGGTTTGAGCATGAAACAGTTGTTTAGGTTATGCCAAAGCGTCTTAATCCGATTTAAGTTCAGATTTTAACAAGGCCACTCCAAAACTATTGTTCCTTTCTTGCTTTCTTTTGTTTTTGAGACACTGAGAGGTGGACTTGTT
This sequence comes from Copadichromis virginalis, assembly GCF_057382275.1. NCBI lineage: Eukaryota > Metazoa > Chordata > Actinopteri > Cichliformes > Cichlidae > Copadichromis > Copadichromis virginalis. The sequence continues at coordinate 25,931,798 of NC_140628.1, forward strand.
GGTGTGTTTCCAATATTTGTAGTGCTGCATAACCTGACAGCGACTGAGCTTTAGGACACAAACTGATGGCCGGACACACTCTGCTTCAGGATTTTCTGGTAGAGAGCAGAATTCATGGTTCCATCAATTGCAGCAAGTCATGCAGGTCCATCACACTATCAGTACCATGTTTGACTGCTGATATGATGTTCTTTATATTAGTTGCTGTGTAAGTTTGTAACAGGATTCAGCTTTTGTCTCAGTCTGTCCACAGAATATTTCTCCGATTACATTTTCACACAGGCAGCACTGACCTAGAGGCAGTTACACTCACAGCTCAGTGAGATGCCAACAGGCTCGCATTACTCAATCAATACTGGTGCTTACCATGTGCAACACGTGCAACATTTATCATCTAATATCTGGCTTACATACAGCAAAACCCAATGCAAAGCTAAAATTGGTCATAAATCAAAGTAATGCACACCATAATAGTAGTGAACGCTGGGAAGGGACTGGCATAAGAGGACTAAAATCAATGCAAATCTATTCAGTAGTTATTGAGACGTTTCTCCAAGAACCACAAATGTCAGCCTCATGATGCTGCAAGAGAAAAACTCATCTTGTCACAGCACCATTAATGCCAATTATAAACTTCCCGACAAAAACAGGGCACAGATAGCTCAGTAGGTAGAGTGGTCGCTCCATGATGGGAAGGTCAGGGGCTTGAATCCACTTAACAGCTACCCTGAGGTACCCCTGAGCAAGGCGTCGTCCCTACACATTGCTCCCTGGGTGCTAGATTGGTGGCAGCCTGCTGCTTCACTGAGTGAATGGATTAAATGCAGAGAGAAATTTGTCCCCACAGGTAGGGCTGAACGATATATCGCATTTGCGATAATATCGCGACATGATCAAGTGCAATTTTCTAACCGCAAAGGCTGCGATTATACTCTGGACATGTCCAAATTCATGGGCTGCATCCTCCTGAGGCCGCATTTGTAGACCGATTACGTCACAGCGACGCGCCGATTCTACCATATGGATTCTACCATATCCCAGAATTCATAGCGCGGCCCAGCCAAACTCCAGTTTCCAGCAATGGCGGCCGCTACTAAGTTTTAAAATTACTCATACTAATCTTTCTGGGTCACAAAATAAACTTTTAACATATTTTCAGGCGAGAAAGTAGTTGTGTAAACATCAAATATCTGCTCGGTTTATCAAGATATCCCATATTTGCAAAAGTGCTTCGACGTTTTCAGAGGCGTCTGCTACCCACCAGCTCGACAGCTAGCCGGGAGCTCGAGGGTTACTGATGCGGCCGAGAACGGCACAACTCCCGGCACATCATTTTCAGATCACCGCGGAGTTTCGCTGCTCGGGTTAAACGTAATATATAAGTCACTTAGACAACCTAAAAATGTTATTGTTGGGCTTTTTTCAGTGTTTTGTTTGTTCGTGAGTAAATCGGTTTGGCTGAGATTAAAGTTATTAGATTAGATAAAATAAAACTTTATTAATCCCCCGGGTGGGTTCCTCCTTGGTTTTCACACAGCTGACTAAACGTCAAACAGAAAACTTATTAAACAGAAGTATGAGACAGTCGAGAATTTACACCAGTGTCTGGTTATATTTTAGATAGCAAGAAGCAGACGGCCGAGTTTATTAAACTCCACCGAGACAGCGGTGACGCTAATCAGAAGGCTAGACCGTCCAATTTCACGCCTTTTGTGTGTGTGTTTATACAATTGCTATTATGTTTGCACTTTATGTGTAATGTTACTGACTGCAGAGATCAGTAAGATGTGTGTATTTTTTATTTATTAGTTTTATTTATTTAATATTATTTTTTAATTGAATGACTGTCTAGTAGTTCACAGATGTCGAAAAACTGAGTGTGGTAAAGCCACTGATTTTTTTTTATGTATATTTCTGCAATCTGCACATTGTACTGACTTTCATTTTAATGTTTACACCAGGGTTCCTTGTCAGCACTTTATGCTCAGATGTTTGTAAGCTAAAAATAAACTATTGTGTATGTTCAAATATACTGTTGTGATTGAAGAAGTTAAATAAAAATGTCAGTCATCAATTCATGCATCACCTCATGTCATCATAACAGAGGTCTGTCTTCCAGGAAAGAACAGTTTAAAATTAATGTAATATAGTATTGGCCATACTATATGATGTATTGCTTGTCTTTGTTTAATAATACAGAAGACAAAGACCTTAAAAAATAATCGCATATCGCATCGCAATCGCAATATTGGGGCAAAAAATCGCAATTAGATTATTTTCCATAATCGTTCAGCCCTACCCACAGGGATCAATAAAGTATACATTATTATTATGTTGTTTCTGAATCACTAGTCACAAATCTATATTTATTTCTCTCTAAAGAAAAAATACACATGCAACCATTTGTGAATATTTTTTAAGCCATTTTGTTTTTGCAGAGCCTCATGAGAATCATACAATTTTGATCCTGTTACTGGATTACTATATCCAGTGATCTGAACAAATGGCTCATTTGTGACTCATCCACGGCCCTGTGCAGGGGAAAGTGCACAGGATTTTACAACTAAACTTACACTTTTACTAGTTTGAAATATGTAAAACTACAAAAAAAACAAACAAACAAGTTGTTTCAAAAAAAAAGAAGAAAGGCCAGGATGAAGCTTTAAAACAAAATTAAAATCAAGTGTTAAAATCATTTGTTATTAATTATTAATCAGAAAAATATTTTCTAAATCAATAGGTTTGTCTAGGAAATGTCAGAAATGTGGACTTGATGCTATATTATTAGCTGATGAGATAGGCACTCCCAAATAACCAATCTGAGAGTAGGAGAGATTTTAAAAAATTAATTTAAAGTCTTTACTTGTTTTCATTTGAAAATATTCTATATTTATACATTATCAGGCAAAAATCTAAGTGAAGGAAACATCATGCTGTTGCATGCAGAGTCCTGTGTTGGGTAAAGTATTAAAGTCTTCATACTTCATTTTTTAAACATGTCTGTATCGTTCAAAAATGCTAACACGGGGATCACATAATCACTTGACCGACATCCAAAATCTCTTTAAGGAAGCACAAGCAGCCTCAGCATCTTTTAAATCACACTGGGAAAATTCCAGTAGGATAAACTGTCAGTAAACTTGAAGCCTTTTGTTTAGTTACTACTAATCTTAATCCAGAAAATGTGCTTGTTTTAATCTTAAACCTCTAAGTATTATCACCTAATTAAGGATTATGAAACCCAGCACTTTGCAAAAAAAAAAGAAAAGAAACAGTGTTGCTTTGATATGTCTACTGTATTTAAAATGCAGATGTAGCCCAGTGGCAAACAGATGGAATTAGAGACTGTTTATTGTAATTATTATTAAAGGTGTTTTATTTTGTTCAGTTAAAAGCACTCATGATTGGAGAGAGACTCTAAAGAAAAAATCCAAATTATTTTGTATGGAATTGCATTATTTGTGTTATTTATTTATTTATTTTGTTTCTCAAAGGTTATTTTTTTGACCTGGATACAAATGCAGTCCAACCAATGGGATTGTTTGTCCCGCCTTGTTTTTCATGTTTGGTTGCGCTGCTAAGGCTGCTTAGACCACACGCGCCATAGCAGTACCTGTGGGGAAAACGTGGTAGCTGTTGGTGTCTGCTTGATTAGCCGCCAGATTTGGATAGCCGAAGCTAGTTTTATGAATACGAAGTGCTTTGCACTGGTGAGTAACGAAACTGTTATAGCCGCTGATCGGCATCCTGAAATGTTAATGTTGTTCGCTTCAAAAAACAAACGCTAATGGTGACGGTACTATGCAAGTAGCTAGCGAGTGTGCTAAACGCTCACTCCTGTTGTTAAGCGTTAGTTGAGAACTTATTAGCTGTTGTTAGGTTAAGGAAAAAACAGTATGTCTATCTGTTGTATTGAAATGTTTTATTGTGTTACTTTTATTCATCACTGTTGTTACTTGACCGTGAGCAGAGTATATTGAGTTTGCTGCTTTTAATGAGCAGTGTGAATTGCTTTAATGATTGGTGATAGCTACATTGCCATGTAATGAAAACGTTTAGAATTTGATTAGTTGTACAACATTAGAAATTGAAACACATTTTGTTCATGATTTATACTTTAAACAGAAGTGTTAGTTAAGTGTGAACCGTGTTCATTTGAAGTAATTCTGACCTCACTCTTAGGTCAGGTTTTTTGAGTTGGAGAAAGGAGCCGAGACTCCTCGGAGAACATTGGATTACAGACTTTGTGGAAATCCGCAGAAGAGGAATAATTTTCCATTGCAATGGATGGCGAGCCACAGCCCATTTGGAATTGAATCTTGAAGTCTGGTTGCCTGAACTGTGGTAGGACAAAACAGTGCAAACCATACATCGATCGTGGACTGAACTCACACCAATAACTCACCAGATCACCAAACAGGCCTGATCTGGATCCTATTGACACTTTAAAAGACCCGGGTCTAACATTCTTTTCTTTTTTTATTTTGGGTATCTGTGCGCGCACACACAATTTTGGTTGTTATTGTAAAGGCAATACAGTGCACAAATTTCAAATACAGTTGAACTATTGCTTCATCATTTGCAGTTGTGTTTTCATTGTGGTTACCCATCCTCTGGGCTCCTGTCGTTCCTGAAATCTTCTGATTTGCCCATTGTTTATATATTTTGTTACATACTGGTTACAGTGTAAAAGTGGCGAGCCAGCCAGGAGCCTTGAATTAATGGGTGACGATAGTGAAGCATATTTTGTGTGATTGAGCTTTTGGTAAGACCGTCTGTCGCACCAAAAGATGGATTTTGTTGAAAAATTAGGTATTAAGGTCCCAAATGCTGTCATAGTGCGTGGGGTAACAGGATCAGAAAAGGATGAAGAGATTTTTGAGTTCTTAAAGCAGTACGGCTCTATTAGTAGGGTCCTCACCATTGATGATCAAGTATCTGAATTCAACAAGGATCAGATAGTGGAGTATAACTCAGGAGTAGCAGTGCAAACATTAGGACCCTTGTTGCCCTATGTCCACCCCTCAGCTGCCAATCCTGATGTAGTATTTTCTGTACATGCTTTGACAGATGTTTATTCCCAGAGAGTTGGGGGGAGTGTCACAGATACTTACCTGAGTGAATTGCGAGGAATAGCCAAGCTAAGTGGGAAAGATTTTGAAGAGGTACTGAGAGAGGTGATGACAAAAATTGAAAAGTCTGTGGGTGTCGCCGAAGAAAGTGTTGCACTCAGTACTGAGGTTGAAATAGAGGAAGTTGATCATACTGACAGGCCCAGCCAGACCCCTGCTACTTTTATTGAATCAGCTGGTATTTCAGTCTGTCCTAAGCTTGGCCACGCTGATGATGAATATCGCACACCGACTTTAAGCTCTGGAACCAAGAGATCCCTGACTCTAAATCCTGGTGAGCTTAACCCACCAGACGTACAGAGAATTGTGGTTGAACACATTGTAAAGAGTGATGATAAGATGTCACGTACCCATTCCACCTTGAGACTGAGAGCTTTTTCTGGGAAGATTCCCCGGCCATATAATGAAGCTGATTATGATACTTGGCGCTCTCATGTTGATTTAATGATGGAGGACACTTCTGTTTCTGACTTGGAGAAGACTCATAAAATTCTCGAGAGCCTCCTCATTCCTGCTTCAGATGTAGTTCGACATCTTGGACCTGAAGCGCCACCATCTACCTACCTGCAATTATTGGAATCTGCCTTTGGCACAGTTGAGGATGGGGAGGAATTGTTGGTGAGGTTCATGAACACGTTGCAAGATCCTGGAGAAAAACCCTCAGCTTACCTGCATCGCCTGCAGGTGGCATTGAACCGTACTGTACGCAGGGGAGGTGTACAGCCACAAGAGGTCGACAAACACCTCCTGAAACAATTTTACAGGGGTTGTTGGAATCATGACTTGCTTGCTGTCTTGCAGCTAGAACTTAAGGATCGACAACCCCCATCACTCGCTGAGCTTTTGTTGCTGCTGCGTACTGCAGAAAATAGGCAAGAAACAAAAACTAGTAGAATGAAACGGCACCTTGGTACTACCAAACCTAAGGTTGTCTCCCATAGACAGAGTGTTCAGGAAACAAGCGAAACACAAGCTGAATCTGAATCAAGTGACCTAAGTAAGTTAAAGAAGCAAGTTGCTGACTTGAAGAGTCAATTGACAGCACTCATGAAACAAAGAAAACCCACTGCTTCTAAGAAAGAACACATGCAGAAAGATGAAACTAAAAAACCTGACCATGCAAAGACTGAACCAGGGCCCCCTCCACACAGCGCTTTAACTGTAAAGCCAAAACCGTGGTACTGTTTCCGTTGTGGGGAGGATGGTCATATTGTGGCCACCTGTGAGTCAGATCCAAATCCTGCCCTGGTAGCTGCTAAAAGAAAGGAACTGAGAATCCGTCAGCAGTTATGGGAAAGCCAACACCGAAACACACCTTCGTTAAACTGAATTCAGTCCCTGTCGTGGGACAGATGGGGACTGCAACGGGTCAAACACGTCCCGCTGATAAGAGGCCTAAAGTGACCACTAAGAAGGGTGCCATGTTAACATTGAATGCTGAGCGTGGTAATTTCAAATTACCCAAAGGTTTAATAGGGGCGAAAACTACAGCACAGGTTCAAATAGAGGGCAATTGTGTTAGCTGCTTAATGGATACAGGCTCTCAAGTCACCACTGTTCCCCAGTCGTTTTACAATCAGAACCTGTCACAACATGAGATCCGGCCTCTCTTTGAGCTTTTGGAGGTTGAAGGAGCCAATGGCCAATCTGTGCCTTATCTAGGCTACATTGAGATTAGTGTTGTATTCCCCAAAGAGTTTTTAGGTGCTGAGGTTGAAGTCCCCACACTAGCATTGGTGGTTCCAGATGTTCGTACAGTCCCCCAGCCACTAGTTTTGATAGGTACTAACACACTAGATCTACTTTACGAACTCCATCGTGATACCTGTCCTGAAGAGTATGAACCATCACAATATGGTTACAAAGCAGTGCTAAAGATTTTGGGGCTGCGACACAGGCAGTGCAAGGATAACCGCCTTGGTCTGGTCACCTCGCTCGGAAAAGACCCCCAGCTAGTTCCAGCAGGACAAACCGTAGTGTTAGAGGGGTTCATTGATGTAAACAGTCATACCACTGAGAAATCTGTCCTTTTAGAACATCCCTCCTTGTCAGCACTGCCAGGTGGGGTGTTAGTTAAACCTTGCCTCATTGACTTGCCCCAGAAAGCGCCATATAAAGTGCCAGTCGTAATGACTAATGAGCTGGATCATGATGTTGTTATTCCCCAGAAGTGTGTGATTGGGGAAATCAGTGCATTTCATCGTGTTCTCTCACATGAGCATTGTGTGGTGACACCAGATTCTAGCACCAAGCAGAAGCTAGGCCTCAACTTCAACTTCGAGGACTCACCCATAAGTGCTGAGTGGAGAGAGAGAGTAACACAAAAACTTGCCAATATGCCGGAGGTCTTCGCGCAAAATGACATTGACTTTGGGAGAACTAATCAGGTAAAACACCAAATCAAGCTATCTGATGAGACTCCATTTAAGCACAGGGCACGCCCCATACACCCAAATGATCTGGAAGCTGTCCGAAAGCACTTGCTAGAACTTCAACAGGCAGGTGTGATCAGGGAGTCCACATCACCCTTCTCTTCTCCCATAGTGGTGGTGAGGAAGAAGAATGGGGATGTGCGTCTCTGTGTTGATTACAGGAAGCTCAATCTGCAAACAGTGAAGGATGCTTATGCACTCCCAAACTTGGAGGAGACTTTCTCCACGCTGACTGGTTCCCAGTGGTTTTCTGTCCTCGACTTAAAATCTGGTTACTACCAGATTGAGGTTGAAGAGGCTGACAAACCGAAGACAGCTTTCGTTTGTCCCATTGGATTTTGGGAGTTTAACCGTATGCCGCAGGGCATTACGAACGCTCCAAGCACATTTCAGCGTCTCATGGAGAAATGCATGGGGGATATGAACCTGAAGGAGGTTCTTGTCTTCCTTGATGACATCATTGTTTTCTCTAAAACGCTGGAAGAACATGAGACCCGACTGATCAAAGTTCTCAACCGTCTGAAAGAGTACGGGTTGAAATTATCCCCTGAGAAATGTAAATTTTTTCAGACATCAGTGAGGTACTTGGGACATGTTGTGTCTCGTAATGGGGTGGAGACTGACCCTGAAAAAGTGAAGGCTCTGCAAACTTGGCCAGTGCCTACTGATCTGAAAGAACTGAGGTCTTTTCTTGGTTTTGCAGGGTATTACAGACGCTTCATTAAAAGCTATTCTAACCTAGTGAAGCCCCTCACCAATCTGACCTCAGGTTACCCACCCCTTCGCAAAGGTACCAAGCCCAAAGCTAACACTCCTCAGTATCATGATCCGAAAAAACCCTTTGGTGAGCGATGGACTCCAGAGTGTGAACAAGCTTTCCGAGCGATCATTGAAAAGCTAACTACTGCTCCGATCTTGGGTTTTGCTGACCCCAAGTTGCCCTACACTCTCCATACGGATGCCAGCACTATGGGGTTGGGTGCTGCTTTGTATCAGGAGCAGGAGGGGCAGATGAGAGTAATAGCATATGCTAGCCGAGGTTTGTCCAAGAGTGAGTCTCGCTACCCTGCCCACAAACTAGAGTTTTTAGCTCTAAAGTGGGCCGTTACAGAAAAATTTTCTGATTACCTCTATGGTAGCCAATTCATGGTTGTAACTGACAGCAATCCCTTAACATATGTTCTGTCTACAGCCAAGTTGGATGCAATGAGCTATCGTTGGCTAGCAGCACTCTCCACGTTTAACTTCCAGCTTCAGTACAGAGCTGGAAAGTTAAATTCTGATGCAGACGGTCTTTCAAGACGACCACATGGAGAACTGCTCAATGACACCGTTTCACAAAAAGAGCAGGAACGTATACAGCGGTTCACTGAAACACATCTGTCTGGTCAAGGAGTCACTCTTGGCCCAGACGTGGTCCCAGCTATCTGTGAGAGGCACCTCATTGGCTGTAGCCCAAGTGAAAACAAAGAGATGGATTGTGCTTTCACCCTGGTAGACTCTTTGGCCATGTCTGTATCTGCTATACCAGATGAGTTTGTGAATGAAGATCAGTGTGGTGGGTTACCAGTTATTCCCCATATGCCAGTAGAGCAGCTAAGGGCAGAACAACGAGCTGACCCGTGTTTGAGGGAAATTATAGCTCAACTCGAGACTGGGGACAAGGTTCCACCCACCGTTAGAAAGCAACTGCCCGATATTCCCTTACTAATCAGGGAATTCAGTCGCCTTGAGCTACACAATCAAATACTGTACCGAACACGACAAGATGGAGGTTGTGTAACCTGGCAACTTGTTCTTCCAGAGCAGTTTCGAGACACAGTCCTCCATAGCCTCCATGATGATATGGGCCACTTAGGGATTGAACGCACTCTCGACCTGGTGAGAACAAGGTTTTACTGGCCAAGGATGGCTGCAGATGTTGAGAAAAAGGTTAAAACCTGTGATCGCTGTGTTCTGAGAAAATCCCTTCCTGAAAAAGCTGCTCCTTTGGTCACCATAAAGTCCACCAGACCTCTTGAGCTTGTTTGTATGGACTTTTTGTCCATTGAGCCTGATAGGAGCAATATTAAGGACGTCCTCGTACTTACAGACCACTTTACTAAGTATGCCATTGCCGTCCCAACTCACAATCAGAAAGCTCAAACAGTTGCCAAGTGCCTGTGGGATAATTTCATTGTCCATTACGGCATTCCTGAACGTTTGCATAGTGACCAAGGGCCCGACTTTGAGTCACACATCATCAAAGAACTATGCAACATCCTGGGTGTTCACAAGATTCGTACTACGCCCTACCATCCTAGGGGAAACCCTGTAGAGCGTTTTAATAGGACGCTGTTGAGCATGCTTGGCACATTGGAAAACAAGGACAAATCACAGTGGCATAGCTTTGTGAAACCATTGGTTCATGCGTACAATTGTACAAAGAACGACGTTACAGGGTACTCACCTTATGAATTAATGTATGGCCGTAAACCCAGATTGCCCATTGACCTGGCTTTTGGTCTTCCCCTCAGAGACGACGGCTACAAGTCACATTCGCAATATGTGCAAAGTTTGAAGTCACGTCTGGAAGAGAGTTACAGGATCGCGGCACAAAACGCAGCAAAAATTGCTGACAAGAATAAGACCAGATTTGACTTGCGTGTAACCGCTTCTAAATTGGAAGGAGGAGACAGAGTTTTAGTGCGTGCTGTACGCCTAAGAGGGAAACATAAGCTTGCTGATAAGTGGGAGTCAGATGTTTATGTGGTGGTAAAGCAGGCGGGAGATCTCCCAGTTTACACAATAAAACCTGAGAACAGAGACGCTCCTTGGCGAACTGTCCATCGAGATCTCCTACTCCCTTGTGGTTTTGTCACACCCACTAAGGAGAAGCCTGTTATGACAAACTCCACACGCAAGCCTGTAACACGGCAATCAGCTAAACAGTATGATGAGACTGAACCTTCTGAGACAGAGGAGGATACCGTTTGGTTTCGTGAGAGGCGTCCCAGAGAAACCATTCGATTCACCACATTGTACGAGATTCCAAAATCATCCCCTGACACCGATGATGGTGAGGCAGCACAGATAAATTTAACTGAAGACTGCTTAGCTGTTAATGATACGGTAGTCAGAGAAGACTTGTCTCATGGAAATGCAGAAATCATTTTGGAGGATACTGCCTTGGATGCCGTGAGTGAAAAACGCTCAGCTGCTGATGTACCTGGAAGTGGAAATGACTTAGCAGACACATCCACCTTTCAGGGAGATGTTCTTCTAAGCAGAGAAGACTCTGACAGTGAGCCTGAGGCCTTTAACAAAGAAGATTCACAACAGAGCGTGGAAGGTGATAAAACGGACACTCTTCGACGTTCAGTGAGGAATAGAGGTCCGCCAGAAAGACTGCAGTACACCCAGTTGGGTAATCCACTGATATCTATTGTGCAATCCTTATTCCAAGGCTTGAGCTTAGCTTTTACTGATGCTTTGCAAGAGAGTAAGGAGGTTGGAACTTACCAGGAGCCACTCTCTCAAGTGGTGAGGTCACAGCCATCTCCCATGCAAAGGGACTTGCATGAATTTAGGAGGGGAGAGTGTAGCCCAGTGGCAAACAGATGGAATTAGAGACTGTTTATTGTAATTATTATTAAAGGTGTTTTATTTTGTTCAGTTAAAAGCACTCATGATTGGAGAGAGACTCTAAAGAAAAAATCCAAATTATTTTGTATGGAATTGCATTATTTGTGTTATTTATTTATTTATTTTGTTTCTCAAAGGTTATTTTTTTGACCTGGATACAAATGCAGTCCAACCAATGGGATTGTTTGTCCCGCCTTGTTTTTCATGTTTGGTTGCGCTGCTAAGGCTGCTTAGACCACACGCGCCATAGCAGTACCTGTGGGGAAAACGTGGTAGCTGTTGAAACAGCGAAGCTGTTGGTGTCTGCTTGATTAGCCGCCAGATTTGGATAGCCGAAGCTAGTTTTATGAATACGAAGTGCTTTGCACTGGTGAGTAACGAAACTGTTATAGCCGCTGATCGGCATCCTGAAATGTTAATGTTGTTCGCTTCAAAAAACAAACGCTAATGGTGACGGTACTATGCAAGTAGCTAGCGAGTGTGCTAAACGCTCACTCCTGTTGTTAAGCGTTAGTTGAGAACTTATTAGCTGTTGTTAGGTTAAGGAAAAAACAGTATGTCTATCTGTTGTATTGAAATGTTTTATTGTGTTACTTTTATTCATCACTGTTGTTACTTGACCGTGAGCAGAGTATATTGAGTTTGCTGCTTTTAATGAGCAGTGTGAATTGCTTTAATGATTGGTGATAGCTACATTGCCATGTAATGAAAACGTTTAGAATTTGATTAGTTGTACAACATTAGAAATTGAAACACATTTTGTTCATGATTTATACTTTAAACAGAAGTGTTAGTTAAGTGTGAACCGTGTTCATTTGAAGTAATTCTGACCTCACTCTTAGGTCAGGTTTTTTGAGTTGGAGAAAGGAGCCGAGACTCCTCGGAGAACATTGGATTACAGACTTTGTGGAAATCCGCAGAAGAGGAATAATTTTCCATTGCAATGGATGGCGAGCCACAGCCCATTTGGAATTGAATCTTGAAGTCTGGTTGCCTGAACTGTGGTAGGACAAAACAGTGCGAACCATACATCGATCGTGGACTGAACTCACACCAATAACTCACCAGATCACCAAACAGGCCTGATCTGGATCCTCTTGACACTTTAAAAGACCCGGGTCTAACATTCTTTTCTTTTTTTATTTTGGGTATCTGTGCGCGCACACACAATTTTGGTTGTTATTGTAAAGGCAATACAGTGCACAAATTTCAAATACAGTTGAACTATTGCTTCATCATTTGCAGTTGTGTTTTCATTGTGGTTACCCATCCTCTGGGCTCCTGTCGTTCCTGAAATCTTCTGATTTGCCCATTGTTTATATATTTTGTTACATACTGGTTACACAGATGTTTTCCACATCACTTGTTTAAAGTAGAAAGGATTTGAGAAGTGAAATATTCAGTGAAGAGTGTGGGTTGCAGCTGTTAGGTACCTGCAGTGGACGATCATGGGACCGGCGTTAGGAAATTCAGCCTGTTTAGAGTTCACTTGAGTGAGGAAGCCGAGGACACCGCTTGATTCCTGAGGGACGCCGTGATCTGGCCAGCTGAGGTACTGGTAGTGCCACACTTTGCGAACATGTTTTGGCTAAGAATGGGGGGGGGGGAACAAGAAAGGTCAAAACCTGGAGAAATCATTAGGTGTGCAGAGATGAGGAACCACAGTGAGGTGAGAGTTTGGTGTTTGTAGGTCACCTGGTCCAGGGGTGCGATCTCCAGGACTCGGATTTTATAATCACCAGCTTCCCTCTCTAGCTCGCAGCTCACCACGTAGCGGCCCACCTCCTTAGTTGAGTGGAGCTCAGGCCAGTATGGAACGCATTTATTCTGCACAAAAATGAAAAATAACTTCACCTTAAGCGTCACTTCAAAATCAACTAACATCTCAGGCTTTTTAAAAATCATGGTTGTCTTTCCAATTATAGTAATTTTTTTTTTCTGTGCTTCCACTTTTAACTTAAAAGCCATGCAGACAACTATTTAAAGTAGTTTCGCGCTGATCATTGTTTACCAGTCTTCTCTCGAAGGACAAACGAGGGTTACTTTAAGAGGGAAGTAGTCAGATGACGCATGCTTTTGAAGTGTTTTCACACATGAGCATAAATGGACCGTGTCGGGAGACGCAGGTCAGGGTGATGTATGAAGGTGGCTTTTCTCACACATAGCACACAACAGGAAATTGTTGGCTTCAGCCACTTTCTCACGCCCAAGATTTTTTTTTTTTTGGGGGGGGGGGGGGTAAGGGATAAAACATGGCGACCAATCACACTGTGAATTCACTCAGTAGGTTAAAGGCTTAAGATCAGGGCAGCATGGTAAGTGTGAAAACCACTTACAAATGTTGGATTTAAGTTGTCAGTCAGTTGTCTAGCACCTAACATGCACACAGCAGCTAATATGTGAGAGCTGGATAATCAGTGTATTTTACATCAAAAGCCACATACACATAATGTTAAGTGGCACAGACCAATGAAACTATTACCTCATACTATTAAAAATACCCTCCAAATTTGTCTCTTTTCTTTCAGCTTAATGATACACAATAATTAATTACTTGTAAATAATTGTTTGTTTTAGCTAATTACTTTGGGACATGATAGGCACAGATAAAAGTCCAAAATTTCTCCTTTATAATTTTCACATTACAATCACACTGAACTGTCTGGCCGCTCATTTCCGGCTCTTGGGCCTTATGTTTGACACCTCTACTATAGATCATCAGTTTTACAGGTTCCAGCCAACAACACGCAACAGGTGTGAAACACAAACAAGAATCAGCACACTATAAAAAACTGAAATAAATGTATTAGAGTATAATTAAATGTCTACCAGTCACTTTATTAGGTATATCTGTTCAAACACCTGTAACCCCAAATGCTTTGACCTGATAGGAAGGCAACAGATAAACCTCATAAAAACCTCATTACAACGCAGACATGAAGAAGGGCATCTCTGAATCTGTAACATGTTGAACTTTGAAACAGATGGGCTACAGCAGCAGAAGACCACACTGAGTGTTGCTTCTGTCAACTAAGATCAGGAAATTGAGGCTATGATTCACACACGCTCACCAAAATTAGACTGGAAGGCTGGAAAAACTTTGTTTGGTCTGATGAGTCTTAATTTTCTGCTGCATCATTTGGATTGTAGGGTCAGAATTTGATGTAAAAAAAAACAAACAAAAAACACGAATCCATGGATCCATCCTGCGTTTTCATCATCAATTCAGACTGATTGGTGGTATAACTGTGTGGGGGACATTTTCTTGTCACACTTTCGCCCCCTTAGTACCAATTCAGCATTCAGCACAAGCTACCTGAGTATTGCTACTGAACATGTCCATCCCTTGACCAGAGTGCAGTGTTCTCAAACTAGTTTCCTAAGATGACAGTAAGCTCTCGGTACTCCAATGGCCTCCACAGTGCTCCGCGTAGAGCACATTTGGGATACAATGGGACAGGAGATTCACATAATGCAGACAAATCTGCAGCAACTGTGTGATGCTTTCATGCCAATGTGGATCAAAATGTCTGAGGATCTAGCACCAATCTATGAAATGAAGACTTAAGGCCATTTTGAAGGCAAAACCCGATGCTCAAATTAAGCGTTTAAGGATGTCCTGATCAGCTCACAAATTCATTCAAAAAGCACAAAAAAAAACCCCTCAAAACAAAAATGTAAAAGTCCCTAATCTGCTTTTATTTTATTATATTAATTATTCTGATACTTTTCGATAGATTGGTAACATGTCCAGGGTGTACCCTGCCTCCAGCCCAACTGTGACCCTGTATTGGATAAGTGGAAAAAAAGGATGCATGGATGTTGCTATACTGACCCGTCCTTTCTCGACCTCTCTTGTTGTCATCACGATCACGCTGGTCCTCTCTTGCCATACCATCTGCCAGAAATCATTAACTGTTGTTGCTAGACACCCCTGAGTGGCAATGTAAACTTTCTGATCTTCGGATTCCTGCAGTTTGTTCTGCAAACACAGAGCGAATCAATGCACACTCGGAACCAAGAAAGACTTCAAAGCAACAAATATCACAGTTTTCTTCTGTGTCTTTGTCACGCTGTGTTTCTATGAGCTCAGTGGCTTTGGATTCTTACTTTCACATAGTTGCCGTTGATGTAATCTGAACCCACAACATTGGGATCACTGTCCTCCAAGATGACCCTGGTGTCATTGACTTGTGAGAGGAAAAAAAGTGGAAAGAAGTTCATTGAGAAACAGTGGGAAAGTTAGCTCTGTGTTGATTTCTTTAATTCAGAGAATAATAATGATAAAATAAAAATGCGCTCACATGGAAGTATGTTCTTGTATCTGTTTTTGCTCTTGTTTTCAGGTCTTTGGCCCTCATCTCTGCTCTTTTTCACCTTTGCCTCCAACTTTTGAAGAGCCTGGCAGGAGAGAGGATGACAGCGTGATGCCTGCTGTGACCTGTGCAGTATGCTCCATATACAAACCAACGCATGTTACAGTTTTATACTAACACGAAATGATAACAACAGCTGTTTTCACAGAAAAATGAGGTCAGCAGAAGGCCTGAACATGTCCTTTCTCACATGTAGCATACAAAAGGACATGTTAATCTAGCCTAGGCTACACCCACTTTGTCAATAATAACCCATTAACTCATGTCCTGTACTGCAGTCCTGGACATGAGTTCATAAATGTATCTACAGGAATTAATGTTTGTCCATTTTTACATTTTTTTTGGATGACCCTTCCTCCCCAAAAGACACAAATCCATCTACGTATGGTGATCTTTATGCACCATCAGTCACATGACTGACATGGGCTGCTTACTAGAGTGACAGCATGCTACAAACAAATGTCTTTTTCCTTGCACAGACAGAAAAGGATTACTTGGAATGGGAATAGTTTTCTTTTCCTTTAGTTTCCCATGCGTACTTTGTCACTGGCCTCTTGCATGTTTATTACATTCTTAGTCATTTAAAAATGACTAAGGTTTTTCATACTACACCAATGTAATTAAGTCGTGGCTAAACAATTAACTGACAAAGGTTTCTGTTTTTTCACTATCTAACATAAAAAGTTTTGGGTTTCTAGTGAATTCACAATTAAAAACACGAAAATAGAACATTTTCTGTGAATTAACAAAAAAGTTCTGTTTTATAACTACAGGGACAGTCTGGACATGAGCTACTGCTTTTACACATTCATTTTATCATGTTCAAAAAATTAAATATACTGCTGAAACTGCAATGTTAAAATACCTCATGGATCAAAGTGGGCCGTGTGCGGTCCACGATGATTTCACCACTATAGGAGAAACTTGAAGGATAAGTTTAGTTCTCCAGAAAATCCTTTGAACTGATTTTTCGATTAAAATGTTCTTTTGTAAAAGAATTTCTGACTCTGGTTTTGGAAATTAGTTTACAATCTTTCCATTAAGTATTTACATTTTAATGAAATAATGAAATAAAGCCACGAGGGTTTAAATTTACTAATATTCTTTACCTGGTTTGACAAGTAAATCAACAGAAGTTCAAAATGAATCGATGAAAAGAAAAGAAACACTTAAATGTTCTGCTTGTGTGGTGATCAAAGCTGCAAATGAAGCTTTGAATGCCCCATATTTAGTGTATTCTCCAACCACAAGATGGTAGCATACTGCCTGTACAGTTGTTTAGGCCCCACAAGGAAGTAAAATACCAAAGCCTGATGGCAATTTCTGTTGGTTTATAAAATGCTGATGTGTGGTCTATTTTATGCTAATGCTTTGTGTGAAACAGCAATAAGTTTGGATTAAATCTTACGTCGAATTCCTCCCAGAAGCCCGCCTTGCTCTTCTCTCCCTCGCCATCCTGCTGCTTCTGTGTGGTCTGGTCCAGCTGTTTCACTCTGCTGTCAATATCTGCTGCGTTCACTCTAGTGGAATAATACGGCTGAGGGAGGGAAGGAAAATTTTATATTAGAGATTAAAGGAAATAAGAAGCCAATGAGCGCGTTACACATCGTCATAATTAAGACAAACGCAAACAAGTGAGTAATGTTTCCTATCTGTGGGCTGTGCTGCTCGTCTTTTAAAATAATTTACAAAGAAGACATCCTGCCCTCGTTTTATAAGATTCAAACATGGTTTCATGTGACATTTACCTCAGACATCACTCACACTTTTAGAGTTTCTGGTCTATTGACATAATTTGTCTATAGTTTATCTCACCTGTTTGAGGTAAACCCAGTTTCCAGAGATCTCCTCAATGCCTTTGCGTTTGTAGTGCTCCACCAAGTCTGTCAGCGTGTCAAACATGTCTGAGCCTCCGATGGTATACCTGTCACTCTGCACACACCAATCATGTCAACGACAACAACAACAAAAAAAGTTTCAAAGACGGCCAAGTGAAAACCCACAATTAAAGACAAAGCAAAATTGGAGTTCAGTCAGACAACCCGAGCTTAAAATGTTTAGAGTTTAACATCTAGGCTCCAAACTCTTTCATATTTCAAATATGACACATAAAGTTATGTGTCATAAATATAACACATAAATTGGGAAGTGATGAGTAGCTATTGCCCCGAAACCTGCAGGTGGATCCTGGGGCAGTGTTTGACATGTCAAAGGGAGACATGGGAAATTCTGCAGAAATTCTGTGAATAGGTCACCAAATTGAGATGGCCTGTATGGTACAAGACGGTATAAGAGTGTAGAATAGGTGTGTATTAAGGAGCATACACGATTCAATCCAAAGTAAATAAGAAAGGTTTTGGTACAAAAGAGCTGTCAGAGAGCATCCCTCTGTGACATGCACATGCAAACAATATTCAAAGCATGTCTACAAAAATGCGTCAATGCTAGACTGCCCAAAATTCTCAGTTTTACAGTTGCTACAAAGCCGATTTCCTCAGGCAGCGAGCAACCTTCTGCAGCAGCCGACGATTCAGAGCAGTGTGGCCGGCAAACTCGCCTGATCTCTGCCACGTGCTTGTGAAAAGCCCCTTTGTGACCCCACCACTAATCTTATATTAATCTTGTTAACCCCAGCAGTGCACAAAACATGTAACCAATTTAAATGCAGGCCGAGGAGTGTTTTCTGTGAGGTGTGCCGTGGTTAAAAATAACATGCAAAGGCCCTGATAGTGACCAATGGCGGAAAGACACAATCTATGAAAATGAGTCGGCCATGTGAGACGTTTTTGTGAGTATCATTGGCAGTTGTTTGCTGTGGCTGTGTAAACAAAGACTGATATCAGGATAAGGTTGGGTTTCATCTGTTTGTCTATTTCCACTAAAACATGACACTGCTTTTTTTTTTTTTTTTTTATTTCATCAGTAGCTGAAGTATGAGAAAAAAGTCTTTTATTACATAAGAAGGGGAAATGAGACCTAAAACCTTTTTTCAACGTGAGTTGCACATATACGGGAATGTCCCTCAGTATTTTTGTGATGGGACGCAGTTTCAAGGTCTCTTGTTTCTGTACGTTTACACTAAGACAGTGATAAAGAAAAACAATACCCTGGTTTCATGCATTCGTATTTGCCACTGAAACATGCATGGCACCCACCTGGCACATTATCTTTATGTGCGAGACCCTCTTTCCTCCGCTTTTGCTGATCTCGTCCGTCAGAACAGAGAGGACAAAGTCTCCAGGTTTGGACAGCGACTCTCTGACCAGGAAGGTCCCTGGCTCGTCTTTCACAGAGAGCAGCTTCTCGGCGTTGGGCCCTGACAGGTGACCGTGGTACCACCTGAGACACATGCACACTTGTTTAATATTAAAATGGCAACTTGTGTCTCCTGCAGATTTTTGGCTTGTGAGCACTGCAAGATAACTTTGACATTTTAGACACAAAAATAAAAAACAAAAAAAACCTCCTTCTTACTGCTTTCTACACGTGAGCTAAGAACCGGTAGCGCCATGGGTGCTGCATTAAAGGCATTCAAGCCTGAGCGGTTGTCAGAGAGACACTGATGTGGTTCACTGGGCTGTTATGCGTACCGTACAGTAAAATAGAAATAGAAAGCCACAACAGAATCGGGAGAATTAGAGGAGTTATAAACAGCGAGAGAAAATACACAGATGTTGCCGTTATAGAGCAGGTCAAGTGTATTTTTATGTCCAACACTTACTTCGTGTGTGTGTGTGTGTGTGTGTGTGTGTGTGTGTGTGTGTGTGTGTGTGTGTGTGTGTGTGTGTGTGTGTGTGTGTGTCAGTGCATGCTCAGTCAGGCTGGGCTGTGACTTAATTTTAGGCACAGTTCTCGATTTCTTCGTCTAAACTTCCTGCATTGCGGTCGGAAAATTTCTGATGACAGATTTCGTGGCTGAAGAGGACAAAGTATTTATAGACTCCCCCCGGTTTATCATCCACAGATAAGTACGCTATGTTTTTTTTTTCTTCTTTTTTTGTGTGTTGCAAGTAGTTTTTGCATGCTTTTAATAATTCCCTTCTTTCTTTTTTTCAAGATTTACTTCTTTGCCAAATCACACAGCATGCTTTGACAAAGAAAAATAAATAGAGACTGCACCTGGTGATTTTTATTTAAGGCAGTGTGCAAGAAAAACAGCAAAGACAGAAAAAAAGAGGTCGTTTTGGCTCCGTTTTACAGACGCTGTGCAGCAGAAAACAGCAGCTGTGCGTGTGAGTGGTCAAAATTTTTTTTAGCACAGTTTAAATATGCATGTGTTGTGTGAGGTTGAACATGATAATTGTCCTCAGAGCACTTTTGTCCTTTTTCTAGGAAGCGTTAAGCTTCTAGGTAAATAGGAACTCTCATATAAAGAGGACTGCATCACAATGCAACCTGGTGAGGTAACTGTGCTCTGCAAAGAGCCGAGAGAGAGTTCGGGTTAGATGAGGAAGATAGCAAGTGAGTGAGCAAGAACATGATGGAGTGTGCAATAGAGGAAGGCAAAGCAGGGTCTGGCCATTGCTTTCAAAAGTGTCAAAACTTAAAGTTTCCAACCGCAGCAACAAAAGGGAAGTTAGACAACCGACAGAGAGAGAAGGACGGGGAGGGAGGGGGGGCACAGGGTAGAGCATCTAGTTTGGGTGAAACACACCATAATACACACATACAGAAAGCAGTGTCCTCCTTGAGTCATAAAAGGAGTCAAAGTGTACAACTTTACCACTACAAGTTGGACATTAACCCACTTTAAGCAGCCTAGAGTCGCACAATGTTTCCAGCTTGGAGGAATATACCGTCAATTAGCCGCCACCTCTAGCAGCAATGTCATAGCGTTCAAAAGCCTGCGCATATAAGCTCTAAGAATATATATATGCAAGCTTTCTGATGTTGTTTTTGTCAAACAATACATAGATTAAGATTTGGATGTGTATAGCAGAAGGGCAGATTGTCCTTTGATGTGAACGCAGACAAAGACGTTAGAAAATCTGTATCATCTGTGGCTATATTTAGCAGACACGTCAGACATCAGCAAGAATGAAATAACGGAAAAAAAGTGTTTTAGGAAGCAGCATGATAACTGCTACAAACTCTGCTACGCGACTAAAATTCCTGCATTTGAAAACACATTTTTAGGTTAAATTTAAAAGCGGTCGTTTTAGTGAAGAACTACTCCTGTTACAGCAATGACTGCAATGCTGATTTGTAACCAAACCACTCAAAACTCAAGCGTTAAAAGGCAGGCTCTTCCTTATGCAGCTTCTCGTAACAAGATCCTCTCCAAACGGTTCGAAATGATATCCTCTATGAGTTCATTCCATCCTAAATAAAAATAAAAATCTTTATTTACATAAACTGTTTCAAATTATTCGTTAATATTTCTCTCAAAAAAATGGCTTTCGTGGACGATAATTGCTGGTTATTTTTTCCACATTCACTTACTTAAACTGCTCTGTTCTGGGAACAAAGATAAACAATGCTTCCGGCACTGCTGCGTAAAGTACTGACAGAATCTCTCGGATACATGGGTGCAAAGGTTAAAAATAAATCTACGCTATCAGAAGAGTCAAAGTCTGATATCACTGCATATTTAAATTCATGCCAGATATTGATTTCCCTTCTTTTTTTTTCTCTCTTTTTTTTTTGGCACCTCTGATTAAAAATAGAAGTAATTTTAGAGGGAATTCTGGTTGACTTTGATCTATTTCTATTAAGAGGAAAAAATAAAACCAGTGTTGCAATAATCTATTTATATGCAACAAACACACCACCTGAATGTTTGATCATCACTGTGCGTGTGATGCATGTCCGGAGCTGGGTTAAAAGTGTTTTTAAATACTTCTGGAGGAAGTAAAATGTTAAGCCGAACTAAAAATCTGAGCTCAAGAGAAGCCCTAGGAGATGATGTTTTTGGAGTCGATCATGGGTGAATACCCCACTTAAAACAGTGTCATGCAGCATTTAAAGCAAAACACGCAGAATATTTGATCATATGTCAGGATTATGGATTATGAATAATCAGGGAGGAAGGATGAGGTAAAATTTTTTGAGTCTTCTTAGTTTTTTGGGGCCCAAAGCCATATCCGATTGTTTTGAGGGAGCTACATTTTTTATATGTAACCTGTGGGGGTTTCTCTGAAGAAATACTTGAATTGCAAATAAAGTTTCCACCTGGAAAAGAATACATGCTGCTCGTATGTAATCCACAAGCTGCGGCAGGGGAGACTGGCGTAGGAATAAAGTCTCGACAGCTCGACAGCGTGGGCACTTGTTTTTACTGACTCATACGGTAAAAGAAAAGTTGCTATTACATATACATTTTTTTTAAAATTGGCCACAGATCAAAAGTGTTTCCCACAGAGGAAAAGATTAAAGCCGAAAGAAATATTGAAACAACAAATGATGCCTGTTATCCCAACTACAGAGGAAATATACCTGGTCACAGTTGACTATATTTGACTCAACCGCCTAACTAACCACTGTTTTAACTTAACCCGAAAGTGTAGGTGGAGCCAGCGCAGAGAGGCCGGTGACTGTGGGCCACATTAACCGGCTGGGGCTTGAACAGTGAACACAGAGCTGAGACGTAATGATGCACACACCTCTCTGTGGTGGGGTCGGAGCAGTTGAGGGGATATTTGAGCTCGATAACGGTGCCGTCCTTGTCCTGCAGGATGCCGTTCTCTGCCGTGTAGTAATCCACCAGCTCTGACAGCGTGGCAAACTTCTCACCGCCATATAAGTCATAGTAGTCTCCTGTATTTTGGATGCGGATGTGGGTCACCAGCTCACCCACCCTGAGAAGATAAGGCCACACCAACTAACCGTCAGTGTTTTCCTGGCATAAAACTTCCTGTTGACAGTGTGTAATAAAAATTGACCTGCACAACAAATTTTATGTCGTTTTTATCTGTCAAAAAAAAAAAAAGATCAAGGGCGCTCGGCCCACAAATTACTCAACCACAATCTCACAGAGCATTTCACAGATTCTGCAGCCAACAGTGCTGTATAGTACCTGTGTGTGTGTCAGTGCATGCTCAGTCAGGCTGGGCTGTGACTTCACTTTAACACATGGTGTATATATTTTGTATTCTCTGGTTGCCTGAGTAGTAAAGACTTTTCTAGATATATTGTGTTTCCTGTTATCACTTTGGACCAGGAATCTTGCCAAAGTCTTTTTCTTTTTGCATTTAACAAGACTTTGGCTTCAAGAAATAAATACCCTTTAACATCGACTGAATTTAGGCTTGGGACAAAATTTTAAACTGTTATCTTGGCACTGGAGCAACTGGATGTTACCGTTTCGTGTCTATTCAGTGTAAAGGCTCCAATCTGCAAGACGTGTCTAAGATGGAAAAAGAAACCTGTGTAACTAAAATGTGTTTTTAAAATATCCTCCGATGGTGGTTAATGGGTTTAATGTACTTTGACTTGGTAAATGAGAGGAGCTGTGGTTTTGATCACCAACCTTCAACCCAAAAAAGACAAAAGCGCCAAAAGTGTTTTTTTTTTAACGTGTAAAAACTGGACGATGGTTTCTGAAATATAAAAAAGCTACAATTTATTCCATCTTTTTGTCTCTTAAACAACAGATTTTACCCCTCGGATCATCAGTGAACAGATGTTTTATGTCATTTCAGCTTTCAGGATTATGAAACTGACCTACATGGTAGCTTTACTTTAAGACCTGCTTATAGGAAATGACCACTGACACACTGCAAAAGCATCTACAGAAATATTGTCTTTGGAAAAAGTTCTGACATGTGACCTTCACAAGTGTGAGTGTATCACACTTCTACTGCACAGTCACAACATAAGCCAACACTGTGAAACAAGGTTTTGCTACTCAGGATGATTATTTCAGGTATCAGATATATTTATCTGTACTATTTTAACAGGAATAAAATGGTAATTTACAATTCACAGTTTGACTTTGTCACGATCACAAAGTGTGGCGGGTGCTTTCATTTACACCTGCAGTACATGGAGTCCTCAAATATTCAGCATCTCTTTTTGTATTTAAAAAGAAAAAGACAAAAAAATAGAGAAATACTTTATATTGTAGGAATTTAGGGATTTAAAGAAGCTGGGAATGCAGGAATCCAATTTTTGCGCTGGGGGTATCTTGAGATGAATCATGCACATCAAGCACGAGCTTTAAAATTCACAAAATCAAACAAAGATTTTGGGTGCTCTATTACCTTACAGACAGGGAGAAATCGCCAACATTTTTCTTACTGGGCCGAGCCAAAAAGCTGCCATGAATGCCTCGAGTCTTGAGTATCTCCTCGGCCTGCAGGCCTGTGATATCTCTGTGGAACCATCTGCATAGACATAAATATAGTGTGTAAAACATAGAAATGCACTCAATGCGAAGCCGCCACAAAAGACTTTACGAGATTAATGTCGTATGCATATTAACACGCAAGTAACTGTGCACAGGATCGCCGCGAGTATAAGGTAAACTGATTAAAAACACACACAAAAAAACGCAAAATAGCTGCACATCCTCACAGAAACTTTGAGGCTGATCTCACCGGTCTACAAAAAGAAAAAGAAAAACTTAGTTCAGCCTTTCGAACACCAATTTTAGCACATCTCTGATCTAATTGCTGCAAACTTCTGTTACTATTTTTTAGATATTTTTAGATTATGCCAATTTTACAGTTAATATGTTATGGTTCACAGTCAAAACGGCAGTTTTTGCTGTGCATGCATATTAATCACGTTTACAGACTTTAATCTTGATCAGAAAATGCAAAATTACTTTTTCCGCTCATTCTCGTTATCATTTACTATTAAACAGGACATAATGACATCTGTTTAAACGTTTCAATAAGGCATTTCAGAATGGAATAAAACAGCAGCAGAAATATTGATACTATGCAGCACATCTGTCCAAATATAACCCACAAATCCACAAACTCTCCGGACCAAAACGGTGTTTGTCATTTGTTTGCTTTAAAGGTGTGATACACGTTGGCTAACACTCTGTGGCTAACCACAAAAAAAATTCAACAGACCTAACGTTGCTTTTTAAAGATTTTATGCACATTAGATTAAAAATGCTTTTTTTTAAAAAAACAGCAAGAACATTTTGAATGTCGCTGCATCAGGAAAAGTCACCTCACCAGCTCACTGCAAGAGCATGGCACAAAAACGGGCCCCAGAAATGTTGGAGAATCCTAACTTTGGGTTTTTCGCGACAAATACGGTGAACTAGAATTAGTCAAGTTTGAATACATCACTGTCAAAAGGGTAGGGTGTATTCAAGGTTCATAAAACTACACTCACAGATAATTAAAAAAAAAAAAACCAACTTGTTTTAAATGATTACATTTTCCATTTTAATCAAGGAAATCTTTAACTTTGGGATGCCAAAAGTGATCTTTATATGGGAATGGGTTGAAAAGGAGAACATCTGTAATACTGTTACCAATACACACTAGTGGCAGCTCATGCAAAGGGAACGTGATACAGAACCACTAAAGAAGGCAAGTGTTGAGGCTAACAGGTGTTTTACTCAAAGCTCTGAACTTAAACATCATCTATGACACATTTTTTTAGAACAAACAGACAAGACAAGGCAACCACATGATAGGGGAAGAGAGCAGGACGAGTCGGCAGCTGGAGAACGACACAGGAGGAAGAATGGAAAGAGAGAAGTTGTCTTTACGGCTCGCACAAAACACAAAGAACACGACCAGAGCTGGCTAACAGAGTACTACAGTGTCCAGCGGGGGACTGACTCACCGAACCATGTTGTCTCGTCAACGTTTCTGGGACCAAAGAGAAGAAGAAGAGCGATTGGTGAGCAGGAGCCGCTTGTACCTGTGTCACATGTGTAAACTCAGAAGTATACGTTTCTTCTTTTTTTCAAATCACTAATCTAAGACAAAAACTAGCCTTCCTCACTTCACGGTCGCTAAAACTGAAATTAAGTCTGGTTCATTCGTGTGCGTTTACTCTTTAACTTACTTACTCGACTTCAGACACCGACATTTCCCATCTAATGTTAACCTCTGCATAAGGCCACATTCACAAAACAACCATCAGCCCATGCCATTCTCCTCCATCTACTCTTGCCTCCACCCTCTTCCTACATCCTACTCCCCTCAGTCTCAGTAGGAAAACAGGTAAACACTTACTCTCCTCGGCTTCCTCGGCAAACAAGTGACACTCAACAAGACGTACAGACTGTATACGTCTGCCTCTCCTCCTCTCTGTCGATCTCTCTCGCGCTCCTCTTCCTTCCTTTTTACGTCTCCTTTCACAAAATAGTGAAAGCAAGACAGGAACCAAAATAGCTGACAGGCCGGAATTCCTCCACCAGATAGACTTTTTTAGACGACAACCACAACAGCAACCAAAAAAAAAAAACTTGTTACATTTGACAACGGTGTCGTTTTAAGCTATGAACATGTGCCCTCTGGCGCTCCATCGCTTAGTTTTCTGTGCAGACCTCGACAAAAACGGCAGCAGGCGAGATTCAAACGGTTCCATTCGGCAGCGAATCACAAGCCAGAGCGACACACCAGTAATTCCAGCTCAGTTACAGGAATAAAACATCCACCAAATAGGCAGTTTGAGCTTCTCGTGCCAGCGTGAACAAGCCCGCACTTTGTCTCTCACTAAGCATTTGCAAAGCTTTTCCCCTCTGCCTGCCCACCTGTCTGCAACCACTGTTGACTGTTTGTGCTTTACTTCCAGGTGTGTATATAACACACAAAGGTCAGAGTCACAGATCGCTTCCTCATTCACAGTTTAACCTTCCCCCCTCGGTGTGCAGAAATGTTTATACATAACTGTGTGTGTGTGTGTGTGTGTGTGTGTGTGCGCACATGTGCTGCTTTCAGCTGCAAGCGTGAGCGCCTTTCATTATCAGACTACAGAGGCAGAAGCACCAAACCCGAAGCTGAAAACTGGCATTAGGCAAATAATTTAATGCCACATGTTTATCTTTGCTCCATAATTTTCAAGGAGAGGCCAGGTTTCTTGCAATGCAACACAGACACACATAAGAAATGTCTGGCTACTCTGCAAACACATGAAAAAAAAATGTTAAAGAACCACAGATAATCTGAATCTAACTTGCATGTCATATTTACCTATAACAGGCTTGAGAAGGCAAATTTGAATTCAAAATATTTAATTCCTTTTCCCAAGAATATATATCCATGGGCCACGCTGAAGTGTGAAATCAATTCTAACGGTCTTAATTTAAGATCGTTACAGATAAATTTGCAAAGCTGACAGTGAAGCTGTGCTTAAACTCTGGGTGAAAAAAAAAAGTTAAGACAAAGTGGAAGAAACTGCAACACATAGTTCACCTCACCCCCCCTATAGACACACACACACACTCTCTCTGTCTTGCGCACACACACACACACACACACACACACACACACACACACACACACACACACACACACACACACACACAGAGCCCTGCAGGTGCTGCTGGTCGTGGTTAACACAAGCTATTGCAGTTTGCATTATTCTGCGCTGAGGTTCTCATGTTTAACAGTTGAAGCTGGCTTCCCCATCTAACATCACAAAGCTTCAGTTCTCAGGCTGGGGGACACAGGCAGAAATGTGCACACACACTTTGTCTTTGTACCGCCTCAGAGTGACAACAAGGATGTTTCCCAGATTTGGTCAGTCTGCTGAGTGTTGCAATGCATCGGTATGTTGCAATGCATCAAACTGTTTCTGTTTAGAGGAATTTACAGTACACGCACTTCTGCTCTGTTCATTAAAGGCCTGAAGAGCGAAGATAATATTAGTGATTGGTGACAGAAATTGTTATTTTAGCCTCACAATCACAACTTCTTTGTTTCTAAATGTGAAGAGTTGTTCCTCTCTGTTTTTGTATGTTTCAAACTAAATGCCACCGCTTTGATTGGGGAACAGTCAGGCAGCATTTAGGCTGCATTTCCTACCAATTATTGCTTTGAGCTTTTGCCTTTAGTGCTGCTTTAATTCTTAGTGGCTTAGACTCAACAAGGTTCTGGAAAAATTCCTCAGAGATTTTGGTCCATATTGATCTGACAGCATCACACAGTTGCTGCAGCTTTGTCAGCTGCTCACCCATGATGTGAACCTCTCGTTCCAACACATCCCAAAGGTGCTCTATTGGATTGAGACATGGTGACTGTGGAGGCCATTTGAGTACAGAAAACTCATTGCCACGCTCAAGAAACCAGTTGTGAGCTTTGTGACATGGCACATTATCCTGCTGGAAGCCGACATCAGAAGACGGGCACACTGGTCATAAAGGTCAGCAACAACACTCAGGTAAGCTATGCTGTTCATGCTCACTTGGTATTAAGGGTCCAAAGTGTGCCAAGAATCATCCCTCACATCTTTACACCACAACAGCCACTTTAAATGTTGATACAAAGCACGATGGATCCATGCTATTGTGCTGTTTACACCCAATTCTGACGATATCATCTGAATTTTGCAGCAGACTCATCGCATGAGGCGACATTTTTCTAATATTTCATTGTCATTAACAGTGCATTTAGGTGTAAACTGTGTGAGCAGCACCTGGTTGTAAAGGCCAGAATGCAGTTTTCAAAGTTTCCAAAGCGAACTTTGGTAGATGATGCTTGGTCAATGTGTTGTAGATATGGATGAAAGGTTTCTCATCAGTACCAAGAAAAGCAACACTTTTTAAGCCTCAACAACACAAAGCAGATGGAAAATATCAGCAGGTACTGAAAAGGCTCAGAAAAGAAAAAAGAGAAAAAAAGAGAGAGAAAAAAATTTCATTGTCTGGTTTTTGTGACCCCATGTAAATCATAGCCTCAGTGTCCTGTTCTTAGTTGACAGGAGTGGGAACTGGGTGTGGCCTTCTGCTGCTGTAGCCTATCTGCTTCAAGGTTCAGCATGTTGTGCATTCAGAGATGCTGTTCTGTGGCTGTAATGAGTGGTTATTTGAGCTACTGTTTCTTTTCTGTGAGCTCAAAGCAGTCTGTCCATTCTCTTCTGAACTCTGACATTAACAAGGCTCCACAGAGACGGTTGTGTGGGAAAATCGCAGTTTCTAAAACACTCAGACCAGCCCTCCTGATACCAATAACCAAACCATGTTCAAAGTCAATTAAATCATCTTTCTTCCTCGTTCTGACGCTCAGTTTGAACTTTAGCAGGTCATCTTCACCACATCTACATATAAACCTAATAAACTGAGCTGCTGCATTAAGAATTAATTAGACAGGTTAAGAAAGTGTCTGGTGAGTGTATGCGTAGACCTTTTAATTTCCATATGCGTGTTACCTGATTTACTAAAAAAAAGTACTTAAAAAAAAGGAAAAGAAAATAGGCAAATCCCAATTGGACATCTTCGGATATTTTCCAAGATTTATGAACCAATGTTTATTTTCTATAGGCATTTATTACCCTTTATCTAACCAGGAAGTGATACTCTTGAAATAAAGAATCTCTTTTGTGAGAGTGTTATGCATCCATACAGGCAGGTTAAGGCAGGTTTTTCAATGTAAAGTAGAGAAAACCTGCACGACTATGGTAGAAAATGCAAACTCCATACAGAAGTAATGAAAGCACAAGTGACAGGTAATGGACTAAAGTGAGCAAATGCTTGAATACATTCGATCTGCATTCAGAACTACACTGAATTATGACCCACATTCTCTTCAGCCAAGTCCAGAAGCCTGAGTTCAGTTATAAAGCTGCCACACAACATTTAAATCTTGCAACTACAATTCAAGACCCGTTAAATACTCAAGATATTTCTCATATACTCTAACCTTTGCAGATCTGCTTTCAGGTACAATGCACCACAAAGACTGAAGGAAATCCAAACTGTCCTAAAACTACAGACTTTCACTCTCCTCGGGGATCTTGGAGCTTTATTACCTGTTTTTTTTTTGTTTGTTTTTTTTGTTCCTCCTGCTCATAATTTCCTGCTGTGTTTACAGTCAAAGAGTCAAACCTTAGATACTGATCTGTATGTGAAGGTTTACGGTACACATCAGCTTTTAGATGTCCCCCACTGATGGAAATCTCAGTAATAAGAAGGCTAACCTGCCACTTTTCATATCCTCCCTGGTGAATTTGATGTCGGTCCACCGAGTTAATGTGATCCGTGAATTAAGGTTTGACTCTCATCATCCAATGGAGCATAAACTGAGTGCCATCAGGACGCTACAACACAGAGCGAACACCATCCCCACAGACGCAGCGGCCAGGGAAGTAGAAGAACATCACATCAAGGAGGCCCTGAGTAAATGTGGTTATCCCAGCTGGACATTTGTCAAAGCTGGGAAGGCGCCTAAAGAAAGCTTCAGCCGATTCAGGAGAGAAGGACAACCGCCGCCTAAGCAAAAACCTGCAGTTATCCCGTATGTGTCAGGAGTATCGGATCAGTTGAGACTCTGTCTCTGTGGCTTTTAAACCTCAAAACACGCTGCGCCAAAAACTGGTCCACCCCAAGGATCAAACAGAGTAACATAGTGTACGCTGTTAAGTGCCGGGAGGATTGCAGGATTTATACATCGGGGAAACCAAACAACCTCAGTGGTCTAATCAGCGGGTGTTGATCAATGGTCACGAGAATTTGCATAATTACGATGAAGGAACTGACCACCCGGCCCATTGTTCCTTCACTGGGCTGGTTTCAGTCATTATGCAAATGAACTGTTTATAAAATGCAGTCAGCTGAGACTGAAGAAGTCACTTGGATGAGTGACAAAACGTTTCTTCCACTGAAAAACGCTACGTGAGATGAACAGAATCAACTTATGGAGTGCCACTGTGATATTTTTAATCATAAATATGCCACCTGCCATTAATTTGTCGACTTCTCCGACAGCTTTTTGTAGTTTTCATAGGACCATGCCCCTTTGCACTGCTTCCAAGCACTTTGCTTTCTATTGTGTGCCTTTCTCTTGTTTTGTGTGTGTGTGTGTGTATATATATATATATATATATATATATATATATATATATATATATATATATATATATATATATATATATCTTCTGTTTGCCATTTATTCCTAATTTATTTATTTTTTTACTATTTGTTTTTGCACCCGCGAGATGGCGTGGAGCACCTATAATTTCGTTGTACATGTACAGTAATAGTAAAGAGCTAATCTATCTATCGACCAATGTGGCAATTTTTTAAACATTGTAATCTCTGACTTTACTGTAACTTTTCACTTATAATTATCACATTTTACTATTCTATTGTGAACTAGCAAGTCTGTTTACGCAAATACTGTTTACGCAATTTATGTACTGTTTCCGCAAATACTCATAAAAATGATGAAAAACTATAATTAATTACATTAGGACAGCTCAGAATATCTGTCATGGATTAGGGGACCCGTATAGCTATAATAACCACAAATAAAGCCATTAAAAAAGCATTCTTGTATAATTTTTTTTTTTTTTAAGTCAGTAATTTTATCTGTTAACTCTGCTTGGTCGTTTGAGGGTTAAACATATCCTCCAAAGTCTTCAAAGAGACAAAAGAACAGACAAAGCATAAAAAGTAAAGTAGCAGCAGTAGAAACAGGCAACAACGAAGCTCAATGACAAAAAAAAAAGTATTGCAAAGCAGCAGCAGAAAAAGAAATATTTGTCACATATGCACAAGAAACTTACCCACAAGACATTATGTGGACTCTCCTCTTTGCACTAAGCCTAGATTAGTCTGTACGAGGAAGTGATAGTGGGGTAAATCCCGAAGTCAATATTCCTCCGTCTCGGATCAGAGTAAAACTCACAGAAAGCATCAGGTTACTTTAACATTCTGCTCATGAATTTTGAGCGCAAGTTAAATCCCCTTTTCCTTACACCCAGTCAGGCTCAAGTTTAGCCTTCCTCTCTGGCTCACTCTCTTTCATGATAAGATATCAGGCTTCATTACCGGCCCAGTAACCCTCCCGCCCTGTAATTTACTCCAATTTTCTTAATTAGGATTCTATCTGTGGGAGAAAATGTGCCTGTTCCTGTCCCTTCTTCTTTGCTCTTCCTCTAACAAACTCTTCCATATACAAATTCTCTCGGGTTTTTCCGCCTCGCTGCATTTGCTTCCATGTAAATTCCAATTTGTCTTTCCAGGTTTGCATGCAAATTATGGCATGCTTTGTGTGCGAGAACAGTATCAGGCTGTTCTGAACGTGTACTTTTTTGTGCATGCAAGCGTGAGAAATTAAAGAAAAACCTGCCTTAATGGAAGTTTTTAACGCCCCTTTATAAAAAAAACAAAAAAATGGTGTCATGTATTGATATGGCTATGTCTTTTTTTTTTTTTGGTTTTTTTTTTTTTTGGGGGGGTTTTTGGCCTGTCCCGTTTGGCTCTTTTGCCATCAGAATTGTTGTCTAAAGGCAAAGGAAGATGCCCAACGGATTTACTTTACCAAACTGACCATCCCAGCCTTGCCGTAATGGTCCATTTGATTCACCTTTTATTGTTTATTTTATTTTCACTTACTGAATACGGGACAGACTTGACTGGGGGAAAGAAGGGGAGAAAGAAAGAGGGAAAGAGAAACAGCTGAGAAGAGGGACGGGGGAGAAGGGCAAAAGACAAAAACCAACAGAACGGGCAGAGAAAAAAAAAATGCATATATCAATCACCTGGATCACCTGCTGAGAAAGAAAAAAGAAAGCAAGCAGAAGAGAACAAGAGTAATAGAATAAACAACATCACAATGATATATGGGAATATGACAGTAAATACTAAATGTTAAACATTATTGTGCAGCACATAAGATCAACAGAACACAGTGTGCTTTGAGGTAGGAGCCAAAAAGGGTGTAGTTTGTGGGTGTGATCACCCGTGTGTACACCTGTGAGCATGGACGCGCTTGTTTTTTGTTTTTTAAAAGGTTCCTTCATGTAATAATCTGCTAGAGGGTGTGGGGGGGCCACAGCCCCGTCCTCCAGGGCGTGAAGCAGGTGTGGAGGAGATCAAAACTCCAGACATCCAGAGGCCCCCAGAACACAAGAGACCAAGGAAGACCAACAGAGGGGCAGCTGCGCCACTGTCCCGGAAAGAGCTGAGGAGAGTCCCAGATGAGGGCTCACTCAGCAGCCGCGGAGCAGAAGCCAGGGGGAGTTGCAGTGACGCGCCCGTGAGCTCCGCCGGCAGCCAGCTGCGCCTGAGTGACCGAGCCCCAGGCCGAGAGGCCGGGGGCACCCCACCTCCGAAGTGGCCCGAGCGAGCCCCAGGCTCCAGGCCCCGATAAGCGGCCGCCAAGGAGTGAGCCGGTGTGTACCTGGACGCCCATCCCCGGACACGAAGAACCACCAACGCACCGATGTCTGAGGGGGTCCGCCACTGGCAGGGGAAGTGGTGGTAGGGGGAGATAGGCCTCCAAACCTTGGAGGGCCTGAGATGACAAGAAGAATGTTCAGTGTTGGAAAAAAAAAAAAAAAGACATCAAAGTTATTACAACTAAAGTTTGAGTCTAAGGAAAAGGGGGATGTCATGTATTGATATGGCTATGTCTTAAGGTGATGACCTTTGAACCAGATGTTGTTGTCTGAAGGAAGCCCCGTTAAGTGGCTAGTTGTAAGATGGACAGTGTTCAATAAAGCAACATAAAGACCGTGCTTTATGTCCTGATTCAATTCAGAGTGCTCTGCCTAATTTAGTAATAAGGTGAGCATACAACAATGGCGACGAGGACGACACGGACCTGGATTTGTTTTTGTGAGAAGTAGACCCAGCGGCGGCACGGTGTTAGCGAAAAAAAAAACTTGTGGGCTAACATGGAAAAGTCGGGTATTCAACCGTTCGCCTGCTACACGGATCCAGCTACGCTCGGACCGAGATGGACGCGCTGGTTAACATCCTTCGAGTTGTTTGCTGATGGGAAAGGTCTTATTTTGACGGATGATGCTACAGACGCGATCAGACAGCGGAGACGCGCTCTTCTACTGCACATGGCCGGACAGGACGTGCAGGACGTCTTCTCCACTCTACCACAGACGGGAGAGGCAAAGGATTACAGCGCTGCGGTGACTGCGCTCAACACTTACTTTGTTCCTCAAGTGAATGCAGCATACGCACGCCAAACTTTCCACAAATTGTCCCAAACACCAGGTGAGACTGTGCAACAATTTTGTACACGTTTGAGGCGAGCTGCAAAAGACTGTGACTTTCAAGCTGACAATGATAACCAGATACGGGACGCTATCCTGAGTAAATGCACTTCTGAATATGTACGGAGAAAGCTGCTTGAGGAGGGTCCAGGCTTAACTCTTCTTATTGTATTCTAATT
Organism: Copadichromis virginalis; assembly: GCF_057382275.1. Classification (NCBI taxonomy): domain Eukaryota; kingdom Metazoa; phylum Chordata; class Actinopteri; order Cichliformes; family Cichlidae; genus Copadichromis; species Copadichromis virginalis. The sequence continues at coordinate 25,965,628 of NC_140628.1, forward strand.
TTTGCCTCATAACTTTTGCACTGTCCACTTCCTGCTGTGACAAAACAAATTTCCCACGTGTGGGACTAATAAAGGTTATCTTATCTTAACTCTAAATCGCACGTTAGAGGTGGCTTCACACTGTGAACGTGTGGAGGAGCAGATGGCGGCGATGAGCGTCACCGGGGAAAAGAAAGGAGAGGACACGGTCAGCCGGATTTTTACAGCAAAGAAAGAGAAGAACAACAGACCAAAAGGAAAAATGAAAGATGATAATAAAACAGAAAGACAGTGTTACAGGTGTGGTTATACTGACCACATGGGCAAAGATCCCAAATGCCCAGCACGAGGACAAACATGTCACAAGTGTAATGGTAAGGACCACTTTTCAAAAATGTGTCGTACAAAAGAAACAAAATGTGAATGCTGTTGAACAAGATGATTATGCATTTACTGTAAATGATGATAATATACCTGAGAAACTTACCTTTTCTGTTGGGGGAATAGAGTTGAAAATGTTAGTTGACTCTGGAGCTACAAGTAATGTGATGGGAGAAAACATATGGGAAAAGCTAAAAGCTGAAAAGATAAAATGTCACTCATATGTACCCAAAGAGCAGAGGAATTTATATGCATATTCCTCAGCACAGGCACTCACGGTTAAAGGCGCATTCAGATGTGAAATCAAGATTGGTGACAGGACTGAAGAGGCTGAATTTATTGTGATTAGAGGTAATGGTGAACCACTCCTGGGGAAAAAGACTGCCATAAAGTTAGGAGTGTTGAAAATAGGTGAAAATGTGGCGGCTGTCACAGATTTAAAGCACACTCTTAAAGAAAAGTATCCAAAAGTGTTCAAAGGAGTAGGAAAGCTAAACACCAAACAGATCAGCCTGTACATTGATCCAAATGTGAAACCAGTAGCACAGCCACTGAGGCGCATACCTTATCATTTGAGGGATGCAGTGGAGAAAAAGATCAATGAACTAATTGACATGGACATTATAGAACGTGTAGAAGGACCTACACCTTGGGTAAATCCTGTAGTGGTACTCCCAAAGAAATGTGACAAAGATATCAGAATGTGCTTAGACATGAGAAAAGCAAATGAGGCAATAATCAGGGAAAGATACCCCATACCCACTGTGGATGAAATCTTGCAAGGACTAAACGGCTCTGCAATCTTCACCAAACTCGATCTCAAGTGGGGATACCATCAACTAGAGCTTACCCCGGAGTCAAGAGAGATAACTACATTTGCAGTGCACAACGGAGTATACCGGTACAAAAGGCTAATATTTGGAGTCTCATCAGCTAGTGAGCAATATCAGCATGAGATTGCCAATGCACTAGCTGGCATTGAAGGAGTTGAGAACATTTCAGATGACGTAATCATACACGCGCCAGACCAAGAAACACATGATAAGCGCCTGCATGCTGTGATGAAGAGACTCTCTGACTGTGGCCTGACACTAAACTCAGAGAAGTGTCAGTTCAACATGGACAGACTCGTGTTCATGGGAATACTGCTGACACAGAAAGGCATCGGCCCGACTGAAGAAAGAGTGAGAGCTGTGGTGGAAGCCCGAGAACCGAAGAATGCTACTGAGGTGAGAAGCTTTCTTGGACTGGTAGGCTTCAGTAGCAGGTTCATACCACAGTTTGCTACACTCTCTGAACCACTAAGACGTTTAACTCGAAAAGAAACTATGTTTACATTCGGGCCAGAACAAAAGCAAGCATTTGAAAGACTAAAGACTGAGTTAGCCAGAGCAGGTACCCTAGCCTATTTTGACAAAGAAGCCCCAACCAGAGTCATAGCAGATGCAAGCCCTGTAGGCTTGGGCGCAGTGCTAATACAAATACAGAACGGAGAAGAGGTACCAGTGTGCTACGTAAGTCGGAGTTTAACAGACTGTGAGCGAAGATATTCTCAAACAGAAAGAGAAGCCCTAGCACTGGTATGGGCATGTGAGAGACTACATCCATATGTGTATGGCAGGAAGTTTGACCTCATCACAGACCACAAGCCATTAGAGGTCATATACAGCCAGAAATCTAAACCTTGTGCACGCATAGAAAGATGGGTTCTCAGACTGCAACCATATGACTTTAAAGTAGTGCACATTGCGGGAAAGCAAAACATTGCGGATTCACTGTCAAGACTGCTGGCTGACACCACGTCAAAAGAGATACATAAGCATGAATCTGAAGAATACGTGAGATTTGTTGCAGTTAATGCTACTCCAAAAGCACTCACAACAAGAGAGGTTGAAGAAGCCTCTGCTACAGACTCAGAATTAACAGAAGTGCGAAGAGCTATTGAAAACGGACACTTTGAAAAATGCAAAACATATGCACCCATTGCAAATGAACTGTGTGTCATCGGCTACATAGTTTTGCGGGGAACTCGCATTGTATTGCCAGAAAACCTCAGAGCTCAAGCACTGTCACTAGCTCATGAAGGACATTTAGGAATTGTTGGAACCAAACAGCATCTCAGAACAAAAGTTTGGTGGCCAGGGATGGACAAAGCTGCAGAAAAGTTTTGTAAAGCTTGTCACGGATGTCAAATAGTAGCCAGACCAGATCCACCTGAACCACTGAGAAACACACTTTTACCAGATGGACCATGGCGAGATGTGGCGGTAGACTTACTGGGACCACTACCTTCGAACCACTCAATACTTGTACTGATAGATTACTACAGTCGGTACTATGAGTATGATGTAATGTCATCTACAACTGCTGAAAAAGTCATCGACTCTATTGACTGTATATTTAGCAGACATGGGCTACCAGTTACAATCAAATCTGATAACGGCCCACAGTTCAAATCTGAGCTGTTCAGAGAATATTGTGAAACTAATGGAATCAAACATATAAGAACTACACCAAAATGGGCTCAAGCAAATGGAGAAGTGGAACGGCAAAATGCATCATTGATGAAAAGAATCAGGATCGCACAAGCCGAAGGACTTGACTGGAAGCGAGAGCTAAGAAAATATGTAACAGTGTATCGCAGCATTGAACATCCAACCACGGGCAAAAGTCCAGCAGAACTACTGTTCAACCGCAAAATGAGAGGAAAGTTACCGAACATCAGTGAGGCAAAAACAACGGAGTTGGACGTGCGTGACAGAGACGCTGAACAGAAGGGAAAATCAAAGACTTATGCTGATGAACGAAGGGGAGCTGAGTATTCAAAAGTTGACTCGGGAGACACAGTGCTGGTTCAACAAGACAAAGTGGACAAGTTTACAACACCATTCAACGCAACACCACACAAAGTTGTAAGCAGAACTGGAAACCAAGTCATTATTGAATCACCAACAGGAGCTCGCTATCACCGGAATACCACACATGTGAAGAAATACGAGACGAATGAGACCAGAGAAGGACACTATGACACAATACCTGAAAGGGAGGAAGGTGAAACACCCACAAAGACTGACACTTTCACTCCAACACCACAAGAGGGCTCCCAGGGGCCAGAGAGACCAAGTAGATCACAGAGGGCTAAAAAGATACCCGAGAGGTTTCGTGATTTTGTGGTGAAATGAACTATACCGTATTTTCACGACCATAAGGCGCACTTAAAAGTCTTAGATTTTCTTCAAAAAGTACGGCGCGCCCTATAGCGCAGTGCGCCCTGTGTGATGTAAGGAGGACGTAGTAGAGAACACCATGAGAACGCTAAAGGGTGAAGTGTGGGCGCAACCCTGAAAATGGCAAAGAGACACGCTTATGAAGCACAGTTTAAACTGAAGGCCATCAGCTACGCGGAGGAACATGGAAATCGAGCAGCGGCGAGAGAATTTAAGATTAACGAATCGATGGTTCGCAAATGGAGGAAGCTAGAAAACAAGCTCCGGCAGGTCAAGAAAACGCAGCTGAGTTTCCGCGGACATAAGGCGAGGTGGCCCGAGTTGGAGGAAAGACTCGAGCGGTGGATCATCGAGCAAAGAACGAGCGGGAGAAGCGTTTCGACGGTCACCATTCGGCTAAAAGCAGTTTCACTTTCACTTTTTATGAAACGGTGCCATTTTTCCATCCGGACCAGGACTACGGTAGCGCAGCAACTTCCAGCGGATTATAAGGAAAAGCTGGCCATCTTCCGCTCCTACTGCAGCAAACACATCGGCGACAAAAACATCCAGCCCAGCCACATCACAAACATGGACGAGGTCCCGCTCACTTTTGACATCCCGGTGAGTCACACTGTGGAGAAGAAGGGGACTGAAGAAAATATAATCTGATCAAACATTATTCAGCTTTAAATATTGTTCAGCTTTAAAGTTACTGTGCAACTGTGTAATAAAAATGTGCTCACAGCTTTAAAGTTACTGTGCAACTGTGTGCTCACGACTTTGGCCTTGAGAGCGATAAGAAGCGATCGCCTCATCCTGCAGGTGGAAGATATCTGCAAGCGAAGAGGCTAGAACACCCAAGGCCGCTTTCCTTTTATGGAGTTGTTTTTCTGCTAATGCAGCACTTTCCTCACAACCCCCTCCTGTAAGTTTTAGAGAATATATACCCATCCTCACAGCAAATATGAGGAATCTCCTGATGTGAGCTGTGTTGAGAGATTGTCTCTGTCTCAATAAAAGTTCACTGATTCCCCATCTGCTGCAGGTGTCCGGTTGTCTTCATTCTCCGCCAGCCTGGTTAAGTCAATTCCTCCTTAACATCTAAAAGAACCTATTTAATGAAGGAAGACGGGTTCACTTTGTGTTTAATATTATTCTATTGCTGTTGTTGTTTTTTTATATCCTTCAATTGGCGTCACGAACAGGATCCGCTCCAGGCCAAACTGGAACGGGTGGGAGGACATCGGCAGTGGTCTGAGTGAACGGAGTTTGGACAAAAGCTGTGTGCACACAAAAACAAGGTAAGCAGACCTTTTATTTCTGCTATATTGAACATTATAAAAATACTTAGTGTCCAAACTCCTAGTAATTCATAACCAAAATTGTCTGGCTTACTTAAGGCTTGTTGAGAATCAGACAAGTGAATAAGAGATAAGTGAATAAGAAATAAGTGAATAAGTGAATAAAGATAAGAGTGAACTGAGGTCTGACCACGGTTGCAGCCGACGGGTTGCTCTCCGGTGTCGGATAAATACCTCAGTGCAGGTCTGGGACCTTGAAAGTGTTTATTAGTAACGCCTTTCTAAACAAATTAAAAGGTTAAAGGCCTTGAGAATATTTTTTAGTAATATTCTCTAAACTACAGAAGGGTTAGGAAGGCCCAGAGGACTTTATTAGAAAAGATCCTCTAAAACTTAAAAAGGAGAAGTACTGGTTGGAGTCCAAAGGAGGGGTCCCTTTGATCAATAGGAGAAAACGGATCTCTTCTTAAAACCCCGATGATTTTAGTGTTTTAAATGTTTTGATGTTCTGTTTGATATTGGACACACATAAATACACGCTGAATGCTTGCTGTGGAACACTGGGCAGGACAGTTTGGTTCTCCGTTGTTCACAGATTACACAATTAAAGGAACTAGGTTCCTCTTTTGGTTAAAATAATACACCACACATAGAATTTTTTTACACATTTATTACATACATAAGGAGGGTAATGAGTGACTGCAGGTAATGTATGAAGTGTGAATGAGACGTGTGAACAAGGTGACAACCAACTAGCACCCCTATCAGGAAGCTCTAGGCAAGGTTACCCGCCAGACTCCGGTTTGGTAGAAGCCTGGTAACACCTGAAGGGATATTTCAGTGCTGACTCACCTTTAAAGCAGCGCCCCAGCTGTTAGTGCCTAACAGAGGCAGAAACCCAGCTGGCCCAAATTCTCCTTTAAAATCAATAAATAGAACATAAATTACCGGTGTGTGTAAATAAGTTGTATAAATCTGTTAGATCTGAAACTCCTGCTAAAAAACTTCCTCTCTACAACTCTTTTCTCTTCTCTCCCTCTTTCTCTCAGTTGGGATTCTGTGTGTGTATGTGTGCTGGAGAAATAAAAAAAAGGAAAAGGGTCTCTCTCTCTGTCTCTGTGAGAGGAAAAAGGTGGGGGCCGAGTGAGCCCGCGGGGCCGAGCGGGTCCGCGGGAGCGAGCGTGTATGCTGTATGAGGAAGAAGGGAGTGAGAGGGAGCGAGTGAAAAGAGTAATCGAGTATTTGGTGATTTTTTATTATTTCAGAGGCACTGGGTAAGAGTTTTGACTTTAGCTGTGAGAGTTGTGAAAAGAGCAGGTTTTTCTTTTGTTGTAGACTGTGAGTAATCGGTGTTTTTTCTGCCTATTGTGCTGCGTGGAAGACACAGAAGTGTAGAAATGTTTGTGGTTTATCTTTGTTTGACGTTTTATATAGAGTTGGTTGATTCAGGGTGATTTCTCCCGTTTAAGGGAGGAGTTGCATTGTGGTTATGTTAAAGCTTTGCTGTAGGGGTATGTGTGTGATTTTGTGCTGGCTTCGCATGTTTAAATGGATGCATAGAAGTTTGTCAGTGAGAAATTGTTATGGTGGGGTTTTAAAGTTAGTAAAGAGTCAAACAACGCCCACTGTTTTAAAAAGGCCCAAAACATCATAAAAGACACCTCACATCCTGGCCACTCCCTGTTCGAACTGTTGCCCTAAGGCAGACGGTACAGGGCAATCAGAGCAAGGACTAATAGACTCAAACACAGCTGTTATCCAACTGCAATAACACATCTGAATACTACAAAAATGTCCACCATGCCACTCTTGTGTTAATCTATGCACGGTCTGAAGCATGACGGTGGGAATACTTAGTATTTTAAGTAGTCTATCTATTTTATTGATTGAATTTTATTGTTTTTTTTATATTTGATATTACTAGGGATGATGCAATGATCGGGGACCATTCTTAATGTCGTCGGTCTCATGACAATGACAATAAAGTTTTTGATTTTGATTCTGATTCTGAAATACACCCTCCTCAAGAGTTCAATGATTTAGGCAGTTATGTTTATACAAATACTAAATGTATGTTTAGTGTCTTCATACAGGTGTTTTTTCTTAACCTGGAAGCCTGAGTACGGCAGCAGAAGACAGGCCAAGCTTTGGCTAAAATTCACGGCTGGACACCAGAGTTGTCCTCACCCCTCCCGGTAAAACAAAAAAGAGAGAATGTAGTTTGAGGCGGGTTTTTCTCGCTGAACTGCTCTGGGTGCTGTGTCCCTGAATCTCACCAGTGTTAACCTCTGGCGGAAGACATGGAGAAAAGGAAAAGATGTTCCTGGTAAATCACTGAAACAAATAAAACCACACACAACCAGAGAAAGATATGAGAAGGGTGAGGAACAGACACATGTGCGTGTTAGAGAAATGCCTCGTTTGAGAAAAAGTTAAAGTAACCCATATACAGACGCACCCATACATGCAATGAAGAAACAGCTTACATACATGTGCACGTACATGCAAGGTTAAAGTAGCGACACTTAACATACACCTGTTTTTAAATGATATAGTTTATACATTACTGACAATTAAACGCTTTGGGTTGCAGGACAACAACGTAACGTCAAAAGACAAAGACACTGGTCTGAGGATTAAGTGAGGACACGACAAATTTAGTGGTTAAAAGGGTCGACTTGGGACATGTTTTTGTTGATTGTTTAAGACAAATGACTACTGAATGATAGGAAATTCCTTTTTAGGTTTCTAAACAGGATCTTAAGAATTTTAACACGTACCTGTGTTGTCCTGTCAACTTGAGGGGTTATGAGTTGATTATATGGTGAAAAAAAAAAAAAAACAAAAACAAAAAAGGGGGGAGACGAGATCTCGTTGTTTCTCCCCTCTCGGGATAACACAGCCAACACAGCACAGCCAACACAACATCATTTTCCTGTTCGCCTGTTTTGTTTTGTTTTTGTTTTTTCTGAGAGCCGAAGCTGACCTGGACTCCTACCCTCCCCTCTACCATCGTTGCCCTCTCCGCGACCATCTTTGACCCTTTGACCCCTGAAGGCCACAGCAGCTGGACTCACAACAACAACTTGAGGATGTCAACAGTGCTGCAAAAGAGTGATCTCATGCAGCAGAGACGGAGAGCACTAAACCTAAAGCCCGTTTCACTACACGGGGGAAATTCCCAGGCTGCGTCAGCTGACAGAGCTGTGACGAGACGCGCATTAAGCCCGGAGGAAAAGGGACGGTGAGCAGAAGGATGCTGACCTCTGAGAAGAGCCGAACAGCAGAGCTGCAGAAGGCCGTGGAGCAAAGTAAGGACAACATAAACAGACCCAAAGAGGAGGGGAGGACCCTAGGCCATGCGTCAGGCCGCTGGTTTACCTAAACTACAGAACAGGAAGGTGATGAACACAAACATATACCAACACACGAACACACACTTCTGCATGCGCCTACTTAGAATGAAGGGAAACACACACATGAACACTTATGCACTTGTTGAGGGAGTAAAAACTGATACATACCCATGCACTAAAATCAAAATGTTGATTTAATTTACTAAGAAGTGACACACAATGCTCCAGCTGCTGCAATGAAGAATGCTTTACTGACAAAGGCTCAATGCTGCACACAACAAAGTCAAATACAGCATTTGCTATAATAATAAGCCCAGAGGGCATTTGTGTGGTCTGGGGAGCAGAGTCCGGAGCGGTTTGGTTATGAAAATGATGCCCGTGCGAGATATCTGGGGCTTAAGGCCTCGACTTAATTGTTTACTCTACACTAAAAAGAAAAGAAAACACTCTGAGCAGTGGTGCAGAGTGAAAACGAGGAATTAACAGTGTGAGTTTTATTTCAGAGCGCCACGTCATTGTGATGGAGATTTAATAAAGGAGGAACACACGGACAAAGAAGAAGAGAAGGGGGGGGCAGCCCTTGAACGCGATTCCCTGAGGCATTAAAGTTCTGTACTAAATTCTGGTTTCCAGTGTGAGAAAAGTCACGCAGTGCCAGTAGTAGAGCTAGGTTGAGTGATGATTCTAAATTACTGTAAGTAAATCATCGTACACCGTTCAAGTTTCATGATAACGGGGATCTAGACTTTGTTGAACCCTAGGCAATTTGAACAGGTAAAAGTCGAGTGACCAAGTAGCAGTTGAATAAAAGTCATTGAATAAGTGTTGAAATAAACTGGCAGAATTAAGAGAATTAAAACATTTCAAGAGCTCAACTTACTTAATGGTTCAATTTTGTTTCACGAACGCAAAACATATAGGTTTATGAATATGAAAAGGTTGAGGTGGTGTTGATTTGACTCTGTGTAGGTTTAGGTTGGTATTTTTATTGATGGGAAGAATATTCAGTGACAAGTCCTAAGACCCGGGCGTCTGCATTTTGTTTTTGTTATTTTTCATTTTATTTTGTTTTATATTTACTGATTTTTGTTTGTGAATCTTTTCTTTAAGCAGATCTGCACATCGGAAATTACAAGCATTACACGTCGGCGAGAAAATTGTTGTAAGTGAGTTTCTCCGCATTGAAATGGGTTCTGGAGGAAACACTTGTGGGGACAATTAGAAACGAGAGTCCCTGTTTAAAAAAGGATTCAGCGAGGTAATCCAAACTCAAGTTCTTGTTTCTTTTTGAGATGACGTCATTTTGCTGAGTGTGGAAACTAGATGCGACGACAGGTTTCACTATCAGCAAAGAACGGATGAATGGATGAAAGACTGGGAATAAAAACAAACGGACTGACTGGTAAAAGATGACAAGACTTGACCATGACTCAAGGTTAACCACCTCCACCTAGATAGGATAAAAGGGTGGATGAATTTATGTGGGTTTCTTTTACAGGAGTAGAAGGATGACAAAATATTCGAGGATGAGTGAACCTGTAAATGCCATTTTTGTGTCTTGTGTTGCTTACAGAGGTAACTGCGCAGCGTTACCATTTACATTTTCTTCCCTACAGGGTTACAGTTTTAATGTTTTTCTATTACAGGATTTCTGGGCGGATGTGTGAAGAAACGGTGTTTATGGGTTAGGAGTTGGGGATGCTATTACACTGTATTCTGGTGAGAGTGTTGGGGGAGACACACCCTGTCTTGAAAACTGTGATTCTTTTACAGGAAATGTTTTATAGCACCTATGGAATGAGGATGCCTGACTACGGTCAATGTGCTGCTAATGTTTGCTTTGCTTTGGTGAGAGGGGTGCAGTAGAAAACAGACAAGTGACATGAAAACAAGTAATAATAACAAATAACAAATTTGGGGACAGTTTGACCTAGAGCCCACTAACTGGCCATTAGGGGCTCTCTCGCTCTCTCTCTCTCTCTCTCTCTCTCTCTCTCTCTCTCTCTCTCTCTCTCTCTCTCTCTCTTGGAATAACATTGCCCAAAGGGTGAATAAAGCAAATTGTGGCAATAATAGTGATTTAATGATTGGAGAAACCTGAACATGATACTTGTCTGTTGAGCTGAATCGTTTATTACTCTTATGATTTTCCGGTGGGACTATGAAGATTTTTTGGTACAGATTGCAGGTTGTTGCTCTTTAACTCCTAGAACACGCCCTTGGCGAGGTGGGGGGAACTGGACCACCTTTCTCTGCCCCATCATCCTCTATTAGAAGACATCCAAGCTAAGTAAACATGTCTTGGCCCTTTCCCCCTGAAATGACAGGCAGGCAAAGATGTTGCGTCTTTGTTTGCTTCCTGGCCCTGGGTCTCATTCCCATTGGCATAATCCTGATCTGTGAAGGGCCCCCGACACTTCTGACACCTTCAAGTTCAAAAGCTTCGCCCCCTTCTGACAGTCCCAATCTGACAAATGTAGCCCCTAGGGTCTTGCCCACCACTTCCTCTCCAGTTTTGCCCACGCCCGATCCATTTAGAAAGAAACGAGACACGGTTACCTCCTCGCCAACGGATGATGAAAACTCTGATCGTGAGGGTGACGAACATTATCGTCTTTCTCTTGTTTAGATGCTTCTAGAATGGTTGTTTCTCTGTGGTGTTTTGTATTAGGCTTGTTATTGATTGTTTCCCTCACCCACTTCCTCTTGAAGGATATATCTGGTTGAACTGTGTCTGGTCGGGTTGTGAGGGTTAAGCGATGTTCTCAGGGTCTCCGGACTTAAGCCTGAGCGAATGTGCACTCCCACCACTGGATATAGATTGTTTTTTTTCCACACCCCTTCCTCACGTTTTACCATATTCACTTTTGAATGTCCTTAGCAGTTACCGTTCTGGGTTTATTTTACGGTTGATTTATTCTTTCACATTTTCACGTTTATATCTCTCATTATTATAGTATACTCTGTACTCTCCACATTTTTATCATTACTTATGCTTTTTGGTTGCTGAGTTACAAGAACTGTTAATTTTGTGTCACTACCCTGGTTGCACTGACTCGTTGTATCCTTTTGTGCAGGACAGCTGTTACTGCTTTCATGGGGAACCGAGACTGCTTGCAGCCGACCCCTGGGCAGGGTGGTGCCTGGACTCTTTTCTCCTCATCTGCAATGACAGATAAAGACAAATGATAAGACCCGAGGAGTTTTTCGAGCCAGGCTTCGACACGTCTCTGTGTTCCTTTGAATGTTACTTATTTTTGTGTGTTGACCCATTTAAGATGGGTCAAAAGGGGGATTTGAAGAAAATATAATCTGATCAAACATTATTCAGCTTTAAATATTGTTCAGCTTTAAAGTTACTGTGCAACTGTGTAATAAAAATGTGCTCACAGCTTTAAAGTTACTGTGCAACTGTGTGCTCACGACTTTGGCCTTGAGAGCGATAAGAAGCGATCGCCTCATCCTGCAGGTGGAAGATATCTGCAAGCGAAGAGGCTAGAACACCCAAGGCCGCTTTCCTTTTATGGAGTTGTTTTTCTGCTAATGCAGCACTTTCCTCACAACCCCCTCCTGTAAGTTTTAGAGAATATATACCCATCCTCACAGCAAATATGAGGAATCTCCTGATGTGAGCTGTGTTGAGAGATTGTCTCTGTCTCAATAAAAGTTCACTGATTCCCCATCTGCTGCAGGTGTCCGGTTGTCTTCATTCTCCGCCAGCCTGGTTAAGTCAATTCCTCCTTAACATCTAAAAGAACCTATTTAATGAAGGAAGACGGGTTCACTTTGTGTTTAATATTATTCTATTGCTGTTGTTGTTTTTTTATATCCTTCAGGACCAGCACGCTAGCGATACGTACAACGGGGCACGAAAAGTCTTCTTTTACTGTTGTGCTTGGCTGCCATGCTAATGGACAGAAACTGCCGCCTATGGTGATTTTTAAGAGAAAGACTTTGCCTAAAGAGAAGTTTCCAGCAGGAATCATCATTAAGGCAAATGTAAAGGGCTGGATGGATGAGGAAATGATGAAAGGGTGGCTGAGGGAGGTGTATGTAAGGAGACCAGGTGGTTTTTTCCACGCATCACCATCGCTCTTAATCTGTGACTCTATGCGTGCCCATCTCACAGCCGATGTGAAAAAACTAGTGAAACAAAGGAACTGTGAGCTTGCTGTCATTCCGGGAGGCCTGACAAAGGAATTCCAACCAATGGACATCGGTGTGAACCGCCCGTTCAAAGTAAGGCTGCGAGCGGCCTGGGAGCGATGGATGACCGATGGAGACCACAGTTTCACCAAGAGTGGAAGGCAGCGCCGGGCGAGTTACGCCACAATTTGCGAATGGATTGTAGATGCTTGGGCTAACATGTCTGCTGGCACTGTTGTTCGAGCTTTCGCAAAAGCCGGCATCATTTCCGAGGAGCCGCACGGCACGGAAAGTGACTCTGACAGTGAAGAAAGTGAACCTGGCATGTTTGATGGAGATTTAGCGCAGCTGTTCAATTCAGACACAGAGGATGAGGACTTCGATGGGTTTGATTGATGATAAAAATGTGAGTACCAAACTTTGTTTTGCTCCTGCTTTATTTTTAAATATGCACACTTGTATGCTTGTGTGTTGTTGATGATGACCATTACTGGTAATAAAAATGTGAGTAAGGTACCGAACTCAGGTTTGCTCCCGCTTTATTTTTAAATACGCATACGGTACTTGTATGCGCCCTATGATCCAGTGCGCCTTATGTGTGTGTTAAATACAGTAATGGCACACATAACTGAGACTGCGCCTTTTAGTACAGTGCGTCTTATGGTCGTGAAAATACGGTAATATGTTAAGGTGAAGAGGTAACTTAAAGTTGGCAAGTTTCAAGTTCATATGTGTATTTCGACATGTATATATTGTAAAAAGAAAGGTACATGTGTGGTGAGACAGTTAGATTATATACTTGTTAGAAAGTAAGACAAGAAGAATGTTCAGTGTTGGAAAAAAAAAAAAAAAGACATCAAAGTTATTACAACTAAAGTTTGAGTCTAAGGAAAAGGGGGATGTCATGTATTGATATGGCTATGTCTTAAGGTGATGACCTTTTGAACCGGATGTTGTTGTCTGAAGGAAGCCCCGTTAAGTGGCTAGTTGTAAGATGGACAGTGTTCAATAAAGCAACATAAAGACCGTGCTTTATGTCCTGATTCAATTCAGAGTGCTCTGCCTAATTTAGTAATAAGGTGAGCATACAACAAATGGGAAAATAATAATCTATGACCATCTGAGCCACTTTGTGACAGTGCAGCTGAACATTTATGGCCAACTTCCTTTAAAAGGACGGTCCCTTTAGTTTCTGTCTTATAACTAGTTTTACTAAAGACACAAAGCTCGTCGTGACCTTAGAGGAAAAAGCCAGGAGGGTATCTCGTAGTCTCATTCGCCAATATGTGCATAAACATTCTTACTTAGCGGACAAAATAAGTGCGTACACGCAACTTGCACCTTGGCAAACAGGACACGCCCCCTTTCCCCCCTAGAAAGAACACATGGCTGAAGAAAGTAATTTAAGGTCATTTTCAGTGTTACCCGTGTCTCTTTAAATGGGAAATAAATTAACTGTTACTTTATTTATTTCACCGAGGTTTAAGTAAATCACTCGTTTTATCCCTTGCCGTGAGTTAAAGACCTTTGTTTGTGTCTAGCTGACGGTTTAATTGAAATATCTATGTTTACATTTTCTATGTAAACATAGATATTCATTATCCATGCAGATGCGTCTTCTGAGGCACTGCTCAAAAAATTAAGGAAGCACTCGATCATCCCAGTACAACACGGAGTCAGTTAAACTACAGGGAAATCAATCTGTCCTGTTAGGAAGTGTAACCAATGTGAATAGGATACAGAGGTGCAGAGGCAACAATGTGTCAAAAAAAATGAACCTATGAATAATGTCTGGTGTCTAAATAAATTTTAACAGTAAACCACGCAGAGTCTGGCGTTGTCACTCTCTGATAGAACTTGCCATCCCTTTAGTATCACCGCTCATATGGTTAGAAACAGAAGCAGAAGAATGCAGTGCTCAAGAAAAGAAAAAGGAGAACCAAACCTATATAATCAGTTTAAAAATAAAACGTGGCAACAACAAGAAACTGTTGAGTTGTTTTTTTTTTTTATTGTAGTCCATAAAAACAAACAGCAATGATAAAAACAACAGGGTGGTAACCATAATAATAATATTCAATAATGGAAAACAACATAACAATAGACAGTAAGAAATTAAATTAATTTAAGATTGCCATCAACCTCAACACCATCCCATGTACCTAAAAAGCTGGGGAGCTATTGCGAGTTTGTATTACAGGAGACTTCCCATGAAGCAAATCTGTGGTGCAGTTAGGAATGTCAAGGTGCTGTTTGGGTTTGTGAGCACAAAGAGTTGATCCCCGACTGGGTCACCAGTCGGACCAGGCAAGAGTTTGAGAAGGACGGAAGAAGAGGTAACAGATCTGACTGACTGATACAAAAGTGACAGGAACACCCTCTCAGTGTCGAGGCATTCTGCAGTAGAGATGCACGCCACTATGCCCTGTTTAACACACACATGCATACAAGAAAACACACACACCTTCACTCTGCACACACATACAGATGAGGACATTAGAGTTAAATGACTTCTAAAAAAAACATACAAACAAAAATTTCACAATTTCCTAAAGGTGAAAACAAGCACAATAAAATCCCTTGAAGTCTGGAATAATCCAAAAGTTACCACAAAGCACCAGTATACTCCAAACATGCTGCTTTCCCTCCGGTCTAAGCTTCTTCTGCTTCATTATACATATAGTTACACACACATGTTAGATCCTGCTGGAAGGACAGGTCAGTTCAGTGTTCAGGACAGAGGGGTTCAATCTGATTCCCAGTGGAGAAGAAAGACATCTGTATCTAGTCTGCCGCAAAGAAAGAGAACTGATTCTTACATTCGCTTCCGCCCTACATCTACAGTCCCAGTCTTTTCAAAATAAAGTCCAGCAGCACAGCTGATGCTCTTCTGAGTCCGGAGATGGGTTGTGGGTGCAGAGGAAGAAGTACTAACCTGACTGTGCTGTACATGGTGGCTGAGGGGGAAGAATTCTGCTACATGGCGGTGAGGTGTGTGCGACTGGCCTCGTTTGGGGAGTGTGAAATGTGCGATGGGATTGGTCAGCGCGGCACCTGCATCTGCTGTGCGGTCTGTGATTGGTTCTGAGTGGTGACCTCGGGGCCCCGGCTGGCCAATCGGCTGAGGATATTCCTCTCGGACATTTGTAGCCGCACGGCCACGGGGGGTATCCTGGCGATGGTAGCTGGGAGACGGGTGACGTCGGCCTTCATGTCGCTCAGCAGTTCCTCGAGCTGTTTGAGAACTAGAAATGCAGCACAGAAATCGGCATAACAGGGGTGAGCAGCCAAATTTTGGTTTTTGGTTAAAATTAACAGTGTGGCATCCCAAAAAGCAGCAGAGGACAGAAAACGGTAAGGATGGGTTTGTAAAACTTTAACAGGAATCTTCCTGTTAAAAGGGAGTTTTTCCTTCCCACTCTCACCAAAGTGCTTGATCATAGGGGGTCGTATGATTGTTGGGTTTTTCTCCATATGTATTATTGTAGGGTCTACCTTACAATATAAAGCGCCTTGAGGAGACTACTGTTGTGAATTGGCGCTGTATAAATAAAATGGAATTGAACTGAATTAAATATGGAGCACAAGAGTTACGCAGTATCTCTCCTTCAGTACCATTTGTAACATTTCACCAACACTCATAAAATAATGACAAATATAAACCTTACACATTTCCCATATTGAGCTCTGTGTGAAATCAAGCTTGGAGGCAAAAGTGTCTCATCTCGTTCCAGGCCCATTACAGATGCATTGAATCCATAGTTGTGAGTTTAAAAGGCTCTTTTTCCTGAATTTGAGACAGTTTACCTCTAGACACCTTTAAACAGTGTTAATGGACAGTGCTAATTTTTGTTTATGGCGGAAATGTCTGTTTATGTAAAGTGAAACAGAATACTGGTGATGAGTTAAAATATGATGGAATATAATGGAGTTTTTGGACAAATATTTACTAAAGATTGAAATGCATTACCTACACAGCCCTTTTCTCATTCAGAAAACGTACTGTGGTAACTGAAGTAACTGAAGCAGAACTTTTAAAGCATTGAAGAATATCCAATATGTCTGCCTTCAAAAATTTCCAATGCTCACTCCTTTGTTTTTAAACAACGTGTGTAGCTGAAGTTGTCTACTGTCAAACAACTCAAAACACCATGACCCTGACATGTAAAGGCAATTATTCTCATCGTTGTGCTGCAGTTTTTCAAAATAACATAGTCAGAGAATTGAAAAATATAGAAAAGGCATTTCAGAAAAGAGCATCAAAAGCAAAACACAAGAAAAAAAACATTACTTTCACCATTTCATCACCACTGGATTGTGAAAAAAAACAAATTCTTCATCATTCATTCACTATTCGAATGATCTTTAAACATTACTGTTTTCACTAAACTCACATGCTTTATCAGCTCCACAAGGTCTTTTTTTAATAAATATAAAATATGTCACATTATTGTTTCATGCTATTTAATAAAAGTAGTCTTAGTGTTAAACAGCCCCTGGCCCAACGCCGGCACAGAGGGAGAAAACTACTGCTGCTATAACTGAGACACTTTTCATTAGAAGGATAATTACTGTGAGTTCACTGTTGTCTAGGCAGCTGCAATTACGTATGTCATTATGTGCATATACTGTCATTTTGGTGAAGAAGCACCTGCAAGCAGCTGACTCTGCAGTTACTTGGTAAAAGGAAACCATGTGCAGAATAATGTCCCTTGACAGTCCCACTGTTTTAATCACGAGACTTCTCAGTGTTGCAGATATAGATTTTAAGTCAGTGAGAACTTTCGCTTTACTTTTCTGATTTGTAACGTGTCTCACCTTTATGCAGCACTGCATTGGCAGGCTTGTTTCCAGACATTGACTCTTTGCTGAGATGCTGGTGGGACTCGGCGAGACACTCCACCTCACTGAAACGTGTGTTTAGGGCCATGGAGGGGTGAGCCGGGTCCTCTGTCATGTTCAGGTAGGCCGCCCTGCGCAGCTGCTCTTCGATCACGAGCGCCTGCTCGAGTAACTGTACAGGAAACGCAGGTGGACCAGACGTGCTCAGTGAGATATGACACGCAGACAAACATTCACACAGAGAACTCAAAGGATAACCGTGTACTCGTTTCACCTTGAACCTGCGGGCCAGAAACTTGTTCTTGATCTCTAGGAAGTTGCCTCTGCTCATCTCCCCTTTGAAGGGCTCATTGAGGATGGCAAACCTCACGTCGTTCTGCACATCCTGCCACCGAGCGTAGCCGTGTCTGAGAGACGCCAAAGTCAAGAATAACAACACAGGTGTGTCTGGATGGTCAATGCCATTTAGAACAGAGTAACAATTTGGGTGGAAAGACTTTAAACATGCATCACTGTCCTTCATTCAATTAATAGCAGAGCTATTTCCAGAAGATGAACGCCTCAAATCACACACTGGTTTCTGGACATCACCATGTAAGCTTTTTTTTGTTTTTTTTTGTTTTTTTTAGACATAAGTGACTATAGTTGGACAATCCAGTGAAAGAAATCTATGCTAACTGTATGATCAAATAGAATAGTAGCACAGGTAAGTCATTTTATTTGTCAGATAATTTAACTAAAATGCTCCAAAAGGCATTAACAGCACAAACATGGAGAAGTCCAGTTCAGTTAAAGTTAGCTATCAGCTACAGAGTCTACACTGGCACACTTGTCATTTTAAGCAACTAAGCTCCTACATTTAAACCAAAAGAAAGCATTATGTGTTTCTGTAGCAGGCTGCAACTATGTAGCTCTAAAGACACTGACCAATTTTTGGCACTTGTGTAT
Source organism: Copadichromis virginalis (assembly GCF_057382275.1). NCBI lineage: Eukaryota > Metazoa > Chordata > Actinopteri > Cichliformes > Cichlidae > Copadichromis > Copadichromis virginalis. Next base: position 25,983,790 of record NC_140628.1, read on the forward strand.
TGATTTTTCAGCTCTAGAGGCTGCTACTGGTCGAAACCACTCAAACCACTTCATAGAATTGATATCGAGATAAATCCAGGCACATCTTAATGGATCAATATTAGCTAAATCCTCTCTTTATTCAATTCTGTGGTCAGCCTGAAACGGCCTGCTGCTTAATGACAGCTGTGCTCTAATGTGATCAGTTCACTGAGTGTGAAATTTACAGTCTGTAAATGTGAAATGATATTTGGTCACCCTGTTTATAAACCTGCAACAACTTTATGCACCTATGAAGACTGAAGAACAGTGTGTTAAAGATATTGTCCGTCTGAAAGGATACTGTATGATGCCAGCAAGCAGCCAGTAGTCATGGCGGCGGTGCCAAATCTCAAAGGTCTTCTTGGTGACGGTAGCTGCTCTCTCCTCATTCTGCCACAGAGAGTGAAGCTCTGGAAAGCAAGACAGGAAGGTCAAAACAGGCAGAAACGAAACAGAAGAAAAGAGAAGAGAAAGAAGTGTGAACGGCTGCATGTGTGTCCACCTGTGAATCCTCCGTCAGCGATGTTGAACATGAACCTCTGCTTGGTGGCTTTCTTCTTCTCTTCACTGACATTAACCACAGGTGCAGCTGTTCCTCCGTCTTTGGCGTTCTCTCCATTCTGCAGTTTGCCAGACTCGTCTGGTTTCACACTGTCCTTCTCCTCTTTTTGTTCTAAAAAAGAAAAAAATTCAAATTAAACATCTTAAAGCTGTGTGAACAAAATCCATGTGTAATAAAGGGCCCAGAATTCATCAGCTGAGGAGTTGAAATCTTGTATAGTATACATTTTAATGCGCAGCTCAAGCTTAAAAGGTCAAAAATAGCAGAGAAGGTTTGTTCCAGTGCTGTCATCTGTGCTTCAAATGTAAGACAGAGTGTAGGTGTTTGACTCAGAGCTAACCTTTTTTCTCCTCTGCAGCTTCCATTTTCTCATCTTTGCCTTCGTCAGCTAAAAGAAGAGAAATAAAGTTAAAGACTGAGAAGGTGAGAAAGAAACCAGAGAATACTGTACGTGGTTTAAGACAAGATAAGATGATATAAGATGGGGAAATTCACGTTATTACAGCTGCAAAACCAAGAGAGCAGGAAAAGTTAGATTCAGCATTACCTTTAACAATATATGTGTGCATATGGTTGTACCCACATATACACACACATATACATACGTAGGTGTATGTGTGTATGTATGTATATATGTATATATATATATATATATATATATATATATATATATATATATATATATATATATATATATATCCTGTACTGTCCCTTTAAATGTGAGTAAGCAGGACTTTCAAGAGAAAACCAGAATAAAAATGGATATTTTGCAGACTAAAAGGCCTTAAAAGCTTTTTGTACTGTTAAAAACAGATGTTACAATCATCGTGTGCCTCACCTCTAGACCTGCCCTCCACTAAATCAGTCTTGCTCTCTGAACCTTCACCCTTGATGTCGGCAGAAGCGTCCTTCTCCACAGACTTCTCCTCTTTCTCTTTGCTCAGGTCTTCAGCTTCTTTCTCTTTCCCTTCAACTCCATCTGTCTCCTTCTCTCTGTCCTCCTTCTCTGCAGCAGAGTCTGCTTCCTCTTTCTTGTCCAGAACGGGGGATTTTTCAGACTCATCTGGGATTTCAATAATCTAGGCAAGAGATGGACAAAATAAAAGGAGATATATCTTCAAACTGTGCAATAGCTGAAGTGAAAGCAGAAGTTGAGAGCAGAATTTACCTCTGGATCATCTGCCTTCTTAGCAGCTTTGCCATCCTCTCCCTCCTTCTTCGTGTCTTCCTTGTCCTCTGACTTAGACAAATCCTCTGAAAACAGAAAGCACATGATATTACAGATATGGGGGGAGTGCTTTAATCTGTTATGTATACAACTAATTAGGATTCCTATTTAACATTTAATCTTAACAAGTGTGTGTTTCTTGGCCTATAACTTATTCATTGTAGTCTTTCCAAATGCATCCACAAGAGGGAGCAAATCTGGAAAATCTCTGGGAGTCAAAACAAACCTGATTGAATAATTACTTCTGAGGGCAAAACACGAAAATATCTCTTACACATCAAACAGTTATTTCAGGGTTAGTTGAGTCTTAAACATAGAATTCACATTACATCTGGTTCAAAACTAAGGTGAAGTATGTGGTGATGAGGTTACAGCTCAGAGGAAATGACAATGCGTTTCATCGTCACGAGTGTCCCCTTCTTACAACATGTAGTCAGAGTGTCAGAAACCGAGTCTAATTATAATGCATGCATCGTGTACTGAGTCTAAAAAAATGTTAACATTTGTTTAAAAAGCTCAGTAGTGAGTGCAAATAGTGTGTGTGTTTACCCGGCACAGGAGTGTTGGGCTGTGTGTCTGCAGGAGTCCCTGTGGAAGGAGTCTTTGGGTCTTCTCCTGCAGCCAAAGCTGCGGCTCTTTTGTTTTCCTCCAACTCGGCCATCCAGGGCATCGACCACTGACCATTCACATGTTCAAACTCCTGCACCTGTTAAACAACATGTGACTCAATGATTAAGAGTTTGGATAATTTAGACCACATTCTCAAGCAGGGCGACACTATTTTTACCATTTCTACTGGAGCTGTTGAACCGTACCTTTTTCCGTATGAGTGACATCACACCGATGCGAGTGAGCACGTGCTGTCTTGACAGACCCTCCCGAGGGACGCCGTCAGCAAACGTCTCGGCTCCGTCGGCCCCCGGCTCACAAAGGTGACGCATGAACAGAGACACATAGGCCCTGCAAAGAAAGCATGACATACTGAATAAATTTGAGCCAGGTGTATTTTATATTGCAGAGAGACAACATGCTAATTAAGCTGAATGTAACTATCCTGCTAGTATTTAGTACTAAGAGACTTCACGTTCTAATGGCTCAGTTACCAGTTTTAACAATAATTACTTTAGACAGTTGGCCAATTTATAAAACTGTCATTAACGGAACAGCTTAAACCTTTAACTGTGTAGACAAGTTTACAAATTTGAGCAGATGATTGATACTAAAAATTAGGTTCATAACAAAAAAAAAAAAAAAAAGCACTTTACCTTGATATTAGACTGCACCCATAACAGTAGGAAAATTATAAAAAACACCCATCAGACTCACTTGAATTCTTTCTCTGACTTTCCTCGTAGGTCTCTGACCAGCCACTGGTTAGTAAAGGCATCTTGGGGAGGCATCCCATAACGCATCACTGCATTTAAGAAAGCCTTCCTCTGCCGTGCGTTGAATCCCAGCACCTGACAGGTAAGAGGTCAAAATGTAAAAGAAAAGCTTAATAGAAAGACAACAGAAAGATGTGACTCCTCCACCACTGTGCAGTTAATTTTTTTCCCTTGCACATTCACTCTTGTCTCGTGGAAGGAACCAAAAACTCACCTCGATGTTCCCACCAACCCTGGCCAACAGTGGGGGTAGAGGCTTGTCCCGGTCGTTCCTCAGCCCTTTGCGGTTTGGCCTGCGGGCATTGGCTATGAGCAAAGAAGCACGGTTAGTTAGTCTGTCTGAAGGCCTGAAAGTCAGCGCCAACTCCACCGAAGCCATGAGGACGAAAAGTTGAACAGTAAATTTTGCATGATGCATGATCGTGTGTGCACTTATCATCCTAAACTTTCCACTTACGGCTCATTGGCTCACTCTGATCCTGCTGAAGCTGGCCCTCTCTCCACACTTTACAATAAACGTTTCTTGAAGCGCAACGCTTTCAGAAAATTTACTACTGAAAGCAATCTGGCAGTACACATCATTTAATAAAACTCCAGTTACAGTAAGAAAAATACAACTGGTATATAAATGCACACCTTATAGCACCTTTTAATTGGAAAATAAATTTTTTACAACATGTTTATTAACGGATACAAATTTAATAAATAAAAGTGAACAGTTATATAAACAATTAATATAAACACAAACAATTTAATCTGCAAAGCAGATTAAAGGACTGGGAAACCATTGATCTTAATTTTCTTTCCCTGTTTCCTTCTCTTATGCTTTTTCCTTTCCTTTTTCTTTCTGCCTTGCTTTGCCTCTCTACGCTCAACGCAGATGATGCAGTCACATTTCCTTTTTCGGCAGTTGTTGTTGAGGTTGTCGAGGAGGATATCATAGCTCTCGTCTGAATCTGAATAAACATCTGCGGGGGTGTTGGAAGGATGTTAGTGAATTATGTATCTCAGATGTGGAAAGACTTCTTATCATCGGTTAATAATCTGAACAGGAACCTCCGCCTCCATGTCAGCTTGTTATGATCAATAACTTCACTCAACTCCATCTTTATGACTAATGCCAAACTCCTCAGAGCACAGACGTCCCAGTGTGAAAGATCTCCAACGGTTGTAACCAACTTACCTTCAGTCCGTTCATCAAAGTCCTCATCGCCCTCCTCTGAGGCCACCGAGTAATCGGACTGGTTATCAGACTGATCCTCCTGCCAGTCTAAAGAGACCACAGAGAAATGATGAGATGAGCGAGGAGAAAATACCAAAAAGGACAAAACTCTTCCCCACCAGGTCTGAATCTAACTGATCAACAACGAGATAAAAGTACACATACGAGTACACAATAAAAGTAACTCCTTTCAGAGGTTTAATCACAGGTTAGTAAGAGTTCAACCAGTAGGGGGAGTTACCGTTTTAAAACTGCATTTGAACTACTAGATTACTGCCACTGATTAGCTTTGACTGCTGCAATAAACAAAAAGAAAAGATCCTTCACTGATGTTGTTAATGTTTACACAGCTATATGCAAGTGAAAAGCCTACTGTGGCTCTAACAGCTTTGGGTTTTGGTTTATTTGGGGGCTGAGACAGGAAAAAAAACAGATCATTAAAACAAAACTAGTTCAACTGCTTCTGTGTTTTGCAGTTTGAGGTTTGTTTCTTCAGAATTGTCACTCTCCCAAAATAAGGTCTTAAAATGTGAAGCAGAAGGGTTCGGGAGAGGACTGTAGCTTTGGTGATTTTATCAACAAATCCTAATACACGTTCATGTTATTGCTTTTCCTGGACCTCCAAAATCTACATGAATAGTATGGACTTTTTTTATATATATAATTAATATTAAAACTTAACATATTTGAACAGAACCTTGTTGAAAGCTGCACTTATTACAATTGCCATGGCTTGTTGTTTCCAGCTAATAATGTCCCTGTCTGTCATATATGATCTCTGACAATGGAGTTCACTGAATGGAATAATGTTTGAGAGCAAATAAGCACTGAATGAATGGAATACAGGCAACTGATAATTGATTTCCTCCTCTTATTAATGTTTGCATGTTTTTCTGCAAGTTTCAAGATGTAAAACTATAACATCAAGATTTTGCAGACCTGAGTCATGTGCATGATCTCCCCTTCCCCCTCTATGTCTACACTGCGTTTACACTCAGAAAAAAAGAAAAGAGGTCAGTTCAAAACCAGTGGAGGCCTGTTTTTCCCCACACAGGAAATTAATGATAAAGGTTGCAGAAAAAAGTTGACCCTATGAGCAGAATCTCCCTTCGATAGACTGCACTCCATCTCTCTTCTTATGAGAGCTGGGACAGGCTCCAGTCCAACTCCCAGGACCCTGCGGTTAAATTGGTCGGATGGATGAGGAGAATAAAAAGCAAACAGTCCGTGACAGATGCATTTTCTCATGTCTGTGCAATCAGACATCATACAGACTACACTCAGGAGCTGGCAGGTTAATCTCCACTTAATGGGCGATCACACACAGCTCAGCTGAGTGACGTCTAAGAAATGTTTATCAGCACATGAGTGAAAATGGCTGTTGTGTTGTTTGCTGTGCCCTATCGCACGCTCTGCCTGTGCATCCAGCCCAATCTGCTGCTGCCCCCTACTGTTTTAATGCTAAACCAACGGCTGTACTGCAATAATATTCCCTTTGTGCCATTTTCTAGTCTGAGCAAATTACATCTAGAAAAGGGGCCTTAACTACCTACAATGTGAGTCCGTCTATCCGCCTATTTTGTGTGAACGTATCTCCTAAAGGAAGGCGACACATTTCTGGCTTAGTGAGAGGCCTTATCCTTCTGAAAAAATCGATTTTAAACTGGTCTAAACATTTAAAAATAACATCAACTACCACATTTCTACACCCGAGCACAAACTAAAACAAAACTTCATGCCATAATCTCACTGTCGCTGCTACTATATTACCACCACATCAACACCACACAAACACAAATCCACCACTGGTACTGCACTCCACACACGCACAAGAAGAGGTTGCATTATATATTGTTCTGTACCCTGTCTTATACCTCGGTCCTCCTGGGAGCCATCATTGTAGTTGACTGGCTTTCGAGTTCTTTTGCCTTTGCCCAAATTGCGGGCGAGATCCTCCTGCTGTTGCTCGTAGTGGTGCCGAAGCAGCTTCTCCCAGTAGTCTGGATCAACACTTTCCTCCTGCTTGATCACCTCCCTTTCCACCTCCTCCTCCTTTAAAACATTTTTTTTAATACAGTGCACATAAAGACTGTTTGTTCGTGCGTAGACTTGGAGTTTGACTACTAAAGATGCTCTAAAAATGACAAAAAACTAAAGCCCGATAGGTAAAGTGATATGCTCATATACGCACATTGTAGCCATGCTAATACTGTACCTCATCATCTTCATCTTTCACCACATACTGTGCCACTTTGAACGAGCTGAGGTATTCGTTCATGCTCTGGAGCTCAGTGTCGTCTGTGGCATCCTGGTTCCTGTCAAGCAAACGGTCAATTGCCTGATCATCGTAGTGGATCACACTGCTGTCATCCTCCTTGTTGTCCCCTGAAAGTAGAATAAGTGGAAAAAGAAGGAAGGATAGGAGGAAGAGAAATTTGAATTTAATGCTCAAAACATCTCTGGCATCCCAGTGGAGAAGTCATAATTCCACCTCTTTCTCTTTGCTTTTACACACAATGCAACTAGTGATGCGCAGAACCAGTCGACTGGATAATTAACCAATAAAACTTTGCTGCTTTCACTACTCTGCACCAGGGATAGTTGTTTAAACTAGTCATTCATATTTTTTTGTATAAGCCAATCAACCCCACTCCCCACCCCCATCTCTGACAGGAAGTTTTAAACAAGTACTGTGGAAAATAACAGATAAGAGACCTGCAAACCAGCAAAGTTCTGCACTATCTTGATCTAGAAAATGAAACAGCTGTGAGCTGAAGAGTAAACTGACATATAACCACTCAACTGGAGCAATGCATAAACCACATTCTGCAGTGTGGACGCTATGGCCTAATTTAGATTTCTGTGGTGAATCTCTGTAGATTCTATGACTTAACCTACGCAAGTGGCCAATATTGATGCTGGTATATATGCTTGTGTGTGGAGTATTATGTGACAGTTACCTGTGGTCATGTCTCGGCTTCTTATATGCGGTGCCAGCTGGCAGAACTAAATAAAATGCTGTGACTTTTTCCCCTCCTCAGTCCTTGCTCTGTGTTGTGTCTGGTTTTTTTTCAAGGGCAAACATATTTAACTTTTTCCACTTCTTTGCACATTCCCATTACGTCTAATCGGATAGTTTCAGCAATCCTCCAGGAATTTGCTGACATTTGTTAGTCCTTTTATCGATCCTATGATTATTATTCCTATTGAGGGGCTCATTGTTATTCTCTCACTGATCAATTTCAAAGCTGCAGTGAAAACATAGCTGTAGATGCACAGGAGTACTGAACAGGTACATCACATCAGGTGACTCTGTAGGCTTTCAGATGACTTTGCAGATACAACATAACTATAGGATAGATTAACCAGACATACAGAGAAAGAGGCTCCCAGTGCTAAAATTAATATCAGCCCCACTCACCAAACTAAGCGGACAGTGTGTGTGTGTGTGTGCGCCATCTGTCAGAGGCTCAACACTGACTCACCATCTCCAATTTCATCTTTAAACAGTTCTTCAGTTCCAAACTTGAGGATGTCATCAAGCTCCTGCTTGGACATGGAGCCCATCTTAGATCCGAGGCCGGGTCGCACCACCAGGTGGGTGAGCATCATCTTCTTCTTTGCCACCTGGTGGAAGCAAGAAGGTGGAGGTCAAGCTACCAGTCAATATGTGATCATTGCAATTCAACACATTTGCTAAAGTGGTGTTAATTTTCACAGACCTGTGTTATCCTCTCCTCCACAGACGCTTTGGTAACAAAGCGATAAATCATCACTTTCCTGTTCTGGCCAATACGATGAGCTCTGCTGAAGGCCTGTGAAGCACACATGAAACACAGCATAATCACCCCTCAAAATAAACGCTCACACTGGCGCAGATGTGAGGTTAGTCATGTGGTTTGCATACCTGGATGTCATTGTGGGGATTCCAGTCGGAGTCATAGATAATAACAGTATCAGCAGAAGCGAGGTTAATGCCCAAACCACCAGCTCTGGTAGAGAGGAGGAAGGCAAACTGCTGAGCACCAGGAGCTGTTGGAAAGAGGAGCAAAATTAAAATTAGAAAAACAGACATGAACTCTGCTGTCCTGAGAGGCAAAACTGACAAATAGCTAAACACGCCTCACCATTAAAGCGATCAATGGCCTCCTGTCTCAAGTTGCCAGTGACTCCTCCATCAATCCTCTCATATTTGTAACCCTCGTTCTCCAGGAAGTCCTCTAGCAAGTCGAGCATTTTAGTCATCTGGGAGAAAACCAAAACCCTGTGGCCTCCTTCTTTCAGCCGTCTCATCATCTTCTGGAGCAGCATCAGTTTCCCTGAAGACTTGGTCAGGGCAGTGCCTTCATACATGCCATTTGGAAGTTTTGGCGCTTCCTGAAATTAAGGAAGTGATGTCTTAAACAAGTTTAAAAGAAACACGAAAAAACTAAATTAAACTAAATGTATAAAAAAACATACATTGGCAGCTGCTGGAAAGAGGTAGGGGTGGTTACAGCACTTTTTGAGGTCCATCACAACATTGAGCAGAGATACTTGATTTCCTCCTCCACGAGTGTTCAGGGCCTCAAAGTTACGTGTTAAAATGAACTTGTAGTATTTCCTGAAGTACAAAAAGAGAAGTAAAAGAAGCGTGAAAAAATAGACTGCAAAGATAAAACAAAGGAAAACATGAGCAGGATTAAAGCTTCAAGGGTGACATGTTATGCTCATGTTGCTGCAAATGGTTCTATATGAAGTTTGTATTATTCACAGTTGAAAATAATATTCATCTATCTTATACTGGGCATTGCTGCAAGCCCTCATTTTAACCTCTACATGAAACAAACAGTTTAAGCTTCCCTCCGAACCACCTTCTGACTGACTGCCGCTTGCAAACAGAAGACAGTTATGAATGTCGAGTTGAGCTTAGTGCCTAAGAGGAGACCATCTTATGATGTGTTCAAATCAAAAACCAAGCCTGTTGCACAATTCCATACAAGGTTTTATGCAAAGACTATGGATTGTTTCCACATTGCAAAGAATACATGTTACTGTCAATCTAATTGCAGCTATCAGTAGTATTTATTACATTTACTCCTTCTCCTCCAACTCATAGCAAATATTTGTGGGTTTCCAAAACCATCAGACAGAATCTGTGACCAGCACAAGGGGAAACTTTGCTTTGTCTTTTCTTTGACCACAACATTAGGAATATCCCCTTTCACTGTCGACAGCAGAAAAACTGTCTGAGCTGTTTGAAGTCTGAGCTTCAGGCTCACAGGTATAACTCTGCCATACTCTGGGCACATTATTTGAAACTATGGCATGTTTAATTCAATTAATTTTAATTTTATTTATATACTGCCAAATTAACAACTGTCACCTCAAGGTGCTTTATATTGTAAGGTAAAGACCCTACAACAATACAGAGAAAACTCCAACAATCAATGAGCCTTTATGAGCAAGCACTTGGCGACAGTGGGAAAGAAAAACTTCCTTTTTTCATTTTTCCAAACATATATTTGCAGCTACTGCAAAGTTTTTTATTGCTTACTTTTGCATGGAGCTCAGCTCCACTCGAACAATGAGCTCGGTCTTTGAAGGCATGTGTTTAAATACATCAGCCTTCAGCCTCCTGAGCATGTGTGGTCCCAGCATGTCATGGAGCTTCTTGATCTGGTCCTCTTTTGCGATGTCCGCAAACTCTTCCAGAAACCCTTCGAGATTACTGCATGAAAAAAAAAAATTAAAAAGCCACATGAATCACAGTGGATGTCATCACTGTATCTGCAGTACAGCTACATCTGCTGTAGCCCTGCGCTGTGTGCAGGTACTGACTTGAATCTCTCTGGGGTTAAAAAGTTCAGCAAATGGAAGAGCTCCTCCAGGTTGTTCTGAAGTGGAGTGCCTGTAAGCAGCAGCTTGTGTTGCAGCGGGTAGTTGTTCAACACTCTGAAGAACTGAGAGAAAGACAGAAAACATACAGTACAAACCTGGGCACTGGAGCCAAGAAAATTACACCACTAAACTGTTATGTCCAGCATTGTGTGTCCAGTGATGAAGGGTCACCAACATACTTTGGTTTTTGTAAAAGAAAAAGAAAAGAAAAAAAGCCTTTGTTGTTACCTTGGACTGGTTGTTCTTCAGTCTGTGTGCCTCATCTACAACCAGACATGCCCATTCAATGGAGCCCAGCACAGCCTGGTCAATGGTGATCAATTCATAGGATGTCAGCAGAACATGGAACTTGACTGGTGAGTCTTTCTGTAATATGCAGAAAAAAGTGCTTTTTAGTTAAGCTGCAAAACTGGGAAATAAGTGGAAACGATTACAAATATTACAGCTGCAAGTGCTGCAACTAAAGCTGGCTCTGACTGGCTGATCCCAGAATGCCTACAATGCCCACAATGCCTTCCGAATCATTAAAACTCACCTCTTTTCATTGGCTTTTAGAAAGGTTTAATTTATTTGTTTTATATATTTTTATTTTATTTTTATCAGCGAGGTGTTATTACGAAATTGTGTTCTATTGTATTTTTATCTGTATTTACTGTACAGCACTTTGGTCAGCCTTGGTTGTTTTTAAATGTGCTCTATAAATAAACTTGACTTGACTTGACATGTGACAACCCCCTTGGCTTTTGTACTTGCACTTCGCTGTTCCACTTGAACAATGTATTGTTGTTGCAGTTAGCAATTAACCTATCGTTCACTCAAAAGGCGTGATGGGTGCTTCGACTTACGAAAAGTTTCGACTTACGAAAGACCCTCGGGAACGAATTAATTTCATAAGTCGGGGTTCCACTGTACTTCAAAGCCACTACACTCTGAAATAGCAGTTTGTTTTTTTTTACTTACCTTCATCTTGGACGCCTTTTTTCCTCCTCTGATGGCGTTTCCCTCAAAGGAGAACTCATTCTCTCTAATAACAGCCCTGCTGTCTTTATCCCCTATATAGGTGACCACATACATGTCAGGAGCCCACATCTCAAACTCCCTCTCCCAGTTAATGATGGTGGACAGAGGAGCGCTGACAAGGAAGGGGCCTTTGGAGTGACCCTGTACCAATGGAGAACAGAGTTAGAATACATTAACATGCAAAGATGATTCATAATTTAATATCAGATAAATTACACAACTGCATTTGTCTTGCCCTGCCTTTAGGATCGAGCTCCTTACTTGGAATTCATCCCCTTTAATGGGCAGAGTTACTGTGTGTCACATGTCTGCAACCCCAACCACTAACACTGACTGACAGGGGAGGGCAGACTGGACAAAACAGCGTCAGTTAGCATATACAAGTCTTACTAAAGATAAAATAGTACAGCATTAGCCTTATAAATCAAATATTATCAGGTACTGTGTTGTACTTTTAACTGTTAAAACAAGCTTAATGCATTCATATTTATAAAATAAACAGCCCCTTACCTCCTTGTACAATGAGTAGAGGAAGACAGCTGTCTGAACGGTCTTGCCCAAACCCATCTCGTCAGCCAGGATTGTGTCAGTGGCTTGAGCCCAAGAAAACCTGAGCCAGTTCAAACCTTCCAGCTGGTAGGGATGCAGAGTTCCTCCTGTGCTGTCCAGATAGTCAGGCTGACGGTCAAACTTGATGGTGGGCTGGAAAGGAAAAAATAAAATTGCTGACCCGATCTGAGGAGCGAGCTTTTACACGGTCATCAATAATCCATCAGAATAAAGCAATTTAAGAAAAAGGTTGTATTTTGGTGCACATACATCTACAACTGGATTAGCAGGCGGTCGCTCTGCCTTCTTCACTTTGACTGTCTTTTTCAGCTTCTTGCCAGGTCTGCCTTCCTCACCCATCATCAACTCTCTGATACACAGAGTAGGAAAAAAAAAAGGTAAGACTGACTAATTTATTCACTGTTTTTTAATGTAAACAGGAAAAAAAAGACATCAAACTGCCACAAATATCTCTATATGGCACCTAATTTACGTCCTAGAAAAGGAGTAGAATTAATTTTACAATTATTTGATCTTACCCTACTTTAAGATATCAACAGTCCTTGCACAACCTGAGCAAACAGCTTCTGACACTTAGTACACTACTGCATACCTGTGATTCCAGTAAGTCTGTTTGTAGGGGTCATACTCTGGAATGTCCATGTCTTCACTCTCCCAGGTGGACTGATCATATGGCAGATCTCTCCACTTGATCAGGTAATGCACATTATTCTTTTTATCAACACTATCAGGATAAAACAGACAGAAGATATTCTGTTGTGATAAAATGGTATACCTAAATGCTTCTGTTAAAGTGTTTCTTTTACAAGGTGACATTATAAGACACTGGCTTCAAGATACTTCAATATGTGGAATCGATCCCTCTCATTCACTCTTCCTCTTATATTTCCTCTTACTACTCCAAACTTGGATACTTTGTCACCCTAACCCTTTATTGACAAAATAACCACAAAGAAACAACCAAACACCTAGTGACAAACATTCAGCATTACTCCTGCACAAGCATAAGCAACTGTGCACTGTGAATCGACACTGTGCACTGTGTTGTCATTGTGGTTTGTTATCACAAGTAGACAAAGGCCGTACACAGCATGAGAAAAAACAAATGAGAAAGGCATTGTGTTCTACTCTGAGTCCATGTTATGCATGCACATACAGTGGGGCAAAAAAGTATTTAGTCAGCCACCGATTGTGCAAGTTCCCCCACTTAAAATGATGACAGAGGTCAGTAATTTGCACCAGAGGTACACTTCAACTGTGAGAGACAGAATGTGAAAAAAAAAAATCCATGAATCCACATGGTAGGATTTGTAAAGAATTTATTCGTAAATCAGGGTGGAAAATAAGTATTTGGTCAATAACAAAAATACAACTCAATACTTTGTAACATAACCTTTGTTGGCAATAACAGAGGTCAAACGTTTACTATAGGTCTTTACCAGGTTTGCACACACAGTAGCTGGTATTTTGGCCCATTCCTCCATGCAGATCTTCTCGAGAGCAGTGATGTTTTGGGGCTGTCGCCGAGCAACACGGACTTTCAACTCCCGCCACAGATTTTCTATGGGGTTGAGGTCTGGAGACTGGCTAGGCCACTCCAGGACTTTCAAATGCTTCTTACGGAGCCACTCCTTTGTTGCCCGGGCGGTGTGTTTTGGATCATTGTCATGTTGGAAGACCCAGCCTCATTTCATCTTCAAGGTTCTCACTGATGGAAGGAGGTTTTGGCTCAAAATCTCACGATACATGGCCCCATTCATTCTGTCCTTAACACGGATCAGTCGTCCTGTCCCCTTGGCAGAAAAACAGCCCCATAGCATGATGTTTCCACCCCCATGCTTCACAGTAGGTATGGTGTTCTTGGGATGCAACTCAGTATTCTTCTTCCTCCAAACACGACGAGTTGAGTTTATACCAAAAAGTTCTACTTTGGTTTCATCTGACCACATGACATTCTCCCAATCCTCTGCTGTATCATCCATGTGCTCTCTGGCAAACTTCAGACAGGCCTGGACATGCACTGGCTTCAGCAGCGGAACACGTCTGGCACTGCGGGATTTGATTCCCTGCCGTTGTAGTGTGTTACTGATGGTGACCTTTGTTACTTTGGTCCCAGCTCTCTGCAGGTCATTCACCAGGTCCCCCCGTGTGGTTCTGGGATCTTTGCTCACCGTTCTCATGATCATTTTGACCCCACGGGATGAGATCTTGCGTGGAGCCCCAGATCGAGGGAGATTATCAGTGGTCTTGTATGTCTTCCATTTTCTGATGATTGCTCCCACAGTTGATTTTTTCACACCAAGCTGCTTGCCTATTGTAGATTCACTCTTCCCAGTCTGGTGCAGGTCTACAATACTTTTCCTGGTGTCCTTCGAAAGCTCTTTGGTCTTGGCCATGGCGGAGTTTGGAGTCTGACTGTTTGAGGCTGTGGACAGGTGTCTTTTATACAGATGATGAGTTCAAACAGGTGCCATTCATACAGGTAACGAGTGGGGGACAGAAAAGCTTCTTACAGAAGACGTTACAGGTCTGTGAGAGCCAGAGATTTTCCTTGTTTGAGGTGACCAAATACTTATTTTCCACCCTGATTTACGAATAAATTCTTTACAAATCCTACCATGTGGATTCATGGATTTTTTTTTCACATTCTGTCTCTCACAGTTGAAGTGTACCTCTGGTGCAAATTACTGACCTCTGTCATCATTTTAAGTGGGGGAACTTGCACAATCGGTGGCTGACTAAATACTTTTTTGCCCCACTGTATAGCACGAGAGCGGCTGTCGTCTTCACCTTATGTGCACAGTGATGCTGTATTTATAGAATAATGTTCATTAAACATTAATGTTTTACTTTGAACTGAACTCCTTCCTGACACTCCACACACACAAAGCATACAGAATACAAATGATATGCATGCATTAAAACAGCAATGCTAATTCAGTTTGAGGTCTCCACTCAGCAAACTGTATTTACTTTGTTAACTTACTTTTATTGTTTCTTGCTTCGAAACCTGCTTAGTGTTCTTGTTTCATTTGTATCCTACCTGTGGTTAAGGACGCGGTGGATCATCAGCCACTCCATCTTAACTCCATAGCGGCTAAACTCCTCCTCCATGTGGACAAAGAGTGGATCTTTGTTCTTCCTCTTCGTGCTTTTGTCATCGTCACCCTCGCCTCCAAAGTCAGCAGGCGGCGGTTCATCCATGTCAGTCTTCCTTTGGTAGTTGCGGAACATCACTTGGCAGTTCAGCTCCAACTGGGCGAGAGTAAACAAGGGGGTGTCATGTGCTGAGTATGTTACAAAAAGGAAAAAATAAAACCTCATTCTCATCTACAGGTGGATGCAATGGTAGTACCTGTAGCTCCTGCACCCAGGAGCAGTGCCAGTACGACATGTTGCACCACTTGACAAAGAACTCCCTCTCTCTACGGCCTGCCAGAGGTGGTGGGTCAGGAGCATCAGCAGGCAGATCAGCAGGCCGGGGTACGGGCATAGGGGCTGGTGCTTCTCCCCAGCGCCATGTTAAAACCTTCTGCACTTTTCCCTTCATCGGTGGACACTGTGAGAAAGTGTGGATGGCAGAGGAAATTGTTATCTAAAATGCTGCAGGGTAAACTTATGCACATCAAGAGAAAAGGCTCTTTATCTCCAGTGCAACTTGGAATTTGTAATCCACATGCACGCCCACGTGAGCACGCGCAGTCTCGTATGCACCAGTGCTCAGTGCTCACCTTGCAGCGGGGGCAGATCCATTCTCCATTGGGGATCTCGGGGAGAGGAGGGTTGAGGCAGTGGATGTGGTAGGAGGAGGGGCAGGTGTCACAGCAAAGCAGCTCTCCCCCGTCCTTACACACACGGCAGAACTCAATGTGGTGGTCGTCTTCCTCCTCCATCCCTTCATCCCTCCTGTCGTCATCGTCCTCACCTTCGGCCTCGGACAGATCATCCCTGGCTTCCCACTGGATTCCCTCCTTCTCCTGGTGGCAGAATTACAGACAGAAGGAGGAGGTGTGCACGCGGGGGAAGAGGAAGGGGGGTTGGGGGGTGAGGGCAGACAGGCAGGGAAGGTATGCGGAACGAAGTGAAAGAAAAAAAGGGAGGGGTGTGTGTATGCGTGGGGGGGATTGAAGAGCGCCGAGGGGTGGGGAGGGAGGGTGGTGTGCATTGCGTGCGTGTGGAGCAGTCAGAGGAAGGGAGGGAGGCAGGCAGGGGAGGGCCGAGAAGAGGAAATGGAGGATGGGTGAGATGTGTGGTGGGGAGCAGGAGAGGATTGACGGGAACATGAGCAAAATGGTTGTTGGGGTGGGGGGAGAAAGGGACAAAGAGAAATGGAGAACACTACAGTCAACCCTGCTGCCAGTGCAACTTCCACACAAAATATTTTAACATCCATGTTTCATGCAATTTTTGCCCTCCTGATTCAAACTTTGAAAATCAGGCGCATTTGCTCTAACAGTCTGCCGTGCACATCTCTCAGAGGATTCAGGGTTCCAGTACTCACACAGTGCGGGCAGCTCCACTTGCCCTCAGGTGCCTTCTCCATGTCAGGGTCCAGACAGACCATGTGATAAGCCCTCGGACAGGTGTCACACAAAATGATCTCTCCTCCCTGCTGACACACCTCACAGTAATCCTGGTGGTCTGTCTCATAGCCGTCACCATCTTCTGTCTCGACTGAGAAAAGACAGAAAAGTAGCAGGAAAAAATAGGTATCAGCCTTCACTTCAGCCTTGACTTTGCTCTTGTTAAACAAGCCACCTACATTACACACATTTCTTTTCTTCATGGAAATGCTGATATAATATCACACTTTTATTTCAGTATGTTTCCAACCTTTTTTCTTTTTCTTTGCACTTTTGGGCTTCTTCTTAGGACGACTGCTGCGGCTGGAGCCATCTGACACTGAGAAGCTCCCATCATCAAAGTCGCTGTCAACATCAGGTTCGTCCTCATCGCTCTAATGAAGTCAACAAGCGAAGGGAAAAGATTGATATGAGTACCTTGTTTCATTTCATCACATCATCAGTATTTGGATCCCAGTGATTAAATATGCAGAAATAAAGTCACTGTGTGCCAATTTTAATAACTCACAGAGGAGCGCTTCCTCTTGCTGTTGAGGCCTCCAAGTTTAATTTTGAGTGGAGCCACCTTCTTAGGTTTTGGTTTCGGTGGAGGCTTAGATGTGGGCTTCGACCTCCTACGAGCATTGGGACCTCAAGAGAAGAGAAGATATAAATTTATTTAAAACAGCCAAAATCTTAATTCTGTATACACTTCATAAAGTCATAAACTCTGTCCTATTTTACCTTTGCCCTCTTTGGTCTTGGCCTTGCGGAGAGGAGGTGCTGGGGCTGCTGGGGGTGCAGTAGGCGCTGGAGCAGCAGCAGGAGTTGAAACAGGTGGAGTCAATGTAGCAGGAGCGGTATCTGCCCCGCTCTCTGTCCCTGCCACCACCATGTTCTCCACAGCTGTCGCCACATTGGCAGCTGCCAGGGCTGCATTAGCAGTGGCACAACCCTGCGGGGACACAAAAGCACACAGTGAGAACCTCTGCTCTCTAGAAGTGTATAGTATAACAGAAGAACAAAAGGCCTCAATATTTAATACCTTCAGAGGGTTGTTTGTACTGAATTCACGCCACTTGGCCATCATTAAAGTCATCATCTTGGACACAGCAATTTTGGGGTTCTTAGCTGCAATTAATGGCCTAAAAACACAAAGTGGGCAAAACTTTTATACTGTTACATAAATATTTATGCACAAATCTGTAGTCACAGAGTAGATGCAGACTTTACTGTCAAAGCCTAATAATGATGAGGGTGTCTTCACCTGACAAACTGACTGAAGGCCTTGTAGTTGGTGAGGGAGCTGTAGTCTTCCTGAGTAAAGACGTGGTCAATGTCTTTCATACCCCAGGCTTCCAGCAGCTGGGTGGAGCTTTTCGGCTGAGGTGGGAGGAGAGAGTCGAAAAGGACAACGAGGAAGGTTAATGTCACACGTCAGCCCTGCAGTAAGTAAACAAAGTCTGCATGAGGGCCTGAATTAAACTCTACCTGGCAATCATCATCATCGTCCTCATCATCTTCTGGCTCTGGTTCTTTACGTTTGCTCTTTGAGCTGGACGAGCCTCCTTTCTCTGCCGCCGCACCTCCCTTCTTCTTGTCTTTGGCGGAGCTGGACCGTTTCTTCTTTTTCCTCCCTGGTGCATAATCACTTCCTTCACTCTCTGACCGCATACCTCCCTCATCAGCATCCCTCTCTGCTGCCTCCACTCCAAGCAGGTGCTCTGGGGAGCTGACTGGCAACTCCTGTAAGATAAAGAACCACACTGCTGGGTTTTATGTATAACACAGAAATTAGACGCTAAAATTACATCTTTCTTTGTCTTGTTTCTTGTAAAGGTCCTGGCACTCTATTAGGCTTGGGGAATGAAAAGACACTGGGCTGTCATTCACAGCGCTGCTATGGTCAACATATGACTCATCACTAATTTCAGAAGAAGCAAAAACAGTCAGTTGCTTCATCTATTGTTCAGTTGACACAGAACGGGTCTTTTTATTTATTTTTCAGCAAAAATGCTAAATATTTCCTGATTTTAATATTTGTTTTCCCCGTTTTATGTGAGTGGTAATTAAATATATATTGTAGACAATGTGTTTTAAATGCACTGACCTGGCCTATGGAAAATTATACATTTGCTAGTAATTGGTTCATTATACATTAATTGATTTGACCTCTTCTTCGTTCAGCTGCTCTCTTTAAGGGCCACTACAGTGGATCACCTGCCTCCATCTCACCCTATCCCTCCCTATTACCCTCCTCTGTCACAACAAACCCTCCTTTACTGCATCCATGAATCTTCTCTGAGGTCTTACTCTTTTTCTCCTGCCTGCCATCTCCATCTTTAACATCCTTTTCCCAATACATTCACTATCCCTCCTCTGCACTTATCCTAACCATTTCAGCCTTGCCTCTCTTACTCTGTCTCCACAACTGCTTAAATTTATAATAAAAGTGCTACACCCTTATTTCAGGGTATTTGGGTCTTGGTTTCCCATCTCATGAAATCACTGTTTGCAACACATCCACCTATAGTTAAGTTGATTTTGTTTAGATTTTTACTTGTTCAGCTCCTGTATGTTAATTAATTTTCCTATTAAAACTTAAATCCTTTCTTTGAGTGCCTTATTTAGCTATTTTGTTTTCCATATTGCATTTTACCAAGCGATTATACTTTACTACTTTATTTAAACCTAGGCTGCACTTTCCTATTGAATCTTGTCAACTTTTTCCAAATAAAATCGACACTATTTTGTATTAAATACACCCTACATCCATGCAGGTTTTTTCACAACTTCGCAGAAAGAATTACTTTTGGTTGTTTTATGCATGTGCAGTAAAATCAAGAGCAGAACAGCATCTGTTGTGCTGACAGAAATGTTTACAGAGACAAATCTGTCACAATCTTTAAAAAAATGAAAAGAAAAGAGGATTCCCTCAGTCACAGGCTTAAACTTTGTGCAACTCACCTCTCGGATCGGTCTCTGCCGCTTGCTGCTCCTATTCTCTCGGCTGCTCTTCTTGGCTTTCTTCTTCTTCTTGGACTTTGGTACCTCTTCTACGTCAGACACAGCATCCTCCGGCTCGTCCTCATCTGCCGGCGACACGCTTTCATTAGAGACACAGTGCATGCACACGCACACACACACACACACGGACAGGAGCACCACCGCTGCAGGCCGAAGGGAGAAAACAGGAGACCGCGCACTGGCACGACTGGCACACGTCCGTGCACGCACGCAGACACACACAAGGCGAAAGCCACAAAAGCGCAGGTTGAAACTTGTCCGTTTTCTGTGTTTGAAACTTTGACAGCTCACGCCCACGCTCGCGGAGGGACCCGCGAAAGAAGAAGGGGGCCGAAGAGGAAAAGGAGAAACTCTAAACACTTGCTTGCCAAGTTAGCTAACTAATCTATCATGGCGAGTGACGGACGGCCCGGGCAGACTACTCACGGCTAGCTGAAGCTAACATTAGCATCGCGTTGAAGGCGAGCTCAAGTTACGGAGATGGACCTTCTTCTTCGGAGGCTAAAAAAAATAAATAAATAACAGGCGAGCTTACCGTGAATTAGTGAGTGCTCGTCCGCGGTCCCAAAGTCTTCCCTCTCATCCTCGCTGCACGACATTTTCCCCTGCGTTTTAATTTTATTTCTTGCTGGTCGAATTAATCCCTCCTAAACCTTGCTCCTCGGTCGGCGAGGGAGGAGGGAAAATGACGTGGGACTGGTGGAGAATGAACCGGGGGTGTCCAGGAAGGGAGGGGGTAGTGGTGGTGGTGGTGGGTGCTGGAGAGAAAAATATATATAATAATAATAGCAATAAATGGCATCGGAGGGTAGCTAAGCCTTGCCCGTTTCCTATTATTTACACAGCATCTAATTGTCCACCTGCCTGCTCAAACAAGTTGGATAACTTCATTATCTGTGACATTTATCGGCTGTTGATTTCCAGGTATATTTTTACAATGAACTTCAGCGTGGCATCCGTGGTCACTTCAAATGCACACCGTGAAATCGGACTGTTGAGTTAAAGCGTTGTATGAGAGCAAAGTTGAAGCATTACGAAGCCAATCTCCTAACATTAGAAACTTACAGTAGTGTGCTTGTAGTCCCGGCTCGAGGTGTGCTCTCCCCCCCTCCCCTCTTCCTCTCTCTCTGTCGGTGCGAGAATTGCCACAAATCAGCCTGTTTGTGTGGCAAGGTTCATTCATTAAGCCCGACTAAACGGGTGATGAGGGAAATTCAAAAAACGAGCCGTCAACGACCCCAAAACACGCTGCTCCGTCCCCCTCTTCGCTCTCTCCCCAGCCCTTACAGGCAGCGCTTAGCTAACATCCTCACAAACACACAAAGGGGGCAGACATCCCATAATAATCTCCCCCCCCCTCCCACACTCACACAGGACTCTGCATAGTTACCTCGCAACGGACAGACCATAATACTCAAGCCTGTCCCCACCCCCCACCCCTCCACCACCACGCGCGCGCCCGCACGCACACTTCCACACGCACCATGCTCACTGCATGCACTCACACTCCTTCCCCTCTCCACTGGCAGTCCCAGCCCCCTTAGCAACCCCGTTGTCATGGTGACACCCCCCCCCACTCCCTGACAGACCATAATACTCAAGCAGTAGCAGTATACATCCCATAATATACAACTCCTAAAAAGACAAGAAAGAGAACAAAAAAACACTATTGAGCTGGGTCTCCAGGGGAGCGCAAGTCCAATGGTGACAGACCATAATACTCACAGAGCATCCACCTGGTAGTGAGCAGGACTACAAGAAGAAGTCATTTAGCCTTCACTCTTTCCTTTGGATCCATACAGGTAGGCAGCATGCCGACTGTGTTCAGGTCAAACAGGCCTGCTGAGCAGGAAGTGCTGCAGATCTCTGGGCCCCCTGTTCCTGTGGTATCAACACAGGTGGAGAGTACCCAGGGCCACCCCAGTGACAGAGAAGACTGCCATCAGTTCCTCCAGGATTATCTCCTCCATCCACATCACAAACCAGTAGTTATGTACCAGCACAGCAAGGGTTAGAAAGTAATTCCTTCATTAAAAAAAACAAAAACAAATATTCCCTCCTTAAGTTGAATTTGTGACTTTTACAAAACTTTTTGAGAAGTTTTGTTAAAGTGTATCAACACCCACCCACTAGATCCTCACCTCCACCCTCTGAATATTTGCAGAAATAATGAAAGCCATGATATCCAAGTTTTATAATCTGTTTGTGTTTAGAGAGTGGATTATAGTGTTAATAGTGCTAGTTACATATGTTGCTAAATGCAACTTATGTAACTACCCCTAAAGTAAATGACTGTACTATAAATATAACAGACATATGTTTTAAATGTACAGAGTCCAAAGTAACATTACTTCACTGTGTGAGACTTTACAGGAGGATTAATATATTTTGTGACGAGCTCAGAAAGACACATGCAGAGATCATTTAAAAGTTGTTTCTACTAAAAGTTGTTTCTACTTGGTTTGTATCCAGAAGAATGTTTAAAAACACCCATAGACCTCCATTATTTAAACATCAGCATTGCTTTAGGGAAAAAAAGGAAACCTTTAAATATCAAATGTTACACATTATTCATCCATCCAACCATGGAGACCTCCCTCTCCTCCCAGAACACATCTACTAGCTGTGGGAGCAGTCACCATGGCATTCCTAAGTCAGCTGACAAACATAATCTCTTCAGTGAGGCCTGGGTTTTCTCAAAGATTATAAATTGGAAAGACTCAAAACACCTCACCCATGACACGTCAAGGCAAATGTTATGCATGATGAGACGAATGACCTGTCACTGGAAAAATTATACAAAATACACAATATTGAAAGACTAGTTGTAAAACAGCTAACTGATAATTTGCAGAGGAATGGTTTGTTTGAATAGTTTCGGTCAAGTTTCAGAGCTCATTACAGCACAGAAACAGCTTTAGTGAACGTTACAAATAGGGATGGGTATCGTTTAGGTTTTATCCGATACCAGTGCCAAACCGGTACTTTTGAAACGGTGCCGGTGCTCAAACGGTGCTCAAACCGGTGCTTAAAGAATGGAGAACACAAAATTGGTCCAAAAACCTCTCATGTTCAGCTGGTTTTTTGTAAAAAGATAACAATGTTAGCCTTTTCTGCAGCTATGGGGCATATATGGTATCACTCTTGGCTGGAAGCAGTGCTTAAACAATGGAAAAAACACAAACTTTGTCCAAAACCTCTCATGTTTAACTGTTTTCCACTTTTTCTTTGGTCATTTTAGCCTTTTTGGCCACGGTGAAGGGAGTATCTGAAGGGAGTATCTGCCATCAAACAAGAAGACAGCCGCATGTAGCTATGATGATGTTTGCTAGTTCACCTTACATGCATTAATGTAATAACGTGGTTAGCCTACTCAACGTAAATTACACACGAACAACATGAAGCTACTCACGCAGAGAAGAACGGCTGCTGCTGCCATCATCATCCGTCATCATTTCTGCTACACTGGCAGGGCTAGGGGCCAGGACTCTCCTCTTCGGGGGTTTTGGGGGATATTGCTAACTCCGGTCAGATAACAGGCAACCCACGCACAGTAGATGCGCTTGGTGTGAGGTCTCGCAGCAAGCTATCATATGGCGCATTTCTGGGCTTTTAAAAAAACGCTATGCGTCGCCAGGTGTTTCATCGGATTCGAGGTGTTACCTCCTTTGACAGTATCACAGTATCAGCTTAAAGCACTTGTTGCAGTGCCATGACCGGTACCCATCCCTAGTTACAAATGATCTTCTCATAGCCTCTGACACTTATCTCTGTGCTTGTCCTGCTTGACCTCAGTGCAATGTTCAATTACAGTGACCATTACAGCAAGTACAGCATGCTGTAGGTATTAGAGGTACTGCGCTGCAGTGGTTTGAGTTATCTATCTATCTAATAGACTTAAATTTGTTCATGTAAATAGAGAGTCCTCTTCACACATTTAGGTTAATTATGGCGTTCCACAGGGTTCTGTGCTAGAACCAGTTTCATTTGCATTACACATGCTTCCCTTAGGCAGTATCATTAGAAGGCATAGCACACGTTTTCACTGCTATGTAGATGACACCCAACTTATCCATCTATGAAGCCAGATAACACACACCAATTAGTTAAACTGCAGGAATGTCTTAAAGACATAAAGACCTGGATGACCTCAATTTTTCAGCTTCTAAATTCTGATGAAACTGATGTTATTGTAGTCGGGCCTAAAAATCCTAGATATGTGGTATTTTACCAGATGCTTACTCTGGATGGTATTACCTTGGCTTCCAATAACACTGTAAGAAATCTTCGTGTCATTTGTGACCAGGATATGTCCTTCAAAGCACGTATTAATAAATAAAACATCCTGTCTCAGAGTGACACTAAAAAACTAGTTCATGCATTTATGACTTTTAGGCTGGACTTTTTCTGATAATTCTTTATTATCAGGATGGCCTAAAAACTCCCTAGAAAGCCTTCGGTTGATTCAAAATGCTGCAGTGAGAGTACTGACAGGGACTAGAAAGAGAGAGCATATTTGTTTACTGGCTTCCCTTCATTGGCTCCCTGTTAAATCCAGAATTCAATTTAAAATCTTGCTCCTCACATACAAGGTATTAAATAATCAGTCCCCATCTTATATTAATGACCTGACAGTACCATATCACCCCATTAGAGCACTTTGCTCTCAGCCCGCAGGCTTACCTGTGGTTCCTGGAGTACAATGGGAGGCAGAGCTTTCAGCATTCAGGCCCCTGTTCTGTGGAGCCAGCTTCCAGCTCGGATTCACCCTCTCTGCTTTTAAGATTAGGTTTAAAACTTTCATTTTTGATAAAGTGTATAGTTAGGGTTGGATCAGGTGACCCTGATTCCCATGATGCACTGAATGTTTCTTCTTCAGTCACTTTTTACACTCACATTTTTGGTTCTTTATATCTGTGTTTATACATCTCACTGCATTTAATTTTTAGTTATTACTCATCTCTGGCTCTCTTCCGGTCGTGGCAGGTCCCTGAACCTGGTCCTGCTAGAGGTTTCTTCCTGTTAAAAGGGAGTTTTTCCTTCCCACTGCTGCCAAAGCGCTTGCTCATTGGGGTCATATGATTGTTGGGTTTTTCTCCAATTTCTCTGTATTATTGTAGCATCTTTACCTTGTAATATAAAGCACCTTGCCACAACCGTTTTAGTGATTTGGCAGTATATAAATAAAACTGGATTGACTTGAATTATTAGAAAAGGGCCTGGGTGTTGAAACAAATAAAAAATTAACAGCACATTTCCACCACAAAAAAACAATAACTTAAAAGAGAAGTAAAATCAGGGGTGCACAGTGATGCAATGGATATTACTGTCCTGGGTCCTGAGCTTGAATCCATTGATTGGCTGGGGCCTTCTGTGCGGCGCATGCATGTTCTTCCTGTCTGGCCTGTGCGGGTTTCCTCTGTCCCACAGTCCACAAAATATGCATGTTGACTAAATTGTTTCCAGTGCTTCTCTTTCTTTCTGTCTTTGTGTTGGCCTTGTGATAGACTGACCCATCTGGTGTACCCCAACCCTCATCCCACAGCCCTGAATTGGGTAAGAAGAAGAAAACAGATGGATCGAAAATGAAATCAGGCCTGACTAAAACCTTCTCCCAGCTGGGTTTGCTTGGTTCAGTAATTCTGAAGTAAAATTACCTGAATGTGCAAATAAGAGCTCAGGATGAGCCACATGTGAGTTTGATCGAGAACAGATTTATTGATACACTACAAGAGAGCCACACTCAGCATTTCAATCACAGTGATTCAGTTTTGATTATGTACACAAATGATGGCCATTATCATACGTAGAGTTCCTAAATTAGACTGTTATTAGTGGGTTCATTACAACTCGACTGCAACACATCTGTCTCCCATCTGGTCATCTACTTTCAAGAGCCAACAGATTTGCAAGTACACACATATCTTGTATCTTGTGTAGTAAAGTGTCAGTCGAAAGGAAGTGCTAAAATGACGCAAAAATTTCCTCGTTGTGGGATTAATAAAGACCTATCTTATCTTATCTTATCTTATCTTAAAATTGATTCATAAAAAACATGCACACTGCTGCTGCCTTCAGGTTCTGTCTGGAGTAAATACAACCAGAGCTTCAGCACATCCAAAACCATCGCAGCAATAATCATGATAGATTTTATATATATGTAAGCTGCAGGTACCAAAGATAATATGTAATACAAAAGCAAAAGTACCAAATAAGTTAACTAAAATGTGTCTGCTTCAGCAGCACACTCCTCTGCTAAATTCAGCTCCCTGTTGTGGCTTCACTGATTGATTTCTAAAACTTATTATTTTAAAAAAGAAATAAATGAAAATGGATGCTTTTAGCTGCTCAGTGGGGTCTCTTCATTTCTGAGTGGCTTCCCAAAGTAAAATCCCTTTAATGTTAAGTCCAATTTCAAAAGTTTGAACTCATAAACGAGTTTAGAAGGAGCAATCGAAGGCCACATGGCGTCTAATCAGGCTCCAAAGATTTACTCATTCACCATGAGAAATGCTCATTTCTACTACTCTGAAGAGCACTTTGTAATCACACTGAATCAGATTTGCGTACAGTTTAAGCATCATATTCCTCTGTCACACACAGACATATGCTTGCACACACACACATACTTTGCCTACTAGCTGCAGCAGTTTAGCATTCAGTCAGGTGTTTTGTGCAACGTTCACCTCAGTGTGTTTGATATCTGACAGACATTTTATGCCAATTTTGGCAGCATTTGGCTTGTTATGACTAGCTCACTTTGCAGGCTGCTGCTCTGCTCATTATGGCATAAGACATGTTACTATTTAGACTGTCAGCCATGGATAACTAAACTGTAATTATGCGTTGCATTTTAATTGGATTTCCTGCCCATTAACTTACTGTATTTCTTTACTTTTCACAGAGATCTATGTGTTTCATTTAATTGGGGGAAAAAAAATACATAGTTTACATTAACACTATTATTTTTTTCACTGCTAAATAGGCATGTGATTAATATTTTATTCTGCTTTTTATTTGTGGGTCTTGATTATTGATACCTATGTTGCTTTGATTCATAAAAGAAAGATTCCTATGGTATCAGATTCAGATCTCAATGGGCAGGAGCTGCAAAGATGTGAGGCCTTTCTCTACACTCCAGAGGCCACTTTGCAGTATTCCCCACTGTACAGGACATGCAGATCGCATAGCAACAAAGGCCTACGTCTGGTCATTGTCCGTTACTTTTGCTTGAATGCCCCTTACACATGCATGTGCGGGTGCACATGCACTCAAGTGCAACTCCGTCATCTTCAACGCTTCATCTTGCTCCCTCTATCCTATATGCACAGCTGTCCTTCCACCTAAAGCAGGCTGCTACACCCCCCCCCCCCCCCCCACCCCCCACCACAAACACACGCGCGCACACACACGTACACTCACCGCCATATTTCCATAACATCCATGGGTCGTCCATTCCCTCTGCCCCCTCCCCCCATGTGCACACAGCTCGCCGCCCACTCTGCCACCCCCTCTTCCCTGCCTGACAACACCACCGCCCGCCATCCCATAATATTCATGCACACGCTCCACACACATTCATACACAGCAGTGCGTGCAGTGCTCTTTGTTGGCAGAGATGCCTGAGCAATGTGAGCCTGCTCATGCACAACAGTCATGTTCCTGCCTGATATCTGCATTCAGACTGCTGAGGCAGGTAGCCCTCAACTGCAGGGAAGTAACAAAGCAGATCAAGGAGTGAGAAAAAGGTGATGGGTTACATTTCTGTCTCTTAATGACCTTGGGAGGGGTATGAGGGGGGGGGGGGGGGGGGGGCATGTTCGTGAAGTCTAGACTCACCCTGAGGCAGCCCTGTCTGAATGAGGCCAATCATCCATCCCAATGGTAAGAATCAGTGGACAAAGTGAGATCAGTTAAGAGTTGTCTCTCAAAGTCTGCTGCTGTCTCCCACTTTAACAGAGGGAAAGCAACTCATCTCCACATATATGTCATGCTGAAGCTTTAACAAGCATCTCTTTAGGCTTTGCAACCTGGCTACAGTCAATCAGTGTGGGACCATTTCGGAATGATAAAATGTCCACAAAATGGGGGAAAGATAAAGATAAAAAAAAGAGGGCAGGTTATTTACGAGAGAGGGGTGAAGGGACGAGCATAACAGAGGCGCCGGACATGACAGTGGCCAGCTCATCTCCATGGTGTTGCTGTGGGAGACAGCAGAAGACGTCACTTGGAGAAACAGGGGACACAAAGGAGTAATACGACATGTGGAAGACTAAAAAAGGAGGGAAGGGAGCCTCGAAGAGACCTGTCTTTGCTGATACACACAGAGGAAAGTGTGCAAGAGAGATGGGTGACCATTTACTCTGGGTGTCAGGTAGATGGGCCACCAAATCTTAGACGAGGACTCCCAACATTTGAGTCTGCAAATGTTTGGCTTCAGTGACGCACTGACTGATTCAACACATGAGCCTCTAAGATGAGCAAATGGGGTTTCATTAAGTGTCACAAGACTGCGGCACATATGTTAATTTATAGTCTTTGAAGTTAAATTTCAACTTTAAAATCAAGAAAAATTACCATCAGACATCAGTGATGTCAGAATATGTGGAAATCAGGACCTAAATTAAACATTTAAACTCTGAATTTTAAAAAACTACATTTACCACCATCTGGTTATAGTTAGCTGGTGACGTAGCTGCAAGTTTCACCGTGTAGCTAATTTACCTTTAAAAGTCACGTTGATGCTTCTCACTTACTTTGTTGGACATCAGCTGAATCTCATCATAACAGAGGAAACTGTAATACAAAACTACTTTCTATGCTAACTAGCCTAGATTAGCAGAACAACAGAACCAGATTTCTGGTTTAGGATTCTGGTTGAAGTGGAATTTGTGTGATTATGTGCAATTAAGCTGCATTTAAAGGTCATGTTTTATTCATATCATAATCATATACTGATCGTTTAATACATTTATGAGCTATATTAATTTACGAGTTCTGATGCTCAAGAAAGCTGAAACAGCACATTTACTGACATTTTACTGATCTTGTGACAACCTGATTTTTCTTTTCCCGAGGGAAGCGGGCAACTGAGGAAAAAATATAGGTCAATAAAACTTTATTTTCTTATATCTTTTATAGTTTGACTTAGTAGGCCTTAAAGACCTTACATTATTCAGTAAAAACCATAAATATGGGGAATGAAATAGTCATAATTTACATGCTTCTTCTGGTTGTTTCAGTGTGTTATAAGACTGGAATAGGTCCCAAAAGTAGCTTAAATCTAAAGGAAACACAAATTTTTAAAACACTGAAGGTACATCTGGATTTCTTCCAGTATTGCTATGACTGGTTTGAAGGAGAGAAAGGGAGGGAATACTACAAAATAAAAAATGAAAATATATGCAGCGATAAATATTCTTTAAAAAAAATGCTGTACAGTTTATTTCATGCGCTTGTTTTTCTGTGCTAAACAGCCAACATGCAGTAATCAATAAAATTTTTTTAGGGTATTTCAAATTCTCCAGAAAATCTATGTTCACGTGGATAATTTGATTGAGAATTTGGTCTTCAGTTCATATACCACCAACCTGGTTTATTATTCTTTATTGCTTTTCCCAATCCCCCGTGTGACACTGATCCGCTCTGTCCTCGTGCCCTCCCTTCTTGTGATTTATTTGCCTTAGTTCCAATATTTGTCGGCAGTCTGTTTTCTTCCCCTTGTCTAAATGTCACCTCTTCTTCTAAGACAATATAGGGAGTGAGAGAGAAGGAGAACGAGAGGGCAAATGTGGGGGACATAGAGGAAAAGTAGGGGGGGAGAGCTGGACTCGTAAAATGAGCAACAAAGTTTGGGAAAATTACACATTAGGTAAGACACTTTCTCACATGCGTGTACATATATGTGGAACTGGAAGTGCTGCGTTTCAGTCACTGACAAGAGGATTTTGCAGAAAAGTTTATTGAAACAAACAGGTTGGAGTTGGAGTTCTCATAAGTTTCTCTGATATAAATCATATATATATGTTCATACATGTGTTCAGGCATGTATGCACACAACCACATTTGTGATTTCAGTCCAGGTACCAGCCCAGGCTCAGACTTTAGTTTTCATGCCAGATTAACACAATAGAGGGCATACTTACGCTTGTAATGCTTGCGTAGTAAAACAATGACCCTTTTCCAAACCCTCCTCCTCCTCCCTCAGCATCACTCCACACCCTGGATGTCCTCTCTCTCCCAGCCTCACTCTCTACCTCCTTTATAACCCATCACTCCCAGCTCACTGCCCTCACTCATTCTTGCTTTTTCAACTCGCAATGGACACATTTGTTTTCCCGGGAAAGAACTAACCATAAGATGACACCGTGCTACTGTTTTCCTGACTAATAAAAAAGTGACTTTTATTAGTGTTTCTGGATTTTAGGTTCTTGTTTTTGGGGGTGAATTCAGTTAATCTGGGACTGAAATCGGACATATGGACGTCTTTTTGTGCATCAAGGATGAGTTTGTGAAACAGTCATGTAAGTATGCTTTTTTTGGCAACAATAGAGAGAAGCTGAAGAGCAGCTTTGGTGAATAAAATTGTGATTCATTTTGAAATTCTGTCCACTCAGTAACAAAAAGAAGAATAACTGGCTATCACAAAAATATCAACTGGTAAGAATCAATTTTAAAACTCTTGCAACCTGAAGGAAATTTCACGAGTATAACGCAGTAATTTTGTGGTTTTATTTGCTACAAAATGATAAACTGCATATACAGACTTAACTTCGAACACCAGTAACTTGCATAAACCTTATCATTAGAAAACTAATAAGGAATTTATTGTTTACTTGACCAAAATACCATGCAGAGCATCTCTGCATTCATCGTTAACCTGCTAACTTGTGATTTCAACAGATATGTGGGGATCATCCCCAGACTCTGGACTTTAAACTTAAACGGCAACAAACACACAGACGGACGGAGCGATCACTTCAGCTGTGGACCCAAAGACCCAGCCTGACGCACGGAGACGGACAGACAGACAGACAGTCTGATGCCAACTGTCTCCACTGTCAATCTCACGGCACCACTCCTCCTCCTGTTGCTATGGGCAACCCACCCCACCATGGCAACCAATTGGCTGTAAGTCTAGTGTGTGAAGGAGGATGAGAAAGAGGGAGTTTGTTTGTCATGCTATAACTTTTAAAAGGTGGTGACATGTCACTAAATCTCTTTCAGTCGCTCCCCTCTTTTCTTTGTCTCGCTCCTGGTGACCTTTTCTCTTTTCTCTCTCTCCCTGCCTTCACTGTGCCCTCCGTGTCTTCTTTGCCTGTTTGTCTCCTTGTTTTCATCCTCTCTATTTGTTACCTTTTCATCTTTCTGTCACTCTTTTAAAGGCCCCAGCCTTGTACTTAAATATGCATCTTCCCCCACGTACTTGCTGTGAATCACTCCTCCACCTTCCATTTTTATGTCCCAGCTCCCTGGCGAGGCTGCCCCGTTCCCGGCCTGTGTCTGGTGCTGCCCCATGTGCACGGCTGAGGGGGCTGACCCCAGGCCAGGTGGGGGTGTGCAGAGCACGGGGGGAGGTCATGGAGTCTGTACGCAAGGCAGCAGAGATGGTCATAGAAGAGGTATGAAGCATAACTTCTGAGTCATTTAAATAACAATCACCATTATGTGTGGCAGAGATGGAAACTTTTACATACCTGGTGTGTAACTCGCTGTCCAATTCAGTGCCAGCACCAGTTCAGGAATCGCCGCTGGAATTGTTCCATCACCCCACGTGGGATCAATGTATTTGGCAGAGTGATGAACCAAGGTAGACCCATTACTGGCATGAAGTTAGTGAATTTTCTGAAGAAACCTCGATTCACTGAGCAACATTTATAAATATTCTCTAAAAATAAAGTTGTGTCATGTCTCTGCTGTGGTTTCAGGCACTCGTGAGGCAGCCTTTGTGCACGCTCTGTCCTCAGCAGCTGTGGCGGTTGCGGTGACCCGAGCCTGCACCCGTGGGGAGCTGGAGAGGTGTGGCTGTGACAGGAAGGTCAGGGGGGTCAGCCCGGAGGGTGAGCTTTAACTCTATTCCATGAAAATATAGTGAGTAAATCGACTCTGACTCACACAGAGCATAGAAAGGCTGCTACAGTGCTGATTGTGGGTCTAAAGTATGCAGCAGTAATGTCAGCTGGTAGTTTCCCATCTGCTGTCACATGTAACACACCTGTGCTGTGAGACTGTAGCAGCTGCCCCCTGCCTCACATGAACCAGAAGGGATTTTCCATTTAACATCTAACCTTCTTTGACCTTACAAAA
Source organism: Copadichromis virginalis (assembly GCF_057382275.1). NCBI lineage: Eukaryota > Metazoa > Chordata > Actinopteri > Cichliformes > Cichlidae > Copadichromis > Copadichromis virginalis. The sequence continues at coordinate 26,015,573 of NC_140628.1, forward strand.
TCGCAGTAACACAGATCATCTTAATCTAAGCCTCGTTCCACCACAGGTTTCCAGTGGTCAGGGTGCAGTGACAACCTGTCCTATGGTGTGGCTTTCTCTCAGACATTTGTGGATGAACCAGAGCGAGCCAAGGGGCTGTCAGCAGGCCGGCCGCTCATGAACCTCCACAACAACGAGGCGGGTCGAAAGGTTAGCAACATCACCAATGTCCTTACAGATTTCCAAATCCCTGTGTCAATTTACAGAATTTTTTTGTCCTTTATAATTATCTCCTCCTCAGGCCATCCTTCATAACATGCAGGTTGAGTGTAAATGTCACGGTGTGTCTGGGTCCTGTGAGCTGAGGACCTGCTGGAAGGTCATGCCCCCATTCAGGCGTGTGGGCGTTGTGCTCAAGGAACGTTTTGATGGAGCCACAGAGGTAACAGATGATACCTTCTGCTTGTTTTATCTTCCCTAGCTTAATGGGGTGAGCAGACGTCACAACAGCTGAAGTAAATTATTTATCAGAAAAAAACTACAATTTCCGCTGAAACATCTCGAAATGAACATGTTATGCTTTTTCAGCTCCATGTTTGTATTTTTGGACCTTGCTACAGTAGTTTTATATGATTCACATCTCAAAATAAATCTTTATTTATCTTGTTGATTGTTGCAAGCCCTCAGCTCATCATCTCATGAAATATGGGGGTTAAAAGCAATTTAACTTCCCTCCTCTTAAATCAGTTTTTTTCTGATTGGCTGCTCCTTGCAAACAGAAGGTTTAAACATCAAGTTTTGGGGCTACTTTCCTGAAAGCCAGAGCTGTGTGCTCGGGATTACCATATTAACCTTGTAACACCAAGTGCCTCAAATTCTTGAGTTTTAGAGATCTATCGATCATCAGTGTGATTTTTGTCCCCACGGAAACTAAATAATTTGGGCCCAATACATTTTTATGTAGTAAATTGCAAAAAAAAAATAATGCCAATGTATCAAATATGATTAATTTTTTAAAAATTGTCAGAATGTTCAATAAGCACTCCATTTTCAGAAAAATTGAATTTCCTGGCAATTATTTCATGGTTCAGGCTTTAAAGGGTTAAGGATATTATCTTTGACATCAGAAGTAGCCAAGAGAAGGAAAACAGTCTAAAATAAGCTGTGAGCTTTTGGATCACTTCTGCATAAGCTGACCACATATTTTAAAAACGTTGACTGTGTTTAGTAGTCATTATTATTACAGTATACATTACTGTGTTTTAATGTCACAATCCTCCCAGGTACGCCTGACACGTATAGGCTCCAGGACAGCCTTGCTCCCCCGAGACTCACAGGTCAAACCCCCTGCTGCCAGAGATCTTGTGTATCTTGCACCCTCCCCAGATTTCTGCCGTCTCGACCCTGAAAATGGTATTCCTGGGACTGCAGGTAGAAGATGTAACGGTAAGATCACCAGGACCACGTCACAGGAAAATAATTCACATAATCCAACTTACCACTCATATCAATTTAGAAAGTGATGTTGCAATGTTTTAAACCAACCCCCCTCCCCCCAGGAACGTCTCGGCTGGCACCAGATGGTTGCGAGCTGGTGTGTTGCGGGCCAGGCTACAAAGCAGGCCGGGCTGAGGTGGTGCAGCGCTGCTCCTGCAAGTTTTCCTGGTGCTGCTCGGTGCGTTGCCAGCAGTGCAAGAATACGGTCACCATTCATACCTGTAGAGTGTAAGAAGTCCTAACAAGGCCTGACCAAATGAGCCCAGATCCTAACCAACCACCAGACAGACACCGCTGGACACAGCGCGGGTTAACTTTGACACCAAATTATCGTAATTATTGTCCAAAGCAGCCTTTCTTTGTCCACGTTTTCCCTTAGAGAAGTGAAACTGCAGTTTGGTTTGATTGTTTTCTTGTAAAAACTGCAAAATTAGAACTAATGTAAAGACAAAGCTCCATCGGGAAGTACAAAAAAAAAAAGTCTGCTCAGCTTTTAAACTGCTCAAAATATTAAGACAGACAAACTGACAGGCACAGACATGCATACAGGTGTAGCCATGAACACACACAAACACAGCAGTTAATCACACGCTGAACTGACAAAGCTTTTAAAGCAGAGCTTAACCCAAACTAACTCTCAAACACTGAAGATTTCTTTTATCTTGTATTCTGTTATAGGCTAGCACGTCTTTGGACTTGTACTGTATTTATGTCTTCTTTTTGATTCTGGTTTATTTATTTGTATATCAGAGTCTTTGCTGCACTTACTTCCATGTCTTGTGTTTTTGTCCCTCGTCCTTGTATGAAACTGTTCTGTTTCCTGCACAATGAGTGCGTTTAGGTCTTTTTGAGTTTCTAATAAATAGAGTAGTTTATTAAAAAAAAAAAATACCAAAGTGCTTCTTTATTGAATGGTACCCTGTGAGACTGTTTGGAACAGAAGTTGTAGTTGCAGGTCCCTGTACATGTTTAGTTTTGCATGACTATACCATTGATTGATTGATTTAAAACCTACAGTGAAACTCAGTAACTGTCAGACTGTCATTGCTAGTAGACTTTATATAAAAAAAGAGATCTCACTCATTGATTTGTGGAGTCCTCTTACATCATGTGACTCTCAAACCCTGCCCACTTAAAGCAACTTTTCAATCACAAAGCCTCGCCCTAAAACATGCGCAGCTTAATCATGTTTTTAATCTAATAGGAGCCATAATTTACACAATAAGCATCATGTTGTTTTCTGTAAGACTTGAAACCAGCGACCGAGCTCATAAACTCATCAGGAAAGTGGTTATTGACGTCATAGATCAAGGGCGCTGTTTTCCTATTGACTTGTAAACAACTGAACTTCTTTTTGCAGTCAGAGAAATCACCACCTACCTGGCGTCATGTTAACAATCCTTTAATCCTTATCTGGATTGGCTGCATGGCTCAAGTCCTCCAAATCCATTTAAGATGCTTTGTCATTTCGACCTGAAACAGGCCGTTCATACTCGAAAATCCTCCAATGTGGCTGAATTCAAACAATTCTGCTGTGAAGATTGGGACAATATTCCTCCTCATCAATGTGAAAGACTGATTGCCATATATCAAAAACGCTTGATTGCAATTCTAGCTGCCGAGGGTGACACAACCAGTTACTAGGTTTAGGGGGCAGTTTTTTCAAATAAGACCAGGTAGGTTTGGAGGGATTTTTTTTCCCACTTCACTGGATACCTTACGCTTCCTCAACTGATCATGCTGCAGCTTTTAAGAAGATCTAAAAATAAACAACAAAATGCATAAAATTATGAAGCTCATTGTGCTCTGGTAGAGCAAGTGTTTGTGACAGTGGGAGCATGTGAGAGAAGCATACTCAGGCCCAGATCATTAACACAGTGCAAGTGCAGAGGCAAGTGTGACTTGTGTGATCACGCCCTTAAACTCTGTAATACTTTCGAATTCAGTCTTTTGCCTTCAAACACACAAAACAACGATTACATTTCATTTGAGCTCAACCATTTTATTAAAAATATCCTGTGATTACAAACACCCAGAAATTGACTAGAAAAAGTTCATCTTCTCAAGAGCCATTAAAAATATTACAACTTGAATCTTCTCATCATTCGCTCAAATGTTGGAGGTCTTGCAATTAAAAAAACAAAACGAAAAACAACAACTCAAGTTTCAAAATGGGAAAAAAATAATTAAAAAAATACTAACATTTTCCCAAAACAGCATTGTGAAATTACAATATACACAAAAAAGAAAACAGAAACTCATAAGTAACCTGGATAAGGGAACTTGGTGAAAACACTTTTCATCCCTGCAAGTCACCACTAGTTAGAAGAAAGTAACCGTTACAGACAACTGCTTTTGTTTGGAGTGACAGCAAATGTTTAGTTTTTTGACATTATTCAACTGAGGAAGGTCGGAAAAGAAAGCAAGTAGAGTACCACTTAACATCAAGTTGCCCCCTTAAACGTACTAATGTTAAATGTAACTGAAGTATTTCCCCTTTTATACTTCCCTATACTGAGTTTAAAGGACCCAGTAGGCCACAGTAAGTAAAACACAGGAAGAGGCCAATGTCAAGTTTATAAATGAACATTTCTTTGGGGGGGAAAAAAAAAAACAGTGACAGGCAAGGGGGGGCCTGCCCCACCTGAATATTTATAGAGAGAACACTGCGATTTCTAAAGGTTTCAGAGAAGGACACAGTTGGTGCTTAAACTGCATTCACTGCACATCTGATACTTTGAATCCTCAGCCTGTTTCAGCTTTTATTTTGAAGGCACAATCAGTGTACGTGTGTACCGAAATACATTTCGATGCCACGGTACCGTCCCTTCCCCTTTGGTTTTGTCCTTTGTTTTTTGGGATTTTTTTTTTGTCAAAATGGCCACTAATCTTTATGATGTTTTCAATCATCCCACCTATTTTTTCTATATGCACCGTTTTGCATCTCGCGGTCAGCACTGTTCTATAGCAGAGCACACCTCTTCTTTGTTTTGGTCTCGGGGGGCTCCAAAGCTGCCAGTATGGCCTCGTCAAACACGTTTTTAAGTCCTCGCTGGTTAAAGAAGAAGAAGAGGAAAAGATGACGGAAGCATAACAGAAGGAAGCATAACTTTCTATTTCAAACAAATCTGTCACTTTTTAAATACGTTTTAAAAGTGTAGTGAGATTTTACATACCTGTGTGAGGGCAGAGCACTCCACGTACTTAACAGCCTTGAGCTCACGAGACAGCTTCTCGCCGCTCTCGGGTAATAAAGGGCGCTGTTTGTTCTTTGCCAGCTTCTCCACCGTGTTGCTGTCTTCCCGCAAGTCTACCTGTGTCCCCACTAAAAGGAAAGGGGTGGTTGGGCAGTGGTGTGAAATCTCAGGGACCCACTGGATACAGACAAAAAGACAAAGTTTATCTTAGATACCCAATGAAATTTGCGACTATCAAAAGCTGGTATGCTTTTCCTTTAATCCAAATAGTTTCTGATTCATATTTTTCATTTCATAGAAAATAATGTGTAATAAAATGTCTGGCATGTAAAACGGTGAGATTGTAGAGAAACTGAGGAAGCAGGAGGCTTTTTCTTCCATGTGACATTTATTGAGAATAAGGACGACAATTAAAACAATTATTAAAATTCCAAGCAGTCCAAGCAGAAAGGACATCGCGACTCCTGATGTGGAGGTGTGTTACACCTCCACATCAGGATGATCATAAGAACACAGTGAAAACTTCACTATTTTGAGCAAGTGGCTCTTGAACGTGTGTCAAATTTAGAAAACTACAGCACTTTCTTCACTCTATTACATACAAAATTATTTAAATATAAGCATTAGGCTAGCTAGAGAAAATGAACAGGAGATCTTTAAAAATAATCATTATTTTTAGATCTATACGCTTACTGGCCACTTTATCAGATTCCCCTTGCGAGTACCTGGTTGGACCCCCTTTTGCATTTGGAACTGCCTCAACTCCACATGCATCAAACATTCCTCAGAGATTTTAGTTCATATTGATATAACAGCATCACAGAGTTGCTGCAGTTTTAATGGCTGCACATCCATGATGTGAATCTCCCATTCCACCTCATCCCATAGGTGCTCTATTTGAGACCTAGTGACTGTGGAGCCCATTTGAGTACAGTCTACTCACTCTAGTGTTCAAGAAACCAGTTTGAGATGATTACAGCTTTGTGACACGGCACGTTATCCTGGTGGAGCAGCCATCAGAAGATGGGGACACTGCTTATATAAAGGGATGGAGACTGTGGTGTTTAACGATGCTTGGTTAGTTGGTACTAAAGGCCCCAAAATGTGCCTCACTCTGTTACACCAACAGCCTGAACGACTGATACAAGGCAGGATGGATCCATGTTTCCATGCTGTTTATGCCAAATTCTGACCCTACCATCTGAATATTGTTGCAGAAATTGAAACTCGTCCAACCAGGCGACGTTTTTCCAACCTTCTGTTGTCCAATTTTGGTGAGCAGATGCAACCTGTAACCTCGGTTTCCTGTTCTTAGCTGACAGGGGTAGCACCCGGTGTGGTTTTCTGCTGCTGCTGCTGCAGCCTATCTGCTTCAAGGTTCAACATGTTGTGCATTCAGAGATGCTCTTCTGTATACCTTTGTTGCAACAAGAGGTTATTTGCATTCCCGTTGCCTTCCTGTCAGTGTGGTCATTCTCCTGTGACCTCTCGCATCAACACGGCATTTCCCCCCAGAGAACTGCTGCCAACTGAATATTTTCTCTTTTTCAGTCCATTCTCTATAAACTCTATAGATGGTTGTGTGTGGAAAATCTCAGTAGATCGTCAGTTTCTGAAATGCTCAGACCATGTTTGAAGCCATTTAAATCCTTAACCTTTTTCCCCCCCAAGTCTGATGCTCAGTTTCAACTTCAGCCAGTTATCTTGACCATGTCTAAATGCCTAAAGGTACTAAGTTGCAACATGATTGGCTGATTATAGATTATGAATAAAACAAAGTGACCAGTGTAAGTCTGCCAACACATTTAACAAAAAAGAGTCAACATCTCTGTTCCCAAAACAGTGAAAAGAGATTTCAAAACTGACCTTCTCTTTGACATTTTCATACGACGAGGGTGAGACAACAGAGAAACATACAAGGAACACATCTGTCTGTGGGTAACTGAGAGGACGCAGCCTGTCATAATCTTCCTGACCTGAGAGCAGCAATCAAAAGAGAAGCAGAACAAGGACATTTTTTTTTCCAAAGGTTTTAGACTGACAGAAATGAGAGAGAAAAAGTGAAACTGAGAGACTTTCGAAGACCAGCTTACCAGCTGTGTCAAAAAGACCGAGCGTATACGGCTCTCCGCCGATCATCACTGTCACGGCATAATTGTCAAAAACCTTTGAAAACACAAAAAAGAAGTAAGCAAAAAAGGGCAGTTAATGGTAGTGCAGCATTATAACCATGAATAATATAAGAAAACAGAAATTTTATAGGTGAGCATGTTTACAACAATATGGCTCAGTCTTTCTTAATTCCTCCTCCTACCGTAGGCACATATTCTGAGGGGAACTTGTTGGTTGTATAGGAGATCAGTAAGCACGTCTTTCCTACAGCCCCATCTCCTACTACTACACATTTTATCGTCTGCATCTACAAAGAAAAACAGAAAGTAGGAAACATGACAAGATGTTTGCCAGAAACAGCACACCAGACAGCTAGCTAGACTCTTAGAGAGGAAGTAATACACAAGCACTCTTAGTACTGTCTCTAGAATCATGCATGGGTTCACATACAGGCAGTGAAACAACATGGAAACAAACACACAAGCACTAACTGTGACAGACTCACAGAGACATGTGATGCATCTAACCAGCACATCTAAGCCTGGAATTAATATTTATATTCACTACTGAATAATCTGCACATTATTTTGAAGATTAATCAATTATTGGTCAGTACAATATGAAAGGTCAAACAATTATAAACGTACAGACTGCATCCTCAGCGGAGGCCAATGGCCTACTTTGCATTTTTAAAGAAAACGATTAAACCTTTATGTTTTTCTGTCAATATTTTCCTGGAATTTGGCCTGGTGGAATTTGCACCCTCTTGCTGTCTGACAGAAAAGCAGAATGCAGCAATCACAAACCCTTCCTCCACCTTGGGTGGGGGTGCAAAACTGAAACCAGCAAACGCCTGACATGCCTTTCTGAGACGAAAGGCATGTCTGATCATTCATGAATTTGTCTCTAATCTTGTAACATGCAATGATTTATAGTGTAGATGTGGGAATGGACTGCATATAAAGATTACATAACTTTATATATGAAGTAATTATTCGTATGCAGCATCACAGGATTTTAGACATCAAACATGCAAATACTCGAAAATAAAGTATTAAGTATTATGTATTAAGTGTTAAAGTATTACTTTACCAAATAAAAACTGAAAGTTTTAAATAGCTCAACCTCTGTAACTCTGATAGTAAAATGCTTACACATTACATATTGCAACAGCAGCATTTCAATGGCCATTTTCATAGTTTTGATCCATTAAGCTCACACTGCTAACATATTTTGTCCTAAGATAAGCGATAACATTACAGTTGGGGCAGGGTATGTCTTTTTAGGACTAGTGGACAAAAAAGTATCCATTATAGAATTTCAGCATCTTAATTCAAATGGCCTGAGCCAGAACTAGACCCTTACGCCGATGCTGGGCTTTGTGTTCAGGCTTTTGAAAATCCAATCATAGGTCTATTTGGACAGGCTGGGGTGAGTCATATAAAGTAGCATAAAGGGTGAAAAAGTCCACACAGGTACTAAGCTGTAGTGTTGCAATGGATTAAACATAAAACGTTCACATCAAAGGGAACAAAGTTTGAATCCCATGTGAAGGTAATACTTAGTATTAACTTATTTTTTTTAGGTCAAATAAACTATTTGCATATTTAAACAGTGCCTGCTCAGATTTCTTGGTGCCACACCTTCCTACAGTACATGTTAACTATTAAATTCATCCCACTTATTTAAAAGTCAAATTTACTAAACATTTCTGTTGCTACTTTAATGTGCAGCACCTAAAACGACTGCAACCCGATCCACCCTTCATGACAAATATAATATTCAGTAAAAGTCGAATCAGTTTGAGACAAATGAATTAAACTTTTGTGGTGCTGATGAATTATACCAAGGCGTTTTTATGTGACTTAGACCTCTAGTAATACGACTTTTATTCGAAGAACAAACCAATTAAGTTATTAGGCATAAAAGCATACAGAGAGAGCATTAGTTAGAGCATGACAGCTTTATCAGTGATATACGCCACTCATCTATTGGTCCACATCTGTCATTACTGGCATTTATAACAGCTGATAAATGAGACTGAATAGAGCTTCACCTATCCACATAATGCACATAACCACACAACATGTGTACAAATATGGATGGATTGTTTCTCTTTTACAATTGTTTTCTTTCTTGTTTCTGTCAGTGCTTTGTTACCACACTCCACATCCTGTTGCATCTTCCACAATAAAAGAAAAAACAGTAAAGAAGAGACAGCGAAAACATTGTTCAGTGGTTTTATCAGTGTTGACGCACAGTTTGTCCACCATCGGGCCCTCTCCAACTTCCCTCTTTTTTTAAATTGCACTTCTATTATGTTAATAAGAACTCTACGCATGTAACTAAACTAAATAACTACACATAAGAAATGTTGGTCAAATTTGGTTGATATATTGGATTCTAAAATTGCCAAATATCAGTGTCAATCTTTAAAATCCTATATCAGTTGGGCCCTAGTCTTACTTGTAAAAACAAAAAGAAACATTTGCAGTATGATGAACAATGCTAAAAAAAAAATACAAAAAAAATTTATTCCATCAAATAGTCTCTGATCAGATGAGACAAGATAAACTATTTATCCCCAAAACTGAGAAAATTGTTTGGCACAATCAAAACAGCCCAAATAAATAAGTAGAATAAACAAATGGAAAACTATTTTGCAAAGTTAAAAACTACTTTGAAATAAAAATTAATGCAAAATTAGTCTAAATGAAACAAAAACATGAAGGATACGGCTGTATATAGATAGGTGTGAGTTCAAGCAGCGTGCATACCGTTTGGAGGTATTCCTATTTGGCTTGTTATTACATGTGCAAGCGAAAAATTAATGACAGTGAATAACTTCCGCATAAGCTGCACAGCGAGGATGTTAAAGGAAAATGCCGCCTATTAGCAAAATGACATTTAGAAACGGATACTGCAAACACTTCCGCTAAATAAGAGCTCCATCTGTTAATCTGTTATCTGAAAGTTCAACACCTGCAAATGAGATGTTTTAGCCAACATATAAAAAAATAATCATTTAAGACTGAGTCTGACTGAATAAATTAAATCAGATTTGTGAACAGTGGACAGGCAGCGTGAAAATACTGTCACTGGTAGATTTCTTATTTAATTACAATGTACAGCGGGATCTAAATCGATCAAAATGAAAGTAATCACACTACCAAAGCTGACAAACAATCATGACAGCTTCATTAAAGAAATGTTTGTCCGCTCTGAATTAACCCTGATCGGTAGAAAACTTTAACCACCCCGCAGATTTAAAACATCTAGAAACAAATGTTTCATTTCTGTTAGACTGAACATTGTTAGAGGGCCTCTCCTGCATGTGTCGCCTACTCTAATTAGCCACAAATAGTAGTTTTAAGCAGTTTTTGTAACTCTACTCACCGTTTTTCTTCCCACAGGTTAGGCGTTGGTTACATCCGGGTTTGAGGGTCGAATTACTTTGTGCGCAGGCGCATAGCAAACCGGGACCCAGTCCCGATTGTAGAATCGATACAAAAGAAAGAGCGTCGCCTGCTGCCCAAACTGCAACACATTTCTGTTTTTTTTTCACATGGCAAAACAGCACATAAGGCATAAACAGTGTTTATACAAATCACATGAGCTTGACAGTGAATATTTTGTTTGACCATCTTTATTATCCAACAAAGCCTGAAATGTCTATTGAAGCTTTCTTGTAAGATCTTTAAATAGTCTTCAGAAATAGCTCTTCAGGCTTTTTGAAGGTCAGTCGAAGCTCTTCTTCAGATGTTGACTGCCTTTTGTTTTGGATCTTTGTTTCTCTTCCTATTAAGATCTATTAAGTTTTAACTAAGGACATAAAGTCTGTCAGTAAAGACTGATAGATTGATTGTAGATTCAGCTAAAGAAATGCGAGCAAACCATATGTGTTAAGTCTAATTGTTGAATGTTGCCCTTGTGTTTCCCCAACAATATGTTTTTCTAACATGGGGCTAGTAACAAAGTACCTAAACATACAATTTTAAAATGGTTCTTTGCTAAGTTGTGTGTTGTTCCTTCCTTGAGTTAGTTGATAAATGTTTAGGTACAAGAAATCGACTGCGAATTAGTAGGAAACCGATGTTTAAAGAAAAACTTCAGAAAGACTGGAAAGCTAAAAAGATAAGATAAGACTTTATTTATCCCAGAGTTGGAAAATTCCTTTAAATTGTAAGTTAAACACAACAAACGTATAACAAGTAGTCTAAGTAAGTACTATGGTACAGCTCAATAAAATATAAAACAACAAAAATAAAGTATAAAACTAAAATAAAATAATAATATATTTAAATGCATGTGTATCAGTTACCTGTAAACACCCCTAATCTGCAGAAAAAGTGCCAAAAATTGTCCTAGAAGCCTCTCCGGAAATGTGTTATTGTGAAAATATGCTAACCGGAAGTTAGCTTTGTTAGCTTTGATGCTAACTTGATAGCAGCGTTGCTTCCCTTTGTCAGAGGACTGACTTCCGTTTTTGTGTTTTCTCCAGGTTTCTGGAAATCGCTGTTTATTGAGACGCTACGATTTCTGCCTCCTTGTTAAGCAGTAGTAATTGTGCGTGGTTTTCGAGAGGGAGCTGGTAAAAGATCCCCCACTTCAGCTTAAATCGAGTTTGAGTTCATTTTCTATCAGCCTTTAAAAACTGTTTACCTTGCTAGCTGGCTCGAATCAGCCAGCTGAGAAATCACCTAGCATGTTTCGGTTCTTGAGTGACGTTGATGAAGATCCCTATATGATGTAAGTACTGACATTTCACACTTTTTTTCTTTTGACACTGGTGTCTTTGTGTTCTATAAGTGATTGGTAGCTATATTGCGGATTGCTAAGTTTAAAAAATTTCCACTGTCCCTTGTAGCAGGTACCCTCCGTTACTCCTGCCAGCTGTGGGGGCCTACACTGGTCCACCATATTGGATAGACAATAACAAAAAGGTGTTAGCGTTCAACAGTATTTAGTTATAACCAGCCGGTCACTACATTTAGCAGTCAATTGCTCTCATTGGATTTCCACTGTTTCTTTAAATCGCTTGTTTTTTAGGTTTAAAAGTGCTTACTTTTGTAGTCTGGCAGGTTTACATTAGCGCATTTCCCGCTGGCAAATGGATGAAAAAAATCCGTAATCTCGCAGCCCTCAGTAAATACAGCATATATGCATTTTTGGTTTTTTATTTCAGACAAAAAAATCGAAATAACAGGTGCAAGTAAATCTTCTACTTCGGCTAATATCTCACAAACAAACTATTTATTTTTAGAAAAGGCGCACTGCTTGATCAATTATGGAATATAACCGCGATTTTATTCTGATATTTAAACACACATAAAAAAACTTAAAAAAAAACATCACAATGCAAAAGACTACTAGTGAAAATTTCTGAATGGCATATATTTGTACTTTACAATAATGCAAAATAAATCAAAATATTATTTGCAAATGAAAAATAGCTATTTTTTTTCATCTAACTTTTCATACAGGTTTTATCAAAATGAAGGTGTACCACAAAAACAAAAGTATCAGTATAGTCTAACCCAAATAGTACATAATTCTAGATTTTCCAGATGGTGCTCTAATTATAGCCGAGAACTCATTTTGAATAAATGTGTATGCATATTCTCTTTGCATTCATATCATTCTCAAGACCTACTGTCTTGCCAGTCTTGCATTCTTTACATTAGTGCATTTCCCCCTCAGGCAAATGGATGGAAATGGAAAATGCATAATATTTTGCTCTTTTAATAAATGCAGTGTAAAAGCATTTTTATAATGGAAATTAAAAACAAAAAACAAAAACACCTTTTGTAGGTGGAAATAAACTTTCTGTGTTGACTCATTTCCAATAGGCCTTTTATTAATAAAGATGCAATGATTGCATCTCAGCTCTTCATCACACTTATTTTCCATTTAACAGATAAACATCAGCTTTCTGTTAAAACCACAGCACAATCTAACGACACAGATGCACAAAATGCAAATTTCAGTATTTGATTTGGGTCTTGATGTTATACAAGTCCATGTTTGGTGTGCCTCCAGGCTTACTGGCTGGTTATTAAACTAATTCATTGGCAGTTGTTTTTGTCCTTTAATATCTTTTTTCTTCTTTTTTTAATCATTTGGTCTATTACATTTTAAATTGGCAAACACACTTTAAAGGAGCAACCAGACAGACACCAATTTTCAGCAACAATGCAGCCAGAGTCATAGAAAAATAACTAAATTGAGGGGCTTAAAGCAAGAACGGACAACATGAAGTGGGGACTAATTTTCGACAACTATTCGTTAACAACCAAACATCAAGGTGTGTCCTCACTTTAAAGCTGGTTGCTAGTGGGTATTCCAGGCTCTGGTTGTCGAGGTAACCCACTAAAGTATTTACTAACCTGCGATAATATCAATCATTGATATCCTGTGCTCTCATTGGAAGTCTCTCAAATCGCTCACCTGAAAGTTGAGAAAAGTTTGTGTCTTCCCACTTTATGCTGCCAAAGTTGTTGCTCGAAGAAAAAAGTTTAATTTTTAAAAAATAATGAAAGAAAAAGAAAAAACAGTAGCAAAATTTCATTGATATTCACTGGTCACTGGTTGGAAAATCACTTTAGCTACAAAACGATGTGTCAGTTGATTGACTTGCTTGTTGAAACAATATTCAGATTATGAAAATAATGAAAACAAAGGTGGCTGATAGCCTGGTTAATAAAGCAGGGTGCATGAGAGAAGAGTTCGCTGCGTGAATTTATTAATTTTTTTATATGTATAGAAAATACACTATAATAGATTTTCTTATATTACTGGCTTTTCTTGTATTAAACCCCCAAACTGAAGAAAATAATAAAGCAAAATAATGGTTGGCTAAACTGGGCTCACAAACCCAGTGGAACTTGAAACACTTTGCTGGAGTATTTGCCTTGTGCTTGAAAGTTTACAGTTTTCCTCCTTGTGTCGTTTTCAGTTTACCTTCACCTATGTGAGTACAGTTCACACAGCTACACTCAGTTGATTCATACATGTGAAATCGAACACAAAAGTCTGATAAATGCTTTTGATTTCTTCCAGGGATCCGTTTGCAGCTCACAGGCAGCAGATGAGGAGTCTGTTTGGACCATTTGGGATGGAGCCTTTCCCTCTTGCTCCTCAGATGCAGCCACATCGTGCATCACGCAGACAGGTAACAGACTCTGTGCTGATAGATACTTTGTATGAGTTTTGTATGTCCAGATTGGCTTTTTGTTTACTGCCTTTTTTAAAATCTTAAGGTGTATATTTGTCTTTTAGGCTGGCCCTCTGGCTCCTTTTGGCATGATGGGAATGGTTAGTAACACCTTCTATGACCTCTTTTAACAACTGCAAACACGGTGCATGGTGACTTAATTTTCATTAAAGGAATTACAGAACTCTTAATTCTGTCACCAGCCACATGATGATATTCTGACTGATGATTGATAGGTTCCAGTGTAATTATATTAGACTTCTTAATAGGTTAGATTGAGGTTTACATCCCCAAAACTCTGTAGCCCTGAACATTTCAAGGTATTGCACAACGTAGGTGGTGCAAAGTTTAAGTTTATTGATTTGCTCGGATAAGAAAAAATAGCAGCAGTAATAATAGTTAATAATAGCTAATGAGTTGGCATCGAGTGTCCTGCTTCCTGTACCCTCTCATCAGGCAGCTCCTTCGCCAAGTATGTTCTCTCTAGAGAGAACCCACCGCAAGTCATCTCCTGCTGTGTCTGAACTTGCTTTTTCTGACTTTTTACAGAGTGTCAGTGTGAAACCAGCTCAATACAATATGGCAAAGCAAAATCTCTCAATAAAGTAAAAAAAATATGCAAGGAAGGAGCTCGGTTAAATATAGAAAAGTAAAAAAAGTAAACCTGAATAAAAATGCAACAAAATAAATAAAGGCACATTACCCAGATCTGTTATTACCTTAAACGAATCTTAAAAGAATGACTGCTGATTTAAAATAATAAAATAAGTTTTGTCATTTATTATATGGATTTTATGATTATGGTGGTTCAGCGGTTATCGCTGCTGCCATATAGCAATAAGCCACAAAGTTTAATCCTGCTGACCATCTTTCTGTGTTGAGTTTGCATGTTCTCCTTAGCCTGGGTGCCCCAGCTTCTTCACACAATCTACAGACATTCGTGTCAGTTATTTGTTTATCTTTGTTTGGCCTGTGCAGGGTGTATTTCATCTCCTCCCTGATGTCATCTGGGATCCTGGATTAAATAAAGGGTTAAAAAATTTAAGGGGATTGCTCAAAGAATGTTTTCTCCTACATAACGTAACACTTTTGGGCGTTTTCCAACAACGGGAACTGCCGTCATAGAACATCTTTCAGTCTGTTTTTAGCATAGAAGTGCATACTGTAGGTTAGATATCTGAGTGGCCCAGTTAATTGGTTAATCTTGAAAACAAAAAAAACATCTACTAGTCAGAAACAGGAAGAAGAGTAGCTATCAACACTGAAATTCTCCAGTATTGGTGGACGCAACAGTGTCCACTGTTGTTATTATCAAAGGGTTCTAGACCACAGTGGGAAACAGAGAGGCTGAAAGGGCTGTTTATGGCGCTGTGTAGCACCTCATGGCTGCCACGAGCTCCTGCACTGGAAAAGTGGTTATTGACAACTGTGCACTCAACACACAATGTATGCTGCTTTTCTGCCTGTGGTTGGGGACTACTCAAATGAGAAATGTAAAGATCCTCTTATTGCTTGCAGGGTGGAGGGTTCATGGATATGTTTGGCATGATGGGAGAAATGATGGGAAACGTGGTGAGTTGTTTTTTCTTTCCAAATAAACAGAAAGGAATTATTGTCGTAAATGAAATGTGTGTCTCACTAGTTCTCCATCATTTCTATTTACTTTCCATTATTTTTCTTCTTCCAGGACAGAATGTCTGGTTCACCAAACTGTCAGACGTTTTCCTCCTCAACAGTGATCTCATATTCGTCAACAGACCCAGGGGCTCCTAAAGTTTATCAGCAGACCAGTGAAACAAGGACGGGCCCAGGGGGGGTAGGAATAACTCATATTAGTTCAAATATATATACGAAGTTGTGGTCAGAGCCATGTAAGTAGACCTGCTCAGTGGCTGGGGCCTAATTAGTCTGCTGGCCTCATTAACACCAGTAAGTGTAGTGACTGTAAATAGATTATGTACAGTATAAATATCAGAGATGAACTTAAGTTCATCCCTTCCTGCCTGATTTTGTAATCTGAGGTATTTTTTGATTTGTTTTTTTTGTTTTTTTTCTTCCCCCAGATCCGTGAGACGCGGCAGTCGGTGAGGGACAGCGAGAGCGGCCTGGAGGGTCTTGCCATTGGCCACCACATTGGAGACCGTGCACACATAATGGCGCGTTCACGAAATCGCCGCACTGGAGACTGTGAAGAACGGCAAGACTACATTAACCTGGATGAGAGTGAGTCGACCCTGATTACAACACTAATCTTAGCTCAGGCTTCACCTACTATTCAAGCTAATTGGAATTGAATTTAAAAAGGGGGCAAAGGAGATGAATGAGGAGTTGTGACTTTGATGGTCTCACTTCACACACGTGTGATTTCTTTTTTTTCTTTTTGGCTCTTAACCCGGTGTTTGTTCCTGCTAGGTGAGGGTCCAGCATTTGACGAGGAGTGGAGAAGAGAAGCAGGAAGATACGCTCCCCCGAATGCTCGTGGGTTGGACTACGGCCGCGATCGACGAGGAGGCGGCCAGCAGCTCGCTCTTACCGCTCCTCCCAGTTCAACGTCCCCACCAGGTCATCGGCACGAGTCCCCCAGACACCGTCAGCCCCAAACCCGCCCACGTTACGACTGGTGAGAAGGTAAGAGAGATGTCAGAGATCATTGTGCCACTATTATTATAATTGCTGTAATCTGTTGTGAGCTTATTAATTTCTGAATGTTATCAGACATAAAATTAAATGGCCATATTTTACTCTTATAAATACTTTTTCGCAGTATATTGGTTTGCACAGTAAGAAATTATAAATGCTAAACGTTGTCACTGCTTTTTGATTTGCTTTTGTTCATTTGCACCTTGAATGCTAGGAGATTAAACAATGCCAGCTATTTTCCCTACATAGTTCTACAGAATGGTTTACTGCCCTTGTTTTAACACTTTTCTGAGACTGCTCTTCACACATGAGTACCTGCTGCAGTATCCTCCTGAACAATAGGTGCCATTACTCAGAGAAAACCTCCACATTACTCTTAGTATAGGAAGTGAAGAAGTTAGAGGTTTTTTTCCAAAGTCTTCCAAACTCTATTTTTCCAGAAAGTCTCCCTCTGCATAACCTTTGAATCTCGGAGCTTCCGTATTCATATATCATTAAAATGGCAGGAGCACCAGTTTAGCTCACTGGGATGAGCAGGCGACCATATGCCGCATCGCAGAGAGCGGTGGGCCTCACTGGCTTCCAGTGAAGTTCAGAGTTAATTTTGAAATATTAATTATAACATATAAAACCTTATATGGCCAGGCTCCTGTATATATAGAAGAGCTTCTGAAACCTTATAACAGCACATGGCCTGTCCAATCTATCTGATCATGTCTCATAATTTCATCGACTTAATTTCAGCAATACCCAAATAAACCTTCTTACCGTTAAAAAATAATTTAAAAATAAGGTTGTTTTCTTCTCTGTTTACTGTTTGCACCGCCACCGTAGCCTGATCATTTTCTTCTAGGAATCTTAAGTCCTTTAGGCTAATGCACAGCAGCCACAAAATCCCAGCACTGTGTTGGGGTCTCAGTGCTGTGCAAAGGTGTGAGCAAGCCTATTAGTAGTCGTGGGCCATAGATCACGCCTCAGTGATCTATGGCCCACAATATAGCTACCAATCACTCAGTTTAGTTTATCTAATGCACTTTTTTGGCATTGTGTGTTTGTCCCTCCAGGTGTTCCGTATAACAATGCGACCAGATTGAAGGAGTTGAGGATTTCCCCGATGCTGTGAACCACGATGAGGACGGGAAGTTGATGCCCGCCATAAATGTTTGATATGACTGGACTGTCTTTACATGAACAACATATTACACACACACACACACACACACACACACACACACACACACACACACACACAATGGTTAGAGTTTAAATTCTTTACTCTTACACACACAGACACACTTACAAACGCCCCTGTGTAAACATGGGTATAACTACACTCACTTAATGTATAAATATATATAAACACTCATTCTCTAAACTTGACATGTGTCTTTGCCCACTGCACTAAAGTGCTACAGTATACAGTACATCTGCTGTACAATCCATTTTATGTTTGTGAAGACACTCGTGTGTCGGTGAATTGAATTGTATACTGATAACTAATTAATGTAATAAATAAAAAGTTCATTAAACATTGTTAGATAATTGCAAAGTGTGCCTCTGTTTTGATGTTTTGGGGTTGCATGTCTTAAATTATGGAGTGTTGTTTAAAGAGTTTTCCGATTCTGTATTTTTCCTTTTGTTTTTTTTAAAACCCTTGCTTATTCATAAAATGTATTGACAGCTAAATAACGTGTTCATTTGTGTCAATGCAAGTCTACATACACATGCATGCACGCATTCATAGGTGTGCGCCCTCTTCATCTTCCCTGTGCCACCGTGTCTGCAGGTCATGTGATGTCCAGATGGCACGTTCAAGCGGGGCAGCCAATGAAAAACTTTCCTTTTCTCCAAACGCCCCATAGCTTCCCGTCTGCATTTCGCTCGTGCTGGCTGTATCTTTAATTACATCTAAGACTATTTTTAAATGCACATCCTCCCTCCGGCAGCGGCTGCTCCCGTCTACCTGTCTTCTTGTTTCCTTTAATCCCTATCATTAGATATCTAACGTTCCCCAACAAGGCGCCTTCTTTTCTGCTGTCTTTGCTAAGATGCATCCTCCTTGTGGTTGCTTTGTTGTCACATCTCCTGCCTGTCATCCACATGCACTTACTTCAGCTGTATCGCAGCGCTGCTTGGACCTGACAGGAAGCGCAAATGAACGTTTCATGTATCAGTTTGCTGGGACAATATTTTCATGTCACGAGTGCCTCTGTAGTTATCAGCAGTGAGCAGATGTGTACGCAGCACGTATGACAGGACTGCGTGGGTGTAAAGTAGCGGTGTATGTTAAATGCTCAGATGGTTACATTGTTTCCTGCACCCCTATTAATACACAAATCCACATTGCTCCAGCTCTTCTACTCAATTCCTCCTTCCTATCTCTTTTTCCTCTCTCCTTTCTTTGTTCCCTCCCCTCCTCTGCATCTTCCAATGACTCACATGCTCACCCTCCCCCCGTGTGTCATACGTTTTCACCCCTTCTCCTCCCACCTCCCCTTCCCGCTATTGCTCCTCATTCGCCCACATTCGCTCACTTTCTCCACCAGGCTTCAAACAAGCTGCAGGTAACGTTTAAAAAGATTGATCTGTTTCTTCAGTCCCTCCATCCCGCTCCCCTCCCCCATCTCCTCGTCGCTACCTGCGCTGTCTTTTGCGTCTCATCTCTGTTGGTCCGTGCTCTCTGTCACTGACTGAAACGGGCGAGAAATTGAGCTGGTTTGTGGTCTGGAACAGTTTGACAGATTTTTAAGTAGGTGCGCATCACTGGTTTCTGATTCATGTCTTTCTCTGTGTGAGTGTGAGCATTTTCCTTGAGAACCTCTTTTTCCACTGCTTTCCATCCTCAAGGCTGCGTCACTATCACCACAGTGTGTGTTCAAGTGGAAAAGAGGAAGAGAGTGTGAAGTCCTTGTTTTTCATATGAGTGCTTTTGGTATTTCACAGGCTATTTTCATACCGAGCTTCATCTTCACGCGCAGCTTTGCTTGCTCATGTGTTTCCTTCTCTAATTAAAATAACAGACTGAGTGTATGAGCACTGGATAAAATCTGCATTTGAAATGAGGCCAATGTTCCCTTGTTTTTATTTATTTATTTATTTATTTTAACAGGATGTCTATAGTGAATATTGTTGCCAGGGAGATCTTGGACTCCAGGGGAAACCCCACTGTGGAAGTAGATCTGCATACAGACAAAGGTTTAGAAAAAATAAAATCTCTTGTTTAATGTCTCAAATTAATGTTTAGATTATTTCATTAAGGTTAACTACATCCTTCTCCATCCTCTTTCCTCTCCCTCAACCTTTCACCCCATTACGTCTGCCTCCTCTATCCACCCACCAATCATATGCTTCGATTCCAGGTCTTTTCAGGGCTGCTGTTCCCAGTGGTGCCTCCACAGGCATCTACGAGGCTCTGGAGCTCCGAGATGGCGACAAGACTCGCTACAAGGGCAAAGGTGTGAACACTTACAAAGATGTCTCCCCTGCACTAAGCGCTCTTGTTTTTCTGCCTGTATCTGATTTTGCATGATGGTTCTTTTCCTTATTGTAACAAAATGGGGACTAACTGGCTTCACGTTTTGCACTAAAGGTGTGACAAAGGCTGTTGCTCACATTAATGACACCCTTGGACCCGCCCTCATCCAGTCTGTGAGTACTTCACTTTGGCTCAGTTCAGTTTTGTTTACTGTACACAGCACAAGTTCACAACCAACAGTAACCTCAAGGTGCTTTCTGTTGTAAGTGAAATGTTATAGTATTACAGAGAGAACCAAAAACATCACATGCGCCTCTATCACCAATCAGTGTGGGGGGAAGAAGACTCCATAGACTGTATATAGAAGATGGGTGAAGCCAGCATGACATTGATTTCTAGGTTGGCTCCACATTATGAAGCCTAGCTGTATTTGTTTTGTTTTTGTTATACAGGCACACCTGCTAAGTGACATACTTCTTAAAATACGAGAGGTTTACTCATCCTTTTGGATGGGCCATGCTTCATTGCAAGTCATATTATTAGTACTGTTGGTGCCAAAAGGCAGAGGTCCTGTTCATTAAGTGGAGTTTAGTGCTTGAGGCCTAGCAAACAACAACTGGCTCCAGCTCGTTGTGTTGGAATATATGCAGGTCAGAGTGTCCACACTCCTGTAATGTTAATTAGCCATAGAGACTACAGTCCCGTGTAAATATGTTATTTACCAGGCTAAGGTTTTGACTTTAAACTTGTGAGTCACTGTTGGACAGAACCCCAAGTCGCCATACAAGGAACTGCAGATTTAGCATTTTGGCATTGGCTTCGTTTTGCTCAGAAGAAATCTTCAGCAGCATTTGGCTCAGGGAGGGGCAGCCATCTGTTGCAGCCAGTTAGGCTGAGGGTAAAGAGAAACAATGGGCAAAAACAAAGGGAGAAGATACACAGTTAATGTAGTGCAATAGTGACATAAAAATGCATAGGAAGAGAAGACGATGGGAGTGGAGAAGAAGTGATCAGTGCATCAGCTTAAGGCTACATCAGTGTAACTAAGGCAGGGGGTGGCCAACTCGAGAGCCGGTGTCCTGCAGGTTTTAGATATCACCCTGGATCAACAAACCTGATTCAAATGATTAGTTCATTACTAGGCCTCTGGAGAACTTCAAGAAATGTTGAGGAGATAATTTAGCCATTTAAATCAGCTGTGATGGATCAAGGACACATCTAAAACCTGCAGGACACTGGCTCTCAAGGCCTGGAGTTGGCCACCCCTGAACTAAGGGATACCTCAGGGTCATCTAATCCAATACTAACTATAAGATGTATCAAAAAAAAGGGAGAGCTTGAACCCAAACCAGGAGAGATGGGCGCGATAGCTGAAGCACTGCCCCCCTTTAAATCTGAAGGAATCACAAGTAAGCCTGTATTGTGAGAGCAAAATGCTCTATTAAAATAGTACATGATGGGGATTCATCCAGCAAAGTGATGGGATAAACAAAAGAATATTCAGTTTATGCTGCAGAACCTGATGAGCAGCCGAGCGGGACTGAAATGAAAAAATCTGTTTACTGTATGAGGAATATTGTGTTTTTCTTCCAGGGAATCAGTGTGCTGGAGCAGGAGAAGCTGGACAATGTGATGATTGAAATGGACGGCACTGACAACAAATGTAAGCCTTGCTCACATCTCGTGTGGGGTGATGGTATATATGTGTACTGACATGTTTCCGCACCAGTGAGTACCGACTGCATGTGTGCGTTATGTTTGTGACTGCCTCTATTTCGCCTCCAGCTAAGTTTGGTGCCAACTCTATTCTGGGAGTATCGCTGGCCATATGCAAAGCTGGCGCAGCAGAGAAAGGTGTCCCCCTGTACCGTCACATTGCTGACCTGGCAGGAAACAGAGAGCTGGTCCTCCCTGTTCCTGTGAGTTTTATAGTTTTTAAAAAAATTAATTTTTCTCCAAACATAAATGACCAATCATAAAAAAACCCACATCCATCTGACATTCTTTTAGGCTTTTAATGTGATTAATGGAGGCTCTCACGCTGGGAACAGGCTGGCCATGCAGGAATTCATGGTTCTTCCAGTGGGTGCCGAGTCTTTCCGTGATGCTCTGCGTGTGGGGGCGGAGCTCTACCAGACACTGAGAAGTGTCATAAAGGAGAAATATGGTCAGGATGCTACAAATGTGGGTGATGAAGGGGGGTTTGCCCCTAACATACAAGAGAACAGTGAAGGTAAGCACGGCGACCACCTGAAAACAATTTCCTTCAGCCTAATCTAACATATCGCTCCTGTTTCTTCCTGTCAGCTCTGGAGCTGATAAAGACAGCCATAGAGAAGGCGGGCTTCACAGATAAGGTGGTGATAGGAATGGATGTTGCTGCTTCAGAGTTCTTCAGTGAGGGCAAATATGACCTGGACTTTAAGTCGCCACCAAATGCTGCCCGCAACATCACCGCTGATGAGCTGGCCGCCATCTACCAGGGATTCATTAATAACTACCCAGGTGTGTAATGTGGTGTGTGAGTACACATGTTCTCCAGAGAGCACAATGTGGGCACCTCTTAGTCATTAAAAAAAAAAAAAGGGGGGGGGGGGGGGTGTTATTGATTTCTCTAAGCCTCCGTCAGCTTGAATCAAAGCATCAGGGCTATCGCAGTCGACTCCATATGTTTTTTTTCCTCCCACCATATTTCTTTTGTCACATTTTAGAAAGAAATAGTCAAAGAAAAAGAGAAAAGGGGCGGCAGAATGAGCCTGGTCTCGCCTCCTGACACATGAAGCTGTTAAGGAAGATTTAATTATGTGCTACATTGCAAATTTGGCAAGCGGGGTACTGCTCTGATGTGGGTCTTTACCCTGTAAATGGTGTGCATACTATTTGTGGGCTGTGTGCATGTTTGCATCTGTAATTAATAGCAGTAGATCTAAAGGCATTAGAACAGCTACTAGTGATTTCAGCTAGCCTTGTGTTTCTCCTACAGTGTTGTAATATTTGAGTCATGGAGGAAAATGATCTTACCCATGTGTCCTTCCCTCTAGTGGTGTCTATTGAAGATCCTTTTGACCAGGATGACTGGCCCGCTTGGTCTCAGTTCACAGCCTCAGTGGGTATCCAGGTAAGATATTACAAATTATGCCATTATTATGTGGAAGTAGATCAGCGCAGCTCTTCTTCAACAGGTAATCTCGTATTCCTCCTCCTTCCATTAAACAAAGAACAGTCAAAATTAATGGTGCAGAAGTAAAGTCATCCTGTTTTTATTTAGCAGAATGAGCCAAGCCGTAAAAAGCAAGTTTCTATCAATATCCATACACATTAAAGCACGTACCCCTCCTCTCCCCTCCAATACTGCTGTCTTATTTATTCTATGTGGACCAGAACTTCATTTACACACTTAGAGATACAACAAAGGTTAATGCCCCCTGAATAAGTACACGTGATACTAATCCCCGTGCCCTTCACTTCACTCGCTGTGCAGGTTGTTGGAGATGATCTGACAGTCACCAACCCACGAAGAATACAACGAGCTGTGGAGGAAAAAGCCTGCAACTGTCTGCTCCTCAAAGTCAACCAGATTGGGTCTGTTACAGAGGCCATCAAAGCGTGAGTTGACTTTATGTGTTTCAAGCCAAAATCTGTGGGCACACACACGGATTGCAGTTATACTAATTTCCTCTCTGGTTTTCCAGGTGCAAGCTGGCACAGGAGAACGGCTGGGGCGTGATGGTGAGCCACCGCTCAGGAGAGACAGAGGACACTTTTATAGCTGACCTGGTGGTTGGTCTCTGCACTGGACAGGTAACACATGCCACAGTCTGACAGCTCATATCCCTCTGCTAGCTTAACTGCTTATTACTGATCACGTTTCATGCTCTAAGTTTTCCTTGGGTCCCGGTGCATAAGCAACATAACAGCAACATAACAGTGCAGCATCACACTTTGGGACCATACAAAGCAGCAATAATCAGAATCAGCATCAGCATACTTTATTAATCCCTAAGGAAATTATGTATGATTATTGTAATTATGTATAATAATATGTATTATACATGATAAAGCAGTGCAAATAAGAGCATGAGGTAATAAACAGATGTGGAAATGAAGCAGCTCAATATTCATTAACTTTTTACTGTACTTCTAAAAACAAAACAACTGAAGTCCTGAAATTAATAAGTTAACTAATCAGTGCATTGATAACAACAGTGAAATATCAATACAGTCAATTCAGTTTAGTTCAAGGTGCTTTATATTGGAAGGTAAAGACCCTAAATTGTTAGAAAGAAACCTTAACAGTCAGCCAGCCCACTTGGCAACAGTGGGAAGAAAGAACTCCCTGACAGAACCAGGCTCAGGGTAGAGGCAGCCAACCACCGTTCCCAGTTGGGTGTGAGAGGGAAAAGAAGAGAGCAGAGACGGGACGAAACGCAAACTTTAGGAGATAAACATACAAAACATTTGGTCATAAGATCTTCATAATGCTAATAATTTGCAGCTTGTTTTTCTCAACACTTTTGTCTAAAAATATAATTTTAAGAATAGTAGTCAGAATTTGTAACATTATACACAGAATAATATATGTATTAAATATCAAAATGCCAGTTAGTTATTGCCTCGGTACAGAGTATTAGTACTAAATGTGCAGAACCTGCTTGAGGGGAGTGTAACCCGGTTACGTTGTTCCCTAAATGCTTCATATGCAGGCAGTCTAAAGCTGAAAACAAGTAATAATCAAATTGTGAGGACTGCAGATCGAAACAACTTTATCCTCAGCACTGCACTTACTGGAGACTCCAGCAGTCCACCTCCCAAGTAGGAAGAGATCAGCTAAACGTTGACAGGCGATCAGACATGTGGAGATTTGTTGAATTAATGATAAAAGTTCAGCCACGTCTGTAGCTGTTAGTGTTTTTTTTCTTCATTCAGATCAAAACTGGAGCTCCCTGTCGATCTGAACGCCTGGCCAAATACAATCAGCTCATGAGGTGGGTATCTGTAGCTTACATTGCATAAATGTATGTACATGGTATGCAAATGGATTCCTGTATAGCGCTTGCACTATTTTGATATTTCTCCTCTTGTCTTCATTCTTTTATCTGTTGTCATCTTCTTTCACATTCACCTTCCTGCTCTGCATTTCACCTCCTCTTCCTCTCAGGATTGAGGAAGAGCTGGGCGATCAGGCTCGCTTTGCTGGACACAACTTCCGCAACCCCAGCGCCATTTAGGGAGTGGGGTGCCAGTGTTCTCAGCAGACAAAATGAGAGAGAACAAAAAAAACCCACACATACATATAAATAGTGTCATATTTCCCTGATTAGTTCTATGTGGTGAGAAGTTTACGTGTATCAGCAAAGCACTAAACACACAAAGATGAACTTAAAAGCATCAAAACGAATTCGTTTTCACATTATAGCTACAATATATCGATCTAACACTTCAGTGAGTGATAGAGATGATTGCCTACAGCCAGCCTCCACGAATCCTAACAAAGCCTGGTGGAGGAAAAAAAAATCTACTGAACTACTGAGTCACACTCCCCTTCACGGGCTTGTTAGTTTCTCTCATTTTCCTGAGCCCCCTGACTCTCTCCTTTTCACTTGCTGCAGAAGTGTTTTGATCTTTTTTGTGCCCTGTTGTTTCCTCCTCTTCCTCCTCCTCCTGTTTAACAGCTTGCTGCAAAGTTGTGTCTGCTACTTTGTCTGTTCAAAGTGAAGCTTAATAAAGAGATGGATATATGTTAACTCTAACCAAAGATCTGGGTGTGTTTGTTTTGAGGAGAAGCCTCACTGTGCTTCTTTTTGAGAGGTAAATATAATCGGTTATGGAGCAAAACTAGAAACCCATGTAGCTCTGAAATATTATCTTACAGGGTTTATGATTATAATTTCAAACCTGTGGTGAAATAAGGGAATCTTTTAGCACAAATGTTTTTTTTCTATAGGGGTTTGTTTGTTTGTTTCGTGGTCTTTGTGACTGAAACAACTTCTGGATAAGAAGAATGAGTTGTTCATACGTAAAGACTTCCTATAATGGTTTGAATATTTCAAGCCTGTTCCGTGCCTCTTTCATGCAGGTAAAAACACTTTTGCAGGGAAACACCTGTGCATCCTCGACTTTAGCTCCTCCTGCTGCCTCCTCTGTCCTATAGATGCAATTTGGGAATGGATTTCTGGGTCACAGTCAGGAGGACACAGAAGACAAGGAGGCACAAAGTAGTAATGAGAAAAGCCCTGTGCCTTTGTCAGGTCATAGTTGCTGTAATGTTTCCTTTTAGTGACCCTGTGTGTTTTAAGACTTATCTTGTTAGTCTCTTTTTTTCATGCTCTATCCTGCCGTCATTGCGCAGCGTTTGTCTTTTAAGTTAAAGCAACTTTAATTACTTTAATTTAATCTGTGTGTGTTTGGGTCAAAGAGTCTCTCCAGTTTGACAGTTTGGTTTCACAGTTCATGCACAACAACAAAAAATGTTAAAGTTGTGTAGCTGTCTTGACTTCTTTACACATTGCGACTTAAACAGACTTCTGTGATGCACAGAAATTCATTAGAATCGCATCGTTAAATATAACCAGCTGTCAGAGGCAAACACCTGCTGTTTTCGTCAACAGTCTGTGTCATAGCAGATCATTTTGATACTACAGGAAAAGCACAGGTATTATTGGGAATATTTAAAAAGACCTGTTGCCGAGTGAAAAGTGGCTCAAATGTTACATCCACAGGCAGCAGTGCAGCAGCTTTTTTTCATTTTAATATTATTAATCTTTTATACTGCATAAAAAATAGTCTTTAGAAACTGTTTTAAACAATGTTATTGCAGCAAGTATCACAGAAGGTAATGACTTTATATAATCTAATACAAAGAAGTTTATATTAGGAGAAGAGACAGTACACACACAAAGACAGCTATACATATAGTGGATAGATTAATGTAAAGTGGATGTAGGAGTGGAGACAGTTGAAGCGTGGGCTAATAAACGTGTAAATTATGTAAAGTAGTCTATTAATATACCAATCTTTTGATAAAGGTATAATAAATGTGCAGACCACTTAGAAAAAAACATCGTAATAGGAAAACTAAACAACCCCTCCAACACACGGCCCGTAATACCCTAAGATATACATTAGATGTACCAGCTTAACACTTTAATACAGTAGAATTAATATATTTCTCAATGAAGGAAAAATCTCAATAAGCTCTTTTTCTTTTCTTTTAAGCATACTCAAAAGAAATAAACTAAATAAAATAAATTGAAATAAATGAGGTTAATAATGAAGTGTGTGGAATCTGGAGCTCAAGAGGATAAAATGTAAATGAAATACAATAAAACATCATGTAAGCTATTCTAATTATGTTTTAGTTTGTTTACTGAATTTGAGATATTTCACTGAATGAAGCCATTTTATTGTTATACTCAGCTTTTATTTAATAACAATAATTGTAGTATTACTATGTAACACTTGTTTACATTGTACTATTTTAATTTTGTTGGATTTTATTTGGATTTTAAAGGATTACAATTGGAACTGTATTACAATTAAACTTGTCTACTCCTTTTAGTTTTTACCGTGTTTTGTCGTTCTGTATTTTTTTATTGATTTATCAATTTATACATTGCTTTATAAATTTAGCCTGCCTATTTCAGTTTTGTTGCAGGTTAGGGAGAAATAAAGCATGTCTTGTCTTAAAAGCGGAATATAATGCAGTAAAGTGGCTTTACAAAGTAAAATAGCAAAAATAAAGCAGAATATTGTAAAATAATCTGCCACATTCATGCAGTTTGAGTGTGTGCACCTTCACTTTATCTAAGTCAATGTGGGTCTTCTATAAGGAACAAAAATAAATTGAAATACAGAACATGTAATTATTAAATTAGTTTAAATTGGTTACATAGCTTCACACCTGGCTCTGACAGCTGCACAGGTGTGACTGCAGGTTAGGTATCAGCTGCACGCGCCGGGCAGCAGAGGGAGCGCGAGCGGGGCTCGGTTCCTGTCTCGCCCCGGTTGCTAGTGATGATGATGAAGGAACGCTGGAGCTGCGCAGGCGCACCGCGCACAGTCTCCGGCCGGGTTTCCATAGTTACCACACAATAGGAGACGGGACAGGGGGCTGAGTGAAGGGGAGAGAGAGGGACGGGAGCGGAGAGGGGAAGAGGAGGAGGAGGTCTGCAGAGCCGCTTGACTGGACACACCGCTGCAAGCTTTCCCCAGACAGACAGGAGCTGCTGGACAGCCTGGCGGACACACAACACGACAGAGATTTAATTGATCGTTTATTAATTGCCTAATTAATTCGCACGAGCCTTCTTTGTTAACTCGCACACACTGACATTAAAATGCCCAGTTTCCTGTTTTCTCTTTAGTCCACCTTCAGCAGAACCTCTGAGAACAAACAGTATTTGTTCTCGTTGTTTTTCTTCTCCTCCTCTTTCTGTTTCACTGCCAGATAAAACCACAGTTATTCACTGCGAGCCTTTCCATACAGTAAAGGTGACTCTGGAGGGACTAGGCAACAGAGACATAGAGACCCTCCCTCTTGATCCCCTCCCTCTTCAGAGTTTTGGCCCTCTCTCTGCGCCTCTCTTCCTCCTTCTCCCTGCCTCACTACTCCCTCCTTCTCCCTCCTCCTTCTCCTTCGCCAGCCTCCCCCTCCCCTCTTCTCTCTCTCTCTCTCCTTATGCAAATCACGCCCTCTCCTCTCTCCCTTTCTCTCACCCAACGTGCATCCCTCTCTCTGGCTCACCCCTCCGCTGAAAAAATTTGTGACTGTAAGAACAGAAGAGAGGGGCATTAAAAAAAAAGTGCAAGTCGTCTTAGAGGAAGAGGGGGGAGTAGGTAGGGTGGGAGAGGGGTGGGGGGCAAAAGAGAAAAGGGGGCGAAAGGGGGTGGGGAAGAGGCGAGGGTACGCATCAATTTGTACAGTCTTCAGTTGGCACCCCTGTATTTTTCCTACAACGAATAGCAAGAGATTTCCTCTGCATTATTGTTATGATCGGAGCCCGTTGCAATATGAGCCAGCACGAGTCTCTGTTGACAGACGACCGGGCTCTGAGGTGTACGTGTCAGCGTGCAACATAAAACGACAAAACAGGGAGAGAAAGGAAAAGAGAGAGTGAGAGGAGTGGGAGCACGCATCGCTGGATATTATAGGTAAGGAGAAGGAAAATGGATGCTTATACTTGTGTGTTTGGAGCTATTCCTGCTGGCCACGCTTGTGCTCTCCCTCCCATTTTTTCTCCCCTTCTTTGTGCATTAATGATCATCCTGCGTTATGGCTAAATTATGTCCCGGTGAATTAATGTGAACTGAGCGCACGACGCGCACCCACATTCCAGCGAGGAAAAGGGAGAGCCGGTGCGAAATGCCATGATTCGCCATTCCATATCATCTTTCCTTTTTTCTTTTTTTCTTTTTTTTTTTTTTTAAAAAGGAAGATATGTGGAGCGTCTGGAAACAGCACTGCACAGGCATCCATTCTGACTGGGGAACATGTATGTGCTGCTGAACACGTCTCTTCCCCCCGTCGTGGATGGTCTGTGAAGGCAGACCATAGAGCAGCTTTGGCCGGTCTCCTCTGCATGTGTATCAATAACATTAGCAGCAAGAAAGAAGAAAGAGTCGTTGCAGTGCCCCGCTCGCTGGTGATGTAAGCAGAGCAACTGCATGCTGCTGCTTTGCATCACATGCAGTGGCCAATTTGTTGATAATATACGTGCTGTGTGCATGCATGTGTGTGCATGTGCGTTAGGAGGGGAACTTGTGGTGTAAATGCAGTTGTTTTCCGACCACAACTGAGGACTTGCCAGTGGACCACAGACAGGCCAGTAGCTGCCACCTGTAACTGAGATGCATTGTGTGTGTGTGTGTGTGTGTGTGTGTGTGTGTGTGTGTGTGTGTGTGTGTGTGTGTGTGTGTGTGTGTGTGTGTGTGTGTGTGTGTGTGTACAGAAACCCACCAGGCAGGCTCTGAATGCTTCTACTTCAGTGTCATGAACTTCGTTGTGTGTGAATAAGGGGACTGTACATGCACACAGCACGCACTGCATCGCCTCTAAATATGTGTGGAGAGTGTGTACAGTGATGAAGATTTTACTCATAAAACTGAATCAGTCACTGCAGCATGCACTAATTAATGCATAGCCATGTGTAGTGAGGCTGCTACGGGCTTTACTTGCTTTAAATAAACACACATACAAGCGTATTTACAGACTCCACGCCACAGCTCTGCTAACTACTCTTTTTTTCTTTCTTTTCATCCAGCGGTGTGCACTATTTATATCCTCATTCAATATACATGAGCCATTTTTTCATCATAGTGGTACATGAATGGATGGATTAGTCGGGCCCCTGCGAAGTAGTCTGGCTATGTTGTCGGTCAAATGGATAAAAGATCTTGATAGTGTGTGTTTTCCCTAATGGTTGGCTTGGCTGGATAAATAAGCATGTGATTCTGCTGGCCATAACCAGGTCATGTGGGTTAACCACAAGTGTCTGTGGGTTCGGGCTGTTGTTGTGAAGGTGGAAGGAGGGAGGAGGGGGGGTGTGGCCGCATATTCCCAAGATGTTTTGCTGGAGTTCTTCTGCAGACTGCGATCCGAAGTGAAGTCTACCAATCAGCACCTTTTCTGCTCTGCATGTATTATCAGTCAGGGTGGGTTAACCTATTGTGCTGTTAAGGTTTTGGGCTGCTGTGGTGAAAACAAGGGTGCAGAGGCTGTTTTGAGTCCAGTGGAAAGCAGTTGTGCTGATACAGTGTGAAGCATGCTGGGAATTTAAATGTGGTAACTGGGCTTTTGCAGTTGTAAACTCAGATGTTTTCAACAATGTCACAAATTCCTGAACCCTGCGCTCAATGATGATACCAAATCTTGCCATCATTTCATGAACTCATGTTACTCAAAGCCTTGTGTTCTCATTAGGTTTTCCATGTTTTTGTTTATGCTTCTTCACAGGTTTTGGTAGCTCTCGTCGTGTAGTACAGCCCAGTCAGTAAGCAGCTGGAACCAGTTCAGTCCCTGCAATGGCTTGTGTTGTAAAATGGACGTTGTAAAGAAGAAATAATGAAAACAAGGACACACAAAGAATCGGTATGCATAAGGCCTATGTCTGCTTTCCATGATGATGTCAGCGATTGTGTACCTGCCTAACTCTTGATTACTGCTTCCACATTATAATTAGTTCAATATGTGATCAAATTTCAAAATGGCCAGTGTAACTGAGATATAAATTATTTATTTGGTTGCGAAAGGCCGTCTAAAAAACAGATTCCACATGTAAATTTGATTTTTTTCTTTTACCTCCCTCCCTTCTTCCCTGTATCCTCCTGTTCCTCCTCTCTATTTCCTCCTCTTTTATTCACTACATCTTGTCGTCCTTGTTAAATCCCACCTTGGATTGAACGAGGTTGACTTCCCTTCAGCCTGATTTAACTCTGTGTTTGCTACAATCACTTCTTTATTTCTCCGTGCATACTGCGATGTTCCTGTATAATTGTCCAGTTTTAACACTTTCCCCACATGCCACATTTCCTTCTTTCGCTGCACTTTGCTTCGCAGATGCCCATGCGCAGTGGGCGACGGCGGGGGGCAAGTGAGGAAAGAAGGGGCAGACGCCCGCACCCCAGCCCCTCTCGCCCTGAACGCAACGACAGACAGACGGTTAGACCCCGCCTATCTTATTATCTCCTTTCTCCTGTCACTGTTTGGGCCATATATTAACGTGTACGTGTACATAATGAACAATAAAGGCCTTCCTGTGTTTCTTGAATTTTTGTATGTGAATGTGTTGTCAGTGAATGAGTCATCCCTGTGATTGCCATAGATGTACCCCTAGCAGTGTCAGAATTGTTAGAGTCTGTGTTTTACACCGTAGCACTTTGAAATCTTTGATGTTTCATGTTTGACACTCTTTTGTGTGTGTGTGTGTGTGTGTGTGTGTGTGTGTGTGTGTGTGTGTGTGTGAGAGAGCGTGAGTGCATGCAAGCGAAGCTTTGTTCTAAAAACAGACCTAGGCCTATTAGGGATTCAAAAGCGTCACTACAGAATTAAAAGTCTTGTGTTGTTTTAGCAAAGAGGTGCTGGTGAGGAATTGGCTGGAAATCGCTTCAGTCGCAGATCACAAGGGCATGATTCATCAGAGAGTGAGGGGGAGGAACTTGTGTCTCCTCCAAAGAGGCAGAAAGTTCAGGTTTGTGTTACATTTCATCAACTTGTTATATAAAGACCTAATACAAAGCTTTGATTTAAATGAATCACCTAAAAGGGGACGCCTCAAATAGATATATATTATTATTTTCTGCCATCATGTAGATAGCAGATATTACAGTTTAACTTTTTACCTCACCCTCAAATCATCTTTTCTTGTTAGGATTCAGCCCCTACTCCAATTCCTCCAACATCAACACACTCGACTGACAGCTCAGCTCCTTCCACTGTCCCACCTCCAACCTCAGTTGCCAGCCAATCCCGTGAGAGTGACAATGAAGATGGCCAATCTCAGGGCAGCAGGAGTTCAGTTGTAGGGAGCCTGGCCAATAGCAGTAGCAGTCTGAGCAGCGGGAGAGATATAGACCAGGACAATCGTTCCTCATCCCCAAGTCTTTCCGCTTCCCCTTTGGGCAGCCTGGACTCTGACTCTGATGGCCCCGATTCACCAAAGCAAGGAGACCGGGAGAAAGGTAAAGAGGGGGGCGCAGGGAAGGTGACAGGAGAGGATAGGAGAGTGCTGCGGGAGGGGAGGGGTGAGGAGCCCTGTGGAGATGGAGAAAAGCGAGATGTGGATGCAAGAATTGAGGACTGTCCATCTCTTAAGCCCCCCTCCACTCCCTGCTCTTCCTCTGGACTGACTCCCTCTCTCCGTGGAGCAGGAGATTCATCAAATGACAGCAATAGTGGGAGAAAGTCATATTTCTCCCTGGACTCTAAGCTGATGTGTAAAGTTGAGTACAGTGGACCGACCAGCGTTGATGCTGCGCTAAGCAGCAGAATGACTTGCAAAGCCAGCACACAGTGCGTGACCAAGACAACTATCTCCGGAGGAGATTATTCCCATAACAGCCCCAACATTCCCCATTCCCTGCCCCCTCCACTTCCTCCTCCACCTGCCCTGAAGCCTTTGGAGCTTGGGGCACAAAACATGCCTACTGAGGTTAAGGCAGAAAGAGACAAAATGGAAAAAGGAGACAAACTTCTGGACAAGTCTCAGTCCACTCCACCTTCTCTGTTGCCACAGACTGGTCCCCAGCCTCAGTCCCAGTCTCAGCCTCAGACCCAACCCTCCTCCCACCCTCACCACTACAGCTCCACCGGCTGGCAGGGTGGCACGGCAACTGGTTGCCAGGCTAGCTGGGGCTACACCCGTTACCCTGGCAACCACCACCCACACCAACCACAGCACCAGCCCCCAGTTCAGCAGCAGCAACTTCCCTCCGTTTACAACCCTCCATCCTCTCGCCACTCCTCTTCCCACCCCTCTTACCTCCCCCACCCTCACCCCCACCCTCACAGGGAGTACCTTCCCAGGTATGCTGGAGGGGGAGGAGACAGAGAGAGGGGGGGTGCAGGAGAGAGGGAGAGGGGAGTGAGGGGGGAGTGTGGGGGGAGGGAGATCAACCGGGAGTTCTCCGCTCCGATTGGCAACAGTAGTAACAATAGCAGCGGGGCAAATAGTAACAGTCCTTGTGGTGGGATGGGTGGGCCCAATAGCATCCAAGGCAGAGACTTTGGAGCGCTGTCAGTCAGTCAGAACAGGGAATTCCAAGGTTCTGGGAGAGATGGACCTAACTTGGGGCCAGAAAGAAGAGACTTTGCTCCGGCTTTCAGAGACAGGGAGCGTGAAAGGGAGCGTGAAGGAGGAAGGGAGTTTAATCTGCCAAACCAAAACCAGAGTAGAGACTTTGGCCCCAGTGGAGCCAGTGGGGGGCATCCCAGAGACAAAGATGGGAGCAGATGGGGTGAGTTTGGGGGCCAGACGAGAGACGTTGTGGGGAGCAGTAACCCTAACAACAACTCCATCCCACAGGGAAACCCCCCAAGTTCAACCAGCGGGCTACCTGTCACCCCCATGCTGAACCGTGACCCACCTGCATCTCCCCAAAACAATCCCAGTCACACTACTCATCCTTCCCTGCCGCCACACCCCCACCCACATCCCCCAAACTCATCGAACCGGGACTTACCTCCTCCCATCGACCAGGCACAAACGCCCTCCTCTGGGGCGGATCACTTTCACAGGGAGTATCCACCCACCGGAGGAAAAGACTTCCCTGCTGGTGCACCTCCTTCCACTGGTACAAATCGGGAGTACCTAAACTCCCCTGGAGTAACTCCTAACCTGGGACGAGAGTATTCAGGGCCCGGGGGAACGCAGCACCCCCACCCACCTCATCCCCACTACCAATCTGGGCCTAGAGACAGAGAGAGAGACTCAAATCTGCGAGACACTTCTCTATACCAAAACCGTGGAGGCCCAAGTCAACCCCCTGCACTCTCTCCTTCCTCCTCTTCTAGCCATCACGGACACCCTTTGAATGCTCCTTATCCCCCTCCACCCCCTCAGCCCCCTCTACCCCCACCTCAAGCCTCCCACACCCAACCACCCCCCTCAGGAATGGCACCCAATGTACGTCCTCCACACTACCAGTCTTCTGCCCAGACTCCTCCGACACCCCTTTCTCCTTTACCCAGCCCATCTACCAATCAGATGGGAGCTTTCTCATCTTTTCCCCCTGGCTCCTCCTCTGCAGCCAGCATGCCGCTTCCAGCGACAGGTGTGTCATCTAGCTGTTCGCCTGGATGCCGCCCTTCCTCTTATCATAGCACTTTGAACAACCACCCTCCTTTCAGTGGATCTTACCACTCTAACGGAAACAACAGCAGTACTATGGCCAGCAGCAGCAGCAGCAGCAACAGTAGCGCACCCAACAGCAGCAATACCAATCCACAGTCACTCTCACCTCAGAATGTCTCAAAGGGACCTCCACCCCTTAGTAACTCCGCCAACAGCAACAACAATGGCATCTCCACACCTGCCTCCAGTTCTTCGCTCCCTGGTGGAGACGGACATTCGGATTCAGGCCCGCCTCCTACACCGGTCATTAAGGAAGAACCAATAGAAGACAGGGAAGAAAGTGAAAGCCCACAACCTGTGATGAGAAGCCCCTCGCCTGAACCAAAACCTGTAGACATTCCTATCCACGCCAGCCAGTCAGCACGGTAAAGTCAGCCTAATTGAGATTGTAAATGTGTACACTCCCTGTAATTAACAGCAGCGATAATTGTTACGATGGTGCTGCTGACTCCTGATGATTGTAATAATGATGTACTACATCGGTGTCTCTCGTGACTCTAGGTTTCACAAGGTCCTCGACCGCGGCAGTGGGAACTCCTGCGCCCGCAGCGATGTCCTCTTTGTCCCCCTGGATGGCTCCAAACTGTGGAAGAAGAGGAATGAGATGATTGAAAGGGCCCGCAGGGAGGTGGAGCAGAGAGCCCGAGACCTGCGAGAGAAAGAAAGGGAACGAGAGAGGGAGCGCGAGCGTGAGAGGGAGCTCGATCGGCATCTACAGGTGTGCACATTTCAGGGTGATAATCATGTCAGATGTAATGGATTTGATGTTGTTTAAATTGGTCAGTTTAATGGGAGGGGAGTAAAGCAGACCAAAGCACATGTGATTTACTGTCTTCTCCTATTTCCTCTTCAGCAGCAAAAGGATGCCAGCGCTGCTGGAGGAGGTCGCCAGGGCTCCTCACTCTTCTTTCCTTCCTCAACCTCGATCATCCTCGACCCTTCGTCTTCTTCCGCTTGTTCCTCGGGCAACCCCCATCCTCATCCACAACATCATCACTCACATCCTCATGCTCACCTTCCTCCGACACACCATCTCCACCCTACTCTCTCCCACTCTATCCCCCACTCCCTCCTCTTACCATCCATGGGTGGGTCACCAGCAGTGGTTGGCGGCCCTCAGGGGGCCCTGGGAATAGGTTTAGGAGGACCATATTTAGGCCCTGACACCCCAGCGCTGAGAACTCTGAGTGAATATGCTCGCCCCCACGCTATGTCTCCACTTGGGGTGGCAAGTCGTGCCCCGGCACACCACCCACAAGTTCATCATGGTCATCCCCACGTCCACCCCTCATTCTTTCTTCCTCAGTTTCAGAATCATGCTTTAGCTCACCCACACCACTTGCCCACTGATGCAGCTACTGCAGCAGCCATCTTGGGATTTTTGTATGGTGGCAGCCTGGAAGGTGGTCCAGGTGTTGGTGGTCACCCGGGAATGGCAGGGGGCCCAGTACCTGGAGGGATTGGGGGTGCAGGATTGGGAGGTGTCGGCTTTCCTCATGCAATGGCTGCACACCGAGATCGGATAAAGCCAGGATTTGAGTTTAAGAGTGATGAGCGGGTTTACCCACCAGGGTCTATACCTGATCCTGCAGTTCTTGCTCATTCACATTCACATGCTCACGCCAGTGCCCATGCGCATGCACACTCTCTGCTCCTTGGAGGCAGTGCAGCGGGCAGTAATGAGGTATCAATCTATGGCACTCCGCCTCCACCAGCTCCACTTGGCCCACCTCACCTCCAGAACCCAACTCTGGCCCCTGTAACTCGACCTCCCAACCCTCCTGCTCCACAGTCCCTGTCGAATCCACCCCCTTCATCTCTGCTCCCACCCACACTCCCCTCTCACCCTTCATCTGCTCCCCCGGCTCCCCCAGCTGCCTCTGCCGCTCCTCCCCCGGCTCCTCCTCAACCTGCCCCACCGACCTCCAACGCTACCTCACTTCACCACCCTGTCCCCCATTCTTCCTTTCTCGGCTCCCTGTCCTCTCATCAGCCACCAGCCCCTGCCCCGGCCGCTGCCCCTGAGACCTACCCCACTCCCACTCGCTCTCCTGCCTCTTACGAGCGAGAACGGAGTGGAGAAAGAGAGCGGGAGAGGGAGAGGGACAGAGCAGCTCTGCCGGCCTTTGGGGACAGAGAGCGAGAAAGAGAGAGGGAGAGAGAAAGGGGAGGAAGTGTTGGAGGCGGAGGAGGAGGAAGCGGAGGAGGGGGAGGGGGAAGTGGAGCCAGTACAGGTGGAGGAGGTGGAGGAGAGAATCTGGGGCGTCTTCAGATGCTAAATGTGACGCCTCATCATCACCAGCATTCACACATCCACTCACATCTTCACCTGCACCAGCAAGACACAGGTACCCACTGCTACTAACTATGCAATTGTCTATACCAACTCATCAATCTTCAGATTTCACAGACGTGTAGCTCAGAAAATTCCTGGAGTCAAAAGTTTATCTTACAGAACTTGTTACAGGAAAGGATAAAGCTGGTGATGTTCTGTAAAGCACAGACACCAATAAAGAAGAAAGCCAGAGGTTTTCCGGTGGTAGTTTTTTGGGGTTTTTTCCCTTGCAGTAAATGTGTCTAGCCCAGAACAAATGCGCGTTTTTAAGAAAAACTAAAAATTATATTTGTGACCTATTTTAAAAGATTTCCCTCTTTATTGTACGAGTACATCTAAAATGGGCACGGCGCTGAAAAGTGTTGACCGAACACACTGATGGTTCTGCTCATTGGATAAACAAAAGCCTTATCCTTTAACTCCAGTATAATTACTTTTTGTATTAGTTTAGCTCAGCGCTGAACACAGCTTTTCTGTGATTGCATAGTTTTCTCTGAAACATCTGACCATTGTTATTCAAAGACATTTGTTTTATCAAGAGAAGTAAAGAGATGATTGTGCACTCAGATCTCTGTTTGGGAACAACAAGGAGCAGCTCACCCATCTTTAAATCCAAATTGTACATATTGACATTTGGAATGCACACTGACAAGTTTATATCTGGCTGTGATCATGAAGTTTCAGGACTTTTCTCATAAAAAGAAATCAAAATATATAACCAAGTTTGGCTATTCTCCTCTTTAAGGTTGTCTCTGTGTGAACTGCCTCTAGCACTGCTTCTATAGTTGGAAAGTTCCTAGGAAGTCTTGATTTGACCGTTTGCACTGTGTGCTCTGTGAACTCGAACCTTTGCAAGGAGCAAACATCTACTTTTGTGTCAAACCGACCCGACTTTCATGTCGAGGATCGCCCCTAGTGATTAAAAGCCGAGTTTGTGGCTAAAACGTGAAGACCTAGCAGCTGTTTTCAGTGGGAAAACCTGCTATGTCGAAGCTCAAAGGTGCGCAACCAGGAGCATGCTGATCATTTGAATTAATTACTGTGGGTGAATTCTGTTGTAACATCCTGAGGCATCTGAGGGAAAACATTTGGCTGAAACAGCCTCGATTATGCGTAACATCGTATGCAGGTACACAGCTTAATGAAAACATATTGTTTTCTTGGCAACACCACCACCAGCCCACCACCAGATCTAGCCAGATTTGGCTCCTTGTGAACTTGCCCAATTCTATAAAAAGAGATCCAGAGCTTATCACAGACACATGGGGTAGTGCTTTTGAATATAGATGACCTTAAAGGGGGGATTTAAATCAATATTAATGAGTCTTTATGGGCGGTGCCAGAATGTCATACGACAGATTATATTATTACTAAAGTACGAACTCTAAAGAAAATCAAACTTTATTTGTACTTGTCAATGTTTGTAAGGCTCTTAAGTTCATGTTTTTACCCCTTTATTGAATAAATGAGCCTAATGTCACAGTATCAGTAGTGACAGCTGCTCTGACTTAATCTAAAGCTTTTAAGTGTTAACAAACAGCGCTATAATGCAGCAACAATAATCTCCTGTATTTCCTATTACATCACTGGCATCCAGCGGCGGGCGGGGTTCACCCCCTGATGGACCCGTTGGCATCGGGGTCTCCATTGGCACGCCTCCCTTACCCAGGAGCCACACTAGGCACCCCTATCCTGGCACACCCCCTCACTGACAGCGAGGTGCTCCGCCAACAGCTGTTCGGTGAGGAGAAGGCTCCTCGTCCATGTACTAGTTCAGTTTTCTTCTCTAAAAACACCGTGTTGAAAGCTAAAGAAGAAACATTTTGACACTGGCGGCGATGAATGATCCCTGTTTTTCTTTCTCCCTTTCCCACTTGCTGCTGCGGCTGCTCTTTCCTCTCTGTTTTGGTGACAGGTGCTCCTTTCCGTGACTTGCCCCAGCCTTCCTCCCTCACCGGCCCTATGTCTGCAGCCCATCAGCTCCAGGCCATGCAGCAGGCCCAGAGCGCAGAGCTGCAGATCCAGAGACTGGCCCTGGAACAGCAGTGGATCCATCATCATCACCACCACTCCCTCACCCAGGATGAGTATTACAGGTACAGAGGCTGTGCATCCACTGCAGCTGCCAGTGTTTGACTCTAACTATTCAATTTTTTCAGATGATTTGTAACACAATAACCACTTAACAGTATAAACTTTAGGCTCTATCCTAATTACGACAAATATTAATACAAACCATCCTTAAATGCACTTCACAGGAACATGTTGAGGTCACAGTGATTCAGCTGTAGAATCAGGTACGACAGCAATGCTACAGGCCTGGCTGCCCTTCTCTGTTTTCATTTCCTCATGAAGGTCAGGCTGCTTGGTTTGGGGTCAGCATACACTCTATTTTACCAACATTGTGGGTTTTGAGTTCTTGGCTGCTAGCTTTTTGTAGCCTGGTCTCTTTGATAGATGCTGGTGAAGTGATGTTGTGTTAGCTGGAGTTTATAGTTGTTCCTGGCCCGGGTGCATTTTGCACTTTACCGTCATGTTCATGTTCTTTAAGTAAAATTAAAGTAGCTCATTATCTCCAGTCCTCATAGACCACATACTGTTTTCTCCTTCCACACGAACTGTGTAGCACAACTGAGCAGGAAAAGCAAATGTTGATTAACTTTTTTTTAAATCGGAAAGAATGATGCAGAAAATTGAAAAACAGATGGAACATAATTGTTCGATGAGTATCGGGTTGATTAGGGAAAGTGTGATTACTGACTTTAATACAATAATGTGCTACTTTTCTTCACTGCGGGTAAATATAATTTAATTACAGTGCTGTGTGACACCCAGCACTGCCTTGGGTGGTGGTATCCTTTTTTGGCTTGACCAACAGTCAGACCCTGAACACAGCTGGGTGGCTGTCATATAAGACAAATGGAAACCGAGTCTTTGAACATATAGGAAGCCAGAAGCTTTTTATTCATCCAAATATGCGCTGATAAATATGTTCTGATATAATGACCACTACTGTTACTGAGGCACTGTTTTACAGACTAATCCATCTGAACGCATTGCTGAGCCTTTAAGCTTTATCTTCTGTATATTTAAAATTAACAGAAAAAAATACTACAGAGTACTATCTTTTAAGAAATGATTAAAATTCCTTTACATTTTTTTTTTTGGATTTAGAAAGGACCTTTGGGTGGTAACAAAATGCTGCAAAGTCTGTGTTACCTTATTTTAATTTTACAGGTTTTCTTGGTATTTCTGATTTACTGAACACAAACCGGGTTAAAAACTGTTACAATGCTGATAATTTTCCGTGGAGCCACCAGCCCTTATTAGTCTGTTCAAGCTTTGAAGACTCCTATGGGTGGAAAACAATTAGAATTAACTCCATATGTCAGTTTGCAATAAAAATAAAGCTGTTTCTTTTATCCTTCATTTTTTAAGAGACTGTCTTGCATTTTATCACCTTAAACAAATAAATTCTGAATGCAGGAAGCAATCTTCCTGAATATACTAGCATTTCTCTCTTTATATTTATATTTAGTTTTTTATCTGTTGTTCCCTGGTCGCATTCATTAATACACAGTCCTGGTAAAAAGAAACTGCATCCTCAATTTAAAGGATACATCAGGACGTAATAAAATTCACCAGAAGCTTTCTTATGGCTTCCATAGCAAAAGCGGTTAAGTAGCAGCTTGGAACTGCTAATCAAATTCACTTGATTAATTGACGATCAATGAGTGTGGCTGTCAATAAAAGCAGAAGTTTTAGCAGATTGCTGGTTTGAAGCATTCAGGTTTGTGTTAACACAAAGCCAAGAAGGAAAGAATGAGCAGTGATCTTAGTCTGTTAGTCTGGGAAGGGTTATAAGGCCAATTTGAAGTGCAACAAATTCACCCCAGAGTCAGAGAAACGTAAAAAAAACCCAAGCGCTACATCTCAGACTCTATAGGCCAAAGTGAGCAAGTTAAATGTTAAAGTTCACGACAGCACAATTAGAAAAAGAACAAGTATGGCTTGTTTGGAAGAGTTGGCTGCAAAGCTGCACCTGGATAAACCGCAAGATTTCTGGAACAATATATGGCCTAATATGCCATGTTGTTTTCCTACTCAAATTTAGTAATGTCTTGATATGTAAAGTCTTAGAAGTTAAAGAGGGTGTACTTTCTTTTGATCATCACTGTAGTTGGTTGTGTGTTGGGGCATAGGAAGACCAAAATCAGTAAAAATGTCCCTAAATCTGACGTTTGGCCTCACACGTTGTTTGGATGTGTTCAGTAGCAGAAATCTGCATGCTACATTTTGATCTGCCTCTAAACAAGACTTGATCAGGCTGACTCTACAAACATCACTGATGTTATTTTTGTAGATGAAGACCGAAGGGAAGTTTTAATCACGGGGACGAGTCTTTGAAGCGTTTTCCGACACACTTGTGCCGAGATGAAATCAAACCTCCGTCCAATACCTTAGGTTAATGCACTCATTCGATTCCTCCTCTCACTTTTTAGTCACCTGAAGAAAGAGAGCGACAAGACCCTGTGAGGGAGGGGCACCAACAAACAGCAGCATGGAGAAAAACCAAGGGAGAGTGTGCGCAAGAAGAGAACACATACAGCGAAACAAAAAAAGCACTGAAGACTCCGAACAGAGGTCGGACTCGTGGACAGGGAAATCGCAGAAGGAAACGAGAAGATTTTGAAGGATTAACAAAAGAGGGAGGAGGGCGTGAAAACCTTGCACAGAGTCCCCGCGAACGGCACCAGACTCCAGCGCTTTCCTGCATAATGTTGTTTTGTATTGTGCTCTGTACAGTATATTAGATGGGGGCAGCAATAGTGAAGTACAGTATATGTAAAATACTTGATGCCAGAAGGAATGTGTACATGAGTCCCTTTTATGTCATTGCATGTAGCTATAGGCGCTTATTCTGAACTGGTGGAACTTTTGGTTCTATTTTTAGTAATTACCCCCTCCTTTGTATCTGAGGGGCGTTCAATATGCATGAGACCAGCATTTTAGTGTTCTGTTATCTTTACGATCAATAGCATTGTTATAATGATTAATGTTGTCCGTTTGTTGATAATGATATAATTATATATACAGCACATATTATTTGTATTATTTTTTTACATTTTCATGGTATGGCAGTCAGTTTTTATTTTTTACGTTCAATTTAACTTGTGAAACAAGATGCAAAGGAAGGCAAAAAAATCTGGAAATAAATTATAATCTTTTTTTTTTGCTAGTTTCTCGAGTGCTCGTGTGTGTGTGCACTGTGCCCCCCCTCAA
Organism: Copadichromis virginalis; assembly: GCF_057382275.1. Lineage (NCBI taxonomy): Eukaryota > Metazoa > Chordata > Actinopteri > Cichliformes > Cichlidae > Copadichromis > Copadichromis virginalis. The sequence goes on from NC_140628.1 coordinate 26,058,150, forward strand.
ACCCCACCTCTGCTCCAGCTCTTACATTCAGAGTATTTCCCCTGTCTTTGTTATATACAAGTCACTCATGCACAAAGCATATCAAATTCTTGATATGCCCCCCCCTCTCTCTTTCTTGCTCCCCTTCTTTCTCTTCATCGCTCACTCCCTCCCTCTCTTGGTGAGTGTGGCTAATAGGAGACACATGGGATGAGTGTGAGACATGGGAGTTGAGTCGCTCCAGTGAACACCAGCCACCCTGTAGAGTGAGCATTCCTTACTGCACTGTACAAATGAAGAGTAGGGAGAAAAAAAAAGATATAAAGACAGAAATGAAAAGAAAGGAGGAGCTGTGAGAGTGTGATTTACGGACACTGCTGAAGGCTGGGGGCTGTGTGTGTTCTCACCGCGTCCTGCCAGAGGAATCTCCTTCAAAACGGATACGGATCAGTGAATACGTCCTTTTTACATCAGGCAGACTCTCTGCTGGCGCACGGAGCTGCTCAAACAAACTTCACGTTATCGCAGCCTTTAATATTTTTACTGATGTGCTCTGTCTAACGTGGATCCTCAGAGGCCTCAAATCTGCCTCCCTTTTGTGCAATAAAAGCTCCTCGTACTGTTGTGGCACTGACTGATGGCCTTATGATGAAATATATATATTGTACAGGCCATTCTGTTGAGTTGGTATGTAGGTTGTGGGCCATTTAAAGTCACCTTGAATAAGTGTGTCAGTGTAATGTAAAGTGATTTCTAGCAGGACAAACCTGATTTCCCCCCCGGTGACATCGCATCTGGGGGTTATTATTAGCACTTCATCAGTCCTTTCCCAAGATGGATGAGGACGTAGGGAAAGGTATAGATGAAAGACATATGAGGTTGTTTGAGGGATTCTATGTGGCTGGCATTTGCCTCTTTTTATAAGTGGACAGAAAACAAAGAAATATTATTTTACTGCTTGTTACTGCAAATATCTAATCAGCTGATCATGTGGCAGCAGCTCAGAGGATTTGGGCTTCTAAACATGGTCAAGACAACCTGCTGAAGTTCAAACTGAGCATCAGAATGAGGAAGAAAGGTGATTTCAATGACTTTGTGCGTGGTGTGGCTGCTGGTGCATGAGAATTTCAGAAAATGCAAATCTATTGAGATTTTCTAACACAATGAGAAAATTGTAGCCGCTCTTTGGCATCAACAGGGCATTTTCACCCAGAGGTCAGAGGAGGGCAGCCAGACCGCTGGCAAGAAGTCAGGTGAGTAAAGTTTTCTTAGTGTATTTAGATACCTGCTAATAAGTAATTAGTAGGTATCTGCATCTGATACAGTTTGATAAACAACTGACAGCTTAGCACTCAAACGTTTTGTCCACATACTGGCCCCCAAGAAGCAACATGGCGTCAGCTAAATGGCTAAGGTTGATGTTTCAAACCAATGGGTAATGTCCTTAGACAGTATAAAACATAGATGTAGTCACCGTGACTACATCTATGTAGTGACTTTGAATCCAGAAGTGACAGATGAAAGGGAGACGTGCTAAGTTATTCACCTAACCCTATTTAGCTTGGTTAGCAAGCTATGTTCATAAAGTGAATGGGTGCTAGGAAACAGTTAGCTAAAATGCTAGAATTTCACTCACCAAAACTGACCCGCAAACCTCTCAGGTGATCTGCATCACACAACAAGACATAATGTCAGTAAGATAATCCAGTAAAGATTCAACAGTTCACACATTATGAAAAAGTCCAGTGTATTGACTCAAACTCATGCGTGAGGTCTAACAGGCTCAGATGGGAACACCTGTCAATCAAAACGGTCACGCCCCTGGATCCAGGTGAATGAGTTATGAAAAAATTTCCCCACTCATAGATTTTTTTTTTAAGAAAAGGGAAAATGGAAGTTTATTCTCACCACTAAAAATAAAACATTCTTGGAGCTTCCTGACTGAAAAATCTAAACTAAAATGTAAAGTTATCTCAAAACTTTCTAGTTATTTTTTTTACATTTTTAGTTCTTTTCTCAGATGTTTGAGTTAGTAAGTAGAAATTTAGAGATACCCAACTAGAAAATTTGACTTATAGATGGCAATTTATGTATTGATTAATTTTTGCCTTTAAGTGGTGGAAGCTTCCATAGAGAAACTACCCATGAACACAAAACCTTTTTTGTACCAGGCTGTAAAGATGCTTTTTAATACTATAAAGTTGGACATTTTAACAAAGGAGTCTGTAGGGATTGATTCCCATCTGTAGCCAGCCAAAAGTTGCCCCAAAAATAATTTTGGTTTTTGCTACTTTCATCTCAGAAGTAGGAAAGAATTCCCAGGAGTTTGCCTCAGGTGACTGTCATGTTTTCCAGCCTCAGCAGATGGACTCAGAAACCAGTACCTTTCCTGCTTAAATAAATCCAGTTAACCCGGAGAACTTTCAGGTCACCATTTGTTAAACCGTCTTTATTAGATTAGTGTTTCAACCATTCATAACCTTGCAGTTACACTCTACTCAATGTAACTGCCATTCATTTCATTATGTTTAATGACCAGTTTCACCGATTTATCCATTTCGTTTGGCTATCAGTTTAATAATTTTTAGCTCTCTATATCATCTCACATCTTGCTGTAATTGCATAAGTACAGCAATACATGACATGATACTAATTTGCTTTAATTTTGTTTACAGTAAATTACTGTATAAGGTCACAGATCAACACACTTAACACACAAAAATAACAGGGCCAGATTTAACACTCAAAGAAGTTTATGCATGTTCTACGTGCTATAATCATTTATGAGCCCTTGGAAGCTCTTTCCATGTATTTAAGTGGATGGGCACAATGTCAGGGTTGCTGCATACTATTTCAGATTTATTCAAAATAAAGTTCATAATAGTAGAAACACATGTTTTAAAATATAAGCTCTTCATCAGTATTCAAGAATCTGAGAAGCGAGACCTGGAACAGACGAAGAGCCAAATATGATGCACTAACGTTCAAATGGTGCCACAGACTATGTGAAGTTTCAGTGTCATATGTTTGGGTTTGAACTCGCAGTGACTAATTTGGTTTAGTTCCTGTTCCAAATTTTCCTCCAGCAAAAATATCTTCTTCTCCACATGTTCCGTTTTCATTCAGCTGTTTTGCCTAAGAGAGAGTTTTATAACACGCTTTGCTTCTTCCTCTAAAATATCTGCACCACAGTCATCTTTCTTGTCCCTTTGGAGCTGTCGTGTTTTTCCCCGCTGCTGATCACATGATCACACCTGTTAACTCTCCCTTTCATTGTCCACTTTTACTGTTTCAGTCTCGTACTGTGGCTCCTCTGTTAGTCGTACCTTTCATAGCCCTGACGCGTCAACACTCTCATAGTGATTCTGAAATCTACTGGGAGAGACACTCACCCTGGTCAGTGAAACTTCTACTTGAACAAATCCCCCAACATCTCATTCATCTATTGGAGTGTCGTCCCAGCCTGCGGCAATGACAGGCAAACTGCAAAGTGGCACAATTGCTGGCGGAGAACTGAGTCTGTGGCTTTTTCACCTTCTCTCACCCAGACAATCAATCTCCCCTGACCTCTTGCTCACTGCAGCCCAGAGAAGATGATCCCAGTGGATGATCTTGAGGCGTTGCTGAGCATCTTTAAGCAGTTGTAGACAACAGGCGGGTGATCAGAGTGAGAATTGGACCAGAGAGGCCTCTGCCTCCTTCCACTGCACATCGGTTTGACAACATCTTCACCATTTCAGCATCGAAACAGAAATATGATTTTCTTTAGTAAAAGTTAAACTAGCATTTTATGAAGAGGGTTGATAAAACGTTTTGCTTTAGTGATCCTAGCCACATATTTTGCCTCTTGGAGTTGTACTCGGGTGAGGCTCTTCTGTGTTTTCAGTTTGCATAGTTTTCCGATGTTGTGCAAGATTTCTCTGAGAGCTTAGGTTTCTCCTGCGGTCAAAATATCCATGAAAAGTTAATGTTAATAGTTGGATATGGGACACACTTCCAAATGAGATTTGCAATCCAGTTCGATTAAAAACTTCTACATCAGACACAGGGAACTACAGCTGGACAAGCAATGATGTTATCAGAATCTGATCCAGTGAAGATTTTCATTAGATTTCCCTGAACCCTGGTAAGGGCAACAGTCCTGGGTGTACGTCACCTCTCTCCCTTTGATAGCTGGGGCACCAGTGCAGGTGCTTCTTTAGAATGTGAAACAGATAACAGACAAGTATGGCACAAATAATGCACTGCAAATGCTTCCACAGTATAACAACCATCCTCCGTGCCACCTCGCTCTCTGACGTCGACATGTGCACTGACACAAATGATGGCAAACCTACGAGCTAGATGATGGCAAACCTACGAGCTAGCTTAGGCAAGCAGTCCAAGCTGAAAAACACCCTCTCGGTTTGTCATTCTATTTAAGCTGCAGAATTTCCCTGCATCACTGCCTGCTGTTTCAACCATTCCACCACCCCGACATCCACCTGTGTCCTTCAAAGCAAAGGGATGTTTAGCTCATCGCTCCAACATTTCTATGTGTATCATATTTGCAGGGAGTGATGAGCCAGACCCCAAAACACAGACTGTAATTGGCTGGTGTTATAAGTCATTTCAAATGTGAGATGTCTGGCTGAAATGTAGGATTGGGTGCGGCTGCACGCAAAGGATGTGAAGAGAAACAGCAAAAGAAAAAAAAAAGGAAGGGGCACCGATTTCTCATTTGAAAAAGCAGCATGATTACTTGAAACTCAGATTGTATTTCATTGAATATTTACACACGCTGCATTATGTTATCTCCAAGCCAGCAATGCAGACATGTGTGAAACTTGCAAGAATGTGTACATATGGTCTGCAATGATTCTTTGAGGACAGATCATCCAAAGCAGGGGGATTGAACATTTATTACACCTTTTATTTTACTACTAGCCATAGCTGAACACAAACCATAGCAACCAGCTCAAGAAGGCAGGGGTGACTACATATGTCTGGGTGCCATCACCGCCATGCGAGTCTTTTAAAGTCAGGTTTAAAACAAATAAAAAGAATGGCAAAGGTGACTGGACAAATGAGAGAGCTGAGTTTTAGAGTGCCTATTCGAATAGAAATGGAAGCAGTGGTGCGTTGGTGAGTCAAAGGCGCAGAAAGGGATAAAAAAAAAAAACTCAGTCACTGTGAGGATCAGCATGTGGTAGTGCGTGTGTTGGAGCAAATGCAGCGCTGGGTTTGAACATGATGTGAAGGGCACATTGTTATTAAAGACAGAGTAGTCTGATTTGAAATATTTATGAAATTCAACACATTTTAAAAGCACGGGTTTACCAAATGCATTTGTAGATGAATAAGATGCCAGCACAGAGCAAGAAGTGGACAGAAAGCTTTTGATGGTGATAAATTATTTCACAGTGGGTCCAAATGAGCACACGTTCGTTCATGTTTGTAGGTTTCAGGAGCGGCTGAAGGACTGCAGTGGTCACGCTCAAAAAACAAAAAGGAATGCAGGAAAAACATCTGAAGAAAGAAAGTAATGATGTTCAGCAGAGATCTGTCAAGTGAAATTATAAAACAAAGCACACATAAAAGCCATCTTTTCTTTTGTCAAATAGTGGTTGGATAGTCTTCAGATGAATATGTGTGATACACATACAGGGGGATTTGGGTTTGTTTCGCAGCCACAGGACCTGGGGGTACCTTGCAGTCGTTAAGTCGACCATGAGCTCCTCTGTATACCAAAGTGTTCTTGAGTCAAATATATCTGTGTTCGACAGCTAAAGCTTGGTTGAAATTGGGTTGTGCAACAGGATGATGATCCCATGCAAAAGCAGCAAATGTACAACACAATGACTGAAAAAGAAAAGAATAGAGGCGACTGAAATGCTGTGAATAAACAAATGAACCCACACTGAACTGAAGACTGAGCCAAAATTTCCCCACAGCAACGTGAGAGACTGATAAATTCATAAAGAAAGCTTTAACTTCACGTTATTGCTGCTAAAGGTGATTATTATTTTCAATTACATCTTAACACATAACATTTAAAAATTGAAATTGGGAGTACTTTCTTTTTCATGACTGTACCTGAAACATTTAATATGAGCACAGAGTTTAAGGTAAGTACTTTCTGAGAGGTTCTACCAAACACCAGAGGTGCGATGTCACAAAACAAGGTCATCTGCGCTGTTGAGACATTTTTGTATTCACACTTCATGAAAATTGTCCCATAGCATCTTTCCCTAAATCCAAGTCCTTTATAAAAATGATTTGTAGTAGAAACTCCAGAAGTCGTTATTGTGTCATTATTTTAATTGTCTCCTCGTTGTTGTAAGTGGTTTACTGAAAGGAGCACCTGTGTGTGCATGAGAGCTCTCAGCGGGTCTCTCTCCAATAAGTGAGAGTACGATAAAATAATGTTGTTCGACATTATTATGAGACGTGAAGTGTGCCTGCTGAGCTTTTTCCACATTTACAATCTGGAAGCATTTTAAATCAACCTAAATCTGAACTTAGAAACGCAGCATTTAGATTAATTTACTGACTTATTAAACCTGTCTATATATTGAAGTCTGTCAGCCAAATTCCCAGACTTGAATAGAGCCTAGTCCAAAACTAACCCAGTGAAGAACTCCACTGGAGAGACTGACTTACTGACTCTGGAAACTGAGGCTGGAACTTCTAAACTGGTCTAGAATTGAAGTTTCTTTTTATTTCACCTAAAAAATTGGGGGTAATATAAAATTTTCACTGATTTTCACATTTGATATGACATTGACCCAATTTCCACTCATGTTAAATCAGCTCGAGCTGTCATTGGTACCTACAATCACACAAAATTTCAAACGATATACTTGAGACTGTGGACACTAGACTGCTAACAAACAAACAAACGGACAAACACACTAACAAAACCAATTACATGCAAAACTCCCAAAGTAACTTGGTGGAAATGTCTGATTTAAAGATTAAACTCTGAGGGCTATATCTCGGTTAAAGTAAGCCCCTGACAGTAATTTACTTATAGCAGAGCTTTTATTCCAAGGCAACTGCAGTAAGTTAAAAGTAGGAAGACAAATCAAGTCATATTAAGAAACCAATCCTGACCTCAAACTGCGTACAATTAACACATCTACCAAACCAAACTTGGCACATTCCTGTCCAAAAAGGCCTGGTCTGGCTTTGCACTTGCTGGGTCCAAACCAGGTCTGGATGAGAGGCAAGAAATAAAAATAAACTAAACACAAACACATCTTCAAACACAGCTCGCTTGCAAGCACTGCATGTTTCATGTTTAGAGGTCACAGGGCAGTTACTGCTGCACACCTGAACTTAGCTTTATTACCTACACCGTGAAATGGGCTGATTAACACGTATATCAGCTTCACATAACACAAAATACTCGACCCTGCTGCTGCTGCATGTGTACGCTGACAAACAGGCCAAGATGCTGTCTTGATGCATGCTCAGTCATCCAGGACGTAGCATTTCCAGTGCGAGAAACGACTGAAGAAGTGACTAAATGTATCTCCCACTGAAAACTTTTTAGGAGGCGAAAATGCTGCGTCACAGCTGCTCGCAACAAGTCCCAATGTAACCCCTGAGTATAGATAATGGCCACATGATGCCAAAAAATGGAGTGAGGAGCTGGTGAAAAACGTCTTTGTGTTTCCTGGTGAATCAAACCGTTATTTCAAACTATTTTTTTAAAGATCAAAAATAGCAAAAAGTTCTGTGGTCTCCTAAATGTTACACCCCTGTCCAGACCCTGAAATACTAATTAGAGTTGAACACCCTGTGTGCTGCGCTCTGTGCCTGCACGCCACACTGAGGAAACCGTTTCCCTTATTTTGAGTAAAAATTCAAAGCATGTTGTTCCAGTTTCTCAGAAATTTAAATTTGTTGTAGCTGTCCTTTTTATGCAGCTTATATTTTGGTTTATTATGTTTTTAAAAAAATCACAGGTGATGCTTTTCACTGAGCTACATTTTTGCCATATTAACTGTTTAAAGCCTGAACTATCAAATAATTCTTTTTTTTTTTAATTCAACATTTATTGAACCTCCTGACTTTAAAAAAAGATATATAGATTAACATATAAATGAATTTGTTACATATTTGTTACATCTGGCCTTTTATTTCTTTTTCTTTTGCAATTTATTGCCTAAAAATGTGGTGAGATATTTATTCCCGTTTTTCAATGTATCAAATATGATACACTATGAGTTAAGGAGTTAAAGGTATCCTCTCTTTGGCATCACACAGATCAATCAGTGACTTAAATCAGTCTGATGCTTGAGCTTCTGGCTCACAGAAACTACTTGTATACATGCCCCCACCAAAGAGGTGACAGTGTTCAGTGTCCTTATAACAGGTTTTGGCGACTGGGGATCAGACTGCCCCTCCTGTACATGGTGGGCTTATGAGGGACTGGGTGCATGTTACTCTTTCTGGCTACAGGGTGGGACCAAGGCAACTCTACCCTGGGGAGGATTAACAGATCCCTTGTTCTTCCCTTTATAGGGGTTTTCTGAATAGCTCTTGTCTGACCCCTCACTCAGAAGCAGTTTTGCTTGGGAGACCCTTCCAGCGGTAAATTGGCCCTCACAATATATCTCCTGGCATTACACAGGCGCACAGACCCCTTCATCATGACAAGGTGGAGGGATATCTGGATCCTAGTTATCCATCTGACTAGGATGCCTACTGGGTGCCTCCCAGGTGAGGTTTTTCAGGCCTTTCCTACTGGGAGAGGACCTTGGGGAAAAACCAGAATACATCAGAGAGATTAGATCCTTCAGCAGGCTTGGGAAGCCTTGTTGTCTCCTTGGAAGAATTGAGTTGGCTGCCCCCACTATTCAGACCCAGACCTAAGAAAGTGGCTATGGATGGATGGATGGATGATAGGACGACAATAATTTGGTATAACTTTGAGTACTTGAATGTCCAAATGTGCCTTTAAACCAAAGCGATAAAGTCAACGTGAGCCATAATCTCTTTTTAAAACCTGGTAGGAGCTCAGAGTTGTATAACTTTGAGCATGAGGTGCAAAATACAGTCAAGATCTACAAACTTTTAGTCAGCAGGAGAAAACATATCATTTTACAGTCAGAGGCATATCTGCCAAGTCTGCCCATGAGTTTGGAGATTACTACACACACCATCAGCCAGGACAGTGTGCTACCAACCCACCTCCCAGCAGCCAAGTTTTAATTAGTTCATACCACTTCTCATTTTAGTCTCTCACCAGGAGCCAAGTACACGAAGTACAAATGACACAAAGTTGTCCTCCAGACAGAAGGAGGGTGTAAATGTACAAGTCACAGTACTGTCATGACTTACTGGGCTGTCTTCAGCTTAACTAGCATCACATGTATGACAGGAAACAGGCCTAATTCAGTTATTTGTGAGGCATAAATCAAGCCTCCATGAAGAATAAATAATGTGACCTTAATACTGCTTTCAGTAGAATTTAATCTGATTCTTTTTAGCAGATTGTTTCATATATGCAGTCAGGTGAAGAGTAAAGTGTGTTATTAATGTTTCCATGGGAATTTAGAGGGTATGCAAAAGCCAGGTGCTGCTCATCAAAAGCAGTTTTAGACCAGTTTGCTAGTCTGGAGTATTCAGTTGTGTGTTAAGACAATGCCGCAGTCGTCCCAGGACTAGACACTTCAAATTCACCCCAAGTTACGCCGTGCAATATTCAGAGAAACTACAACTATGTTGATGTTACAGTGAACGATGGCTAACACGTCTGGAGTAGCAAGATTTACTGCTGTGGAAACACTGAATCCCAAAGTGATGATGGAGATGAGTGGGATTAACTTGTTTTTGCATCAAAATGATTCAAACATATAAATGAAATACATTAAATCACGTAAAATATCTGTTATTGATGATAAACACAAAGAGAAACATTAAAGAAACCATAAACATCCCTGTTTAAACCATAATGGGCTCATAGATAATCCCTCTTGGTCCCTAAAATAACTCAGTGAATACATGAATTCAATAATGTATAATTATGGCTCATTCTTTACAACAAATACTTTTGGTATTTGTAGTTTAAAAATCAGAAGAGTTTCCTCAGCACTGCTTCTTGTGCATGCATTTATGGTGCAGAGGCCTATATTATGTGGTGACTAGACTACCTTCATATTTTTAATATGCGAGTTCACCAGCTCACAGAAAATAAATCCACATGGAGTATATTGGACAGGAGGCGATATGAACCCTGCCAAATACTTAAGATTGATGGGAAACTATGAAGGAAAAGCTCCACCTAGTGGAGTGAAGTGTAACTTTTTTCCTTCTGCTTTTTATATTCCTGCAGCAAAAAGACTCACACATCCCATTCAGCTAAAAGGAAGAATATGTCAGGATTTTTCCCATATAGAAAACAGGTTTTGGGCATTTCCCCTTTAGGAGTTTCAGAAGAACTGTGGTAAAAGTATTTTAAGCATTTTAAAGTAAAAATTATTTTAGTTAAGGTAACACACATGTGGACTAATTGTCCCCCAAAGTCCTGTTTTGAGCCAGACCTTCACGTGAACTGACCGTGGAAAGCAGAGAACACAAGACATAAAAACAAAACAGGTTTTTAATCAATATTTTATTCTGAAAGGATCGATCTAAGGTTATAAGCAGTTTATAAAAGTTTATTTTCACATCATCTACTGCTGCTACAGTTTATGCACACAAGGCATAATGAAATCCATGCACATTTGCCAACATAATCCACAACTAACATTTCACACTTTACATTCCCTGTTCGAGCTCATCGTGTGTTTTTCTTTAGAGGTAAATACTACGTGATTATAATTTTACACATTCATGGATCCTGAACCACATTCTCCCTCTTGTGCACACTTCTAACGTGTCTGCCGAGAGACTCCATCCATTTGAAGGATTTGCCACAGCAGTTACACACAAAGCGTTTCCCCTCGGTGTGGATCGTCTGGTGTCTGTTCAGAGCGCTCGTCGTGATGAAGGTCTTGCTGCATATTTCACACCTGTACGGCCTCTCTCCCGTGTGAGTCCTGATGTGAGCTGCCAGGTGGGAGCAGTTACTGAAGCGTTTTTCACAGACGGAGCAGCTGTAGGGTTTGTCTTTGCCCTCCTCGTTGCCGTGGAGGTGGTGGTGATGGTGGTAATGGTGGAAATGTAAGGCTTGGTCCTGCAGACTGGCTTTCAGACTGGAAGGAGAGGAGATGAAGTCTTTGATGTCTGACTCGAGGGCTTCGAGCTGGTCAGCATCGTGACCCATCCAGAAGTCCCTGTGGCTCTTCTGCTGCTCCTCCTTTTTGACCTCTGAAGTCTCTGGATGCTCCTCATCCATCTGCCCCAGGCTGCTGCCTCCATCCTCCTCCTCTTCCTCGCACTGCTCAGGCTCGGCCTCAGGCTCAGAAGCATCCACTGCAGGGTCTGACTGAAGAGGAGGAGGAGGAGAAGGACGGTGGCGGTGATAGGTTTGCTGCAGCAGCTGGGCTGCAAGACATTTGTCTGATGGAGGCTCTGAGCAAAAGACAAAAGACGCCGGAGTTATTCATTTTTAACTCAATATACAGACATTATAAGGAAAAGCTGCACGGGTTTGGCTATAAAGCGGGTTTAATTCAAACCTACCTGCCTTGAGAAGCTTCAGCTCCAATCTGAGACGGCTGATTTCCAGATCTTTTGAACGACAGAGCTCCTCTTTGTATTCGGCTATTGTCTTTTCAACCGCTCCAAATATCTCCTCCGCGGCCACCATCAGCCTCTCGCTCAGAAAAGCTTTCAGTGAATGCATCCTGGACATTTAGACGGGAGGCTGCCAGCTCTCGGTGGCTCCTGAACACGTATTTGTGCGGGTCCGTGAACGTCACGCTTGGATTGTAAACACGGACATGAAACTAGTGAGGTGAGAAATGTGCAACACGAGAAAACAGCGCCACCTTCTGGCGTGGAGGACAAGAATAAACGTTACGCCTTGATGATAAAATAAAAAAATATTCTTTACTATGATTTCTGTTCTATTTAAATATTATAAACAGTGCTGTTAAAAAGAATTTTCCTCTTTTTTGAATATTTGTGACACTTACATTTTTTAATATCAATGCTAATAAAAAATATGTCCTTCTTCAGAACACCAGTGTGCTTGAACTTCAGCACAGAAAAGAAAGCCTGATATTCTGGTAGAGAGCAGAATTCACGGTTCCCTCAATTACAGCAAATCATCCAGGTCCCGAAGCAGCAAAGCAGCCCCACTAAAACCATCATGTTTGAGTGTCGGTGTGATGTTCTTTTTATGAAATGCTGTTTTAATTTTATGTCAGATGTAACAGCACTCAAACCCTCTACAAAGCTCAGCTTTTGTCTCATCAGTCCACAGAACAGTTTCCCAAAAGTCTTGGAGATCATCAAGATGTTTTTTTGGCAAATGTGTGATCTTTTTGGTTAGCGCTCTCCCATGTGCGCCATTTTTGCCCAGCCTCTTTCTTGTTGTTAAATCATGAACTCTGATCCTTTGACTGAGGCAAGTGAAGCCTGCAGTTCTTTAGATGTTCTGGGTTCTTTTGTGACCTCCTGGATGAGTCATTGATGTACTCTTGGAGTAATTTTGATAGATTGATCACTCCTGGGAAGCTTCACTGCTGTTCCAGGTTTTCTTAATTTGTAGATAAGTCTTATAAAAGGTTTTATAACCCTTTAGAGACTGACAGATATCAGTGAGTTTGTTTCTCAGCTGTTATATCAGGGTATGCCGTGTAGCTTTTTAGATTTATGTATTTTTAGCCTACTTCATTTTTTCAGACAAGTTCTATTTAAAATATTGTATATGATCCTGTATGGGGTTTTTTCTTGGCTGTTTATTCTTGTCTGCTGACAAAACACACACACACTCTCACATACATTCACTTCATCATCCCAGCTTCAAAGCCCTTCCTGTTCAGGCCTGGCCCCGATATTGCTCACAGCAGGATATCAGCTGTAAGCCTGTTCAGTTGATTTCTCCTGTTCATTCCAGCAACTTTTTCAACTCAGTTTTTGAAGTTTTCAGTTAGGAAATAACAATCATTGCCTCCATATAAGGACCCATATGTCAACAAACCCCTGAACTCATTGCCCCAACTCTGGGAAAAGCTTGTGAGGGAAGAAGTGTAAAGAGCTTGGGTACATACATGTCAACAAAACAGCAACCACAACAAAGAGAGGAGGCAGGAGGGAAAGGAGTCCCAGGATTAAAGGAGAAATTGTGGAAATTATAGTTATTATAAGGGCAGCATGGTGGCACAGTGGTTAGCACTGTTGCCTCACAGCAAGAATGTCCTGACTTCAATTGCACCATCAGGCCAGGGTCTTTCTGTGTGTTGTGCCCGTGTCTGTGTAGGTTCTCTGCAGGTACTCCAGCTTCCTCCCACAGTCCAAAGACATGCAGTTAGTGGGGTTTGGTTAACTGGATACACTAAATTGCCCATAGGTGTGAATAGTCTATGTGTTAGCCCTGCGACAGACTAGTGGCCTGTCCAGGGTGTACCCTGCCTCTCGCCCTAAGAAATCATCAATAAAAATCAGTGGCCTGGTTCCACTGGCAGCCATTCCTTTCGGTATGCTTGATGACCTATTTCTTTGCTTTATCCATACTTTTTTCTTCACATCGTTCTGCCAAAAGCTGGTTTCATCTATGCATTTTTCAGGCTTGTGCAGGCTCTTTTAAAGTCAAATCTGACCTTCTTGTTCTTGAGTGTAACAAGTGTTTTTCACCTTCTTGTAAACCTTTTGCATTTCCTTTCATGAGGGCATCTCTTGATTGTTGACAATCACACATCTACTTTGTCCAACCACTGGTAGGACCTGGATGTCAGCCACTTCCTCTATCTGCCGGTGGTACATACCGTGCAGGAGCTTACTTATCCTTCCATGATGGTTCCTCCTATTTATTGGGTTTCTGCTGCCTGAGGCATTCACTGAGCACATGGTCAGTTGGGGCTGTCTTCCTGATGTATTCATGGATGTTTTTTGTCTCATCCTGGACTGTGGTACTGACACTCCCCCAGCCGCCTTCCTTCTGCTTAGCATACAGCCTCAGAATGCTGGACTTGGGGTGAAACCCTCCATGCATGGTAAGGTGGTCTTCCTGGTCTCGATGTCAGTGGCTTCCATCTCCTCCTTTGGCCAACTTATTATCCCAGCAGGGTACCTGATCATGGGGAGGGCGTAGGTTTTGATAGCCCAGAACTTGTTCTTACTGAATAGGATAAGAGACCTATGATTGTGTTGAAAGCAATCACATGTTGATTGTACACCACCCTTTTATAATCAGAGACAGAAGTACTTTGTATGTATATATATATAAAAAAAAACACCCAGCACGCCCCTGCGGGCGGTTTATCCTTCAAGCTCGGGTCCTCTACCAGAGGCCTGGGAGCTTGAGGGTCCTGCGCAGTATCTTAGCTGTTCCCAGGACTGCGCTCTTCTGGACAGAGATCTCCGATGTTATTCCCGGGATCTGCTGGAGCCACTCGCCTAGCTTGGGAGTCACCGCACCTAGTGCTCCGATTACCACGGGGACCACCGTTACCTTCACCCTCCACATCCTCTCGAGCTCTTCTCTGAGCCCTTGGTATTTCTCCAGCTTCTCGTGTTCCTTCTTCCTGATATTGCTGTCATTCGGAACCGCTACATCGATCACTACGGCCGTCTTCTTCTGTTTGTCTACCACCACTATGTCCGGTTGGTTAGCCACCACCATTTTGTCCGTCTGTATCTGGAAGTCCCACAGGATCTTAGCTCGGTCATTCTCCACCACCCTTGGGGGCATCTCCCATTTTGACCTCGGGACTTCCAGGTTATACTCCGCACAGATGTTCCTGTACACTATGCCGGCCACTTGGTTATGGCGTTCCATGTATGCCTTGCCTGCTAGCATCTTGCACCCTGCTGTTATGTGCTGGATTGTCTCTGGGGCATCTTTACACAGCCTGCACCTGGGGTCTTGCCTGGTGTGATAGACCCCAGCCTCTATGGATCTTGTGCTCAGAGCTTGTTCTTGTGCTGCCATGATTAGTGCCTCTGTGCTGTCTTTCAGTCCAGCTTTGTCCAGCCACTGGTAGGATTTCTGGATATCAGCCACCTCCTCTATCTGCCGGTGGTACATACCGTGCAGGGGCCTGTCCTTCCATGATGGTTCCTCGTCTCCCTCCTCTTTCTTGGGTTTTTGCTGCCTGAGGTATTCACTGAGCACTCGGTCAGTTGGGGCCATCTTCCCAATGTATTCTTGGATGTTCGTTGTCTCATCCTGGACTGTGGTGCTGACACTCACCAGTCCCCGGCCCCCTTCCTTCCGCTTAGCGTACAGCCTCAGGGTGCTGGACTTGGGGTGAAACCCTCCATGCATGGTAAGGAGCTTTCTTGTCTTTATGTCAGTGGCTTCTATCTCCTCCTTTGGCCAGCCTATTACCCCAGCAGGGTACCTGATCACGGGCAGGGCGTACGTGTTGATGGCCCAGATCTTGTTCTTACCATTCAGCTGACTCCTCAGGACTTGCCTGACCCTCTGCAGGTACTTGGTGGTTGCAGCTTTTCTAGTGGCCTCTTCATGGTTCCCATTCGCCTGCGGGATCCCCAAGTACTTGTAACTGTCCTCTATGTCTGCAATGTTGCCTTCTGGTAGTTCAATCCCCTCAGTTCTGACTACCTTCCCTCTCTTTGTTACCATCCGACTACACTTCTCCAGTCCGAACGACATTCCAATGTCATTGCTGTATAGCCTGGTAGTGTGGATCAGTGAATCGATGTCTCGTTCACTCTTGGCATACAGCTTGATGTCATCCATGTACAGGAGGTGGCTGACAACTGCTCCGTTCCGTAGTCGGTATCCGTAGCCAGTCTTGTTAATGATCTCACTGAGGGGGTTCAGGCCTATGCAGAACAGCAGTGGGGACAGAGCATCTCCTTGGTAGATCCCGCACTTGATGGTGACTTGTGCTATGGGCTTGGAGTTGGCCTCTAGTGTTGTACGCCACATCCCCATTGAGTTCCTGATGAAGGCTCTTAGGGTCCCATTGATCTTGTACAATTCTAGGCATTCCAGTATCCAGCTGTGGGGCATTGAGTCATAGGCCTTCTTGTAATCAATCCAGGCAGTGCACAGGTTGGTCAGTCTGGTCTTGCAGTCTCGGCTGACTGTTCTGTCTACCAGTAGCTGGTGTTATGCGCCTCTGGTATTCTTGCCAATTCCTTTCTGTGTCCCGCTCATGTATTGACCCATGTGCCTGTTCATCTTAGCCGATATGATGCCTGACAGGAGCTTCCATGTAGTACTGAGGCAGGTTATTGGTCGGTAGTTGGAGGGGACCGGTCCCTTCTTGGGGATCAGGACCGTCCGGCCTTCAGTTAGCCATTCCGGGTGTCTCTCGTTAACTAGCAGCTGGTTCATTTGTGCTGCCAGACGCTCGTGGAGTGCAGTCAGCTTCTTCAGCCAGTAGGCGTGAACCATGTCGGGCCCTGGTGCTGTCCAACTCTTCATACTGGAGACCCTTTCTTGGATATCTGCCACTGTGATGGTTACTGGACCCTGTTCAGGGAGGTCGCTGTGGTCTGCCCTCAGATCCTCTAGCCACTGAGCATTGCCGTTATGGGTTGCATCCTTCTCCCATATGCTCTTCCAGTATTGCTCCGTCTCCAGCCTTGGTGCTGTTCTCTTATTGTTCCCTTGCCACTGAGAGTACACCTTTGCTGGTTCTGTGGAGAACAGCTGGTTTATTCTCCTGCCTTCTATCTCTCTGGTGTACCTCCTCAAGCGGCTGGCCAAAGCTGTGAGTCTTTGCTTGGCAGTTTCCAAGGCCTCAGGTATGGACAGCTTGCTGTATTTCTTAGGCACCTTATTTGTCGCACCTTTCTGCAACTCTGTTAGTTGGCTAACCTCCCTCCGTGCTACTTTGATCTTGCCCTCTAGCCTCCTTCTCCATGGAGGGTACTGCCCCTTGTGGCTGTTCAACTTGTAGCCAAGCATCTCACTGATCACTGCTGCCGTATTGTAGATCAGCTTGTTAGTGTCGGTAATCGTGGTTGTAGTGCTGCATTAACATCATCTAGCAGACCTTCAAGCTTGGCCATGATCCTATTTTTCAGGTCAGTTCCTCTCGCACTCAACGATCCTTCTCCTATCGCACTTGTGATATCGCCCCCCTGACCTGGCGTCCTGACTCCTCCTTGCCGTAGCATTTGTGTTGTACCTCGTCAATCTCTAGCTGTGAGAGCAGTCCCTTCTTTCGAATGTTGGAACACTGAGCTACTAATTGTTTCGCCGTCATTGTGGATGTTGGGTATCGAAGAATCCATAGGTCCCTCATCCTATTCATGTAGCCCCTTCCGCCGGGGTTACTTGCGTAGTAGCATTCCAACAACGCCCTGTTTTCGTCTCTTGCCCACCGATGCCTTCTTGTTCCAGTAGCCCACTTTTCGTCAGGGTGCCCTGGTTCCTCAACACCTGACGCGGACCTTGTTGATCCGGGCGACGTCCGAGCCGGCATGCCTTCATATTTATCTGTCTCGCTCATGTCTGCTTGCTTAGCATAGGGGGTCTAGCCTTAGGACCCTTACTGGATACAGACGCCCCAGGCAGGAATCGAACTTGCAATCCTCTGTTCCAAAGGTGTGTAGTCTAACCACTACGCTATCCAGCTGCTAGATATATCTATCTAGATATCTATCTATATATATATATATATAAATAAAATGTTCAGAAATTTATAGACCTAACTGACCATTTACAACAGGACTTCTGTATGTCTCAGGGGAGATCTGCCCTGGCCACATATGTATCGAGTCTTGCACAGAGTATAAGTGTTGAGTATTTTAGAGTAGCATAAAAACTGGGACCAAAAATGACCTCATGAAGGCCTCCTGAGAGCGATTAGTGGTTTTATTGAAGCCTTCTTACAGTAAACAAGTTGTCATGACTGAAGTGGTCCATGTGCTTTTGCTTTTATTAATTGTAAACAGTCTAAAAACAATAATTTCTCTACACAAACTTGTAACTGGCTTTAATTTCCCCGATTCATAAACCTTTCACTGCCATGTCTGTTTTAGCTCAGCGCTGGGATTAAAAATAGCACTGCACTTCTTCTCTGCATGGCATTGTGCTAACAGGACCTCACTCCTGTAACATGATACTCCCTCTCCATTTTGAGAATACCACTGGGATTACCACTGTGTATATGGACACACAGCAGCCTCAAGTGCATGTGATGAAAGAGACGAGGCACTGGAAGAGTCTCTAAACCATTTATTATGTTTCCTTACAGCTTTCCTACCCTTATTCCCATCAGCTGTGACACACAATGTGATGAACATAACTGACACTTTACTTTTGGCAGGACAACCAATGAGAGAATGGGTCACGCACAACTAGAGGGAGGTAAAAGCCACAGAAAAAAACAAAACAAAAACAAAAAAAACCCCCAATCATAATTACACAAGAGACGCCAGTAAAAAGACAGAATTGATCGACATGAGCTGTCACACAGTTTTACACAGAAAAAAAGTTCATGAACTTTTACTTAAAGTGTGGACTGCCCGTCCACCTCAAGGTGTAATCATCAGCCTTTACAGCTTGAGCACTGAGTTGCTTCTAGTTTGCACAGACTGTTCTCAGTGGACTTGACTGTTATCAGTGCAGTACAGTGTGTGTCAGCCTGTCCCTTTTCTTTGTGACAGAATACAACCCCCCGCCCCCCCAAAAAGAGGAAAATGAGGGAATGACATCATCACAAATGCTTTGAATGAAAAAAAAAAAAAAAAAAAAAAGGGGAAAAGGACTAAGTGCTGAGAACGAGGGATGAAGAACTGGACCGTCTGGAGTTGGACTCTAATCCAGTCGCATTGCAACTGCCCGCATTTTATGCCTTAGCGTTGATGATGTCGATGAACTCTGGCTTCAGGGAGGCTCCGCCTACGAGGAAACCATCAACATCCTTCTGGGAGGCAAGTTCTTTGCAGGTAGCACCGGTGACAGAACCTGAGGAGAAGAAATGACGCTTGAGAAGAGATCGATGTGGGACTCAAAGGAAAACAGCTACCCAGCACAGCACTGACCTCCGTAGATGATCCTCACAGAGTTGGCAACGGCCTCAGAGACGTTGGTCTTCAGCCACTGCCTCAGTTTCTCATGAACTTCCTGTGCCTGAGATATTACACAGGTGACATTGTGTTGCAGGCTGTAAGCACAGCAAGTTAAATATTCAGTGATTTCTAATATTTACCTGCTGTGGGGAGGCGGTTTTCCCAGTGCCAATGGCCCACACAGGCTCGTAGGCGAGCACGACCTTGCTCCAGTCCTTTACATTGTCTGTGAAAGAGACGTGTGATAAGATTTATATTTCACAAGAGTTCGGATATCCACCACACTCTTGCTTGCACAAGCATGTACAAGAATGTCTGTTACAACATTTGAACTCAGGTTGGCATAAAACCTGTGAGCTGCTTACCTGCGATGACCTTGGTCTGAGCAAAGACGACCTTCTCAGTGATGCCTCCCTCCCTCTCATCCAGCTTCTCGCCGATGCAGGCGATCACACCAAGGCCGTTCTCCAGAGCATGAGCAGTCTTCTGACCAATCAGCTAACAACAAAGGAGACAATGATGAATATTTAACGTTTTTTAAAAATCTAAATGACTGCCATTAAAAAGAAATAATAATAATAATAATAAAAAAAAAAAAAAAAAAATCTATCCGTGTTACCTCATCATTCTCTCCAAAGACGTGGCGCCTCTCGGAGTGTCCCAAGATCACCCAGTTCACACCGCAGTCCTTGATCATCGCAGGGCTGGAAGACGAGATTATCACACAGTGAACATAAATCAGAATTCCACAAATTCCATTGTAATGAACGTTTTCTCCCTCCCTGCCTGAGTGTGACACAGTTTGTATATACAAGAGATGGAAACAGCCACCTTGATGTCACATTCAGAAGACTCAACTTTAGCATTTTTGGCTGTAGCCATCTTGGACTTTGTGGTTCTGAAATCAGGGAGAGGCCACACGCTCCTATTGTAGTCACTTGTCAATTTCAAAGTAGGCCCGTCCTAAACTGCACCCTGTTTCATCATCCAATTCCATGTCAATGTGGCTATAATTTACAAAAGTGAGATAAGACTTAAAATTAGTGAACAAGACCAATAATTCATTAGGAAAATGTTTGAGGTCCCAAAGGAAGCATCACTTTCTCAGACTTCAGGAAGAGTCGCCCTCTGCTGCCCATTAGAAAAACTGCAATCTGTCTTGTTTGGCTTTACCAGTCTAGGCCCCACCCACTCCTTGTAAAGAAACATTGTGATTGGTAAAACTGCACTTATTCAACCAAAGTATAACCATCAAGTGCTTTTAGTCGGCATTTTGACTGTATAAGTATATACACATATGTATACACTCATACACATAAGCAGTTTATTTTTATATGTTTTGTTTATTTCTGACGTCATGTTTGGAACTACAGGAGCACACCGTTACAACAGTGTCTGTGCCTGGTGTCCTAGTGCTGAGAGGCTTGTGTCATCAGGCAGGACTCTTTGCTCTTAGCTATTTCTCTCGTAGGTTTCTCATAAAGAGAAGCCCCCATGTACTTGTTAACTATAAAACAACTGATAGGGGTAGGATGTAAAGTTAGTTTTGATGAATGGACAAATATTAGACTTAATGAAAATATTGTCTGACAGCAACCCTGTAGGAAGTGTGGATAAGAAACTTTGATGTTAATTTGTAGGAGGTAACTCTCAGAACATTATTCTAGATTGATTTGATTGTCCTCACCTTGACACGTGCTCTACTGTTAAATGAATCAACCCAGTTAAGAGTGAAAAAGAGGTGGGGGGGGGGGGTCACTTTGGCAACACTCTGGGATTCCCCTAAAATCACCCCTGGATTAATTTATTTATATAGCAACAAAGCACAGCAACAGTTGGCTTAAAGTGCTTTAAATTTTAAGGTAGGGACACTAGAACTCCTTGTAAGATTCCTAACTGTATTTTGAGAGTGTGAAATCAGGAATTAGGAAAAATAACCTGAATTAAATACCTGATCTCCCCAGTGAAGGCACCCTTGGGAACTTTGTAGCAGTTCTGAGCGGCCACACCGAACTTGGAGTCCAGTTTGGACCTGACAAAGTCCAAGTAGATCGATGGAGCGCCGCACACCACCTCTGTTAAAGGAGGAAAAAGAAAAACACTTAGGTTACAGTTAGTTAATCCAGTTACTCTTAAAACCCAATATTAGAATATTTATGACCACCTGACATCCATCAAGCAGAGTTTGAAACCTCCTTGTGGTACCTCAGAGAGGCAGTGGCTATTAATGGGCCTTTTGTGATGAGGAAAAGGCACAGAAAAAAGCAACAGTGGTAATTAGACTATCAAAGCATCCTCAGTGATTAGTTTGACGTGTTTTTATATATGCGCGTCTACAGTTCAGCTAATCTGAGCCATGCCAAACACAAGAACACATTTTTTTCCACACAGCACTACTGCAACTAAGAGGCTGAACTGAATCCATCTTTAAAAATCAATAATCTGAGAGCTTAATGGGCCAGTGAGCAAAATTCAAAGTGAATGACTGGGAACTAAAAAAATAAATAAAATAAAAACCACTGGTTCAATATGAGGTACAGTCTGCAGCAGTCAAGAAGAGTACAGTAAAGTTAAGACACTGACATTCACATTGTAACTATATCTTTGGGGTTATGGAGTCTATATTAAACACTGCCCGTTATTATTAGTTTGGCAAAGGTCAGTCAGGTCTCCCTGCAGTAAAGGTCTGAGTTCAGCCTCCAAAAGGTCACCTGCCATGGCTGCATTCAGCAGAGGTCAGAGACAACCCATGCACCCCAGTTCAAAGGGTCAAACAGAAGATCCAGAGTTTATCCAATATATCCAATATCCAACAGGTCGGTCTGAGGATGAAACAGGTGAACTCTGACTTTAGAGGCAAAAGCACGGGGGAAAAAAAACTCGTCTTCATTTTCACTTCAGCTCTAAAAATGGGGTGGATTCATTAAAGGGAGCAAGGTCCAAGGATAGTCTGAGCAGACTTCAGTCCTGACCACTCAGGCCTGTGAGTGCACACAGCATTGCAGTTGCATAACAAACACACAGGAGGAGATAAACGGGCCTGTGACAGCAGACACAGGCTGTCTTCAGAGTGTCATACACTTAAATAAGGGAAATATAAGCAGAGCTCAGTGTCTTAATGAAACAGCAGCTGCTGCCTCTGTCTGGTTCATCTGCAGGAAGCAGACAGCAACAGGGCAATGTCTTCTGCTGCATTCAGGGCAAGTTGGGAAAAAACTGACTACACACTCACACGAGTGAAGAGCTGAAATAAAATGAGTGCATCCGTTTTTTTTTTACTTTTGCGCTGTTTAAAGCTTAAGCTGCTGAATAACTCGGCTCAATATGCTGACGAAAGAGCAACCCCATTAACGACCAGCCTGACTTGAATGCACCCCGCACATCCACAGCAGAGGCAGATCTGCTCTGATGGTCTACGTGCCGCTGCAAACGCACACCCACCACGACATGAATGGAAAAAGCCATCCGAGCTTCCCTCGCCTGAGCTCCGGCACGTCTGCCAGCCGCTGGTCACGATTTAGCTCGGTTTAAAACGACCTCACGCTAATCCCGACTTTATTAAACACGGCCTGAAACAGACAGAACCTCCGGCGCCAACGCTGTCATTGATTTTTTTATATTTTGAATGAAACTGACATTTTGACCGCGGAGGATCATTCAGCTGTGATACGAATACACAGAGATAGGCTTAAAATAACTGAAAATATGGAGACAAGTGGCCAAAAATACTGAACCCCATTCAAGAAGGGTGATGGTGTCAGAAGAAGCCACATACCGACATTTGAGTCCACCTTGCCTCCGTTCATGGTCTGGATGAGCTCCCCGAGGCTTTTCTTGTCGCCGTTCATCTTCCAGTTTCCACCAACGAAGAATTTTCTGGTCATGTTTGCGATTTTGGGGGGACGTTAGCCAAAGAGTGAAACGGTACTGAAAGTCCACTGGGGGTCCTTCTAGTCTGGGGTAAGAGAGCGGACGTTAATGAGCAGCTCGGGGTATTTATTAGCGTGAAGGTCTAACCCCTCCTCCCCCTCAGCGCCATTGGTTCACGCTGGTACGCCCGTAAAACGCGTTTCTGCCTCATTTTGAGGAAGAGGAAGAGGAGAATGTCATGCTGCGTTCAAGTGCCGTGCGGGAAAAGTAGCTTTTCCCTGGATGAACCCGTTAGTGAGGACAACAGATATGAAGTGAAGCAATCGACAGCCTTGTGTTATTTTCACTCCTTCTAATTAAAGAAAAGATGTTATTTTTTCTTATTTATTTTTTCATGTTTTTCTGAGTTAGTTTCCAGAGTGTGTTCGTTTTTATTCCTTAAATAGTTTTAATGTTAGCTCTTCTTAAGTATATGTATTTAGGGCTGTGCAGGAATATCGGGAAACGATGCACCTTACCAATATGTAACACAACTACAGCTAACAAAAATATAAATAAACAGTTGCAAAAAAACATGTAGGGATTTTCTGTTTATCTACTCGTTTAAGATACTCGTTAACAACAGAGGAAGTTCATGGATGTAGTGAATGAGGACATGCACAAGGTTAGTGTGATGTAGGGTGGGTGGTCGAAATACGGTGAGATGAATGCAGATGGTACGCTTTAGCGACATCTAAAGGGAGCATCCGAAAGAGGCAGTTATTACATTTAAGTAGTCTTGTTTCGATCAAATTTCAGCATTGATATGAATAGTATTAGCCTTTATTTCACCTGAATCCTCTAAATGATCAGACCTACGGTACCTTATTTTTTCCAATCATAAGTATCTCGCTTCTGTTACTCAGTCATGACGGTCAACCATTTGATTGGCTGTGACGACACCAATCCCGCCCACCCACTCATTGACGGCTTGTTCAAAAAACGTTGTGATTGGTGAACACTCGGGCCAGTTTTAAAGTATTTGCATATCCGGCATGCACTGCGCTAAAAATGCCCTTTTTATACTTTTAAAGTATAACTTTCAAAGGGTTTCAGTTGATACATTGGCTGTACATGTATTTAAATATATTATAAATTAATATTTTTAAATATTTCCATTATTTCTGACATCGTATTTTGCACCTACAGAATCACACCGTAACAACAGTGTCTGTGCCTGGTGTTCTAGTACCGATAGGTCTCGATGTCGTATCAGGAATCTTTGCTCTTAGATATTTGTCTAGTAGGTTTCTCATAAAGAGAAGCCCTCACTCACGTGTGTAAAAGAAGCTCTGTAAGTCTATTCATGGCTAAGTAGAAGAACTCGTACCTCATCTAGAGCTTATTTTACTCTCATACTTCAATTTGTGTTATACTTAAAAGATACAGACGGGCTCAAGCAGCGTTGTCCAGCAAATAGTATTAATAAAATAACACACAAAAATATGCAACATAAGGTAAACATATGCGTTCTTCGGTAGCTCTGGTGGAATAAAATCTATATTGTGAGCCTCTTAGCTCTTGAACTCTTATATGACTTCTCTCGTAAAACTACGTGATTTTTAAGACTGTTTAATGTCACTGTTTAAAATCTCCTTTGTGTACGAGTGATCTGTGCCTGTGAGTAGTAACCACCCGCCTTTTGATTGGCCATAGTGACACAAGTCCCACCCACTTCGAGAAGACTTCGTGATTGGTGAAAGTCACTGGCGCTTTATACCACCATAACAACAGTGTCTGTGCCTGGCGTCCTAGTACCAATAGATTTCAACTCAATGACAGGAATCTTTGCTCTTTGATATTTGTCTAGCAGGTTTCTCATAAAGAGAGGCCCTCTTACGTGTTTAAAGAAAGCTAAATTGACATCTGATCTTTCATAAAAAGCAGCTTAAAGTTGTCTGTAGAGTTATTACTGAGTCCCATAACTAGTTTCTCTTTCACTTTAATTTCATTTCGGATTACACTTATTTACTTATTTACGCTCAAACAGCGTTGTCCAGCAAAAAATATCGATAAAATAACACGCTTCACTGAAAACTTAAAGTGAACATGCGTATTCTTCAGTAGCCCTGCAGGAATAAAATCTATAGCTAATGTGAGCCTAACTCTTATCTGACTGCTCTCGTAAAACTACGTGATCTGTTTAATGTCACTGTTTAATGTTGTAGGCCAGTGTTAAAGAGGCTTCAAAAACCAAAAAGAATTCCTCTGAAAATGATCAGGTCCAAGGTCCTGAAGCAACTATTCTAGTTACATTTTAGTGTGAGACTAAAATTACAGTAGTAATGAAATTACAACTCTTATAAAAGGTTATAAAAATGAGACAAGACACAGAAATAGTCTCTAAACCATTTTAAATTTATTTTGTTTCCTTACAGCTTTCCACTCCTGTCCCTTTTCTTTGGGACAAAATATAACCAAGTAAAAAAAATAAAATAAAAATAATAATAAAGGAGAAGAAGGGAATGACATCTTCACACAAATATTTTGAATGAAAAAGGGGAAGAGGACTAAGTGTTGAGAGCTGGGGATGAAGAACTGGACCATCTGAATGGACTCGAACTCTAAACCGCTCGCATTGGCCTTGGCGTTGATTATGCTGATAAACACTGGCTTCGGGGAGCCTTTGCCCACAATGAAACCATCAATGTCCTTCTGGCCAGCAAGTTGAAAATCACTTTTGTGTACAAGTGATCTGTGCCTGTCGTTTGATTGGCCATAGTGATACAAGTCCCACCCCCTGCGTGACTACTTCTTGATTGGTGGAAGTCAGTGGCGCTTTATACCACCATAACAACAGTGTCTGTGCCTGGTGTTGTAGTGATTACAATGGGTAGGTTGAGAACAGGATTCTTAGCTCTTAGAAAGTTGTCTAGAAGGTTTCTCATAAAGAGAAGCCCCCCCCCCCCCCCCCCCCCCCCCTTCTCTGTGTAAAGCAAAGCTGTTCCTGTATGTCCTCCCTCTTTACATCCGTGAAGCTTTAAAATCTTAATTAAACTTATATCAAGAAAATCGAATCAAGAAACAGGAAAACTGTTACACAATAATATGATTTTGTCACTGTGTCAGTTAGTGATGGCCAAATGAAGCTTTCCGAAGCACTGGAGCTTGTATTGAAAAACGGTTCATTACTCGAAGCTTTTCAACACAGTCCTCTCCGGTGACATCTGGTGGTGAAAATTTTGAAGAGCAGCTTGAATCTGCAAAATAAAACGGACTGCTCAATTATCAGTGCTCACTCAAGAGTGGAGTTCTCTCTGATATTGGGCCACCGTTCCGTTGCTTTGAACATGTAATTGGTTTTGTTTTCTCGATTGGGGGGGCTGAAAAAAATGTAATGCGTATTTGCGTAATACATTTTGATCAATAAACTTTCCCTATTTAAACATGCACTATGGTGTGGCCTTTCTTTGCTCATAACTCCTTGATGTTGGTAAATACAATAAGTGAGCAATATATATAATATACATATGAGAATGCACAGCACATTATGGAGTATGCCCCTGCTGTGAAGTCCTGCCTCCATCTACTTGTCGTTTAATCACTGGACAGCTGGACAGGTTCATACAAAATATTTGCCTCAGTCAGAAATATTACAATTCTGGTCATGTATCAGTATATATCCATAATTTCGTATCTATTAAAAGAAAGCTGACACATGTGAGACTTAATTAGAGATGTAAACAGAGAGTTATGAAACCTGCAGCTGCAGAAGCCAGCGAAAAAAAAAGAGGCAAACACAGCGCGGACCCGACGACACACCAAAATCTGATTCTGACGTGTCGGGTCCGCGCTCTGTGTTTACGTTTGTATGCAGAATCCGTAAACCTGCTCCCAGTTACTGTTTTAGCTGTATGGTGTTTGACGACATGTTGTGAGGTTTAACCTGAGATGCTGGCGTTTCAGGCATAATAACGTTAATTTACAAATCGACACGGGATTTTAATGAATCAATATCACTTTATTCAATTTAGCATGGATTGTAATCAGAAAAGCGATAATCAAAACCCACCCCTAATCAAGAACTTGCAAAGTAAAAACATGCTCTATGTCAGGTAGCCCTTTTGTTATTTACATTTAAAAAGAGGATTAGTGTTACTGTGCGCTGGCTGAGTCTGTTTCTTTTCTTAGAAATAGTTTCTCCTGCCCTGGAGAAAATCCACTTGCATGGAACAGAAGAGGCTGTGGAGTGCAGGAACCACACTGCAAGTTGGTAGATATGCAGGTATTCCTGGGTCCTGCAGACTATCACCTAAAAACAATAAACAAAATGATTTTCTAAACTGTGTAGCAATGTAATGTACGTATAGTGTCAAATACATTTTTGTAGTCTTCATTAGCTTTAATTCACATGGAAGTGTTCCTAAAGTCATATGCTGTAATGATATTTACATTATGAAAACATGATTTTGGACATTTCAAGTTTTTCACTTCGGCAGATAAAATGAATTGAGCAAAATCAACTCAAAATATTCCCACACGCCAGAACGTCCTCTCTTCCTCGCTGGCTCCATATCTGTCAGTGGAATGATAACCTCGTCGCTATCTGTCACCATCAACACACTCCACGAATCCCGTGGATGATTCACTTCCTTATATCCGTTTGAATCAGGTACCGAAGCAGTTACGTGCGTAATGAAGCTTCGGACGTCACTGGTCACGTTACTTTTGCCAAACGAAGCAAGCCTCGACACAGTGCTTCTGAACTAGTGTGTTGTTTTTTTTCGACACACGCTCCGGAGCGTCAGCTTCAAGCGGGCCATCACTAGTGTCAGTATAGTGTTGGCATCCTAACCTTTAACTGCCCCCTTCTTCTTCTTCTTCTTCTTCTTGGTTTATGTGCACCACCACCACCACTTACTGCACTGGAGTGCCATATGGCCATATGTTTGGAACACCGTGTCTCCAAGAAGACCTTCCAAAGTAAAAGCAATCTTCAGTTCCTTAATAATTCCCTTTCCTACCGATGAATCCACATTTACTTATAAAAAGTGTTATTTTATTAATATTTTTGTTAACCAACACGGTTTGAGCGAGGTCTGTATTCCAAAGTGCAACAAGCCTGACACTGTAGCAATACATTTTGCATATTCAGGTTCACTGCAGTGCATGCATACCATATTTTTGCAACTATAAGGCGCACATAAAAGCCTTAGATTTTCTTTAAAAAGTGCGGCGCGCCCTATAGTGCAGTGCGCCCTGTGTGTTGTAAGGAGGACGTAGTAGAGAACACCATGAGAACGCTAAAGGGTGAAGTGTGGGCGTTGATCGTATATACCGGACAATCGCACATACCTGTATAAAAGGACAGGTATGTGCGATTATGTGGAACATCGTTGTTTTAACAACCCTGAAAATGGCAAAGAGACACGCTTATGAAGTACAGTTTAAACTGAAGGCCATCAGCTACGCGGAGGAACATGGAAATCGAGCAGCCGCGAGAGAATTTAAGATTAATGAATCGATGGTTCGCAAGTGGAGGAAGCTGGAAAACAAGCTCCGACAGGTCAAGAAAACGCAGCTGAGTTTCCGCGGACACAAGGCGAGGTGGCCCGAGTTGGAGGAAAGACTCGAGCGGTGGATCATCGAGCAAAGAACGAGCGGGAGAAGCGTTTCGACGGTCACCATTCGACTAAAAGCAGTTTCGCTAGCAGAAGAAATGAAAATTGAACATTTCCGAGGAGGTCCGTCTTGGTGCTTTCGTTTTATGAAACGGTGCCATTTTTCCATCCGGACCAGGACTACGGTAGCGCAGCAACTTCCGGCGGATTATACCGGTAATGAAAAGCTGGCCATCTTCCGCTCCTACTGCAGCAAACACATCGCCGACAAAAACATCCAGCCCAGCCACATCACAAACATGGACGAGGTCCCGCTCACTTTTGACATCCCGGTGAGTCACACTGTGGAGAAGAAGGGGACCAGCACGGTAGCGATACGCACAACGGGGTATGAAAAGTCTTCTTTTACTGTTGTGCTTGGCTGCCATGCTAATGGACAGAAACTGCCGCCTATGGTGATTTTTAAGAGAAAGACTTTGCCTAAAGAGAAGTTTCCAGCAGGAATCATCATTAAGGCAAATGAAAAGGGCTGGATGGATGAGGAAATGATGAAAGACTGGCTGAGGGAGGTGTATGTAAGGAGACCAGGTGGTTTTTTCCACGCATCACCATCACTGTTGATCTGTGACTCTATGCGTGCCCATCTCACAGCCAATGTGAAAAAGCTAGTGAAACAAATGAACTGTGAGCTTGCTGTCATTCCGGGAGGCCTGACAAAGGAACTCCAGCCGCTGGACATCGGTGTGAACCGCCCGTTCAAAGTAAGGCTGCGAGCGGCGTGGGAGCGATGGATGACCGATGGAGACCACAGTTTCACCAAGAGTGGAAGGCAGCGCCGGGCGAGTTACGCCACAATTTGCCAATGGATTGTAGATGCTTGGGCTAACATGTCTGCTGGCACTGTTGTTCGAGCTTTCGCAAAAGCCGGCATCATTTCCGAGGAGCCGCACGGCACGGAAAGTGACTCTGACAGTGAAGAAAGTGAACCTGGCATGTTTGATGGAGATTTAGCGCAGCTGTTCAATTCAGACACAGAGGATGAGGACTTCGATGGGTTTGATTGATGACAATTACCGGTAATAAAAATGTGAGTACCAAACTCAGTTTTGCTCCCGCTTTATTTTTAAACACGCATACTTGTATGCGCCCTATAATCAGGTGCGCCTTATGTGTGTGTGTTAAATACAGTAATGGCACACATAACTGAGACTGCGCCTTTTAGTACGGTGAGTCTTATGGTCGTGAAAATACGGTAGTCTGATTTCCTGTTCACCGATAAACTGCACTCATTTCCTTCCACACCTACATGTTTTGTACACTGTAAAATCTTTGCAAACTGTGCTATAGTTCCCATTTAACATCTAATCTGCATGTTTACCTTATCTAACACTCATGAGTGCTGATAAACTATGATTAGCCTTATTCCTTTTGTTGCATTTCACATGTACAAGTCATTGGATTATATGATAAACACCTAAGGAGAGAGAGAGAGAGAGAGATAGATAGATAGATATATATGAGGTACAATTGATAATACTGTATATTATGCAACCCTAGATGTTTCACATTTATATTTGAAACCCACCCAAAGCTCATAAAATGAGTCGCTCATTATTAGCTGTGCTCTCAGGACTCCCCCAAGAAATATAGATAGATAGATAGATAGATAGATAGATATCTCTGTAGTGTTTATTGACAATGTGACTGCTGATAAAATTAGCAGTAACACTGGTTCCTTCCTTGACTTAGCTGCTGTTTTTATATCTGAGCTTCAACTTCAAAAATAAAAAAAAAAGCATTCCTCTGAAAATGGTCAGGTACAAGGCAACTAGTCTGAACCAGTCTGAGACTAAAATGAATACTGTTATGAAAGGATTTAAAAATGAGACAAGACACTGAAATAGTATTTAAATCATTTATATTTATTATGTTTCCTTACAGCTTTCCACCCCTATCCCATGTCTTTGTGACAAAATATATAATCAAATAAAAAATGTTTTTAAATAATAAAGGAAAAGGAGGGAATGTCATCATCACAAATACTTTAAATGAAAAAGGGAAAGAGGACTAAGTGCTGAGAGAGAGGGATGCAGAACTGAACCGTCTGAATGGAGTTGGACTCTAATCCAATCACACTGCAGTTGTCCACATTTTATGCCTTAGCGTTGATGATGTCAATGAACTCTGGCTTCAGGGAGCCTTTGCCCACAATGAAACCATCAATGTCCTTCTGGGCGGCAAGTTCTCTGCAGGTATCACCTCTCACTGAACCTGAGAAGAAGAAGCGATGTGTGAGAAGAGATCAACGTGGGACTCAAAGCAAAACAGCTACCCAGCACAGCACTGACCTCCGTAGATGATCCTTACAGAGTTGGCTACCGCCTCAGACACGTTGTTCTTCAGCCACTCCCTCACTTTGGCATGAATCTGCTGCACCTGATATATCACACAGGAGACATTATGTTAGAAACGGTAAACACTATGTTAAATATTCAGTGATTTGTAATATTTACGTGTTGAGGAGAGGCAGCGTTCCCAGTGCCAATGGCCCACCCAGCCTCATAGGCCAGCACGACCTTGTTCCAGTCCTTTACGTTGTCTGTTAAAGAGACATGCGATCTTTATATTATTGTAGGGTCTTGACATTACAGTATAAAGTGCCTTTAGGCAACCGTTGTTGTGATTTGGTGGCAATAAAAATACATTTTATTTTGAATTTTATTGTGAACCAAATTGATAAAACTTGCCTATAACAATTCAACATTCCAGCTCTCATGTGCACATAAAAACCCAGTGACAGTGTGAGGAGCTGCATACCTGCGATGGCTTTCATCTGAGCAAAGATGACCTGATCTGTGATGCCTTTCTCCTTCTCTTCCCGCGTCTCTCCGATGCAGACGATCACACCGAGATCGTTCTCCTGAGCGTGAGCTACCTTCTGGCCAATGAACTAACAGCACAGGAGGCAATGAAACATGTTTTGTGTGTTTTACTTGTTTTGAGGAATTCAGTTCTTTACATTTGCAGGTGAAAAACTAAATGAACAGGATAAATTTATCTGTAGTTACCTCATTACTCTCTCCAAAGATGTGGCGCCTTTTAGAGTGTCCCAGGACCACCCAGTCCATACCACAGTCCTTGATCATTGCAGGGCTGGAAGACCAGAAGCATTCCCATGAAGATAAACTGATTATTTTCTTTTTTTCATTGATAAACAGTATTATGACCCAGTCATTAGTTGTATTTGACTGTGATGGATGGTTGTCCTAACTGTGTGAGGATAGTGATTTTCACAAGGTTGAGTTTCAAGGATAAGAGATTGAGCAAAACATGATAAAGTCCCACTTGGAAGTGGATTTGAACATGTTAGCCGTCACCATCGTGGTCATATATAAATGCATACAGTGTTGAATTGTGAGTCACAAGGTATTTAAGTCCTCACCCATACCTTGGTTGGCTGTAGGTAGAGCAGGTCATCTACTAATTGAAAGGTTGGTGTTTCAATCTGCTAATACCCCTGATATTAAGCCCAAGTTTCTCTCTGATGAATCAGAATGTGTGTGAATGTTCGATAGAAAGCACTCACATAGAAAAAGTGCTGCATGAGTGGGTGAATAAAGTGCTTTTAGTGCTCAGGTAGCGTAGAAGAGCACTATATAAGAACCAGTTTATTTACCGTTATTATATTTGTGTAAATGGAGCTAAAATGTATAAAAGGAAACATCATGCTGTGATGCTCTGCTTTTCCTAAGATCCAGAATTTGGATACAGACTTTTAGCACCCATAGCTAGCACCATGATACCAAATAACTCTTAAGCAGAATAAAGTGCACTGTGTACCTGATCTCTCCAGTGAAGCCACCACTGGGAACTATGTAGCAGTTCTGAGCAGCCACGCTGAACTTGGGATCCAGTTTGGACCTTGTTAGTTCCAGATAGATGGCTGGAGCAGCACACACCACCTCTATTTAAAGAGAGAGAGAGAGAAAACACAATACTTGGGTTACAGATATGTAGTCCATTTATTTATCAGGGCACAAACACAGTAAATATTAAAACTAAATATTACAATATGTACGACCGTGAACTAGCTGGAGTTTGACACTTCCTTTTGGTTCTTCAGAGAAACAGTGGTCATTAGTAATGTGGTTGTGATGGCTCAACATAAAGCTGCATCTCTTGACATCTGATTAGGAAAAGGCAGCCGAAGAAAAACGAAACTAAACTACGTCACTCTTGACGTTGGTCTGCAATAACTGTTTGTGTGCAGTTCGTCCCACAGTGTTGCTAAACGACCAGCTGCTGTATTTCACAGGGAGAGAAAAGAGAGAGAGCTAACTTCACTCAGAGATGGAGAAAGATTTAGGAAGACGGATGAATAGGAGAGGAAGAAGGTAAGGATTGTTCAGTTGCACTTGATAAAGTGCAGAATTAAAGCTTTCATGCGATGTCGTAATTTTAATCACATAGTTGATATTCCTGCAAAACAAACTAAGCTATGCTCACTCTGTTATTCAAATGTTGCGTGAAAATGCTGGGTAGTTTGTATGCTTACATCTTGTTGAATTCAGTTGTGTAAATCCACAAAGACCTGTAGGTCAGCTGATCACTGCGTGCATACTAAGAAAATCTACTGAATCTACTTGAGTACATTTCAGAGCCTGTACCTTTTCACTTTTACTTGACTAAAAAAGTTGCTTCTGTACTTCAACTTTTATTGGAGTATTTTTTAACATGGGTATACTGCTTCAGTTAAATCATTTAAGTCTTTAAATACTGACCAGTCAGTATATACCATGCATCCCTGTGACATGGAAGTGCCTTCTCCATACCAGACCTTGACTTCTCTTCTTATCAGTTTCCCTCCATTAGTACACAGTGAAGAGGGACTGAAGCCTGTGCATTTGCTTTGGGATGTATTGTTGTTTTTTAATGGCTTATAACATTGGAATATAATGAAAGTGCTTTTATAAGTAAAGTGGGAATTGTTATGTTAAGCATTTGACCTATAGACCCATTTGTGTTGACCTGTGTATACAGGTTAAGTTTTATTTTGGCAGTGAAACATGTTTTTATGTCATATATGTCAAGTAATTGCTTCTTACTGCAACACTGGCATAATAGCCATTATTTCTGACCCTATGGTTGACCTTGATCATAAACCTGTCAACAAGGGCATGAATAATGAATATGGATGATAATGTCTGGGAAGATTTTTTTCACGCGCTACTGTCATATCTTAGATTTCATTCAAGTCAGTTAATAGTCAAATTTAAGTGAGTTTGTGAGTGTGAGAAGTTTCAGTAAAGGCTGTGATACAGGGATCCCATTTGCATTTCATTGGAGCAACTAAACACTGACGATGATCACAGACAGGTTTCAATCTCACATAGAAAAAAATCAGATATGTTATTTTAGATGTTACGTGATAACACCATAACAAAACTGTCAGCGGCTGGTTTCATACTGGATCAGGAGTCTTTGCTTTTAGATGTTTGTTTAGAAGTTTGCTGTTCCATCATTATCATTATAAATTGTTATTAGTTTCCACCTTTGATGTGGTATTATTGAAAAAGTTCATTTCTGGTCTTCGGCTTTTCACACGACAATATTAAAAGTGAGTGCTTTTCCTTTTCTGCTTTTACACAAACACTTTTTCATTTAAAGCAAAGCTTTTAAATTCAGGCTACACAAAATGTCTCGTGTAGATGACTTAGTGACATCGAACCACAGAACTGGTTTTAATAAACAGGGATTTTTTCTTATTTTTAGCACATAAACACAACTTGTTATAGGTATGTAGCAGCTAAAGTATGTATTTCTGGTTATTGTTTTGACTCACATTTGTCACTATGGGCAACTTCAACAAACAGTAATTGCTTCACCTTAATTACCTGGTCACGCCTCAGGTGGCATGGAAAGAGAGAGGATGAGTAGTCCTCAGATATTTTCTGTTGATCCTATTCTCATCACTCATGCATCACTGACTGATTGGAATGAAATGTTTGGTTTCTTTCCTGTTTGTTTGAATAAAATCATCATCCATCTAAGGAAGAATCCACTTTGTTGAATGAGTCACAGTAAAAAGCCCAACTTAGCCTCTCAGCGGCTTTTCTTAAAGGAAGTTTTCCTACAAGATGCTGCAGAAAACTGTGTGTACAGATTGAAAACTTCCGAATATACACTCACTGGGAAGAGCTGGCCACAATTGTGCAAGGTGAAACAGCTGACAATGGATTGATGAAATATCGACCATTACATGTTTGTGGAGGTGTGTTGTGCCATTGACTCAAGTTGCAGCTAATGATATTTCACAAGAATGCATAGTGCGAAACGCCCATGGACTAACGCTTAAATCATTTCCACGTAAAGCCTTGTAGCCTTTGATATCAATTGTTTCAAATATCTGATAAATAACCATAAGTAGTTTATCTTTGTTTCCTTGTATTGTGTTAATGATAAGATAGTACACACTTTTCTTTGAAAAAATAACCCAGTTTTAAAAGGTGAGTATATTTATAGCACAAAAACTTTTAGTGAACTCTGAAGAGCAAAACGAATGAATCAGTTGTTGGTTTCAATAACTGATTCATTCATTGTTGTTTAAAAACTTGTGGTCTGCTCATGAAAGAGCAACACCTTAACAACCAGCCTGACTTCAGTGTACTTTGCGTTTCCTCAGCAGACAGCTGCTGGCTGGACTGATGAAAAATTCTCCAGAGCTTTCCTCATCTTTCCTCACATTTTTAATGAGGTTTAAAATGACCTGAACTTTTGCAGATGCTCCTGGCATTAAATGTGTCTGTGATTTTTTTCCCCGTTGAACTAAAGAGTAATTTTGACCATGGAGTTGTGACATGAATACAAGGAGAAAAGCTTAAATTAACTGAAAATAGTGCAACAAGTGTCTAAATGGTGAACCTTCAAATGGAGAAATAATATCAGAAGACAAATACGTTTTCTGTGATTTTCATTTAAAAATGAAATAAAGGGTTGAATGGAAAAAAAAAAAGAAAAAAAAGAAAAAAAAAGAAGACACATACCAACATTGGGGTCCAGCTTTGCAGTGTTCAGGGTCTGGATGAGCTCCCCGATGCTTTTCTTGCTGCCGTTCATCTTCCAGTTTCCACAAACAAAGAATTTTCTGGTCATGTTTGCAGGTCTTTGTGGATTTTTTTCTGAGGATTAAAACACTACAAAGCCAACAGGGGTCCTTCTCTTCTAGGGTAAGAGAGCAGCTCGGGGTATTTATTAATGCGAGAGATTTAACCCCTCCTCTTTCTCAGTGCCATTGGTTCATCCTGGCATGCCCATAAATGTAGTTGTACCTTATTTAGAGGAAGAGATGAGTTGTGTTATGATGTGCTCATGTGTCGTGTGGTAAATGGTCTTTTATAGCAAATGAGAGAGCATTTTCCATTTATTTTCACTTTTATTTCTAATAAATTCAGAGTTTCATTGTGAGACGGCATACGAATGGGTACCATGAGAGGAAGTGTGGCACTCTTTGAGGAAGTCAGGAGAGGTGAGGCAAGAGTGACAGATGACTTCAAGGTGAGGGTGGGCTTACATCACTGACCTTGCTCTGAGCCCCTTCTTGTTCGCACTGTTAATGGGTTGGTTGACACATGAGGTCAGGCAGGAGTCTCTGTGGACTGGCACATGTTCAATAATTGGTCAACAACCGTCTGAAGGGACAACTCCCTCTAGGTCTTGATGCATGCTGAATCATCCAGGTAAGGAAATCCCAAAGAGCTGATTCTGTTCACCTGGATTTAGTGTTTTCATAACATAACATAACATTTGCATAACGACTAAAACCAACATGACTAATATTGGGCCGAGAGGTCATGGTTAGTCAACCTCGCTGAAAACACTACGTTTAGATGAACAGAATAAACTTTTTGGGAACTTGAGTTTAAATACCTGGGAATCTCCAGCATTTGGTTTTAGAATTGAAGAAGCTTCTCGAATGCTAGGTGAAACATCTTCAAGACACTTAAAGAAGTCCACTCGGTTTTCTTTCCAAGCTCCTTAGATTCCCACGACCTGGATGACTGAGAACCTACACACACAAATTCTTTTTTATTGTTTTCTTCATCTTTCTTGATGATAATCCTCTTTGTTTTCTTTCAGCTGCTTTTTTTAGGGGTCACCAAAGTGAATCATCTGCCTCCATCTCTCCCTGCCTCCATCATCCTCTTCTGCCTGACCAACCCTCCTTCACTACTTCCATGGATCTTCTCCGTGGTCTTATTCTTTTTCTCCTGCACAGCAGCTCAGCGTCCAGTGTCCAATAAGATTGTCATCCAGCAGCTTTTGTCTTATTAATATGTTTCAGCCACTGAAAACCATACAAACACATCTACATGACATAATGCTCTGACTTTTCTTTAAAAGTTACATAGATTATATCAGTGCTTTGTCATGAAATGAGTGAATCTGTGCATTTGGTAGAGCTGGGCGACATGACCTCAGATCACTTTGATGATTAGTTGAACATTTTAACTTGATCGTTAATGGGGTTTTTTTTTCTTGCCCTTCTTACCCTGGTTTCAGAGTATTAGGACCATGTTAAAAAAGAAACATTGAAGTGTTTTATTCATTTTGAGAATAAAGTGTTGAGAAAAGGGTGAACTGTCTCAGTCCTCGGGGGTTTCTCGGTATGTGTTTCTCTGTACATTCTTGTGTTTTCTTGTGAAATATCATCAGTTGCAACCTGTTCTTCTGAAACAACACACCTCCTTTTTGCACAAATGTGCAACCAGTGATATTGCATCTGTCACCTTGCACAATTATGGTAAATTGTCCAAGTTTGTGTGTGTTCTTAATTTTTTCTTTCTTCTGAGCAGACACAATCATTTCAAAGTCCTCATATTTATCACCCACCATGTTTATGTGCTGAAAGTGGTTCAGCTTTAATTCAAGGCATTTAACAAAATTTTTTAAAAGGCTCACATGTAATCGGACAAATTATCGCTATCATCAGCAAAAAGCAAAGTTGGGTTTCCTCCTTTAAGATGCTCTGCCAGGCTGTTTTTTGTGGATCCAGTTTTGTCTTCAGCACTCTCTGCTGAGTTAAGTTCAGGTGATTCATTTGATTGCTGCAGAATAATCCTCTGCCCTTCAGAAATCACTGAGTTGCTTTGTGTGTTTTGCATCATTGTCTGTGCTTGAAGTCTGTATTGTGAAGCCTTACCTGCTGCACGTGCATGAAGGTGAGCTAAAAATAATTTTTCATTGTTTTCTTCATTTTGTTTCAGCTGCTTCCTTTAGATGTCGACACAACAAATCATCCAACTCTATCTCACCCTATCCCTCTGTCCCACCAGACATCTGCATGTACGTACACGTAGAGCTTTGGATTGAGGATTTTAACTTTGTTAAATTTTAATCATACATTTTTCTGGTTTTCACCCATCAAAGTTCATTGAAGAGTTTGTCTTTTAAAATCATTGATGAAAACACATTTTAGTTTTTCGAAATTTGACAATCACCTGAAAATCTTAGTATCTTAGTATTCGTTCTTATGTATTCTTGTGAAATATCATCAGTTGCAACCTGATTTTTCTGATACAGCATACCTCCACTGTAATGTGCACATGTGTAATAATCGACATTGCATCTGTTCATTGCCAACTTTGCACAACTGTGGCCTTTTCTTCCCAGTTTGTTGGGGGTTTTTTGACCTCCTGAACAGACAGAAGTTCTCATACATATAAAACTATGTTTATGTGCAGGAAGAGAAAAAAAAATCCCTCGCCACCAAAACCAATTCTGAAGTCCCATGACACTGACTCATCTATACAAATATTTTGTGGAGGGTGGGGCAGCTGTGTACTAATTGGCAGTAATCTAACTTGAAACAACAACTTTAATCTTAACATTTCCAATTTTTCTCAACATATTGGATCCTGGTTGATGTTATTTGGACTCAACATCCAAAAATTAATTTAGA
This sequence comes from Copadichromis virginalis, assembly GCF_057382275.1. Lineage (NCBI taxonomy): Eukaryota > Metazoa > Chordata > Actinopteri > Cichliformes > Cichlidae > Copadichromis > Copadichromis virginalis. The sequence goes on from NC_140628.1 coordinate 26,096,652, forward strand.
CTTTATTCTCAAATCAACAAAAAACCCCAACTTCATTCTTTAGGTTTAGGTTAGGAAAAGCATCCGGTTTAAAACTCAAATCAAACATCTGCAGCTTGTGGAAAGAAATCTGCTGAGACTAGCCATCCTTCGGTGATTATTATACTCCAAGTGTTGAAACAGATTGCTGGTATTCCCTTTGCTTATTGAAACCATTTGTATACAACTTTTTTCTGTTTGATGACAATATGAAAACACACACGCCAGCAATGAAGCCAGTTAAATATAAAAGTAATGAACAAACTCCTGATGCTATAATATGGAACTCTTTTTAACTCTTGCCTATAATTAACAAAATTATACATGAATATTACCTACTACTCTAAGATAAGGATAAGCAGAAGTGAAGGGATGGATGGATGGATGGATAGATATTATATTTTATGTGAAAAGGGACCGTGTACGATATTAACATAAATGTAGCCATTCAATGCATTGTACCAGAGTTGGCTTAAGCTAATTTGCATCTGTAGTCCCTTGGCAGGTCATGAAATAATATATCTCTTATATAAAAGACAAAAGATGTTTCGGTAATTGCATGGTGGAAATGATTTTTTGTTCCATGTGTTCTTGTGACATTGTTTTGCAATGATTTCCAGTTAGTATCATGTAGTGCTGTGTGACGGTCAGGTTGCTGACCCAAATGCAGAACTCAGGATGCAGAAGTGCAACGAAAGTAGCTTTAATGTCTGTTTAACAATTTCAAGTAATTCAAGTAAGTAATTCACTAAAAAAAGGCTAAGTAGGAAGAAATACACTTTTAGGGACTGAGACATAAAGGCCAACAGTGGACACTCGGTAGTACTGCAGGATGAGTGTTGTTTGTTTCACCTGTCTTGAGCCAAGATCATCCATGGAGGAAAAATGGAGCTATAAAGAGAAAGTACGAATTTTGGGGTCTTGTGATCCCGGCAGCTTTATTTAAATCCCTGAAAGTGATTACGTCTTTCCCAGAGCTCCTGTTCAGTGGCATATCTACATGTGTCCTCTAGAGAATCCCTCAACGTATACTGCTGCCAGGATGAAACCTTTAAAAGTATGGACAGTATGGACAATAATACCACCGTGTGGGAGGTTCGTCATGAAAGCAAAGATGAGTGCAACATAGCAAGCGTAAGCAAACTACCAAGTATAAATCTTCTGTTTTCTCAACCTGTAAGTTTACAGCGTAGGCCCAGAAAAGTTCCTATACTGTTAATTTGTCACATTATTGTTGTGTCATAGTAGTAGCTGACAGAGTATTTTTTTTTTTACGATGTCAGGTAAATCATCCCTACAGTTTAAATGAGCTGCCACTGACAGCATTGCTATGGAGAAGCAGGGATTGGTAGCAACTGGTTTGTAAGGCAGGGTTAGGAGAGGTGTGCTCACATGTTGGTGCCATACTCTACACATTTTCTGGCAGTTGTAAATAAATGTAGATTCGTGCATCCAATAGAACGGCAACTATCTGGCATTTTGGTTAAGTATAACTCGAAGATGTTGAAATGATGGCTGGATGGCAAAGGACTGCAGTACTGTTTTTGACCTCCGAGAAGGCGTGTCCCAGTAGCTTAGATGTCACGTGAAAACTATGGATAAGCTGGGCCCTGGCCACCTTCACCCTACTGGGACTGATGCAGCGTGCTTAGCCATCTCCACTATTACCAACTTGGGCCATGGAGGGAGCTAGAAGATCAAACTAGTCAACTGCAAAGGAACAGCCTCCAGACTGTTGCTTCGAGCGGTCTTTGAAGAGGTTAGTTTAGGGAAGCTAACCAGTCTCTAGCACAGCTATTTTGGAAGGAGTTTCACTCTGAGGGACACAGTGAGCCATTTCAGTTTGAGGCACATAATGAGGAGTTTCACTTTGAGGCACATAAGGAGCAGATTCAGATTCACATTGTGAAGAAGTTGAGACTGTGGTACACTATGAGCAGGTTCAGAGTGAGGCACTAAATAAGCCTCACTTTATATTAAAGGAGCAACAAAACAACTCTGATTTCATAAGTTAAAAACAAGGATCAGTGTCTGAATCGGCAAGTTGGAAAACACAAAATTCAAATTCATTTGGGCCAACTTGGCAACATGAAACACAGTCTCTGACTTCATAGCAGGCTCATCAACATGAAACACACTCTGTCTGGCTCGGAAACAAAAAATCCAGCCTTCATTTTTTCCAGGCTTATATAAATAAAACATGGATTTCAAACTGGCCTGGAACAAAAGGTTCAGTCTTACTCACTTATTTGGCTGTAATGATTGATTTATCGATGCGTATATATTTTGTTAATGCTGAAACTTGCTTTAGCAACAATGCAATAAATGGAAAATAAATGACGTGGCAGTGCGTAAAATCTGAGCAAATGGTCCTATTTGTCCTCTCATCCACTGGTGTTAACAGCACTGTAGTCCAGTGTTGGCTGAAGCCCCCTCGTGGTCCATAGTGGGACTGCAGGTGGGCCCCAGTAATAACAGAAATTCAGTTTGAAATTACTCACAATTATGTACAGCTACATATCTAAGAAAATGTATTAAGTTATATAAAAAGAGACTTAAAACTATATTAGGAGGTGGTTAGCTTGTGATATTACTCATTAAGCTCAACTAAATTTACTGCTTTTGTATTAAAGTTTGGCAGGTGGGTCACATGTTGGCCTTAACTTTTAACATGTGACTTGTTAGCATATTTATTTTGTTTATGTTTTTCCATGATAATTTTGTTCAAATTACTGTCAATATTTATGGAGCATGTAAGGAGAGAGGTGCAACAGTAAGCCATCGGTAGAACACAGTGGGGGCTGTGTCATGGTTTGGGACTCAAAATTTATGGAATTACACACACACACACACACACACACACACACACACACACACACACACACACACACACACACACACACACACACAAATACAGTCAGATTTTGAGCCACCATAAAATACTAGTGAAAAGCATCCATCCTCTCTCTGTCGCTCCCAGGTCCCTGACGAGTTTCTGTGTTCCTCCCATGCTTGCGTGGGTTTTCTCTGGGTAATCCAGTTTCCTTCACCAACATAATTAATTAACTAATTATGTTGGTAGAGAATAAATTTTAATTAATAATGATTAAAATAATTCTGCTCAGCGTATATCGGGGGATTCTGCACAGATTCGAGTGCAGAAATCGGTTGTTTATTCATGTTTTTCTACCTGAATTTGTTCCCTCTAGGCATGCGTACAGACAAATGAGGTTCTGGTTGTCTTAGGAGCTTTAATCTACTGATTACAGCCCCAACGGATGGCTTTAAGAGATTTGTGTGAATATCTCTGGATGTATATGAAGACATATTATACTGCTGTGTATTTTACATGTATGTTTATTATTCTGACATCGGTTTTGAAAGTTACAGGATGACACCATGACAAAAGTGCCTGTGCCTAGTGTGCTAGTACCGATGGGGTCCGGGTTCATGTCAGAAATCTTTGCGCTTAGATATTTTCTAGAAGGTGTCTCATAAAGAGAAACCCCCCAATAACTGTAGAAAAACAGGGGCTTTAAAGCTGATATTACAAATTTAGATTCTAGAGTACTGCTTTCAATTTGCGTTACAGGCAAAGGTAAAACAGAAAATATCACATTTTCTGGATGAATAGCCAATCTGCCAAGCCCCACCTCCTAATAACAGCTTAGTATAGAAGCGTTGTGATTGGTGGGTAGTCAAGTCCCCTTCAAACTCATTTGTATTATACTTACATAGTTTATTTTTCATGGATTTCTAATGTTATTTATGGAGTACATTTTAATGTTGTTGTTGTTGTTGTTGTTGTTGTTTTTTAAATGACTCCAATGCTCCAATAAGCAGAATAAATATGAAGCTCGATCCAGCAAAATAAAATGTTCCCCCCAAAAAGAAAAAAAAAAACACAAAATAAGAATTGAAAGAATGAGCTCAGTAAATAGTCAAAGTAGTTTAAAATAAAGGAGTAAAGTAAAGTAAAGAAAATACAATACAACATTATATTGTTCTTTCAGTTGGCCACATCCACTTCTGCCTCCTGTATTTTTTTGTTAGTGGTACTATACAAAAAACACACACCATAGCAGGTCTCACCACCAACACGTAAACTTTCCCTTTCAATCTTGCTGCTGTTACAAATCACTCCTGACATTCATCTCTGTGTTGAAAAACTGAATGAAAGGCTCCATGGTATCATGTTTTTGTCTAAATATAATTCTCTATTACAAGATACACTCATCTGTACAAGTTATCTTTTGCATGTTATGTCCTGATTGTATTCTGTGACCGTGGTGGGGAGATAACGTATTCCTATAAATTATTCCATGCTTGTTATTACTTTTTGTCAAATGCCACGTGAACATCTCCTGTACTCGGTATAGTTGTTTGACTTAAAATCTCAGAAAGACAGCTTGTTTTTGTAGATTGATTTATTTCAGATTTCCGTAACACTTGTCTGCACTTGAGACTGTTGAAATAAACAAAAAGGGGCATTTTTAATGTTTAACTAAGTAAACTCCAATATAAATTATAAGGCTAGTTAAAATGACTTTTTGATGTTCTTGTTCAGGGAGCATCTCTAAATGTTGTTTCTTTATTTGGCCACATGGGGGCACACTTACACCACCGTGTATCATCTGTTTTCTACAGTCAGGGCTTTTACCCACAGAGATTTAAAAAATGGGGCTGATACTGACCTACCAAGTTGTCACCAAACGTAATATGTTAAAAAAAAAGAAAGAAGTTAAATAAATTCTGTTTTAATAATAAAAATATAAACATTAGAGTACAGAGGCAGAGTACAGAGAGGAAGTCCTGAAGCTGGCAGCATGGTGTTCAGAAAACAACCTGGCACTGAACACTAAGAAAACCAAAGAGCTCGTTGTTGACTTCAGGAGACACAGCACCGACTTGGCCCCCTCTACATCAACGGGGAGTGTGTGGAGAGGGTCCACACTTTCCGGTTCCTTGGTGTCCTCATCTCTGCTGACATCTCCTGGACAGGAAACATCTCAGTGGTCATCAAGAAGGCTCAACAGCGGCTGCACTTCCTGAGAGTCCTCAGGAAGTACAAGCTGAACTCCAACCTGCTGCTGACCTTCTACCGCTCATTCAATGAGAGCCTGCTAACCTACTGCATCACGGTATGTTACGGCAGCTGCACCAAAGCAGATAGAGCGAGGCTTCAGAGTGTGGTCAAGACAGCACAAACGATCATCGGCTGCCCTCTCCCCTCCCTGATGGACATTTATTCCTCCCGCTGCCTCACCAAAGCAGCAAACATTATCAAGGACAGCTCCCACCCTGGCTTCAACATGTTCAGCCTGCTTCCCTCAGGGAAGCGCTACAGGTGCATCAACACAAAAACCCACAAACTCAAAAACAGTTTCTTCCCCAAAGCGATAACCACCCTGAACTCACACATGCACAGATTGTGTTATCTGTGCATGTGTGAGTTCAGCCCCCACTTCCCACTTCCTCTAAGGACCACCACTGTGCAATACCAATTCTATGTGCAATAACTCAACTGTATATACAAAACACTATTTATTACATATTACTTACGTCTTGTATATTGTACATTATATATATATATATATATATATATATATATATATATATATATATATATATATATATATATATATTTCCCTATGTTAATACTGTCCATATGTACATAGCGCTGCAGAACTGTACCCCCCCCCCCCCCCAAGCATGTTTACACTGAGTAGGAGATGCTCTGTATCTCATTGTACAACTGTATAGTGACAATAAAGACATTCTATTCTATTCTATTCTATTCTATTCTATTCTATTCTATTCTATTATCATAAATGTTTGTGCAGTTGTTCTTTTTGTTTATATTTTGTTTATACATCCACACTATATACATTAAACTAAAACAAATCCTTGCAGTAATAAAGCTAATAACATATGGAAATCTTAAAAAACATAAACAAAAACATAATTAAATGTATATTTATCTTACTTTACTATATTTTTCGTCTGATATTTTAGCTTTATTTTCTTATTTTTCGCAAATGCCCACCTTTTTTGATAAATTAAGTATATCTTCATTTAACAAACTCAGAAAGCAAACGAAAAAAAAAAAAGTTGACATCATAAAGGGGAGGTGAAGAGAGGAGGCGTTGAGGGATCCTTTAAAAAGTTGAGGTTTGCGTCCACACAGCTCTCCGAACTGTGGCGAAAAGACGTTTCCGCCCACAAGAAAGATGGCGGCCCCCTTGCTGGAGCAACTGTCGGAGTCTTTAGGTTCCCCGGAACCAGCGATTCGACTCATTTTATCTATTTTAATCGGTGAGTTTCTACCCACGATTCACTTACAGGTTGTTGTCGCGGTCATAGGTCATCACACCAACCTGTACGTTAGGTGTGAGCTGCTCCTGTGGTGGTGTAACTGTTAAATAGTTTCAGCTAACATAACGCTCACTCAGCTGTGACACTATCCAGTTATCTGTCGGGCTGCTGGTGTTGGTAGCGAAAACATTAGCTTTATATTTAAATTTCAGGCTGCCCCTCAAACAGTAGCTTTATTTCCAGGAAGCACACACCCTCAGAATAGTTTCCTGCACAGCCTCACCACAAACGGCTAACATGTGGCTTTCAGCTGAACTACATTCATTTTCTACCTGTTGGGACTGCCTAACGGGAAGCTAGGATTGTGCAGCAAAATGCATTCTTCTGCCCTTTTTTTGGAGCTATGTGTGGCCTGCTCGTTGTTGTATGGGATTGGGGTTTTGGGGGCACCGAGGTCGACAATAATAGCTGCAGTGTTGTTGGGAGGGAGAAGCACAGGCTGCCAAAATATGCCCCCTTACTCCCCTTTTTCCACACAAAGCTGTGCAGAGAGGAGACACACTCTGAGGAGGGAGCTGAACACTGGAACAAGTGCTCAATTTCATTTGACAAGTCTAGCTTTACATTTGTTGGTTTAATGCTTTGGGATTAACACATAGCACTACTTTAGAGCTGTCAGAGGTGTGTGTGTGTGCGCGCGTTCACGTGTAGTTGTCCTTGTGAGGACCAGTTGCAAACCTTGGAATTGTAAGGACATTTTAGCTGGTCTTCTTTTTTCCAACCTTTTACCTGTTTTGGGTTCAAACTTAAGACTATGTTGCTGAAGCTGTGCAGGGGAACGTGTGGGTCCTCACCAAAATAAGCCCTATGTGGGTGTGTGAATGGTGTGGGGGAGGATGCTCCACACTGTCCTTGCTGAACTTTGCTCCAACACATGGACACGTCTGTTTTCCCTCGCCTGACTCCAGCCCTGCTATAGACTGAAAGAAAGGGGCTATTCAGACGAGTCTTTGTTTGGAAACTTGTCACCTAACCTGTTGCACCATCCCCGGTCCTGAAGTTGCTTCATGTGCGTTGCATAGTAGTGTAGTTCACTAGTAACAGCTGCACACTACAACGAAAGTTGCCTCATCTGTTCCATTCTTGTGCATCCTTTTGTGTGTAGGTCAAGTAACTTATAATAAACTGCTGTGTAGGACATCACAAAAGTTAAAACTTTTCCTTAATCGGGCTTTTGGTTTCTACTTGAAGCATGTAGGATTTTACATTCAAGGGATTCAACGGCTTTTCACCCGATTCTTCAGATTGCAAAAGTTTAAAAGGATAAAGCTGGTGCTATTACTTACTTTTCTACAAATACCCCTGGAAAAAACAATGTGTTAATCTGTCTTTCAGTGCTTTCTGACTTCCTTACCCCATCTGTGGCACTCGGCCCAAAGTTCTTTTTGGTCCTCCTGGAGTCTTTGGATTAAACAGATCAGTGGTGTGCAGTTTAATTTTTAAACTCTTAAGCCACCAGACACTGGAAGCCAATGTTTCTCTCACAGAGGTGTATAAAGTACAGCTTAGTATTAAACTGCTGCTGTTATCAGATGGTAGTAAACGTGTATGGCAGCAAGATGTTGCGTGTTCGGCTTAATAAAAGTATAACCAGAATGTAGGCTTGATATAAAAGAGCAACATTGTCACTGCTACGTTAAATTCCTGAAGCTTTGAGCTGAGCCAGCCAGGTCCTAAAACATACCCTGTTTGTCCTCCATGTTTGCCTTTAATAAGCACCATAAACACAAAGTGAATGCCGTGTTGTAGGGCAGAACAGGAACAAGGTTTGCATGTTCTCCTTGTACGTGTGTGCTTTTTCCTCGGGGTACTCTGGTTTCTCATAGGTGATTCTAAATTGATCATGTTGACCATACGTGTGTTTCTGAGAATGTGTGGTTGTCTGTCTCTTTGTTAGCTTTGCGATGGGCAAGTGATTGGTTTCATGTGCATCTCACCTTTTTGGCCTTTAACACCTGGGATAGGTTCCAGCTCCCACAGCCCTAAATTAGCCTGAGCAAATAGATGGATACAAATGATGCTTTAAAAAGAATCTGAGGTTAATTTTACCCCAGAGTTCTACAGTCGGACCGCTTCTTGCAGCCAGCAGTTGCCCCTTGGTAGCCAATTTAAGGCACTTTTGCCTTGGCTTCACTCTTCAGACACTGTTTACTGGAATATTTTTTTTTAATTGCTTGAGATTAAATTTTGCAATAGTTGCCACAGCACCACAGAAGGACCAGCCAAAACAAATAGATGACCTCGTTCCTAAACGAGGGGCTTCCTCTGTAGCTTAGACATGGTTCGATTATGAAAAGTCAGACACAGAGCAGAAAACCGTACTTGAGTTGCTGCAACTTCTGCAGAAAATTGGTCCCCACCACAGACACTGACACAACAAACCTCTTCTACCACCTTAACAAAAACTGTGTATCGAGTACAAATAAGAAGCAAGAAGAGCCGTCAGGTCGTCTGGTGACCTGCCCGGGATATTCCCTGTGACAGGTGGGATAGGTTCCACGACCCAGAATTAGACTAGTAATTAGTGAAATGAATATGTGGATATCCTGACTCGGTCTGAATAAGAACTTTGAGTTTATTTGTTTTTGTGGGTTTTATTTTCTGTTATTTTTTTTTGCTATGAAAGTGGATGGATGGACTTGATCTTTGCGTCTCACAGATTACAGCTGACACAGATGGTGGTTTGCTGTTATTCATTATCCTTCAAATGCAGAGAAAAAGTTAACATGCAGAAATTTTTCAGTTTGTAGCCTTTTACATTTCAGATTTATATCATATAAATATCTTTACGTTTTTGTTACCTCACCTCAAAAGGGTTCACGCTATATAAAAGAATTGGTCTTTCGCCGTGGAGGTAATCTCTCTCCTTGAGATGCCTGACTTCTCACAACGTGGCACACAAACCCACCAGTGTTAGTTATGCGCTACCTCACGTCATGTGTTTAACCTAGAAGGTCGGTGCTAGCGCCAGGAGAGATTAAAAGTAGCCCACTCGGCTGATATGAAGAACCACACTCTAATTCCCATTAACATATTTTCCTGTTTCTCCTTGTGTGTTCTGCAGGGTATCCCTTTGCTGTGGTGTACCGGTCGTTCTTGTTCAACCAGACTCCCACAGTTATCCATTTATTCCACACGTTCTCTGGATTGGCTCTAGCAGCATTCAACTTTGGTGAGATGAAGTGGCATGTCTCCAAAGACCTGATTTATCTTTTATGATTTGAAGTGAATTGCTCTCATGTATGTTTATCGTAAATGCATAAAAGGATCTATACATTTGCTGTTATTAACCAAAACGTGGTATCTGTGTCTCTTACATCTAACAGTCTGTTGATTGTGCTCTTTTTAGAGATTTGTTTTTAACCTGATTTTGAATTCTGTATTGTTAACATTCCTGTTGAATCGCTGACAGTGATCTTGTTCCTTTATTTTGGTTAAGCTTTTCTGTGTTTCTTTTTTGTGTAATTGTAACAAATAGCAGTCTGAGGATGAATCGAGCCAGAATTTCTAAGGTTAAGGCTCTCAACATGTTTTCAGGATGTTCAGAGTCAAGTTGTTTTATCTGTTAAGTCAATCATTGCTTTTTTTAAATTTTTCCAACAAGAAAAAGGGCGAAATTATTCAGTTTTCTATCATCTAACACTAGAAAAAGTTTGGCACTGTGCCTGGGACGGGACTGGCGTGGGATAAAACAATGAGCAAATTATAAAAGTAGTTGCAGAGTAATCTGAATGTGAATTGAGTAGGAATATTATAACATTAAAAAATGTTTCTAATTTCGAAATTGAATGTTCGGAGTGATCCTACCCTTTTTAATTCATTTTACCGGTATTAGAGTTGTTACATTTACTTATGATTATTTTGATGGTATTATCATTTTCTCCATTACTTGCAAATCATAATTTGCAGCTGTCAGGTTTACTCTGAAATTGAACACATTTATTATTTCACACTGAGGAAAAAATCGGAGGTGTGGACATGTTGAAGTACGCCTTAAAATTGCAGCTGTCCAAATTTATGACTAAGAACGGAGACACTTTGACTTAAAAAAGAAAAAAGGAGAAGCTGGACTTGAACAGAAAGCACTTTTGCCTCATTTTCTTTTAAATGCAGTGCGGTTTGAATGCCTCTTTTAAAACCACACTGACGCTTTTATGGATTAGTCATCAAGTTTTGTCAAGTCACAGGGAAGTAAAACATCCCCCCCTTCAGCTATGACAGTAGATTGATTTCCTGTATGTAACCAGCTTTGTTACCCGTGTGTAGCATATGATGCAGCGAGCTGCCACTTATTATTAAAACATACCTGGCAGTTGTTTTCTTGCTCCAATCAGTAGCAATAAAAAGCTTCTCAGAGCCCAAGGTGATCCACCAATTATTGGACAAGTAAAAATGCCAAAGCATCTCAAATGCTCGACGCAGTTATTTGATGTTCTTCTTTGCCTTCATAAAATAGTAAACTGAGTTAACATTTTTTAATATTTCAATATTTTTGGAATAAAACAAAAGATATTAATTTTTTTTAGGCTATCACATAATATACTACTTTTTATTCTGCATTTCTTTCTTTTAGAAACGGTTACATTTTCTTGTTTGTGTTTTTCAAAAATAAAAAATACAAAACTGAAAATAATCATTAGTTGCAGCCATTACATTATTATTAAAAGAAAACCAGCTCGTATTCAGTCTGATAACTAATAAACGACACGTTATTTCAGGCAAACAGAAAGCTCATCAGGACAAATGTCAAACTCATAACACTCAGTGTACCTTTTGTAGACCAGTTTTTTTGGCACATCCACTTTAAAAAGCATAAAGTTTATACCTCAACTACCACAATATTTATAAATAATTAATACTAAGAAATAATCCAGGCTGTAATTTCCTGTGGCAGCAGCAAGGTCTTCTGCACCCCCTCCTGTCCACCACAGTAGGCTGTTTGTACCCCCAGTGGGGCCTGCCCCTCAGTTTGAGGTCTGTTGCTGGTAGACCAAGAAACTGAGTGGCTTGTGCTTGCTGTTGGGAGAGTGGTCTGCTGGAGTAGTAAACAAACTGCCAACATTGATTTCTTTCTCTTTTCTTTATTTTGTTGTTGCTGCACTTGGATTTTACAGCAGGTCTGTTGCTTTACCTTTCTCCTCGAGTTTGTTTCAAGTCAGATGTTGTCATGTCATCGTCTTGTTGTCCTCTCTCTGTCTCTGCCAATTCTCAACTGTAGAAGAAGAACACTGTTGTCATGTTGCACTTGACTACACTCTCCATTTCCCCCCACTCACCGTGTCCGTCTCTTTTTCTTTTTCCAGGCTCTCAGCTCTATCACTCCGTAGTATGCATCCTTGTCCAATTTCTGATGCTGAGGCTCATGGGAAGGACGGTAACAGCCATCCTGTGCAGCTTTACCTTTCAAATGGTGAGGTTTTATTGGGTTTATCTCTGCACTGCTAGTTTTCTCGCAGGTACTAAATTGTGATTCAGGCTTACTTTGTAGCACCAGCCCCCTCCTTTATCCACAGGACGCTTTTAATGCAGTTTGTTCCACAAGTTTAAAATCTGATTTCTTTATCTGCATTTTCTGGTCTACTCTTTGTCTTGTTGATGTCTAACTACTGTTTGTTCCATTTATTGAAGTAGGTCTGTAATCTTACAACACATTCACACGCTTCCTGTAAGGAAGTGGCACTTTTTACATGCTTTATGATGCCCATAGTCTGACAAACTACGAGTACGTTCATAAAAAGAAATGTGCCAACTCTATTTTCAAACTTTAAGCAGCTTCCTGTGAGTCCTTTCTTTCCTCAGGTTTTCTGTAAATCTAAAAAAATAAAACAGCTGCTCACCCTATATCTGATACCTGAATGCCATCTTCCTACAGTTATACCTACTAGCGGGGTATTATTACACAGCCACAGAGGAGTATGACATCAAGTGGACTATGCCACACTGTGTCCTCACACTTAAACTTATCGGTGAGTTGATGTAGCCCAGTAATCGTTTTCCTTTTTTCCTGCCGATGTCATTACAACCTCCTGAAAGGCTGCACGCGGGGCCTTTACATGCTTTAAGCTGTTTTTAATCAAGTGCTGCTGACAGTAACGGTGCCTTTACCATAGTCTCATAGACAAATTTGTGTTTTTCTGATTGCAGGTTTGGCGTTTGATTACTATGATGGCGGGAAGGAACCAGTGAGTTATTGCTCTGTCTTGCTTTAGCTTAGAGGCTTTCTTAACATTTATCTTTGTTAGACCATGTAACAGTCATTTCTGTATTGGGTTTTTTGTGGGGGAGGGTTTAATCTCTGCATCAGCAGAGTCACGTCTCTAAGTTCGTTTTTTTTGTTTTGTTTACACGAGCAGGGCTGTTTGCGTAAAAAGTTAATTATAGAAAATATTTAGTCATGTGAAAAAGACTTTTCATTGTATGCTGTGCAGTCCTGTGGAAAAAGTTCACCCCGTGATTCAGCAGCTTGTAGAACCACCTGTGGCAAAAATAATTTGAAATGATTGTTTTCTGTGTAACTTTATCAGACTCTCACATCGCTGTGGAGGAGCTTTTTGCTGCGCTCTCTTTTTGCAACATTATTATAGTTCATTGAGGTTTGCATGCATTCGTTTATGCTTCCGTAAAGTCCCACCACAGCATTTCACCACCACCACCCTAGCACGCGGTTGAGGTCTGGACTTTGGGCCATTGCAACACCTTGATTATTTTCTTTTTCAGTGTAGATTTGCTTTGCCTGGAAACATCGTCCTTGGGCTTCAGCCAAGCTTTAGCTGTCAGACACATGGCCTCACATTTGACTCTTTTTTTTTTTTTTTTTTTTTTTTAAATCTGAAAAACACAGACGAGTTCATGGCCGACTCACGGACTTAAAAGTGCCCATGTCACGTGGCTGCAAAAAAGCCCAAATCGTTACACCTCCATTACTGTGTTTAGTAGTTGGCATGAGGCTGACGTTCTGCTTGTTTTACCTGTGCGTCTTGTGGTTTGTTCAGCTCTGACTTTGCAAGCCTAACCTGTGCCATCATGTTCTTTTTAGAGAGAAGAGGCTTTCTCCTGGCTTTCTCTTTCCAGATAAGCCATACTTGTTCAGTCTCTTCATAACCGTAGTGATACGACCTTTACGTTTAAGTTTCCCTGAGCATCTCGCAGTCTGACTTTGGGGTGAATTTAGTGAGCTGTCCACCTCTGGGAAGACTATGTTCTCCAGAATACCAGCCTACCCAAAGTCTCACTTACTGATGGTCTGTTAAATAAAGTACATTTGATTATCACCACGTGGCAGCTACTTGCCCTCTTAATTCACTTACACGTAAGGGTGTACTTAGTTAAAATAATTATAGTAAAATAGGAAGTAATCAGAAATGCCTTTTGGTGCCTACAGGTTTCATACAGATGTGTAGCGAAGTAACCGAAGTAGACGGCAAACAATACGCCAGTGTTACAGTTTCCACGAGGGATATAGAGTTTATGATCAGAGGCGGAGCTGCATGCCTCTCCATGCCATTTTTATGACACTACACTACAGTGCGCTCATGTGCTTTAGGCTTAATCCAGTGGGACTTGAGGCATAATGGGTACCAAGCGCCCAGTGTCCTCAGCAACATGAGGACTAATTGCAAAACAAACAATTGTTGCAATTGTAAGAAGTTGGTATATAGTAGTAGGACTGCCTCAGGCGCTGCAAAGCATTGGGCAGTGGGAAGCAGATATTCCTGTTACACTACTAAAACGACGTGAAACTAAAGGACTGAAAGCAGGTCTACCAGCAGCTCAAAGCGACATAATAAGAAATCTTTATAGTGGGGAGGATCTGCGCTGATCTTCTTCTCAGCCTTCTCTGCTTTATGTCTCACTTAGCTCAGGCTCTCTGTTAGCTCTGTACTGTGGTAGGCACTGTAGTGCTATCACTACAGTGGTTTTCTTCATGTTACTCCAGACTCATTAATGCGTCTCCCCATTTCCCTGACTTCACCTAACAGTCCATTAATAATCACGTTACAACAATAGGTGTTACTGTTTCCTCATTCCTTCGCTTAGTTTGAATTCTCTCTTTTGCTGTTGGCACATCTGTGATGGCTGTTAATTACCCACACTGCTCTCTCTTTCTAATCTGAGGATTTTTGCTTTTAACTCAGTTTTTATCTCTTATCTGCATCGATGTCATTACTCAGTACTGCAGCTGAATGCTAAGGGTCATACTCAAGTACACTGTTTACAGCCGTCAGCTGAATGTCAGTTAATGAGTATTTAGTGAAGCCCTATTTGTCTTTTATTCAATTTAATGTCTGCTAACCTGCCTTTATTCTGAGCCTTTTAATGTCCATTTTGTTTTTCCCTCTTGCTTACTTGCCACATCTTTAAATTCCAGTCCAAGCTGAGCGCAGAGCAGAAGGAGTCAGCTCTGCGGTCCGTGCCCTCGCTGCTCGAGGTGTGCGGCTTCTCCTACTTCTATGGCGGTTTCCTTGTGGGTCCCCAGTTTACACTGCGCAGCTACCAAAGACTTGTGGCGAGGGAGCTCACCGACTGCCCTGGAAAAGTTCCCAACAGGTTAAAGAAAAATGAATTGAACAATAATCCTTTATTAGATCTCTTTTAAAGGGGGGAAAGCAACTTCCCAGTATCAAAGCCCTTCAGTTAACATTATTAAAGTCTCTTTATCTCTCCTTATTTCTCTCAGTGTTGTACCAGCTATGAAGAGGTTTGCTCTTGGTTTCCTCTGCCTGGTGATATATGCGATATTTAGTCCTCATTATCCAGACAGCTACTATTTAACAGATGAGTATGAGGTGAGAACAGCAATGGCATTCCCAATAATCACGATATAAACAAAGAAAAGATTTCTTTTTTTGTTTGTTTTTTTTAATGTCTTAATTGCAAAACGATTTGCTTTCCACAGGCGCAGCCATTCTGGTATCGCTGTGTGTTCATTCTCCTGTGGGGCAAAATCATTTTGTATAAATATGTCAGCTGTTGGGTTATAGCGGTAAGTAGACTCTTGATCTTGAGCAAGTACCTCATTGCAAACAACTAAAAGCTAATAAAGCTTCAATAATGTGAAACTGCAGAAGGTGTCGGCAGTATCGCCAGTTTTGCATGCATTCATACATTTCTTTAAGGCACACCTCATTTAGCGTGAAGTCCCAGTTAATCAGGTTTGTGTGCTTCATGGTGTGATCTTACATGAGCCAGTAAAGTGCACGCTTTATGTGTTACAGGAAGGTGTATGCATATTAACTGGACTGGGATACAATGGAGTAGTGGATGGTAAGCACCAGTGGAACGCGTGCGCCAATATGAAGGTGTGGCTCTTTGAGACGACGCCACTCTTTGGAGGAACCATTTCTTCTTTCAACATCAACACAAACGCCTGGGCTGCCAGGTCAGTGTGCAGTCTGAAATCTGAGACGTTCTCTAGCTGGTATGCAAAGCCATGCTATAAAAGTTAAATATTTGCTTGGATGATAATGGGAAGAGGGAGGAATAACAGCCCAATCCAATATGCATACTTGCCAGTCTGTCAGTAAATGAATAAATAAATTACCAAAGCCTCTGCCTTTCTGCTGTTTAACAATAAAAGAATCCTCACACAGGTGGGTGAAGGCATGCTGGGAGGATTTTAAAACTTTGCAATTAAAGACAATTATTGACAGTTTTGGTGCTGAAGATTCATGCGTGAAATTCTTTGAAAGCGTGTCAGTTTTACGACAACCGCCGCAGTGCGCAAAGCAATTTACTGAACATACAGTTTATTTCATGCTCTGTTTTAACAACATTAACCAACCCACGCTTACTTTCTCTTTCTACTCCACGACACTCCTTCAGATGTAGAGTGGCAGTAGAAACGGGCTCAAATGGAAATTAAAGTGGCTGGGATGTAGAAATGCAACCTATAAAGTCAATTAGGACTTAAGGGGGTATTATATTGGAACTAGTTGATGGAGCGTTTTCAGGCATTTGGTAGATGTATCACAGGCTTGACATTTGCTGGGCTCATTGTGTAACCTATAAAGGAAGTCGTATTTTTAGCCTAAAATGCACCACTTCTGAGTTACTCCTGGCGCACACATGAGAAGTTTTAATAATGAAAGGCTTCAGATGCACTGGTTAATGTGAGGCTGTGTTATGCTGATCTTTTTGAGGGGTGTGCAATTAAATTCATGAAAGATGCAAGAAGTCACAAACCTTAGGGAAACGAAGGCGAAAGGTTCAGCGTTCTCATACGCGTGTAAAATATTTATACAGAAGGGTCGTCTGAACATATGTTAAGTGTTCAGATTCAGAAGTGCCACACTGCTAGGCAGAAAATGTCAGGCTTTAGGTTTTAATTTAGAACAAATAACGGGCGACCGTGGCTCAAGAGTTGGGAGTTTGCCTTGTAATCGGAAGGTTGCCGGTTCAAGCCCCAGTCTCTTCACCTACCGCCTACTGGTGTTGGCCAGAAGGGCCGATGGCGCAATATGGCAGCCTCGCTTCTGTCAGTCTGCCCCAGGGCAGCTGTGGCTACAACTGTAGCTTGCCTCCACTAGTGTGTGAATGGGTGTGTAAAGCGCTTTGGGGTCCCTAGGCGGGACTAGTAAAAGCGCTATACAAATACAGGCCATTTACCAAATAAAGAAAAAAAAAAACCTCCAGAAAAATCCTCAAAATAAAATGCTAATTGGAGTTTCAGTCCACTACTGTGGTTTGAATATATACACATGCAGCAAGGTCATGTGCTTATGAAATGAAGCCAGTCTGACCTGAAATGATTTGAAAAAACACCGTGCATTATACTACAATCATTGGTGTCTTCATTGCGCCACACAGATCTGGGGTTTAGTCTTTGTGGTGTTGTTTGTTTTTTCTTTTTTCTTTTTTTTTTTTTCCCGCAATTGCTACAAGTGTATATCTGTCCCATAGACCCTATATGTGAGATCTACATAGCCACTGTGACATCACCTTTTGGTTTGTGGTTCACAAGTTCAAGTCTTAAAGATAACAATTTGCCCTTTGCTATCTTTAATGTTCTGCTGCCAGAGGTGACTGTATCTGGATCACATGGTGGATTCCTGCCTTAGCCAACAGTAGCAGGTTTAGCTAGTAAACTTTATGAGTGTCTGACACAGACTAATAGTAAGCTAGTAAAATGTAATTTCAGTGACTTAACTGAAGCACAGACTTCTTGGAAAGTGTTGCGTTTCTTGGGGGGGGGGGTTGTGTGTGTTTTTAAGAACACACAGGAAAGCCTGTTACACCTGCTTGTGTCAGGACTTGTGCTTGTGTAACTACTCTTTTAAGACTGTTTCACCCTCTGTACGGGTGTCACAAAGGAAGAAGTAGCAAAAGAATTGACTGTTTGTTGTCACGAACCTTCATGTGTTTGGATTTTTGTTCATTAAGGAAGTGTTGAGTTTTCAGCTTTGGTATCATTTTTGTCACTCCCAGTTGTGACCATCGTTCCTTCAGTTAACATTATTGTTGCTAACCTAGTTAGCTTTAGTAAAGTTTCAAAGACTTTTTAGATACTTCTTAGTTCGGCAGGCTGAAGGACCAGCATATGCCATGGTAAGATGTCCGTTGTCGGTCGGTCAGTCTGTCAGTCAGTCGTTTGTCCACAGTTACTGCTCCTCTACAGCACTGGTCAGAATTTAAACAATTAACTTTTGGAAACTGGGACTGTTGTCGAGGTCTTCACCAATAAACTAAACTCTCCTATAAGCTTATTTGTGTGGCCCTCCACAACAGTCCCAGTTTCTCGTGTGGCCCCTTGGGGAAATTAATTTTCCAACTCTGATTTAAGTCTTTACCCATATTGTGGTCAAGGTTGCATTTACAATAAACTGAACTGTGAATGATTGTGAACTGGATGGGCTGCTGCATCACTGATGTTCTGATTTCTTGTTACTCTGTGCGTCTACAGTCTATAGACATTACTGGCTGTCATGCAAGTTCTTGCTTATTTCACTGAGTGGCACATCACTGCCAACCTCCCAACCATCATTTTTACCACTTCTAGCTTTCTCTGAGTGACCTTTGGAAATGTCAGTCTATTCAAAATCACAGCATGGCCCTTATTTTAACATTAGATAGGGTCCTTAGTATAAAATCAGACACCTGTGTCCCTCCAGCTAGCCAAAGCTTTGAATATTCAGTTACTATTGGATCCAAACAGTATTGTGTCCTGGTATTCACGATCACTCAGTTCGTGTTTGTGCGATTGACAGTGGGGAGGATGGATGCTGTTAAATATCTGATTATTATCAGCTTTTACACAGCACCACCTCATGTACCCCCTGGTCTGGTCCTGTTCCATTCAGCTAACACTGCAGCTTCTCACCTGTATGCAGTATAGAAGAAGAAACTCTGGTTTGAGGTTTGATTTTTAAGTTGTTATAATGTTCCAGTTTGGGTCACAGTTAGTCCTTTTAGTACAGGACATAAAGTTGTTGGGTTTTAATATAACTCCGTTGCTATGCAACCACAAATTCAAGGTGAATGAGTGCTCGCCAGCGTGACAGCTGATGCATTAAGCATGTTTGGCAGCCTGGATTTCCGGTTAAAGAGATAATCTATAACTCTAACTTCTTTATAAGAGACTAAATGAAAGACGCGCACAGTTAAAGGTTTATTTAACTTGAAAATGTCACACTGACTAAATCTAAAAATCTCAGAAGGATCAAACTAAGCTCCATCAGTTTCTTTTCACACTTCTTATTCCAGGTGCCTGGGTGGTGGAGCCCATCTCAGCTGTGATAGGTGGGGATAGAACCCGGACACTATTATAAGAAATGGGTTGTCCCCTAAAGAGGTCAATCAAAGAAAACACCACTAAAAATGATGTTTTGTTATTAAAACAGGAACTTGAATTTTAAAGAAAAAAGGGAGAGCTCAACCAGCAGTCATTATTAGGTACACCTCTACTCTACTACCATGGTGTCATCCCCTTTTAGACTTTGGTATAGATTCAAGAGGGTGCTGGAAACATTTCTCAGAGATTTTTGGTCCATTTTGACATGTTAGCATCATAGTTGCTGCAGAACCAGTACCGCTCTGTGGCCCAGAGTTTGGGAACTGCCATCATAGAGGATTTTTGTGGTAAAATCCCAGTAGATCAGCAGGTGGTTTTATCCACCTGTATAGATCTATTTTAACCAGCACACCCTCAGACTCCTCTTTCGTCTAACGGGGAATGACTGGAGCAGCAGATATGTAACTCAAAGACAGAAAAAAGTAATTAAGAGAGAGAGAGAGAGAGAGAGAGTGTGTGTGTGTCTGTCATCTTTTGAAAATAAAGTGCTGTGTCATAAAATGAGTCGAAATGAATTAACTAAAGTGAGCGAAGTAGTTGGTAATGTGGTAGAAACCATGAACCTGTGTGTCCAATTTGTGGAAAGTGGATGAATATTCACAAATTGTTGTTTAATTTGTGGTTGTGGATACAGCCAGCTCATTTTATTATTGTTTTTTTCCTCTTCCTTCCTCTTTACAAAGACATGTGTTCAAGCGGTTGAAGTTCCTGGGCAATAAGACTTTATCTCATGTGGCCACGCTCTTCTTTTTATCGATTTGGCACGGCCTTCACTCCGGGTACATCCTGTGCTTCTCCATGGAGTTCTTCATCATCACCGTGGAGCGACAGGTCAGTTACCCAGTCCCAGCTCTGCACCCTGTAACTCGAGCTGCACGTTTTACTCAGAAAGTAGTGATTGTGCTCTGTATAAACTAAGAGTGTTGCATTTAATGTCTATTGATTACAACTGTGGCATTAGCTCTGTTATAAACGGAGTGGTGATGCTCTTATTGAATCTACAATAGTCTGCTACTATTGATTAAATGCACATTACTAATGAGAATAATTGTGACTTAAGGTTATAGATTCATTCTTCTATCTTGATGTAACCTGTGTGTGTTTGTGTGACAGGCCCAGGCACTAGTAAGGGACAGTCCTGTGCTGACAAAGCTGGCCAACAGTGCACTCTACCCACTCATCTATGTAGTCCAGCAGTTTATCCACTGGCTCTTCATGGGGTATCCTCTAGTGGCATTCTCCATCTTCAGTTATGACAAATGGCTCAAGGTAAATCCAGAAGTCACAGTTCTCTTGGTTCCTTCTTTCACTTCTCTTTGACTTACCATTGACTTAGGGCAGCATTTCATGCATTTTAGCCGCACGCTGAACAGGAAGTTTCAACTATAACATGTTATTTTTCAAGTCAATTCTCTTTAAATACAATTTGGAATTTAACTGTGCTGAATAGGTGAAAATTCCCTGTAAAGGTGTAGATGTGAACCCAACCCTACCTTCGGTCTTTCAATCCTACTTCAGTGGATTTGTGGTGCCACATTTGTGTCCGTGGATCAGTGATTCTCAAACTCTTTTTATCAAGCCCTCAGTTAAGATAAGAATATTCTCCATTCAAACCCACAGATATTTGTGACAGAACCACAGTTTTATGAATCCTATCAATAAAAAATAATAGCATATGAGTATAATGATCATAATAGCACGAGTTAACTTTTGTTTCCTTTCCCTTAGGCACAAAAAATCATTTATTCAAATTAGTTCCACTCATTATTTTTCATATTTGTCCACACCCCACCTGCAGCGATTCTGCGTCCCACCTGTGGTGGCTGTGCTACGGGTGTTTGTATTTGGCTATGCAAAGTCAAGCTATCAAATATAGATGTGCTCACATGCTGTCCTCAAAAAAATAACAAACAAAAAACCCTCGATGGTAGAATGCTGATTTAGAGAGCATAGTTGACCACAAAGGAAAGGGAGTGGCAAAAATGATCAAAGATCAGAAAAGCAGGATGAGCAGCTGCAGGGAGCGGTGTTCATTATCTGAAACACTGTTTCACTTCACTGTGTTTGTGCTGTTGTGGGTCCCTTAGCTTAGCTCCTGATCAGAGGACAGTAGTCTCAACAGACAGTCCATGTGTGTTTGACACTGCCCCCTGGTGACGGTACACAGCTACAACATTTAGATGCGGGTATTCAAAGTTCTGTGTAGGACTAAAGTTCAACCACATCAGTCCCTTAAAGCATGCCGTGTATGAACATGTGCAATATTATCTTAATATTAAATGCTTAATACACACTTTGAGCCATAAAGGCTGCTATTTTTTAGTGTGCAGTGATCTTTGGATTTATGATATTAACTAGTTGCTGTGTTTACAAAGTTGCTGTTTGTGACATACCGCTGTGCTGCCCCGATGGCGGAAAACCTGACCACGTCTGTGTCTGTTTAATTTTTCTGCAGCGTTTCAGCAGCAGCCAATAACAAAACCTTAAGTACTGCACTGAAAGCTCTTTTATGAACTCGACCCCGGGAAGGTCATTTGTGAGGAACACAAACACGATTTTTGTTTGTGCCATTTCACATCTTTTGTTGTGCAACATACAAAGCACCTCAGACTAGAGGAGAACCGGAGGCGGTGAAGTTTAAACTTGAAGGCTTATTGGGTGCTAAAAAACTGCAGCTATTCATGATGCAACGATTGGCACTTTTTCGGTGTGTTGTCACATTGTGTTACAGCAAAAAGTTTCAAGTTACTATTCTTGCCAGACAACCGTGTGTGTGTGGTGCTGGTGGGTGTTTGTTGTGTGTTGTTTTTTGTTTTGTTTTGTTTTTTCTTCCCCCCCCCCCCCCCCAAGAGGCCTCCGTGTCAGAACTCCCGCTGCGTCGATGAAAAGAAAAGCCACTGAAAAGACTGATGGGATTGAATTTTCGTCTTTCTTTTCTGTACTGCCTTAAAGGAGATTTATAAGGAACAGTCAGCAACAAAGCACAAAAAAAGCATTTATTTAGGAAATGGAGTGGCTAAGTGGGTTACACAGATGGTCTGAGAGCTGGAAAGCAGCCAGGCAGGTTTCAGCAGAGAGAAACTGAGAGTTGCACGTGCAGGTTGTGATTTGACTGTTCCATCTTCTTTCTCTTTCCCCCCTCAGGTGTATTCTTCTGTTTATTTCTGTGGTCACCTATTCTTCCTAGTAGCATATTTAATAATGCCATACCTCCGTAAGGCGCTGGTGCCTAAAAACGAGGGGAGAGAGAAGAAGCAGGAATAAGACTTGATACTAAAACTTGGCATGGTAAGCAAACTTGAACAGCTTTTCTAAGCAAATAAAGACATTTCAGTTGTGCGTGGATTGGTTTTTAACATGTCTGTTTCCTTCAGGTCCATCCATCGTTGAGACTGAATACTCACTTAAGGGAACTGCGACTTCCAAGGAGCAGAACGGAAAATATTTTAAGGCCTTTTAGTAATATATGTCCATGTTTGAAAAGAAAAAAAATAAATAAATTTCTATATATTTTTGTGTTTCAGGCGGGGAGGGTGTTTTTATAAACATTTGGAGAGATGTTTACAGGAAATTACCATTGTGCCACAGGGGTTTAATTGTGAGCCAGTCAGGAGCAATTTCCTGTTTTTTGTCTTTTCTTTTTAAAATTTCACCACGTGGGACTCGTTTGCTGTCGACACAGAACTGCACACGCTCACAAGTCATGGGTTCAGAGTCTGTTTTTGGCTCTTTTTTTTTTTTTATTATTTTTTTTTTTTTTATAAATGCGTTCTTTATTTCACGTCCACATTGAGCAGGAAGTGTGAGCACACATGTGGCACTTTCTGATGTTGTGCTACGACATGTATAAGAAGATGGATGGTAATCATCATCATCAGGGCTTCTTCTTTCTAAATGGCTGCCAGTGGTTATACAAGCACTCTAAATCACACACTGTACACTAACACCCAACTCTAAATGGCCTTGTATTAATGAATGTTTTTACAGTACATTTGTTCTGGATTTAATTTGATTTGTTATTGGGGGCGGGGGTAAAAAATTGAATTTTATAAAGTTAACATGTTTTCTGAAAATGAACTTTTTTGTAGCTTTGGATAAGATTTAATGAAACGATTTGCATTGTTCTCCAGCCTTTCCTCAGTGATGGTTTTCTTCTCGCCACATCTCCTCTTCTCCCTCTGTTCTGTTTACGCCAATCTGTCTTTCTGTCTGCCTCGATTCAAGCCCCTCGACTCTGAAAATGCACAGTTGTGAAAGTGAACAGCCCTACAGTCACTACAGTTAATTGTTTTGCTTCTTTTGGTGTTCTGATTTTATATGAAAAGGGGGAGAAACAGGCTTTTTTTTTTTTTTTTTTTTAAGAGGGGGGTGCAATTTTCTTTTTTTGAACTGGAAGCAAACTAATAAAATGGTGTTTTTTTGGGGGGGGGGGGCGGGGAGGGGACAGTCCTGGCTACTAAGCCTCCTTTATTCTAAGGGGTGGGGGGGCTGTTATGTCTGATCCATGCATTGCTGGAGAAAGGCCTCTGCCTCTGAGGCCGGTGCACACACACACGCACACCCATGGAGAGGACGAACCTCGCTTTAACGACAGCCCAGATTTTTGGTAATATTTATACATGACACAGTGATTATTAATTGATGTGAACTGCTATTCCAAGAGACTTCTTCATGCCTTACTCCTAAAAGATGTAGAAAGGAACAAAAAAAATGTATGTGGCAAAGGAGATGGGGAGGGTAATTATTATTATTTTTTTGTAATGTTAAATAAAATGCTGCTTTCAACCTCTGGCTGTAGTTCATATGTTTGTGCTTTCATGTGCCTTACAGGGGCAAAAGGGGGGTGACATGACGTCATTTTGCAGTGTGGACATGGGAGGTTTGTGTGGCAAAACTAATGATCCGAAAATAAATCTTAACAGAAAAAAAAAACCTATGGGGCAGCTCGTGTGTTACTCATCTAACCATGATGCTACTGCTGGAGTTTATTTTTATTTGTTGGAGGGGGGGGGGGATAAACGTGATGAGATGGATTGCTGTGTTAAGGTCTGAGTCACTCTCAATGTGCGTTCAACAGCAAAAAACAGCCAGAGCAGCAGTCTGGTACGGAGCTGGTGGGGGCCGGAGAGAGAGAGATGGAGAGGGAGAAGGACGCAGTGTGGGCGGGTTAAGAAACGCCGAGAGGGAGGGGACGTCAGCGTAATATTCCTACCGTCTTTTTTTTGGTCCCGTTCCTCCTCCGTAGAGCCGAAAAAAGAAAAAAAACAAGGGCATCCATCGGTGTCTTCATCCTCCTCGCATCTCATCACACAGCCTTGGAGATTAACCCTCCTGTCCGGGTCTTGGGTTGTTGAGAACATCCGCCTGTGTGCGTCTCCACCTGGAGGACTGGGTCGTTTGCAGCCTGCGGGGGGATTGCCGTGCTGTGCCGAGCGGCAGGGGCGTGAGAGGCGGATGCTGCGAGCGTAGAGGCAGGGTACCAACCAGGAGCATCACCGCACTCAGCACGGTAATGTCAGACCTGCAAGTTTCTGCTCAAGCAGACCTTCATTTCTGCGACATTCAGCCTGCTCGGGTTCCCGATGCGATGTCTGAACACGGCTATCGGCAGCCATGTACCCGGAGCTGTGTAGTAATGTGTGTCAGTGCAGGCAGGCTGTGATATAAATCGGCTGCAAATTGTCGCATAGTCGCATGTTTCTGCTCCTGAATGTGTGTGTTTGTGTGTCTAGCCTTGAACAACCTGTGACCAGATGGACTCTTCTGTGATATATTTCCGCCTCCTTCTTTTTTTTTTTTTTTGGTTTAATCTGTGCTGTCCTGTAGCTTTTCGAGGACTGCAGCAGTGAAGGTGAAAACATAATAGAGGTTTCTTATATCAGGTTAGGTTAGGGGGGGGGGGGGGGGGGGGAATGCAGCTGCAGCCACATCTGAAGAATGAGTCCTTGAGGGGTTTTCAGCTCCAACAATCCACAATGAAAACCTGGGAAAACACCCACACTGCCACACACACACATGCCACCTTTTCTCCTGACACACACTCCTGAGCAGGTATGCATGTGATCCACAGGCTATCCTGGGCTCTCGAGCTGAAACCACGCCACTCTCGTGATGGTGAACAGCTTCTCGATCGTTCATGTTCCTCCTTGTGTAGCCTCTTTTTTTTTTTTTTGCTGTGTAGGTCTTACATACCTGACTCTTGCACAGTGATGTTTTTGCGCACACACAGGCAGCACCAGTTGATAGGCCTGATCTGTCTCTGTCTTGTTACTGTTCCTGTCTCCTCTCACTGCTGATCAGTTGTTGATGCATGTACTGTATTCCTCCCCCTCTCTCCTCACCCCCACCCTGTTGCCCCTCTCCCCCCTCCTTTTTTTCCTTTGCTCCCTCAGATGGACAGAATGAATTTTCTCTCCTTCCTCCTCCTTTGCTTGACTTCGGTTGCCATTGGCAACAAAGGTCAGTTCCTCATCCTTTTGACTGTTAATTGTGAAGTATTGAGATGATGGTTTTGAGGCAGGACCGTGGCTGTTTTGGCCCGAACTGTTCCTTTATTTACAGCTTCGACGCCTCGCTCGTTCAGCAGCACGTCTGAGCCCTCATACATGTTCATGACCCGGTGTGTCTGTGTCGCCTGTGGTGTGACTCTGAGAAAATT
Source organism: Copadichromis virginalis (assembly GCF_057382275.1). Taxonomy (NCBI): domain Eukaryota; kingdom Metazoa; phylum Chordata; class Actinopteri; order Cichliformes; family Cichlidae; genus Copadichromis; species Copadichromis virginalis. The sequence continues at coordinate 26,122,490 of NC_140628.1, forward strand.
ATAAATCTGTTCCCCCGCCTATAGCAGATTTATCATTCTGGAGAAGCATGACTCTGCTTCAGCATCATTGTTCCTGTGATTATCGTGTTGAAGGAAAGGCGGATGAAACGGGCGGAGGGAGAATGTCAGAGGAGAAGAAGGTAGAGGAGTGGAAACGCAGGGAAGATGAGGAGATTGAAGGAGATGGAGTGTCAGAGAGATGGGGAGGTGGGGTGGGAGGGGGGTGTTAGGAGAGAAAGAGGAGAAGGAGGTGTGACAGGAGAGGACGTGCCGAAAAGATCCATGCTGATAAGTGGGGGGTGGGGGGTATAGAGAGGTGGTACGTGAGATCAGGTGACACGAGGGAAAAGAGAAGAGGAAAAGTGTGAGAGACTGGGCTATTTCTGTGTGTGGGTGAGGAGGGGTGGGTAAATGTTGTGGAGCGATAGAGTGACAGAGAGGGGAGGAGTGCCAGGGGACACAGAGAAGGAAGAGAGATGGAGTGAGCTGCCTCTCAATCTGTAATCCGGGATGTAATCCACAGGCCTGATGCTCAGATTAATGCTATAGCAGGGCAGGGCAGGGGAGGAAGGGGGGATCAGCAGAGGGGACAGAGGGCAGGAGATAAATGACCAAAAAAGAGACACACCAGAGGACCATGGAAACAGAGGAGGAGGAGAGGATGAATGTCTTTGATTAGGGCTGGGTATTAAACCTCAGTATGTGTTTGGTGCCAGCTAAAATTGGTTTGAACCAGTTGGTGTTACAAACTGTCTGGCACGCTCACATTTGTGCTCCTTACTTCTTTTTTGCTCAGTAATTTTTCTTTTATGTCATATTAAATAATGAAAGGATGCATATATAATTTGGACATTTGTGAAAATGTAAAAATAAATAAATAAAAAAAACCTTCTATTAAAGTATATGTAGCTATCGCTGCAATTAATAATACTTTCATTGTCACATAATCTGCCTAATTTCTTGATTAATTTCTTGATATGTGGATTAATTATTAACCACTTAACTGCAAAAACACTCAAGACAAAGCAGCATAATGTCACACCCGAAGATGAAGGGGTTTGACAGAAACGGGCATATCTTTTTAAAAATAGTCTGTTTTTAGTCACGTCTTTGCATGCAGTTTCATTAAAGCACAACAAAACCTCATAAGCAAATTCAGTTTTAACAGAAAGCCCATTATAGCTGGTGAGTCCGAGCCCATTTTCAGATACAGCGACGGAGCGTGACAGGCTTAAATGAAAAATACATTACGGCGTGCTTTTTTAAAAAAGTGTAATAGCAAGTAAAATGGAAATACCTCCTCCAATGTTCTTAAGCTAGTTCGACAATAAAAAGCGTCTTGTGTTGTGAAGAATCAGAAAACTTTCACACGACACCCCGGCGCCGTCTCTGAAGGGAGAGCGGTGCGATCAGATTCAGAACCAGGAGCATTTTTCCTCTGTTCCCTCTCCTCTCTCAGACGAGACAGCAAAATTAGTTCTAGTCAGACTTTATGGAGAAAACTCACTGTGAAGACAACAAAGTGATTGCCAACAAAAGTCTGCCTGTGTCTGATTTCAGACTCTGTGTTAAGAGATTGAGGACAACAGAGGGAGGGCACTCCGGCTTTTGTTTTTGCTCTTTGCTGGAGTGTAAAATCATCATCCTTCTGGCTCATTAACTCGCCCTTTGATCACTCAGCACAGAACATTCAGCACCAGGATGAATAATTAATTTGCAATTAAAGGTTAAATTCAGAGTAAACCTGAGGCATTTGATTCTGACTCTGTTTTTTTTTTTGTGAGGCGCCTGTGGCAGGTCAGTTTAGGTGATTGATATGAGAAGTATATTTCTGTGTGTGTGTGATAGGGAGAAATCTGACTGGCTTTAATTACACTGTCAGACAGGAAGGTGTGCAGAGTGGTGCTTGACATGAACAAGGGCAGGTGGTCCATGATGGAGAAGAAAAAAGGGGGTTGGGGGGCGAACTGTGAGATTGTGAACGTGCTCAGACTGTCTCACATCCATCGTGTATTTTTCCCACTCGTGCACACTCTCACCATGTCCTCACCCATAATGAAGAGTTAAAAATAGATGCATTGGTTCCTTCTAATTGCTCCATTTAACCCAAAGCCTCCTCTCTGTGCCGTTTAGCCAATAAGCACAAGCCATGGATCGAGACAGAGTACCAGGGGATTGTCATGGAGAACGACAACACCGTGCTGCTCAATCCCCCTCTCTTTGCCCTCGACAAAGATGCTCCACTTCACTACGCTGGTAACACCAACTGCAATAAGAAGCATGGAAGAGCATTAAGTTGATGCGAACATTTTTGATGTGAAGCCTGCGGTAAAATAGGTCAAATCATCTGCTCGAGTAGCCGGACCGAAATCATCTCACTGGGTCAAATTGGAAATGATGTGACTTTAATTTTATGAACAGATTGATGCTGCAGCTCTGAGGCCAGTTTGAGGTTTATTTATGTCAGTTTACGTACTTGAACTTTTACTAGTAAACACGAGTGCTCATTTTTCACTTCGAGATGTCAGACTGCTGCCATTTCCAGCCATATTTCCCAACAGACGGTCCCTATATTAAAAGCAATGCATTCAGTCACAGAGTCCACTATTTTTAGACCATCATAGTGTAATTCAACCCTTTGTTGCAGGAGCAGTCAGCGGCGCTCTGCAGCCTGATGAAATGAGGTTATCGTGTTTGCACTTGCAGACCTGGAAATAACTATGTTCAGTCAAATTATAAAAGATCAACTTAAATTACTCAGGGGCTCCCTGAAATTTATTGGACCCGTGTCAAGAATGAAGAGGAAATTAGCTGTTTGCGCATGAACCTTCGACTTATGTCAGCCAGGGAAGATCCGCTTCATTTTGAGTCGCAGCTGCAATCTGTTTCATTCTATTCTGATCATGACTCCCAGCGTGAGATAAAGTGCCACTTAAAGCAATATCTAGATAGTTATCGGCACATTTCTGGTGTAAGGATGGATGATGTGACCTACAATCTGCTGAATATTACAATAAATTGTCACAGTTGGTTCAATAATGTAGCACTGTGGGACATTTCCCTTCCCACTGTGGATCACGTGTGATCTGTTTGTCCTAATTTATGCAGTATAACTTATTTAAACTTGACAGTGGGTTGATTAAATTGAATTTTTGCTGCTGAAAACATTAAAATAACTGTTTGATTGAAGGAGATGTGCACAGTTTTTAGCAGAGATTCAAAGCTGGGAAGATACATTTGAACGGTGAAGCTTTTTTTCAGAGAACAGAGACGCCACGATCGCCTTCATTTTTAGTCTAGACTGGACCAGGGGATTTGCAGCAGAGCTGTGCTGCAGGATCTCAGGTGTACTGTGGAGGAATATAGTTCACAAACACTTAGAAACGTATGATGGAGTCACAGCGTGGAGTGCTTTAAAGATAACGAGTAAAGCTTAACCAATCAATGCTCATCAATCAAAGCTAAGCCAATGCAAAGCCGCTCTGTTTAGTTATGTAACCTCGCATTAGTGTAGAGTTCCCAATTCAGACAATGCTTTTTTCTTTTTAATAAAGAATTTAATAAATAAATCATTGATTCTACTATCTGTCGCCGCCCCCCTTTCCCTCACCCAGGTGAAATTTGTGGCTTCCGGGTCCATAATGGCCCCTCGGGATCCGGTTCGGTCCAGTTTGAAGCTGTGGTCCTAGACCGCTCCACCGGTGAGGGTCTGGTTCGGTCCAAGGAGCCGCTGGACTGTGAGAGCCAGCGGGAGCACAGCTTCACCATCCAGGCCTACGACTGCGGAGAGGGACCTGATGGAGTCAACAGCAAGAAATCCCACAAGTTAGACCCCCACCCCCCCTAATTTAGACAGATTTTTAATCCTTTCAGCAATAATCAAAGTCAGTGTTTGAGGCTCTTCTAGCTATGCATTGTAAAAACTGTGCATCCAGTACTGCTTTCTGTTGTTCCAGTAATCTCCCTACTTGTTTGTCTTCCCGCTCCTGCTTTCCTCAGGGCCACCGTGCACGTTCGCGTGAACGACGTCAACGAGTTCTCCCCCGTGTTTGTTGAGCGTCGCTACGAGGCCTCTGTCCCAGAAGGGCGTCTGTTTGACCGAATCGTACGCGTGGAGGCTCTGGATGCCGACTGCTCCCCGCAGTACAGCCAGATTTGCTTCTATGACATCATCACTCCCAATGTGCCCTTTGCTATTGACAACGATGGTGAGATGAATCTCATTTTGCAAATTAGAGCCTCATAGACTAATCCATATTTCCCCTTTGATTCCAAGAAAAATACAATATGCCTGCCAGTCACCATATTATTTCCTTATTTTCTCTCTTTCTTGGGTGGCCGTGGTTTCAAATAGAATAACAAAATTCAATATTCGGATCAGTATTCAACTGCTAAACTCCGGATGTCCTCAATACATGAAGAACATACACACCAGACGCTGCTGCATAGCGACAGAGTGAAAAGATTTGCAGGCACTTATGATTCTTCTCCTCTCAGGTAGAAACCGAAAGATGTTAAAATAGACTTTGTGTGGGCGGACGATTGTTCTGTCTCTGCATCAACATCGCAACAGCTGTTCGGCTTAAAGGGGGCTTATTGTGCAAAATCCACCTATTTATTTAATTGTATTTTTGAGTATATTTGGGTTTGTATAACCCCAAAACTGTGAAGAAAGACCGCTTGCTTGCTTCTTTTCTTTCTGCAGAGATCAGGAACTGAGCCTCAAAATTTACTGCCCTGTTTGATGTCAAAAAGAGATAAGCACAGTGCTCAGCAGTCAAAAGACCTTTCCCCTTAAATTGTGAATAAGCGCAACTATTATTCCCTCGCTCAAGCAACTTTTCCTAACCAACGTGTAATGTACTCCAGACACCTGAGGACTCAGTGTCCCAGTGGATTACATATGTTTTGATGACAAAATCCTCAGAGGTGATCCCATACAAGAGCGATTCAGTAATCACAGGTACTCTTTATATCAACTATTTTTGCCTAATTATCGAGTTGTTTCCACAACATCCATTCATTAGCTTAAGTGCTAATGATTTGGGAAATATTTAAATGGAAATAAACATTGAGATCATTATTTTATGCGATAGATTTAAAAAACAACTGAGTTTGAATGTTCTCAAATCTGTCACCTGGGAGTTTGGAGGTTTTCTGTTAAACTGATTTGAAAATGTGAAGTTTGAGTTTTATAGTGGATTTCCTGTGCATGATACCATCAGGGATACATATGTTTTCAACATAAATCCACATTACACTGAATTTACAGCTATTCAACAGATGTAAGATTGTAAGATTTTCCTCCCTAGAAATGTACCCCAACATTTTTATTGTCGTTCAGCCAGCATTTAAAAGATTTATGACACAAAAAGCACACATTACACAGCTGACAAAGTAACACATTTAACAGGACGCATTAGGAGAAAGAGAGAAACCCTTATTTCAGATAGAAGACATTTTATTTTCCTTTCTGTGTTTCTATAAATATGAAGCCCTTATCTAATGCTGCTTCTCAGCAGAACATAACTTCATCTCCCTGAAACATAAAACTCTTTGTTTAATAGTTTATGCAACACTGCAGTGTGATCACAATGATTTAAAGGAGCAGTTTGCAGTTTTCCAACCTTACTGAACCTTTCAAACCACTGAATTATATCAAGTATCATGAAATCATTGCTTTGTTGATCTGAGTATTGCTGAAAATGATACTGAGTCCAGTTTATTTACTCGGTGTACCATATCCTGTACTCAGACAATGACAGTGTTCAGATCAGTTATATTAATCTGTTCTAAAAGTAATGTTTACTATATAATTGCACTTTTTTTATATTTCACATGTAATTTCTGTATAATTGCATCACTAATAAAAAGAACTCATATTTAATGATTTTATAAAAATCAGAAACACTCAGTAAAAGCATAAGCTATGATGGTGGGCCCAAATCCTGATACGATCTCAAATGGAAAACGTTAGCCATTTCTTTCATTTTAGGCCCCTGTGCTAAGTGCTAAGTGCTAACATGTCATCTCAGGAGCTGTTTAAATAAACTTTCTCTGCATTTTTGTTAAAATAACATCTTAAGCAAATATACAATACAAGCAATTAACCGTCTCTATACAGATGACAATACTGTAGAGGAGAAGAAGCATTTAAATTCCCTCCGCCATCATTTGTTTGGCTGTTGTGCCACTTTGGGGCAAACTGCTGCTGTATAATGAGGGTTTGTCAGTGAGTTTTAAAATACCTTTCTCATGTTTTAATTATTGTCTTAAAAATATGATGAAACTAATAAACAGACGTGTATCCTAATGTTAATTTGAATAGTAAAACTTGATAGTTAGTAAACCAGACAGCACCAAAAACAAGCAAATTGTGGCACAGCGGGCACATGTTCTGTAAAATAAATAATAAAACCCATGGACCTTTTGGATTAATTAAAAAGAAATTTGCTGCCGTACAAAACTGATCATCGCTTAAACTGAATATTTAATAATTTGATAAATTCGACCTGTGGATATTTGATGTTGCGCTAATTATCCATAAACTCAAATAAATCACTGCTAGAACGTGAGGCTGTTTTCAAACTGCAGATTAAAAGGAGTCCTGGTTTTGACCAGAATTCACTTCAAAAACATGGAGGGTACCAGTGCTTATTGGTCTCTGTCATAGACATTAAATTGGTGTTAAATTGGAGTTTTGCTTTTCGAACTATGACATGAAACTGATGCCTAAATATGGCTGAACAAAAACAAGTTTTTGTCTTCTTGAACTGGGTGTAAAACTGATTTGGTTTAGTGAAGCTTAAAGGCTCCAAGGATGTCATGTGACCACCTCCTGCACGTTTTTAAGTAAATAAAGCTGGAAACAATAACAATTTCAACCCTGTCATATGTGCTCTGAGAGCCTGAAAGTTAAAAAGTAATCAGAATATAACGGTCAAATTTCAGGTGACGTTATTAAATAAACTAAAACTCTTATACAAAAAAGAAAGAGCTGATTTTTAGGGAGTTGGGTTGGAGGCACTGATTTGTTTTCCTTGGTAGGCGGAGCAGTAAATATGGCTGATGTTACCTTTAGCTTTGATTCATAAGAACGCAGAGCACAAACCATACTCACTAACTGGAGGTTTGAATCCTGACAAAGTGCCTTTCTGTAGCTGGAAATTATAGTTATATTAGGATTATTTGACTACCCTGTGAAGGTTATTTATATGTTAACAAGCTGCTGTGTTGTTGCTGGCGTAGGCATTTTGAGTAACAGAGTCCCAAAGCTTTCTCATTCTTGGTGTTGATGCCCCATGTATTATTGCCAGCGTTATGAACTTTGGTCTCCACAGAGCAAGGCTCGTGTTTTTGGTTTGACAGCTTATTAAAAATATATTTTTTATCTTGTTGGTAGACCGTCCCGCTGCACAGAAGCATTTACACATTTATCAGTTTTTGCCAGCAGACAGAATCGACGAGGAGGCACCTTCACGCAAAACAAACCTAAGAGAGCCATTAGATGTTTTTCCTCCTCAGGCGTGGGACCTAATTATGCTCCATCACTATGTCCAAGCTGTAATGCGGAGGGATGACGTGAGAAGGCGTGCAAACTTTAGCACAGATTTGGCCAAAAAGCGAGAGCTGGGTTTGGGTTGTTGTGCTTCATTGCCATCGGTCACATCTGTTTGTTTCTTCTGTGCTCACATATAGTGTGTTTTAATACAGATTAATTCACATTAAGCTGATCTCATCCACATACTTTTCCTGTTTCTGCTGTTAGTTTGTGAAAAGACTGTGAAAAGTGACACAAATGTGGCCTATTAAGACTACATTGTTAACAAGCCATATGTTGCCACTCTGCACTGCTAAAATCTTGATTTTATAACCATGAGGTCCTCCGATAAAATCACTATACACATAAATTTAAAAAAATAAGATGAAAACAACAGCTGTCTTGTGATTTTGGTCACATTTACATGTAAAATGATCCCACAAAGAGCACGTTCTCCTTCACATCTATATCTTCTGCCCTGCGGTTGAATGCGTGTTGTGTGCTGTCTCTCGTCTCTGTTTGATTTAAAGCTCCAAACAATCTGTTTAGAACAACAATGAAAACCTTGAAAATGAATGAATATTGGAGCTTTAGGCTGAATCCTTTGACTGGTTGGTTTGGGATCAAGTGCAGCTGTTTAACAGAGTGTCACAGCAACTGAGAAGGACCCTGTTTTGGTATGACTGTGCAGAAATGTCCCAGACTTGGAGGGCTTTGCCGAGGATGAGCGGTTCCTTTCTTTAGGGGTCAGACTGATACAACAGCACAGCAACCTTTTGTTCCAGATTTGCTCAAACGCTGTGGGCTGTTTATTGTCTATTTTCTGTTTCAATTTGTCTATTCTGCTCCTGTTTCTACCTCTGTCTCTTTCATCCCTCTGTTTTTCCCTCTCACCATGTCACACCATCTTCTTTCCTTAGCATTGTTTGTCAGCTGGCATGCTGAGTGCTGTCAGCCTATCACGGATACTCGCTGTTTATTCATCTTTATCTCTAAAAACAGGAAAACCCTTCAGTTTTTTATCCTGTTGTGTGCAATCTGTCCTCGCTTTCATATCACCGAGCATGACGCGTTTAACAGGGCAGTGGCTCTGCTGTTGGGAATGTGCCGGTTTTATCAATGGGTCTTTATTTGACCCGAGCTTCAGTTATGCAACAACCTTGTGGTTGGGTGACTAATGTTCTATTTTTTTCCCCGGTTTATTTTTTGTTTCATTATTTTTCTGTGTCTCCTAGGAAACATTAAGAACACAGAGCCGTTGGATTCAAAGCGGCAGCGCGTTCACACCTTCTGGGTGACAGCCTTCGACTGTGGAAAGAACCGCGCTCAGGCTGACGCTCAGGTTGTTGTCACGGTCAAGCCGTCCTGCAAACCCGGCTGGATCGGTAATTTTTCACACGCACTTCTCTTTTTCTGATCCCAGAACAAGGCCGATGAGACTTTACACATACGTGCGCTTTAGTTGTTTAATATTTTCCTTTTTTTGTGGTGATGGGGGAGATGAAACTTTCACTTTGATTTAGAAAGTGTGTGGGCTGCCACTTGGATGAATCACCTTTGCATGTTTAGATCAAAAGAACTGTGTTTTAAAGAGGCGGTGTTGAATCTTAGTAATATCAAGGGAAGGTAACTGCATAGTTAAACTGTGACAGTATATTTTTAGATCACACATACGACTACAGCAATGTTACGTGCTTTTTCAGACAGTAGATTTCCTGTTTAAAAGGGGAAGTCCACAGAGGAGGTTCATGGATGTAGTGAAGGAGGACGTTAGGGATAGATGGGCTGTATAAATTTAACACACTTTCCCCTTTTTAGCATGCTGGAGTCAGTCGGCTTTGACATTTTTTAAAGATAAGGGTAGTTAACTCCAAAGCAGTTTTCAGACATGAACTCTGGGAAAAACTGGAGAATCAAGTTGGGATATTGTCTGAGGTTGCCTTCTCTCACATGTATCACACAGCAGGGGAATGTTTGCGTCATATTTATTCTCACTATCGTGGTTTAGCCGAGACATGACGCCCACTCCCTCGCTGGGAAATCACTCCACAAATTACCCGTGGTAATTCTCACATGGCCGCAATCAGACACCAGGCATACCTTGTGCTAGGGGAAGTCGATGGTTCGAGACATTTAATGTCTGAGTCGTCTGCGTTTGATGCTAAAGGAGTGTAGAAAAGGTCAGAAGGGCTCAGATGTTAAAGGTGAAGCGGGTATTGATACTTTTTTTTCAGGATGGACCAAGCGTGTAGAGTACACCCCTGGGTCAGGCAGCATCCCTCTGTTCCCCAGCCTGCATTTGGAGACCTGTGAAGAGACCGTGTGGAACATCCAGGCCACCGTAGAGCTCCAGACCGGCCACATCGGGAAAGGCTGTGACAGAGACAGCTACTCCGACAGATCTGTGCGACGTCTGTGTGGTGGGTTCAGGCTTATGACTGAAAACATGTTAACCTTTTGACATCAGATCCGTTATTTCTATCACCTCTCTTTTTTGTATCAGGTGCTGTCAGGGGCGAAGTCGACCTGCTCCCACCTCCATCTCCTGCCGCTAACTGGACTTCAGCGCTGCCCACTCTCCCGTCTTCCGACTCATCTCTGATCTTCTCCTTCAACGGCTCCAACCACGTCGCTGTCGTGCCCGATTCGGTTGTGTCCGCACTATCCGGCGACCACTTCACCCTCCAGCTGTGGATGCGCAGAGGTGGTGCCAACATCCAGCCTGCGACCACGCAAACCAGAGGAAATCGCAAGGAGGAGGAGACTATTGTCTGCAGCACCGTCAGGAATGGTAAGCGCTGTCCCTCGCACATTAATTTAGCCTTTGGGACTGCGAGTGATGTTGTGGTTAGAAATGGTTTTGCTTCTTCACTTTTCTATCCACTCCTCAGTCATCTAAACCCTTAGAGGGCACCATTTTATCACGTGAGCTTCGGGGGAAAATCATGCCCTGAAAAAAAAACTGTTTAAAGCTACTATCAAGGTGCTCTTGAGAGAGGCACTTAACCTCCAGCTGCTCTGCTTGTGCAGCCAAGTGGAAAACAGAAGAAGAGTAAAATACTGTAATTGTGCCAGGAACAATATTATGGGTAATGTGAATATTTTCAGCTGTGTGACTTTGTATGGGTGCAGTTTTCAGCAAGCTTTCCTTTTTGATAAAATTCACAGGTGAGAAAAACATGGTGGAGTTTCAGATTGAATGTAAAGTCACGTCGTGCGTCTGCACCAGCAGCAGAAGCTGGCTGGTCCTTTTTCTTTTCACCTCGTCCGCCTGTCCGTGTGTCCCATTCTCGTGAGCGTGATGTCTTAGCAGTGTTTGAGGGAATTTGGCACAAAGATTCACTTTGACTCAAAGATGAAATTATACATTTTTTTGTCTGTTCTTAAACAAGTTCAATAAATGTGTTTGTGTTTTACTCAAGAATTAATATGCTAATTATTCCATACAGTTAGAGCCATAATAGATTGGACAAAGACTCTATGTACATATATGACAAATAAAGCGAAGACTTTCAGCTTAAATTCAAGGGGTTTAACAAAAGTATTACATTAACTCTTTACAGCCATGTTTACACACAGTGCCCTGTTTTCAGAGGCTCTAAAATCATTGGATAATTGACCGATGAGCTTTTTCACGGCTAGGTGAGGCCTGTTCACCTGTTATTTCATAATAAATGAAGCAGACATAATATCTGAAGTTGATTCAAAGCATTTACCTTGTATTTTATGGCTTTTTACTGTATTTTTTTAAAATATGAGACCCAAAGACATATCAGTACGAGGGAGGGAGGCCATCACTGGGCTGAAAAGCCAAAATAAATCAGAGAGATTAAATAAGCCGTAGGAGTGTTTAAATCGACAATTTGACACGTTATGAAACACCACAGAAGCCAATGAAAGTGGATGATGACAGTATTTTTTTTTTCATGGTTAAGGAGAACAACCAAGCCATGAAAACTCTCAAAGAGGTATCTGTATCAGTGTCAAGGTCCACAACCAAGAGAAACCTTCATTAATGTAAATACAAGCTGCAAACCACTGGTAAAAGAACGCGAAGGCCAGGTGAGACTTTCCCAGAAAACATGTAAAAGAGCCTGAAAAGAAAATTTGGCCAGATTACACCAAGATGAACTTGTAGTAGAATGACGGTAAAACAGAAGCATCATCTGTTAAACATGGTGGAGGCGATGTTACGGCCTGGGCATCCATGGCAGCTAGTGTTTATTGATGATGTGGCCACAGATAGAAGTAGCAGGATGAATTATCAAGTGTACACGTTTAGATTCAGACTGCAAAACTAATCAGACAGCACTTCACAGTGCAAATGGATAATGAGTCAAAGCAAATAAAGAGTTTCTCAAAGCAAAGAAATGTTATGTTCATCAATGACCAATTCATTGAAGAATATCAATGAGTTGATATTTGTCATCAGAGTATGTTTTTGATTTGCTGATGTCACCTAATACTGTGCAGGAGGCAGGTTTTGGACCCAGTATGAAGGACTCGAGAGGCAAACGTGAACTCTAAATGCTTTTCAGAATCACAAAATGGGATATCACAAAAGGATGTGACAAAGGACCAGGAGGAAGACACGGACAATTTAAACACAAGGCATTTAGGTGAGGGGTAAACAGGTGGGAGACACAACAGGAACAAATCATGGATAACGAGACACGGGAAGTAAAGCTAGACACAGGGCACAGGAGACCAAGGACTAACAAAATAAAACGGGAAAATACTACACACTGAATCGCAGAGGAAAACTCGACAAAGCACAGGGAACACAGACGAGGCCGATAAAACATGACAGGACAGAAAACAACAAACTTTAAATCAGAACAGAAACCAAGAACAAAGGGATAAACACTGAGGAATTATAACTAACTCGACACAAAGGGATACAAGACAAAACACAGAGGCTGGATTAGACCAGACACAGAAACATAAGGGAGGCAAGAAAACAAACTGAAACCAAGAACAGAATTAAATGCGAAACCTAAACCTGGGAACATAAATACGGAGAAACAAATCAGGAAATGATCTAAAAAAAAGACACAAAACTCAAAAGTTTGATTCTTAGACCCAGAGACTGTAACAACTGAAGGCAAAAGGCAGAAAGACCCACAAACAGCAACAACCAAATCTGGCCGAACATCTCAAGGGAGGAAATGCAGCATTTGGTGATGTCCATGGGTTCTAGACTGCAAAGGATTTTCATCCAACAACACTTAATGCAAATTCTTGCAAAATCCCTTTAATTAAAGCTGGAAGTTTGCACTTTAATCACATCTTGATTGATTTATAATCCACTGTGCAGAGGGAAAACTACAGAAACTGGGTATTTGACCAACAAATGATTGCCCCAACTGTAAATCTTCTGTGCTACCATGTTGAGGATGTGCATACAGATTCCATGTATTAGAATACAGCTTATTTGCCACCACATCCATATTATGAAGCACCGTCTACTGTCAGAATCACTGGCCGCTCCACTGGCTGGTGAATCCACACCACAGCAAACCAGTAATTCTTCCCATTTCTTCTTTATTCTCCCAAAGAAACGCTGGATGATTTTAAGAAGTTCTGACAGGCCTGCGCCAATTATCTTCTGTTTTTCTGCTCTCCTGCTCCACAGATGACTCCTTCTCCCATTACTCCCTCTCCGTCCACGGCTGCCGCCTCTCCCTCTTCTACTGGCCCGACGTCTCAGCCGCTCGCCCCGTCAAGTTCTTGTGGAAACTGGAGCAGGTAACTGAAGGGAAGTGCAACGCTCAGCTTCGATGCTGTCGGTTGCACAGTTTCTTCTGTTTCTCAAGCTCGAAATTAAGCTGAAATAGAAGAAAATTCAGTCGTTACTTTTTATGTCTGTGCCATGTCAAACATCAGAACCGTCCCTCGTTGGAAATTTAGCTATTTTACAGATGAGGATATATGCAGAGCGAGTGAAATGACAACCCTATTGTTTATTTGGATAAAAGGCTTTTTCTTTCATCTCCCGGGCTTTCTCTAACGAGATCATTTAAATGTTTCATGCATGAAGAGGATCTGTGCGTCATCCGTATTTACAAAATCAATTTCTGTTCGGACTATTTTGTGCAGTCCGTTCCCAGTAAAAAGGAAATGGAACAAAATGGAACTCATTTTCTGTTCTGATCACACCGCATCTTCAGCACCGTGGTGAAACGCGCAGTCTCAGCCGAGTACATGAAGATGTTTGTGTCGCTGCACGAACCTTTTATGTATCACAACATACTTCTCGGCTCTAAATCTATATCTTTCATCATAAAGCTACCTGTGAGGTTAAAAGTCCAGCATGCATCCGAATACATGAATACAAGTAGCGAGGTCTTTCGGCACACCTGTATACCTGGATGCATGCGAGGCTGTGGTTTGGTGTACGTGGTGGAGGGTGATCGGGGTTTGTTTTGACGGAAGCCACCAGTCTCAGACAGATTGAAGTCACATGGATTAAAGGATGCTGAGCTGATACAGAGAAGATTTGTTAAATCCCCCTGTCTGGACCTCAATATCTTATTACCCTGTCTTTCTTTCCTACTCCCTCTGCCTTTGTAATTCCCCTGTCATTTGTGTGCTGTATTCCTTCAGGTTACACATCACTGATAAAGAAAGTTTATCACAGCAAATGTCTGCAGGAATTCACCCGTGGTGGAAAGTACATTTATAAATATATATAAATACTCAAGTAGTAGAATCATTTGGATTATAATTTTGACTTGCAGCTTACAAAAGGAAATGTCTTGTCAGGGGAACTTGTCACTTGATTGGATTTCAGAAGTTCCAAAAGCAAATTTCACCTCAAAACTTTGACTTGAATTTTAACAAGTATTCAATAAGTGGCAAAAACAGCCACAAAGGCAAAGAAAATTTGCATAGTCGGATTTCATTTATCTCATTTCCTACCAACGTGGCAACCTTCAAGGCTTAAAAATATAGGAAAACCAACCCAAACCCCCCCAGAAGAAACTGCACGAAACACGAGTCACACCACACACACATGTTAGCATGCCCAACTTCACCTTACAGCTTTTCCTTCATTGCATGTACAGGGGTGAATTTCTTTATAACTTTTGTACTGAATCATGACTTAAAATGAGGGTCGAGGTTGCTGCAGCTGTAGCTGGTAGCTGCTAAGCCTCACCCTGAACTGGACCTCTCTGCTGTTTTTGAGTTGTTGGTGTCTTTTGAAGCATTATTTAATAGATTTATCTGACAAGTATTACGTCTTGTTGTGTAATTATTTATAATAACAGACAATATGTCCATCCTGGTTTTAGTCAGTGAGGTTTTATTAGTCTGTTATTTAGTGCTAAATAGCAGGTATATGTGTCTGTGTATTAAACCCATACAGTCTATGGATCTGGTTCAAACTTACCACTCCACCGTCTCATCCAAATGTGGTTCCTTCTTATCCAAGAAAACCAACACAACACCAGCACTAACGCTTTAGAAAGGGTCTCTCAAACCAGTTTGTGATGTCATAGCGGGGTGTACCCGTCTTTTTATACAGTCTATGTTCCTACCAAGGATATTACAGGTAAAGCTGGATGTGGACAAAACATTTAGGTTAACTAAAATTTAAATAAAATTCAAAAATTTAAAAAAAGCTAACTTGGAAAACTAAACTAAACTAAAAGTATAGAACAAATGTCCTTAGTTTTGGGATTAGGGATTTTTGGGATCTGTACTGATTTTCCTAAATCTTACCTCTGGCATTTCTTTAAAATAACATCATAAATAATAAAGACTAAAGCCAATGTAGAAACTAATAAAAATCTAAATCTAAGCTAAACTGAAATAAGCAAACACACTCTGGAAACTAAATGAAACTAAACTAATTTAAACTGTCCAAAAGAAATAAAAATAAAAATGAATTAGAACATAAAAAACGGTTCTTTCCCCATTTTGTGACCCTTTGAACGATTCCAAGCTTTTTGTTCAGAACCACTGAGCTAAACTTTACAAATTACTAGCATTACTTTATTTTTATTAGTTAAAACTGTTTCCTGAACCAGCTACAACAATAATAGGAGACATTTTCGTCTTCAGAGTGTTGTTTCACATACATTTTAATGCTAATACCTGAGCCAAGCTGTTTGATGAGAGGAGAAGTCATGCAAACTCTGCAGGGTTGTAGGGCTTCACAGTATTTTTCCATGGCTGTAGTGGTACTTTTATTTAAATATAGAGTCTGAGTAATCATTCCACCCAGATAATGCACTCATGCTGACTCCATGTTATCTCCCTCCAACAGGTGTGTGACAGCGAGTGGCATCATCTTTCACTCAGCGTCCAGTTCCCATCAGTGACCCTTTACGTGGATGGAGTGACCTTTGACCCCGCCCTCATCCACGACAACGGAGCCATCCCGAACCCCGCCCCGCGTCAGCGCATGTTCATCGGTGCCTGCTGGGGTGAGACTAACATGCTGCGCGTTTCATCTCAGCTCAAAGAAAAGCTTTGCTTCCTGTCTGAAAGCTGCTAGCAGCAGTTTGAATCCTCGTTTCCGTTTCTCCATCCCTGAAATGTCGTTTAAACCCAACATCAGCAGAGATAGCAGGATGCAATTTCTGGCAAGTTACGAGTCCTCGTGAGGCATCTCGAGACAGGCCTCTGAGACGTTTCACACCGCGCCGTTTCTCCCTTTCATTTCACTCAGTTATAATTCACTTGATGCATCTTGTCTTTGAGGGCTAATAATATAACTGACTTATCAATTATTCAGGGCAGCAGAACAACACGAAGGCCAGACAGCCATCAGCCACTTACACCTGAGCCGCTGGTTAAAATGGGAAGCTCTGGCTGCCAATTAGCAGTGAAAAACACACACACAGTCACTCCGTTTCCTGCGTGGCAGCAGCTGCTGCCGGATAATGAGGAGATGCTGCAATTTTTGAAGATTGTCAACAGTTTTCTTGCTGCCTGTGTTTTTTTTATTCTCCCTGTCAATCTTTGGTACCCTCAGATTTCCTCTCGCTTGCTCTTCAAGCCCCTCTCGACTGAAAAGTATTTCTTGGAGCGCCTCATTGTTTTCTGTTTTTCTCTTCCCCCTCTCTCTCCCCGCTGCGCCGCTTTCCCTGCAGAGCCTGAGGAGAAGCAGAAGGAGATACTAAACAACACCATCCCAGAGGGTAAAGACTCAGGTGACCTTCTTGTTTCACACTGTTGTCAGCGTGATGGTGTGCGGTCTGCCATTTTGCTGTGTCATTGCTGGTGTAGTTGAAGTTTCATGGGATGATGTTATGTGTGTTCACACCTTAGTGAAGTATGTTGGCAGTTACCATGGCCTGTTGTCTGGGGTGACGGTGCGTCCTGGCAGCGTGGAGCCTCACAGCGTGGTCGAGTGCCTGTACGCATGCAGGGAGGGGCTGGACTTTGGCGACCTGGAGACTTTGGGCTCTGGCATGAAGGTAACAGCTAAGGGAGCTCTAGGCTGCCAGATCACACACCTCCAGTTATTCCCGTCTGGGAAAGTCACTTAATATCCACATTTCAAACACATCTCTTCTCCAAATCTTTTTTGGCTGATGCCGTGATGGCTGAGGTTGTTTGTGGTTCATGGTTACTTTATATGCAGTGCAGCTGGGATATGACAGAGACACTGCATGGAAATAAACAACATTATCCTTGAAAGTACAAATCGTATAACAGTACAGTAAACTGTAAAAAAAAATTCCTTAAATGTGGAAGATGAATCTTAATTTTTCTATAAAAGACAAATACTGTAGTTTTTAGACCTGCATTTAAATAAAATCAAAATAACGATACAGTATAATTCAGCTCTTTTTCGGCTTCTGAAGTCCCGAAATCCTTGCAAACTTAAAGTGTCTCATATAAAAATCCCAAATGTTCACTTATTGAGGAAAACATCTGGATATCGACCATTTACAGAAAAATCACATCAGTTTATCCATCTTTACAACATTCCCTGTGTTTGGGACAGCGTGGCATTGGAGTGGTTAGCAATGTCGCCTCATCGTGAGAAGGTTTCTGGTTCAACCCTCAGTTGGAGCCTCACTGTTTGACACTTGGTTTTGTCCAACCTTCTCCCACAGTCCAAAGACATGTTAATTAGTGATTCTAAATGAATATATGTTTAGGCTGTGCTTTAAGTGCTCAGTAAGTCCAGAAAAATACTGTATAAATTCAAGCGTGTTACGTCATGTTTTATAATTCACACTTGTGTGTTTAGTTTGTTAAGCAGGTTGCATCTTCGGTGCAGAAAAAAAGGTTGCAAACGAGGTCATCCCACACTTAATGTGCACACACTTAAGTCTTTTTTTTTTTGCTTGGTTGAAGACACAGGTGTAGCATCTTCACAGCTCACCTGAGCAATGCTCCTAAACTTTTTTGCTGTTTAACGACAAAATGAAACAAAACAATAAGAATTGAAACCATGTATTTGCTGGTTGGATAATCCATATTGATTTTTAAGCTTTAGTAGCTCCATTCACCACCAAACATTTGTAATGCGCGAGCAGATAAATGTTCAATAACTGCCCAAAGTTATGATTTTGACCTAAAGTAGGGGTGGGCAAATAATTTCCCTAAGAGGCCACGTGAGAAACTACGAATATTATGAAGAAAAAATCCACCTTAAATGCTATGGTCTTTGCTTTTAAAGCAGAATTGGTAATTCAGTCATTTTCTCCTCTATTCTGTAGCTTTTAAGACTAAAAAGCAGCAACATGTGCTTTAAATAATTAGGAGGATGCTAGGGATAAGGTAAGATGGAGGTAGATGATGTGCTGTGGCGACACCGAAGGGAGCAGCTGAAAGATGTGGGAAAAAAAACATACTTTGCACCAGGTCCATTGATATTTGTGTAGTATGTCAACCAAAGGAACAATAGCTACTTAACTCTACAAACAAGCCACTGCTCAACCATACACATGTGCATGTTGTTTGCTTTGATGCTGAAAGCAGAGCTTGCAGACACCTAAGCAAAGAGCTGAGTGTGATTTTTGTCCTCTACAACAGCGGTCCCCAACCTTTTTTGCGCCACGGGCCGGTTTATGCTCGACAATATTTTCACGGACCGGCCTTTAAGGTGTCGCGGATAAATACAACAAAATAAAACTAGTACCGGTACCGAAAAAGAAGATTTATTCATAACACACGTGAAAAGACCCAGGAAAACCGAGTTAACGATAAAAACGATAACAAAATAACGCTGAAAACCGATAAAAACCCTGAAAACCATACATTTCACACCTGAGCCTCTACCCTCGTGGCCCGGTACCAAACGACTCACGGACCGGTACCGGTCCGAGGCCCCGGGGGTTGGGGACCGCTGATCTACAATATATTTGCACTTAGTTGCATAAGTAGTTGGACAATGACACTTTTCCTTTGTAATTTTGCCTCTGCACACCACTACATTGTGTTTAAATCAAACAATCAGCATGTGATTGAAGTGCAGACTTTCACTTTTAAATCAAGTGGTTTGACAAAAGAACTGCATTCATTTAGGAATTACAGCCATTATTGTCTAAAGTCTAAAGGGATGCTGATGCAAGTGAAGGAGGCTCCAGATACTTATGGACATGACTCTCTGCGTGCCATTGTGACTTTTTTTTTCAGCATATTAATTCCAACCATGAATTTTTCTATTTCTCCTGCAACCTTTCATATTATTTACAGGAACCTGACCACTGATGTTGCAAGGATAATGGAAAGTGTAGTACCATTTCTGACCCCTGAAAATGCTTTTCTTTTGTTTTTTGTTACATTATACATTTTGACTTCATTGTAATTTTCCACTTGACATCCCTACATTGTTTTACAGTGAATATTTACTGCTGCAAAAGCACTGAGGCAGATACTTAATGCCCAAAATGATGACGAAAAAAGCTCAACTGCTGGACACGAGTCGGGCTCACTCCTTTTTGTATGAAAACTGCTGAAAACAATTAATGACATTATGATGAAAAAGTGTTCTTTTATCAAATCAATGGTCGGATAATGGTCATAAATGTGCCCACTCTGTCGTTCTAGTGAGTAAAATAGACTTGTTGTTTAAGGGTTAACATGAACGGTCCATACCTGCCGGGAGCTTTGATGTAAATTAATATGAGCGTCCTTCTCTTTTGACCCTCCAGGTTCACGTGAATCCCAGCCAGTCTGTGTTAGTGCTGGAAGGAGACGACATCGAGAGCTTTAACCGTGCAGTGCAGCAGGTCACGTACAGAAACTCTCTACGCTTCGCCACCCCTGGCGTTCGTCCGCTCAAGCTTACCACCTCCCTCAGGTACAAAAACACAAAGATGAGTGTGCATGAACCTCAGTAATATTACATGTAAGACTGAGTTATAAAGACGTGCTGGTTTCACACTCCTAGGCCAGAATGTAATTTAAATGCAAGGATGCAATCAGGAACCTCTTGCAAGACAAATTTGCTATCTGACTACATTCAGATTGTCCTTTGAGTGGAAACAAAACATTCGTGCTATTTAAACAGAATTGGAGAAAAGCAGGAAACAAAGAGGGGCAGTGAAAGATGACAAAGGCAGAGAGGAATGTAAATCAGCACTCTGGAAATCTCCCAACAGCAGAAATTGAGTTTGAGCAGCTGAACTTGTCAGATGAAGTGTCACTCACTGCTGCCTTCTCCTCTGACATTGAACTCATCAAATGTGGACCACGCCTCGGCGGTGATAAGGACTGACGTGTGATTAAAGAGGCGATTACGTAATGAACAAGGTGTCTCAAAACAAGCGATAACAGGGAATATCTTATCTCTCTTATCCATTCAGCCACCCAGTAACTGCTTTGGTAAACGAAATCTTTGGGGGGGGTTTTAATCGTTGTTCTTTATTGTAAAGCAGCCATTAAATAATTACCCAAATGGAAACGTTATCTTTACTATTTGCTGTAGATGTTGTCATTGATATGCACAACACACCGCTGCTCAGCTCCTGCATAGTCCGCCTGAAAAATAACCCACATCGGTTCAGTGTTAATCATACTGAGTCACCTGGCTTGGAGATGAAAAGCACACAAACTCTGTTTCCGGGTCAGTGCTCCGCTGTGCTTAATAACTGTGAACCAGCTCCCAGGCTTTAGCAGCCACTTTTAGCTGATGAAAATTTAATTCAGTCAGGCAGAGCGGCACATATACTTCGTGGTATATTGTGAATTTATACTCAAAATAGCGTCCTTCCTCACAAATCCCATCTGATCAAACTCTAGTGCAGATATCCCTGTTGCCGTCTTTATCGGCTGCTGTTTTAGACACTTGTTTATAAGATTATCATCGTTATCAGACCAAGAGTCACACTGGAGATTATTTTCCCCAACTAACTGCTTTTAAGTTCCCAAGGATTCAAGGTCATGCACAGATTTTTTTTCCCTCTTAGTTTCTGCTTTAGTGTGCTGGAGTTGTTTATGTTTTTTCTTTACTTGAGCATGTTTTATTGCGTGTGTGAAGATTAGACTGATTTGAGGCCAGGAGTTACCCAGATGGCTGAACAGCAGGCCCTTCTGGAGAGGCTGATAGAAGCAGCTGCTCCCTCTGATAGCGGAAATATAACACACAGACACACACACACACACACACACTTACGTGCAGCTTAATTCCCTTTCAAATACGATGCCGAATTTTAGTGCAGATGAATAAATATGTGTTATCAGTCTGCCATACATCTGATTTGCTCTTCTTTTCTGGCAGGAAAATTAAATTTGTAAGAGCGGAGCCGCTGAAGTTTGACATTTGCTCTTTTTTTAGTGTCACAAACAGACAGAAGTTAACACGGCTGTGGTGGAAATAGCAAAGGGAGATAGCTGTAGATTTAGATGTTTTTGACACAATCATTGTGACTCAACACCAGGCGATCAAAATGTCAGGACAAGAGAACAAATTCAGTCGTGCAGCAGCAGAGCACACCAAGGGTTGTAGAAAGGTGGTGATCACTAACAGTAGATCTAAGAGTAGGAAAAAAGTGTGGCACAGTCTGTTTTATTTTATTCCCATGGTGCTTCACTCTTTATTGATGTCGAGGAAAGCCCAAGCCCAATGTTCACCCAAGACATCAGTTCACACCGTGCACATGGAAATGTTGCAAAGTTGAAACAGTAAAAAAAAAAAAGATCTTGGTGTTATAGTGACACTTTATGCAAAGGAAAAAAAAATACTTATTTTAGTTAAATTTGTGTAATTATAAAGCTAATTCTTAGCTACAATTATCGCAGGGCGCAAAGAACTTGTTGTTTATTTCTCTAGAGGTGTGTGAGAGAACTACTGCATGAGTGAAGTGAAAGAATACTCTGTACAATGTCTGATAAATTGTCTTAACTCCTGCTACTAGAGTCTGCATCAGTAGTGTCCCAAACCCTTGGGACCTCGACTATTTTTTGTGAATTTCACTTTTAAAAAAACATCCCCTGATCAGTAAGAAGTCCACAACTGTATGGTCAAAAGAAACAACTATGGCCTGAAAAAAAAAAACAGGACACAGTGACATATTTAAAAATGACAGCAAAACTCAGACTTCTTACTTCTGCCCCATTAAACTGTACTGAATGGCTCAGTCGCACGGCTCAGTTGCAACTAGGAAACGTTAGTAGTTTCTTACTGCATTGAATGTTTTTGCTAGAAACCAACTGGTTGCCCATAGAGTGAACATGCAGTCGCCTTTAGTCAGAGGGAAATGGTACAGGTTGCCTTCATGGAGGCAACCTGAGTCAGAAGGTTTGCAGTCTAATTTATAAAAGCAGATGAGCAAAACTTGTTAATGACACTTTTCTTTTCAACAGAGGATTCGATTGAACTGGTTGTATTCTAATAACATTTGTCTAAAAATAAGGAGAAATTTCTGACTTTTTGTTTCAAATCTGAGGTTCCTGCTGGACTCTGAATAAAAGGCGTTACTTTGAGTTTCTGTGTATTTCAATTGCAGATTTCCTATTAAAAGAGAGTTTGTCCTTCCCCCTGTCACCAAGTGCTTCCTCATTGTTGGTGTTTTCTGTGTATTACTGTAAGGCCTTTATCTTGAGGCAACTGTTATGATTTGGCAAGATATGAATATTATATTACAAAAAGATTACATTTCAGATCACATCCAGTTGAGAATTCATGGCAGACTCACTCTGTCTTATTGCTGGTTTGTTGCAATTTGGACACACCAAAGTTTCTTTGAATACAGCAACTGACTGCACGTGGTCACAGATCTGTTCCCCATCTTCAAAGAAACTATTTCAGTGCCAGCGAGAGTTCGATGTACACATTCACAATAGTTGTGGCCATGCTGCAGTCTCCAGTCACTGTTTCTCCTACAGTGACTGCAACATTAGGGAATAAACTACATCATTTTGACATGAGGTAGGCCTCAGTCGCACAGGTCTAGAGGGATGGTCGTTTACCCTCTGGCAACCATAGATCATAGGCAAAAGTCTGTATTTCCCAGCTGGTTTATGGTTGTTTCTACTTCAAAGAGGGTGATGAGCTAAAAACCTCCTTTTGAGGTCTTTGGTCACTAGCAGATAGTCCCAATCGTGTGAACAATGCCAACTTGTCTGTAAAAACTCACAAGCACCACTGAAACTTGACAGTGTGACACAATCCAAGAACAGAGCATGTTCAGCTTCAAGTAAAAGTTGTTGTGCCATTCCCCTGCGAATGGTGGTTTCGAGGGGTTGCCAACCGGCCTCTCAGCCTTTGTGACTGAGACCTTTGTAATTACTGATGTTAGTGGACTGAAAAGTCTCAGCTGCATCTCTGCATGATTTAATTTAACTAAAAAGAAGCAAAGTCATGTTACACACAAATTTGAATCACAGCCTCTTCACTGAATGTTCAACAGCCTGAAGACTTCTAAAAAAAAACGAGGCACACTTAATAACTGATGGAGGTTTAATGTCAGTAAAGGAACCTTGACTCTCCACCTGAACTATTGGCAGTCAAGGTGCCTTGTGGGTAATGTAGGCATTGTGTTATGTAGCGCTGAAAGAAATTGTGGAATAAAAAAACAAAAATATCTGGATCTGATGCATCTGTTTAGATATTTTTTTAAAAAGTGTTGATTGTCAGTCTGACAGTGTTATCCAGGGAGTACTCCATAACCAGTGACCTGTGAGGATGATGGGCAGGAATGTGTGAATCAAATCTCACTGAAATACAAAATATCTGCCACATGGTGACACAAAATGTGAGAAGATATCATCAAACTTAAGATTCATCCTCTGTAAACCAGGCCACTACCTGCAGAGATATTTGAGTCTGGACCAAAGCAGTGGAAGTTTATTTAGCATACACCAACGACATTACCTCCCTCTTACCCTTCTGACTTCCTGACAGATGTTTCAACGAGGAGAGCTGCTTGTCCCTGAAGCAGCTCGAAGCATACTTGGTGGTTCTTCAGCCTGACGCTCCTCAGATCTCTCTGTCTGGGGTTGGGCCGCATCTGGCCCGTCCAGCTCCTGAGTTCGAAGGTCCCCGCGGTGTCCCTCTCTTCCCCGAACTCCGGATCGTCTGTTCCCTGTCTCATGCTGTCAACACAGCTGCACAAGGGATGGAAGGTGGAGGTGAGTCACCCGTCGTCTCTAGTCTGATTTAAGGAGATTTAACAGCAGATTCTGTAGTCTGCACACATTTCTGTCTGAAAAGCGTTAATTGTGTCATTATTTGAGTTTGACCTCCAACATTGTCTGCTAGCTCTGATGTCCGATGCTGTCGCTCACACTTTGGATGGCTGTGAGGTCCAACCACTGGGGGAGGAGCTAAATCCAGAGAGAGAGGAGCTTCTGGTAGACATGGATGTTGTGCGAGAGAGAGGACTAGAAATCATCAATACTACTGCTTATATTGCCATCACAGGTACAGCTGTGCATACACCTCTGTTTTTAACCAGACCTGCTTTGATTAGGTATGAAAAGTTAGGCAGACTTAGGGCCATAAAACCATAATTTATTAGATAATTTGAATTTAGTTGTTCCCATGTCTCTGTTTTAATGTTCCTCATATTAGCATTTCACAGTTCAAACTTAACCTTCTTATTGGTATAACTTGGTTTATGTCACAGGAAAGGAAAACACGTCATAGCATTGTGATTCAAATATTGCTAAGTCTTGATTGGTGCCAATCCTTATAATAAAAAACCCTCATTATAATTAATATATTAGGTTGCCATGAAGTTTAAAACAAAAGCTAACCATCTGATAAGAGAGAGCGACTAATCAGTCACTCCTTTTTAATCTCCTCCTGTTATTTCTCCTTTGTCTCTGCATTGACTTCTTGTCTTTATTTCTGTGCTGTCCTTTTTCCTTTGTTTGTGTTTTGCACCTCCACAGGTGCTGAATCTATCTCTGTGTATGAGGACGTCCTTCGCTCTGTCCGCTACCGACTGGCTAAAGGCTCAGCTCGCTTTGAGAGACGATTCCGCCTGTCCTGTTCTGAGATGAATGGCAGATACACCAGCAACGAGCTGACTCTGGAGGTGAAGATAACCATCAGCCAGTCACATTAGTCTTTGTAGCTGTCAGAGATGACAATGCCAAAGACTGATGGTCACGTAACATCTGAAATGACATAAAAAGCTTGTCTGTATCATTACATGCACACACCGTTGTAATTCAGGTTAGACCTACATTCTTACAGTTTAAATGAGCCACCACCAACAGCCATATTTGCTGTGGAGAAGCAGGGACTTGCATGATTTTGCCTGTAAGGCAGCATTAGGAGACGTGTGCTCACAATTTGGTGCCAGAT
The DNA here is from genome assembly GCF_057382275.1 of Copadichromis virginalis. NCBI lineage: Eukaryota > Metazoa > Chordata > Actinopteri > Cichliformes > Cichlidae > Copadichromis > Copadichromis virginalis. The sequence goes on from NC_140628.1 coordinate 26,147,752, forward strand.
GGCTGGATGGCAAAGGACAACATTACTGTTTTTTCCTTCCGGGTGGACGTGTACCAGTAGCTCTGATATCAAATGAAAACTGTGGATAAGGAGTTACTGCTGACCATTCTCCACTGACTTCTAGTATCAACGAGGCATTTTCTCCCAGAGAACTGACACTTATGGTTGTGTAGGAAAACTCCAGCAGATCAACAGTTTTTGTAATACTCGTCTGTTGGGCACCAACATCCATGACAAATTCAAAATCACTTCATCTTTCTTCCCCATTTTGATGCTCGGTTTGAACTTCAGCAGGTCGTCTTGAGCATGTTTGCGTACCCAAATGAGTTGCTGCCACGTGATTGGCTGAATATGTATTTTATTTAACAAGCAGTTTATCAGGTGTAGCTAACAACACCCGAGTGTATGTTCCAATGATAACTGCAATTGGAGATGTTGTGAGGGAGCAACGCAGTTTAACCACACAGCCAGTGAAGTCATTCTTTCTTCTTCTCTGTTTTTAATTCTCTGTAGGTGAACTTCCTCCACTCTTTGGACAGTCTGTACCACCCATCCCACCTGCTCGCTTCCCAGCAGCAGTTCCTCCATCCGTCCCACCATGCTGGAGAGTTGAGTGGACACACCCTACCTAATCCACATCGCAACTCAGGTGACATTTCTGGGTTTTTTTTTTAATAGCACCTTTTTCAGATGTCTTAAAATCTTTCAGCATGAAAGATAAAATAATGTTGAATACCAAAACATATAAGTAATTAAAACTAAAGTAAATATAAATTGGACTTAAAAACAGCCCAGTGGGTACTTTTTCCAATATTTATTTTAAAGGTGACTAAGATCTACAAAGATGTTACAATTTAATAAAAAACAATGGCAAAAACACTTCCTACCTTAATTAAAGTCACAGACACTAAATCACACTGGTGATAAAATACTGCAGTAGTTTTTGAAAGTCTGTCCAAACACGCAGACCTCTGAATGTAATCACCAGGATTTAATCTATATGATGAAAGAGCCTTTGGATTTGGTTACAGATATAATGTGTAACCTAATCCGGTGTCAAACATCTGGCCTGGGTGCAAATTTGGCACCGTTTCACGTATTTTGCACCAGGAGCATTTTGTTCCAAGTTGTTAAGGATTGAGCAAGTCATGAGAGTGGGTTAAAGTGCTGTTTTATCCATTCAAAGGTCTGAATCATCATGGCTTTTGTAGACGTCTTACTGACACAAAGGCTTTTATGTGATTTGCCACAGCAGGATTTCTTTCTACAATGACAGTAGACTGACTGAACGTGAAAAAAATTGAGACATCTTTGACTTTTTCTTTTTTTTTTTAAAACACCTCGGGCTATTCGTCATCTATTTTGTAAATGAATGTTTCGTTGTAGGGTGTTATGTAATGGTTTTACTGCTCCAGCCCTCTTGAGATCAAATTAGCCTGTGTTTGAACCATAATCTAAAATGACTGTACGGCACCTGTATAGTTTTAACGTTTAGCAAACAAACTTAATTTTATGACTATGAACAAAATTAGGTTGTACATATGGAAGTGAGCATTTAAGGCAGGAGGACAGCACACATACACATGACTCAGAATTGAACTACAGTGCTCCCCACGTACCCCATCCATCGCATGTTTTAATAATTCTGAAGAACAACAGCCACACGAGGCATTGGGTGCCCAGGTAGTTGTGATCAGTTAATTGCTGTGGGACTTTGTTGTTTCAAAGGGTGATAACTGGAAAATTGTGGTGTGATTCTTTAATCTGATTGCTCTATTTTATTCCAGTGGTCCCAGGAGCAGCCACCGTCATCATAATGGTGTGCGTAGGTTTCCTGGTTGTGATGGTGATCCTGGGAGTTTTCCGAATCCGCTCAATCCATCGCCGTGGTGAAGGAGCCAGAGGCGGGGCTAAGGAGGGCAGCAGTCAATGGGACGACTCTGCGCTCACCATCATCGTAAACCCAATGGAGGTAATAAAGATGTTTGATTTTCATTCTTTGTCTTATGTTGCCAAAAGTGTTTGCTCGTCTGCCTTCACACGCGTGAACTTTTCAGAGTATTCCCTCCAAAAAAAACAATAATTATTGATGTGATCACACTTCTTCATCCACTTCTTTTTTCCCCCAGTCCTACGAGTCTCGTATGGGCATCTCTGCCGACACGGAGGGCGAGGGGGAGGAGGATGAGGAGGTAGCAGAGTCGCCTGACGACGCGAGCGATGACCAGCGAATCATCATCAAGAAGGAGGGCAGAGACGGCAATGCCCGTCGCTACTGAGCCACATGTATCTCTGCACCCGTTCTCATGGAAACTACAACCCAGCTCACCAGTCACACACTCCAACACTTTTAATATCAACGAACGACTAGTATAAGGAATGTAAGCTTACAAACACGACGCACAATGCAGTCACCGTAATACTCCTGACACCCAACGCCATATGTGACCTACAGCCGACAACAGGCTGCCTCCACCTAAATGTTCAGTGGCACAATGTATACAGCTAATGTAATTTAACCACCTGATTAAACCCCACCAAATTTGTATGTGGTGCACCAGTGCTAAATCACAAAATGGTCATGTGTCTGTATAGTGTAATACTGGTTGAATAAGACTGTTTTGTTTAAAAAAAAAAAAAAAGAAAAAGTAATAATAAGATTGTATTCTATCTTTTGTCTTTGAACACAGAATGAAATCTTTACAAAATGGAAACAGGGACAATTTGTTGCAACATGTAGGCCTCGAGTAGATCTGTAGACACAAGCCTCGATCCTGACACATCTGTTCATTAGACTAACCCGAGAAGTCTGCACAAGCTCTTTTCTCGCTCTTTGCATCCTCTCCTGACGCATTCCTCGGCCAAGTCCAAACACAGAGTAAAGACAGTGGGGTCAGACATCACGGGGTCACGTATTCATGATAAGCTTGCAGGTGTTTTGCTTTTGTTTCTGTGAGAACACTTTATGTTTTATTAGGAACTTATTTAGCGTCCACTTCATCCTTAACCCAAGCTGGCACTTCTGCAGCGCTCCAAGAAGGCAGACTGAGAGCCGCTCGGTGTGGTTTCTACTTCAAAATCGAGTCTTCGTAAAGTTTCAGCTCGTGACACAAAATGACAAAACATCACCTCGTACAATAAAGCTGGTGTAACCTGACCTCTGAGCCCCCCCTCCCACACACACACACACAGTGACCGCTGCAATGCCTCTAAATGACTCTGACTGCACTGTTTGACTCACTGCACACTGCTCTTACAGTAACTGCAAGACGCCACATGCACACACAAACAGAAACACGCAGACACACTCCATAACGCTACCCGTGCTGTTTCCAGAATGTCCGCTCAGCTTGGGCAGTTTTGATTGTATTGATTGTAATGAATTTTCTGTACATACGATGATGACTATTATGATATTATTGTTATTACTATTATTATTGCAGCCACTCTTCTCTTTATCTGCACATTTGGAGAGAAAGCTGATCATCATTTACTTTTCCCCATTTGAGTAATCACCCTTAACAGCATCGAAAAACAGTATAATAATAATAATAATAATAGTAGTAGTGATAAGGATGATAATCCCTGGCTTGATGAGTGTCTATTAATTTGTGTGTAATATTGTTGTAATTTAAGAACTTGTCGATATCACAGAAAAAGGAGGGCACATTGTTGTGATACCAAGAAGCGTCTCACTCATTTCATCTCGCGCACTTCTTGCCGATTATTTTTCACATTTCAAAATATTTCTTTATTATTTCTTTTTGAATTTGATTTCCACCACATCCGGTATTTTCGGTTTAATGAATGTACAACCGTGTGCTACTCCTCACCTTTCCCTACCCCACCGCCTTTTCCCTTCACCTCTCCCTCACTGTCCCTCTGTGTCTCTTGCTGTCCGTCTGTGTAGCCTATCAATGTGCAGTGCTAACGCTGTCAGTAAATAAAAGCCTGTTGTTTTTGAGTGTGATGTTAAGAAGGAATAAACATTGCATTGATTAAGAAATTATATTATTACTATGTTACTATTCAAACATTACCTGTAATTATTGATACAATGACAACATGGAATATCCTGACTAATTGTTATTGAGAACTGTCGGAAAACATTGCGAAATTCATAATAAAAACACTATATGACGTCTCCATGAGAGGGTTTTCTTGGAAATAACAATATTGTAAGTATGACTTTGCACATGAAATTTAACCCTGAAGATTGAATCTTATATTACAGATTATGATATGATTATAAAATCTATTGTAGAACATCAGCATAACTTCGTGCTGAAAATTGGGGGGATCAAGATCTCTGTCTAAATAAATAAATAAATAAATCTGGGTAAATTCCCATATGATTAAACATGCAACTATTTTGCTGGTATTAACCGAATTGAGTAAAGAAAATCAACAGCCTATTTATGCAAGATAATTTATAATTTTATTGGGTTTTTTTTTTGGTTGGGTCTGATTATCGGGGGGGGGGGGTCATAACCCCCCTAACCCAACCGCCCCCAACATGTCTGGCTGGATAACCACAAGGTTGTGTGATGAGCCCTTTCCTCTACTCCCTCTTCACCCATGACTGCAGACCTGCCGATGGTTCTAACACCATCATTAAGTTTGCAGATGACACCACGGTGATTGGCCTCATCAATGACAACGATGAGGCCGCCTACAGTGAGGAGGTGGATCGTCTGGCTGAGTGGTACAACACAAACAACCTGCTGCTTAACACTGAGAAGACCAAGGAGCTCATCGTGGACTACAGGAGGAATGCTGACCCACATCCACCCATCCACATTAAGGGGACGGCTGTGGAGCGTGTGAGCAGCTTCAAGTTCCTGGGAGTCCACATCTCCGAGGATCTCACCTGGACGACCAACTGCTCCAAGCTGGTTAAGAAGGCTCACCAGCGCCTCTTCTTCTTGAGGACTCTGAGGAAGAACCACCTGTCCTCAGACATCCTAGTGAACTTCTATCACTGCACCATCGAGAGCATCCTGACCAACTGTATAACAGTCTGGTACGGGAACTGCTCTGCCTCGGACCGGAAGGCGTTGCAGAGGGTCGTGAAAACTGCCCAGCTCATCGCCGGAGCACCACTTCCTGCCATAAAAGACATCTACAGGAAGCGGTGTCTGAAAAGGGCTGGGAAAATCATCAAAGACCCCAGTCAACCATCACATGGACTCTTCACCCTCCTGCCCTCTGGGAGGCGCTACAGGAGCCTCCGGACTAAGACCACCAGGTACCGGAACAGCTTCTTCCCCACAGCTGTCAGACTCCTGAACTCTGCCTCCTGACATCTGACTCACATTAAACACATGGACTGGACATACACACACCCACAACCACCTACACACACCCACAACCACCTACACACAACTGTACCCTCAAACACACAATAATATGGACTGAACCACCACTCACAACCACTAGCACTTTATATAGCCTCTGTAGAAATTATCCACATATCTCACTTATCTTAACTGCACTACTGTATAGCTCTGTGTAAATAATCATTCTGTTCAATACGATAATTTTTAATTCTACAGCTGTTTATAACCTGCATAGTTCACATTTCTGTATAACTATATATCTCATATTTCTGTATAGTTTTTCATATTTATATCCTGTACATAGTTTATACTCACTACAGCCTGTACATTCTTATAGTTATAGCATATTCATAACATACCTCGATACCATGTACATTATAACATACCATAATAGACCCATTTCTGTAATATACTTACATATCTATATTATTGCTAATATATATTTGTAATATATCTGTATCGTGGCTAAAGCACTTCTGGATGGATGCAAACTGCATTTCGTTGCCTTGTACCTGTGACATGTGCAATGACAATAAAGTTGAATTCTATTCTATTCTAACCCCCCTGGAAATTACGCCCCTGGCAGAGAAACACTGGGGAACTAGAACTAATATTACTAATAATAAAGACAAGACTACAAATCTGACAGTCAACACCAGAAAAACCATTAAGTCATAACAAGGACCAAACAGTCAATACTAGAATATCTTATGAAGTATCCAGATGTTTGAAGAAGAAAGCTAAAGCTATAACCATAAAACAAACAAACAACAACAAAAGTAGCTCACGCAATAATTTACCGATTACAAAAAAGAATCAAAATGAAACAGGAAGGTCAGTAGAAAGTTTCATCAGTGGAATAACAAAAGATTTTAGTGCTGGAAAAATATAGAAAATCATTCATGCAGCAATTCTAGACAACAGCTAACAAATAAATAGACATACTTTAAAAAGGTAACTCGAGTAGAGAACTACTCAGAGAAATAACAATTTTGGAAGTTTAGTTAAAGGTTTACATGAAAAATTCAAATACATGATAAAATAGTCAAAAATTCTAAAAATCTGAGCACGTTTTGGATATTTCAAAACATTGGTTATGGTTAAAAGAAAGAACACCCTCTTTCAGTTCTAAGGCGTTATATCAGAACATAAAAAATAATGTAGTCCTTAGCAGTTCTTAAAACGAGGTAAAAACAAACTCAGATGAATAAAAACCCGCCACGTGTCATTATTTAACAAAAACTAAACAGTTGAGGCTTGTAGGCATTCATTTATGCACAGCTCTCTTAAGGTCTCAGCACAGTATTTCAATCAGGTTGAGCTCTGGACTTTGACTGGACCATTGCAACACAGTGACTCTTTGCTTTTTTAAGCCACAGTGTTGTAGATTCCCTGCTGTTCTTTGGACAATTGTCCTGTTACGTGACTCAGTTTATAAAAAGCTCTAGCTGTCAAGAACATGACCTCACATTGGATTCTCTTTTATATCTAAAAGAGTTCATGGTCAGCTCAAAGACTTAAAGGTGCCCCGGTCCTGTGCCGGCAAAACAAGCCCCAATCATCACCGCTTCACTGCTGTGTTTGGTAGTTGATATGCGGTGTTTGTGCTGATAATGCTGTATTTGTTCTCCACTTTGGTGTTGTCTCTCCAAAGCACAATGTTCCAAAAGCTTTGTGGTTTGTTCAGATGTGGCTTTGCAAACAATAGCCATGCTGCCATATTCTTTTTAGAGAAAATAAATGTTCTCCTGGCAACCCTTCTGAACAAACCATACTTGTTCTGTCTTTTTCTAACTATACTGTCATGAACTTTAACATTCAACATGCTAAAAGAGGCCTGCAGAGTCTGAGGTGTAGATTTTGGGCACTTTGCAGTTTATCTGAGCATTTTCTGAGTTTTCCACTTGTAAATAATCATTCGATGGGCAACAACAACTGCTTCTCTAAGATCACTGCTAAAATCTTTCCTTCTTGACACCGTGTTAACGCACACAGACCAGCACACTGCCATAACTTTTATAGAGGTCCTTTTGGGCCTTTTGTTTGATTAATTGATCATCAGCAGACATCAAACTGAATAATTGGCTGCTCCTGGCTGCTACTTACCCTCTTAATTACCATGTACTCAGTGGGTGTGCTTATTTTTTCACACATTGCTTCTTCTTTTTAGCTTAACATGTGTTAAATAAAAAATAAAAGAATTCAGGAACTGTAATAAGCATGATAAGCCAAGGATTATCATAATTATTCTGAACCCAAATGAAAATTTTTTCACTTTGAAACATGTGGAAGACCTGAACTTGGCTGTTTGTGTTAGTACCATGTGGTAAACCTGCCACAGCGTGATGTGAGGATTATTTTCCTTATTAGCTTGGCACAAGCATCAGTTACATATCAACCTTTGTTACAGTACGGCAGCAGATTTCTGTCCTCTGTGGCTGCTTCTACTTAAATAAATGACAGTAAAATGAAAGAGAAAGCATTCCGATCCTTTTTTAAGCAAAATGATCAGTTCAGCAACACTAAATTTACATTAAATGTCCTATAATTCAAAATTATCTGATCATGTAAAACTAACATGTACTTAAAGTGTGACACACAATCTATAGCTCAAAGATTTATATAACTAGGCATTACATTGTGTGTTTTTCTATATAGGTATGCTTTTACACTATTGGCGACGTGTTTGGGATCAGTGCTGAAAAATGAACATATTGCAATTCATGTTTTCCAGATGGCCCCTATGCCTTTCTATGTTCATAATTCCATAAATTTGGACAAGATTCCCAACACCACTGGCTAAAATGCAGCCCTAATGCAGCCCTTTGCTGGATTTTTTCCCTAATTTGTAAGGACATTAATTTCAGATACTCTTCATCTACTGAACTATACTTTTTTTATTTGTTTTTTAAGGACACACTGCACACCATGCTGAGATATACCAGGTTTCGACTCCCAGTGCATTTTCACAGTAATGCATACACAAATCCAGAGTATTTGTGCTAGCATTTAGCAAAATAAGCATTTCTCAACTGATTAGAAGATTTTCTTTAAAAAGTATTATATGTAGTCGCAAATGCTGTTAAAAGCACTTTTTTGATTCTGTAAAAATACAGATTTATAGAATAGAATAGAATAGAATAGAATTCAACTTTATTGTCATTGCACATGCACAGGTACAGGGCAACGAAATGCAGTTTGCATCCATCCAGAAGTGCTTAGTGATATAGATATATTACAATATATATTAGCAATAATATAGATATGTAAGTATATTACAGAAATGGGTCTATTATGTTATAATGTACACGGTATGAAGTATGTTGTGAATATTCTATAACTATAAGTATGTACAGGCTGTAGTGAGTACAAGCTATGTACAGGATATGGACAGGATATAAATATGAAAAACTATACAGAATATGAAATAAATAACTTTATGTCTGTCAAATTGTGTTATCTTTGGCATTATTCAGATTCAAGTAAAGAAATAAGAATAAATGATGTGGTTTTATGATAAACTGCTAGTAACAAACTCTATAAAGATAAAACACCTTTAGGTTTTTTGGCTAAATTGTCTTTTATATGCAGACACAACCTTGTTAGGTGTCGTTTTTATGCTTACATTATTCATATGTCAGTGTTTAGTGGCTAAAACGTAGAAACGTTCCTCTGAAAGGGTTTGGTATAAGAACAGGGCTGAAAATGACCTTTTTTTTAAAGAGAAAAAGTGAAAATCTCTAAAAGCGTGGAGAACTATTTCTCAAAACTACTATCAAAGACAGAAATCAGGTTCTTTGGAAGTAAAATATAAAGAAATGATGGTTGGCTGAAGACTTCTGCACAGCACTGCGCGTTACTTTCGTGTTTTTTTTTTTTTTTGTTTTTTTTAACAAATACATGTTTCATCCGGGAAGCGGACTTTGTTCTCAGGCATGTTACATTTTAACGTTAGGCTCTTTACGCCTTTTTTCCCAGGCGCTGACGCTTCCTTACGCATGCGTAAAACCAGTTGAAGAATACGTAACTGGCGTAACGTTCACGAGCCAGGCTAGCGGTGAAGGGTTTTGTGGGTCATGGGGGAGGAAGGTAAATAAAAGCGGGGAGCTAATAGCACTCAGCGACTGGTTTCGGACGGTTACTGGAAAATTTATTCGGACGGAGGTGTGAGAGCGGGACAAGAGGGGACATACCGCCGGAGTGAGGGACTGTCGCTCGGATACAGCAGCAGCTGTCGGCGGTGAGGTGAACAGTATGCTTCCCTTCTATTCATGCTTCTTCGCTGGGTGCACACTACGGGAGTGATCTCTGCACTGGCCCTACTGCAGCTAGCCAGCTAGCCACAGCTGATATTTTTTGAGTTCCGGACGGTCGTGAGCGTCCTCCGTTTCCCTTTAGGTTTCATGAACCGCACGCTGGTTACATAAATAACACAGAGTATCGCTTATCGAGCTAATGTTGCTGTTTGTAGCTGAAGCTGCAGTTAGCTCCGATCAGCTCTATTTTATTACACAGTGCTCCCAGAAAGGTAACAATGCAGGCAGGTGTGTTTAGTTGATATCTATAACTAGTGGACTATGTGTGACAAAGGCAACCTTCGCCTATTCCTATCGTCTCCGTGGATTTGTAGTCAATAAACAGGTGTCATAATGGCCCGTCTTTGGTAATGTGTGTATTAATATCTCTGTCTGATCCTCTTACTTTGACCCTAATCATAATACAGCAGCCATTTGAAGCGGTGGGACTAAAGTAGCCTTTAAATCTTCAGCCTAGACAGCAAGAACAACAGTCCACCTGTAAGGTGTTGTGTAATAGTCACTGAAGAGTTTTTAGGTAGACGCTCACATGCGAGATTAGGAAGGGAATTCATTTTTATGTTCCTCCTCTCCAGGGAGGTCAGCATGTGTAATTGATAGGGGTCATTGAAGTACAGCAGCAGAGTTTCATACATCTGGGACTACATTTCAGAGTGAAACAGTGTCACGGTATTGTTTATTATTTTGCTTTTAAATGTTTAGGTGAGTAATCATCAGATGGAGCAGGATCAGTTGAAATGTTTGCAGTTTATATAGCTGTTATTTTAGACCTGATATGGAGTGTTGTGCAAACATGCTGCTCTTCATTTCGTTATATTTTGCTTCACAGAGGAGCCAAACATTCTTGTAATATATCAAAGTGGTCTTGAACACTTCTCAAGTTCTCAAGGCTTTCTGAAGGTATTTTTATTTAGATATCGGTTGTTTTGTTTCTTTTCTCATTCATTTTTAGCTCAGTAATTGTACCTGACCAATTTTTTATTTTAGTCTCTTAACACTGACCCACTATCCATCATTCAAGCATATAAAAGGCACTTAACACAAGCAATGTACCAGTCTTGTGTCAACTATAGTACAAGCAGCTGGAAGAATCAGGAAAAAATCCATGAAGAACCTGGTGTCAGTGGAAAAGGCTGTGGTATGCCAAATTATGCAAGAACTTGATTGAAAATCAGTGGCAGCAAATCTTAGAATGATGAATCCAAATTGAAATTTTTGATTCAAACTGTCGTCAGTGTGGTACAACGGTGAGTATGAACCTTTTCCTCCCTTTCAGGCAGTGGTGCTGGGATCTTGTTAGAATTGATGGAATTTTAAACACAGAATATCCATCAGATTTTGCCATTTGGAAAGCATCTGTTTGACAGCAGCTTAATTCACTGCCTGGATAGCAAAACACTTATCAGTCATGGATTGTCCTCCCCAGAGCATCTACCTCAAAATGATTGAAGCAGTTTGGGATCGTCTTGACAGAGAACAGAACAAAAGGCAGCCAACGTCCAAAGAGGAGAACTTATCCTGAAGACTACTTAATAAAATTATAAGAAAGCTTGCATAACAAAGTTTCAAATATTAACTTTAAAGCTCATTAGAGTAGTACAAATCTTGTTGGTGGGTGTTTGTTTTTGTTTTTTTCTCAGCTTATATTCTATAGTTCAATGCATGTTTGCACATTTCAATAAATCATGTATAAATAAACATGTATTTTCAATTTTCCTAACAAAATATAAAGAAATGAGGGGTGGCTCAAGAGCTTTTAACAGTAATGCATACACAAATCCAGAGTATTTGTGGTAGCATTTATCAAAATAAGCATTTCTCAACTGATTAGAAGATTTGCTTAAATAAAATAGTATTACATGTAGTCAGTGTGTTAGTATAGTGATGCTGATGTTCTTTATCTTCGTAAACGCTCTTAAAAGCTAAAATCTCCTGAACGTACCAGATGAGTTAAGTGAAACATGCTGTGGATGCCTGTGCCTGCTGAGCCATCATATTCTCATTATTAATGGTTCACTAAGAGCCAGAAGATGAAATGAAAAACAGCAGATGGAGCTTGAATTTGTGCGCGTTTCATGAGGCTATTTGAGCAGCCTGAAGATTTCGCTCGGCCTGTCAGCTGTTAAAGGGGTCAGGAAATTGAATAATTATTTTTAGATGTGATGGAAGGGACACAAAACAATGTGAAGGACTAACTGAACTTAAAATTACTCTCTGGTGCCGAATAACAATAATAATAATAATAATAAAAAAAAAAATCTTTCAGGGTTGAATATGTCGAGTGTTAAAAATTAAAACATTTTATATTTTGGGGGATGGTTTTTCAGTTATTGGTGCATAACTGTTTAGTTTCTCTAATATTTAAGTGTCTAATTAGAAATTGGACCTCATACTGGATGCTTTAGGATCTGCGACTTTTAATTGTTCCATTGAGGTGCTTCACTCTACATAGTCCATTGCATGACTATCACAGTAAAACTAAATATGAAAAAAGAAAATAAATGGTAATAGATAAAATGATAATTGGATGGCATGGTGGTGCAGTGGTCAGTGGTGCCATCTCTAAGCAAAGTGGCCTTGAATCCACCTGCTGACTGGAACCTTTCTGTGTGGAGTTTGCATGTTCTTCATGGTAAATGGTAAATGGCCTGCATTTGTATAGCGCTTTACTTAGTCCCTAAGGACTCCAAAGCGCTTTACACTACATTCAGTCATTTACCCATACACACACATTCACACACTGGTGATGGCAAGCTACATTGTAGCCACAGCCGCCCTGGGGCGCACTGACAGAGGCGACACATCGGTGCTGTGGTTAGCCGCTGTTGCCTCACAGCAACGAGGTCCTGGATCCAGGTCTCCTGGAAGCACCCCATTCCAAAGACGCACATGTTGGCTTAACTGGTGATTTAAAATTGGCGTGAAGGGTTATCTGTTTCTGTGTTAGCTCTGTGAGAGAGGAAGAATGTGGATGGCTGGATGGCTTACCCAATGCAGGGTCATAGAGTAGGCGTAGAGCCTTTTCCAGCTGATGCCGAGCGGGACACAAAAAAGCCTGCACATTAGGGAAAAAGAAAGACTAGCTACAAAAGTATTTTACACTCATACAATTAGAGCAGGGCAATATGACCAAAAATATTTATCACGATATACATTTGAAAATTTGTGATAACGATATAACTGACGATATAATTGACACTAGACAAAATACTTTACAACTCCGCAACTTTATTAGTGCAAAAAACCCCATCAATGTATTTTCACTTAAACAAGCAGCTGTTTTTTTTATGTGCATTAAAGTTATATAAAAATGTAACAGTGCAAATGCAAATTCCTTGCTGACAGTTTAACCAAAAGGCATTTCCAGTGGAAATTAGCTGACATATCCTCAACATAACCATGTATAATATCCACAAAACTTAAGAAGAGGTTATACACACACAATATGGTAATATTATGTTGAAGCACAGTACGTATCACTCCGCGAGGCTCCTGCCTACGATAGCCGTACTAAAACATTTGACTGATTTTCGAGCGCCGTGCACATAAAATCGTTTTGAGGTCAGTAAACACAACCAGAATTCATACATAAGGCACACGGGATTATAAGGGGCACTGTCGATTTTCAGAAAAATCAAAGGATTGATTTTAAGTGTGCCGTATTTTCCAAAAAACACGGTAATAACGACGGCCTGCTAGCATGCTCTACAAAAAAATTGTGCTTTGTTGTGTATCTAACGGACGAAAGCCAAACCAGTTCCACACCACTGAAGTTGCAGCATTTTTACAAACCAATTCTGGTTCATCCGTTTCATTCAACGATCCACTTTCGCCCCTCTCATTCTGCGTCGCCGCCATGTGCATATGTAAACATAGGCACTGCGCATGCGCGTTTTACCCATATTCTATTGCGACATTTCATTTTCCTATCGTTGCCCAAAATTACACCGGTATTACCATGAACGGTATGATATAGCCCAGCCCTACATACAATAAATAAAACCAACTAAAAATAAATGTATAGAAAATGTATTTTGTTTTAGGGTTTCTCACTGAGGAGCATTTAGTGTAGATGTTTAGTCGGACTGGAATTTCTTAATGTTTGTAAGACAAGTATTTGTATTATATCTGTTCTGATCTGTCACCAACAAAAGGAACAAAAACAGTGAAACTAATAAAACCTAAACTGAAAACTTTACATGGGGAAAAAAAAAAAAGTAAACAGTCAAAACTAAAGTAAAACAAGCCAACCCATTTGGGGAAACTTAGTGAAGCTAAGCTGAAGACAAAATAAAACTGTAATAAGTCTCTTCTCATAGCAATACTTTTCTTGAACACAGACTGAATATGAGTGGTTCATTTATGGCTCTTCTTCTCAGTTTGCAGGTGGTCTTATTGGGTTTGCCTCATCCTTGTGTTGCCATGGCGATGCGTGAGTTGGTGGAGGCAGAATGCGGGGGAGCCAATCCCCTCATGAAGCTGACCAGTCACATGACCAAGGAAGGGGGGCCATGGCAGAACGCCACAGCACCTCCAGTGAGTATTTTGTAAGACATCAGGCCCTGAGCTCTGTAGTCTACACGATATGCTTAGAAGTTTGGGGTCACTTAGAAATGTCCCTGTTATTTTTCAGTCTCTTTATTGATTTTTAGCAAACTTTGGCTTTGAGTTTCAACATTAAATTAATAAACACTCATTTTTATCTGTGAGGAAGAGCCTGATATTCTTTTTTTATTTTTTTTATTTAAGGCAACAATAGACTATACTTAAGCTTTCCTTTTGTAACTTTATAAAATAAAATGTAACAAATAATTACATTCAAGAGTTTCAATTTGCTCAGTGGTATGCATTAGGGAAATAATACCTGACAACAAAATTTATTTGCATTTGTTTCATTTTATCTCAGAGTTTTTCGGATGTTTCATTCATACCCAAGCTAGTTTTTTCTTTTTCTGTGTGGAGATGACAAAAAATGGGGATACTGTTATCAAATAATACTAATCAACTTCCTGACAAAACTTTGTTACTTTAAAAGTAATAAAGCTTTCCAGCAATTCCTTCTGCTTCTTTTTACATAACATCTCTGCTACCAAACAAACAAATGAGAGAGAACCTGCCTCATCTCGTGGGAGCTTTTCAGTCCTGACAGGAGATTCTGGTTAAGTAACAAACATAATTAAAAGTAGTTGGTGTAGCAGGTGTGAAAATACCATTAACAGCTGTAGCTTTGCTCTTGGGTTCGTCCATGTTCTGTTACTCCTGCTAATGAGGGGCCCTTGTTTGCATGACGCACAGCAAAGTAATTACAGAACAACATAAAACTGAATTCAAGTAAGTAAAATTTTACTAATATTGGATCTTTCAAGATAAAAATCACAAAGTACCTCACAAAAAAAATGCTAGAACATCAAAACAAAAGACGAAAATATGAGTACTCAGGTATTTGTCCATGTGGAGCTCTGAAAGTCAAAACCAGAATCTTAATAATAACAATAACAATTTCCGATTGCGCGTGCAACTCTCCATCTGCGTGGACATGAGAGCAGATGTCCTTAAAAGTGCTCAAAATGGACTGAAGCTAGAGCAAGGCCCCAAAACAGAACCCTGTGGCACACCGTAGACAAGAGACAAGGAAAAGAACCTGAACTAAGAAGCAGCCACAGAAAAGGAACATTTATGCAGATACTGACAGGTATTATGATCTGCTCCAGAGGAGAGCCCAGATTCTTATCCTATTGAGAAAATTGAGGTGGTCGCCATTGTCAAAGACAGAAGGCAAGTTCTTCATCAGCAAAACAGAACATTACCCTGCACCCACTTTGCATCGAGATGCTTATAGAAATGCTCCTTCTTATGAGTAACTGATCGAGCTTTTTGAGTCAGGATCTGAACAATATTTCCTGGATCCATGCTTTTAACTTAAAATGCAGAAACTGTATCAAAGCATACAGTAAATGTGTAAGAGTGCCTCTGCTACAAGAATACAAGATTTAACACAATCTGTTGTAGGGCTGTAAATTTAAGAGTATATCTTTCCTTTTAATTAGAAAATCTAACACTGTTCTCTGTCGCCCTTGTTATATAGCAGTTTAAGAGCTAATTGGCCTTTAAAAAATATTAATGTTAAGTTCCAGAATTTTATGTGCAGTTGGCATCAGGCTACAGCAAAAGCACTAGTGTTGCTTTTGCAATAACTTTTCTTTATATATTTTCAAGCTCCCTGTGACCTTTATCTCTGGAGCTGCTTGATTTAACATTTTTGTGCAAAACATTTTGCTAATAGATACCACACTTCATTATTATTTTTTGCAGATTCATCCCACTCCCATTGAAATTGCAACTGAGGAAGATGTAAGTGCTTTTCTTTCAATTTTAATGATTTGCTCTAAGACTGTACAGTATATACTTCAAGTTTATACCCTAAAGCCAAAATATTTAGGTTTCCTCAGCATGTACTCTAATCATTAAGAGTTACCATTAGATTTTATATAAAATGAATGTTTTTGTTCTAGCTCGTTAATGAGTTCCTTCAGGAACCTCCACGCCCTCCACAGACCTTTGACATGGGTCAGCTGCTGGAGGAAATGCAGCAGATTGACCAGCAGAGCTACAGACAAGCTCCACAGAGAGGTGCTCTTCATCATTATTTGATGAAGTTTAAAAGATTTTCTAAACCTTTTTTCCAGTAAATTTGAACTTCTTTGTATTTCCTTGTCATAGCTCCTGATGTGGCAGCGCTGGCCCTCTCTGGTGACTGGGTGGAGGAGTTCCTCCAAGGCTCTGATTCTGCCTCCGCCCCGGGGCTCATCGCGCTCGGCGATGCCGCAGATGCTGATTGGACGAAAGAATTTATTGCCGAGGCAGCAGGTATGTTTTGTTTTCATTGCTTTTCTTGGCCTTCTGCATTTTTTGCATAATGAGCAAATCATCTTTCTGCCGTTATCATCACTCTGTCTCATATCATCACGTTTTTTTGCTCAAATCAGAGTGAATATCTTTAGGGCAAAGTCTTCATAGTGTAGCTGTTCTGACTCATGAACTCTGGACAGTGTCAGCAGAATTGCATCCAAGCTTCTTCCAAGGTTGTCCTTTCACACATGTAGCACAAAGCAAGAGATGATCTACTTTAAAATTTACTCACTGCTAAAAATAACCTGTTTGTTGAGAGTGCTGAGAGTCCACCGAATGATTACCTGCACTGTTCTCACACGCGTTCAGGCACAGGGTGTTTAAAAGGGAGCTGACAGTTATAAACCATTTAATGTCCGATCCAGCAGAATCAGACGTTTGAGTTCTCACATGCAGCTCTGTTAGGCGTCTACAAAGGTTTTTGGTTTTTTTTGGGTTTTTTTTAGGCGCACTGCATGGGTGAAAACAGCTTATGTCATTATTACATGTTTGCTGTGTTTTTAATTTTTCAATTTCTCTCATTTTTAGATCCTGGCCGCTGGGCAGAAGAGTATCTGGAGCAGTCTGAGGAGAAGTTGTGGCTGGGGGATCTTGGAGACAAAGCAAATGAATGGTGAGCAGGGGATAGAGCCGGGGGGTGGAAGGGGGTTACAAGCACTGCATTACATGTAGAAAATGTAGGGTAGACATGTGAGGGAGAATCAAGGAGGACAAGAGTGCTGTTGGCAGAACTTAAAGCACTTGAAAAACTGTGATAATTTTCTCTTCTTGGTGAGTGAATTTTCTGTTTAATTGTTAAACATTTAACCTGATATTCTCTTGTCTGACAGTGTTGAGTTAATCCATTAAATCTCTGGTAGAAGTCAGTGAAGCAGATGAACATGAAGTGAAAGCTGATTTAAAGAGTCCTTGTATAATCATCGTTGTGCACTGGGCTCTAAATACGAGAGTGTAAAATGCAGTTTATATTTGAAGTGATTTGTTCCAACCTACAGTACTGTGCAAAAGTCTTGAGCCAGCCATCATCATTGCTTTATATTTTATATTCTATGAAATATTGGAAATGGGTGTCATTGAAACATCTGTAAATATACATTGAAATACAGAATATAAGTTGAAAATCGTGTGTACAATTCTAATATGCTTGAAAAGCAGTATTTGCTATGACTAACTTCATTCTTCACCTTATTGGTACAAAAATAAAACTATTTTATGTCGAAATGAGTGAAAAAACAGCAAATGATCAAAGAAAGGCTTTGAAAGACCTTCAAAAACCCTGAGAACTATTGTTCTAGACCACTTTAAAACATCATGGGAAAGTCTTACTCAAGACCTTCTAGTTTTATAGCATTAAATTTATGTTTTCTTTTGTTTGTTTTTTTTATTGTTAATCTGACAGGACTAAGGAGTATCAAGCAGAAGACGAGCTGAGGCAGACAGCCAATGAGCTTGTCTCAAAGGTTGATGACCCAAAGTTACAAAACACAGAGGTGAGCAGTGTGTCATTGTGACACCGTAATACACATCATTTCCTTTTACATGTCTATCACCATGTTCTTTCACTTTTTTCTTTAACTCTTTTGTAGAGTAGGTCCTTGAGACTGTAGCATGTGGTGCACAGATGATTTTTGTGGTTTTTAATGGCTTTTGTCTCAGTGTGGGAAGAAAGTTGCTGGTTTGGGAAGAAACTAGCATTACTGGTGTAAAACTGATGAATTAGTAATAGTAAATGCCTTTTTTTTTTTTTGTTGTTGTAATTTGTTTTTTGTTGTTGTGTAGTTCCTGCGATTCATTAGGCAAATTGGCGAGGGCACTGTGACAGTGGAGAGCAAGACAGACAAACAGCTCACAGATAAAGCTCAGGCCGAGAATGCTCAGAACTGGGCCTCCAACCTCAACCAGGTACGAGTCGCAGCCCACTGAGGAAAGGATGGTTACAACTGTGAACGCTGTATGTTGGGGTAGAACACTGGTTCACTGTTGCCCAGTATAGGCTAAGCCTTGTGACTCATCACCCCAGTATCTGTTGCAGTGTAAAATTTTCCACAAATGTAACCAGAAGCAGCCACCAGTCTGCTTGTAATATGAGTCTCCAGGCTGCAGTGTTGCAGATGGAATTTGTTTTTGCAGAGAAAGGGCTCTCATAACTGTCAGCTTCTCCTCTTGAGCATTTAGATTTTAATGTGCACGACCAAGATTTGGGGTTTTCCCATCTTGACGTGATTTTCCTTTCGTTCTGGATTTCACAGAAGGTGCAACTTCATTGCTTTGTATTCGATCAGTTCAGGCAGTAAAAGGCTGATGCCAGATCGAGTTTCTCTCTAAATGTATTTCTCTACAAGACGACAGATACAAAAGTATGGAGGCGTAATCCTTTCACTTGACTGAATTAATGAGAGATTTTATAATCCCAAAGGAGCCTTATTGATTTGAAAGCTTGATTTCTTGAGCTATAATACTGCTGCAGACTGTTTGTCTGCTGGATATTTCATGTTTCTCTTAGATCAGTTGAACCAATATGGCTTCAGGATGTAAGACGATGCATCTCAAATGCATTCAGACTGGCTAAGTGGTGACTCAAGAGACAAAGATTCCAGTACCTCCCAATGTTTCCAGCATAAACCAAGAGGAAACTGTATTAACAAAGCATGGGGCATTACTGCTTATGAAATCAAGGTTTCAAATTAATAGAGGCTCTTTTGGGATTTTAAGGTCCGTCACAACAATGTTTAACTGCTAACTTAGCTATCATGGGGGAAAGGTGAGGTATACTCTGAACAGTTGGTTTTTAAGCTGTATCTTTGATCCAGAAAAACAAGACAAAATAATTAGTCAAGTAAATGCATAACATTTCTGACTGCATTCAAAAATACACACAACCCCCCCAAAAATATAGATCAGAGTTAAATATCTTTAACCCACAAGTGACTAAAATGACCAAATAGGTTCTTTAAAAAAAAAAAAAAAAAATATATATATATATATATATATATATATATATATATATATATATATATATATATATGGGGTGCAACGATACACAAAATTCACGGTTCGGTACTTTGGTGTCACGGTTCGATATTTTTTCGATACAAAAAAAATGTTCATGCCTTTTTAATTTGTCATTTATTAAAATTATAAATATATATTTTAACACAAAAGTACAGTTTTTAAATTTAACCCTAACCCTTGTGCGTGTTGTTTTTTAGCTCGTCATATTGCAGCCACAGAAATTCTTTTGTCCATGAAACCATAAAGCTGCACTTTCTTTTTGCCTTATAGTCTGATTTGTCATAACTTCTCCGTTTTGTGGTAAGCTTTTCTTTGGCTGTCACTTCTTCACCCTGACCTGTCTTATTTGGCTCAGCAGAACTAAAATATATATCTGTCTGTGAAGGTTCTCAATCATCCAGGTCATCGTAGTGAAATATATATCCTGCCGCACTCACATAAGCTCAGCGATTCTCTGCGCGATCAACCTCTCACATGTTTAAGCTTGCTGCGGGAGATTTCACTTGTCATGTTTGCATAGTAAGCTAACAATTAATAAGACTATGTCAGAGGAATTGGTGCACAAATTATCATCACTCACAGATCAGTGCTGTCGCTCTCTATACACAGTTCGCGCGATTGCAAAGTGAAAGCAAAAAAACAAGCGCAAATTCAAACACGATTTCAATATGTCACATATTGACAGTGGCTCACCCAATGACATAATTACCCAGCTACATTTCTGAAAGAATGCAAAAGCATTGACATATATTTTTCCTTCCTACAATAGCCCGACAGGCAGGGCAGAGATAGCCCCGGGACGTCGGGCTAGCGATATTGCGAGCCCTGTATCTGATTGAGGAATCACTCATCTTTGGAAAAGAGAGTTTATTACAGAGAAATGTCTCTTTCCAAAATAAAAGCTATACTATCCGCTTCTTCTGGGCTATATTCTCAGCAGCATAAGGAGAATCATGTGCTAACAGCTGTCTAAATGACTCGGCTAAAGTTAGTAGCATGCTTGTTGTTTTTGTCTTTGCACTAGGATGATGTCGGTGTAAATGTGCAGTCATATTCGTTGTGTTCCCACTAGTGCTTTCAGGTTAATCTCGTTGAAATAACCTTAACGCCACAACACGGCAAATCTCCGTTAACGAGCTACCCTATACAGAGGGGCTAGACGGCCAACACGTTAACGAGCTAACTGCGCTAACACACTAGCTCCCACCCATGTAATTGAGCATTGCATGGCACATCCAACATACTGTTTTACTTTAGTCCATGACTCGCTTACCTTCAGGGTCATACGTCACATGAAAACCAAAATAATTCCAAACGCCAGATCTGAATGAGGGTGGGGAGGTCCACTTCTGTCTCGCTAGCTTGCCCTGCGCTCTTCCTTCTGACCATGCTGTCTGTGTTGAGTGCTCAGTGAATCTGCGTTGGACTACTCCGCCTAGGCTGCACTCTCGAGCCTAGGCGGAGTAGTCAAATGCAGATTCACTGAGCGCTCAACACAGACAGCATGGTCAGAAGGAAAGTTGATAAAATAAATTACAAATTTTGTATTGTTCTTTTTTTTTTCTCCCCTTTGGTTTTCTTTCTTTCTCTCCCCCTCTTTCTTTCATTCTTTCCCCCTGTCCTATCCCACAGTCATGTCTGTCCCGTTTGCAACTGAAAATAAAATAAATTCATAATTATAATAAAGGTCAATCAAATGGACCAATATGATGATCCACTTAAAATAAATCCTCTTGGCATCTTTCTTGGCCTCAAGACAACAATTCTGATGGCTATAGATCCAAACGGGACACAAAAAAAAATATCAATATCGATACGAATATCGTTGCACCCCTAATATATATATATTAGGGGTGCAACGATATTCGTATTGAACCGTTTGATACAGTGCTTTCGGTTGGGTACGCATATGTATCGAACAATACAATTTTTTTTCAATTTTTTTTTTTTGTAATTTATTTTATCAACTTTCCTTCTGACCATGCTGTCTGTGTTGAGCGCTCAGTGAATCTGCATTTGACTACTCCGCCTAGGCTCGAGAGTGCAGCCTAGGCGGAGTAGTCCAACGCAGATTCACTGAGCACTCAACACAGACAGCATGGTCAGAAGGAAGAGCGCAGGGCAAGCTAGCGAGACAGAAGTGGACCTCCCCACCCTCATTCAGATCTGGCGTTTGGAATTATTTTGGTTTTCATGTGACGTATGACCCTGAAGGTAAGCGAGTCATGGACTAAAGTAAAACAGTATGTTGGATGTGCCATGCAATGCTCAATTACATGGGTGGGAGCTAGTGTGTTAGCGCAGTTAGCTCGTTAACGTGTTGGCCGTCTAGCCCCTCTGTATAGGGTAGCTCGTTAACGGAGATTTGCCGTGTTGTGGCGTTAAGGTTATTTCAACGAGATTAACCTGAAAGCACTAGTGGGAACACAACGAATATGACTGCACATTTACACCGACATCATCCTAGTGCAAAGACAAAAACAACAAGCATGCTACTAACTTTAGCCGAGTCATTTAGACAGCTGTTAGCACATGATTCTCCTTATGCTGCTGAGAATATAGCCCAGAAGAAGCGGATAGTATAGCTTTTATTTTGGAAAGAGACATTTCTCTGTAATAAACTCTCTTTTCCAAAGATGAGTGATTCCTCAATCAGATACAGGGCTCGCAATATCGCTAGCCCGACGTCCCGGGGCTATCTCTGCCCTGCCTGTCGGGCTATTGTAGGAAGGAAAAATATATGTCAATGCTTTTGCATTCTTTCAGAAATGTAGCTGGGTAATTATGTCATTGGGTGAGCCACTGTCAATATGTGACATATTGAAATCGTGTTTGAATTTGCGCTTGTTTTTTTGCTTTCACTTTGCAATCGCGCGAACTGTGTATAGAGAGCGACAGCACTGATCTGTGAGTGATGATAATTTGTGCACCAATTCCTCTGACATAGTCTTATTAATTGTTAGCTTACTATGCAAACATGACAAGTGAAATCTCCCGCAGCAAGCTTAAACATGTGAGAGGTTGATCGCGCAGAGAATCGCTGAGCTTATGTGAGTGCGGCAGGATATATATTTCACTACGATGACCTGGATGATTGAGAACCTTCACAGACAGATATATATTTTAGTTCTGCTGAGCCAAATAAGACAGGTCAGGGTGAAGAAGTGACAGCCAAAGAAAAGCTTACCACAAAACGGAGAAGTTATGACAAATCAGACTATAAGGCAAAAAGAAAGTGCAGCTTTATGGTTTCATGGACAAAAGAATTTCTGTGGCTGCAATATGACGAGCTAAAAAACAACACGCACAAGGGTTAGGGTTAAATTTAAAAACTGTACTTTTGTGTTAAAATATATATTTATAATTTTAATAAATGACAAATTAAAAAGGCATGAACATTTTTTTTTGTATCGAAAAAATATCGAACCGTGACACCAAAGTATCGAACCGAACCGTGAATTTTGTGTATCGTTGCACCCCTAATAAATAAATATATATATATATATATATATATATATATATATATATATATATATATATATATATATATATATATATGAGAGATGATGTTGTTTTATTCAGTCATTCTGTATCCTGAAAAGGTTAGGTTTAGTCTCAAGACTAAGTCTTGCCATTTTAGGTTTGTGATCCATAGTTTGCTGCAGAACATTACAAGTGTGTAATGTAGAGATTAGAAGGGAAAACTACAACAAAATCAACACATATAATATTTAAAATGCACATATATTCAGTTATATGTTATTCCTGCTATATTAATGGGCTAATTCCTGAAACAAAAGTTCTAGAAGAAGTCTATTTAAAAATTCTTAGTCTAAAGCATTATACAGCACAAAGAAATATACCACTGAGGGCATAAATGAATCATGTAATTGGAAAGTTAAAAATACTCTGCAAAGCAGCAAATTACTCAATTTTAGAGATTTACATAATTTCCTTAGGGATTTTTAAATTATTCTGATTAAAAGAGTATAAATAAGAAGGTTTGGGTTATTTTATTTTATTTTTTGTACCTCCTAAATTGGATCTAGAGATTGATTTGTTAGTAACTATTTTTTTTTAAATTTTATTTTATTTATTTTTTTATTTACTAATTTTTACTAATCTAGTCAGAATTTGGAGAAATTGGGTGTTTATACTTCTGCCTTGAATCTATGATGTTTTTACTTTTTACTGTGAAGCTCTATGCTGTAACCATGTATCTCCATAAATGCATCATCAACACAGTCTCGTTTACTGGCGCCGTTTGGGCTTAAGCTTCTCTGGCTACTTCTTCTGTTGCCATTTTTTTTCAAATCGACTGTAAGAGAGGGGATCTTGGTTGCAAAAAACAAACCAAAAACAATTACCTCAAGAAGGTTCCTGTGACAAAGTCTGACTGTGAAACTGCTTGTTTGACAGGTGGTTAGCCAGTGAGTGTGCAGGTTCATACCAATGATAATCCTCTATTTTAAAAGATAGCATCACTATCATCATCATTTGTTTAAATTCAGTATGACCCAAAATAAGTGACTGGGCCCATGAACTCATCAGGAGAGTGTTTACACAGGTCAAGACAGGAAGATTGGGGTTTTTTTTAGTAGTTTTGCAACTACTGCTATCGCCATCTGGTGGCCTCCAGATAGAATGCAGGTGTAAGACGCTTGAACGTTGACTTTGTGATCTGTGTTCCCCCAGCTAGTGTTTGGGTAAGGAAATTGCAGAGCATTGCAGGAACACCAGGGATAGATGCACATGCTGGCAGCAGGAGCTGCACCGTAGGCTCTAAATAGATTCAACGCAGAAGTATAAATTAAGCTATAATCTGTACTTTAATTTAATCTTTTGTAAGTCCAAAATTTGACCTGATATCTCAGTTTGCTTTTTTCTGCTTTACATCTGTTTCGTGTTCTTTTCCTGGCCTAAATGGCTTCCACATTATGTTGTGCATGTGTAGCTGTCAGCCATATTCATGCTACATTATGATTACATCTATGCCATCGCCCTCTAACTCTGAATTGTGCTTTTCCTATTTTTTTTTTTTATTTTGTTATTTTTATTTTTTTAACCTGCCTTTGGATTCTTGGCTTACCATTACCTTCATTAACACCTGTTATTCATCTGCTCCTCTTGATACTTCAAATTACTCCTTTTTTGCCCACCCCTCCAAAAAATTTGTAAAAATCCTCCATACCAACTCCTCCTCTTCCTCGAAACATTGTCCCGTTCCCTACTGCCACCCCTCCCTCCGTAGTTCCTGATGAAGACGGGGGGAGGGAGTCTTCCCCTGGAACCCCCAGAGATGAATCAGAAGATTGACAAAGTAAAAGCTAAACAAGCAGAGCAGTGGGCCAGAGTCGTCAGGCAGGTACGACCTCTGTGGTCACGGCAGCTATCCATGTTTTATTTTAAGCTGCAGTTGTAGTTACTTATTTGTATGTTTTGCTACCAGTGTTAACAATTTCGATCTTACCCATCCATTCAGATAGTCTCAGATTTCCTGCATCTAGTTGCTGTTTAGTGCTTTTACTGTCTCAGGAGAAAACTGGGAGTTAATTAGGAAGGAGATAAAGGAAGCAGTACGAGAAAAATGGTTTCTTCTGTGTTCTTCCACCTTTCATTTCTTTACTCCTTCACATTCACTCCCCTCTATATTTTTCCTCTCTGAATGCCCCGGTTCTCCCCTTCTAATAACAGTTTTCTCAGCCAGCGCATACAGATTCCTATCAACCACTGCCATTGCTCTTCATTGTTATTCAGGTGTCAGAGGAGTCAGCTGAAGCCTGGGTAGATGAGTTCGCTACATCAGGACCTGATTTTCAACAAGCGAAAGCCGCAGTGGAGGTGAGGCAAGAGTCTGTGACAATAAAAACCTTCAACCCAAAGCCAAGTATAATAAGTAGTATTGTAGAGGTTAAAGCACTGAGTGTCATCGGAGTTGAGGTTTGAAAATGGAAACTTTCCTGAATGATTGGCATGACGGTGCCCTTGATTTTTTTTTTTTTTTAAACACCCACAAACTTAATCCTGTTTAAGGAACGAAAAAAATATAGGGCCATCCTATAAGGCATCATCGATGCAGCAGCGTCTTCCAGTTGAAAAAGGTCAAAGTTATCTCCAATACGCTGTGAAGTAATGATGCGTGTCTGTCATTTTGTCAGAGTGATGTGGATTTCTGGGAGAAGCTGCAGCAGGAGTGGGAGGAGATGGCGAAGAGAGATGCAGAGAGTCATCCCTGGCTGTCTGACTTCGATCAGCTACTCAGCACTTCTTACGACAAGGTATCCGTCAGCCTGCTCAGAGCAGGCGTCTGCTGCTATCTGTTTTGTGTTGCAAGATTTCAGCATTTTTGCGCATACAGCTGTCATGCACAATGTCTAATGTGCTCCTGTGTTTCATATACCCTATTAAGTACTAATTAAAATCATATACACACACAAGTTCTCTGAGCAGTTTCAATGTTTTCCTTGTTTTCATTTGCAGGGCTATCAGTTTGAAGAGGAGAACCCCTACTTATCACACCCGGACCCTTTGTCAGAGGGATTGAAGAGGATGGAGGCAGGGGACATCCCTGGTGCCGTCCGGTTCTTTGAAAGTGCTGTGCAGAAGGAACCAGACAACCAGCTGGTAAGACTCTGAAAGGCTGTGTTCTCATTTGCATTACACTTTTTTTTTTTTTTTAATTCTTAGAACATCCTGTTATTACTTAATATAACATTGTGGGCCAAAAGGTCTCCCTACTTCTAATTTTAGCCATGTTTTTCTCCTGCTTCCAACAGAAGGCCCTTGAAATAATACCATGTGTCTTTTTTTTCCCCCATTAAA
This sequence comes from Copadichromis virginalis, assembly GCF_057382275.1. Taxonomy (NCBI): domain Eukaryota; kingdom Metazoa; phylum Chordata; class Actinopteri; order Cichliformes; family Cichlidae; genus Copadichromis; species Copadichromis virginalis. The sequence continues at coordinate 26,174,150 of NC_140628.1, forward strand.
TTGCAGGCTTGGCAATATCTGGGAACCTGTCAGGCAGAGAATGAGCAAGAATTTGCCGCCATCAGCGCCCTCCGCAGGTCAGTAGTCAAAGTTGACTAAAACATGTAGTAAAACATGTAGTTGTTGTTATTATTATTATTATTATTATTATTATTATTATTATTATTACTCTAGATCTGGGTGTTGTCTCTTGTCTATAGTTTTTGTATCTGTAAGCATATAAAACACATTTTGCATATTAAAAAAATGTGTTTTTCCACCACAGAGTCTATGTTAAAGTGAGGATCGATTTTTGTTAAGACCTTTTTAAATGCATACTAATGTGAGTGTCACCTCAAAAGAAATATTTTCAACCAGGAAAGCACCTCCATATTTTAACACTTGTCGTTGCAAATAAGAGTTTCTTTGCCAAATGAATAGTCGTGTTTTTTCTGTCTGACTACTTCTTTTTATTACCACCATTCTTCCCATAGGTGTATAGAGCTGAAGAACGACAACCTGACTGCCCTCATGGCGCTGGCTGTCAGTTTCACCAATGAGTCACTGCACAGGCAGGCCTGTGAGACTCTTCGTGACTGGCTAAAGCACAATCCAAAATACCACTCTGTTTGGGAGCAGAGTGAGCGCGAACGCTCCAAAGACAGCTCCAAAGAAAGGGAGAAGGACAGAGAGAGGTTCGGGTCATTGCTGCCAGAGTGAGCATCACGCACGTTTAGGAGAATACAAAGATACCTCTTTCTCTTTGCCCTTTCCTTATTGCTTTTCCCTTGTGCAGGTCTTTGTTTACCGACGTCCAGTCCATGTACCTGCAAGCAGCCAATGTTGACCCTACCCAGGTGGACCCTCAGCTTCAGTGTGGTCTCGGCGTCCTCTTCAACCTCAGTGGAGAGTATGACAAGGCGGTGGACTGTTTCAGCGCTGCTCTCTCCGTCACTCCACAGGTTGGTGAAGAAGCCTTTGTAGAAATTCCAATGGCTTCATGTCATGTGCTCAGTTTCTGAGCTCTTTCTTTGTTTTTCTGTCCCCATAAGGACTATCTGCTGTGGAATAAGCTGGGTGCCACGCTAGCCAACGGAAGCCGCTCAGAAGAGGCTGTGGCCGCCTACAGGAGAGCACTGGAACTGCAGCCTGGCTTCATACGCAGTCGCTATAACTTGGGAATCAGCTGTGTAAACTTAGGGGCACATAGGTGAGACAACAGTGCTGTTTTGATGTGTATTTTGCTAGAGAGTCTTGGCATGTAAAGAAGTAAAATCTTTAGATTAAATGCATAATCCTCCTGAAGCTGGTTTTTATGATAGGGGAGTGTCAAGGTTCACAACCTTACCACTGATGACCTGAGTGTGGCTCTCTTAACAGAACAGTTTTCTGATAGATGTGGAATTAGTCCAGCAGTTTACATTTAGATAAACTTTTAAAAAACATGTTATGTGAAATCAGCATTTGATATACCCTTTTCAAATTGTCTTAAACACACTGACATTCTGCTGCTTACATACACATCAAATGCGTTCTGTGCCTTTTCAAATTCTGTCAGATTGCTACTTTTGAACTTTAGCAATTTTATGCTGCTTCCCAGATGTTTTTACCTTCCACTAGGGTGCTGTCTATAGTTAAATCTGCCTCCTAGTGGAAGGTATTTTATAGCCCCTTTTCCATTAGTACCTACTCCGATCAACTCAGCACGGTTCACCATGCTATTCAGGGTTTTCCATGAGGCCATAGAAACTGGTACCAGGTACTTTATTAGTACCTGCTCAGCCAGGGTTTCAAGCGATTGAAGCAGGTACTAGAAGTCACGCTGCATGCCACCGATTGGCTCGTCAGTAGCATCACTCAATGAGTCATAAGTGCATCTCGTTCACGAAAATTAAAACTGCCATTTTTGAAACCAGCAACGAGGGAAATGGCTACAAAAAACCGCAGTGTTCCCCGAGTTTGACAAAAAGCCACAGACCGAGCAGTAGGTATATTCTTGGCTCAATGTCCACCTTTGTTGTAGCGTTCGTGTTGCATATTAATTACGTTGCAGGATGCCCAGACGCATTGCTATGGCAACAAGCGCGCGCACTGGGTTGTAATGGAAAACCAGTCGATCCGAGTCGTAGCGATCTGTGGCAAGTAGATCAGAGTAGCTACTAATGCAAAAAGGGCTTATGTGATACAGCTAGACCACACACAAAAGATGCTACACTAGACCAGACGTGCAAGAAATCTAATAAATCTCACAAAGGTTTGTGCTGATGATGATTGACATTCACTTTATAAGGTATACCTTCAGCGAGGTGCTGGAAACATTCCTCAGACATTTTCGTCTGTTTCGAAATGATTCCCTGACATCCCAGAGGTGCTGTATTGGATTGTGATCTCTGATCTCTCGTCAGCAGGTCATCTTCGCCATGTCTAAAAAGCTAAATGTTGCTGCCATTTGGCTGATTAGATATTTGCCTTATACAGCGCTTAACCAGGTGTACTTAATAAAGTGGCCACTAGAGTGTACACCAGTGAGAAATGGACCTTAATTTGCAAAAGTGAACTTAGTTTACACAAGTTTTTTTATTACTGTTGTCTGTTCAGGTTGATATCAGCACATTGCAGATTGAACATAAATCCATCCTGTTCACTTTTTTAACTCCACAGAGAGGCAGTGGAGCATTTCCTTGAAGCTTTATCTCTCCAGCGCCAGGCTATAGAGGATGGAGCGAGAGCTCCAAGGGGTCCCGGAGGAGCTGCGGCCACTATGATGTCCGACAATATCTGGTCCACCCTGCGCATGGCTCTCAGCATGATGGGAGAGAGCTCTCTGTACGCCGCGGCCGACAGGCGAGACTTGGACACCTTGATGGCTCATTTCTGCCAGAGAGAGGTGGATGGTGGGACTGAATGAAAACCTGCCAGGAGAGGGCTCATTGAGTGTGAATGTTTTTTGCTGGGAGGTAAATGTATGAGTGACTGAATGAAGCTGATTGAATGGAGGAATGAAGGGGACATGGTACAGCTAACGGTTAAAAGAAGATGATCGAGGAACACACTGTGAAGTGATCAAAGTGCTCATCATCATCATCATCATGTGTACATGTGTGTTTAAAAGTGTTGCAGTATCAGGCTTCACCTGTAGAGAAGCAGGCAGCAGTAATCCAGTCACGAACTGTTTCACACGTTCAGCAGTCACTGGATTTCCTCCTTTGTTGATCAAGAGAACCAGACTGAATGATTTTAACTTGAAAATCTTTCTCAGAGAAGAAGAGAAACAAGAATAAACATGGTTTAATCACTAATCTGTTCACCATCCAGCAATGTTAGTTTGTGTTAAGACACTCAGTCCTCTCCCTGTCTTTATTCACAGTTTGGTGGCCTCTGAGTTTATTATTACTGTGTTGATGTTGTTCCTACAGCATCTCGTTAACTTTGCTTCAGGACCACCATTGCAACCGGACAATCACATTGTTGTATTCGCTTCACAACTTGGGAACAAGATGTACACAAGAGTCTGGTAGGGACAACGCTGTGGTTCATGAATGGGTGAAACATAAGACTTTCACCCAGGAGACTGAGGCTTGTAGTCCTTGTTCATTTGAGACTTAGTTGACTGCTTTTCATTTTGAAAAGTATTTACTTCAGTCACTTTGGTTAGGTGTATAAAATGATCATATTAGAACTTAGTGAAGGCAAGCATCTTTTTTTCCCTCCCCCCTCAGGTGCAAAGCTAAGCTAGTGTTTTGTACACTACAAACCCTGTTTTATCAATTCACATGCCTCTTCATACAAAGGACTGGATGAGCCAGGGATCTAACCAGGCCTTCCAATTCGCAGACGACCCGCTCTACCTCCAGAGCTGCAACCATCCCTGATTGCAACGGTGTGATTGATCAGTGATGGTCCTGATGGAGGAACAACACAGCAGTTATCAGATGTGTGTACTCTCTGCGGTTATGTATAATCAAGGTACAAGACCTCTGACATTAAAGAGTGCTGCTTATGATCCAAGGTGCTCAGCAGGCGGAAGGATTACAGATTATGCCATTGTAAAGTAGAAATACAAGTCATAAGTGCTACAGCTCTTTTTGTTATACTTTATTTAATTTTTTAGTAATCATTATCATGCCAGGATAATGAACTGCTAACCAGCGGGACTGTTACTCAAATGATAAGGTGTGTGTGTGTGTGTGTGTGTGTGTGTGTGTGTGTGTGTGTGTGTGTGTGTGTGTGTGGGGGTCGGGTGAGAGACATTATGTCAATGAGAGTGGCTTTTCTGGGTTCCTGTGCTCTTTTTCATATTGCTCCTGTAAAACTACTTGCTTCATTGTAAAATAATGCTCTATGCCATACTGTGTATTGTAACATAATTGATGCACTATAATTGTTTTCAGGCTACTTATATCCTGACAGCAATGTTTAATATAATATTCAGCAATAAAAGCTTTGATTCCAGACATCTGTTATTATCCTTTTATTTCAATTTGGACCCCCTCTTGTTGGTATATGGGTTGTTTCATGGTCCTATCGACTAATTTGCAATTTAAATGTTTAGACTAAATTAGATTTTCATATTATAGAGCAAGATGGTTTTATCAAAATGTCAGCTCTAAGAAGTGGGAAGACTTGCCAAATCAGCAGGGCATTGCATTTAAAGTTTCCTCAGAGTTAATAATAAGGATTTTAATTTGTTTAACATGTTTTTTTGTTTTTTGTGAGTAATGCAAAATTATTAAAACTTGTGAAATACAAAATGCTGTGGCTTGGGAGGTAGTGCAGGTCATCTGGTCTACAAGTTTAAGGATCTTCATGCAAGATACTGATCCCTGAGTGGGCCTGATGCACACTGGAGTGTGTGCTAATGTTAGTTTAAAAGTGCTTATGCATAGAAACAGTTTGCATGAATTGGTGAATGAGCCTTGTAATAAAGTGCTTTGAGTGCTCAGCACTTAATAAAGAACAGTTAATTTACCAAAAAGTGATTTTATTTATTTATTTATTTTTGGGGGGTAATTCTATAATTTTTGTAGTGGTTTGGTTTTTTGGGTTTTTTTTAGTGCATACACTTAACAACCACTTGATTAGGTACACTTGCAGACTCTAATATGACCAGTGATATAGTACAGCCTGAAATCTTCAGAGCTCATACCAATGACGTTGGCTCATTCATTTAGGTTTTTGTTGAGGTTGTCAGGAAAAGTAACCTGATTTCATGATTACTTGCATTACATTTAATTCAGTTCCTATGTTTGTTTGTTTGTTTTAATCCACTTCCCTAACATACAGGTACTCAAAGTAAAAAATCTAAATTTAAATGCTTTAAAAAATTTATGCTAAATCTATCTGGAAATCTGAAGGGTTATATCAAGCATTGTTTTTACCTTTGACTATCATTATTATATATGCGCAGATTTTATTCATTTTCACTAAATGCGAACTCGCTATTCATGTTCAATGTTTTATTTATTCTTGGCACACTCCGGCCTCCATACTTACTTTAACAAGTCATATTCAAAAGAAAACTCGTAACTCGTGTTTCCGGAGCTTTCCCAACAAATTCATTTTCTCTCACAAGTGAAAAACAAAACGTTTCCTTAAGTTATCAGCAGCCCACCCCGCCCTCTTTTAAACTTCGCATTCCTCTAGGCCAATCAGAGTCGAGAAGGCGAAGTGCAAGAGAAAGTTGATTGGTTCATTTAAAAATAACATAAGCGCAACCACGCCATTTAAATGTTTTAAAAGTCGTGTGTTCCTCCTGTTGATCTGAAGTGTGGAATAGGAGAAAGGCGGATAAACTATACGCTTGGTCCACTGTATTTGTCGTTTTTTCAGGTGAGTAGTGAAATAAATGACACGTCCGAATGATGTAGACCGAGTTTGTGTTTTTTTTTCTTTTGCTATACTTTAAACGGTTAACGGTGCAGTCACGTGAAACTGCAACATTTAGCTAACATACGTAGATGTGAATATGGTTTCCAGCTCTGTAAATGTCATACAAATTGTCCATAGTGACAGATATAGTAGTAAAGTCGTGTTTAAGATGAGCTACGATTTTTTTGTATTTAAAAACTAACGTTAACTTTAAGTCACGAGCACTAATCCATCAGCTAATAAGCTAAAATACAATGTTTAACAACAGGTTATTTATGCCTTGTCAAGCATTAGTTTTTACCGTTGTGTGATTGTAAGAATGAAGAATACACCAAGAAACGAGCCTTTCAATGTATTGATGAATGAGAATAATACATAGTTTTATTGTATTTCATCTAAATATGTGTACATCTGTGCTTTGTATTTTTGCTGTGTTTTTATGTTATGAATAAATAAATGAATAGAACTCTGTTTACCTGAATGGCAGGTAACATTAAAAAAAGGATCATGGGATCAAGTGAGAGTAAGATGACTGCATCTGCAGCCATAAAACCAGAGCCAGCCTTCAAAAAGACTCACATCAGTCACCTCATCGATCCTCGCTCCCCCTCAGCTGGCATAGAACGAACACCTATTCAGGTGGGTTACCTGGTGGATCCATTCATATATTTAAAAAAAAAAACACAAAGTCTGAAAAAAATGTACTGTCTGAACTCCAGAAAATGTGCAGTCATTCTTTTTTATTAATGAAGGCATGAACATTTTTACTTTGATCTTGAGGCCCTCTGATCCAAACTCTCTTCTGTACTCACATTTCAAAGACTTTGAAAAGCTTCTTGTTTGATCAGTGTGATATGTCCAAACTATAGAAGGTGTGAGGGGAACAAATGAGACTTTTCACATGCGCTTATACTCCATCTTTCCCAGATGGTGTGGATGAGTGTAGAAAGTTCACCCAAAATCCACATTTTGAAGTTTTCTCCAGTAAAGTATCAGAAAACAGATCCAAGATATCATTGCTTGTCGTTGATCCTTTGTGTAATAAACACAAAGCTGGTGCAGTTTAGCTGCTAAACTTGCATGTCACAACATGCAAGTTTAAAAAATTACCCTCTGATGGGGAATAGGTGGGAGGCACTGATAATTATTGACCCTGCTTTATTCTCTATACTACTTTTGTAAACTGTGGGGCAATCAAACATAAAATATTTTTGCAAGGTTGGGCAGCTTGTGTCCAAAACGTCCGCTGAGATGAAAAGCGAGTGCCCTGTGGTGTTCGGTGATCCACGTTCACCTACCATTGGCATTACCCGCACCCCTGTGAGAGAAGTTATGAGAGGTAAGTAATATATAAACGTAATAACTTTCAGCTTGACTTTTCTCACTTTATTGAAAAAAAAACAAACAAATCTAAAAAAATGACTTCCTTTCATTCATCTTTCCAGCAACAGTCGGGTCCTTTGCTCGTCGCCTGGGTATGATTTTCCACAGTGAGGTTGAAGGGAAACTCCCCGAAGGCCGTCAGAAAGGCTTCAGTGGTGCATCAAAGAAAGAGGAGGACTTTATAAGTGAAGAGCTGGCATCGACTGAGCCCCTCCTGAGCCCACAGCCGTCCAGCAACCTTAATGAGCATGCTAACTTACTGGTGCCACCTGTCCAGCCCCCTCTCCAGAGCGTAGAGAAATTGAGTCCTTTTGTGCTTCCTGAAGAGCCTCAGGTGGAGGTGGAGATAGAAACTGAAGCAGATATTAGCCTGGAGGAGGCTGAGGAAGCAAGAGAGTCTCCTCTTCACAAGAGACTGAGCATGAGCCTGATAACCTGCCACGAGGGCGCTCCCTCCCCCCGAGCCTTTGCAGAGGTCCATCATGAAAATATTTCATCCCCAGAACCTGGCACAGAGGTGGAGCCACTTGGGGATGGTGTGGATCACGCTTACGCCCTTCCTTCTGCTACCATTGAAGCAGACTCTCCTGTTGAACCTGCCCCCTCCAACACTGATGCTGATGATTCCCTTGCACAGCCAGAGAAGGAAGAAACTAAAGAGCTCGCTAAAGAAGCTAATTTGCTTCCATCCGGTCCACCATGTGTTCGTGGTCCTGAGCAGCCACAGGCTTGCACCGGCATCCGCTGCCCCACCTTTGACTCAAAGAGCCCCAGCCAGACTGTTTTCAAACCACAGTGGCTGGGAAATGGCTTTCGTCAGTCTGGGCTCAGAGCAAGAGGAGTGCAGGGGCTCGGTGGAAAAGGAGGCTCGTCTCCTCTTGCCGTCCGTGTGGCCGTTAAGAACGTAGCCAACGAAAACAAAGGACAGTCTGGAAAACTGAAGCAGAAAGGTGTGTAGGAAGTTTGTCACCTTTTGATTGTTTATGGTGAGACTGTTCTGCTTTTCCTTTTTTAAACTTTCTTTTTCTTCAGGTACTGAAGGCCGCTCTCCGCTGCAGATCCTCAAGAAGACCAACTCGCCCAGAGACCAGCGCGCTCAGGTATTTGTAGCTGTAATTTACCCACATATGGGCTCATGAAAGCAACATCTGTGTTTTTACTTGTCCAAAAATACAGGAAATTCACGTTTTGATTTCTTCCCAGATGAAGCTGAAGACGTCCACTCCCGACAAGCAGAGGGCTGGACAGATGGACCGCCGAGTGCTGGCTGTGTGTCTGGATAAGGAGAACCGATGAGGCACTGCACGCACTGTTTTTTAAAATGTGCTTTTATGTGTATAGCTTCCACAAACTATTTGTTGTCCTGTATATATTTAACTGCTTGTTGTTGTGTAAATAAAATTTGCAAACCTACTAGAGCTTTAAATTTTTACTGATTAACTCTTATCTGTTATTTGGAGAGTTTTCTTGTTCGTTTTTGTGCGCATTTAATCTTCGTCAACACCTAAATTATATTCAGAAATAACACTTGAAATTTAATATTTCTCCAGTTTGCAAAGATTGCATAGCTCCCATGTCATTGAACTGACAAAGCGTCCTTAGGCAATGGTGAACACTTCGTTGCCCTCGCCTATCAGTGTGAGTGTAAAGTGTCTTTTCTATACCCAAGGCATGCTTTTGAGTGAAGAAAAAGCACTATGTAGCTACCAGTTCATTCAGCAGGTTACCTTGATGTCTGCTGAGTTGCTGTCATGTGATTGGCTGTTTGACATTTGCACTAGCGAGCACTATAGCAGGTGTACCTAATAAAATCTTAGGAAAAACAGACATTTTAGCATTAATTAGATGTAGCCCTTTTTTTTTTAAAAGTTTTTACATTTATTCATTTTTACTTTTTTGTCACAAGGAAACGACAGAAGAGAGAAGGGTGTGGAAAGAGTAACAGGAAATAAATAAACAGCACAGTAGTAAACAGTCTTTCTATACTCTAAATGTTTGACTTGCAGGCAGATCATGTGGCCAGCCGATGATCTGTTCTTGGAGGAGCAGCTCCTATTTATGGTCTTTTTACATGCAATATTCAAAAGGGAGGAATATCGTCATATTTAATCGTGCCACTAGGTATCAGTCCCAAAAGTGTCACTGGGATCCTTGAAAATATCACAACCAAATATGTCCTCTAAAGTGTTTAGTGTCAACATTATTAAAGTCCATTGGCATGCTCGTAGTTTTGTACATGAACTGCTGTGACTGCACACTTCTACACAGTTTGTCCAGGGGTATATTTGTATGATGTGTACCTTCAATCGCTCCATCATCTTCTGGTGAAATTCCCTTTTGAATCTCTGTATTATAATTAATGTATTATAACTTGATAGAGAACTTGTGTTTTGGAGATATTCACATGTACATGAGTATGGGCGGAGTTAAATCTGGATGATAAGATCATCTGTGAGTAATGCCATTATATGGTTCTCCTTAGCTATTAGTTCCTATGAGTCAAGGCCTCTGTGAATATTCCATAAAGGGGTGAGCTGAGGCAACAACCCTGCATCTGTCTGACAGGTGATCTTTATTCTAGCATTTTTACCTGAGGCTATATCCTCATTTTTTTATGATTAATTTTAATTGATAATATGGGGATAAAAGAGGTTGGTCAAGGTGAAGGTTTTACAGTGTGGATGGGAGTGAGGCTGATTGAAGCAGTTTGCACTTTCACCTCACAGTAAGAGGGTCCCTGGTTTGAGCTCCAACTGGTGCATGTCTATGTGGGGGTTGCTTGCTCTTCCTGCGTCTGTGTGTGCTTCCTCTGGGTTCTCCTGGCTTCCTCCCACAGTCCAAAGACATATATGTTAGGTTAGTTGGTGTTTTTAAATTAGCTGGATGCAATATGTGAGATAGATGAAGAGCAGATTTTTAAAGATCTGCTCATTTATAAAATCAATCAGGGTTTGTTTAGCATGCAGCTGTGTGTAAAAAGCCTGCAAGGCTTCACATCTGAGCTTGTTAAATGCACAAAGAGCCTGTTTATCCTTAAGAGAAACTACATTCTTATGCTTTTGTCTAGACAACTCAAGTCACGCTACAAATAAATGCTCACATTTTCTCTACAAAATCAAAGAAAACAGAAGCGTGGCTGACATTTCACATGCTTCACTCGTATCTAGAAGGATTTGAATGCCAGAAATAAACATTTAGACTTGTGTAATGCAGATCTTTATTAGATAGTGCTGCTTCACTTTGTACAGTGTGTATCCACTCTGGAAAAGAGCCCGTTTAAATTAGAGTTAGATTGTTTTTTTCATTTTTATATACACAACCTGTCCTTCAAGTTTAAAGGTTTGCATGCAGAGGAAAAGTAAGCACTTATATACACATTCAGATGTACTACTCATAAGCACGGCAGCCATTACCATCCATGTACCACTCATACAAAGAGTCCTGTCCTGAGACAAATGGGTCATCTTTTTATGTAAGTGCTTAGCGAAGCATGAAAATCATTTTATTATCCCATCTGTCAGTTCAGCAGTTTACCCAAAGGACTTTTCAGGTCTAGCTACCGAGGGGTTAGGCCGAGTGATGAGACCCGAAATCCTGGTAAATATTGTCCATCGATTACATACAAAAACACACGCTAATGCAGACATCTGCAAGCTAGAACTCCATTTTAACTAAAGTTAAGAAAATGAACAGGAAGTAAATGTAAGCATCTAGAGAATCTACCAAAACTAACAACAAACAACAGTCTGAAACAATAAAGCTCATATTATTTATATGATTTAACTTATGCTATGATAGAAATCACAGCATGTTAGTAAGTTACCCAACACAACATATGCTTCATCTGGACGTATTCAATTCTATCTCATCCTGTGTGCTACCGTTTCCATTTGGCAACTGTTCTCAAATTGCTGTAATTAATGTGCATCCATGTGAACCACAGTAGAATTAACTACTGATGGGAATGACATTTGCTCAGACCCCCGAACCCAGAATTCCCCCATAACGTGAGAAGAAAGTTTGGAGCGCAACGTGATGGAGAGGAGAGAAAATCTTCACATTACAACCCCGCTCCACCGTTAGATAGGACTTGGCACAATTTGACATACCCTCTTCTCACCCCATGTGACTCCTCATCCCCTCCCACAGACCTCAATTTCTTTATATTTTCTTCACTTCACTAAGTGCTCTCTTTGCAATGAACAGCCTCAGTTCCAGATCTTGAGGAAGCTGTCCCAGGATCCCGTGCAGCACGCCATGCCATCCGTGGATACTCCGATGCAGCTCACTCTGTTGTCGTGACCAGCCAGCACACCTGAACAGCAGCAAGCAGGGAAATAAATGAGTCAAAGGGTCAAACATTTTGAAATAAACTTCCAATTCAGATTTATCTCCCAGTTTTTTCTTTTAGTTCACTTATGTGCAAAACTAAACTTTACAAGGAAATGTAACTAAAAGAATATTGTGTGCTTTTAAAACTAATAATAGACGGAAAATGTAGTTTTAGTCTTTCTTGTTTGGTCAGATTTGTCCAGCAGCATTAAGAGGAGTTGGTTCAAATATTTATTGTCCCTGGGGTGTATATGGGACTGTGTGTCAGGTGTTTGTGTTGCATTATATTACTGTATTGAAACCACAATGACAGAAAGAAGAGAGCAAACTCACTCTGGAAACTAAGTGAAAGGAATATAGCAGAAAAAAGATGGAGAAAAAAAAGTCGAGTAACTCGGTTCCTCACCGACTCTCTCGGCTTTGAGCGAGTCCCAGATGTTGACGTTGAAGTCGTCGTAGCCAGCCAGTATCAGGCGTCCAGACAGGGAGGGGGCCAGAGAGGTCACCCCACACATGATGCTGCTGTCCTGGTAGGTGATGAGCTCCTGGTCAGCTCGCATGTCGTACATCTTGCAGGTGGCGTCATCTGATCCTGTTATCACTGCATTACCGTTGGGGAAGAACTGGAGGAAATAGAAGTGGTTAGAAAGCGTGCCTCCTTGGACAGGACGCGCTGAGAGCTTTGCACACAATAGAAAAGGAAATCTTTTTTTCCCCCTTTGTTCTCACCCCAATGGCGTTGATGTCACTCTCGTGACCTCCAAAGGTCTGTCTGCAGGTGCCCTCCCTGATGTCCCACAGCTTAGCTGTGAAGTCACAAGCCCCTGAGATGAAAAACTTGAAGTCTGGGGACACGCCGAGGGACATGCAGTCTCCCTGGTGTCCGGCAAACACAGTCTTCTGGGTCCCCGTCTCAATGTCCCATAGTACGCTAGAAAGGCAAGTTTAATTCAATTTAAAGTGCAAAAGAATCAATTCAAGCTTTCTTTTGTTCAGTAAATCGAACTATATTCTTACCAAGTGCAGTCGCCTGAGCTGGTGATGATCTCAGTGTCGCTGAGGAAACGACAGCAGGACAGGTAACCTGTACAACCACAGAAATACCACATGGGGCACTGCAGGACTCATCACAAAGGAGCGTTTAATTTCTGTTTCTTGTCACCTTCCTACCTGTGTGCGCTGCCAGCTCTCTCATGACCTTGACATTCCCATCCTTGCCTTTCAGGTTGTAGATGGAGCACATGTTGTCCAGACCGCCACACGCCACAAGGTTTCCAGAAGGTGCGTAGGCACAGGTCATCACCCACGATGACTTGAGGGGGATGGCATTCACCTAGGTTTACACAGAGGACAGGAGAGCTTGTTTTCAGCCTCTGAATTTACTGTTGTGTATTTAGTTGTCTCACGATGGAAATTTAGATCCTGTAACTTTTAAAGGTATGTGCTTAAGTCTTAATGTTTGAGCGAGAGATGCTCAAGGCACAGTGAGAAGTACCTTGTGTATTTTGGTGTGTTTGAGAGTGAATACACCCTGCAAGGTTTACAACCACGTTTACTTTGGGTTTAGGTATAGCTGGAAACAAAAATTCCTATTACCGGAATTGTAATAGACCTGCCCTTTGGCCTCTCCTACCTTGTTGGTCGTGATGGTGTCCCACACTATGAGTTTTCCATCCTGCGAGGCACTGACACACAGCCTGGGGGAGAAATGTGGATTAAAATCAGCAAAAAAACCCAAAACATGTGAAGCAGAGGCTGTAACATTAAGAATATGCTCCCCCCTATCAATTTACTCAGTTTAAAGCAAATCTAATTTACCATCTCCCTTCTGCATATCTGGACTTTTCTCACTTTCCTCACAATTATTTAGAAAATTATTAGAAAACTATCAGATCTTGGCTGCAACACAAACAAAAAAGCAGGTGTTCTTTCAATTTGTGCAGCATGTTGGGTAATTACTTTGAATCAGTGGACCAGTGCATTGCATAGATCTTGGCAAGATGACCCCTTAGTGTTTTCCTGGTCTTCATCTGGACACGCCCCATCACTGTGATCCCAGCTACTGCCTCCTGCAGTGTGGTATCCTGCACCGCCTTGCGAGCTGCCTGCAGAGCACACACACACAAAGTGCCGTCAGGAATAATATGTGAACACACGTCAGACAGAACAGTATGTGTATTATGCTGGATCTACCACAGATGATATATTGTGGCCAACTTACGGTAATCTGGTCTTTGAGACTATCTGCCTCCTTTCGAAGTTGCTCCATTTCACCCATGGCGATCAATCAATAGTGGGCTGTAGAGAAGATGTCAGAAGAGGCCGTAGTCCTGGGAATAAGAAGGAGAGTTCCGGTGAAGCAGCATGAACAAAACTCAGTCACCAAGAAATCATAAAATCTTTGCCAAGTCACCCGCGCTATCCTTCCATCCCAGAATTTTACCTGCATTTACCTGTTAACCTCCCTACTGCAGGTCTCCAGGTAAGTGCTGCTTTGCAAGTCAAACCACCCCCATCAGCTTTGCAAACTTTTTCTAACTTCGCAGGAACATACAGAGAAACCCACAAGACACACCTACACTCAGACACGCACGCACAGGCAGACCGTATGAATATTCACCCGGTTAAAGTTTGCTCTTCAGACGATGTGAGAGCAAAGATCCTCACCCTCAATGTACACACAAACCAGTATGTCCTGTAATGATGCGTATCAGCTCTCACTCGCTGCCTCTCAGCTTCACGGCAAATTCACAACACTTGTAGAGGAATTTGTGCCATTTAACACTCCAGCTGAGCTCTCATCTGCTGCTGATGGCTATTAAATTTGCTAATGTGATGATTAAATGAGCAATGTTTAGCGGTACAACCAATCGCCTAATGGTCAGACTCATAAAGTGTGACAAATGTAATCAACGCACAACTGAAGAGGCAGCCAGAAAGTCAAAAAGTGGCACAGAGAAGTTCAGATGGAAAAGCACGGCGTTAATTTCTCAGGTGAAGCACCACAATATAAGCAAACTTTAAAAAGAAAACACACCCTTTTCAGTTTCTTGTACAAATATTAAAAGTTACTTCTTTTTCTTTCTAAAGCAATCAGTTTTCATGATGCCATTTCCTTTATCTTACCTTAAAAGTGACAGGAGGGAATACTTGCGCTGATTTTACCGTTTGCGTCCCTGCAGCAATCTCTCGCTTTCTCTCCCCTCTACTATTTGAATGAGTGTCCCTGTCAAAACACATGACCAAGTGGATTTGCCTCTAATTTGTTTGAAGTGAAAAGGAGAGGAAGGGAAAGGAGGGAGTGACTCTGTAAAAGAAAGAGATTTGATTTAATTGTTTGCCACTGGGCTTTATGTGTAAAGCTAAAGTAAATGGATGATGGCCTGATGCGGCGCTCCAAAAACACACACCAGCCGCAGCAGCTACACTTTGGGTGTAGCTTTCTTAAACTGCTTACTGATACGTCGTCCCTGAAGTTTCTGAACCAAGGGGGATTTTAAAGCCTTTGCTCCAGATGTGGAAATTGCTCCAGCAATGAGCGTTTTAATGACGCTTGAGTGTTTTAGTCGTGCTATTACCCTTTTGTCATTGTGTTCCTGGGACCCTGCCATTGTTCCGTGTGATTAACTGACTGCTAGGGTGGTGGGATGGTGGAGTGCATTAACACAAACAGAGGGAGAAGTGGAGGCAGAGGGAGGGGAGGCAGGGGGTTGAAATAAGGGGGGGGGGGGGGGTGTGAAGGGTAAGAGGTGAGGCAGGAGAGTGAGTTTTAAATCCTACTGGCTGAGATTTTAAGGGATGCCTTTTGAATCAAATCTGCTCTCATCCGATTACTGACTGCTCTTTGCATCTGGATAAGAGATGGAGAAAGGGATGGGGCGGCAGATAGGGGCATGAGAATGAGGTAGGGGGCAGATGGAGGAGGTGGGCAGAGGGAGAGCTGGTGAAAGGTGGGGCAGGGCCCATCAGTATGGCCAGTGATTCGACTTTGAATCAGAGAGCTCCTCAAACAGTTTCCCTCTTATATTCTTAAAGGGGATGTTAAGAAGTTGTTAAATGGCAGTGAATTATTAGTTTATGTGAAATAACATTTATGTCACTATTAAGATGTTTTTCATTGGCTTTAATTAAACCGTAACACTCAGTTCGCATCACAGTGAAAATGTCTTCCTGACTTCAGCCAAAGCACCTCTCCCTTCTCCACCAACAGTGTATATGACTTCTTGTAAAAGGCACACTGTAACAGATCATTTTTTTCACGTTGCATAAATGCCATCGACCACTTCTCCAACTCTTAAAACTTCAAACAGCCGATGCTTTGATTCTTAAGTTTACACGGAAAATAATAACTGGAATAACTTTACGCAGCTCTGTCATGCAGATTATGTCCGATTGCATTAAGAGTCAGACCACGAAAGGAGTTTGTTTTTTATTCAGATTATCAGAGCATACAATTAAATCACTATTGTATGCTGATCCCGTGCAAATCCCTCATCTGCATGTGCTGTAAGCAAAAGATGAAACGCAGCTAAAGACATCGGGTGTGTATCAGTATAAATGTGACATCTCCATACTCGATATTTAATCAGACTGTTTTAATAATCAGCAGGTTTCCAGCTTGAGAAGAACTCTTACACTTCTTTTCTGAAGTGTAGGAATCACAACACTCAAAACAACCACATTTAAAAACGTCACAAATATGGACACATTTTAAAAAGATATCAGCCGGAAATGTGTTCAGGTCCGTTTTGTATGACCCTTGATGCCCATGAAGCATGACACCGCAGCATATCCACAAAACTGAAAACATCAATGTCTGCTGAAAGGAACACATGACCATCCACTTACCAATCGGAGACTGCTATCGAGGTGTTCTGGTAGATCTTCAATCCCTCTTCCTGCAGCGGCCTCTCTCAGGTTGCTGTCATAAGTTCAGCCTGTCTGTTCCTACTCTTTCCTCCACTCATTCGCTTTTGGTATCGCGGACAGTGCGGTATTCCTCACTTGCCTCACTGCTCCTATGAGGAACAAATGAGGATTGGAGGGATGAAGGGAGATCAGCAATGAGGGGATAAACCCTGGGATGGAAGAGTAAGGGGGAGGGGGGGTGATGGTGAAATAGACAGAAAGGGAGAAGAAACAGTGGGTGAAACCAAACAAGGTGCAGAGCATGTCTGTAGGGTCACAAGACATGAGCCGGGGTGAATCCAAGTCAAAAGACTAAGAGATGGAAATCGTGGAGGGGAGGGAGAAGAGGATAAATAGAGGACCTGGGAACATGGCTTTTTATGGTGCTGAGATAGTTTTCAAAAGATCTATGACTGACAGGAGGGTTTGTGTTTTGTAAACCTGAGGTGAAGCTAATATTAGAAAGTGTATGGGCAGAGGGGGAGATTGGCAGTGTAGGGATCAGACTGGCTACAATGATAAAGCAAGAATAACTGCAGGATTAAGGGGAATGGATGATTCTTACACACAAGCAGACCAACAACCATGGGCATTTCCTGACAGTGTGTAGAGCGTGCGCCACTATAGCTGTCTCCTATGTTCTTTGTCATCTAAAGGTAGAGATAAAGAGCCACAATATCCCTTCGGTTTGCTCGAGTTCTGCCCACACATCTAAATTTAGAGGTTTCTGTTGTCACTCGTCTGTTGATGTGCCACTCCACAGCTTTTGCACATTATCTAACAGAGTAAATCACCTGTGTTAGTTACGAAACAACGCAGCTTGCACTCACGATCATGACATTGCATTGTTAGGCAGAGAGCCGGATCGACGAGAACAGACTGCGTTTGACCCAAAAGGCCTGGGAGAAAGTCACCGAATCAGGTGCTGAATCCCAACTGCATTATTAAAGGGAGCTCCCATTCCTTTCTCCCACTGAGGTTTTCACATGGATCAGGAGAGTCACTTTATTGAGAGTTACTTTCTGTAGCTGAAGTATGTTCATGAAAAATGTATGGCAGCGCTATTGTACTGCAGTGTCTGTAACTTCTCCTTGAAATTTGTGTCAAATACCGAGTGTCCTCTGAACAAGAAGAACACATTCAAATCCTAAACTAGTCCTAAAACAAATTTGCTTAGGGGTGTTTACAAGTACACAGTGACAACATGCAAAACATCCCAGTCTAAGACCTTGTTTAATGCTCTTTCTCTAAAACACACTTCACTTAGTTGCAAAGAATAATTAGAAAATATAACATAAAATCCTGCCCATGAACAAATTAAATCCTACTTGTTCCAATATAGAACAAGTAGCCCAGATATCACATTGCTACTTTCCAGGCAAACCCTTGTTGACACGGATTCGGACAGTTGAACGCCATCAGACAATACGAATCCCTTGTTTGCACATTTGTGAACATATCTGTGTTTGGAGCAGAAAAGCCTTTGCTGTGTGCTTCCTGGCTTCATTCTGTGATTCAGCGCGGCTAAATTGAGCTCTGCAGTTTAAAAGCGTTGACCTTTGCTCGCTGGATTGTGGTAACGGCAGTGGTGCTGACCCTTGATTTGGAGAAATGGAGTCAGGGAAGCACAGGCTGTGAAACGGCGAGTGAAACAGAGAGAAAAAACAAAGAGCAAAACAAGGGATTTGTTAGCAGAGGCACAGAAACAGGGCGGGATAAAGACAGAAAGAGTGTCCGATTATGGGTTACTATTTAAAGACTAACAATGCCGCGCTCTACTACAAGGAAAACTCTCAAAGTGGTTTGTAAAGTCTTATAATCTTCTATGATTTTATTACATTTACTACTGATGTTAAACCGACTGAACTGAAAGCAGAAAAGGTGAGCATCCCTCCCCGAGTGAGATGAAAATTTCACTGCACTCGGTCCCTGCACAGCACAATAAAAACAAGAAGAGGAGCGTTTGTTTTGTTTACTTTGCACACGCTGAAAGAGATCTCTGAACATTTGATCTGTGGGAGGAGTGAGTGGATTAAATGACAAATGTGTCAGACACAAACATGTTGTTAGACTGCTGATGTTTTTATAACTCATTATGGTCTAGACGACCCTTACTGAAGTTCAAACCCAGTATCAAAATGGAGCAGAAAGCTGATTTAAATGACTTTGAGCACGGCATAGTTGTTGGTGCTACAAAGTAGATCATCAGTCACTTCTGCTGGCTAAGAACAGAAAACCGAGACTACAATTCACATAGGATCACCAAAATTAGACAACGGGAAATTAAAAAAGCATTGCTTGGTTTGATGAGTCCCAATTTCTGCTGTGGTGTTTAAGTGGTGGGGTCAAAATTTGACACAACACGAAAGCATTGTTTCATTCTGCCTTGTAACAGCTGCTCAGGCTGCTGCTGGTGTAACAGTGTGTGTGTGTGTGTGGGGGGGGACTTTATTACCAGGTGTGGATCACTGAAACACCACAGCCAAGTTGTGAATTGTTCCTGACCATATCCTTCCCTTTATAATGTGCCATTTTGCTCAAATCCTCACAAACTGGTTTCTTGACAATGAGTTCACTTGTACTCAAATAGCCTCCACAATCACCAGATCTCAGTCCCATAGAGCACCTTTGGGATGTGGTGGAACAGGAGATTTGCATCATGGATTTGCAGCTAACAAATCTGTAGCAATCGTGTGATGCTATTATGTGAATATGGTGAAAAATATCTGAGGAATGTTTTCAGCATCTTGTTGAATCTGTGCCGTGAAGCATTAAGACGGCTCTAAAGGTGAAAGAGGATCCAACCCGATACTAGCAAGATGAACTTGAAAATGAAATAGCAAGTGAGTGGGTGTATATTCACCTTGCATATGTTCCCAAGCAATATCTGTGCACTCTCAGCAGGCGGTTTGTGCTTAGACAAAAACATCTGTCAATCAGGTGTGGGTATAATTTGACTGATATTTCAAGGTTTTACTGTTTACATTAAAATGACGAGCATTCGTTTTTCTGACAAGTTTCTTTCAGTATTCGTGTGTAAACTGGCAGTGTTTTGATGCAGAGATTAGCAGACGAGGTCGTCTCACAGCAACAAGGTTCTGGGTTCAACTCAAAGTTGATTTTCTGAGCCGTCTGCAGGGGAGTCGAGGAGAAAAAATCTCCTTCCACTTTCCAAGCAAACTCAAATGACTGCGAAGACTTTTCACCTTAGACTGTGTCTGATGGTGCAACTACCCTGAAGGGTTCAACAGTAACAGTAAGCTGCTGTAAACAGAGTACAGTTTCTTGTTCTAACTGTATGTAAGCAGTTGGTGTGTTGAAATGTTGCATCTCTGCTGCTGTTCTTTTAACTTTTGATACAGGCTACCCCTATAAACAGGAATGTAAAATAAAAACTGGAATCTTATTATTTCTGTTTACTCTTCTCTTCAAAATTACGTAAGGCACCAAGGCCAGACATCATCATCAGGCAACCAATAGGAGGTTAGGGTCATAATCACAAATAGTAGGAAATGTGATATAGGAGATGAGTATCCTGTCTGCTACTCACTACACACAGCACTTAATTATAATAACACCAGTTTTATAACTATGCGGCTGAGCCTTACATAATTTCTGCTGCTCATGTAAAAACATAGAAATTTGATGTGTACATTTCTCGTTTGTATACGCAGGTATCATTAGACGGCTGTGATCTTTAATGTGCCTTTAAAAAGCATTAAAATGCATTATGCATAAAATGCTTTTTAGTGACTAACTACTACTTAAGTGAAGATTAATGCGGAGGTGTTTTGGGCGCTACGTGGTCTCAATGTGAGAGGGAGGGAAGAGGTTAAACCCAAGGCTGCATTAAAAAGGGCCCACCGACCCAATTCCAGCAGCAGGGGATTATAACACAGGGGGGAGTAAGAGTGTTAATATGGGCCATGAATGGTACTTAAGTCGGCACCTAATGCACAAGATGAAAGCAGAGGAGGGGGGCTGAGTGGAGGCTCTGGTTGTAATGGGGAGGATAAGATGGGAGAAGGTGGTCGAGTGTCACTGCGCTGGATGTGAATGATTAAATCATCTCTCCCGGATTACTATTCCATATTCTAAATGGGAGATGTTTTTAAGCTTCATAAACAAATGCACTCATTTATGAGGGATTAACAGTAATCTCTCTATTTCTATCTTTTTTTCCCCTCCCTCCACACCTCTCGCTGTCTGTCTCTGGTCCTTTTCTCCCTCTTTTACTGCCTCAAACGATAGTTTCTGGACAGCGTCACTGTGTTCACAGGTTCCTGCTGCTGTGTGGTTCCTATCTTATCATCCTATCTTTGTCTAACAGACTAAATAAACTTTAACCTTCTTTTTGTTTATTTTTAATTGTTTTTATCAGCAGGGTGTTAAAGAGGGTGTGCAGTAATCACCTAATAGATTACACAGACCTGTTTTCACATCATCTAATGCGCTCTCTGTTCAGCACTTGCATGCATTTGGCATACAATACCCACGATACACCTGTACAGAGTCACATTTACGACTTTTTTTATTCTCTTTGGTTTTTAGGGCAGTGATTGACATTAGAGGGACGACAGGACATTATTTCTCTCATATACCCTCATCATATACAGTATAAATACAGTATATACACAGATGCAAACTGTACACCACCAGGCAGCAACATGAAGAGGGTGAACGTGTGGGTAAATGATGGAGTGTGGGCTCATTCTGGCCCTCACAGCTCATCCTTGCCCCCCGTCACCCTGCCTCTCTCTCGCTTCTTCTCCTTTGTCACTTGGCTCCGAGCGTTACGGCTAGTGGTGGCACCTCCCTCCTTCTCCTCGTCCGTTTTCACCACACTGTGTCCATCTGCAGCCCACACGGCCTCTGCCTCCTCTCGCTCCTGAGGAAGAGATCCAAAATGCAGCTCAAATATTGACTTCCTGCAGTCACAGTGACATAAAACTAAAGTTTGGGAGGAACATTCATCTTTGTTGGAATAATTTCAACTTCTCTTCTTGCACTTTCAGGACAATTTTTCTGTAAAAGAGATTCTCCTCTGTTAGAGTGAGCTTCATTTGCTCAACACGAGCCCACAGGGCAAACAATGACCAATGCGGGATAAACTAAGTTAATGAAACTTTGCTTGCATAACCAAAACTTTAATGAAAATGTAGCCAAGCAGATAATGTAAGGCTGGAGCTGAAAACCCCCTGTTCATCTAAGCAAAGTGTGTTTCTACATGTAAATTTAGATTTTCTTTTATCTACGTGATGCTAAAAGTTATGTAAACTGAGTCGTTTCGATAGTCTCTTTGGCTCGACAGCAGCTCTTCAGCGCAGCTCCTTACATCTCTGTTATTATCACTGATGAGGATGCACTCCCTCGCTGCAGAAAATCACAGCTTATTAAAAGAACTAAACATGTTTTGGTTTATAAATTGTCAGGGGCATGAAAAATGATTGCATTTATGATAAACCTAAAAGACAATGTCATGGCATCACCACAGACCAGGCACAGTAAATAGGAAAACATGCAAACAGCCACAAGATTTGCATTGTGCCCCAGCTGCTCATGTTATCCAACACCGGTATCATGACATCATCAACCACACGCCTGCAGGTGACCGGCCAGACCTGAGGAGGAGGAGAAGGAGGTCATGGCAGCTCTGTGCTGTCATAAAGCTCACCCTGTCCCTGTAGAGCTTCTCCTTTGTGAACCAGAGGGCCAGGGCGCACCGCCGGCCTCTGGTCACCGCGGTAACACCGTGAGGATTTACCGGACCCGAGGAGAAGCCCACCAGTCGACCACAGCTGGGTTTCACTCGAGCCTGAAGGCACAGAAGACAAGTTTACCAGCTCCAACAAATATATTAATTAAAGACTTAAAATAGTAATAAAAAGATTAGAATGACTTACCGTTACGGTCTTGGCATCTCTGTTAGTGAAGAACAACTCTCCGCCATCAAAGTTGTCATTCAGGTAGAGGATGGCGCTGTGAGACAGAGAGATGTTTGTCATTCAGTTGTAAAAGTAACCTGCTGTGTAAGAATTAGGCTGAAATCTGAGCATAAATGCACACACAGTCATTTGATTATTATAGTTTGTTATTACACTGTTATGTAGTCCTGCTAATTCCACTTTACATTTTAATCCCATTTATTTATTTTTAAATTTCACACCTATGTGGACCGTTTTAATTTCTCACTAAAACTTCTCATTTCTTCATCCATTTATTGGCCACTTAATATTTCTTCATTGTTTACTATACGATGAAGAAACAGGCAGGTGAAGATGTTGCGTCTAGGTGAGATTCTGTGCCATGGAGAAATGTCAGTTTAATCAATCATGCAAAAATAATATAACATTTAGATAAGAAAATTGTCCAAAAAAATAAAATAAATTCATTACCCCTGAAATAAAAAGAAATGTAACTTTACTTTGCAGCACTGCAGATTTCCTGCCACAAGGAAGGTCAAATCCAGGGTTAAAGTTTTAAAATGTGAAATAGAAACAATTAATCTGTAACAGGCTGGTTCTTCTGAAGGTTTCTTTCTGTTAAAAGGGAGTTTTTCCTTCCTACTGTCACCAAGTGCTTGCTCCTAGGGGGTCATCTTGTTGGGGTTTCTCTGTTTTGTTGTAGGATCTTTAACTTTCAATATAAAGCATCTTGAGGTGACGGTTGTTGTGATTTGCCACTGACTAAAATTCAATTCAATAATGTCACAAAATGTTAAAACTGACAGTTACATTTCATAACAGGAGCACTCAGACAGCCCACCTCCATCCACCTCATAACCATCTCATAAAATCTGAAAATGATATCTTGAAAACTGTGGACACTAAAGTGCTAACAAACAAACAGACAGACAAACAGAACTTGCAACAATTACATATTTCCTTCCTTTGGTCAAAGCAGAAACATTGAAACACTACCACCTACAACCATTTGGGCCTTTTTTTTTGCCAAAAATTCAGCTCAAAATGTAACTAAGCCATTTCAGTCTCCAATTATTAACGTTTTTTTCCTTAGACTGACCTGTTGGCATATAATAAAAACTAAAAACACCAACTTTAAGTGTCACGTTCAGTTTTCAGTTGCATTTATTTATGGAGTAATTGTGTTGTAGAGCAGTGTTTTCTCTGCTCTCCCTCCACCTCCATCGGTTCACGTAGCTCTAAGGTGTCATTATTTCCCCATAACAACAGAACAAAACTATTTATCAGTGACGACAGGTGCTCTGGTTGTTTTGATATTTGCCACAATTGTTCCCCTGAAACACTGTTTAAGACTTGCAGTGCAAACGAATGCTTTTTAGGTAATTCCCTATAAAATCAGCAACATCTAAGAAATGTTCCCACCTGTCCTCTTCAGACACAGCAAGATATTTTTCTGTAATCAGTTTTTGAGCACCAGTATCTCGGGATACATCATTGTTTAAACAGCAAAATTAGTTGCAGATACAAGCATGCTATGTTTTAGCTTTCCTTTGATTATTTGCTAAGGAGAGCTTCAAAAAGTTGACTTCATTTTCTAATACTAATATTGTAACACTCCCAAATGTAGCTTATGGCTGTGAAATGGAGAAACAACGTCGATGTTCACATCTTCTATATAATGGTTTGAAAATGTCACATTCCTCAAGCAGCTAAAGGTGTTTCTCAGAAAACTATTCTGAGCAGACACAAGTCTCTGGATCACAGAGTTCTTTGTTCAGTTTGTGACAGCTTTGTTCTGGCAACGATGACATGTACCATTCTCTCACTGTTATAAGCTGATGATATCTAAGTGACATTTTACCAGTAAAGGCGTATTAAAACATTCTGTTCGTGGATATTTGCTGGAATAAAATGGCTTGAGAACATCTTCTAAAATTATTTATGGAGCAAGTGTGAGCCCAAATTTATTATTAATCCACGAAGAGATGTTTTTTCAGTACCTGAGGTCTCTGTGTGTGAAAGCTGGTGGTTCCTTCCAACACTGCTTGGTTTCCGGCTCGAGGAGACAGTTGTCAACGTGGACGGGGTGAGAGAGGTCCAGCCTGCCCTTCTGATCCTCTGATTTAAAAAGAAAAAACAGAACAAGAACAAAATAACACATTTAACTTTAAGTAATGAAGTAAGAATAGAGTGGATGATTTGGGTACACATTAGAGAACCTGTTCCAATTATCCTAGTATTGAGTACTGTTGGTTTTACCTGTGACAGCAGTGCGACAGACCAGGTGTGTGAAAGTGATGAAAAGTCCTGAGGGGCTCCTGAAGTAGGAGTGCAGCACGGTTCGCACTCTCTCACCCAGCTCATGTAACAGCTTGGCATCTGATTGGTTCACCAGGCCTTCCTGAGCCAACTGAGGAAGAAACAGCAGTGAGGGTCACGAGATGCTCGTAGACCTGCTTCAGTTACATCATTTCCACCCACCTTCACCGCCCTGAGGACAGTCAGACCTTCAAACGTCTCATGAGGAGTGTGTGGAGACCGCCGTCCTCGATAACCATCTCCAAGAGATCCTGCCACCTATGAGAGACCATGTAAATGTGTAAGTTAGGGGTTTTCACATGCATGCGTTAAAAAAACTGATTGAACTTACTGATGCTAACTGCAGTATTCTGTCACACTCCTTCTCCGTCATGACTCCATCCAGGACGACTCGATTGGTGCCATTCAGCATCTCGTCATCCATTGTGATAGTCACGCCCACCCGAGGCACCGGACCTCCTGCAGAGAGGACAAATAAGAAAGTATAAGACAGTAAGTGGGTCACCAGAAGATGGTGATACGACTGTGTTTTTGGTGATATGAAGTCGCAGAAGCTGCCAAATGGAAAATCTTTGCTTCTATAACAACAGCGTGTAATGGGGCGACCAGATCCCAACAAACTGAATGTATTCTTTTTGATTTTACTTTTATTTCAGGCACTGGTCTGTTTGGTCTTCAGGTTTCAGTAGATCCATAGAAACTGTGTCACTTCACGCCTCGTTTTCCTCTGTGTGAAACTGATAAATTATTCAAGCAAATAAGACAAAACTCTGTTTCTCGGTATAAACTGCCGCTTCAATTTCTTTGTAATAGTTTCCACAATATTGAACAAAACCCACAAAGCTTGTGACTTTTTGGTGACTTTCCCTGATGGCCATAGCAGCAGACAGGTTAATCTCCACTTGACTATAAGTGACTCCTTCCCTGTTTTATATTTTAGAAAAGTCTAAGCAGTGTAATATAAAGAGTAGAATGTCTTCTAGTGTGTCATCTTTAACAGAGATGCCAGGAAACAGTGACACACTACATTTAAATGATCCTCTATTTTCACATACATAAGATGTGTGAGCTGTTATAATCTGTTTATCCTTACTCACAACCCTACAAAGCCTGTAGGTACGTGTGGATGTTATTCATTATTTCACTTGTTAATGGATAGATGGATGTTAATGGTTACATGCCAGATAAACAGGCATGTCTGTCATGGATACACTCGTGTTTCCTTGTTTTAAGCTAGCTGAAGTGTAATTAAGGTGACGAGGAGCTCCTCCCATGATGCCCTAGGTAGAAAAGGCTGAAGACACATAGCATAGGGAAAATACAGTCTCTCACCTGCAAAAAACCCACTGTCATCCACTTCCTCTTGCTGCTCGCCCACTTTCATTTTCTCATTTATTTTCTCTTTTTCAGCTCTAACAGTAAAACACAAAAGATACAGATGGAGTTTTCTGTTTCATTAGTTTCCACTAGTGACAGATTCACCTTTGATTTCTTTTTTACCTCCAGATCTCCCTCAATGATTCAGGTACAACTTCTTCTGGAGTCCAAAGATCCTGCACAGAGGGTGATGAAGAATCTCAGCAAAGAAATGCTTTATAGCTGGCTCTCTTGTCACTGCACTGCACATTTGGCATCAGTACTTACTGGATCTGTGAAAGTGAAGTCGAGGTTCTCCATACCAAAATACAACAGCTTCTTCTCCTGCAAGGAGTGGTTGATGTATCTGACAATCTCCTGTGTGACAAAAAACACACAAATCTGTGCTTAAACATGACTTTAAAGATGAATTTGAAACTTAATGCTTGAAATAACTGAACAAGAGAAGAGAAAAAATGTATTTCTCATTTAAATTACTTGGATTACTTTATTGGATTTATGACTTTTTACGTTTTTACACCACTGTGGTCATTTCAATATAATGAACCTTGAGTGGTTTGAATGGTACCTGAGCAGGCTGTGTGCTCTGTGACTCTGTGTCTCCCCCTAGTGTCTCATGGTAGAGCTGCAGGTTGTCTAAGGAGTCCTTGTCAGAGGGGTAAAACAGCAGGAGAGAGCGAAGCATCTGCAACGCCCTGCTTATGTCACCACCTGCCGGCAATCGAGGATGCAAAGTAATGCAAAGTAGTGCATCAGTCTTAAGATGAATAATAAAATCACGTGTGTGACCTTCACATTGACCTAAAAAATCAGACCTTTAAACTGTGCGATGTGCAGATGCTCAAGCTGTGTTGGCAGGAAGTCCTCCTGAGCAGAAATCCTTCCAGGTCGTGTGGCCACTTGAGTCACGCATGACTGTCGGCATGAGAGCAGGGAGAGGGACAGGGCTGGACAGAAAACAAAAACTGGTGACATTTGGCTCTTTCTGGTCTCTTTCTGTCTGGCTCAAAACTTCTGCCTGCTTCTTACCTGCTGCCTTTTCAAACACGCCGTCAACGCTGTCAACTCCCCTGTCCTCAGGCAGCCGTTGGGAAGCGACTTCACACTGCACCCTGCACTCCTCTGTCTGCCGCAGGGTTTCATTCACACAAGCTTTCCATTTCTCTGCTGCTTGCTTCCATTCAGAGTTAGCCTCGAGCTGCAGTGCAGCATCATACAGGACCTGAAGTCAGTGACACAGAGACAGAGATTAACACAGAGAAATAACACAGTCACCATTTGCTTGCTAATTAAAAAAAAACAAAACCTAATGAGTTGTGTATTGTTTTGTATCATAGTGTTTAAGAAATATAACACTTTTAAATATAACTATTTTAAAATTGCTGTGCAAAAGTATTCTCAGTGCTCCTCTAAGTAATCCTTACAGCAGCATTAACAAACATTTACCTGAGGAGAAAAAGATTAACCGTTTATAAAACACACACTTATCAATAACGATGAGATGCTATTGAATTATAGGTGGTTTACACACTGATTATTACAATCCTTATTGTTAAGTGTTACCCAAAGCTAAAGGCTAGCGTTTGATGATGAAGTACATTTTTACTTTTGAGATATGTGCATGTCATTACAGGCAGCATTTATGCCTAATCGTGATATAACACGTGTGGCTGGATAGTGAAAATGAGAGGCAGAGGCAGACACCTCACATCTGGATTGCACGGCTAGAAAACAGACAAGTGAAGGTGAGAGTGAGACAGAGAAATTCAGTCCCTCAGGCCACGTCTGACTCTCCACAGTGACGTCTCTAAAACCATTCTGTTTGAACGCACTTCATTAGCAGTTGAGTTGTGAACTTACATCAGAGTGAGGACTATTAGAGGACTAGCTATGGCTTAGTTAGGATCAATCAGTTAAAGAAAAGTCTGATATGTTTGTTCAAAGCCTTTAAACCTGTCTGCATATCGGCTATCATTAACTACGTAGTTAGCAAGGGCAAAAACTCTTCCACTGCTTAACTAGTGAATCAAAGCTTTTATGCTTTTTAGAAACTAAAACTGAGAACTATTGGTTCATTCCAGAGGACTTAAAGTGCTTCAAAAAGATAAGTAGTTTGGTCTTTCGTGCTATCTGCTTATAGT
This sequence comes from Copadichromis virginalis, assembly GCF_057382275.1. Lineage (NCBI taxonomy): Eukaryota > Metazoa > Chordata > Actinopteri > Cichliformes > Cichlidae > Copadichromis > Copadichromis virginalis. Next base: position 26,202,381 of record NC_140628.1, read on the forward strand.
TGGACAATAGCAACACTAGCAGCTGTGAAAGAAGGTGGAAGGTAAGGCAATATGTTTGACTAGTGCTGACAAATACTGTTAACCTAACCATTAAGCCTCTTTAGATAAGTGTTCTTTATCTTCGCCTACAGATTTTATGACAATGAAGCAGCTTTTTAGAATTTCTGTTGAATTAAGATAATTTTTTAAGGTAATCACAACATTTTTGCTTTAAATTGCAACATTTAGAGTGGATGTAAGACAGCCTTCAGTTTTTTTAAATGTCTTTTTAAGACATAGAAATGTCATGTGTCTCTCCTCTGTGCTTATGAAGGTATGAGGGCTCCAAAATGCTGAAGAATCAGCTGATTCTGAATGGGTCAGACAGTACATTTATTCAGATTTGACTGATTTTTCTAAGCAGTGCAACCCAGTTTCTTCCCACTTACACTGTATGCCCCATTACTCTTCCCTCCTCACCCAGTGTTTCTCATTGTGACTCTCTCTGTCCTGAAAATCTTCCTCGGTCACGCCTTCCATCCGTCTGTACTTCTCAATGTTGTTTCTCATCTCCAGGTGAGAGGGGTTGGCCACGAAGTAGGTGTGAGCTGCCGATGCCGCCCTCTGCAACTTTTCCAGCTGATGTGGAGGAAAATGAGAGACTGAATGAAGTTTGTTACAGACCAATAAGGGTGTTGCTGTGATTATTTATGCAGCTGTGAGCTGAACTATAATTATGGCTGCAGACAATACTGACAGGTGCTTTCCTCTAAATGACAATTTGGAGCACAGTACTGGTAGAAGTAATGACAATTTAGGAGCTTTATTATGCAGCAGCTCCTTACGGCTGTGTAAAGAATGGCTTACCTTGTAGTAGGTGACTTGCAGAAAGTTATAAGGGTTGCGAGTGCCAAACTCGTATTCTATATCAGCAGAAACAGGAAGCTGTCCAACATGTGTGACAGAGCGTCCAATGCAGAACCTCAAACACTCAGCTTTTTGCTGCACCCAGTCCAGGGCCCAGAGGTCCCACATAGTCCCGTGTTCAGAGTCTAACAACACACACACCATTGAAAAAATGATAAGGTCCCAGCCTGTGGCATATATTTTATAAATTTTGAGTTCTAGAACTGCAATCAATCCACAACAAAACACAAAAAAGCTTATCTCACACATTCTTTGAGCTCTTGAGGTCACATTGTTCTTTAGCTACGCATTTAGACACCGAGAAGTGAGAGTGAAGCTGCCAGTAACTTCATAAAATCTAGTTTCCAACTAGTAATTAACACAGACTCAAAGCTATCTGTCTGGCTACATGATAGGTCCAATCTTTTTCTTCTTTTAGCCGTTCCCTTTAGGGCTGACCACAATGAATCCCCTGCCTCCATCTCACTCTTTCCCTATTATCCACCATCTGCATGGCCTCCTTCACCACAATGAACCTCTGCTGTGGCCTTCCTCTTTTTTTCTTACCTTGCAATATATATAGCCACTATGTCGCCTGTGCGTATGTCCAAACCATCTCAACCATGCCTCTCTAACTCGTCTCCACCCACTCCACCCTGCCTGCATTCCCTTCTTCACCTCTCCCTTGTGTACTGTTTGTCGCTTTGGATACCCCAGATATTTAAACTCATCTACCTTTACTACCTCTACTCCTCTTCTCTTCAGAGCATAGGTACACATCACTATTTCGTCTGCATGAATCCATGAATGCTCTACTTTACATATTCACTGAGTAGGTCAGTCATTTCTGGCCTTTCCTTAAAGTTGGCAGGTTTGAAAACATTCAGCAGGTTGTATGGAAGAAGGTACTAGTGACTGCTCCCTTATTTCTCACAGCAGATGCCCCTCCTGACATAGCCCTTCAGGTTCATCCCTGAGGGTGTGTTTGTGATCTAGCAAGTGTAATTATGTCAGTTGTGAGAAGCTAAAAGAATAATTGAATTTCACAAAATCTGTTCTAATATGTTGCATGATGCACTGATGACATTAATACCAGGGTATAAAATAAAAAGACTGGCTGACAGCTGATTCAGACACCGACACTTAGTCTGTGTTTTTTTGTTCCATTGAAGCAAATTAGCTTTAACTCTACACAGTTTTGAAACATCCAAGTCGCCCAAAACTGTGTCACAGATTATCTTTATTGGCCAATTTTTTTGCTGATATGCCAATATTAGTCAGCAGGGACAAAACTGGTCTACACCAGTGTTATATAGCTAATTTATTAATGCAGTTTAATGTAATTAACATGTTACTGACTGTTAATGAGCTTCTACAGCACCATTCAGGCGCATTGTTCAGACAGATCATCATATTACCAGTAATTGATCTGATATAATTTATATTACCGCCCAGCTTACCCAGTTTCTTCAGAGCCTCTGTCCCTGCTGCCATACAGTCGTCATAACACTGCCTGCGGACCCCGAACAGTGATTCCCTGGTCACGATGGATTTCTCCAGCAGCTCTGCAGCTTTGCCCCACTCCCCACTAAAATATGCGCGGACCCCGCTGTAATACAGAAAATCATACGGCTGCAGAAGTGACATAACATTGGGGCTGCCTCCTGCCCAAGCCGTTGAGGTAAAACTAAACAGTGCGAGAATAACACAATTAAACGCCACGTATACAGCCAAACGTCCCGATTGAAGCGCCATGGTCCGACAGGCAATCCCAGCAGAGGAGGCGAAGGTGGGAGCAGAGGAGGGACTCCAAGGGGAGAGCTACCCACAAAGTTTCCTCCCTGTTAAGAAAGTGGGGGCTTTTTTTGAATTTTGATGTACTTTTTAATGAATTTAATACATGTAATACAACACTGCGCGTTTATTAACGACTCCCGTTGGGTTTGCTTGAGTTTGTCAAATTGGATTTGCGGTATTGATGAGTTTTGACTTGATTGAACTTGTTATGTCTGAAGCTACAGTATTTGTACCTCACCCGAGAGGAACCCGAAGTACGCAACCGACGTTACCGTAAATACAGATGTAAAACAACTTTGGTAGTTTGAAGTGAAACTAATAGTTGTTGGTTGTATTTTGAAGAAAGTAATCATTTCTTATAATTAATAAAGCACTAACGCACATTCACATTTTCATAAGGCGACTCGGCAGTGGAAATACCAAGTATAAAATAGTCGTTTTTGCATTACAAAAATGAGAACGCGTACCTATATCCTGTGGATTACGGTAATGAGCAGCAGCCACTCTGTGTGCGGGACTTCTTTACGGCCTTCCCTCAACACAAGGCAGCGTCTCATGATTCATTCAGGCAAACACAGGCAGCACAACACGGGCCAGACAACAGACGCGCTTCCGAGCCAGGGTATCAAGAGGCTGGGTGTCCAAACTCAGAGCAGGTGTCCCACTGCAAGGTGGAACTAGCGAGCTTCGTCATGGCGGACGTTGGTGAGCTTTTGATGTCGGTTTTGTCCACAATTCGGGTCCCGAAACCCGGGGACCGCGTCCACAAAGACGAATGCGCCTTGTCATTTTCCTCACCGGTGAGCCATTTTTCCTTTTGTAAATCAAAACTGCAGCCGATGGACAGTGTTGCTGTGTTGTATTCCCTTCCTCTTTCGTGATTCACACTAACGTAACGTTTTGCCAGTGCTGTCTCACTTTAATGCTCTGTTTTTCTACGTTTTCCCCATTTCAACTAACTAGCAGGTTAGCCTCAAGCTAAGCTAATAATGCAATGTAATGGAAACTTAGCGGCTATAGCTTGTTAGCTAGCTGTGTGGGTTTAATAACTGAGTAAGCTGTCAAACTAAGTCAGTCACAACTGTTACAGGACCATTGATTATGTAAATTTAACTTTGCTCAGTGTGTCACACTTAACAGACACTATTTTTCTGTGGACTTTAAAATAAACGAGCATTGCTTAACAGCAAAGGCTAGCAAATTGACAGGAGTGCTAGTTACTTTCACTGTAGCAACTGATGCTGTGACATGCTTAACTTATAGATCGCATCCAACTTTAATTTGCAAGTCTACTACAAGTGGTGCGAGATAAACAGAGAGGACAGTAAGCATTAAACACTGTCTGTGCTTCCTTTACAGGAGAGTGAAGGAGGCCTGTATGTGTGCATGAATAGTTTCCTGGGTTTGGGGAGTCAGTATGTTGACAGGCATCATGCTCGTACTGGTCAGAAGGCTTATTTGCACATCACCCGGACTCGTAAGGCCAAGGTGGGACACTTTATGGTTAAAATACGGTGATCTAAATTACATTTGTCTCTATCAGCACCATCCTTTTACATGTCCACTCACCTACTCTCAATGCCAACAGAAGGAAGATGATGGTAACTCTGGCTCTGGACACCCACCTAAGAAAAAGCCCACCAGACTGGCTATAGGTGAGTGCATAAGCATGCATGTATTTAAAGAAAAAAGGCTAACTGTATGGGTTTTTTTTTCCTAGAGACATGCTTCCACCCTTGTTGTTTTTGTTCTTTTCAGGTATTGAAGGAGGGTTTGATGTAGAGCAGGAACAATATGAGGAGGACGTAAAAGTGGTGATTTTGCCAGACAGGCAGGAGGTGACATCCGAGGACCTGGCCACCATGCCTGATGTCGTAAGAGAGCGGGTGAGAGGTCTTGTTTGTTTTCTAGTCTGTTCAGGTTTTCCCCAGGTTGTCTGTATGTCAGTAAACGGTAAGATAAGATGTGCTTTATTAATTTCAAATGTTGGAAATCTCCTTACTATATGCTCAGTTATCAAACAAGATACCTGATGCAAAATAATTATAATGCCACATCCTGTTTCACAGTGTGGCATGAAATAGGAAACCCATCCCTTTTCTTTGTTATTTATGTTCACATGTATTTTTTCCTCATCAAATTATAGTTAAAATGAAAGGAAATCCACTGATTTGTTTTTGAAAGTTGAATAAATCCATAATCTTTTAAAAGTCTTGCTATAATTTTGTTAAATAATACTGCACCAAGATTTTGACCAAAATAATCATTATGATTTTTACCATAATCACACAGCCTTACATTATCTTAGCAAACAAGTGAACCTTTTCAACAGTCCTTTAATACTAGAACTTGGGTGACATGCATATAGGTGTAGATTATGATTTATGGTTGATAAACGAGGCATTTTCTCTTGTTTCCCAATTGAGTTGGATGTGAGCACTCAACTGTGACACAGTCAGATTTAATGATAAGCAGTTTTTGAACACGTCAGCCCCTTAGTGCAAAGTGTGAGATCTCTGGATGCTCCTATGTGTAAATAGTGCAAATAATTGTCCAGAGAATTCACAGTGACAGTGGGCATGATGTGTCCTGCCCTCCACATGCTCTGCCTAGGCAGCTGTCTCGCCTAAACCTCACAAGAGTATTTCCAGTAGTGAGAACACGACCAGAGTGGATTATCTCAAGTTGCCTGCCTCACTTCAGACAATGTCCAGACCTGACTGCCAACATTTTCCAGAGTTCATGCTTTTTCTATTGTCAGTTATCAAGTATTTGAAGTTTTATCAAATCACTTAGATTGTAGGTGGTAAGATGTGTATTCTTTGAGTAATGTTTGGTTTATTGTTTTGAGCTGTATTTGTTACCATGGTGGAATAATTTCTGGTGTTGTTTCATGATACTTGCCTGTTTGTTTGTGTGCAGAGGATGCATAGTGCTGCTATATCATCTCTTTATCATCATCTAACCTTTTGCCTCCTTCCAGTCTGTTTGGGAATTTTCTTTTTCTTTAAAGAAAAATTTCTGTGCTTAAGAGCAAGTGGACTTCAAATTAGATTTTCTTGAAATTTGTCCCCCTGCTGTCCACCTAGGTGTCCCTGTCTATGGCGGGTATCATGGCAGCTGACTCGGTGTCTCATACCTTACAAGTTCAGCAGTGGGATGGAGAGGTGAGACAGGAGTCGAAGCATGCCGCTGACCTTAAACAGCTAGACAATGGAGTCAAAATCCCTCCCAGGTGAGGCCAAAGTTCTATTATTTAATAAACTTGCCGTGCAGCAGCTCACATATTCTCTTCAAATTTGATAAAAGATGTGCTGGCTGTTAGGGCTGGGCGATATGGCCTAAAATCCATATTGTGGTATAATTTGAATCCTGTGCGGTAATTATATATTGCGATATTCTTTTCATCTGTATATATTGATATGTCCAAATGACTGAACAGTATAGAATGTCATTTTAAGAACATTTATTGTGCAAAAGTTTTTTTTTGTTTTCTTATTAATTACAAAAATTTTCAAATAATTTTTAAGATATAACCGATCCTTTTCCAAACAATGTAACACAAAAATCTTAAATGACAAATAAAAATGAAGGTAAATGTGAAAAAATCTTTGAATAAAAAAATACAAGTAAAATATCAGTAAAACACTAAATTCTAAAATTATAGTTGTTTAAGATAAAGTGCAAATGTGCCTTTGGAAAAGATCAGTCTGTTGGTGTGTAGGGCCGTCTTTTGTCTTTCCACTTGACTGACTGGGCGTTTGTGGAGAGCGCAGTTTTTGGCTTTCCTCATATTCCAAAATGTTCTTCGCTGTTACTGTACCCGGCATAATTTGCAGATGATATTTTTCTGCTTAACATCCGGCTGCTTAAACCCAAACACGGTCCATATGACCGACGTCACACCAGTCCCCTTTATGATCACCTCCTCCTCCTCCTCCCCACCTTTAAGCTCCATGCTTGCAGCCGCTGCGATGCTTTTGACCAAAACAGGCGCAGCTTGATGACATTATCAACATGCGCTATCGCAGTAGAGCGGTATAGTCAAAATTGCTACCGTTGGCCAAATTCATAGCATTTTACCGCCCTCCCCTACTGGCTGTCTATATGTACAAATCTTATGGAGTTGCCACAGGTGTATCTATTTTAGTCGAGATACTGCCTTTCTACATTTAGAATCCACTGATTCAATATTGATCCTGTTCCCGTTTCAGTAATACATCGTAAAAGAGAGAATGTTGTCATTTAAGCTCTATAAAGGCCTGTTATCTTTATATCAGAAAGTGTGTTTATTGGAGGCTTTCTCTTCTGTCTGTCGTAGTGGCTGGCGGTGTGAGGTGTGTGACCTCCAGGAGAACATTTGGATGAACCTGACGGATGGCAAAGTTCTGTGTGGCCGCAGGTACTTTGATGGCTCAGGAGGCAACAACCATGCTCTGCTCCACTACCAGGAGACCGGTTACCCACTTGCTGTCAAACTCGGTACCATCACTCCTGATGGCGCTGGTAAGCGAAAAAACAATTTGATAGTAATTGGTTTCTGTTAATTAAATTTTTTTTACAGAGCTTATGCATGTGTCTGAAGCTCTGTCCCTGTGCTGTTTTGTTTTTCCAGATGTGTATTCCTATGATGAGGACGACATGGTGCTCGATTCCAAGTTACCAGAGCACCTGGCTCACTTTGGTATTGACATGATGACCATGGAGAAAGTAAGTTTTATTTTTCTGCTGATTTTATTTTGGATTTGTTCACTTATCGACCAATGCAAGTTGAGAGCTGTCATATTTCTTCCTGGTTTTTAATGTTATGCATTAGATCAAGGTCGTGTAGATAGAAGTATTGATCAGTCTGCTGCTTTATGATTGGAGTGTTGTAAATTTAGACAGGGATATGGGACTTTTTTTTTTTCCCCCTTTCTGTTTGCAGACATCCAAATAATGGTGGTGTCTACTTTTGTCTGTTAGATAGCCATTGATTGTATGGTGTTGCAAAAATTAAGGTCTAAAAAAGTCGCACTGCTACTGAGCTGAAGATACTTAAAAAAGATACTTCTCTTATTGAATATCTCACCCCCTTCTCATCTGGTTTTCATTTATTACTGCTTTTGTTTTTCGTTAACTACATATTATGTTGTTCTTAATATAATAGTGCTTTAATATAATTATTACTGCTTATCATATCGATCTGCTTCCTTTTTTTCTGCAACACCTGTTTCCTCTTTGAATCCCTGCTGTCTTTTATTTCTTGGCCACCTGCTTCCCCTCTTATGCAGAGTGCAGTCTACACAGCTGTCTTGTCTAAGATGTCTGTACCTCTCACTGTGTACTCTAATGTTATTTCTTTTCTTGCTGATGTTTTTCTGTACACACCTAATGATGCTGCACAGCCGAGGAGGTGAAAGAATTGTGGGATAGTAAAGCAGAAGACAGAATACAGCAGTTAGTTGTATATTATAGTGTCTTGTCTGCCTGCCTGGTGTCATTAATGAGTCATACTGCCTAATCTCGTTTATCAGTTTTCTTAATATAAAAACTTTTCTTTAAGCTTTTATATTAAGCTTCTTGCAAAGCATTTTGCTTTCTTACGCAGCATATCTTCCCTTTACTTGTAAGATAAGATACTTTGTTTATCTTAAGTTGAGAAGTTATGGCAGCACAAATATTAAAGATATAACATGCTTAAAGTGGAATAAGATAAACTGGCTCAATGAGGCAAAAAATAAACATGCAAACAATCAAAATTAAATTTTGGGGAGCATCAATGAATAAATATCTAAATAAAAGCTTGGATTACACAATTTGTTTCTTATGAGGAAATCATCTTAGGTTAAAGTTCTGCATCATAAACCAAACAATATTGAACTGTGTCATTGTTCTGTTGCAATACCCAATTTCAGCCAGACTTGGCTTGTTGGTCAGATTGCCTCATATCTGGCTAGAATACTTCGGTAACAGAGAAGGTCATGGTTGACTTGATGATTGTGAGGGGCCCGGGTTGTATGGCTGCTAAACAAATACAAGTCATCAACCCTTTACTGAGCTTGACAGTTGGAACGAGATGTTTGTGCTGTTTGGTTTTCTCAGTATGTGGTGCTGTGTATTACAGTCAAGCATGTCCTCTTTGGTCTGATCTATCCAAAGGAAATTGTTTCAGAACTCTTGTGACTAGTTCAGATGCAACTTTGCAAACCTAAGCCACGATGCTGTGTTTTTTAAGCGAGATTTTTTTTCTCCTGGAAACCTTTAAAAACAAGCCATAGATTTTCTAATCATGAAATCAATGAAATTTAATGTTTAACACACTGAGGCCTGTACAATCTGAGATGCAGCATTTGAGTTTTTGGGGCCTCTGAGCATTATGTGGCCTGACCTTGAGGTGACTGCCTACAAATTGTAAAATCTTCTGATTTTATAGAGCTGGTCAATGAGAATCTGTTACTGTTACCGATCTGTTACTGATAATCAGTTAATCGATTAAACCCTCTTAATTACTATGGAAGCAGTAAGGGTATGCTTAGTTTTTAATTGGACTGCATAGAGTCTTGTATTTAAAAATTTTAATTTGAGTGAAAATTAGCAACAGCTCTAAACTCTGTGTAGCACATCAGTTTCTTGCTTCGCATTAGAACTAACTTAAATTGCATTGTCCCTTTTAAATAAATAATGAAATGAAATTCATAGTCATTTGGATGGCCTCTGTGTTAACTGATGGAGCAGTCGGTGTAGTGATTCAAACTGAATTCATACAGCAACAGCAGGTGCTGCTGGCCTTGGCAAGTAATATGAATGTATTCTTCAGCTAACAGTTCAGTATTTAGGCCACAGAAGCGTTTCTCCACATGGTGTAAACCGATGTTTCATTCACAAACAGTGCAGTCCCTACACTTTTCTAAACCACTCAGATTAACTGAGCTCTGCCTGAAAAGTCCGGAAGCCAGATACAGTCCAGTCCAGGTAGTGTGATTGCAGCCACCATACTTACTGCATTGACTTTTCTGCTTTCAGACTGAGAGGACAATGACAGAGCTGGAGATTGCTGTGAATCAGCGTGTGGGAGAGTGGGAGGTGATCCAGGAGTCGGGGACCACCCTGCGCCCCCTGTTTGGCCCCGGCCTGACTGGCATGAAGAACCTGGGAAACAGCTGCTACCTCAATTCTGTCATGCAAGTGCTCTTCACCATCCCAGACTTCCAGAGCAAGTCAGTAACCTCCTTTTTTTTTTTTTTTTTTTTTTTCTTTCTTTGAAACAGTCACCATCCAGCTGTGTCCAGCATGTTATTTCTTATAGCAAACTGAAATAAAAATATTGCTTTTTAGTCAATATTCACCTAAAAGGTGAAAATTTGTCTGATACTTTGCATTAACATTTAAGATGAATCCAAAGAATTTCCTTCAAGCTTTTCTGTCCGTGCCTCGCAGGTACGTGTCTAATATCGACAAGATAATTGATGAAGCACCGAGCGACCCAACCCAGGACTTCAAAACCCAAGTGTGAGTTTCCTCATTTTAAACTACAAGCTTTTGTGTAATTATTAAATGTCCTCATTTGTACTGCAGGAGAGGGAAAGCGACTCTTTTTAAAATGTTAGACATGTTTTCGTGCTACCTTAGTTTTCATGCACATGTATTTACATACACACATATGGCTTTCTGATATTGGTGTCACACACAGTAGAATCAAATAAGCCATCTGCATAAATATACACAGGCACATTTACAGTGTGCCAGCTGTCAGCCACGAACCCAATTATTGTGTGCTTTTCTGGCAGCTGCATTTTCAAGTGTGATAATTGTCTTTTAATGTGTAAATACTGCCTTTCTCTTTTGAAAGGCGCTATTTTTAGACAGACTTACATCGACACCTGTTTGCTGTTATTTCGATAGCACAGCAGAAAATCAACTAAAGAGCCTCGCTTCAGAAAAAAAGAAAAATCCATTATTGTGAAAACAGAAGGTCGACACAGCTCATGTAACTTGACTCTTTATCAACAGTTTGATATAATAAGATTAAGTCTACTTGCTACCTAATTTTCTTGTTTTCATTAAACTCATATCTACTTTATTGTAAACAATCTCTGCTTTTCAGTAGCTGCGCAGCGACCTTTCAACACAGATAATAATATCAGCTCCATGATTAGATTTTCCAGATTGTTATTTGAAATAAAAATGTAAAAAATACATCTTGGTCTATATTTAAATCCACCTTCTGCATGAGGCTCTGGCATCCCGTTGGATGTGCATCTTGTCAGCTTTGTTTGTTTATTACAGAGCCAAGCTTGGTTATGGTCTGCTGTCAGGAGACTATTCCAAACCAGTACCAGACCCAGGAGAGGAAAATGGTGCAGCTGAACCCAGGGTAAGCAGAAGGAATCAGTCATACTGGATCCAAAAAACTAGGTTTAAAAAAATATCCGTCCCTTATGCTGGGATTATCGCTCAGAAGTGAGTGAGACTATAGTACAACCAATGATGACTCCCACAACTGAGAAATCCTTCTTCTCCGGCTTTGCTTTCAGGGAGACCAAATCGGAATAGCACCGCAAATGTTCAAAGCACTTGTCGGGCGGGGCCACCCGGAGTTCTCCACCAATCGACAACAGGATGCTCAGGAGTTTTTATTGCACTTCATAAACATGGTGGAGGTAAAGTATCACTCTCATTGTATTTTCTTATTTGTTTGTTTGTTTTTTGGCCTTTTTCAACATTATTGGATAGACACAATGAAGAGAGGACAGGAAAGTGGGGGCAAAGAGAAGGGGGAAGACATGTGGCGAGGGGCCGCAGGTCGAACTCGAATACAGGCCGGCCGCCCTCAGCCGTGTGGCATGTGGTCGCCCGCTCAAAGCACTGAGCTAAAGTCTTTTACGTTTACATTTTTTCCTTATTATTTTTTTTTAAATGTCCATTTTCTTCATCCTACAGAGAAACTGCCGCTCTGGGTCCAACCCGTCTGAAGCCTTCAGGTTTCTGGTGGAGGAGCGGATTGTGTGTCAGCAGACACAGAAGGCCAAATACACACAGCGGGTGGATTACATCGTCCAGCTGCCCGTGCCCATGGACCAGGCTACCAACACAGGTGAGCAGCGGATGAGGACATTCTCTGCAACGTTAACATTTAGTTCTTTCCAGGTATTTAGACTTGAGCATTTCATTAAAGAGAAACCCGTTGTTGTTATTATTATTATTATTATTATTATTTTATTTTTTAAATAACAGAAGAGCTTCAGGAGGCTGAGCGCCGCCGTGAGGAGGGGGACTCGTCAGCTCCGACAGTGCGTGCACAAATCCCCTTCACAGCGTGCATGGCGGCTCTCAGCGAACCAGAGATCCTCACGGACTTCTGGAGCTCGGCTGTTCAAGCAAAAACTACTGCTACCAAGTATGAAGAGAGACGCCCTCATAATGGAAGTAGTGAACTGGAACAGATTTTAAAAGATCTTTAGTAATGACAGCCTTTCTCTCATTTATCAGAACGACCCGCTTTGCCTCTTTCCCCGACCACCTGGTTATCCAGATTAAGAAATTCACTTTTGGTCTTGACTGGGTGCCTAAAAAACTGGGTGAGCAAAGATATGGTTACATTTTTGTTTTGAAAACATGTTGTTTTTTTGTTTTTGTTTTTTTTTTCTTCTTTATAAATTTCTGTGTACAAAAATGCACGCCAGAGGGGTTTACTATGAATCAAGTTTGTTGTATCCAGGCTGTCTTTGAGTTAATTGGCTTAACAAAGCATAAAACTCAAGTAAGGGATTAGGGGTATGAACGCTTTGTGAAAGTAGGTGTTTGAAAAGTATTTTACCTTTTTATTTTTTATTTTTTTAGCCGAACTGAGTGTCACCTGCTTCAGTCAGACCTTATTAGAAAAAGAGGTGATGGAGATCCTACAAAAATAGGCTGTTTATTTAAAAAAAACAAAAAAAACATTAAATGTAATAAGCCTACGCTGGTGCTGCAAAATAAAATAAGAGAGCAATGCTACATTGTTGAGATTTCAAAGGCCGTCCATACATCTGTTCATCCCTCCTATGTGAAGTCATGTTATGGTAGTGGCAGGCTAACCAGGGTATTCCAGATGTCCTTCTTCCCAGCAACACTTTCCAGTTCTTCTTTAGTGATCTGGAAGTGTTCGTAGGCCATATGATATATACTGCTTCCAGTTAGCTCTTGGTCTACTACGGGGTCTCCTCCCAGCTCGACGTGAAACTAACTCAGCTGGTTCCTTTAAACACGAAGGAGATCCTTCTGGATGTCTGAGCTCCTAACCCTGCAGACAAAACTCATCATTTGATCTTTACACAAAACCCATAACTCATAACAGTAGTACGAGACAGTGCCTACATTACTACTGACCCCTCATCACTTGTGAATGGGAACACTGTCGCCACTCTGAGGATGAGGGAGTGCAGTGTTTTTTTTCTTTTGTTTTGTTTTGTTTTGTTTTGTTTTTTTGTTTTTGTTTTGTTTTTGTTTTTTTGTTTTTTGTGGGGGAGTGGTTGTCTGTTTGTTATTGTTTTCAAATACTTGCTGCTTCCATGCTTCTGTGTAAAACAATATTTAAAAATTGTAGATGTGTAACATTTAAAATTTTGCAAAAAAATGCTTAAATTATTTTGATTACTGAAACTGAGATTTCTCACTAGGGAACAACCACCACAACATTGCAAACTGCAATAAAATCAAAATATATTGTTTAAAAAAAACAACAACCCACACATTATTAGCCATTGACAGGAAGTTGACATTTTGAAATGTACTTGATGATGAGTGACTTCAGGTGGTTTGTAATGGTGTGACTTTTCTCTGATGCAGACGTGAGCATCGATGTTCCTGATACTCTGGACCTGAGCGGGCTACGTGCAACTGGCCAGCAGCCAGGGGAGGAGCTTCTGCCAGAGGTGGCCCCGCCCCCACTCATGACACCAGATGTGGAGGTTAAAGGTATCCTGGGTTCCCATGGCAACGAGGAGGACGACTCGCTCTACTCCCCACTGCTGTGTCAGTCTGTCATTTCTGCTCTTTCCCTCCTCCCTCTCACTCATTCGCCCACCTTTGTTTCCTTCTGTTCTTTTTTTTTTTTCTGCCTTTTCTGTTCTCACGCGTCCTTCAGTTGCCTTTTTAAAAAACATTTTTTGGTTCAAAACAAGGTTTTGGTTCGGTTTCTTTCTGAGCATCAGTTTAAGTTTACATTAATATAAGTTACAACATTTCATTTTCGAAATTATTTTTATTTTTTTCCTTTTGTAAATCTTGTGCTGTTGTACCAAAAACGACATCCAAGTAATTCAGCTGTTTTCAACTCTCTCTTAGCTCCAGTCCTCGATGACTCCACTGTGTCCCAGTTATGTGAAATGGGATTCCCACTAGAGGCCTGCAGGAAAGCGGTGTATTACACAGGGAACACTGGAATTGATGCTGCCATGAACTGGACCATGAGCCACATGGATGATCCAGGTGTGTAGACCAACAGTGATTTGCCAAAAATCAAACCATCTCACCATGACTGTTGCTTTTCACATCTTCTTTTACTTCTGATTGGCTGCAGACTTTTCTGCCCCCTTGGTGTTGCCTGGCTGCAGCTCTGGACCTGGAACCACACCCACAGAGAGCCTGTCTGAGGAGCACCTGGCGACCATCGTCTCTATGGGCTTCAGCCGAGACCAGGCAACCAAAGCACTTCGAGCAACGGTCAGATTTTTTTTTTCTCTCTTAAAGGGCTTGAGCCTTAAAAGAGGGGATTTTCTTAATAACATCTGAGGCACACAGTTTCTGCTGTCTCCTTTTTAATCAATGAGAAGAAAGTTAGATTACAGAGAGAGGGAGGATGAACTCAGGGCTGCAACAAGTGCAGTAGTAAGTAACATCTGTAGTATATAAAAACACCAGACCAAAGCTGCTTACATGCAGCATGAAAGCTGTAGCTTGACATTACATGATCTATCTGTCTTGGGGTGGGACATAGGGTATTGTTTGAAGTTCACTGACACACCTTGATTGTGAGCACTTGGTTGGATCGATCTTCCTCCCTCTTCAGGGACTCCTGAAAGATTCTTGTAAATGGTGACGTAGTTCTGACATTACCTCATATAGCTTAGCCTACCTAAAGGTGTTTGGCACACATTTGAGCTTCGGGAGATGGTTGATGACTCGGAGTGCAGCCAAACACAGCAGCTACTTCTCCCCAGAGCAAATACTAACAGCGTGTTAAGAAATCTTTCTGTGCTGCTCCTGTCCTCTAATGGTCTTTCATCAGCTGTCTTTGCTCTCTAACAGTTAGACTCTTGGAAGTATTTGTGATCAACAGAGACTCAGCTTTAAGCTTAGAAAGTATTTGACTCTTGACTGGTGTTTGTCACACAGAGTAACGTCCTGGACCGGGCAGTAGACTGGATCTTCTCTCACCTGGATGACCTGGAGTCCATGGATGTGTCTGAAGGAGGGCGCTCAGCTGCAGAGAGCGAGGGTGGCAGGGATCCTCCACCTGGACCCCGCGTCAGAGACGGACCAGGAAGTAAGTCCATAGGAGGAGACGGAAAGAGGAGAAATAATCTTTATAATCAGATTGTCTGCTCACGTTAGTTTAGACTATGTTAATAAAGTGCTTTAATGTGTTACAGTCAATCTATATTTCTCTTGTTTGTCCAGAATATGAGTTGTTTGCATTCATCAGTCACATGGGGACGAGCACCATGTGTGGCCATTACGTTGCCCACATCAAGAAGGACCAGCAGTAAGTATTTTAGACACATTGAGGTTCGAGACGGTGGTTCCTAACATTTCTCATGAGTCTCCTTCTGCTGCGTATTCAGAACTTTTGCTCAAACACGATCAGTTCCAGTTCCTTAAAATGTAATTTCATACTTTTTCAGATTAGCTCAGCCAGTCTTTCATGTTCTTATTGGCTTTTACAAGACTTCTTGTTGTTTAAGGAATATTTCACAGTTTTGGTTGGAAATTTAAAATCACCTGTCATAACAATAAAAATACCGCAACAAAATAACTGTGATTTACTGCATTCATGTCCCCACTTGCACAAAGAAATTCCTGAAGAACTTTTTATTAAATGTGCTTCCTGGTCCCTGAATTTAATTTATTTTCTAGTGCAGGCTAAACATCTGTAAAGAATTGCATTGAAATGATAAAGTAGCTTCAGCAGGGGGCACCATACTCCACATCTACTCTGACAAAACTCATTTCATGGCTGCTGATGTGCACGGTCTGATGTGTTAATCTGTCAAAGAAGTGAAGGTTTGAAGGATTTATATCCATCTGTCACCAACATAACTAAAGGAAAAATGTTTGTTTCATGTCTGAATAATGAAAATGGATCAATTTCTACTGACTACCTGCTTTAATGTGTTATTATGACATCTGTACCTGAGTTGTTCATTTGGAGGCAGCAGGTGCTGTTAAACAGGCCTTTGTAAACTGCATTTTCTCTTTGTGTCTCACAGATGGGTGATCTTCAATGATCAGAAGGTGTGCGCTTCAGAGAAGCCTCCCAAAGACCTGGGATATCTCTACTTCTACCGCAGGGTGGCTGAATGAAGCAGAGCAGCGTTACACTTTAGGTGAACGAGAAGATACGTGAACGCTAACAAACACCCATGACAAAATTCATAGTTGCACTCCACCAAGCTCTTGCAAAAGTCCTGGCACGCTTCACAACTGACAAAAGTGTAAATAAGTCTCTCAGTTTGCGTATTACACACTCAATTAATTGGTGCAGATGTACAGATGAGATGTTGGGCTGATATTTTTCTTGAAATCCTCTGATTACAAACCACAGGTCTGTTCAGAGAGCAGGTTTGGTTTGTTTCCTGGGCCTTGATGATCGGTCAGCCATCTGTTCAAGTTTAACTCGCAAATGATTTCAGAAAACCTGCTTCAGGGAACAAGTCCCAAACATTAGCGACTTTGAGTCCCTTCACTTGTTTTGTTAACCCCGACTATTGATTTCCACTGCCATCAGTAGTCACTGCCGCCTCCGGTCCCCTCTTCTTTCATTGGATGATTGCAGCTTGGTGTCATCACTCCTCTACCTGTTAGTGAGGACAAAAGAGTTAAACACCCACAATAAGAGAAAATGTCAGTGAATAAAAAAAGAATAAAAACAAATGTGTGTTACAAAAAGGAAAAGCACCAAATCAGCTTGTTTTCCTTCAGTTTGGTGAGGGTGATATCTGGGTGATTCTTGTTTTATTTTGTTTTTATTTTTGAACAGAAATGCTTTGTTACTTCTGCTGTGGCAAATAAATAATTGTCTTTCTGTCAAATAAAGTGTGGTCTGTCCTTTTGCATTATGCAGCTTCTCTTTTTTATTTTCACATCCTGATTACAGACAAAAGTATGATGAACTGCCGTTTTCTGGTGACAAATGTGCAGTTTAAGCATTTATAACTTGGGTTTAGAGTGACTTAAACTGCACCCACCACTACCAAAGAATGGGTTTCTCTTCAGATGCTCTCAAACCTCTTTAGTATTTTTGTCTTTGTGCTCATGTTGTTGAAGTGAAGCACAGAGAGGATTCATTAACTGCTAAAAGACACAGAACGTGCTCAGAATTAAGGTAAGTGCTCAACCTTTTATTTAATTAACCCCAATTAAATCTCATTTTCAACCCTGGTGCATATAGATGGTTTAATATTTGAGGGTAAAAGACTTAAGTTGTAAATCTATGTTTTTGTCAGTTATGGGGAGTAAACACAAAATATCTTCAAATGATCCAAACTAGTTTCATGTATAGCTCTAGATGAGTTTTGGCATTCTTTGATGTAAATGCGATTTTATTTTATGAGAATTTGACTCTCACTTTACTCAGTTTTAACCTTCTTTTTAAAAGCTGCTCCTTTCTGCTGAACATACGAAGTTGAAGCAGTTTTATAGGAAACAGTTTAAATATTGTTTCAGACAAACTAAAAGCCACAAAGAGGTTTTTTTTTTTTTTTTTTTTTTTTTTTACAAGATTAATATTTTTAATAAGTGACACAGGATGGAAGTAGATCAGAGGGTGTGGTGGTTTCTTGGTAGAAACTCTGTGGCCATGTATGAAGTGACATGTTCATGTTTAATTTGTTTCATAGTTTAATCTCAACGGTAAAACATTTTTTAAACCCTCAGAATGAAGATGCCGGTGTGGTTTGTGTTTGGTGAGTAAAGATACTTCTGGAAAAATACTGTGAAGGCCTGAACAGACTGAAAGTGACGTCTCAGCAGTGAGAAGGGCATGAAGGAAAAGTGAAGCTACAGAATAATGAGTCACAATGGGGAAAGAAGAGGGCAGTGGTCACTTCGGTGGCCATCACCTTTTAAATTGTTCCCGTTTTGGAAGTTGCCTTGTTGTTGCCTTTCTGGTGTTTCTCATGTTGTTTTGATTTGGACCAAAGCTGGTGAAATGGCTTCAAAATGATTTTTGCTTTCAAACGGGACAGATTAAAGTTTAACTGACTTCGTTATACTGGGATTGTCAAGTGTTCCCTTAATATTTTGAGCATTTTTGATGTAACTAAGCAGAGTGTTTGTTGACTCCATTTGTCTTCTTTTCAGTGCTGGGTGCACTCTCTGCTGCAGGTGAAGTTTTTGTTGCAAAAGTCGGGGGGAAAGTCACATTGAAGTGTGGGGTCAGCAGCTACACACGCTCTCTGCGGTGGCATCATGGAAATGACCTTCTTCATAGTGTTGATCAGAGAGGCTTCCCTCGCAAAGGTACTTGAGTATCTCGGAATACTTAACAGTAAACATCAGTATGTGATGATTACATTATATTAGAACATATTTTTATTTTCTGTGTTAGGCAGTGCTGAACTTGTGCAGAGGTCAGTCGTGAGACAGACGAATCTGGAAATCTCCAGTGTGAGAGAAACAGATGCTGGACGGTTCACATGTTCGGCAGATTGGACACGTCATGAACATTCACTTTCTGTGTTCTCAGGTAAACAGTTGTGCGATTTACTCTTGTAGGTCAGTTATAATGGAAAATAATATACATCAATTTAAAATCTACTTTTTACAAGTGTGTATACACACACACACACACACACACACACACACACACACACACACACACACACACACACACACACACACACACACACAGGAACATTCTAGCAATTTTACCATGATTTTTAGGGGACAATTCAAAGTAGCAGAGAGCAAAATCCAGATTACAGTACTGAAAGTTCAAGTCTTGAAACCATAGAGTCCTACATTTCCCATAATCCAACATCCATCACAAACACATCATTTCCTGTTAAATGTTTGTACTCCATACGAACATCATCACCTCTGTTCAGGGACTCGAGGTGGGCAGGGATGGGGATGGCAGATGTTTAAATTAACTTAGTTTAAAAAGCTTGTACAATCTGGCCTACAGTGTTATACAGTGCAGAAATAAAGGTTACCATTTTTCCACTTAGTTGTAGTAAACTATCATCTTTTTCTGATGTTATGAAGGTTTTTCATGTGTATAATGAATTTGGATCAAGTCCCTTGTTCATCATGGCCTCCTCTCTCTCTTTATGCTTCTCACTGTGTCCTCACCTCCTGCTGACAGTGTCGGTCTCTGTCACTCCCTCTGCTGATCTCCTGCTGGGCAGCGAGGCAACGCTCCAGTGTGACGTGAAAGGTGTCATTGAAGGTTGTGAAGTGAAGTGGAGGAGCCCAAAGGTAGATTCACCCGAGTGGTCACCAACAGCTCAACTCAAACCTGTAACAAGCTCACATAATGGGACCTGGCAGTGTATCATCACCTGTGGCAGCAATCAGCTTAGTGAGCATCTGACCATCACAGTCCAAGGTAATACACAGATACTGGAAATGAAGACTCCTGTATTCCATTGTGATCAAAAGAAAAACAAACGTGTGTTTTCCTTTCCAGAGCCGCCTCCTACAACATCAACAACAACAGCTTCACTGTGCAGCTCGAAGACCACCTTTGCCATTGTGTGCTCAGTTTTGCTTTCTTACTTCCTGCTGTGATTAATAAATAATTGTTTTTATGTCAAACTGTGTTCTTATGTGTTCATTATGAATTTCCCAAGTTTTTTTTCTTATTCTACATAACTATATTAAAAGAGGCAAAATCTACTCAAAATTAAGGGCACAACCTACATTTTAATAGAGGTAATATTTAATTTAATGTGACTGTCCTGAAAACACTTTATTTCTGTTCTAAAACAGTCCAAATTACTGGCCGAGCCACCAGTTTCAGAACAGACTGAATATTTAACGTCTTTCATGAATTGATCCATGTAAGGAGTCTTAAGCTAGAAGCTTTTAAACAAGAAGAAACATCTGTCAGACAATCTGAGGATGAGATCAGGCACAGTTAATGCATCACTAATATAAGTATTTCCATCACAAGTACACAAGGAAAAAATAAGAACTTCTTAATTATTGTGTTTGTCATAATTCTGACTTCAGTTTTGTTAAAGCTATTCTACTCCTCAAGTGAAGCTGGATAAGTATAAACATCTACCTTACCTGGGAGACTGGCTCAGCTAGTATACTATGAACCTCGAAATTGTGGCCCTTTATATACACAGTGGCACGCACACACTATGGAGGGTATGGCCCAGTATGGTTCTCCTTAGGTCTAGTTTTAAATAAAATAGTTCCAGTTCATTTCTCTGGAAAATGTTCCCTAAACTTGATTGATTTATTTCTGGTGCACAATCTGCTGCCTGACTGCAGATAATTTATAAAGTAATAAATAGACACCGTTGAGACAACAGCCTAAACGTGAAGCAAGAAAGTGTTTCTGCACAACTGCATACATTCATTTACTTTGCACTTTGAAGAACATGCCTCTGCATCTCAGGAGCTTTATGTGGTGAGGTGAGGGGCAGGAAGTTGATTTACTTAATGCATAACAGAATACATAAGTCATGCATGGGAAACTAACATTTATTATTGTATCTGTATTTTGGATTAAACAGGCTCTGGGGTTTTAGTTTATAAAACATTGTTTAGGGTCATTGTATGAATGTATAAAAACATTTATTAAAAAAATCCAGTAAATTTTCATTTCAACTGATTTCAATAAACTTAATATTTTACAGTGTACTTATGTAACAAATCTACATGGAAACTTTACATCAAATAAAATACTTTAGGGAGAAATAATACTGATCAGTCTGAAAGCTCACTCTCTAGAAGCCACAAACAGTCACTGCACAGGACACCATCAGCGCTTATGCAGGAAATTTGGTAGCATCATTATATTCACATCAAACACTCTGATCTATGGTCTTCCCAGATGATAAGAAATAAACGATGCAATAAATAACCCTAGGATATCATTTGTAAACTAAACTTCTGTTAAAAGGATTTATTTATTAAAGTTTTTATAAGGAAATTGTGGAATTTATGACTGAAGTTATGCAGTTTAATCAATGAGTGTGATGATTAATTTCCAGACTAGGCTAAATTTACACATATGTTAGATTAATTTAAAAACTTCGGCTCAACCATCCAAAGTAATGAACAATGGACAAAAGAGGTGAAGAAGAGAGTAAGGGCAGGGTGGAGCAGCTGAAGGCAAGAGTGAGGGATAATTTGTGACAGAAAGACAGCAGCAAGAGTGTAAGGGAAGGAAAGGCAGAGCCTAAGTTGTTAAGATTTTCATTGGGAGTGACCAGAATGGACAAGATTCTGGTCCATTCTGAGGGGCAGCTCAGATCCAGTGGTTTCAAGACACAGTTGTTGGGACAGGGGAGGATGCTGAGGGTGAGACGGGAGTAAATCATGTGCTGCGGGCTGTACGACAAAATGAACAATCCAATCTCAGCAGCTCCTCTTCGGCCATCATAATCTTGAATCTTTACTGTATACAGATGTTTCAGTGCATCACTCTATTACAAGGAGACTGGATTGTTCCATTTCCGTTTATACATCATATTCTATTTAACTGTCAATCAGAGCAGTGTGGTTGGAACTGATAATGGTTAACCACCACAATTACATTCACCGCTGCCTATTGCGGTTAGCATTGTGCATCACGAGTGCGTCACTGTGGAAAATGTGCTTTAGTGAATTTTTAGTGTTTGCAGTTTTATAGAAAGTAAAACACAATAAACCACTGATGATAAATCAGCTTGAGCAAATGTGATGGAGAAATGGTTACTGAGAAAAATGAATTTTGAAAATTGAATTGGAACTTGAATCTTATAGTTATACAAAACTTATAGTTTTGTGGCTTATCACTGAAACAAGTGTCATAATAAAGTGAGTCTATGAGTAACTTGTGGATGGAGATGTGTGAGGGTGGTGGTGTAGGCTTTATTCTGGCTTCATTCACCACATGAACCACCAGCATTGCTGTTTTCCCTTGACTTTCCATGCAAGTGCACACAAGCTGACACAAATTTGATTTATTTATTTATTTTATATAAATGTTACATTTTTGTGTGCGAAAGACTTCATGAATATATGATATAAAAATCATTTAGCATGGAAAAGTCTTAAAAGATTATCTTGCATAACATTATTTTGTGTTCAATTTAAGTAAACTTGGACTGTGGGATGAAACCAAAACAGCTGAGGAAACACACACAAGCATACTGAAATTTCAAATTCTGCACGGAAAGGTATTTTTAAAAAAATACAATTATGTAAAACACCACAGTCTGTCTGTTCCTTGGAGGATGCAGTCCTGTAAAATATAATGTTTAAGCTAGCTGTGTAACTGTAACAAGTGAGGCACATATAAATTTCGCTCATAATTAATAAATCATCAAGTCAGCTTTCTGTCTGATGCATTTATTTAATAGTTCACTACTTTCTTCAGTAAAGAGTCTGTGTGTTGGTAAAGCAGCTGGTGGCAAATCCATTTCAACATTGTTCTTCTGTAGATTTGAAATCAGAAGACAAAAATGGAGGAGAAGATAAAAGGTTTCACTGAAAGTAACACATATGACAGACTCAGACACAGTAAATATAGAAAGAAGTTGACATTCAAAATCTAAAAATGCAGCACACAGTAATTCAAAGTCAAGTGGCTAACACTCAAATACAGTTTTTCAGAGAAGACAGATTTTCTTTTCTCAAAACTACAGTTACAAAACCCCTGACTCTTGTGGCAAAACTTCACAAACATCAAAATCGTTGGATCTGCCCTTGATCTGCGTTTTACCATGAACACCACAGACGGCTCTGTAAACTGCACAACAACACTGGAAACCAACCAGTTTAACATGCACTAAACTGAATAACCTAGTACAATATCCTTATGGAGCATTTAAATGACACAAAATCATGTTCTAATCTTATATCAACGCAGGTTTCCCCTTGACAGAGTTACGAGTTTTTCAGAAAAAATAAGATACTTTGTTTGTTGGGGGGTTTTGCAGTTTTTTTCCTTTCTTTTTACAATCTCCAGCGGGTCTTGTCACCCAGATGACCAGATTAAACAGGAAAAGATTATGTGAAGATGATAATAAACCCAAAGCAGGAGAACACTTTAACTTTAAATACACGAAAAAGACAGTCAGGGAGAATGGAAACATAAATGTACCAAGACATAGCTGAACTCAATCTAGAGAACAAGTCACAGGGAAGTCAAACTAAAGACAAGGCACAAGAGACAAAGAACTCACAAAATAAAACATGAAGTAACTAAACAAACAAAAAAGAATCAGCAAAACAGAGAAACACAGAAGTTTTTTACTAAAGTCAAGTAAAACAAAGACTCAAATACCAAATTATAAGGCTACATATTTCAAAATTATAACTCTAAAACAGAACTCAGAATGCTAGAATAATCTTAAAATAAAATAAGGAAACCCAGTCAAATAGTAATCAAAACTCAACAATACCAAATATTAATGGCTCAAAAATGAACTGACAAAATCCACAGTCTATGACAGTAAAAGCTGTCATGCATAAAGTTATGATCTGAACAACAGTCTGTGTAGAAAAAATACAGCACAATAAGTCAAACAGTGGTTCATGGCTTTAGCTTTACATTGTTATGCATCACTACATCAGATAAGAAATGCAATTTTTTTTAATTTTAAATTTTACATTTTTTAAAATTCCTTCATAAATCATCATTAAGATGCTTCCTGTGAAGAGTAACTTCTAGTAACTGAGTTTCAGGTGGTCGACAACCAAAGAAACGTTAGCTGAGAACACACTTCTTATATACATCAAGTAAAACTCCCTGTCAGTTGTCTCCTTTACAGCAATATTTGTAAATGTTTTTGTTTGCATATTTTATCCACATCTTTCACACAGTTTGTATCCTATTTTCTCTGTCCCTTAGTATTTGCGACATCACCCAACCTGGCTGCCGATGTTCAGCTACGTCTGCTGCAGTGTTGTCGAATCTGCATCTTATACGCATGAAACAAACCAGAATCAAATCCAGAAAAGGGCCGAGAAGCAACAAAGTTAAAAGTTTATCAGCGATAACTTTAAAGCAGTCGTTATCCAAAAATACTCCAAGAGAACAGATGACACCGGGAAGGATCATCAGAAAATAATTAAAGAAGAACAAAAGGAAAATTCGTACAATTCTTTGTTTTTCATCAGTGGTCACTAAGGTGTCAGCAGCCAAGGCGTGAAAGGTCCATACTAAAAACAGGATGAACAGGAGAGCTGGAAGGAGGGCAAAAATATAGAGGATAAGAAACTTCTTGAAGACTACAGTAGGAACTACAGTTGCAATACAAAGGATCCAAATCAAGAGAGAAACCAGCATGGACCCCTTAGTTTGTCTGCTGCACTTCAACTTTGGGCAGGTGATAACAAAACACCTGCAACACAAGAGAGATATCACAATAGTATGTTATTCTTTATGAGGATAGAGAATACAATGTCAGGGAAGAACACACAGAGACAGACATTCACCTTTCAATAGCAATGTATGTCTTGAAATACCAACTAGCCGTCAAACCAGCTATGCAAATAATGTCATCTTGTTCAATTACAGATCCTCGCTTCAACTGCCAGGTGAACATTATGCTGATGTGGACGAGATTGGCAATGAGCAGGTTAGTGAAATAGATCACATGCTCCTTTCGTACCTGCAGGAGAAATTCGTTAAAGTCAAATTACTGCAGTAATAAACACAAATTGCAGAATTACACATAGAAATGTTTACATCAGATGATGGATGAACAAGGAGGTTGATTTGATTTTGCTTTCTCTGCTGTTATTGTATTAAGCATCAAGCAAGTATTTACAAAAAATAATTTAGACTTATAAAAACATTTTTTAAAAGATGAAAAACTGAGTGTTACAAAAGTGTACAATGTAATTAATAATCAATGCAGAACTGAGTGTTTTAACAAGTGTGAGAAAGAAAAAGAAAGTAGTAAGTGTGACTGTTTACGTACCAAGCAACACAACCAACAGATGACCAGTAAGGTCAAAGGAAGGCAGAACATGAAGTTAGTCCATATGATAAAATCGGAAAAATTCATCGCTTGCTGACTTTCTGTGTGGAACTGCTGTGAAAGATCCTTCATTCCTTTTCAGGAAAGAACCTGTTGTGTGGAATAGCAGGTTGTGCAACAGTGAGACTGTGGAATATTAACCAAATGATATTCATAAGAAATTAAAAGAGAATAAGCCAAATCTGTTTAACTAAAAACAAAAAAGAAAACAGATGAATTTGTCATGGATTCCAGAGTTCTGGACCCAAGTTCGAAAACACTGGATAAAGCCAAGAAAAACACTGCAAGAATAGCCCAAATCCAAACCTGACCAGCTCAGACACACAGGAAATTATAAAAGAAACTGAGACAAAAGACTGAGTTGAAGACAGAACAACATACAAGCAGAAACGCAACCTGGGGAAATGGACATGGCCGGGGGGGAAACAGGACACAGGTACAGACAACACAGACAAAGACCCAGGTGGGGAAATAAAAGTAAACACAAGACACTAACTACTAACTACTAACTACCAAAATAAAACAGGAAGTGAGAATCTTAATCAAATGTGAAAATGTAGACACATAAATGAACTTAACACAGGGGAGTCGACACAAGCGCATCAGGCAGGAGATACTGAGGAAACAAATTAAACTCCAAAGCAAAAACTTGATTTCTCCAGCCAAGACAGAATTTTCCTTCACAAGTTGTTTATGGAGACAAACCTACATGAATAATTCTGTATTTTTTAAAAATGAAAAAATAACGCCAGAGTGATTCTACTCCAACCAGATCACACTCGATTGATCCATAAATATTTAATCAACAGCACATTAAATTAAACCCTCTTGTGTAATTATAGCTATAATTGTATAGTTTAGATGTTTAGTAGCAAAAAACATCTCTGTAGTAAAAAAAAAAAAGGGAATGAGTATGAGATCAAGTTATACGTCACTAGTAACCGCATTTCCATCGAGTTTCCATTTGAGCAGCTTTTGTGCTGTTAATGTAGAAACTGTGCAAACACAAAGGATAACGACAGAAAAAGCTTCTAGATCTTAAGATTTTGACTTGGCCTCTCCAACTACTCAACTTCTCAACTAAAGATAATATGAATAAGTGTAAACATCAACCTTACTGGCTTCAGGACGACTTCCTGCTCAGCTTGTTTAGTGATTCAGTGATGTGACGCTGAAGTTTAGCTTCAGAGTGAAGCAGAACAGAGCACAGAAATGTGGTTTATATACTTCACCCCACCCACTGATGGGTATACACACACACACACACACACACACACACACACACACACACACGCACACACACACACACTGCTCCTTTGGGTGTTGGAGCTGTGTTTCTTTCAGCTTGTTTTGTGTTTTGAAGCTCTTCATATTTTTTGAATGTGAATTCTGCTGTCAGTGGATTGGTTAGATGCTGATGAAGCCACCTGTTTGATGTGGACATATGTAAGTGTAAATGAAGTCAGATAAGAAAAAAGAATATTGTGAGCATTTCCTGAGCTTTTTTTAATTGCACTTTTCAATGATGTGTATCTGAGACAGGTAAACGCAACATCTGAGGGAAATACATCTAAGCTGTAATCTTTTCATGTTCAGTTTTACAGTCTTACACTTCTGGCCTTTTTTGTTCTGTTTGTAATGTTGTTTGATGTTTTCTTGATTCAGTGATTGAAAATCAACTGTATTTATAATATTTAAAAAGTCATGAGAAACAAGTGATAGGAACCACACTCAAAAACATTTGTGGCTGGAACATGAGTCATAGTGTTAGCTGTGATGTCTGCCAGCTTGTAGGTGTTAAAAACATTTATTACGTAAGCTGGTGACATTTTGCAGTGCTGGGGTTGTTACATATACCAGTCTTTCTAATCTGGCTTTTTCACTTCTGTTGAAGTCTTTTTAATTTCTTGTCTTAAATATTTTTTTGTTTTTTTAGTGTTGCTTTAACAGCCCTTTGTGTTCCATCAAAATGACAAAAGTTTAGCATTTGGAGCAAAGCTCAGGTCATCACCCCGAATATAAATATAAATGATAGTACTTCCAGATTTTTTGAACTTATTTGTGAAAGTGTTTACAGGTATAAATAGAGCAGGAATACAATCAGTGCCTGTTGAAATAAAAGTATATCTTTCAAAGTTTTTATTTGGACATATTCTATTTTTTGCGGTTTTAGTACCTGGCAATTTTTAAACAGAGATGTTGGAGATCTTGTCAAGATTGATGGAATTATTAACACACAAAAGTGCCATTAGGTTTTCAAATAACAGTTTTATTTTTCAGCATTACAATCATCCCAAACAAATCATCTTTTGGCTTTATGTGACATATTCAATATTCAAATTTAAAAACAAAATAAAATATAAAATAAGTGTAGGGAAAACTTTTTTATTTTTCTTGTTTCAGAGAAGAGTGTTTTTTTCTTGTCCTAAAATTAGCACTTGCAGTATTACACGTATATGCAAGACAAACATTACATTACCCATTTCACACAATAAATAGCAAAACCTTTCAGCAAAGTGAGACAAACTGTGTACAGATGGCAGAAGAGGTGAATATTTTTTTTATTACTGCAGTGTGAAGCTATTCAGCCAAACTGATAAAAACACTTAAAACTAACTCCTGCTGAGGTCTTCTTACTTTCACTTTCACTTTAATGCTCCTCATGCTTTCATACTATTGTACATAGGTTTAATTGTTGTATATTTTCCCTGAAGTGTCCTTTTTTCTTTTTCTTATTTCTTCTGTTATACAAAGTTCAGAGAGAAAGGAAATGAGTCTCTCACATTTCACTTTACACATTTTTATAAATAGGTTTTAGAATCTAATAGATGGAGGGAATTTTAAAATAATAAAAATAAATGTGTTACAAAAAGAAAATAGAGCAAAAAGTCAGCTTGTTTTTTGTGTTTTCTGAAGATTTTTATCTTGAAAACAAAAAAAGAAATACTTTGTTACTTCTGTTGTGATAAATAAAAAAATGTCTTTCTGTAAACCAGTGTTTTGTGTTTTTCTTGACATGTTTTTCTCCATCTTATTTTACTGTCCTGGTTATAAAAATAATTGTGATAAATTGGCATCACTTTTCTGTGAGAATAATCTGAGCGCACGTCTCCAGTTGAGCGTTTTGTAAATAAGCTTTAACTTGACTGTTCAGAACTTCATTCAGTTTTTTTTAAAGAGCTGCACTGTTTTGAAAATGCAATGCTTCGATTGCAGAAAGTGCAGGCGTGAGTAGCAAACCCACAAAGATCTGGGGTTTGCATCAACCTGCAAATTTCCAGAGTGCAGCTCTCTCTTCAGAGGCCTTCTGGGTTCTGCACTTCTGCATCCTTGAGATCTTTGTTTTTGTTGAAGTGAAGCACGAGAGGATGAAGAAAGATTTTTGCTGAACTAAAAGACACAAAATCTGCTCAAAATTAAGGTAAGAGCTCAAGCTTCATTTTCAAATTTAGTTTCATTTGTTTCTTTTTGTTTTATCTTGTAAAATGGATTTAATGTGGCTATCCTTTCTTTTCAAGCTTACTGGCAGAGGCACCAGTTTAAGAGCAAATACAGATGAGTAGTGTTTCAGAACGAGCTGCATAAAAGAGTCCAAGTTAAAACCATTTAAACAAATAATAAGAAAAAAATGTGTCAAACTCTGTTTCCAAGGCTTGATGTGTAGAATAACATTAATTTATGATGTTAAAGACATAAATTCACTCATTTTGAGATGTGAATGTATTTATTGAGATTAAATACAACAATATTAATGACAGAACTAAGAATCAATAATTTAGTTTTTGGTCTCAGTGTGTTGTTTGGAGTAATTGATTAACTTAGTTTTAAGCAACAAAAAAAAACAAACTTAAATGTTAAGTGTTCAATATGACACAAATTAATAAAAAAAAAAAGTTATTTTCACTTCTTTGTTACAGGAATCATTGTGATCACAATGTGACAATTGATCCATGAGAGTAGTCTAACTGAGTGTGTGCAGTTGAGCCTGTTTTAAGACAGAACTTTCTTCAGCTTTTTGTAAGAACTGCACTGAGTAGAAAATACCAGGCCTAGATTGCAGGAAAGTGCAGACCTGAGTAGCAAACCTACAAAGATCTGGGGTTTGCAGTGGTCTTCCGCCTTCTACACTTTTGCATCCTTGAGATCTTATTTTCAGTGAAGTAAAGCACAGAGGAAGAAAAACGATTTTAGCTTCAAAAACTGAACTAAAAGACACAGAATCTGTTCAAAATTAAGGTAAGAGCTCAACCTACATTTTAAAATTTGGTTTTATATTTCAAAATAAATACAAAGGATTTAACATGACCATCCTAGAAACTTTCTGTTTGCTCCGTAATGGAGTTCAAAGTTAGTGCAGAGGGACCAGTTTAAGAGCCAATACAGATGAAAATGTTTTAAGTGTTTCAGAAATTGTTGTTTGTACGGAGTCGAAGTTAAAACTGATTTAATTTGTCAATTTGGACTCACAGATTTAAGTTTGAAACTCCAATGAAAGCACCTTTTTGGTGGCAGCAAATTCTTAATAAGTGTTAATATTCATTTTGACGCTATTTAATTGGACGTATAATGATCTCAGTTGAGCTGTTTTTTTAGGAGAATTTATTTAAGTCGGTCCAGAGGAAATAAATTTTTATTTTTCTTCTTAAAAACGTCTCATTTCTGATGAGCAGTCAGGTAAAGTTACAGCAGATTTACAGGAAACACCTTCACATGAGCTGTTGGTGAGATTAAATTAAAGAGCCACAAGAAATGTTTGACTGTTTTTCACTTTTTAAGTCCAACGCTGAGTTTTATTGTTTTTAACATACGACACAGAGAGAGGACGGAAACAGAGCGAGGGCTTGGTGGTTTCTCTGTAAAGTGTTCATGTGAAGAAGAATCTCTCTGTGGCTGTGTGTGAAATGAAAGTGTTCACGTTTAATTAGTTTTCTTGTTATGATGTCGTGTTAACAGTAATGTTCATTTGTGTTTTATTTTAAACCCTCAGGTCGACTTTCAGAATGAAGGTGATTGTGTTGTTTGTGTTTGGTGAGTGAATATACTTGTGAAGACAATATTGTGAATAATCCTTTAAAATACTGCACATACATGTTGTAGATGGTGTGACCTCATGTTTAATCTAATTAAAAAATAATTTATAATCTGATCTCAGGTTCTTTAATGTCACTACAAGTTTATGACGACATACAGAGAATATTACTGGTTTTGTCTCCATGTAAAGACATTTGTTATATCCTCCTTTAAATACTCATTAATACAAGATGAGTATTTATTTAATTTATTTGCCTTCTTCTCAGTGCTGGGTGCACTCTCTGCAGCAGGGGAAGTTTTCTTTGCAAATGTTGGGGATAAAGTCACATTGAACTGTGGAGTCAACAGCTACAGACACACTCTGCAGTGGTATAATAGATATGACCTTCTTCATAGTGTTGATCAGAGAGGCTTCCCTCGCAAAGGTACTTGATTATCTTGAAATAGTTAACATCAGTATATGACGATTACATTATATAAGAACATATTTTTATTTTCTGTGTTAGGCACTGCTGATCTTGCACAGAGGTCAGTTGTGAGACAGACGAATCTGGAAATCTCCAGTGTGAGAGAAACAGATGCTGGAGAGTTCGAATGTTTGGCAGATTGGACACCTCGATACCATTCACTTGTTGTGTTCTCAGGTAAACAGCAGACCCTGGAAAATATACATTTACAAATAAATGTTCACATTTAATGGAGCAGTGATGGGTTTAATAAAAACATCACTGCTGTGAAATGAGGGGAATTTTTTCAATGTGACTAGTGGTTCTGTAACTATAATGTATGAGCTTTAACATAAAAGTGTCCTTATTTTCTGTTGTATTTGTTTTCAGTAAACTGCTGCTTAGAGAAAAACCTATGGTGTGTTTCTATGTGGCAGTCTTCTCTGTATAACCAACAAACTTTACAGTCTGGCCTTCAATTGTTTGAAATGCAAAAATAAGAATCAGTTTCTGATGTAATGAATAGTCCAAGCCTGATCCTATCTTCACCAACTACTTCCTGTGATTCTGTCACTGTTAAATTTTTGGTGGTTTTATATCCATAACATTCTGACAAGTGTGTGAAATGGTTATTTGTCTATTAACATGCAGTGTAATATGCCGTTTTGTTTTTTCTTAACTCTTTCTCTCATGTTATAAAGCTGTGCCATGTGTCTAATGACTCCCCTTTCTCTTTCTGATTCTCACTGTATCCTCACCTCCGTCCTTCTCAGTTTCGGTCTCTGTGACTCCCTCTGCTGTTCTCAAACTGTGTGATGAGGCAACGCTCCACTGTGAGGTGAAACATCTGCTAAAAGGTTGTGAAGTGAAGTGGAAGAGCCCAAATGCTGATTCACCTGAATGGCCATCAACAGTTCAACTCAAATCTGTAACAAGCTCACATAATGGGACCTGGGAGTGTATCATCACCTGTGATGGCAAACAACTGAGTAAGAGTATTACCATAAAGGGTAATACACGGGTGCATGGAATGAAGGCCCATGTGTACATATGTGGTCAAAAGAAACATAAAGATTTGTGTTTTTGTTCTTCAGAGCCTCCAACTACAACAACTCCACCATCCACCCGAAAGAACATCACATTATTTGTAACGAGTGTTCAGAAGACAACATGTACAACATGTACAACATGTGCGTCCAGCTTTTGAAAATGTCTGCAAATTTGATCCTTTGATCCTTTGCTGAATGTGTAACTCATTCTTGTCATTCTCACGTTCTCTTTCTCTGTGTTGCATTCAGGTACTGCCGACGATTGCCCACTGGGACTCTCCTGTTGGATGTGGATTGCAATGGGGGTGTGCTGCCAGTTTGGGATGTTCCTGATAGTTTGTGTCACAGTCTTGTGTAAGTGCATGAATGGAAGGATGGTATGTGAGGAAAGGCGTTCATCAAGTATTTATGTATAGTGCTGATAGCTGTGGTTACAGATTATGTTGGTCTAACCTCTTCGCCGAATGTGTAACTGATCAGATTCATAGTTTCACTACACCAAGCTCTTACAAAGTCCTGGACATTTCACAACTGGCAAAAGTCTGAGTGTCTCGGATTATCTATTACACTCTTCAGTAAATCAGTAGATGTACAGATGAAGTATTTGTTTTGTTTCCTGGGCTTTGCTGAGTAAAACCGAGAACCACCTGAAATCTCTCAGACATCTGTTCAGGCTTTTCTCCCAAATTACACTTTATTGCCAAAAGTATTTATTCGTCTGCCTCCAAACGCACATGAACTTGAGTGACACCCCATTTTTAATCCACAGGATTTAATATAATGTAGGCCCAACTTTTTCAGTTATAACAGCTATAATTCTTCTAGGAAGGCTTTCCACAAAGTTTTGGAGTGTGTTTATGGGAATTCTTGACTGTTCTTCCAGAAGCACAGTTGTGAGATCAAACACTGAGATGAGAAGGCCTGGTTTGCAGTCTCTGCTCTAATTCATCCTAAAGATGTTCTGTTCAAAAGTTCTTCCTCACCACAGTCACTCATCCATGTCTTTATAGACCTTGCTTTGTGCTGTCTTGTAGAGGAACAGGAAGAGGCCATCCTCAAACTGTTCACACAAAGTTGGCAGCATGGAGTTCTCCAAAATGTCTTGGTATGCTGAAGCAGTAACAATTCCTCTTACTGGAGCGACCAAGCTCTACTCCAGAACAACAATCCCACACAATAATCCCCTCTACACCAAACTTTACAGTAAGTCCAATGCAGTCAGACAAGTACCGTTCCCCTGGCAACCTTTAAGCCAGACTCATCCACTGGATTGCCAGATGGAGAAGTATGATTTGTCACTCCACAAATCATCTATCCACTGCTCAAGAGTCCAGTGGTGGCATGCTTTAAACCACTGCATGTGATGTTTTGCATTGTCTTTGTTGATGTGAGGCTTGGATGCAGCTGCTTGGTTGTGTAAAACTCATCCCATGAAGCTCCCTGTGCACTGTTCTTGAGCTAATCGTAAGACCTGAAGTTTGGAGGTCTGTTGCGATTGACTCTGCAGAAAGTTGGAGACTCTGCACACTATGAAGCTCGGCATCCACTGACCCTACCCTGTGATTTTACACAACCTATCACTTTATAGCTGCATTGCTGTCATTCCCGATCGCTTCCACTTTGTTATAATGCCACTAACAGCTGATTGTGGAATATTTAGTAACAACAACATTTCACAACTGGATTTGTTGCAAGATGGCATCCTATCATGGCACCACACTGGAATTCAATGAGCTCCTGAAAGCGACTCATTGTTTAACAAAAGTTTGTAGAAGAGGTCTGAATGCCTACGTGGCTTATTTTATACGCCTGTGGCCAGAGAAGTGACTAGAACACCTTGTTCTACTGATGTCAGCGCCCTAATGGCAGCCAAACATTAGAGCGACTTTGTTGTAGCTTCACTCTTTGTGCTAACTCTGACTGTTGGTTTCCACTGCCATCAGTAGTCACCTTCAGTCCCCTCCTCGACCTGTTAGAGTGAGGAGATAACAACTAATGTGTTTTACAGAAAGAAAACAAAGCACCAAAACAACTTGTTTTCCTTTGGTTTGGAGATCGTGATTTTTCAATGATTCATGTTTTTTTTTAATTTTACTTAAAAAAAAAAACTTTGTTACTTCTGTTGTGATAAATAAATGTCTTTCTGTCAAGCTGTGTGCTCTTTCAATTTTTGTTTCTGATATTTTTTTTCTAGTTTTTGCTCTATATGTTGTCAAAAACAGTGGATAATCTTCATGTTAATTGGTCAGCTAAATAGCTTTTAGGGTTGAGCACATAAGCCCCACTCTCCTGCCATTCTAATCTTGTATTTGTGAGGGGCAGCCAATCAGAAGAAAGTTTTCTCAAGGTGGGTAAAGCTATCTAGTAGATAAATATTAACTAAATATTAGATAGTATTACACAAATAAGGCTCACCTGTCAATCTAAGTGGTCAGTTGGTGTGTTTTGGAGACGTTTTAATGGATTGTGTGACTAATATTCTGATATCTAATAACCATCCCAGAGGTTCGTGCTTCAGTTCAGGTGAGTGAAATTCAAGTGTTTTATTAGTTGTCAAAGGAGCTTGCAAAGAAAAGCGTCTGGACTTCTTTAAGTAAGTTCTTTAATAACTAATTAAGTAATTAGTTATTACTTTGAGCATATAGAGCTCAAACACATATCAGTAAGTATGTGTCTTATGTGCGTCATACTGTACAGTTTTTTGGATGCAGCTTTTTAACCAAGTAAGCAGAGAACCAACTGACCACCCTGAAGGTGGTCTAAAAATGATGATGTTTGCCTTTGTTAACACCTGGGGGAGGCTAATGAGGCTTCAGAAGATGGATTTCACAACCATTAATGACATCTGTAACTGAGTTTGTCAGGGTGCATGGCAAGAACGGGACCCAAATGCAGGACCTTCCAGTCCGAGACAGTGTGTTTATTTATAGTGGCAATTAGTGAGCAATGTGCAACAGTTTCAATAACGTGGTTCCCGAGTCCTGCTCCATGCTTGTGTTCCTGTGACAGACAAACAACTGCAACACTTGATTTCACAGTCGCTCCACTCTCCTAAACCTGGTAAGACAAGAGGAGAAGATCAGTGACGAAATGCTGAACACAATATTTGAACACAAACACAACACAAAAGAATAAAACTGAGTTTAACTTTTTTATTACAGCTCATTTACCTTCATTTTCTTTTATATTGAAAACTATTACTTTCTTACTTCTGCTGTGATGAATAAATATTGGTCTTTTTTCAAACTCTTATGTTCTTAGTCGTATAAAGCGCTTTGAGTGCTCAGACAGAGTAGAAAAGTGCTATATAAGAACCAGTCCATTTACCATTTACCATTTTTTCTATTTTTCCTGTTATGACTTACAGACATGAGTAGCAAACCCACAAAGATCTGGGGTTTGCTACTCACATCTCAATTAAGGAAAATTAGTGAAACTGTGTATAAACAAATTTCCATGATGGAGTCAGTTCAGTAGAGACAAATTTCTATTTTTCTTCTTAAAGACTTCTCATTTCTGATGAGCAGTCAGATAAAGTTACATAAAACTCTGTGTTCTTTCTGTTCTTCCTATTATGACTTCCCTGTTTAGTTCCAAGTTATTTTCACTTCTCTGTTACAGGAATCATTGTGATCACATTGCGATCCATGAGCGTAATCCTACTGAGTGTGTGCAGCTGAGCCTTTTTTAAGTCACTGTGCAGAACTTTCTTCAGCTTTTTGTAAGAACTGCACTGAGTAGAAAATGCCAGGCCTAGATTGCAGGAAAATGCAGACCTGAGTAGCAAACCTACAAAGATCTGGGGTTTGCAGTGGCCTACAACTTTGCAGAGTGCAGCTCTGTCTTCAGATGTCTTCCACCTTCTACACTTTTGCATCCTTTAGATCTTATTTTCAGTGAAGTGAAGCACAGAGGAAGAAAAAATATTTTAGCTTCAATAACTGAACTAAAAGACACAGAATCTGTTCAAAATTAAGGTAAGAGCTCAACCTACATTTTAAAATTTGGTTTTATATTTCAAAATAAATACAAAGGATTTAACATGACCATCCTAGAAACTTTCTGTTTGCTCCGTAATGGAGTTCAAAGTTAGTGCAGAGGGACCAGTTTAAGAGCAAATACAGATGA
Source organism: Copadichromis virginalis (assembly GCF_057382275.1). Classification (NCBI taxonomy): domain Eukaryota; kingdom Metazoa; phylum Chordata; class Actinopteri; order Cichliformes; family Cichlidae; genus Copadichromis; species Copadichromis virginalis. The sequence goes on from NC_140628.1 coordinate 26,238,111, forward strand.
AAATGTTTTAAGTGTTTCAGAAATTGTTGTTTGTACGGAGTCGAAGTTAAAACTGATTTAATTTGTCAATTTGGACTCACAGATTTAAGTTTGAAACTCCAATGAAAGCACCTTTTTGGTGGCAGCAAATTCTTAATAAGTGTTAATATTCATTTTAACGCTATTTAATTGGACACATAATGATCTCAGTTGAGCTGTTTTTTTAGGAGAATTTATTTAAGTCGGTCCAGAGGAAATAAATTTTTATTTTTCTTCTTAAAAACGTCTCATTTCTGATGAGCAGTCAGATAAAGTTACAGCAGCTTTACAGGAAACACCTTCACATGAGCTGTTGGTGAGATTAAATTAAAGAGCCACAAGAAATGTTTGACTTTCTCAGTGACACTCTTTTTCACTTTTTAAGTGTAACACTGAGTTTTATTGTTTTTAACACAGAGAGAGGACGGAAACAGAGCGAGGGCTTGGTGGTTTCTCTGTAAAGTGTTCATGTGAAGAAGAATCTCTCTGTGGCTGTGTGTGAAATGAAAGTGTTCACGTTTAATTAGTTTTCTTGTTATGATGTCGTGTTAACAGTAATGTTCATTTGTGTTTTATTTTAAACCCTCAGGTCGACTTTCAGAATGAAGGTGATTGTGTTGTTTGTGTTTGGTGAGTGAATATACTTGTGAAGACAATATTGTGAATAATCCTTTAAAATACTGCACACACATGTTGTGTCATGAATCGCTGTGTGGCAGGCAGGCAAGCAGGAGTGGTGGACCCAAAATGCAGAACTCAGACACGGAAGTGAAACTGAAAGCGCAGCTTTATTGCTGGGAAAAACCTCGTACAAACTAAACTCACCAAAAGACAAACAAAAGTCTGAACAGAGGAACCAAGGACTGAAACACTGGAAAAGAAAACTGGAGCAGGAGACTAAACACTAGGCACATAGAAGCAGAACACACAGCTAGTTGAGGGTACAACGCAACACTGACACAGAGAAACACAGGGCTTAAATACACAGACGGTAGTAATCAAGGGATGAGAGACAGGAGGGGAACACACCTGGGAGAAATCACAGCTGACGAGACAGGGGAAATGTAAACTGAGCACACTCACATAAGACACAGACCTTCACAATAAAACAGGAAACTCAGACACAGGGAACCAGACAAGATGCTGAACTGAACAGACAGATTCACAAACAGACGGGGTGACACCATAGACAGACAGAGATACAGACGCAGACTCAGAGGCAGACCGAAGAGAACTCAAACAATAATAATCATCATAATACTAAACTAGAAAATGATAATAATAAACTTAAAGCGCTGGGTCACCGACCCAGGACCATGACATGTTGTAGATGGTGTGTGATCTCATGTTTGATCTAATTGAAAAATCATGTATAAATATGGTTGTAGTGGTGTTTTACTCAGGTTCTCTAACATAAAGAGAGAATATGACTTGTTTTGTCTCCATGCAGAGACATTTCTTGTATCCTCCTTTAAATACACATTAATAAAAGCAGAGTATTTATTAACTGTGATTGTCTTCTTTTCAGTGCTGGGTGCACTCTCTGCTGCAGGTGAAGATTTCTTTGCAAAAGTCGGGGGGAAGGTCACATTGAAGTGTGGGGTCAGCAGCTACAGACACACTCTGCAGTGGCATCATGGAACTGACGTTGTGTTTAATGTTGATCAGAGAGGCTTCACTCGCAAAGGTACTTGAGAATCTCAGAATACTTAACAGTTAACATCAGTATATGATGACTAATTATATTAGAGCCTATTTCTATTTTCTGTGTTAGGACTTGTTGAACTTGCACGGAGGTCAGTCGTGAGACAGAACAATCTGGAAATCTCCAGTGTGAGAGAAACAGATACCGGAGAGTTCAAATGTTTGGCAGATGGGACACGTCATGAACATTCACTTTCTCTGTTCTCAGGTAAAAAGCAGACCCTGGAAAATTGCAAATTTTTTTTACAAATAAATGTTCACATTTAATGGATCAGTGATGGGTTTAACATATTAGGCCTGTTATGTTTTTGTTTTAAGGATCCTTCCACGTTACACTGATAATCAGATTAATAAAAACATCACTGCTGTGATGCTTTAACAAACTCTGTGCTACAGACATCCTTCCTGCTAAAACTTTGTCCTCTCTGATTCCAAACTGCGACATCAAACAAATAATACAAAGTAATCAAGGCCTGCTCTTTTTTCTTACCAGCTGTATAACTACTTATTACAATTGCTCTACAGTTAAATGTTTATTTATGATATTTTCATATCACCAAAAATGTTCCCAAGTGTGAAAGAGTTACCACTTTCCCTTTAATACTTAGTGTAAGATGCTCTCACTGTTTTTCCTCTCATGTTATAAAGCTTTGTCACGTGTGTAATGAGTTTGGATGAAGCACTTTGTTTGTCTCCCTTTGTCTTTGTGATTCTCACTGTATCTGTTGTTGTCCATCTGTTCTCCTTCTCAGTTTTGGTCTCCGTCAAACCCTCTGCTGTTCTCAAGCTGAACGATGAGGCAACGCTCCAGTGTGAGGTTATAGGTCAGCACCATGGTTGTGAAGTAGAGTGGAGGCGTCTAAATACATATTTACCCTCAAATACATCAACAGTTCAACTCAAACCTGTAAAAACCTCACATAATGGTCCCTGGCTGTGTTTCGTCACCTGTGGCAGGAATACGTTTATTGAGCGTCTGGCCATCAAAGTACAAGGTAATACACAGTTACTAGGAATGAAGACCCATGTTTACATATGTGGTCAACGAAGCATAAAGATGTGTGTTTTTGTTCTTCAGAGCCTCCAACTACAACAACTCCACCATCCACCCCGAAGAACGTCACATTTGTAACGAGTGTTTAGAAGACAACATGTGGCTGGCAAAATCCCATCACCACCTCCTCGCGGTGCCAGCTGGAAACAACGACCCTCGGGAAGTTGGCTAACGGTGAGGGTCCTCGACGTCAGGTGGAGTGACGCGCTGGTCGATGTAATCCACAGTCACATCCCATGCAATGACGTCTCAAAAAGCTAGGGCGTCCCCCGTCGCAGCCGTTAAAAATATGGAGAATGGCAAAGCGACCGGACCAGACGACATACCAGCCGAAGTCTGGAAGCTGCTCGGGCGCCAAGGCGCCTTAGTCCTCGCCAGCCTGTTCAATAGCATCATCAGAGACGGGACCGTCCCAGCAGCCTGGTCAACCAGCATAACGGTGCCCATCTGGAAAGGGAAAGGCGATGTGGCTGAATGCTCCAACTACCGCCCGATCCGACTCCTAAGCCATACCATGAAGGTTTTCGAACGGATCATCGACGCCAGGATGCGAGAAATCGTCAACTTAACGCCCAACCAATGTGGCTTCATCAGGGGGCGTGGCACGACGGACGCCATCCATGCTGCCCGCCTGCTTTTGGAGAAGCACCGAGAGAAGTCCAAGACCATCCACATGGCCTTCCTCGACTTGGAAAAGGCGTTTGACCGTGTCCCACACGACCTCATCTGGCACTCCCTGCGATCACATGGAGTTCCTGAAGCCTACGTCAACTGGACAAAGCTCCTCTACCGACAAGTCACCAGCGTGGTCAGAAGCCCAGTGGGAACATCGCCGCCCTTTAACATCAATGTGGGCGTCCACCAAGGCTCGGCACTCTCCCCGCTGCTCTTCATCCTTTGCATGGACACTGCGACGGCGGATCTCCAGTCACCCCATCCCTGGACACTTCTCTACGCCGACGATGTCTTCCTGGCCGATGAATCGCGAATAGAACTGCAATACCAAACGCAGCAGTGGAAGACTCGCCTAGCTGACTTCGGCCTGAGGTTCAACACCAACAAGACCGAATACTTAGAGGCTGGCCCCCAGACCGACGGCACGATCAGCGTCGATGGAGAAGATCTGGCGAAAGTACCTCATTTCAAATACCTCGGATCGATGATCAGCAATGACGGCGATATCCTACTGGATGTACGAGCCAGGATCAACGCAGCGTGGATGAAATGGCGCCAAGTCACCGGCGTCCTGTGTGACCAAAGAATGCCCAATCGCCTCGAGTCAAAGATCTACAAGAGTGTAGTGCGCCCCGTCGCCCTCTATGGATCCGAGTGCTGGCCAGCCACCGCAAAGCACGAACAAGCCCTTCACACGATGGAAATGCGGATGCTGCGATGGTGCCTAGGCCTGACACGATGGGACCACGTCATGAACACCGACGTTAGAAAGAGGATGGGAATCGCGCCAATCACAGATAAGATGCAAGAAGCGAGGCTGCGGTGGTACGGACATGTGGTACGGAGCGATGAGAACTCAGTGGTGAGAACAGCACTGCGGCTCAGCCCCCAAGGACGTCGACCTAGAGGCAGACCAAAGCGGAGATGGATGGACCGAATCAAGGACGACGTGAAGAAGATCGAAGCCGATCTGACCGATGCCCTTGACCGACCCAAGTGGAGACGACTTTGCAGAAAAGCGGACCCTGCAACCGAGTGGGAAAAACGCTAGGAGGAAGAAGAAGAAGTTTAGAAGACAACATGTACAACATGTGTGTCCAGCTTTTGAAAAATGTCTGAAAATTGGATCAAAGTGATCCTTTGTTGAATGTGTAACTCATTCTTGTCATTCTCACTTTGTCCAATGATCTGTGTTGCATTCAGGTGTTGCCAACGATTGCCCACTGGGACTCTCCTGTTGGATGTGGATTGCAATGGGGGTGTGCTGTCAGTTTGTTCTCCTGATAGTTTGTGTCATTGTCTTGTGTAAGTGTATGAGAAGAAGGAGGGTATGTGAGGAAAGGCGTTCATCAAATATTTATGTGTAGAGTTGATCGTTGATGATGAAACAAAAAATGGCTTAAGTCTAAATGACTGTCTCAGTTTGAGTATTACACTCTTCAGAAAATTGGTGCAGATGTACAGATAAAATATTTGGTTTATTTCCTGGACCTCGCTGAGTAAAACTAAGAACTGAAATCTACCTGAAGTCAGACATCTGGTCAGGCTTTACTTGCAAATGACTCACTAGTCTACCTTCATACACATATAAACTTGAGTGGCATCTCATTCTTAATCCTTAGGGTTTAATATGATGTAGGACCAACTGTGGCATCTTAAACTCTTATGGGAAGGCTTTCCATAGGTTTGGGAGTGTTTATAGGAGTTGACCATTCTTCCAGAAGCACATTTGTGAGGTCAGACACTGATGTTGGACCTTGCTCGCAGTCTCCACTCTAATTCATCTCAAAGGTGTTCTGTCAGGTTGAGGCCGGGACTCTGTGCAGGCCAGTCACGTTGTTCCAACAGGAACAGGAAGAGACCATCGCCAAACTGTTCCCACAAAGTTGGAAGAATGAAATTGTCCAAAACGTCTTGGTATGCTGAAGCATTAAGAGTTCATTTTACTGGAAATAAGCCGTTAAACCCCAACTCCTGAACAACAGCCCCTCACAATAATCCTCCACCAAACTTTACATTTGGCACAACGCAGGCGGACAAGTAGCATTCCCCTGGCAACCGTCAATTGCATTGTCCAGATGGAGAATCTTGATTCGTCACTCCAGAGAACATGTCTCCACTGCTCCAGTCGTCGTGTGCTTTATGCTGATCTGAAGGTCACATGAAGGTTGGAGGTCTGTGGTAATTGACTCTGCTCTGTGATTTTATGTGGGCTTCCACTTCATGGGTGTGGTGCTGTCATTCCACTTTGGTACCATAACACTAACAGTTGACTGTGGAATATTTAGTCATGTGGAAATTTAGAGATAGAAGTGACCAAAACATCTGAATTTAACGATTTGGATGCTTGAGTGAATATTTTTAGTATAATAACAAGTCCCAAACATTAGAGTAACTTTCCTGAATCTTCTCACTCTTTGTTAACTCTGACTGTTGATTTCCGCTGCCATCATTTGTCACTGGTTTCTCTTCTTTTATTGGATGATTACAGCTTGGTTCACTTCAGCCTTGGTGATTAATGATTCTGTCTATGTCTTGTTTTTTTATTTCAAAAAGAAAAGCTTTGTTACTTGATAAATAAATGTTTTTCTGTCAGGCTGTGTGCTTTTTTAGCTTTTTGTTTCAGATTTTTTTCCCACTTTTTCTTCTATATGATGTCAAAGGGAGTGGATAATGTTGATCATGTTGTTAATTTCTCAGGTATATATCTTTAGTTTTGAGCACATAAGCCCCGCCCTCCTGCCTTTCTAATCTTGTATTTGTGAGGGGCAGCCAATCAGAAAGTACTGTGGCCCCGAGAGGCCAAACGGACTGCAACATAAGAAAACATCAGCAATAAGAAAAATGCTGCAAAAGCACACAAAACACAACAGAAATAGGAAAAACGAAAATGGAAATGGAATGTCTGGCCCATTGTTATGGGCCATTCGATCCCTATACAAGCGTTGCAAGAGCTTGGTTCGCATTGCCGGCAATAAGTCGGACTCGTTCCCGGTGGGTGATGGGATTCTGTTCATCATTTTTATGGACAGGATTTCTAGGTGCAGCCAAGTGGCAGAGGGCTTTTACTTCGATGGCCTCAGAATCTCATCTCTGCTTTTCGCGGATGATGTGGTTCTGTTGGCTTCATCGGGTGAGGGCCTCCAGCTCGCACTGGAACGGTTCACAGCTGAGTGTGAAGCAGTGGGAATGAGGATCAGCACCTCCAAATCTGAGTCCATGGTTCTCAGCTGGAAAAGGGTGGAGTGCCCACTCCAGGTTGGGGATGAGTTCCTGCCCCAAGTGGAGGAGTTCAAGTATCTTGGGGTCTTGTTCGCGAGTGATGGGAGAAGGGAGCCGGAGATCGACAGACGGATTGGTGCTGCAGCCACAGTGATGCGGACGCTGCACCGGTCCGTTGTGGTGAAGAGGGAGCTGAGTGTAAAAGCAAAGCTCTCAATTTACCGGTCAATCTATGTCCTTACCCTCACCCATGGCCATGAGCTGTGGGTAGTGACCGAAAGAACGAGATCGCGGATACAAGCGGCGGAAATGGGTTTCCTCCGAAGGGTGGCTGGCCTCTCCCTTAGAGATAGGGTGAGAAGTTCAGCCATCCGGGAGGGGCTCAGAGTAGAGCTGCTGCTCCTCCACATCAAAAGGAGCCAGCTGAGGTGGTTCGGGCATCTGACAAGGATGCCTCCTGGGCGCCTCCTGGGTGAGGTGTTTCAGGCATGTCCCACCGGGAGGAGGCCCCGGGGCAGACCCAGGACACGCTGGAGCAGGGGTGCCCAATCCCGGTCCTCGAGAGCTACCGTCCTGCAGCTTTTAGATACATCCTTGTTCCCACACACCTGAATCAAATGAATGGCTTGTTATCAGGTCTTTGCCAAACATGATGGCATGCTGAAGAGATCAAACCATTTGATTCTGCTGTGTTGGAGTAGGGATGCATCTAAAAGCTGCAGGATAGTAGCTCTCGAGGACCGGGATTGGGCACCCCTGCGCTGGAGAGATTATATCTCTCGGCTGGCCTGGGAACGCTTTGGTGTTCCCCCGGATAAGCTGGAGGAGGTGGCTGGGGAGAGGGAGGTCTGGGCTTCTCTGCTTAGGCTGCTTCCCCCGCGACCCGGCCCCGGATAAAGCGGAAGAAGATGGATGGATGGAAAATGGAAATAGGAAAAAAGAAAACAAAAATAGAAAAAACGAAAACAGAAATATGAAAAAACTGATTTCCCAAGCACAAGGGAAGTGTTTCTGGGGAGACAATAACCCTACGGACCAGTTGCAGGAACCAAAATATGCTATGTAAGTGTGTTTTAGTCTCATGATTCATATAATACTGATGACAGATTTTTAGGCTAATAGTTAGGCTAACACACTTACCTCTCATCTTTTCTTTCCTCACAAAACTGATAGATAGACATGCATTTCTTTTAAGTGTCTCCCAGCGCACTTCTTAGCATATTTTGGTTCCTGCAACTGGTCTGTAGGGTTATTTTCTCCCCAGAGACACTTCCCTTGTGCTTTTGGAAATTAGTTTTTTCCTATTTCTGTTTTTGTTTTTTCTAATTTCTGTTTTCTTTTTTCCTATTTCAGTTGTGTTTTGTGTGTTTTTGCAGTGTTTTTCTTATTGCTGGTGGGGGTTTTTTTAAGTTGCAATCCATTTGGCCTCTCATGGCCACTGTAGAAAAGGATTTTCTTACGGAGGGTAGGGCTTCAGATGAAAATAAGATAAATAATGTTCACTTGACAATTAAAGTGGTCAGCTAATGACTTTTGTGGACGTTTTAATGGATTGTGTAACTAATATTCTGATAAATATTAGGTTTGTGCTTCAGTTCAGGTGAGTGAAATTTGTTTATTATTTGGAACTCGGGATGTGTGCAACTAATCATCGATGTTGTCACTAATCAGTCCCAGATTTACTTGTCATTTAATTTAATTGTTAAAATGTATTATTAATTGTCCAAAATGTTGGCAACAGTCCGCAATCAAATGACGCATTGTTGAGAAATGCCAAAAATTTGTGAATGAAGGCCTGATCTTTTTGTTAACTGCAGGAAATGAGCTTTCTATGAAAGGTGGATGGGCCCTCTCTTAGCGACAGGGTGAGGAGTTCAGTGATTATGGATGGGTTCAGAGTAGAGCCTCTACTCCTTCACATCGAAAGGAGACCGCTAAGGCTTTCGCCTCCCGCGTGAGGTGTTTGGTGTTGTGCCAAAAGGGATCGTCTGCCCAAAACTGATTTATTTCCATTTGTTTTTTATGTGTAATGGCATTACTTATTTTAGTAAACAGACTTTAGTAAACAGGATTTACAAAGGATAAACTCAGAAAATTACCTGTTTTTCATTTATCTTTATGGTTGCTGTAACTTTATACCACAGCAGCAGCTTCTCAGCTCGCAGCCGAACACATCACCAAAAACAACCCATGTTCAGGACCCAGTTCCCTATAATGTGCAGGGGAGGCGTGACCAGCTGATGTGGCCCAGGTGTGACAGCCACACTACCAACCATGCCCCGCCACAATAAAACACATTACAATGACATTTTATCAACACAAAATGCACCAGTTTATTGAATATGAATAACGTCATCAATTTACCTCAATTGTTAGAACGTCTATGTACAACCAATGTCCACTATTAAATTAAGTAAATGCAACATGTTCTTTGTTTCAGTGCTAAACATTTACCTGGATTTTCATTCTTAAGGGATATTTCATAGTTTTAATCAAATTTTGGATAGAACTTTATTCAAACAATAGCAAAAGAAAAATAAAAGCATTTTATCCTACAGAAAACAAAATAGATGACTTGCTTACAAACTTACAAACTGCTTATTATATATGTGCTTGCTGCTCTCTGGTCATTGTTTGAGTTATTTATTAGTTCAGGGCATGACTACGAACCACAGGTCTGGTCAGAGAGCAGGTTCGGTTTGTTTTCCTGCGCCTTGCTGAGTAAAACTGAGAACCACCTGAGATCAATCAGACATCTGTTCAAGTTTAACTCACAAATTATTTCAGAAAACCAACAAGACCCACGGCTGCTTCGGGTCCTCTCTGCCTTTATTGGACGATTGGAGTTTGGTGTCATCACTTTAGTCTGACGACACCTCCTCTAGTGTGAGGAAATAAGACAAAGAAAGAATTTAGCATCCACAATGAGAGAAAATGTCATTAAATAAAAAAATTGCAACTAATGACTGTCGGGGGGAAAAACAGAAAAAACACCAAATCAGCTCGTTTACCTTCCGTTTCTTTTATTTTGAAAACAAATACTTTCTTATTTCTGCTGTGATGAATAAATATTAGTCTTTTTTCAAACTCTGTGTTCTTTCTTTTCTTTCTATTATGACTTCCTTGTTTATTTCCAAGTTATTTTCACTTCTCTTTTGCAGAAATCATTGTGACAATTGATCCATGAGAGTAGTCTAACTGAGTGTGTGCAGTTGAGCCTGTTTTAAGACACTCTGCAGAACTTTCTTCAGCTTTTTGTAAGAACTGCACTGAGTAGAAAATGCCAGGCCTAGATTGCAGGAAAATACAGACATCAGTAGCAAACCCACAAAGATCTGGGGTTTGCAGTGGCTAACAACTTTGCAGCTCTGTCTTCAGATGTCTTCCGCTTTCTACACTTTTTGCATCCTTGAGCTCTTGTTTTCAGTGAAGTGAAGCACGGAGAGGATGAAGAAAGATTTTTGCCGTCACTAAATGAACTAAAAGACACAGAATCTGCTCAAAATTAAGGTAAGAGCTCAACTTACATTTTAAAATTGGGTTTTATGTTTCAGAAGGATTTCTTATTTTTAACATACGACACAGAGAGAGGATGGAAATCGAGCGAGGGCTTGGTGGTTTCTCTGTAAACTGTTTATCTCTCTGTGGCTGTGTATAAAATGAAAGTGTTCACTTTTAATAAGTTTTCTTTTTATGATTTAGTGTTAACACAAATGTTCATTTGTGTTTTATTTTAAACCCTCAGGTCGACTTTCAGAATGAAGGTGATTGTGTTGTTTGTGTTTGGTGAGTGAATATACTTGTGAAGACAATATTGTGAATAATCCTTTAAAATACTGCACACACATGTTGTAGATGGTGTGACCTCATGTTTAATCTACTTGAAAAGTCATACTTGAAAAGTATGGTTGTTGTGGTGTTTTACTGATCCCAGGTGGTTTAATGTCACTCTACAAGTTTACGACAAAATGAAGAAAATATGACTTGTTTGGCTCCATGTAAAGACGTTTGTTATATCCTCCTTTAAATAAGCATTGTTAAAAGACAAGTATTTATTTACTGTGATTGTCTTCTTCTCAGTGCTGGGTGCACTCTCTGCAGCAGGTGAAGATTTCTTTGCAAAAGTCGGGGGTAAAGTCACATTGAAGTGTGGGGTCAGCAGCTACACACGCTCTCTGCGGTGGTATCATGGAAATGACCTTCTTCATAGTGTTGATCAGAGAGGCTTCACTCGCAAAGGTCTTTGATTATCTCAGAACACTTAACAGTAAAGTATTTGATGGTAACATTATAATAGAACATATTTTTATTTTCTGTGTTAGGCAGTGCTGAACTTGCACAGAGGTCAGTCGTGAGACTGACGAATCTGGAAATCTCCAGTGTGAGAGAAACAGATGCTGGACGGTTCACATGTTCGGCAGATTGGACACGTCATAACCATTCACTTTCTGTGTTCTCAGGTAAACAGCAGACCCTGAAAAATACACATTTACAAATAAATGTTCAAATATAACCGAACAGTGCAGCGTTTAACATATTAGGACAAATATAGTTTTGTTTTAATTTTCCCTGCACATTACATTGATAATCAGATTAATAAAAACATCACTGCTGAAAAATGAGGGGAAATTATTTTATGTGGCTGATGGTTCTTTTACTATAACAGGTAAAGGATATACAGCAAATATACAAAATGAATTTCTTGCACAGCATGTCTTGTATATGTTTTGAAATTTGGAGACTACATTTCCCAAAATCCAACTTAATCCCCTCCTAGTCAACCTGGTGGTGGGCAGGACCACCACAGTGTCAAGTGTGGCCACCCTGCCATTACTGGAGTCCATCAGGAGAAGGGGAAGCATCGGAGGGGCCACGGACATATGCTGGGCTCTAGAATTACATCCATAGCTATTAAATATTACATAAGACACAACTATTAATTAATAATTCTATTTTTTTATACTATTAACTATATAAACAGAATTTTCTTTAAAAAACTACTTTAGCTTTATTCCTTCGTTTTTTATTTCTTTTTGTCAGATAATTGAATAAAAAGCTTACTTTGTGTTTCTATATGACAGTCATGCCGTGTAAGCAAATTATAACAGTGACCAAAAAAACCAAACCAAACCAAACAGTCCAGGCCTACGCTGTTCTCTCACCAGCTGGGTCACTACTTATTACCATCCCTCTACAGTTAAATGTTTATTTGTGTTTCATTTCACCAAAAATGTTCCATGTGTGAAAGAGTTACCACTTTTACTTTAATTCTTAGTGTAATATGCTCTCATTGTATTTCATCTCATGTTATAAAGCTTTGTCATGTGTAATGAATTTGGATGAAGCTCCTTGTTGGTCTCCCTTTCTCTTTGTGATTCTCACTGTATCTGTGGTTATCTGTCTGTTTCCTTCTCAGTTTTGGTCTCCGTCAAACCCTCTGATGTTCTCGAGCTAAACGATGAGGCAACGCTCAGGTGTGAGGTGAAAGGTCAGCACCATGGTTGTGAAGTGAAGTGGAGAAGTCCAAATACATATTCACTCACAAATACATCAACAGTTCAACTCAAACCTGTAAAAACCTCACATAACGGGCCCTGGGAGTGTATCGTCACCTGTGGCAGGAATACATTTAGTGAGCGTCTGGCCATCACAGTACAAGGTAATACACAGTTACTAGGAATGAAGATCCTTGTCCACATATGTAGTCAATAGAAACATAAAGATGTGTGTTTTTGTTCTTCAGAGCCTCCAACTACAACTCCACCATCCACCCCGAAGAACGTCACATTTGTAACGAGTGTTCAGGGTACAACATGTACAACATGTGCGTCCAGCTTTTGAAAATGTCTGCAAATTGGATCAAAGTGATCCTTTGCTGAATGTGTAACTCATTCTTGTCTTTCTCACTTTCTCCAATGATCTGTGTTGCATTCAGGTGTTGCCAACGATTGCCCACTGGGACTCTCCTGTTGGATGTGGTTTGCGATTGGGCTGTGCTGCCAGTTTGGGATGCTCCTCATAGTTTGTGTCATTGTCTTGTGTAAGTGTATGAGAAGAAGGAGGGTATGTGAGGAAAGGCGTTCATCAAATATTTATGTGTAGAGTTGATAGCTTACGATAAAAGAAACCAAAAGAAAATGGGTTAAACGCCTCCTGCACCACTGTGTTTACAGATTATGGTGAACTTCTTCTTAAAGTTCTTCATTGATTGTGTAAGTGATCAGAGTCCTGATTTCACTCCACCAAGTTCTTACAAAAGTTCTGGCACACTTCACAGCTCGCAAAATTCTAAATGACTGTCTCAGATTGAGTATTACACTCTTCAGTAAATTGGTGCAGATGTACAGATGAGGTGTCGGTTTGTTTTCTGGGCCTTCCTGGGTGAAACTAAGAACCAACTAAGATCTCTCAGACATCCGTTTAATTACACTTTATTGCCAAAAGTATTCACTCGTCTACCTTGACACGCATATGAACTTGAGTGACATCCCATTTTTAATCCATAGGGATTAATATGATGTACGACCAACTGTGGCAGCTGAAACTCTTACAGGAAGGCTTTCCAAAGGTTTAGGAGTGCTTATATGTGTTTTTGGTGCTTCTGTACACCTGGACACCTGTCTAGAAGCACATTTGTGAGGTCAGACACTGATGTTGCACTAGAAGGCCTGGCTCACAGTTTCTGCTCTAATTCATCCCAAAGTTGTTCTGTCGGGTGGAGGTCGGGACTCGGTGCAGGCCAGTCCCGTTGTTCCAACAGGAAGGGGCCATCCCCAAAGAAGAATGAAATTGTCCAAAATGTCTTGGTATGCTGAAGCATTAAGAGTTCATTTTACTGGAACTAACCAGCTGAGCCCAACTAATGGAAAACAATCCCGCACAATAATCCCCCTCCACCAAACTTTACACTTAGCACAACGCAATCAGACAAGAAGCGTTCCCCTGGCAACCGTCCATTGCATTGTCCAGATGGAGAATCTTGATTCGTCACTCCAGAGAACATGTCTCCACTGCTCTAGAGTCCAGTCGTAGTGTGCTTAATGCTGATCTGAAGGTCACATGAAGGTTGGAGGTCTGTAGTGATTGACTCTGCTCTGTGATTTTATGTGTCCTACATCTTCATGGGTGTGCTGCTGTTATACCACTTTGGTGTCATACCACTAAGAGCTGACCGTGGAATATTTAGCGAGGAAACTTCAGAAATGGAAGTGACCAGAACACCTGATTTACTGATTTGGATGCTTGAGTGAATATTGTTAGTATAATGCCAAGTCCCAAACATTAGAGCAACTTCCCCAAGTCTCTTCACTCTTTCTTAACCCTGACTGTTGATTTCCGCTGCCATCATTTATCACTGCTTCCTCTTCTTTTATTGGACAATTACAGCTTGACATTGTGATAATTTGATGATTCTTGTTTTGTCTTGTTTTTTATTGCATAAAGAAAAGCTTTGTTACTTCTGCTGTGATAAATAAATGTTTTTCTGTCAAGTTATGTGCTTTTTAAATTTTTGTTTCTGATATTTTTTTTCTACTTCTTCTTCTACATGATGTCAAAGGACGTGGATAATGTTAATGTTGTTAATTTTTCAGGTATATAGCTTTAGCTTTGAGGACATAAGCCCCACCCTCCTGCCTTTCTTATCTTGTATTTGTGAGGGGCAACCAATCAGATAAGGGTTTTCTCAAAGAGGGTAGGGCTGAATATTAGATGAAAAATTAGATGAAAGCTAAATAAGCCTCACTTGTCAATCTAAGTGGTCAGCTGGTGCCTTTTGGGGAAGTTTTAATGGATTATGTGACTAATATTCTGATAACTAATAATCAGCCCTGAGATCTGTGCTTCATCTCAGGTGAGTGAAATCAAGTCTTTTATTTGTTTATTACTTGGAACTTGGGATGTGTGGGACTAATCATCGTCATTGTCACTAGTCGTAAATGTGAGACTTTTTAAAATTTAAAAATGATGCCCATTGCCAGTAACTTACTTTGTCCTAAATGTTGGCAACACTCTGCCACTAGATGGCGCATTGTTGAGAAATGCCAAAAATCTGTGAATCAAGCCCTGTGTTAACGACAGGAAATAAGCTTTCTCTGAAAGGTGGATGGGCTCTCCCTTGGCGATCGGATGAGTTCAGTGATTATGGTTCAGATTAGAGCCGCTGCTCCTCCACATCGAAAGGAGACCGCTAAGGCTGTCGCCCCCTGGGTGTTCAGTGTTGTGCCAAAAAGTGATCCTCTGTCCAAAACTGATTTGTTTTCACGTGTTTCTTATGTGTAATGTCTTTACTTATATTGGTAAATACACTTTATAATAATAATAGATTGCATTTATATAGCGCTTTTCGAGACCCTCAAAGCGCTTTACATTACATTTCCACTATCCATTCACTGTCACGTTCACACACTGGTGGAGGCAGCTACAGTTGTAGCCACAGCTGTCTTGGGGCAGACTGACAGAAGCAAGGCAGCCATATCGCACCATCGGCCCCTCTGGCCATCACCAGTAGGCGGTAGATGAAGTGTCTTGCCCAAGGACACAACGACCAAGACAGACAGAGCTGGGGATCAAACGGGCAACCTTCTGGTTACAAGATGAGCTTTCCAACCCTCTGAACCACGATCGCCCCAAACGTTAGTGAACAGGATTTACAAACATTATATGTAAAATTGAATAATTACCTGTTTTTCAAGTATCTTTATGACTCCATGTTATTGTTTCTATGTCCTTTTTGGCAACTTAAAATATGTTTACAGAACTATTGTTATATTTGTTGCAATTCCTGCTGTCCACTTGGCCAGATTACTTTTTTTAAAAAGACATTTTTAATGTCAACAAGATTTTTTACCTTATATATAAGCCACTGCAAAAACACTGATTGCAGCTTCTACCTTGTGATAGGAATGTCGTTTGTGGCTCAAGATGACTTGATATAATTAATCAGGGACACAGTTGACATATGTTTCACATATTATAGGCCAACAAGTTATCTAAAGCAGATATAATACAAACAATTACTTTTTGGCAAACAATCACTCAGGCCTACCGATAGAAGACCTGGCCCCTACTTGAAGGTAACAACTCTAACATTTAAATGTCTTAAACCATTTAAAGATGAAACTACATTTGTATTAAGACAGAATCTGAATTGATGCAGTAACAAATCAAGTTTACAATAGCAGCATTTAGTCAAAATCATAATTTTTTATTTCCTGGACTCTAACGTAAAAAATGTATTCTGATGTGGAGACAAGTGTCATGCCAGCTTTAATAACTTGTACATTTGGATTATTTTAGGTGGCCCACTACTGCCCTCTATGTGTCATTTTATGTGAGTTCTTAAGTCCTTAAAACTCTGCAATGGAGCTAGTGACAGCAACATTATCGCAAATATCAGACACAATGTCTGCTTTTATGGGAAACAGGCCACGTTTGAAAGTGCAGGATTTATATTTAAATCAGTTCTTACATAATGACAAAAATAACAAGCACCTGTTCCCTGGTCAAAAAGAGGAACGTGGAAACTGGGTGGAGCCATGTGATCAAATCTGTGCTCAAATAAGTCAAAGGAGAGACCAAATCAGTATAGTGATTACAAAGGCATGAAGTCTTAAACATTTCTTCTGTTAAAAACCTCCTTGGAGGGTGGAGATGATCTGCTGTAAAGACCCCTGAAGGGAGCAGCTGACAGAAAAAGAAGGGACCGGCTATTTTTCAATGTTCATATTTATTATTGACAAATCAGCCCTGGTTGAAGGGATATTTCATAGTTTTAATTAAATTTTTGGAAGCAACTTTAGTCAAATAATAGCAAAAGTAAAAACATTTCTTCCAGCAGAAACAAACAAAATAGATGAATTCCTTACAAACGTCCAAACGGACAGTTTTTAAGTTATTTATTAGTTCAGGGCAAATATCGGGAAAGAATTGCATTAAAATAAAATGAGGTAACCTTTGAGCTTCTTCAGCAGGGGGCACCATACTCCACATCTGCTCTGACAAAACTCATTTCATGGCTGCTGATGTGCACAGTCTGATGTGTTAATCTGTCAAAGAAGTGAAGGTTTGAAGGATTTATATCCATCTATCACCAACATACCTGGAGGAAAAATGTTTGTGTCGTGTCTGAATAAAAGAAAATGGACCAGTTTCTACTGATGAGTCCTGCTTTAACTTTTATTATGACATCTGTACCTGAGCTGTACATTTGGAGGCAGCAGGTGATGTTAAACAGGCCTTTGTGTTTTATCTTTGTGTCTCACAGATGGGTGATCGTCAACAATCAGGTGAAGGTGTGCACCACAGAGACCTATGATAGCTCTCCCTCTACTGCAGGCTGAATGAGGTGATATTTGTCTTTAAATCCTCTGATTACAAACCTCAGGTCTGTTCAGAGAGCAGGTTCAGTTTGTTTCCTGGGCCTTGCTGAGTAAAACTGAGAACCACCTGAGATTTTGTCAGACATCTGTTCAAGTTTAACTCACAAATAATTTCAGAAAACCAACAAGACCCACAGCTGCTTCGGGTCCTCTCTGCTTTTATTGGACGATTGGAGTTTGGTGTCATCACTTCAGTCTGACGCCTCCTCCTCCTCTGCCTGTTAGTGTGAGGAAATAAGACAAAGAAAGACTTTAACATCCACAGTGAGAGAAAATGTCATTTAATGAAAAAGAACTAATGTCTGTCAAAAAAGAAAAAAAAAACAGCAAATCAGCTCGTTTACCTTCAGTTCCTTTTATTTTGAAAACAAATACTTTGTTACTTCTGCTGTGATGAATAAATATTGGTCTTTTTTTAATACTCTGTGTTCTTTCTATTCTTCCTATTATGACTTCTCTGTTTAGTTCCAAGTTATTTTCACTTCTCTGTTACAGGAATCATTGTGGATCCATGAGTATAATCTGACTGAGTGTGTGCAGCTGAGCTTTTTTTAAGTCACTGTGCAGAACTTTCTTTAGCTTCTTGTAAGAACTGCACTGAGTAGAAAATGCCAGGCCTAGATTGCAGGAAAGTAGACCTGAGTAGCAAACCCACAAAGATCTGGGGTTTGCAGTGGCCTACAACTTTCCAGAGTGCAGCTCTCTCTTCAGATGTCTTCCGCCTTCTACACTTTTGCATCCTTGAGCTCTTGTTTTCAGTGAAGTGAAGCACGGAGAGGATGAAGAAAGATTTTTGCCTTCAATAACTGAACTAAAAGACACACAATCTGCTCAAAATTAAGGTAAGAGCTCAACTCACATTTTAAAGTTGGGTTTTATGTTTCAGAATAAATAGTAAGGAGTTAACTCGACTATCCCGGAAACTTTCTGTTTGCTCCGTAATGGAGTTCAAAGTTACTGCAGAGGCACCAGTTTAAGAGCAAATACAGATGAAATGTTTCAAGTGTTTCAGAAATTGTTGTTTGTACGGAGTCGAAGTTAAAGTCTTTTAAACAAACCTGAAGAAAAAATGTGCTGAAGTTTGTTTCTGAGCCTTTGATATGTACGATCATGTTAATTTAATAGGCTTAAAGATTCGTTAACCTGTGAGTTTAATTCTGTGGTTCAGTCACTGAGATTTAATTTTTCAAATGAGGCTCACAGAGTTAAGTTTAAAACTGAGCTTTAACTTTTTAAATTTTTGACGTGATTAAAGCAGCTTATGTGGAGGCAGCAAGTGTTAAAATTCATTTTGATGCTAGTTAATTGGACACAATGATCTCAGTTGAGCTGTTTTTTTTAGGAGAATTAATATACACGTCACTTGAGTGGAAACAAATTTATATTTTTCTTCTTAAAACTTCTCATTTCTGATGAGCAGTCAGATAAAGTTACAGCAGATTTACAGGAAACACCTTCACATGAGCCGTTGGTGAGATTAAATTAAAGAGCCACAAGAAATGTTTGACTTTCTCAGTGACACTCTTTTTCACTTTTTAAGTCCAACACTGAGTTTTATCATTTTTAACATGCGACACAGAGAGAGGACGGAAACAGAGCGAGGGCTTGGTGGTTTCTCTGTAAAGTGTTCATGTGAAGAAGAATCTCTCTGTGGCTGTGTGTGAAATGAAAGTGTTCACGTTTAATTAGTTTTCTTGTTATGATGTCGTGTTAACAGTAATGTTCATTTGTGTTTTATTTTAAACCCTCAGGTCGACTTTCAGAATGAAGGTGATTGTGTTGTTTGTGTTTGGTGAGTGAATATACTTGTGAAGACAATATTGTGAATAATACTTTAAAATACTGCACACACATGTTGTAGATGGTGTGACCTCATGTTTAATCAAACTGAAAAATCTTCTATAAATATGGTTGAAGTGATGTTTTAATCATCTCAGGTTCTTTAATGTCACTGCACAAGTTTACGACGACATACAGAGAATATGACTGGTTTTGTCTCCATGTAGAGACGTTTCTTATATCCTCCTTTAAATAAGCATAATTAAAAGCAGAGTATTTATTCACTGTGATTGTCTTCTTTTCAGTGCTGGGTGCACTCTCTGCTGCAGGTGAAGATTTCTTTGCAAAAGTCGGGGAGAAAGTCACATTGAAGTGTGGGGTCAGCAGCTACACACGCTCTCTGCGGTGGCTTCATGGAAATGACCTTCTTCATAGTGTTGATCAGAGAGGCTTCCCTCGCAAAGGTACTTGAGTATCTCAGAACACTTAACAGTAAAGTATTTGATGATAACATTATATTAGAACATATTTTTATTTTCTGTGTTAGGCACTGCTGAACTTGCACAGAGGTCAGCCGTGAAACTGACGAATCTGGAAATCTCCAGTGTGAGAGAAACAGATGCTGGACGGTTCACATGTTCGGCAGATGGGAAAAGTCATGAACATTCACTTTCTGTGTTGTCAGGTAAACAGCAGACCCTTGAAAATATACAATTACAAATAAATGTTCATATTTATTGGAACAGTGATGGGTTTAACATATTAGGACAGTTATGGTTTTGTTTTCTGGATCCTTTCATGTTACACTGATAATTAGGTTAATAAAAATGACACTGCTGTGAAATGAGGGGAAATTTGTTTAATGTGACTGATGGTTCTGTTACTATAACAGGTAAAAGGATATACAACAAAAATATACAACGTATTTCTTACACACTATGTTTTGTACTCACATTAGACAATTCAAAGCAGCAGAGACCAAAATCCAGATTATACTATTGAAAAATCAAGCTCAGAGTACTACATTTCCCTTAATTCAACTTAATCCTCTCCCAGTCAGCCTTCAACATCTTTAAATAAGTAAGTAAAGTTTATTAATTAAGCGCTTTTCATAGACAGGCCGTCACAAAGCGCTGTACACAAAGATTAAAATAAACAGAAAGTTACGTCACAGAATTTTCAATATACACAATATTAAAGTTTAATAGTAAATAAAAATGTAAAATTTAAAAAGCGTTGATCAACAGAAGGCTTGTTTAAAAAGATACGTTTTAAATGCTTTTTAAAGGATTCCATAGAGTCAGCCAAACGTAGTTGTGGTGTAAACTGTTCCACAGACTGAAAGGCTCTGTCCTCTTTCAGACGTGTACGGGGAACAACCTCTTTAACAAACTCTGTTGTACAGGCAGCTTTCCTTGTTTGATGTCTCTAATCCCAACGTGGGACACCACTGAAACTTCCTGAACAGGAGTGGAGACACGGGGTGGGCAAGACCACCACAGTCTTAAGTTCTTGTTTTTTATTTTAGTGAACGGCTGCTTAAACAAAAAAGCTTATGCTGTGTTTCTATATGACAGTGATGCCTGTGTAAGCAAATTATGACAGTTATGGACAAAAAAAATGCAATTTGGTCTACACTAATTTGTAGTAAAGGAAAAGGACACAAACATCAGCTTGTGATGTAATAAACAGTCCAGGCCGGATCTTTTCTGTCACTAGCTGGGTCACTACTTATTACAATCCCTCTACAGTTAAATGTTTATTTATGATATTTTCATATCACCAAAAATGTTCCAATGTGTGAAAGAGTTACCACATTTCCTTTAATACTTAGTGTAATATGCTCTCATTCTTTTCCTCTCATGTTATAAAGCTTTGTCATGTGTGTAGCGAGTTTGGATGAAGCACCTTGTTCAGCATGGTCTCCTTTTCTCTTTGTGATTCTCACTGTATCTGTTGTTGTCCGTCTGTTCTCCTTCTCAGTTTCGGTCTCCGTCTCCTCTGCTGTTCTCAAGCCGAACGATGAGGCAACGCTTCAGTGTGAGGTGAAAGGTCAGCCCCAAGGATGTGAAGTGAAGTGGCAGAGTCCAAATGCAGATTCTCCCACAGATTCATCAACAGTTCAACTGAAACCTGTAACAAGCTCACATAACGGGGCCTGGCAGTGTATCGTCACCTGTGGCAACAATAAGTTTAGTCAGAGTCTGACCATCACAGTACAAGGTAATACACAGGCACTAGGAATGAAGACCTTTGTGTGCATATGTGGTCAAAGAAACATAAAGATGTGTGTTTTTGTTCTTCAGAGCCTCCAACTACAACAAAGTCGCCACCCAAACTGAATGGCAAGAGTGAGAAACCCTGCGGCACAAACTGTGGGTACAGTTTATCACGACTTCTGCTCACAGAGATCCTTCACTGAATGTGTATCTGACACTTTTAATGCTTCAATAATCTGTTTGGCTTTCAGGCGGTAACGATGATGCTTCACCGAGGCTGTTGGGGCTCGCCTGGTGGGTGTGGGTTGCCATTGGTGTTGGCTGCCTGGTTGCGATTCTCCTGATGGTTTGCGTCATAGTCTTGTGTGTGAGAGTCAAAAGAAGGAAGGTGAGTGAGGAGATCCATTCATCACATCTTTATGTGGTGCTGTGATGACTGAAGATGAAACAAAGAAGAATGGCTCTCTGTAGCAAACAAAAAATGCATTTGTTTTCTTCTCTTGTTTTTTATAGAAGAGATTTCTGAAGATGAAGGGCCAACAACGACCCAGGCATAAGAAATACTGCCAGTGTGACCAGTAAATGTTCTTATTTTACTCCAGTCTCATAAAAAAAATCCCCTTTTACCCCCACTTCAGCGATCTCTCTTCACTTTACAGATGCTTTCTAATAGACTCTATTCACTTTATACGAATGACTGTTTGACCTTCATTTTCACAGTGGCTTTTACCGAGTGCTCCATTATTATGTTGTAATTAGTGTGAAAACTTCTCCTCTTTGCTCTCTTTATCACAGCCCAACAGCTGCAGCAAAACCGAAGCAAGGACGCCGGAGAGAGAAGCCATCAGCCCTCCCTCTGCACCCCGCCTAATGGAGTGACATGAAAGGCAGATTGAAAGGAGGGGAGATGCAGGAGAATAAAGAGTGAAAGAGAGGAGGGGCAAGGAGGAATAGATGGAGATAAGGAGTGAGTGATGGAGAACCCCAGTGCGGACACGGCGTGAATGTAAATTAGGCTTTTAATGCAAATAAAAATTCAATGTAATGATGTAGGAACTTTTTGTGTAGGCGTTCTTTCTGCAAGTATAATTCCCGTCTGAACACTGTTTGTCCTAAACATTTCACCCCTCCACCCCACCTCCACCCCCCTCCATCCACCCACCGGATGTCCTTGGACTCTCCTCCCAAATCCTGTCATCTGACTCCCCACGCTCACCTGCATGTCTCCAGTCAGTGAGCCGTGACATCCTCGGCTGTTTTCTTTGTCAGATTGTCAATCTTCCTCCAAGCGTTGTTGCTTCTTTTTTATTTTTGTTTTTTTTTGGCCTGTCTGCCTTTTAAGCACAATTGTAACTAAAGATCTGCACTCGTTTTGCCTCAACATTTATACGTCATTTTAAATGTAACGCATTTATCGAGCTGATTAAAGAGAATGTCTTTCTTGTGTTTTTCTGCTCATATGTAAGATATTTCTTTTCTTCTTGTATTGCTTTAAAATCAAATGTTTATTTTTTCCATTCAATAAACTTTTACTTGACGGCAACATTTGCTCATTTATTTCTATCTGCATGTCACAATCACAGGGTCACATAACACCGTCAGACTGCAAATTCGCTGCAAATCCTCAGTGTTAAGTAACAAAATAATTAAAATACTATAGTTTAAAACTTTTACACCCTTGTTCTTTTGCACTTCTCTGCTTTAGACCATGCCTACACTGGTTTCAAAGCTCACGAATTCCCTAAAACTGGTGCAATACCATGCAGCTGTTGACACCAGAGCAGCACTTCATGATATGGAATAAACAGTAAACACCTGTTTACCTCAATAACACGACCACCCGTGGCATGCATACCTGCTCATAAATATGCACAAGTGAAGTATTTTCAATCTTTTATATGAGTTAAGAAAAGCCCTGTTTTGTGCACTAAGTTGAGCTTATCAAACCTCTAAAAGTGTCCTCCAGGTTTGTCCCTCAACTTGTAATCTAGTCTGTAAAATGTATTAAGTGCATAACAGAGGGGGTGAGATCATAGTGAACGCTGACTTCCTGTGTGTGTGTGTGTGTGTTTGAAAAGGCACCTGCAGTGCACACAGCCTACCAAGTGTCAAAGCTGAACTCATAGCTGTACTGAGAAGATCCCATGTAAGTACTCTGTAATACTTTGTATGTATACTTTAGTGTTTTACGTGATAGTAGCAGGTTTTAAAAGCTTTTCTTCAAGGGAGATGATACTTTAATCAGGATAACAACATGTCAAGGGCTCGAATCATAACTACATGCTGACAAATGTCAGAGACGCTGCGAAAGATCCACTCTGATAGACGCAAAGGGGCACGTAGGGTCAAGATTCAAATGTGGTCCCAACAGAGGCCGCTTTTAAAAGTTTTTTGACTGATTTGTCTTGAATTTGATCTGCTCGTGTTTGTGTTTGTTGCCTGAAAAACTGGCACAATTATTTTCATATATATTTATATCATTAGAAGAAAGTGACGATCCACAGTTCGTAGCCAGCGTTCAGTGTGTCTGACTGTCAACACATGAATTGAATTAAATTCGTCAACACTGAAAGATTTATGGTTGTTTTATCATCAGACTTAAGCAATTCTCAAATGAGCCGGACCTGATCTGTAGATTTTACCCTCTATGGGACGTCTTTCAGCCTTCATTAGTCTCTCTGATGTGCTTAAACCTAATGACAACCCTGAGGAGGATTTCAAAATGTCACATCAGAAATGCCTAAAATAGAATTTTCTGCTCTGCAGTCTCTTTAAACGTAAAGATCAAAATTTATGCAATAACAGCAGCGCCAGCAACACATTGTTGATTTTGCAATAAGATGCTAAATTTGTCCTGATCTTACGCAATCAGGACATAAACTAATTTTAATTTTTTTGAAAAAATGTGAAGAAAGTTACAATATTCTTAACAGTTTAAAATCAGGCAGGTTTGCTTGAATGTTAAGTTTAGTGTGTGTGTTGTTCCTCTAAAATATGATAGTGCTAGCTTTGCTGAGGGCCTTGTGCCATGCAGAACGCTTAATTTTGTAGGTAAATAGCAACGTTAATCAAAAAGCTTCAAATACCTTCAAATATTTTTAACACATTTGGTAAAGTGTTTCTTTTACGGCATTTATAAATTACTAAAACACACTGTAGCAAAGTATTTCTCTTTTTAAGTATATAACATTAAAAATGTTTTCACAAGTTAAAACTTCTGCCTTAAAACAGCCTTAAAAAGTCGAAAAAAATCTCACAGCTTATCTTATTTTTATATTTTTGGCACTGATAGTGTCGACAGTAATGTACTGCTTTTATTTAGTTCAGGTAAATAAGACCTGTAGCGTTCCCACTTACAGCTGAGTGTGGATCGCACCTCATCTGCTGAGTTTTCGTTAACAAACAAGTAACTCTGAGAAGCTTCCAGCGTGCGTACTATCTTTAGAAATACAATGTCAGAAGATGCCAAAAAATTTACTTATAGCAGGGTTAGTTCAAATGCTACGTGTGGTGGGCAACAAATGATTGTAATATAATGAAAAAATTGCTTGTTTAACGCAAATCTCCTTGTAAACTGTAACACTGAGCATAGTTCAGCTGTTATACTGAGGAAATTAACTTTAGATCACACTAAGTGGTAAAATCTCATATTTGCTTTAAACTCTAAACTCAGAGGCATTACACAGGTATCCAAACTAGGTTACCTTCAGAAAATAAAAGTTTTGACCTCTCGTTAAAGACAGGTGGCGCGTACGGTGGTTACATCAATGACGGCCTTGTTTTATTGAATGGTCCCAAAGAGTCGTGAAGCAGTGAGCCTGCGTGGCTTTGGGGTCCTACTGGTTTTGTTTTAGGAGGACCCTGAAACTGAAAATGCTTCCTATGAAAACTGCCAATATAAAATAAATGAAAAAATAAATAAATGAATGAATGAAATGAAATTTACCAAGTGCTGTACTCTCACTCGAATATAAAATATAATAAGTGTAGGATTAAACTGGCTCAAATTTTTTGATTAATATTACAAAAATGGGCAATAATTTAGTGTTAGAGATATCTCACTTGAGATTATAGTGCTTCTTTTCTCATCTCTGAGCATTATATCAGGATAACAGTCTAGATTTCACTAATCCGTGGCTCATAGTGTTTTAAATTTTACTCATGATAAGTACCATTAAAATTAGATCTAGCAAACATGGCAAAGTGGCTGCAGACGCACAAAGATCTGGTGTAAAATACTAAAAAATAAATTTACCTGGCTCTTTCTGCGCGAGCGCTTTAATAGATCGCCTCCTTTCAGCTTCTCCATGTTTTATCTACTGCCAGAGCTTAAAAGGAGTCATATAACTCACAATTTTAAAAATGATATTACAAAATGGTAACAAATTAAAGGAAAATCCTGAAAAGCCCCGACCCTGCCAGCGAAGCAATGCGATGCAGTGGCCCCTTTTTACTTTGAGGGGCTTGTCCCTCGAGAGCAAAGCGTCACTAGAAATCAAGCAACCAAAAAGTTGATTTGCATTTTATCCTTTCATGGAGCACTTCTATCCTGAAGGGAGCGGTCTGTTCCAGGATGGAAATGCCCCCGTCCAGAGGGCGCGAGGGGTCACTGAACGGTTTGAATATAAAACAATGTGCTACGGCCTCCCGAGACACGAGATTTTAACCCAGTATGAATGATTTTAGGCTGATGTACTGAACTGCTCTCCCAATCAAATGAGAGAATATCTTGGAAAAGAGTTGCGAGCATCCCCCCCAGCAGAGTCTCAAAGATTTAACGCAAATATTGTAGAAAAGTGCACCCAAGCTGTTCAGGCGGCACGTTGCGGCCCAACTTCTAACTAAGACACTTGCTGGTTTTCACATATCTGTATGATGTTACTTCTGCTGCGTGTGCACATTTTATGTTCCAGTTTGCTCTAAAACTAAATGTTTTGTGACAGAAATTAAATTTGGTAACATACATGTCGGATAAACTCCATCAGTGGCCAACCAGCACAGCGCTGCAGCACAGTCTGAAACAGAAGCGCTACCTTGAGCTTAAAGTGTTGACTGTTTGTTTTGTTTTTTTACACCAAAATGTTAACGTACAGCTGAATGCTGCACCTCACAGGTGTCAGCAGGCACTTCTTACTTGCTGAACTGTCTTCTTGCCTTTCTCGTTTCGAGGGTAGTCTGTTTTCAGTTTGCTCAGTAGGATTGAGGTTGGTTGGCTGATTTGGCCTGTGAATGTCGATCACATGTCCCCGGGTTCTTGGTTGTTTCAGCTTCATGCTCCGGATGCTATTCCTACAATTCAAAGGACTGAATTGTTTATCTCTGTTTATCCAGGAACACCCATAAAGCTGTTCAGAGCAGTTCAAAGCCATTTATTGTTTATTACTGACTAACTAAAGTGCTGCTGATTTACTCTTTTTGTTGCATATCATCGTGAAGAGTCATTAAATGTACTTGTTTCTTCTTCTTGGACTTTAGCAGTGAGCAAAAAGTCTCCTAGAGGCACACACTGTATGTATTTTGATGTTCTCTGTAGGCGATTACTGAGATGTGTTTCCCTTACCCTGTTATGAAAATATAACCTGTCTACACTGGAGGTGTTCTCATATGAGACATTAGGATTCCCTTTTCATGGGACTGCATTAGTCAGTTCTCTTTTTCACTGTATTACCCAAATGTGCACACTCATAGACACAAACATGCAGTCATACAAAGTGAAACTGCAATTTCTGAACCAGGGTGTGTCCCTCCTTCTGCTAGTTCCATTTGTCTTGTCATTCCATCGCTACAAACCATCAGGAGCCAAATTCAGGTCAGCAAATCAAATTTTTTACTTCTTGATATCAGCAGGTTAGAAATGTCACTGTTAAAGGACATTGTTGCGATACATGTATTTATTGTTTGTGTAACCTCCATAAACAGCATATTACTGTAAAATTACGCTTATGTGAAAAAAGGAAGTGGACCGTTTTCCCATTCTGAACTTTTATGTATCAGGACATAATAAAATATCATCTGATCCTCAGCAGGGATCTGCAGGCAACAGGCAACCACATCCTGTCCTACTGTCAGGCCAGTAGAGTTAAAGAAATGTGCATACCATAACAGCAGCTGTATGGCCGCATACCTGTGAGGTTGTTGTAAGGTAGTGTTGCATCTGTTAGTATCAGAGTAACAGTCTACTTCCAAAACTTCTCTGCAGTAAACTATAAAACACAAATATGTGATGCTATAAGGTCGCTTATAGCATCACATATTTGTGATGCTATAAGCGATCACAAATATGTGATGTCGTGCGACACTGGGTCGCACGACCCTTAAAGATTAAAAAAACAACAACATGTGATTAAACTCTTTCATTGTTTAGTTAACAAAAACTAGATGAAAAAGCAGAAACTGTGTAAAATAGAAGATTCGGGAGCTTGCAGAACAACCTTTAACAATAATAATTTTCTGTATGACTTTATCAGTGTCTCACATCATGTTGGCCCACTTTTCTTTGCATTTTTACTTTAGTTCATTGAGGTTTGTAGGCATTCATTTGTGCATAACTCTCTTCAGGTCCCAACACATCATTTCAGTCCGGTTGAGAGCTGGATTTTTCCTGGGCCATTGCAACATCTCGATTTTTGACTTTTGATTTGCTGCTGTGCTTGCGATCGTTGTTCTGTTGCATGACTTAGCCGTCAGACAGATTGCTTCACATTTCTAAAAGTGTTTCGTATAAAGTTAACTGTCAGCTCAGGACAGTGACAGCAGAACAAACATAAATCATTACTCCTGATTGTGCTTGACAGTTGAGGTGTTTGTGCTGATAAGCTGTGGTTCATTTTTCTGAGCGTTATGGCCAAACTTCTCTATTTTAGCTCGATCTGTCTAAAAGCAGTCGTGTGGTTTGTTCAGATGCAAAGCCATGCTGCCATGTTCTTTTTAGACAGTGTTTCTTCTGGCAACTCTTCCGAACAGGATGTACTTGTTCAGTCTTTTTCTGAATGTATTGTCATGAACTTTTACATCTAATAAACTGAGGCCTGTAGAGTCTGAGATGTAGCTCTTGGGTTTTCGGCACGTTCTCTGAGCATTGCTCAGTCTGACCTTGGTGTGAATTTGCTGGGACGTCCACTGAAGATTAGCAGCTGTCTTAAATGTTTTCCACTGATGAACAATCTTTCTCGGTGTAGAATAATAAACTTCACAATGTTAGGAAATGGCCTTAAAGCATTTATAGCATTTACATATAGCAGTTAGTTAGATTACCAGACCGTTGATATCTTTCTTGTTGTTAACACAAACCTGAATGCTCCAGACCTGTAGCCTGTTAAAACAGTTAACATGATTAATTAATGAAGTGCATTTGATTATCAGCACCAGGCTGCTACTTACCACTTAATTCCTATGATGAAGGAATTAAGTGGTGGCTCCCACATAGCAAGCAGGTCTGGCCCGGATCTGGTATCAAGCCGTCACTGCTGGCTGACTTCTGGCATGGTAAGTGGTATGTCATCCATATATGGGTCAGGCTTGGCGTAGATGGCACTGACTATGTGATGGCATGCCACATCTGGCTCGATTATGTTTTTGGTTATGTGGCCCAGGATCATAGAAAAGAGATCTGGCCCGACTGGTGTCATGGCAGGGTGTATGTCAACCAGATGTGGGCCAGGTCTGCCAATCATGACATAATTTATGTTCCTATTTTCCTATTTTAGTTAGAAGACCCAAATGCCATGTTGCAATACTATACTGCTATGGTAGCCAACGTTTCAAATGCAGGTTTGACAGGTTTGTGAGTGTACACTTTATCCAAAACCTAGAGACGGTTTACTCATGTTTATCACAGGGTGGCTGTAGCTCAGGAGGTAGATCAGAAGGTTAGTGGTTCGATCCCTGTTTCCTCCAGTCTGCATATCAAGAGTGTGAATGTGTATGAATGTAGTTAGGAAGCACTCAGTTAAGAGAAAGTGTGTGAATGTGTCATGTTGTATAGAGCACTTTGAGTAATCTGGGAGAGTAGAGGAGCGCTATATAAGAATCAGTCCATTCACTGTCTGAACAGAGTTTCCTCATGTTACTTTTGCACTATTATGTTCCGGCACATGTTGTTATTACACGGCTTGATTAAGGTACACATTAGGCTGACATCTAGGGCCAGAGCTGAAACTGTTCTGGGGCAGCACAGGCCGTCATTCTTTGCGGTATGTGAGCCATGTGTAAGCACATTGTGTGGTCCAGATCCGAGCCATACCAATTTTGCTATGTTGGCTGTAGCTCAGGAGATAAAGCAGGTCATCTACTTTTTGGAAGTTGGATCCCTTTTGATTCTCTCCCTGCTCCAATTTGTATGCCAGTAAGTTAACAGGCTTGTAGAAGTAGAAACAAGCGCTTGTCTGTGAATGGGTGAATGGGGCAAAATGTATAAGCGCTTTGAGTCCTTGAGTAGAAAAGTGCTATATAAGAAACGGATGTGTTTAATTATTCATAAACTTCTTCTTAACTTTTAACGTTTACTAAATAAATAATGACACAATATGTCATGTCACATGTTGCTGTTCATTGGAGGTTGTATTTAAATAATGTTAAGTACTGCTAAGAATCAGATCTCTCTTATTATGTGTGATACATTAAAACTTTAGAGATCAAAGAGGGTGTTTTTATCTTTTCCACATGACTGTAGCAGCATCTCCTCGCTCGGGCACCCCGAGTTTAGTTTCTTGGTTTTGTCATACTATGACAAGATATCGGCTCTGTAGAAGTTCCCCTTTTTCTTCCACAACATGGTTAGGGGAATGCTTTGGTATTTAACTTCAGAGCATCTACCCCGAAAGTGAGCACAACTGAACCCTACAGGAGTCTCGTTGATGGTGGTAAAGCCTCAACACGTAATAGCTTAAAATAACCACCATAACATTTCTGAATTAATACTCTGAACACCAAAGAAAAAGGAATTATATATAACGTACTTTTTACAGTTTACAGTAGCTTCCTGTTAATATTTTTTTGTACAAAGGAATTGGCACAAACTACAGCGCAAAACTCTGTAAACTGTCCTTGATTTCAGCTCCAGTTTGTTAGATTGAAGTATTCGGAGAGGGGTTTTTTTTGCAAACGTACGTGCATACGTAATGACCCTGACACAAGTGCCAATGTAGCCACCATCATTACAAATTTGTTAAATGCCAAACAGCAGCAGATTGTTGCAAAAAACACCAAAAAAACACCAAAACAAAACAGTTGCAATAGTAAGCAGGATGATGTGTGAGCTTTCAGAGCAGGGAGAGGCAGCACACAGCAGCCAGCTGTAACCCCACTGCAGGTGCACTCCTTTTTTAAAAACTGAATTTCCTGATTATTTTTGAAATGATCGTGTGCTGGGTGATTTCCCTGCAGTAAACTCCCCTCGTGTTTCACTTCCACGCAGGTTTTAGTGTCAGAGCAGCTTTTCATGACTGGAATCGCTGTTAAAGCAACCTGCAGAGGGTGATCGGTCAGTGACCGGTCGCAGGCTAAAATCCTGTGTTTTCTTGTTTGTTAAAGTTGTCCTCTCATAGGTGGCGTCTCAGCTGCTCCTCTTCGTCTTGCTGTGTGTTGTTGGCTTTTAAAACTAAAGAAGTGAAAGTGTTGTTAGTAGGCAAAGGGTAACATGCAGTGAATCAGGAAATGAAGCATTATGGTTAAATTATGGCCGGCTTTTTAAATGCTCTTCAGCTCTGTTTGTGTAACAAATGTTTTCTGGTTTTCCTGTTTCAGTAGGTTCATATTAATAGAAACTCTTTCACTGTGCACCTGTACTGGCTGTCTAATACAGCTCTAATGTAAGAGATTGTCTTCATTCTTAAAAGACGTCCTAAAGTTGTGACAAATAACGCAGGTACCATTAAGTCTTTCCCTTTTTGTGTTTCTCTGTCAGTGTTTTCTAACATTTAATGATTGCAGCAGACATGAAGGGGGGGGGGATTTCGTGCTAAAAAGAGTGTCACTTAATTTGACTACCCACATGGAAAAGAAATAGAAAGTGCTTAGAGCGAAATGTTTATGTTTCATGTTCAGGAGATTGACTCTTTGACGTTTTCCTTATACAGTCGTAAGATATTTAGAGTGAACTGAGTAAACATTGTTTTGTGAGGTAGAAATTAGTAGATAATAATATGAGAGATGACCCACTCAGTCACAGTGAATTATCTCTTTATTTCTCCACATTTTGTAACAAGACTTTGTACAGAACGACATCAGCTGAGTAAGTTAAGCCTCTTTTACCTTATAGAACCGGGAAACTGTGTCTTCTACCAAGTATGTGTGTGTTTTGCTTGTAGTTTGCTACTAAATAACTGTTTGCGAAAAATCAGCAGCAGCCCAGCGAGTGGAAAACTTAACGACAAATGCATCTTTACATTTCTCACTTCCGAATTAATGATGTTTACATTCACATCTTCCAAAAGTCACACTGGCTTCATATTGCCTGTGTTTTATTGTGCGTATTTGCGCATCAGATGTTTTATTAAATTTGTCACAGATACTTTTTAAACATCAGTCTGCAAACTTTGGACTCGTACCGCAGGTCATGATCATCATTATCAAAGGCAATATAAACACTTTTTCTATTTCTATTTCTTTTAGTTTACCTTTAACTTTGAAGATGATTTTTGCCCATTAAAAAATCTGCCTCTCCTGTTGCCTCTGAAGCGGCATTAGGAAGCAGGCTCCTCAAAATCAACGCCGCAAGGCTGAGCCTGCAGCGAACAAAAAACCTGCACAAATGCACATGTGAGGCATATTTTTAAAATGATTTGATTATTTAATCTAATGGCAGCTTAGTGTGTTTTTTAGCTATTGGGCAGATGTAGCAAAGGAACATCACTGAACTCTTCCTGACACTTTGAATGTGGCCGTCTGTACAATGAGTGGCAACATGTGAGTAGTGGAATAGTGTTTTTGTGCCTAACGTTTATGCAATTAAAATGCATTTAGTTCTTATTTGAATGCATGTTGATGGAAAAAAAATTGCAAAACATTTCCATAATTTCCGGATATAAACTGTAGGATGTACAGAAAAACATTACTGACTGAAAACTGAATTTTGTTTGTGTCATTGTTTTGAGAAATGCTCTAAAACTGACATCAAATGTTTTTTGTTTCCATTTTGTTTATTCATTTATTACAATAAGCGAATAATCATATTATCTCAATTACTTACAGGAATGCAGTAACGTGCTTCAGCTACGCTCAGCGCATATGCTGCACACACGTCTGTAGGCGCTGTGGAAATATACAGCAGTGTTTCCACTGCAAACAAACGTCATCATTAACCTCATCATCTTAATCACAGATTTATAGTAGCAGTCGTGTGCAGTCCATATGAATTAGAAAATCTACATGAACTGTGGCAAAATCTACATTTTCCTTTTGATAAAAACGATCATCCAGCGGCCCACAAACCAAAAATAACTTACAGATACTGATGATGGAGGTTTTAGCGATGAGTGGGAGAGACAGTAAACTTTTCTGTCTTTGCGACTGTTTCACAAGTTTGAGGTTTCAAAGAAGCTTGAATGAAGTTCCCCTCATGATGAAACACACTAAATGTTTTCAGGCACTGAGGGAGAATGTCACTTGTTTCTGATTCTTAACATCTTTTCCACTGACATTTTGTTTATTTATGAAACACAAAAACAGCCACAGACTCTTAAACTTCCAGCACACACCCAGCACCTTCAGCACATCCTCCCGTCTTTGGCTAAATCGCACGCCATAAGTCTAACCTGTAATTTTATCAAATACAATAAAACCAGCGCAAGTCAGAGACAGGAAATAGAGATCGATTGCCGAGGGAAACCCTCTGTAGGAGAGATTGGAGGCTGAGGAAGCATGAGAGGCATATGAAAAAAGTGAATCACCCATCTTTCTTGCTTGTGGCCCACACTTTGTCTTTTTCTTTTTCAGTAATGACACAGTGTGGTGCACACCCCCTCGTTAGGTGTGTGTGACTAATGAGGGAGTCCTCACTTTCAAGGTGTTTCCATCAAAATCACAGCTCATAAACAAATATGCATCCACCGAGGAAAGAAAGGGGTGTCGCGCTGATCGCGGGCTTTGCAGCCGCTTTTATATCCGAGTAATCTGAAAGGAGCTCCATTTAAAAGCTCATTTCATTTAGGCCTGTAAGCAAACGTTTGGCTGAGGCAGCACAGACGTGAAGGTTTTGCTTTACGAGTGAACAAAAGCTTGTTTCATTTCGAGCTCAGAAGGAACAGAAGCAGGTGTGAGCCCTTCATGAAGGCAGTACAGAGGCAGGCAGAGAAACCTCAGAGAGACACATGAGACGTGTGTGAGATGTTTGTTTTGTCCTTGTTGTGGTTCCTGTATCTAAACCACCTCAGCAGCATGTTTCTGCAGCACCAGTCTGATCCCTGTAGCCTTCATTAGGTGTGATGGAAGAGATCATCTGATTTCTTGAATGAAAAATAAGCGATTAGCTTCTATTTCAGCAGAATAAACAGCCAAACTGGTATAGTCAGTGCATCTGTGTCAAACATGCTGCTGAGCCTCTCAGGCCTGCCTTCAAAGTGTAGTACTTCACTGGTATTGTGCCCAAATTTTAAGCAGTTTTGATTCAATTTAATGTAATCTTCCAGTCACAGGATCTCTCATGTTTTCTGAGGACATCAAAGATGCTCTAATTTTTGTAATTAGTTTGCAGTTTAATGTTTTATCTAGCACATCAGCACAGCTGCCATAGCTGTAAGGCAATACTGTACTCACCCATACAGCTCGTGTGTACAACTTCTGAGAAGCTGAGAAGCTGACAACAGTGAGAAAACACAGAAATCTACAGATGTTGTTGAGTCGAGCGCAGATGTGACTCGGCTGCATTTTAGGAGTGCAAATAAGAACAAGCAGATGATCAGCTCCCTCACAGGTGGACAGTTACTATTATTAAGTAATAAAGCAATGAGTAATCAGAGTGCCGTACAGAGAGAAAAGTGAAATGTGCAGAGAATCTGAAATCTTAAGCTCAAAATTATGATACCGATCCCCAACAAGAGTCATCTGTGGGACTCTTTATATCACTTTTCAGGTCAAGAAGGGAGATTGAGGGAAAGGTGTTGTTATATTTCTCCCGGACTGCCCGAACTCTGCAAGCTATACGTATAAATAAATTTTAGTGGCATGGCAGATTGACTGATGACGACCGATTGCCTTCATGTCAAAGAAAAGAAGAATATCGCCTCTACCATGAATTTGATCACACTCTGGTAAAATGAACTGGATTGATGCTGCGTGCCTTTTTTTAAATGAACAAAGTAGTTTGCTGATAATTACATTTAGCACAGTTACATTTACAGACTAATGTTGGCCGTCATAGACCTCAGTCTGGTCAACCTTTTATTCACGTGTTTGTCTGTTAACCAAGGGTCCCAGATATTTTAGCAACTAAAGTGACCCCTTTATACTTTATACAACAAAACCTAATTTACATGGCTCTATTTGTGTTTATTCTAATGTAATCAGCAACGGTTTTAAATCATTTTGATGTTACCCAACTCAAACGCTTTAGCTATATTTCATCGTCATCGGGCACCGAGTATGTGCTCGACTTTTGCAGATTTGGTTCTCTGAGTCTGTTAGCTACGCTCACTGTAAAACATTGTAATGCAGCGATTCCAAGTAAAAACATTTAAATAAAACAAACCAGAAACATTTCCATCATCATACATGACCCCACACAACTTTCCATTATCCCTGACACACCATTGTTCCAATTCCTGTAATCTATGAAAAAATATGAGTGAAGTAGACCGATGAATTCATGGTAGGAAATGTTTTCATGATTAAAGATTAAAGACAAATATTTCTACACCGCTAACGTCATAAACGAGTCCACGCGGTCATTTGAAGTTAAAACTCGCAAACCCAGCATTGTTCTGATGAAGTTCGATCAGTTTTTCTGTTTAATACAAATTTGCTGGTAAGACATAAAGAAACGGGAATTATGTAAGACGGAAACATTCAATAAAAAACTATTGATCGCTTTCACCCGCGCTGACCGTTTGGCGGGTCTTTTCTTGTCAAACGCACAAAGGGAAGATTTTCTTTACTCGACAAATCTTTACATTTCAGTACAGTTTGTTTTATTAAAATCAGTTCATCGAATCTTAGATTGAAAGGAAATTTCAATTTACTGCTAGTTACCGCCAAATAACATGACACAGTGGTTTTTATTTTGATGAATGTTTTCCTCGATGCTGTAGCTTCGGCGGAGCTCCGTAACAAGCACAAACAGATTATATACATCGAAAAATGAGTAACATTTAAGCTACTCAGCAACAACTGAAGAAGACATATTGTGAACATTTATTCTGGCGGGTATGTTTGTACGATTGTGATTTCAGCACCTTTACACGCGCGGCTGGTTGGACTTATAAATTTCACAAAGTAATTGTGTTTGTTGACTTTATTCTACTTTAACATCCATTCATCTTGTTCTGAACTTTAAAACTTAGGCCGTGATTATTGGTTGATTGATGATTCGCTCGCCGTGTTCAGACAGCAATATTTGTTTGCTTTCTGGAAGAAATCTAAACATGTCAAAGATGGGGAAAAATGAACGATAAGGGCAATTTTAAAGTGCGAAGAGGTTCTGAAAAGCACTGGTCATGGAAGTGAGAGCGAGACCTTACAGAAGAGACGCTGCACTGCACCGTCGTCGATAGACTTGAAGATTTTAAGTCCATGAAGTCTGTTATTCCGTCATATATAAATTAATCTCATATATGCCGCTCTCCCAGGAAAAAAAACATCCCTAAACTTTTTGCTTTTCTCATCCCGTTCTGCACTTTATCCGACTTTCTCTCCAGGAAATGTCGCATTTTTAATTTGCATCAGTCAACTGTTTTTGTGAAGATTGGTTCAGCAGTTCATGCTTGAATTCTGATACACTAATTATGTATCTAAATTGGTACAATTATAAGACCAGTGGAAAATTACAATAAATTAGTTTGTAAGCGGCTCATGTGCCGCTTAGAACGTGCTAAGGATAGATAATGAGTCCGGAGAGACCCTTCACAGAGTTTATGACATAAACAGCATCTCATACTTAATGAGCTAAGACATTTTACCCCATTAAGATTTGTTCTCTATTTGTTATTATAGCCACTGGACAGATTAAAAGTAAAAACAGAAACTCAAAAAAAATTTAATTTTACTGATTAAATGACGACATGATTACACTGCCAAAGCGATGCGTTTCAGTGTTTTGTGTATATGAATCTTAGATATTTTGTTTACTCTAAACAGTACCCAACGGTAAACAGTTTAAGGGGGTAGAAAAGTTTCGAAAACTGATCTTGAGTAGAGTTTAACAACCAATCAAAGGTCATTTTTCTGACTTTGGGTCTGATCAGCATCTGTGTGTGTGTCTTCCAGGCCAATCAGTGCTGAGGGAGGTGCAACGGCATTTAAAAAGAGGGCTCGTTTGATAAATATACAACACTTCCGACTGACTCCGGATCACTGAGCACAGAGGGACACTCTGCACTGAGCAGCCGCTGTAAGTATTGTGTAATTTTTCAGATTTTAACCTAATACACACATAATTCAGAACCACGGCACACGTTGTAAAGTTAATTTATACTAGAATTATCAGTATCACATTTTTTTTAAATAATAAGTTTGAAATATAAACATGTAAAGCCTCAACAGGCCCAGTGGAGCCAGAATATCACGCTGAGTTTTATGCAATTAGAGCTCCAAGGTAAGTTTTATAAATCGACAGCGCAGTGACGATCCTCTCCAGATATGAAAAAACTGAAAGAAAAACTAAATAATAAACTTTTTGGAGGATTTTAAAAACACACACATTAAACGTTGCCTGAAAATGTAATTTCAGATCGTATTATTAAAAATGTTAAAATGCTAATCCATTTCTTGTATTTCTTTTTTCTTACATTTAACTAAAACATATAATCGTTTAAGCGCTGAGCAACTGACCCGTACAAAACAGATGACCGCTGAGCAAAAGATGTATGTGTAATTTTCAAATTATACATTTACAATAAAATAGGATATAAACATTTACACCGGTGGATTATTTTAGCTTGAACTAAATATGTTGACGTAGCATTAGCGATAGTTATTTTTTAAGTTACTCACAAATTCACGCTTTATGACACACAACTATTCCTGATTTTTCTGAAAAACAAACAATCTAACACTTTAATTTTTTCTTAAGCTTCATAAATAAAATATGTTTGAGGTGATGGTGAAAAAGATAAAGGAAACTTTTTGTCAAATTAATTTAAAGTCTGGCCAAAAAAAAAGAATAAATAAGACAAATGAAGATTAAAAAAAATGAGATGAATGAAATTAAATGAAATGCTGCTGTTAATCTGGTTTCTCTGTTCATTCAGCTCCCCTCCTTCATCTCTCTGCTGTGTCTGACCCTCATCCTCCCCTCCCCCCCATCTCTGTATTTGTTGTTGTAGCTCCCTCCTGACTGCAGATACGATCATGTTGGTTTCTGGGTTATACTTCCACAGGTGCGATGACTTTGAACGTCAGTTTGTCATCAGTTTCACTCCATCACCGATCTTCCCTCATTATTGTTTCTTACAAACTCTGATACAATTCATATTAAACACTATGCAGTTTCAGTCGAGTGAAATAGATTATATTGGAGCATAAATTCTCTGAGACATTCTCCCTCAACACAAAAACACCTCAGATTTTAATATTTCCTGTTGATTTTCTTCTTCTGGTAGCTGGCTCATCTATGAGCGCTAACAATTAGCTTTTTTAATTCAAGATTTTAAGAGTGAGACCCCTAGAGAGATGATTGCACTCTAAAGCTGTTACGAGAATTTTTATTTTTTATTTTTTCATGTGAATAATGAGGCTATTAGTAGGACAAAGGAGGACTTGGTGACTTTTATATTTATCCCAACACATTTATGCACATTTAGCCCATAAGGACATTGTGCATCATACGTGGAGCTGATTTTCCCTCCAATGGTGAAACTAGTGAAAACCTGTAATATTATTAAAGGTATTTGGGGGCACTTTACTGCACAGAGACATGTAGAGCCGGCGCCCGGGCTGGCCCAAACTAGAGACTCCGCAAACCTTTAATTTTACCGTAAGTTTAAATATCTATTAGCAGTTAAACCTTAAACAATAACTCAAAATAACTGGACACGAGCAGTTATTGTGTGTCTCCACATATTATATACAATAACGCATTAAATTTAGATTTAAAACAAATTCAAATTCAAATTCAAATTTTATTTGTCACGTACACAGTCATACACATTCGGTCGCCGATAAAAAAAACCTGTATTTAGGCGTAAAGTTCTGTTTTACTTCACTATTGAAGAATATTTTGATGAACAATTCTCTGATCTTCGTCTGTTTCACGAATAAAGAGCCCACAGCTTTATCCACGTCTCATAGAGAATCGTGTCATCACAGCATTGCCATTTTTCTTCAATCAAAATAATTTATTATTTTTGATCGATTTATGTTTTGATCTAAAGTGTTTAATCCAAAAAGGAAAAATCTGATGCAGAACTCAAGTCTTATCATTTAAAAGTCAAATAGTTCCTAAGATCTCTGGAAATTGTGGAGTGTTGCACAAATAAATCTGATTCGCTCAATCTGCTCATTCAAAATAAAAAGTCTTTAATGAACATCGGCTTATACATTAAAGAAATATTCATAATCTTACTTTAAAGCTGCTTCCCCTTCAAGAGTGTGTTTGTTGGAAGGGCACATAAATGCCCTCTTTTAACATTTTTTCAATATTAATTTATTTATCTTTTTACACAAACATACATTTAGAGTTTCTGTGTACAACCATAACACAGCGTACAGGCAAAGAGAAGAAAAACAGAGATAAGGGGTGAAACACAGAAAAAAAAAAGGAGAGAAACATCTACCTTAAACCACAGTCTAGGTGTGCTGCCGGTGCTGTGGTCTTTTTAAGCGTGGAGAGATCCGTCTTTCGTGGAACACAGGAGGAAGAGAGGGGGTGTGAGAGGCAGAAGAAGGGAGGACTGGGATAAGAATCTGCACCCTTCACTAAATCAAGTCCCACCACAAGCCAGCTTACGCTCTGAGCCTCTTCCCTCCAACATTTGTCTGCTTCTTTTCATCCAAAGCCCACCACAGGCCGCCTACTCTCAGCTCTCTGAACTACTTGTCTTTTATCTTCTCAAATCTCTCAAAATCTGAGACCACCACAAACCCCCCTTTGCTTCCTGTTGAATGATTTCACTTTGCAGCAGACTTCAATATACACAGGACGCTACAACTAAACTAAAGACTCATTTTTACTGAAATGCTTATTTTTCAACATCTACTTTTCTTCTTGTTTGTCACTAAATGATTAAATACAGTACGACATATTTACGATGTATTGCGGACCTGTTCAACAGCTCTGAAAGACCTTCAAGTTTCATTTACAGGTTACATAGAGAGTTATTTATTTATTGATTCGTATGCAGTGAAATACAACATCACTACTAAACACCCTCAAATCAATCGGTCAATGCATTTTTTTAAAGGATTGTATTGAGTTCAGGCAGCAAATCTCAGACAATTGAACAGTAAATTGGATTTGCCATATAAACTGAAGAAGCAGGCTGATGTGGAATTTAATTCCATGGAGATTTTCTTTATGGTTTTCTTCTGTGTTGTATCTGTTTCAAAGAACTACATACATTTGTGATCATATAATATATAACAATTATACCTCGGGCTTTCTGATGTAAAGAAAGTAATACATTTCTTGAATGTTGTTCTGCTCTTTTAAGAAAGTAGCAAATAATCAGGCTTGAAGTCTTAATCAAAAAAGTTAACATTTGAAAGAAGCTATAAAAATAAAGCTTATAGTTACTATAAAAATCTATAAACTGTATTTTTATTATATTTTCCAGACATATAACAAGGATGAAGAACTTCATTCAGTCCCTTCTCCTTCTTATCGCTGTGATTGTGTCAACTACCGGTAAGACGCCCTGACTGTAGACTTATTTATTTTCATTTGGAAACTGGACTGTTTGATATTCCGTATTAACACATAACATCCTTCTCATCCTTGTAGGTGCTCAGAAAGAGATTTATGCTAAGGAGGGACAGGATATTACCTTGGAGCCAACATCCTATCCAGCAAACTCTTATGTGTACTGGTATTTTGAAAAACAGGATGGTCATCAACTTGCCTGGCTTAACCCCTTAGGCGGAAAGGGATTCAGTAATGGTAAACCATATATTTATGTATATATTATTTATTTATTGTTACTGAGCAGGGAAATACAGGTAAATAAAAAAATATTTTTAACAATAACTTTCTGCCTTGTAGATGAGAAGTGGAAAAACAGGTTGTCCTTAACTGGTGCCTCGCTGGTCATAAAGGCTTTGCAGGAAGACCTCTTTGGGACTTTTGTCTGTAAAATCAGTGACTCGATCACTGTATTTAAAGTCATTCAAATCAATGGTAAGAGCAAACATAAGGTCACATGATTAGTGTGACCTAAGTCAGTTGATCAGTTTCACATAAAAGTTTAATTAATGGTTATTAAAGTTTAAACCACTGTATTTACATATCTGCATCATATTCAACAGTCTTACACAAGTTGTTCAAATATAGCGCATGTTTTTAATTTGTGTCCTGAGATGTTTGATGTAAGAGCAGTTTAACTTATTAACTTCTTAACATGGCCTTTATGAATTCATTGGACATGACAATCTGTTTTTTTAAACTACGTATGTGAAAAAAGTTTATTTTAAAATGTAAAACATATCACTTCTATTCTGTTTCCTTTATTCTGCTTGTTTTCTGT
Organism: Copadichromis virginalis; assembly: GCF_057382275.1. Lineage (NCBI taxonomy): Eukaryota > Metazoa > Chordata > Actinopteri > Cichliformes > Cichlidae > Copadichromis > Copadichromis virginalis. The sequence goes on from NC_140628.1 coordinate 26,278,990, forward strand.
GCTAGTGATTGAGAAATCAGCCTCTCCTCTGTTGTCTGGCGAATATCTGAGTCTGACCTGCAGTCTGGGAAGTGTTCCTCAAAATACAGCTGAGATTTACTGGCTCAGTCCCCAGGGAAACAGAGAAGGAAACAAAGGAATAGTCTACATTCAAGCCAGAAGTGAACACAACGGCCAGTGGGACTGCGTAGTGAAAAAAAATGCCAATGAAAAGAAGTTCCCAGTTTCTGTTACAGTTGTGGGTGAGTTTCTGTGTGTTTGCATTTGTTTCGCAATTGTGTATCCTCATCTTTAAGATCAGGTTTCTAACAGTTTCTCCTCCTTTTTAGACCTCGCCCCTGTGCCTTCACATCAGTATACATCCACAGACTCGCCTCTCACCATCCCTTGTTCTTTAATTTCTCATGTTAGCTGGGAACAAGTGAAAAAAAAGGAGATTGAGGAAGTTCAGTGGCACTTTGCTCCTAAACTCTCCTCAGGCACCCTTTCTGACAATCCAGAGCAGCTCTTCTCCCTCGATCTGGAAAAACTTACCTGGAAGAAGGGTAAAGACAAAGGACTGTCTCCTGTATATAACATTAAAAACGGAAATCTGTCTTTGACCAAATCAAAGGCAACAGTAGAAGAAAGAGGGCGCTACACGTGCTCAATGAAATTTAAAGATGGCAGGACTCTGGAGACCACAGTAGACGTAGTGGTGTTGGAAAGTAAGTCACATTTTTTTGACAAGACCAGCTCTGTGTTGCACTCACCTCCGTTATATTTAGGGTTATTTTTTCTTTGTGACCGCTCTTGCTGCCTTCCTGCTCGGCCAGTATTTTCATTTCTCTGCTACTGAATTTATTTGCAAGTGTCCACAGTGTGACATGTTTCTAATTCACAAGCTCCTCTTGTTTTAATTGGCTGTATTAAGCATCCCCTCTGCCAGAACAGCGTGCTAACACAGTGAATCTTAATTGGACCGTGTGTTATGAGAATTTATGAAGTAAACTATGATTTCTCAGTTGCGGCTGAATGTTTTTTAAAGTAGAACCAGAAACAAATACAGATCTGATGTATTTACTCACAGGAAATTGCTCCTATAACACAATTTCTCTGGACTGTTCTCAAGCAAACCCACAACTCACATTATATTCAAATGATAAAAGCTATATTTAAATATTGATGTGAGATGTTGAATTTCTACAGCATTCACATGTGGAGGTTTGAAGCCAAACCTTTTGTTTTTTACAAGCTTTTATTTGGGAAAGAAATCAAAATGTCTTGTTTAGACATCATCGCTGCTTTCGTGGCCAAAGTTTTAGTCTGATTTCAGGAAAATGCCGTTACAGACAACTTCTTTGAAGCAATTTATTTTATAAAATGCATGTTTTTCATTTTATTTCTTTGTTCTTTCTCTTCTGCTTCGTCTCCAGTCATCGCCCACCCAAAAGCAGAGCTAATCTACGGTCAGCAGGTCAATCTGTCCTGCAGCACTGGTGACCAGCTGCCCAATGATATGAAGTTAAATTGGACTTCACCTAAAACGTCATCTTACATCTCTTACCCCACCCATATTACTGTCCCGGAAGTGGGCAAAGAAGATAACGGAAAGTGGGGGTGTGAGCTGTGGCAGGGCGGCAACAAGCTGACGTCAGATGAGATACTGCTTAAGATCGGTGAGCACGGGAAGTGAGACGAGCAGGAAGTGTGACATGGGCCTGACCTTGTGACCACAAAATTTTAAGACAGAAACTTCTTTTACATGATGTGTTCTTTCTATACTGTATACTGTTTGATGACTGTCTGTCTCTGTTGTGTACAGAACCCAGACTGAGTGTGTGGATGCTGGTGATCATTTGCAGCGCAGCAGTCATCCTTCTCCTCCTCCTCGTGCTCGCTTTCATCCACTACCGACGCAGAAAAGTACAGTTCAGCCATTCATATTCCTTTCTTTTCAATCACACTGAGTTATTAGTTCAGCTTTAAGAGTTACCCCTCTGTGTCTGCCTCTTTGTCACTCACATTAGCAGAAAACGAGACTCCTCAGGCATCAACTCTGCCAGTGCAAAAAGTACGTACTAACCATTTCCTGAACTGGTAAAATGGCTCCAAAGCCACATTTATAAGCATGCACACTTATTAGCACTAAAATCTGAATGACACTTTGAGCCATGAGATATTTTTTGAAGTACGAACATTACTTAAATAAGCATTTATGATTTGGCTTTTGTAGTTCTGCGTCAGTTTCCATAACTCAAACAGAAACCTGGGACTTTTTCTTTTTCAGCCCCAAACCAAAAGGATTTTACAGAACATGAAAGCTCACAGACCGGATCTTTAAGAAGAAACGGGAACACGCTGAATTTCTGATCTGATATGTTCTGATTTACCTGATTACCTGGATTTACATCTCTCATTTTGCCATACTGGAAAGTACAAAAGAGTTTTGTTGGATTGAGGATCAAACATATCAGGCAATCTGGACTGATTTTATGTATTTTGTGTATGATTATTACCGTCTGTGACTTTAAATCATTTACACTTTGAGTCTATCTGTAGACTAAATTTCCTGTACCCTTATGTATATTTTTGAGGAGGTCTGTAATGCTTTCAGATGTGTAGGTGCTTCTGTAAATTTACATGTGCAGCATATTATTTGTGTAAAGTTTATTGCTAAAAATGGAAAGATGAAAACTGTAATGTGTAAAAACATTAGCAGATGTTTTCAATAAAGCATCAAAATCTTTCTGAGTGATGTTCCTGTAGAGGTCCTCTTGGGCTAATTTAGCGGGATGGCATCCATCTGACAGATTCGTCGATACTGGAAGGAGCAGGGAACGTCGTACCAGTTTGTGATTCTGGGTGTCCACCACCGCACAGTCCTCTCCAGCTTCCCCAGCGGACGCGTTGTTATCCGGCTCAGACTTCAGTGTGTTCCAAAATCTTTACAACGCAGATGGAAGAAGATTAACATTACTTTCATTAATATTCTGCTGAAGTGGCATTTCACCTGCTAAGTTTGTGCACTGTTTTAACAGTTGTCTTGGAAGATGCATTACTTTTAAGTAATTCTTTATTCTTCAAGAGCCATCACCAGCTAAAGGACCTGTTTATTTACCGGATGGTTCCTTGTGCTTGTGCAGATTTCTAGTTGTGACTATAGTTAGTTTGAAGGATGGAGGAACTGATGCAAAACATGCCTACACCTACATACTAGTTGATGAATTGCTGTGAAGTTTTGCAAAAAAAAAAAAAAAAAAAAAAAGATCAAATTGACTTGTCCTCCAGCGCAACCATCAGGTTTTCAGGGAACTGCCGTAAAGGTTATTTAATAAATGTTTGTGCTTTGTACTTTTCATCATGTCTAATATGGTGATGTTCTCATGAAAACAGTGGTAGTTTTCTTCTTCGAACAGTTTTCTCATGGAAAAATGTCATGACGTAATGAGACATGCAATTATATTAAAACATCTATAAATCTAAACACCGTCTGTTGGAGGGAATTCATTTCACATACACCATAGGCTAGTCCAGAGACTTTAGCAACCTCTTCAGCATTATTAGTAATATGACACCTATAAAAATAAAAACACCCCACATTACTTAAACCAGTAATTATGTACTTGGTGCCAAGAAACCTTTGCTGTGTACAAAAGCCAGATTAACAGGCTGAAAATGCTCTTTAAGGACTTGGCGAGCTCTGTGAACCCATCTGGGTTGATTTTAATCGAAGCTGATCCTCAACTCTGCCTCGATCACCGTTTTCTCAAAAGAAGTACATTTATTGTTAAGTCTTTAGTGAACATGCATGAACCAAAACTCTGTGTAGGTGTCAAACTGTATGTTTCCTTTACAGCATATGAAACCTAAATAAAAGATGATGGCAACGTTACAGAAACACCCAGGCCTTCATTTTAAGTCTCTAAAGCATTCAGTGTGTAGGCAGGCAGGTGCTGCAGCTCCATGCAACAATGTTTGTCGTTAAACCAACGATAGGTTACTCGATGATTATTCAGACTAGCGTGTTCATTTATACATGTTTGCTTTAGGATTGTAAAGAAATGTCGTGTTTGTCATTTGTCATAATAATATAAATATTTGTTTAAAATTGTTTAACTAAGTAAATATGATTAAAGAGCAAAATGGTCAGAATTAGCATCAGCATTTTCATTTTGTTTTATAAACTGAAAATTAATAATTCATATTTTCAGCAATCGTTTTATCTTCATTTTTTGCGCAATCTGCACTACCAAACAGACTCTAATGTGATCCGTACATCTATCTAGAAGTGGCCAAAGGAGTCATTTAACTGACATAAACAACAATCACACAATTTTTTTTTTTTACTGTTTCCCAACTGCTTCTCTACCAACCATAGACTGTATATAAAAAATGGACACAGCCAGCATGGTGTCACCCACTGGTTTGCAAAGTCCTGCCATGAAACCTTGAGTTTAGCAATGACGATGAGCGACCCAAGGAGCACTGCAGCTCTTAAGGCAGCAGCGTATCAATCAGTAACTAGGCCTGAGCTAAACCACACTCTGGTTTGACACAGGCCTAATCCTCATTTTGACTACAATCTGATGTTATATTACAAAATGCATAATTTTGTGTTAAAATAACTATCAATTGAAACAATAAGGCATCAGGAAAGTGTTCATGAGTGATTTCTTTATTGACTTCCATACAGTCTGACTTCTTTCTGCATCTATATGAGGTGCCCCCTGCTGGCCATTTGAGAGAATGCAAGTTCCTGCATCCATGAGACAAAGCCTGTGTGGTCTTCACAGTAGGTGCAGACATCGCACTCGAGTTACAGTGAGGAAAAACTCATAAGTGAAACCCCAAAACTTTTTAGGGTTTTTTACACGAAAGCTATAGCAGCTGAATTAACCTGTTTTAACAAAGCATCAGATGGACATTTTTAAACTAATAGCTTTTACATATTTTTAAATGTCCACAAGCTTCAACATCACACAATCCACAGTGAGAACTATTTGTCTCTCTAACTGATGATCATTTGTAAACTGTATCTGTTAACAACCATCAGAAATGCTTTTTACTTTATTTTTTTACTTTTTTTTTTTTTGTTAGATCACCCACTTTTTGTATGATGATACCATCCTGAGAAGACCATTGAAATTTGAATCAATCAATTCATACTTACGAAACTTGAAGCGTTGAGTTGTCCACCCATTTCCAGTCTCCTCTGTTCTCAATGTCACTCAGCCCAAGCCAGTAGAATGGGTTAAATGTCCCAATCGTCCTGGCTTCTTTTTCAAGAGCGTCCTAAAAATAGGTACAGTCAAATTCTTTAGCACTTGTGAATTCCAAAGAAATAGATTTGAAACTTTTAAAGTACAAAGAAACTCTCACATACTCTTCTTTGGTGGTCAGGATGGCGAGATGTCCGCCTATATCCTTACATTTGAGCGTACTGTTAAGCCAACCGTCGGTATCATTGCTGAGGAAAAAGCAGTGATCCCCTATGTGAACCCACCCGTCAGGACACTCTGTGCAGTTGATCGCTGTAGGGTGACACGGGGACAGACAAATATACAAGTTAAACATTTATAGAAAGGTGCAGAACAAGAAACAAGCACTGAATTATCATTCATCTGCTGAACATTTGGTACCTGGAGCTGAACAGTTGTGTGCCAGGTCGGAGTATTGGTTACACATGTGTCTGAAGCGGTCCTTCAAAGACTCTAGTTTCAGCTTTAGAAAGGTCAGCTCTCCCTCTGTGTTGTTTGCGTCCTGAGCAGATTCAGCACTAGCAAACAGGCCGAGCACAACGCAGAGGATGGCGAGGCCTTTAATGCCCAAGGTGGCTGATGACAGACAGCAGACTCAGCATTAGCACACATGCAAACAGATCCGGACATACGAATATCTGGAGCTGCATCGGGGCTTCTTACCTTTCTTTTGGATAAGATGCATGTCAGCTGTCAGCTTGCAGGATATCGCAGTCTTTGGTGTCCTCTCTGTGCCCTTTTGATCTTTTATATAGCAGTTTGTGTGTCAAAGAGAAGGGAAAAGTACAGCTTGCACAAATCTTCCAGACAGATTGGACTCTTCATGGCTATCAAACCATGTAAACTCAGATGGTGCAATCTCTTGTAGCCAAACTAGTAATAACCTGCCATGTTGGATTGCACAAACAAACATTTGATGATGGGGAGCTGGCATGTAGGTTCAGTATTATTTACCAAAAACATGAGCAAAGTTCTCTTTCTGTCCCCAACTTTTTTAAAACTGGCAAAAATGGAGGACTGACTATGACTCAGCATTTACCAGCACTGCAAGTGTGTGTGTGTGCTGGTAAACATGTGCGTGTGTCCTTAAGGTTATTTGTATTCTCTCCATAAGCAGAACAGCTGTAACAATATCACCTCTTCACCACACACACACCAGATGCCCACTCTGTTCTTCCAGCACACTGTCAACATTTTTTCTGGTACATGTCCAAGTTATTTTTTTTCCTGGCACCTTATTCCCACAGACATTGTCAGCTCTTGTGCTTCATGAGGTTTTGTTATTCAAACCAAACTAATTAAAACAGAGAGGAGGGGTGTTTCATGTTTGTGTCTTATTCAGTGACTGCTGTGCTGAAATTTGTGGTTGCACATGACCAGAAATTCTTCTCTTCTGACTTCCTGTACTTTTCTCGCTGAGCCACAGCTTGGCTCTTCTTTTTTAAAACACGCTGTATCCGCCTGCTTTCCCATCACAACCTTGTCACAGCTCCAGTTCTAGTTCTTGTTGCTTTAATTAATGTCAGGAGGAGTTCAAGTACACACTGTATTTTTTCGGATCCTGTTAAAGAACACGTTCCCCCATTCTGACTCATCCGTAACGAATTTCCAGAATCGGTGGCTCAATCCAAACAGAGCCGAGGAAACTTCTGGGATTGCGCAAGATGGGGCTTGATGGCAAGATGTCCCACCAATGAGAAGCACACGGTGCCAAAAATGTGAGGAAAGAGCCTCCCTGTTTGGCTTAACAAATTCTCCTTTTTTACAAAACAGATGACACAGAAAAGCTTGAGTTATCTCGTGGAGGGCAAAGAGTAGTGTTGTGCAGTTCTCTGAGCAAATATATTTAACACTGCAACGTTCTTTGATTCAGGGGGACGTGCCTCAATAATTCAACCAGCAGGGACAAATTTAATTTTAAGGAGAAATATTGTTTCTCCAGACAAAAGATACCAAAACCTTTAGGGACCTGAAGAGGTAGCATATAGAAGGACAAAGTGGGGAAGAGGGTTGAGAAGGAAACTACAGACATGGAGCAGAGAGAAAACTACAGCAGCCTGCACGAGTTCACAGAGGAGCCCAGACCGGGAGCGAACAGGCTCGTCCCACAATACAGCGACGGTAATTTGTGTGAACAAACAGATGCGTGAGAGCCAGAGGTGGACTTGAGTACATTTACTTAATTGCTAAACTCAGCTATGATTTACATGGTACTAGACTACTATTTTGTACCCATGTTTTATACTGGATGCAGAATAAAATATGGATACAAAGTACTTACCGCCTGTATTTCACTTGACTTTATTAATGCTACTTTTTTATATATTATAGCAGAGTTTTTGTTACAAATGAATTCATATAAGTTGCTCATTACAGCTGCTGTGTGGTAAAGTTATTGTGTAGCTAGTGCTACCTTATTTTAGATTTTGCTGTTTTAACCTCCTGAGGCCCGAGCTATGTGTGATTAGCTGCTCCTGATAGTCTAGTCTAATAATGAAGCTTTACCCCAGATTATAAACTTGTTACTTTGCTACAAAGTTTTCTTATGCCTTGTTTTTTTAAATAGTATTTTCTCACAAGGGGATAGTGCCTTTATTTTTATTTTATTTTTTTCTTATTTTGCAGCATAAGACAATAAATTTAACATTGCTTAACAAAGCATGAAAAAACTGAGCACATTGAAATTTAAGGTGCAGAACAGCCATAAATGTGATGTCCTCACATGAGGTCGAAGGATCTCAGGAGGTTAAGACTATTTAAACACGTATCCATTGAATGTAGTAGTAAAAACAATGAAATATTAAGAAACACAGTTGGAATCAGTTTTTTTTAGGTGAGCTTACTTTCACAGCTATCATGAGCAGAAGTCCATGTGATGTTGGAAAGAACTTGAACTATCTTTAATTTAGTGCTGCAGTTTTAACGTATCTAAATTTCACTTGAATGCTTGTGTCTATGCTTTCCTGGCAGCTCAGGGACTCCATGCTTCAAACAGCAGGATCCAGGGTTCAAAGCTTGGTGCTGCCTTTCTGTGTGGATTGTGCATCTTCAGCTCATGTTGCTAGGTTATTCCTTCTTATCTTAGTTCAAATTACTCTCATCAAATTCATTTAAACTTTAATTTCCTCTTTATATTAAACAGAGTTGGTCTACAATCTTACTTTGCAGATGAATGTTTTTTACAAACACATCGTCTCATAAAGGAAGTGGCTGCAGATTATGCTTTAAGTCCAACTGTCTTATAGAATCACAGCCAAAAATGTTGGCAGTGGTACAAATTTCTTGTTGCTGCTTCAGCTTTATTTAAACTGTTTTGTGTGTGTGTGTGTGTGTGTGTGTGTGTGTGTGTGTGTGTGTGTGTGTGTGTGTTTATGATCTAGCAAAGAAACAATCAAACACATTTCATACATTTCATGGGGAATGTTGATCTGTCTTCTTTGTATCTTCTGCAGTGTGTTTAATATCAGCTGCCAGGACAAATCCAGAAGCTCTTTGTAATGCTGAGAGCCACCACCATAAAAACTGGGGCGTCAAAGCACCCTGCCAAAACTTGTGGCCATGACTGTAATCTCTAAGGATAAAATTGATGCACAACTTTCAGTATCTGAAACTCTGTATTTTAGTGTTAGTGTACATATGTGACAGCATGAGGCAGAGAGTATCCACTGGCTTGCTATCTTTGGGGATTTGAAAATATAATGAAGCTAAACTCTGGTCAAACGGTTCTGCCCCACAATTTCCTTTAAAGTCTGCTCTCGCTGCTACACCAGAGGAATTAAAGTGGTGAATTGACAGCTTGCATGCTGTGGACTGTTTTGTGTCTAATCAGGCTCCCAGGGACTGAAGCAAGGCGTCAAGTGTTTGAGGAGTAAGACTTCTCTCCTGATACTTATTGGCTTTTTGGCCTCCATCTGTGGCAACATCGTACTCGCTCTGCTCTGTAAGTATAAATACTGTCTCAGAACCTCGTGCCCCCTCCTGTGTGTGCTGTACTTTGGGTCCAGTGCAAAAGACTTTGGTACTTAAAATAAAAAGCTTAGTAACTAAAAGTCCATATTTATCAGTTTTTCTTCATAAAGAGTGTGTAGGAAAGAGGGAAAAAAATCAATATTTGCTACAAGCAACTACCATCAGTTCCCCTGCATATGTACACAGCTTCGAAGTATTTAGGATGTATATGTTGGAGCTCATCTCAGTTCATCAGTGGATTTATTTTCAGTATCTTCTGTCTCTTCATGAAATCCCAGACTGACTCCACCATGTTGGGATCAGGCCTCTTTAGGGGGGAAACTCATTGCTCTTGCTGTCATTAAAGATAGTCATTTATGACTCTGGCTCTATGTTTGGAGTCATTTTTGTGCTGCAGTCTGAATTTAGTACCAACCTGATGTCTCCCTCAGGTATTGGTTGATAGAAAATGAAACATTTGAAGTGCCTAAAACTTTTGCACTGTGCTCTACATCTGCCTGTCTATGTCTGTGTCTTTGGGTCTCTATCCCACGCTGATTATTCTCTCTTTATTTCAGCTCAGTGGGCTTTTGGACACCTAGAATTGGCAATAAAAAAGATAAAGCACTCTCTCCAGTCCAGTGAGGGTCATGTAATAGAAAAAGCACAAAAGTCCATAATTGTGAAATATTTCTCCTGCAGGGCCAAGAGTCTCTGGCAGCTCAGCCTGATAATGTGCTTGTGAGGACACTCTTTCATTTAAAACAAACACCACTGGGGCCGTACGTGCTTGATCTATTGCCACGCATGCACATACACACTCGTTCAGACGCACACTCCCAAGCTATCGAGTACAATTTTCAGATCCAAAAATGATGACTGGGATGTCTTGCAGCAAGAGGAGGAAAAAAAATGAAATACTTCCTATGACAACAGGATCTCTAACATATTTTAAGACTTTCGAAAGAGAGAGTGCTTTAATTCCATTTCATGACTCTGTAGAGCAAGTCTGCCTAAGTAAAACAAATTAAATGTAATGTAATGGTATATACAGTAGCTGCAGATTAAATCACAACTGCCGTATGAAAAGTTAACACATTTCATTTCACAAACATCTGCAGCATATGCATTTGTAGAAAGGTTTTTTGTGACGTCATGCAAGCCACATTTTACCACAGTAGCACCTGCACCTGTGTTTTGAGAGGGCTTTCCAGGAAAGGATCACATGTCATTAGTGGTAAAAGGTCCAACTCGTTTTTCTAGCACATATTAACTCTGATGTGATTTACTAACCACAGTTCAGCTTACAGTAAATCAAGATAAACATGCTGAAAATAACTTTGAATCAGTTCAGCTGTTGCAAGCACCTTGGCTTTCACTTCCCTGACACATGACCAGTTGCGACACTTCTTCAGGGTAACATGTTGATTGGGCCTGAAGGATGTCACCACTTCTTATGGTACTTCTTAATGACAGTGAGGTAACTATAGTAACCATTATCTCTATTTATGTCATTAGATGAATATATTTTTTAAACGTTTCAGTACTCAAATGGGAAGTGGCAACATAAAAGAGAGCAGACACACAAATGGAAAAATATGTGGCAATGAAACCAGATTGCAAATGATAATTTCTTCTGGCCGCAAGGGATCTCATGTAAACACGATCATTCCAGCCAGGGCAGCAATGAAACCATACAGAGTCACAGACTGTAAAGAGAAGGCTTATATGCTTCAAGAGGGAGCGGTTTATTGGCAAATGAGAAACCACAACAGTATAAAAACTGCATTTGTTTATATTCAGTCTTATATTCAGTCCAACACGAGAATACTGGATGGATTTATCGGGTGATCGACCCCGAGATATTGGCTGTGTTGATTGAAATGTCTTCACTGTCTCATATAATTTTGCACATGCATCCGTGTTCTTTTCATCAATATCATCACTGAGTCAACAATTAGATTTTCCTCATAATGTTCCTATCAACCTGCTAATTTCCAAACATTAGTGTGTGAGCACTCTGATAGCTGTTAGCAAAGCATGCCAGCGGATGCTCCACCAAACGATCACATTTGCTGTGGATTGCTTTGCTGATCGGTCCATCACTTTTTTCCAGACTGATCTTCCCAAGTATCACATGAATTGCCATAAAATTTGGTACATACACTCATCAGAAATTTAGGTACACCTTGCCACTGCTGGGTCGGATACCCTTTTGTCTTCACGGCTGCCCTAATTCTGGATGTGCTGGAAACATTCATCAGAGATTTTGACCCATATTGACATGATAGCCTCACATCAACATTGATGTGCAACATCTCAGTAGTGCTCTGTGTGGAGCAATACAGAGGCCATTTGAGTCCAGGAAAATCATTGTTATGTTTAAGAAACCAGCTTGTGATGATTTGAGCTTTGTGACATGGCGCTGCTGAAAGCGGGATAAGGCGTCATGATCTTTTGACTTAACAACCAAAGTCAAAAGGTCACTGCAGTAACTTAAATCATGCACATATTTCTTCCCCATTCTGATTTTCAGTTTAAACTTCAGCAAGTTTTCTTGACCATGTCACATTGCCTAAATGCAGTGAGTGAGTTGCTGCCACATGATTGGCTGATTCGATGTTTAAATTAGCATTTAGCTGAACACGTATACCTATTGTGGCCTATCTATCTATCTATCTATCTATCTCTCTCTCTCTCTCTCTCTCTCTCTCTCTCTCAGTGATTAGTAGGCCGGTGCCAACAGCCCCACTGGAGTCTTCCTCCTCTTCAGCTCTGGGTTTGAAATCGATGCAGAGGCGTTACATCCAGCTGTGTGAAGACTACACTGCCCTGGGACAGGGCTGTTCAAAGACAGGTGGCAGGAAGTCGTTCAAACAAATGAACACAGTCTTCATTTCCTGCTGTCTTTGATTTCCCTTTCCCCTCATCCCTTTATCTTGCTCTTTCTCATTAACAGTTAAGCAGTGCAGGGAGTGTCCTGAAGGTTGGCTTCACATCGGGAATCAGTGTTACTATTTCAGCAATGACAGGCTGGACTGGGTGAGGAGCAGAGACAGCTGTGAAGAAATGGGCAGCCATCTCACCATACTGCACACCATAGAACAGCATGTATGCAAATTAATGTGTTTTGTGTGCGTGTGCTTGTGTGTGTGAGTGTGTTGAACCCTGCTGACCAGCACAGGTGTTGCTCATTCCCCTAATTGTGTGGGTTACAGCATGCTGTTGGCGAAGGAGTGGATGTGGGTGGAAGGAGCGATGACACTCATATATCTTTGCGAGGCAAGGTTATTTTATCTGCTGAAGTTAAGAGGACCACTGGATTTTTCGGTGATAACATTAATGATGCCTTCCTTCTATTCAAGTGTCACAGTTAACATGGTCAGTGTGGCAGTTAGCTGAGTCATGCACAATACCAGGATGCTGCAATAGGAGCAAAAAAATAAAACTCAGCCCACATTCAACATAATTTGTTAAAAAACAGTAACTAAGCCACACACAAATAATGCAGTCAATTGTTTAAACTCCACAGTGTGAGTAATATTTATGTGATTTCATGTGATCACCATCTTGGTCTTTTGGAACCAGATAAGACCACATTAGCCAACTAGCTGAGTGACTAAGTTACAAAAAAAGAAAAGAAGAGAGCAAAATCTCCTCTTGTCCAGTTATTGTGAAAGGGGAATTGGTTAAATAGGCCAAAAACCTTTTTATATCAGGTCTTTAAAATGCTCATTTCATTGCTGATGTTCACTGATTTGACTTTTTTAGGGCGTCAGCCTCAAGTGGCGACTGGCTGAGTGGAGCCCCAGAAGTTAACGCCTAGTTACAATGCTAATTTAAGAAAATAAACATACACAGGTGATCCGAACAGACCATGTTCGACTATCGTTTTGGCTTTGTTGCACCACATCACAGTGTAAACTGAGTTAATTTGTCAAGAAAGACTCTGGGACATGTCACAAAAAAGAAAGGCATGGATGTAAATAATAAGATTTATGATGGCTAAAGTCCATTTATCACCTTCAGGTTCCATTTCCTGGCATTCTTGCATCATGACTGATGGTTTGCCGGACACAACAGAGACACTGTTAGTCTTATATGCTGTTAGATTTGCTGTTGTGCTTCTAGCTATGTGGGTTTGGTTTACTGCATTAACTGGAGATCATTCTCCAATAGTGCAATATTAAGAGAATGTATTTTGAGCTTTCGACCTTGCGGGTGTACGTTTTGCAACATAAATTTTACATCAACAGTTTTCAAGGAGCACAGCTTCTAAGTTACGGTTAAGGTTGAGTTTAGATTTTAGGTGTAAGAAAGGACTCTGAGTCATGTATGTGTGTTCATTTTCTCCAGGATGCTCTGGAAAAGGAAGCTAAGAGAATTGGTGGATTTTATTACCACTACTGGATCGGCCTGTCTGACATAGAGACTGAAGGAGAGTGGAAATGGGTGGACAACACGACACTCGAACACAAGTAACAAAATTTAATGCATGCATTTATTTTCTTTTTTAAACTTTTATTTTCGATTATGACACCAATCAATCTGTCCAGGAACAACCTATATAAATTCAAATGGCAAACTCTGCCCACACTTATATCAAAGCCTCAGGTATATCAAACATTTCATCATCAATAAATCAGGTTGCTGGCCAAGGTGAACTTGTTTTTATCATTTGTCAGACATGTTTAGTTGTTATTTATAGCTCACCAATCTATCACACTTTCTGCTCTCTCCCTCTGTCACAGATACTGGGATCAAGCGAGCTCAGAGCCAGATAACCACCACACAGGAGGGGAACACGGAGAGGACTGTGCCACCTTAGACAGCCACTCCAAGACATGGTTTGATGTTCCTTGTGATCACATTTATAAACGAATCTGCCAGATGGATGCCATTCAGCTCAACTGAATCCCTACACCACTAAAAATGATGCAGACCTGCGAAGGCTGGATATGCAAGACGTGAAAATGAATGGGGGCATGTTTGGGATTACTGAAAATAGATGTCGGCACTAAAATAAGCACAGTTTTGCTTTTTTGTTTTTGGGGTTTTTTTGTAAGCTCACAGTTGCTGAAAAGCTGCACATTATGTTGAGAAAGCTTGTTGGAGATTAAGCTGTTCGCTGAAAGATATCATTTGCTTAGTGGTGCACTGATTGTACACAAGGACGTGAATATTTTTAAAAAAATGTGAGACCATGACATCAGGTGGCAATTTTTGACTTTACAATGAACTCGTGTAGTTTCAGAGTTGCACGGTCTGCTGGGAAATGAGCATGAATGTTGTCACTGTGTCACATTTTTTTAATCTGTCTGCTGTTGAGGGCTGCAAAATGGTTTAGAAACAGCACTGTAGGGTTTGTTGGGTGCCAAGCAGCGGATGTCCTATTTTGACCTTATCTTAGAAATCCACCTTACCTTATCACACAAAACCCATATGACAGCCCGTAAAACCCTGTGAAAAAAAAAAAAAAGTTAGGGAGGTGATTTGATTCTGTTGATCGAGTTTTGTGCGTACACAGAAGTTGCGTTTTTTTAAAACTGAGGATTTCAATTGAATTTCAGTCGAAAATGGCTGCAAAACAGGAAATGAGATAATATCTCGGCAATTCTTTGTGTAAACATGGTCAAGTGTTTCGACTTACATCTGAAACATCTGGTGGATATGGTGTGTGTGTGTGTGTGTGTGTGTGTGTGTGTGTGTGTGTGTGTGTGTGTGTGTGTGTGTGTGTGTGTGTTGCTCTGCTGAACTGGCCCTTCATATCTGCTGTCAGCTAAAGTATAATTTCTTAGTATTTTCCCTTTAAGATGAACCATGTTGCTTGTCTGGAGTATTCTATATTTGTATGTATGTACACTTGTAAATCAATAAACTATGTTTTATCATCTACCTTTTTGCTTTCTGTCTATTCCATGCTGCTTGCAGACAAATGAACAAATAAAAAAGATATAACAGTTTACAAACCTTTTTTTTTATTGTTTAAAGCTAAATTACTGACCTCTTGTTAAATGTTGATGCCTTCGTGTAGATATGAGTTTGCGGATCTCTTACAGACTTTACATTCTTTGTTTATTTTTGATACATTTGTCAACTATTACACAAGAATTGGAGTATTATGAGTTGCAAGAATGTCATATACAAGCCCCCTAGTAAAGCACCTTTTAATAAACAGACAATATAACTTTTAAATAGATACAAGCCCTACACTGCAAAAACAGCTATACTTGAAACAAGCCAAATATTCTTAAATCTGACAAATTTTTCTTGTTTTGAGCAAAAAAAGATTCTACTGTCTATCTGTTAAGTGACTATTGGTGGAATTATTTGAAACTGCATAAAACAAGCTGGTGTGTTCTCAGTTTTGTCACACAGCGATAGGACAGAACTTACTTCTTCACATTTGTGCACTGCAAGCCATAGAGCCCGACGCCTGAGGCAATGTTCAGGACCAGGAAACAGATCTTTGATGTCATCTCGTGAAAGTGATGAGAGCAGGTCTTCTCCAACATTTGCTTCTGCAATAGGAGTTTCCAATTATCACTACATTGCATTATCCTCATGTGCAAGCCAGCTGACAGCTTTGCTTGGGTAACAGACAGGATACATAGGAAACATAATTTAATATTTACCATTTAAAACCATGACTCTATTCCATTATTCTCCCTCCTCACTGCTCCACAGGTTCTAAATTACCTTCCTCCTATTGACTGGTAAAAGTAATATATTTGTGATACATCAATTAAATGCATGTATACATGTAAATGTTTTTTTTTTTTTTTTTTGCTTCCTGGGCTAAAGTATATAATGAAATAACTTCACTAATAGAAATTTGAAACTCCCACAATTTCTGTAAAACTGGCATTAACTTATGGCACTTTGCACACTTGTTGAATAAATTCACAGACACTGAAACTAATAACTGGACATGAATTCTTTCATAACTTTCTGCACTAGCATATTTAAAAATGCTAATGCAACTAAGCTAACCGCACAGCTAAGCTAAGCTAACAACCAGGTATAGCCTGCCATGCTAGCGACTTAACATGCAACATACCAGAACACAAAACATAGAAAAAACAAAACAGTCACATACCTTTCAGGTTGGCAATTGTTATTTCGTCCAGTTTTTCCATGGCGTGCCTTAATTTCTTCACACTGTACCAACTGTATCGCATCTAGACCCAGACCCCAAAATCCTGCAATCCAACCACTTAGGCACGGAGCTAGAGGCGGGAAGGTGGGCTGTACCAACTCAGGAGTATGGGGTTGTGTACGGAAATGGTTTAGTTCGCTCTTTTATACCTATAAAATGATATATATTTAAATATTTGACTATTTAGTTAGATTATGTTCTGTAAATACTGACGTGTGGGTGCTGTTACTTACTACAGCTGTTATAAGGCACTGAATTAGGATAGCCATTCCTACCCCATAATGGAATAATCCTGGTTATCTTGACTTTATGGGAAAAGTAGTTCACAGACCAGTAAAACAAAATGATTTGGCGCTGTGTTATCTACATCGTTTTTGTGGGTCTGACCCTCAAATCCCTACTGAGTCATATTAATTCTGCACATAGCCATAGTCCAGATTTCCGTGAAGATTGTGGCATAGATGGATGTGTCAAAGAATATCGTGTTTACAGCTAATTTTGGTATCACATTCTTCGAACACACTCCGACCACCTTGCCAATGGACGATGCAGCGGATCGATTAGGACACAAAAATCTGTAAGGTGAGACTGACTATATACTTTAATATCTTTGAAAATAATCATATAAAATATTCATGTTAGATGTCTACTTGTTTTTACAGCTTAACAGTAGATATGTTAATGCTTATTCCTTATAATCCACAACAATGCTATCTATTTATAAAGAATATTCTGATAGTGTTTAATTTCTTCTACTAGAGAAAACAACATTTTGTATTTTTTTAAACTTTTGTTTTAAATAAACCGATTGTCATGGTCCGCAGTCTCCTTGGTTGTTTGTGTTTATTAATATTCATTGTGTCAGTTAGTTTCCTAGTTATTTGTTAATTATTTCCGGTGTTTAGGTGTTCTCTGTACCTCCCTTGTCTTCAGTGTATTGTCCCTGGTTCGATATTCGTGTTTATTCCTGTTTTACTTTGATAGTCCCTGCCCTGCATCGGTGTATTCTGTTTTGCTTCCTCCTGGTCTCTTCTCATCTGATTAGTGTCAGCTGTGTTTCGTGCCTGTCTGCCAATTCCTCGTTTCCTTTTGTGTGTGTATATTTAGTGTGTTCTTTGTCGGATCGTCTGTATTCTCTCCTGTGTTATCATCTGTGTTCCCTCCCTGATGTTTTCATGTCTTATGTTCCTTGTTCAAGGTTGTAAGGTTTTTGCAACATTTTCCATGTTTCCTGTGTTCTTTAGTTTAGCTTTCCCATTTTAGGTTTTTGAGGATTTTTCAAGGCTTTTAAACTACAGTTAAGCTGCCAAATAGCAATGAGCATTAAATGAATATCCATTTATTAAACTCAGCTTGAAAACATGCATATTTTAGAGTAAATTATAAAATGCAGTATATTTCTGACATTAAAATTTTTTAGAAATTATCAGTGTACCTTGTATTTAATTTCCTTATCCGCAACTAGTCAATTAATCAACCAATCTCAATTGCAGTTCTAGGAGGGAACCCTCATCAGCAGTGAACAGAAATCTGAGTAACATGTGGGCATACAGGACTGATTCAGTGGTGGAAAGCCAGCCAACAATGAGATTCCATTCCATATTACAGTTTCACACACAAAGATATGACATGTGCGGTCATGAAATATTACCTGGGTGATGTAATTGGACTACACGTGAGCTCAACATATGTTTTATAAAAGGTACACTGCTTTACATGCATGAACTGTATTTTCAGGCTATTGTTTTGGACAGTTTTGTGACAATTTTTAAAATGAAGTTGTTGTTTTCCTATAAATTCTGACAGTTGAATGCGATTTTAGCATTGCCATAGTATAGATATACTGATGCTGATCTATTATTCTGTTTGACATGGCCTAAAGTGAATGAGTTGTGCTGTTTCTGTTTTTCAAATGGGCCTGTATTTCATGTTTACCATGTGCTTTTAGTTCCTGCCTTTGTTCATATACTGCATATTGTGTCAAACTTGACAGCAATTATATTAAACTTTAGTGTCAATAAATACATTTCTTAAACTGAGCAGCTGTTTAAATGCCCTTACTCTTGAAATGAGAAAAATAATCTTATTTTTATTCTGGAAATTCAACCAAACCATTGTCATGCCTTGTAACTGGTAAATAAAGCTCAAGATGAGCTGAAATATCCTTTTAAGGAAAAGTTAGACATATTTTCCTAGAATAAGCTTTATTTTCTTGTCCAAGACTTGCTTGTTAAGAATATATTTTCTTTTTAGGCAAAAAATAAGAAAAAATGTCCATAAACAAGGTTTTTTTTACTTTCTTGAAAATCGTTTTTTGCAGTGTAACAACATATACTGGAAAACTTGTGCAATTTAAAAAGGCACGAGTAAGTAAATCCTAAATGGTGGATTCTGTTCATCTGGACGTAGCGTTTTCAATTGGAGAAACGTTTCGTCACGCTACGTCCAGATGAACAGAATCAACCTTTTGGGGCCATGAATACTTAAATACAGTTATATCTACTGATCAGTTATGTAATTTAAAAGCACGTGGTGAAGGGTATGGGGAACATTTTGTTGTTTCCAATGATTATGGACAGGTTCACAGGTGAGGTCAGGCAGTCTCTATGGTGGATGCTCCTTGCAGACGACATTGTGGCTTGTACTTAGAGTAGGTAGGAGGTAAAGTGATGGAGGCATAGTCTGAAGAGAAGAGGAATGTAAGTCAGCAGAAGCAAGACAGAATACGTGTGTGTGAGGGATCATAAAAGGAGTAGAGATAGTAAAGATTTAAATACCTGTGGCCAACCATTCAAAGCAACAGAGGGTACATAAGAGAGCTGAGATGGTTTGGTTTATTTGCAGAGGAGGGAGTGTGGATATATCACTGAGAAAATGTTGAATATCAAGCATCCAGGCAGGAGGATTCAGAATCAGAATACTGTATTAATTCCTAAGGAAATATCTTAAAGGAAAGAACCAAACCAGAGTGTAGGTTCAGATGTTGTTTAAGGAGGACATGCAGTATAGCTGTATAGCTGTATATCTCAGATTTCTGTAAAGTTATTTATTTCATATTCTGTATAGTTTTTCATATTTATATCCTGTTCATAGCCTGTACATAGCTTGTACTCACTACAGCCTGTACATACTTATAGTTATAGAATATTCACAACATACTTCATACCGTGTACATTATAACATACCATAATAGACCCATTTCTGTAATATTACTCACATATCTATATTATTGCTAATATATATTGTAATATATCTATATCACTAAAGCACTTCTGGATGGATGCAAACTGCATTTCGTTGCCCTGTACCTGTGCATGTGCAATGACAATAAAGTTGAATTCTATTCTATTCTATTCTAATAGAGGAGGATGCTAGGAGCTAGCAGATGATCCACTGTAGCGATCCCTAAAGGGAGCAGCCAAAATAAGAAGATAAAGATATCATGCTTGTCTTGAGTTTCCCTCTGGAATACATACATAGACTTTGGGAGATGTAGAGTAATATTAAAGAGAAAATAAATATTAGTAAAGGTTATTGAAGATAATAAACAGTTGAGGCCTTTTTTTCATATTTATGTTCCTAAGTTGAAAGCATGCTAACTGTTTTATTTGGCTTTGTGTTTAGCAGGAAGAAGCATTTCATCACTGACTGCTGTTCATGAGAACATTGACACTCGGTACAGTCCGCTAACATTTGCGTGGAGTATACCCAGTCGCCGCTAAGTGGTGCTCTCCTCTCTAATCCGCTGTAACAAATCGTGATTGACAGCTGGCTTTGTCCCGCCTGCTTTGAGCGGCTGTCCAATCACGGATTACGTCACTTTGTTGTAGCGGAACTGAGCGCTCGAAAGGGAAACTGTCTGCCAGAAACCAACACAACAAGGTAAATTTTAACACGCTAATCCGCGTTTTACCATTTTTGTTTTAATATTTCAATGCATATGTAGTTTATTGGCTATCTGAATACGATGGTGGCATGTTTGAAGTCAATATAAAGCCTTAAAATGGACTGAGGCCTGAAGTCAGCGGTTAGATGAAGCCTGTCGGCGGCTAATTAGCCGCTAGCAGCCGAGCTAGCATGACACATTGAGCTTGAATAATAGGTAATGTTTACGTAAACAGTGAGCTTAAAGTCGGGCAGCTACCCAAAACTACAGTTATAATGTGTATCTTTAGCACTTTGTCTGACAGCTGATTTGATGTTTCGCCCCGGGTAAGCATATAAGCTTAATATCAGTGCACCCTAAATTTAACTACTTACTTCAGGACAACACATGACCCTTTAAGTCTCTGTAAGCGCCACTTTATGTTTTGGTTGATTTTTGTTTGAATAAATAGATCATCATCATCATCATCATCATTATTATTATTATTATTATTATTATTATTATTATTGTTGTTGTTGTTATTGTTATTTAATATTAACAAGTTTAAAATTGAGATCTTGAATCAGTACAGAATGACAGAGACGTTTCTGTTTACTGCTTTAGACTTGAAAGACGAATATTAATTTAATTTTAACAAAGAATGTAACAAAATTAACATGGTGATAGAAGTAAAACTTCAAGCAAGGAAACAATAATTTTTTAAAGACCCAATTTCTGGGCAAAGTCTGCCATTTTAAAGCAGTCAGGTTGACTGCTTGCTCTGTAGATGCAGCTTTTGTGCTGCTGAACAATTAAATTACAAATAATTATAGATAATGCTTGGAAATATACGCACGGATAGGTTTCAAGGTGGCTTCCAAGTGGTGAAGGAACTTTGCTTGAAGTAGTTTCATATTTAAATGCAAACTTTATGCACACAAGTTGATTCAAACAGTATTGTATTAATGACCTGAAAAGTTGCAGATTTATTTGTGACTTTGACCGAAAACTGTCAGCAAAGAAGGCTCTTATTTATGAATGTCAATTAGTGCTAAAATGTATTTGTGCTCCTTTTTCATGCAGAACAGTCAATTTAAATATATCCATAAAACAAACATGACAAAAATGGTTTAGTTCCCAGAGGTATTTATAACACTTTAAATATAATTTGTGGGGTACACTGCTTGTTTGACTAAACAAGCTATTTGAAGGTGTCACCCTTATCTCTGGTAGAGTGTGAACGACAGTTTCTCAAGGGTACACTGATAAACATGAAGTGAATATTAGTAAGCGCTAGTATTAGCCTTATTAAGGGAATATCAGTGTATTGGCAAGCACAAACTCACTTCCAACATTGTGTAAAATGTGACTAAAAACAGAATGGAATGATTTTAAAATCTCACAAACCCAGATTTTATTCACATGGAGACACTGTTTTATGAAAAATATCCGTTCATTTTTAATTTCATGTCAGAAACATGTTTCCATAAATTTGGTTTGGGAGCAATTAAAGGTTAAAAAAGTAAGCAGTATGAAGAAGAAACAGATGGAGGAACATTTTGTAACTAATTGGATTAATTGGCAAAAAGTCAGTAACATGATCTGTTGCCAAAAAACAAAAACTGCATCTACAAATTGGAGAATAGTTTCGGAGTAATGTACCTCGATAATAAAGTTGTTAAGACTTTGAGTATCTCATCATCTGCAGTCCACAACAATATTAAATGATTCAAAGTGCCCAAGGGACAATGTCGACAATCACTATTGGATGCCATTGCAATTTAGCCCCTCAAGCAACACTGCATTAAAAACAGACAGGATTATGTTATTCTGAAAATCACTGCATGGGTTCAGGAACACTTGTTGATATTACTGTCTTTTAACACACTTCAACATCACATCCACAAATGCAGATTAAAGCTCTATTATGCAAATAATAATCCATATGTGAACATGATCCAGAAACCTCATCTTCTCTGGGTCACAGCTCATTGAAAAGGGACTGAGGCAAATAGAAAACTGTTCTGAGGTCATATGAATTGAAATTCTTTTTGCAAAACGTGGACACTGTATCCTCTTGACTAAAGAGGAGAGGGATTATCTGGCTTTTTTTTTTTCTTCAAAAAAGTCCTTCCATAAATCAGTAAGACAATGTGAAACTGCATATCGCTGCTATGAAAACAGCGTGACTTCCTGGTCCGGGTGCTGAACTGGACTGCCTGCAATCCAGCTCTTTTGCTGACTGAAAACATTTGGAACACTATGAAAAAGAAGAACTTTTTTGAGACGTGTTGCTACTATCAAATTCAAAATGAGATAATAATGATAATTACCACCAATATGGGCCCATAATTCCACAGTTGGTTAATCTTTAATTTTCATATTCCGAACAAATGAAGCCAATTGACAGACTAATAGTTATGGCCTTACTTCTAAATAGTCTACTAGTGTTTTAACTCTCACAGATTTGATACGTAGATGATACTTAAAATGCTACAAAACTGTTTTTAACTGTTTTTAAAAAACAGTTAAAAACTCTTCTGTTCAAACAAGCCTTTTGTTGATCTACATATTTTATTTTATTTTATTTTATTTTTTTTACATTATTTACATTTGATCTTTTACATTGTATATAATGTCTATTGATTTTATTGTTTATTTTAATATTTTAATATTTGTGTACAGCGCTTTGTGATTGCCTGTCTGCGAAAAGCGCTTAATAAATAAAGTTTACTTACTTACTTACTAAAATTATAACACAAGTAATCTCAGGGGATTTCAGAATAGTAACTACCATATTTTTCGGACCATAAGACGCACTGGATTATAAGGTGCACTGTCGATGAACGGGTCTGCTTCCATACATAGGCGCACCGGATTATAAGGCGCATTAAGCGAAACAAGCGTTAGCATTCCAGCTTTACTGTTTATGTTATGCTAGCATAGCTGTGCCGCTAGCGATCATGTAGCACATCATTATATACCATCTAGCCCAACTTCAGTAACGCTACAAACGTCACTGCTGTTTAGTTTTCTGTCTTCACTTATGTTGGAAGTGATAGCAGAGCTGTACATTTTAATTTTTTCAGAAATCTCTCTGTCAGAACATGGTATATCTTGTTTAGGTGGAAACTAGCGAGCTAACTTCCTGATAATTTCTAACTCAGTTAAATGTAATAAATTCTGTTTTCATGGATGCCTGGATGTTAAACTTAACTGTTACACCCGGTAAAGCAGCAACACTGATCATTTTATTACAGAGGAAAGAATTTAGACAGTTTATAACTCTCGGTGATGCTGCAGTGTTCGTCTGACTTTGGGACCTGATGCGGACGGAGTTTTGTACCCAGATTACTCCGCGAGGCTCCTGACTATGGTAGCCATAATGCTCCAACAATCCATCAAGCTGTGCGGCTTCGTAGCTTAAGTCATTCTAAAACATTTTTTGACAGATTTTTGAGGACTGTGTACCACATAAAATCGGTTCGAGGTCCGTAAGCACAACCAGAATTCATACATAAGGCGCACTGTCAATTTTTGAGAAAGTTAAAGGATTTTAAGTGCGCCTTATAGTGCGGAAAATACGGTAGTTTAAAGTAAAGCACAACAATTTTCATTTGAGCAAGCACAGTAGGGGGTCTTATTAGCAGGAAGAAACCTCAGAGAGAACCAGACTGGTTCAGTGAGGGCTGCCATCTGTCTCTACTGGTTGGGGAAAGGGTAGAAAGAAAACATTAGCATTGAGAAACAGCAAACATGCTAATCAGGTTGGTGGGTCATTCAACGATAAATTCAGTGAGTGTCTCCCACCTGAGCCTCTCCGAATAAACAGATTCTTTTTTATTAATGACCATTCAATATTCTAAGAACATATGCTAAATTTACCTTCACACTATGAAAAAGTCTTTTTTTCAAGCCCTCAGTGGGTGAAAATTTGCACTGACATAAAGCATGTAGTTTGAGTAGCATCTAAAAATGAATCTGGTACCAAAATGTAGGTATATAGCTTTCATAGCTTGTTTTCACCAGCCAGATAGCTTACACAGTGGTATAACCCTTGAGAGTTTATCCAAAATGCACTTCCTGAAGTTTCTTTCTGGGTACCAGTGTTTGTTTCTGTTATTCTATGTGATAGACATTACATTGATACAGTTTAGTTATTTGAACAGTGATATATCCCATGATGATCCTCAAAGTTGGTTACAGAAGAAACTGTGCTAAACAAAAAATTGATTTTAGCCTTAGATGGTGACACTTGGAGTGGGTGTAAAGTTAATTTGGTTGCAGTTCTTCACTCGATGTTAAATTTGTTTTTCAGCCCAGAAAATTTCATGCTACAGCTCCTCCTGTACTTAAGAGATTATGAGGGCTCAAAAATGCTGTTAAAATGACACAAATCAATGTGTTTATATGCAGTGACCCTGGTCTAGACAGCAGTCAAACATAAAACATATGCAGCTCCCAAAGTTGCCTGCAGAAAGGTAAAGAGGACACAAACTCCACCTAACCAAAACAAGCAACTTTATTGTCACATCGTGATAATTTCTGTCCTCTGTCCATATGGTCTTAGTTAATCTAGAACCAAACATCTCATCAGTTATTTTCCTTTAAGTAGCTTTAAAATGATTTAAGCTTCTGTTCTTTGTTTTAGGTTTTTAGTATTTGCACAGGCTGTAACCTCTGTGTTTTTATGGCTCAGTTTGCCTCAGCATTTAATAAGAAGCTGACTATGTGAAGTGTCAAAACAAAAACTCAAGCCTTAGCAGTGGTTTGCAGTGACCTTCAGCATGTGTCTTGGTTGCGATGCAAAGTCTATAGCACAGGGAGCTGTTTAGTGAGTTCGGGGTATTAGAAAACAGTGGAAGCTTGCAGCTCCAAAATTCAATTTTGTATTTCTTCTGCTTGCAGTATAGACTTTTTATTATTTAATAAACTGTCTTAGTCACTTTGATTTTCTAGCTGTCCAAATATAGAGCTCCTCTCAGCAATAACAATAGCTAAAGAACTGAATGTTTTGAGTAGGACTTGTAATGCCTGAATATGGTAGGACAGGGACATTGTATTAACATTAATACACAATTAAAGTAAATGAATAGGCAAAATTAAGGATACGTTGTTAAAAAGAATAATACAGGCATTACCTAAGGTCTTTGTTAAAACCACGTATCTTAATTTGCAGCTGTCTGTCCATTTAAATTTATTCATGAATGACAGTGGGGTTTTTTCTGTTTTATTCATGTTTATTATATCACAGTATCTTGTGTCTGGACAGCTGCATCTCTCATATTGAGCAGATCAACAAATTCCTCATGCCACCTCTCACTGATATGCAGCCAGTTTTGGCCATCTTTTAAATTCAGTTGAGGTATACAGATGGATCCAGTTCAGCCTCACACTTCGAGCTTGATTTGACTTTTAGAAAGCCCTGAAAGTACGAGAGGCGGTGTTTCTTTAGCACGGTGTAGGTTAACTTGTTTGATTAAATCGCATGTCCACTCACCTTTTCAGCTCATCTGGGAATGTGCACTTTGGACCTCCTCAATGATGATGCGATGGGGCGACATACAGAAAATGTGCATCTAAATGTGTCCAATTTATGGGGATAAGATACTATATTGGTGCCATCAGCAGAAGCAGGCAGAGTAGTATTAGCACCACAATGGGTATCCAGACACTGTTGCATAAATTTTAGGAAGTGGCCTAAGGTAATGATGCCAGTATGATGCAACTGCAATAATTTAATCATGCATCTGTAATACCAACTTCCCTTGTGTCCCAGGATGTGTCTACTGGGATTAAGATCTTAAAATATCCCATCAGTTGCTCAGTTGAGGCTCATTTGAATCAGGAGGAAGTGGGATCAAACTGGCATACATTTAGATTTTTATAACTAGAGAATGTAAAGAAAACATTAAATATGACGGGTTAGATCGGGGTATGGTCCTGGATGTTTATTAGGTTGTTTGTTTTCTTTCCAGATTTTAAGTGTCTGCTTGAGGCGCAGATAGATTCATGTCAGTACTTAGGTAATTATTCTGGTGCTGCCTTCAGCCCAAAGTGCATTTGCATCGTATTTCTATTGAGGGAGTGGGCTGATGAATATACATGCCCTGCTTCACATTCGTTTCACTTGTTGCCTGCTTTGGTACTGCCCAGTTAAGCTGCTCTTTCAGTGTCTGAGGAGCTCTCCAGGCAGTTTGAGGGTTAAGTGCTTTGGTCAAGAGCCCTTGGCTGTTGGACATTAAATTAGAGTGAGTATTGTTCATTTATATAGATATATTTTCAACAAGTGCAGGGCTCGCAAAATTTCAAAATCCCTGGTAGCCCTTCGGGCAGGGACTCTTCAGTTTTTGGTAGCCCAAAATAAATTTAAGTAGCCCGAATAAAAAAAGAGAGCAATTTTTTGATTGATGTTTTGTTTCCTGTTTTGTTTCCGTATAATATTGTAACGGAAACAAAACATTAATCAAAAAATTGTTGAAACACAAATTACAACATTGTATAAAAATTACAATCATCAACTCAAATACTTGGTTCTAATTGAAAACAGCAATTTCTATGAACTTGTAAGAACTGTGTAGGACATGAATCAGTCTGTGTCAGATCCTGAATTTGAAATTTCCACTGAAGTCACGGGTAAGAGGCAAGTGGAACCAAGATCGAGGCCATTTGCTTTTTGAAGTTTGCAAAGACTGCTAAATTGTGCCAGTGGTAGTTCACTCTTTGCAACATAGTACGCTGTTCTAAACTGATTTTCAGGTTTATTTTTAGTATGTTATTTGCAATTGGTATTTGTTCTGGGAAAGATATTGCAGACTGAGCAATGCATTTCTTGCATTTCTCATGGGTTCTAATGGGGCCTTTCTTAAAATTACTGGTCCCAGTAACAAAGGCGCTTGTCGAATTAGAAATCGAGGGAAAACCAACAACACACCCGGCAGAACATTATGTTATTTACACGGGTGCACATGGTAAATGCTAAATGGCCTGTATTTATATAGCGCTTTTACTCGTCCCTAAGGACCCCAAAGCGCTTTACATATCCAGTCATCCACCCATTCACACACACATTCACACACTGGTGATGGCAGCTACATTGTAGCCACAGCCACCCTGGGGCGCACTGACAGAGGCAAGGCTGCCGGACACTGGCGCCACCGGGCCCTCTGACCACCACCAGTAGGCAACGGGTGAAGTGTCTTGCCCAAGGACACAACGACCGAGACTGTCCAAGCCGGGGCTCGAACCGGCAACCTTCCGATTACGAGGCGAACTCCCAACTCTTGAGCCACGATCGCCCACATAAGTGGTCCGCATGTGCGCATTCGCTGTCAAAATAAAAGACGCGCACCAGATAAGAAGTTGCAACGCGCGTTTGCGTCCATATAAAAGGCACTGTTTTTGTTCGCTAGAGTGGGATTTTCACGGCACATTCCGCACCACATCTCTGTGCGTTCATCATTTGTTTGAAGCCAGCTCACCTCCTGCAACCACTTTTCTGAGAATACGCGCTTCTTTTGTGGTTCGGACTCCTGATATTTCTTTGTAGGTGGAGGAACACCAAAGTAATTGCTTAAAGGAGCTTCTTCGACATCTTTAAGAGTTCTAAACAAATGTCTGTCTTCCTCCAGAAAATCTTATGTACCCAAACACGCGTTGCAACTTCTTATCTTGTGCACTCTTTTTATTTTGACAGCGAATGCGCACCTGCGGACCACTTATGTGCAGCCCTGGTTATTTAGCTCGTCATATTGCAGCCACAGAAATTCTTTTGCCCATGAAACCATAAAGCTGCACTTTCTTTTTTTTTTTTTTAATATATTCTTTATTTCTACAATATTACCTCATAAAGATGATTACAGGCATTAATTAACACAGTTTACAAGAGAAAAACGAAACAAAACGAGAAGAAAGAAAGACAGATAGAAAGAAAAAAAAAAGGAAAAAAAATTATATATATATATAAAAAATAAAAGGAGAAAGCTCTGTCGGGAGTAAACAATTAACTAAATTGGTGGTTTCAAGCTTTAAAGAGAAAATTCGGTTTATAGGTATTAACGTATTGGACCCACTTATCCCAGCACAGATGGAACCAGGCCATCCTGTCATTAACATGAGCTGTTACTTCCTCCATCCTATATATCTCTAACGTAATTTCCCACCATAATGACAAAGTCGGTATGTCTTGCGAGGACCATTTCTTTGTTATACATTTCTTACTTGCAACCAATAAAGCTCTTAACAGACATATGTCATTTTTGGACCAGTTCTGCGGTATACAGCCAAAAAAAATTGTCTTCATATCCTGAGGGAATGTACAGTTAAAAATGCCTTGTAATATACCATGAATGTCTTTCCAGTAAGTCCGTAGCACAGGACAGTCCCACATAATATGGGTGTGATGGGCTCCTTGGTATCCACAGTTTCGCCAGCACACGGGAGGATTCCCATCATAGTGAGCCTTTTGACATGGAGTGATAAAGAACCTTATCAGAGTTTTCCATCTGAACTCCCTCCAGCTTTTGGAGGAAGTACTCCTCCATTGCCATTCCCACATCTGAGTCCATTCTTCCCTAGAAATACACATCCCTCCCTCCTTTTCCCAAGCTGCACTTTCTTTTTGCCTTATAGTCTGATTTGTCATAACTTTTCCGTTTTGTGGTAAGCTTTTCTTTGGCTGTCACTTCTTCACCCTGACCTCTCTTATTTGGCTCAGCAGAACTAAAATATATATCCTGCTGCTTTTACACACACACACACACACACACACACACACAACGGTCAGCGATTCTCTGCGCGATCAACCTCTCATATGTTTAAGCTGCGGGAGATTTCACTTGTCATGTTTGCATAGTAAGCTAACGATTGATAAGACGATGTCAGAGGAATTCGTGCGCAAATGATCGTCACTCACCAATCAGTGCAGTCGCTCTCTATACACAGTTCACGCGATTGCAAAGTGAAAGCAAAAAACAAGCGCAAATTCAAACGCGATTTCAATATGTCACATATTGACAGTGGCTCATCGATGTCAATGACATAATTACCCAGCTACATTTCCGAAAGAATGCAAAAGCATTGACATATATTTTTCCTTCCTATGATAGCCCGACGGGCAGGGCAGAGATAGATTTTGGTAGCCCGACTGGAAAAATCGCTAGCCCCGGGACGTCGGGCTAGCGATTTTGCGAGCCCTGAAGTGACGAGTGGCTGCAAGGTTTGACAAGGGCATGGCATTGCACGCAGATGCTGTGGGGTCTGAGGCTTCATTAATAGACCATTGTAGTTCTTGTTCTTGTGTTTTTCAAAGATTTTGATATGATGTCCCCAGAGGGCTTTAATAAAGTGGCAGAGCTAAGGCAATAAGAGAGGATATCTCTTTGATTCTTATCGTGATTGCTCTGCAGCTCATCCTTGTCTCTGTAGTATCCTTGTCTCGTCTAACCTGCTAACTGTGTTTCTGGTACCTGTGTCCTCCCGGCATCAGATGGAGGTGGAGCAGCTCCTGTCTCTGTCAGGCTCAGCACTGGCCCAGGCTGTCAGCTCTCTGCTGGAGACCCCAGGCCTCTATGTTTTCTCTGACATCTTGGAGCTGCCTAATGTCAGAGAGGTAAATGCTCTTTCCTCACGCTTTATCCACACACTCTGCCCTTTGGGATATTGTCAGTCCTGGCATGAATGAAAATCATTATTAGTTAAGTCTTGTGTTTAAATGCACCATCAATAAATTCTTCCAAAACTAACTAAAGATACCAACAACACCACAGAGAACAACCACACTGATAATTTTATTGGAGCTGAAAGAATTTGCACCATTTTTAACTCAGTGGTGCCTCAGTGCTTGTTTGCTTTTTGGACCTGAAGGAGCTTTTGGATCCTGAAGTGATAATGATGTCAGACTTAACAAGTCAATTTCCTGAAGATATATAAACTGAAGATGAACTAGAGCCAAGCTGGTCCCACAAGATTATGCAGTAAGTCACTATAACCTTTAAGCTTAATCACTTAACCAGAAAAATGATTAAGCACAGTCTTATTTACAGTTTTGGCCAGGTAAATGGCAGACCTTCCTGTCTTAATGCTGCCCCCTGGTGGTGAGAGTTTAAGTTAAAAACTGCAGAGGGAAATTACAAAAATGTCCTTTAATGAATACAAGAAGAAGCTGATCAGCCAAACCAGTGGCTGCACAGCTTGTGTGTAGTATGATTGCAAGTGTTTACAAACTGAATCACATTTGCCATCCGTGCAAGTGGAAAAACACCACAGTTATGTTCCAGTGACTGAAATCAGAACTCACCCTCCGATCAACACAACAACACATAATAAGCATCGAGCTCCTGAAGGCACCATAAAGTGCAGGATAACACGTTACATACACACAGCTAATACCCTGTTTTTGAAGCGAAATGCTGCTTTTAAAGGAGAGTGTGATTTAGCAGAAACATTCATCCATTACTTAAGTTAAGCCGTGAAAAGGATGGAGAAAAAGCCAGACCAGCGGGAATATTTGCTAAGGATTTGAGACACCCTTTTTTAGGAGCTAAACAGATAAATTGCATTTGTCCTTATTTAATAAAGAACCATACCAAGGTGAAAAAAAATGAAGACAAGCAGTCCTAAAGAAATATAGCAGAGGACATTTTAACTAACAGATTGCAATAAAAAGACAAGAGAAAAAAGCTAAAGTTGAGATTTCTGAACAGTTCAGACAAAGTGATAAATACCACAGGAAATTAAAAATGTCGGTTTGGAGTCAGTTTAGACAGAAGAGCAACAATACAACAGCCTACACAAATATTTACCTCTGTGTTTTTTCCCCTCACTGTTTTTTAACTGTGCATCTATTTACACAATAATCTATTCCAAACATCCTGTGTGAGTTTATTCAGTTCTATTGTGATTTTCCTCTGGCAGGACAAAGACAAGTGTTCTCTTTTCATCAGACAATATTTGTATTTTTAACAGCAGTGAATATTTTCCTTTCCTCTTAGCTACTTTCCAGACATGCACAACACTCAAATCGACGTAGGCAATTACAGAAGTCAGACGAAGGGCCACTGCGGTCATTCCTTTCCCCCCTATAATTTCTGTTAAATTTAATAGATGGCCTCCAGTTATTTATAAGGACAGGGAAAATGGTTTGAAATGTGTTAGGGAAAATATTCTAAAACACTTCTTCAGTAAAGACTCAGAGAAGAGAAACACACAGAACTTCTTGCTAGCAAGGGCAGCCTCCAGACTGAGACTCGCACTAAGAAACTGCCCCAATCTTTATTTATACGTGTGTGTGTGTGTGTGTGTGTGTGTGTGTGTGTGTGTGTGTGTGTGTGTGTCCTGCTGATCAAAGGGTCATGAGAGCACAAAAGGTACATCCTTGGTCAGGAAAGGGGGTAGTCTCCCCCACCCTAGATAACATGGTGAGGAAGTCCAGCAGTTCATCTATATGTAAAGAAGCACTTAAACTAAAACAGACATAGCTACGTTAATCCTGCCGTAAAACAATAAAACAAGGTATGAGCTCTCATGCTTCCAGACGTGGGGGTGCATTCCTGGGATGCACCCCAAGCCTGCAGCCTGTTAGAGATCACACACAATTAATTATATGCCTCTAAGTATACATGGTTGAATATTTTCTAATACAAATAACTACATTCAGTATTCTACCATATGCAAACTTATATCACTAAAAGATTATACTGACTACTAAATACAATTTTCCATTGACAAAATGGAATAGGATTTCTGCAATAGAGCAGCTGGACATTAGCAAAGAAGAATTTCACCTGCCCTCTTTCTTTTTTTTTTTTTTAAGTTATATTAAAATATTTTTTTTAAACCATGGGGAAGCTGTGCATCAGGAGGTAGCGCAGGTTGTCTGCTAATTGCTAGTGGTTCGATCCCTGTCTCCTTTAACCTGCCTGTCAAAGTATCCTTGGGCAAGAAACTGACTGCAGAGTTGCCCTCATCCATCAGAGTGTAAGTGTGTGAACGATGAAAGCACTTGTATGAATGTGTGTGTTTCAGGTGGATGAGGCTTGGAGTAGCAAAGAGTGATCAGATTTAGTAGAAAAGCACTATGTTAGTACCCGACTGTTTAACATGCATGTTTTAGCCAGGTTTTTATTAATTAAAATATAATTGACACGTTTGTTTATTAAATGGCCACATAAGGTATAAGGTAACTGTACCAGGCGATCTTCCTTATCATGCTGTGTGTAGTCACCCGCCTAAGGCCAACTCTGAGCCAAGAAAAAACCCTGGTGAGGAAATGGATGGATGTGATTACTATTTAAATGTTAAGGACCAGGAAATATTAGACGGGGGTCATTCTGTGTCAGTTCATCATATGCCTCCCACCTGACCATCTCAGATTTGCCAGGGCAAAGATAGTCTCTTAATAGGAATTATGCTAAATTTCAGGTCCCTGCTGTCAGACGTTTTTCTGGCATCTTTTTTTGAGGGGATATTTTAAAGTTCATTTATCTAGAAAATTACTTGAGCTAGATTTTTCAGAGGAAATATCTGGTACCATGACGATATTAATATGGACTGTCGGGGGTGTAGCTTAAATTAACATAGAATGATGGCAGCTTGAAGTGTCATAAATACTTGGATGTCTAATCTCTGACAGCAGATTTGAAGGCTTGTAGAAACTACAAATTCTGGAAGGGGAGAGTAGAGGGCTGATAATTTGTTTATAGCTTCTCATACACAAGGCATATAATATTCTTTAAAAGATCGGGTGAATGGTTTCACTGATGTTCAAGCTTCAGTATAGGTGGAGAGGGAAAAAAAACACATTTTCATCCAACTTCAGTGTGACATTCCCCAGGTATGCCTCCATGTACCAAAATCCAAATTACCTTTTTTAGAAAGAGAAGGTTTCTGTTAATAATATATCAAAATTTGTGATGGTTTTCTGTCTCATTTTCTCAGTATGAGGTGTTTTCTTTCTTTTTTTTTGACACTCTTAAATTTATGTACGGGAGCCAAAGATTGTTTCAGAAGCCGAGCAACATGTTTTAATTTAATTTATGCACCTTCAGGGCCCAGCAGGAAGTTTTTTTTTCTAGCCAAGAAGAGAGGATGTGTGCTCAGTACCATAAGCACATGATTACAGGCAGGAGTTCCTGGTACACTGGATGCAGATATGTAATTAAGGAGGATGACATAAAAAGGCTGAGACTTCCATGAAGGAATTCAACTTTTAGTTACATTCTGCTATTGAAGATAACTTGTTTCATTAACGTTGATGATGCAAGCTATACAGGTAGCAGAATTCATGCATGTGAATGCATGTGGTGTTATATTATATTTCTTCAAATGAATTAAATGCTGTTGGTGTAGTATTTATAATTTCTTTGAAAAAAAATGTCATTAGCTGAATTACTGAGACTTTATGATCAAGTGATTGAAAATTATATCTTGGAAATACTTAAATAAGAATGTTAAAATGCACTTTTGAAGCCCGAGTATCTCTGTAGCCAATAATCTGATAAGGACAATCTCTCAAATTTTATCTCGGCTATTAAAAATGAAAGGCAGCGGGTGAAATTTAGGCCCTTTGTCTTAGATCCAGTAAATTTTAGAAATTGAATTTATTATAATCCTCAACTGCCATACATAAAGATGAGTATTTCAAAATTCATACTGGGACAAATTTTGATATGTTATTAGCAGAAATGTCCTCTTTCAAAAAAGGTAATTTAGATTTGGTACATCAGGTCATACCTGGGAAATATCACAGTGAAGTTGAATGAAAATGTGGTTTTGTTTTCCATATTCAAGCTTGAATATCAGTGAAACTATTCAGCTGATCTGGACTGATTTAAAGAATATTTTGTGTCTTGTATATGAGAAGCTATAAAGAAAATATAAGCCCCTACTTATCCCTACGTGAACTTGCAGTTTCTTCAGGACTCCAAATTGAAAGCGATTAGGCATCCAAATATTTATGATGCTTCAAACATCCATCATTCTTTGTTAACCTGAGCTTCACTCCTGAGAGTCAGAGAGTCAGCACCAGATATTTACACTGAAATATTTGAAGGACACAGCTCAAGTAATTTTCTAGAATTTTAAAGTTGCCGCTCAAAAATTATGCTATAAAACATCTAAAACCTTTCATAACTTAAAGTATTTTTTCTGCAAAAATTAATGTCACTAGGGAGCTGAAATCCAGCATAATTCCTGCTAAATAGTGCATCTTTACCTGGAATCTTTTCAGGCAAAACTGTGAAACTGTCATGTGGGAACTTCTTTTTTTATTATAAACTGAGATGGAATGACCCACAGATCGCCAGAGATGGATTTTGGAGCCTGGTATGAATGCAGAATAGTCCTAACACATTTGAATATACCCATCAGGTCTTTTTTTGTGTTTCTTTCTTTTTTACTGACTCACAGAAACACCTCTGCTCTGTCCATGGATAAAATGCCGTTGAATAGCTCTTACGTAGAGAGTCTCATTACTTACAATATTCTGCCACATCATTTTCTCTTTCATCTTCTCTCCAAACCACAGCTGGAGAATGGTCCTCATGCACCGGTGTACCAGCTCCTGAACCTCTTTGCCTATGGAACCTACTGCGACTACAAAGGTATTGCAGCGGCAGCACAATGTAAATAAGTAATAGGGTGGCCCTGCAACTCTTTTATTATGAGCCGTATTTCTTTGCTTCAAGGCAGGCACCTTGACACAGAGGCTTTAAACACCCTCACCTGAAATGCTGCAGGCAGGTGGTTCATGGATAAAAATTGCTGGAGCCTATTTAGACTGATGATTGTCTGTGTCACAAACAGACTGTAAACAAATCTTTTCCAACTTAAATTGCTTTCTGCGTAACACACCAGGAAGCTTCAAGTAGAAGTGGAATCCTAATTATGACTAATTATGTACTGAAGATCAACCAATAGCCTGGAAAAAAAGATTGTAGCCTACTTTATTGTTCTTTCCCTTTTGAGACTTGCCGCCAGGGAGCACATTTACTTTCATAGAGCTGTGTAGTGGATCCCTTAGAGGAGCTGTCAGAGCTGCCGTCTCAGGGGGCGTGAGTCCTGTCACCAGGGTAGCGAGTCAGCAGGAGGCACAGTTGCAGGAAATGGACTTCCTCCCGACTCTGTTCTCTGACTGCTTAAACAGCTCCACACTCACCTTCACCTTGCTGTGTTACATTACACCTCATAGTAATAAGTTTTGCTTCTATTATGTGTGGCTGTTTGACCCTCTGTAAAGTAACACTTACACACTGTTCTGGTAAATGTTTCCCATTGTGTTTCTATTTGTTTTTTTGTGTATTATTATTCTCGTCTGCTGCTGCAGAGAGAGCAGCCTCACTTCCCGAGCTGACCCCGGCACAGAGAAACAAACTCCGTCATCTGTCAATCATCAGCTTGGCTTCCAACCTCAAGGTACAGGTCCATTATTCTCTCGTCCAGGTTTTACATAAAAGTGCAGATGAGCTGTGGTGTTGTATTGATTTTTGTTTTCTTTGTCTCAATCTTAGAAAATAAATTTGCTGCAGGCGTCATAAAGCAAGCCCTGATATAAATGATATGTGGGCAATTCTGCTTTTAGATGGCTTTGCTATTTTCCTCGGGCTCATAATCAGATTTTTTTTTTCTCTTTTTCTTTTTAACACTCGTGTGAGGTTGGCTGTGATCCTAAGCTTGTGGCTGTAAATATATCAGCTAAATTTGGAGGAAAACAACAGACGAGCCTCTTAATTTCTCAAGAAAAGTTACCAGCACAACTTGTACCCTTCGTGTCATTTGAAATTTCAGTGCCAGCACTCCATGTCCACGATAAAGTATTCATCTTATGTGGTTTGTTACAGCATCTCTCCACTGTCCTGCACCTCTCCTTGTGCCCTTTTCTTTTCTCTGCTCCTGATAAATAATAGATTCATTATTCTCACCAGTGCTGTCTTTTTTTTTTTCTTCCTCCTCTAACTTAATATCTGTGTCCGTTAACATCCCTCTTTTCACTCCTGCCCCCTTGTTTTTCTCCTTAATGTGTCACCGCTCTCCCTACATGTGGGTTTGAACTCACTAATTGCCCAGTGAAGGATTGTAAAGATTTAAGCTCCTTTCATCTTCCTCTGGCAGTGACATTTACACAAATGAGCGTTTTCACTGTAACATTTTTTTTTAGTCATTTTCCATCAGAGCACTGAAGTGGAATCAAATTAGCTGCCTGCTTACCTACACTTTCCTCTTCTCTTTATTTTCCCCTCAGTGCCTGCCGTACTCGCTGCTCCTGCAACAGCTCGATTTGAAGAACGTGCGGGAACTCGAGGACCTGCTGATTGAAGCTGTTTACTGCGACATCATCCAGGGGAAACTGGATCAGAGGAACCAGCAGGTGGAGGTAGACTGCAGCGTGGGTCGCGACCTCGGCCCTAATGAGCTGCCAAACATAATCAACACGCTGCAGGAGTGGTCAGTATCACCTCTAAGTGTCTGTGGACACACTTTAGATTTATGTCTCAATTATCTGTTTTTCTTACTCCGTGCTTTTGTTCTCTCTCAGGTGTGCAGGTTGTGAGGCAGTTCTGTGTGGTATTGAGGAGCAAGTCTCGAGGGCAAACCAATACAGAGAGAGCCAGTTAAAGGTCAAAGTCCAAGTGGAAACAGAAGTAAGTCCTTCCTCCCTTCAGTCTTCAGTTCTGTCTCTTTTCCGCTTGGCTACTATCTCCCCTTTTTTCCCTACCAGCCATTTGTGGTATTCTAGTTTCACCCTGACTGCATATTTCGTTATTTGCAACCTCATTTCTGTAATCAGTCTGTAATCAGTGGGAATGCGATTAACAATTTCATAACAGCCATTTAAAGTGATTTCTTTTCTAATGCACTTTGTGTCAGTAAAAACCTGCAGTCCCTTAAATGTCCAGCTGATGTTAAACTAAACATTTTTATTCTCTGTTAGCGCAGCTCTGTGAATTGCTTGGTGGGGTTAAAAAATAGAAAAGATAATGAATGCATTTTTATTTTACATTTTTTCGAGATTTGCATTAAATTGACTGACATGAAGCCACGGTGCAAGTTTGTTTACTTTTCTCATGTTCCCTTCATCAACACTCAGGCAGCCTGCTAGATGCTGTCAGTCACACAGGCACTGACACACCCCTCTATTATTAGTATTCATGCCAGATTTAGACAGTAAATTCACTGATGATGTGTGATTGCTCCAACTAGCTCGAGCTTGACAAATCAAGTGGGCATCTTCCAAGGTTAAAGCTGTCTTAGTACAAAACTCCCTCTCCGTGCAAGAGAGCAGCTCAGCAAGGTTAAAGTCCTGTCTGTGGAAAAGGGGCCGAAGCCTCACGTAAACTTTTCACTGCAAATTTGCATGGAAAAGTGAGAGGGGACTTTCAAAGGCATTCATGGGCAGTGTGAACAGGAACAGATGCAGCTATGCAAACATGTTTTTGTATTCATGTAGGTACCTCACTGTTGTTTTAATGTAGACTTACAGATATTTGCAGACTCATTGGGGGTAACTAGAATAGTTTTACATGTTCACTAAACAAACTGTACATGTGTCATATGTAAATGGACCAATAATAACATAGTACTCCTTTACTCCATCTGAGCACTCAAATCCCTTTTACATTAAAACTACATTCAAGCAGCAGAGGCTTTGAGAGCTTTCTAATCATAAAACACATCATCTGACTGTATGTGGCAGTCTGGGCTTTAGTGTCTTGTCCAAGGACACTTCAACAGGTGAAATGGAAGAGCCCGGGATTGAATTTTTGACCTTCTGTTGACCCGCTGGGTGACATTTGCCACTCCCCTTTCACATCTGTCCATACTCTGAAACCTGGCCAGTCTCCCCAATTAGGAATTACTTACCAAATCAACATTTCTTCGCTTTCGTCGTGCCAGCGAGCCGCTCTCTTGGCACAGACGTACCCTTTTACAAGCGTTCGTTTGCTCACAAAGAGTTAAGCTGCATCAAGCCCTCAAAGTGTTCTTAAAGTGAAAGTGTTCTCAGTGTACTTTAACTATAAGATGACCTTTGAAAGTGTTGACTTTAGTATGGATGAGACAACACCACTGTTTCTGCCACTGCTGCATATTTAGATGTGGCTGCTTTATATGAGGCTGTTCTTATATCTATAGAAAACAGTTCATGCAACGATAGGAAAATTAGTTTGATAAAAGCTTTACATACAAAATATAAACAATGTTCACAAGTGTTCGATGTGTTGCCCCTCTGGACTCACAGCATGCGTCAATACGATAAATAAACCACGATAATTCTTTCTCATACACCCTGTATGTATCGGTGGCAGTGGGAATAATCTCTATTCCCGTTGACACCATCAGGGTTATGAGGGGCGCTGGAGCCTATCCCAGCTGTCACGGGGCAAGAGGCGAGGAACGACCTGGACAGGTCACCACAGGATGTCTGTCACAGGGTCAACACATAGAGACAGACAACCATGGATAACGTGCCAAAAATGAATGAATGTGTATTCTCTTTCCATGCTTGGTCTCTTTTTTTTTTCTCTTGAAAAGGTCTTAAAACATCCTAAATTCAACTTGCTTCTACCTGCAGTTCACATGAGTGGACTCGGACTGCTTAAGTTAACAGCGTTTTCATAAGATTAACTAAATGCATTCCTCTGAGAGATTAACATGTAAATATGGACAATATCGCAGCTTATACATTGCCGTTAACTTTTCTGAATTGTGGTTTTGTTACATCACTGTCGTTATAAAATCAGGATTTAGCAGTGCAGCAGCTCGGATAATGGCTTGTCAGTTAAGGCTGCTTAACATCAGTATAATGGGACGTGTTTGTGTCACTATTTCATGCTTGTCCTGTTGTCTGACAAGAGAAAAATAGAGGTATGTAAATGAGAACTGCTTTATTGGGAACTCGGCTCTTTTAAAATACAGTTTATGGAAGCAGAGAGAGTAACAGAAGAAGTAAACAACACTGCAGTGTTAGCCACATTTGCCGTGCACTGTGCTGACAATTATTACATGCGGTTAAACTGCTCGAGATGTAACATTTTATATTTAAGTGCAGAAGAAGAAACATAATAAAATAGCACAACAAAGAAAAGAAGAAACAAGAAAACAAATTGCAACCTTATAGAAAACAAATCATCCAATAAATCACTCCACTAAAAGAAGAGATGAAGAAAACTGATTGAATTACTGAAAGCATAAGTAATCTGGTTTGAGGTGACAAAGCAAAGCATGTTTGAAGAAGTGAAAAGATGGCAAGGAGTGGATATTTAAAGGTAACTTATTACAATCAGTGGAATATAAAAGCTTTTATAAGTTTCCTTTGATACAAAATCTACTTTAAAGCTTCTAAATGCAGGCTGTTCCCTCCAGAAGTCATCCACGGGCTCTTCATTACCTTAGAAGACACAGATAACCTCTCCCCGAATTTAAAGTGATTGATTTATCAGCTGAATCGCTCTGAATCCCATTGTTTACAGCTGGTTGCTAGTGGATGTTACAGGTTCTGGTTCAGGATAAATGAGCATCTTGTGTTGCGGTCATTTCGGCAGTCATCTCTACAAGTCTCTGAATTTGGTTCTCTCCACCTGTCCCACTTGAAGAGTCGGGAGAACTGGAGCCTGTCATAGGTTGTCGTAGGAGAGGGGTTTGGTACCTCCTGGTCAGGCCTAAGAACTCACTGTCCATTGCCTCTCACCATCACATCCATTTGTATATCTTCTTGTCCTTAGCGGGCGACCAGCGGCGGTGGTCTGCCGCGCAACCAGTACGCTCCTGTAGGTGCCGCAGGTTCTCTTGCTTGACCAACGATTATCTTCCACGCTTTTCGATCTAAGGCGATGGTTCTTGCCTGCTCGAGGTCAAGTCGAAGGGCCTTCAAATCATCCTGGATTTGTTTCATCCATGTCTTCTTTGGTGCATTTCGATGCACCCTCCAATCGGTGGGGCGGGTCAACCAGAGTAGGCCATGGGGGTAGCGGCTCGGGTCCATTCGACAAATGTGGCCAAACCAAAGGAGTCGGCGGCGCTGGATTAGGTCGCCGATCGTTGGTTGGCTGCCGCAGCTGGTGAGGATGGTGTCATTCGAATGACGGTCGCGAAGGGAAACGCCGAGAATGCATCTAAGGCAACGCATTTGGAAAACTTTGAGCTTGCTCAGGTCGTGTTTGAGCATTGTCCACGTCTCTGCGCCGTAAAGTAGAATGGGCAGGGTTCAGTAAAGGCGGATCTTTGTCGCCAATGAGATGTTGTTCTTCTTCCAGACGCACCAGCGCAGGGAAGCGAATGCTGCCGCCGCCTGCCCGATTCTGGAGCATATCTCCGCTGATGATGCCACTTTCTTCTCCTCGACGAGGGACCCCAGATATTGAAATTGTTGGACTTGTTTGATCTGCACACCATCAAGGTGGATGATCGTTGGTGAGCCGTCGGTGGTCAGGACTTTGGTCTTCTCAGCGTTAACCTTGAGGCCGTACAGTTTGGAGTGCCGGGCGATGTCATAGAGGATGTGAGTTGCCTCGGTGTCGTCTTCGGCAAAAATGGCGCTATCGTCAGCGAACATTAGATAGGTGATAAATCGGTCAGTCGAGGCTTGGACTCCGCGGCAGCCCTTGAATGCTTCCGTTTGTATATGGCCCTTTAGACTAATGTGGGACCGAGGCAGTTGTTCATTCTTATCTACAGTGATGTAGATAAGTAACAGGAAGAAAAAAATCCTCAACTACAAAAGAGACTTTTCAGCTACACGTTTTCTGAGGAAGAAAAACCTGTTATTAAGCATTTGTTTTTTGTGCGTCAACTGTGATGTCACCACAGTCCTGTGATCGTTGACACTTCTTGGTTCAGGTGCACCTGACACAATGCAGTTGTCACTTGCATGTTCTCAGCATCAGTGCTGTTATGGGAATAGAAGAAGTTAAAGTAGGAAGCAAGCTTTCAAGCTGTTGCAGCATCTCCTACTCTGTAATCAGACCATCTCTGAGCTCCTGTACTGTTATATCATTGAAATGGCGCTAAAGAAAGAAACGGTCATACACTCTGGTGTCCAACACGGCCAGTACACCAGCCTACAAAATTCAGCACGCGACCATAAAAGGATAATTAGAGTGGAGTTTGGTTTTTGTAACTTTTTACATGCACAAAAAAAACAAGATCTGCTCCCTGACGTGTGTTTGTCCGCTTGTGTAGATCCTTTTCTTCATTCTGGGTGTGCAGCCGACAAAGACATGTAGCAGTGACGCTGTACGTAGGTAGAATGCTGATTGGTTGAAAGTTTGGCTTGAACAGGACAGCAGAGTTCAGCGCAATGGGGAAAGAAGATGGGAAAAATATCAAAGACCAAACAATCAGCACGAGACACACAGACAGCAGCCGCAGTGGACCGTCTTAATCATTTTTAACTCAGTTTCACTTCACTACAAAGAAGTTCTTTGTCTGTTATGACTGCTGTCTTCTCCACAGCAGGCTGAAGGACCAACAGCAGCCCAGACACAAGAGTTTTACGTTACCAGTTGTTCTAAATATTTTTGACATGGCCTCCTGGTGTCACTAACACAAGAGGACACCCACGCTCGTCCCTTTAATTTTCAGTTTTTACCCTCTCTCTTCACTTCTCCACCAGGTCTCAAATCTACAGAAGACGTTAAAGGCCAGCGCCGCGTCTCCATCGTCAGGCCCCGCTCCAGCTGGAGCCGCCTCCAATCAGGACGCAGACCAACCCGCCGAGCCACGAGACCCCGCTTCCTCTCAGGAACCGAGACAACCAGGCAAAAAGAGCTCAAAGGTGAAAGGGTGAGTGGCGTCCCGCTGTGTTTGTAGTGGTTGCACGTAGCGGGCAGCAGAGTATTTTGAGTGAGCTGCTTTCATATTTATTTATTTTATTATACAAAAGCACCCACCAGGAGTTTGCATAGAAATTGCATTTATTGTTTTCATGGCTAAATATTTTACAGATTGAGCGCATTTTATTCAAATTGGTTGGTACGCTTTTAAATGAAGTTTCTGTTGAGGTTCTTCCCTCCCCCATCCAAATAAGAAATTCATTTTTACAAGTCACAAAATTGGAACAGAAAGCTTCATATGGAGGTTTTTTCCATTACGTTTGTTTTATCGCTGCACCTCCTTTTGTTCTTTGAAGCACTTTGTAACTGTGATTTTTGAAAGGTGCTTCATAAATACGTATATCCCTACTTATAAGCATGAAACTATAAAGACTACTTCAAACACTAAATTAAAGCCATTAGTCCGGGTTTCTTGTAGAGAGCAAAACGTTAATTCAGCCGAGAACCACCGTGTTTCCATTTTTCTAATAAACAGTAAAAAGCCAGCTGCTGCTGTAAGTGGCTTGTCTGTGCAGAGCGTGTGTCTGCATGAAGTAGCTTTATTATCAGATGCACATTAGTGTTTTGCAGCGGTACCATAACCCCGCTATCAGGAACTCTCTTTCTGTTCTGCTTCCATCCGGCCTAATTACCAGTGGCTAATTTCACATCTGTCCTGGATTGTAAAATGTCAGTGGATATACAAACGCCCCGCGTGTTTCCTTCCTGAAAGAACCATTTCCCCCCTCCAGTGACCGGCCGAGATGCTTTGCTTGGCTGCTGTTTATGTTGTTCTTGTCAAACAGAGAGCAGTGATTATTTTCTGGCTGCCTGTCACATTTTGACGAAGCATAGAGCCCTGTAATTTCCATCACTCAGCACCACACATCATTCAAATGAAGATCCACTCAGTGTTTTAAAATCCAAATTAATGATAGCTTAACCTCAATCCTCAAATGAAAACAAGTTTTGACACCATTTCTTTATGAAGCTATTTAAAGGATGGGACTGATACTGCAGCTGTTATTATTAGAAATCTGCTCTTTGCCGAAATATGCAGAAGAAGAAAATCCACTGTGATCAGTGCCACTGCGAAAAAAACAAAACTGTAAATACTGGTGTTGGGAATTTTAGCATAAAGACACTTTTGCACCCAGGTTGCATCAGTAATTTGTTGCTTCAGTAGAGCAAGCAGAAAGTAAAAATGTAAGTCATCAAATTATTTAAATAAAAAAAAGAAACACCAGCTGAGTTTTGTATTTGTTTTCTGTCCAGGCTGCGAGGCAGCGGCAAGATCTGGTCCAAGTCCAACTGAGGACGAAGGGACAGCGGCACTGATGGACACTCACTAATCAACGGGCACACACGGTGTTGACAAAAACAAACATTTAAATAAATAAATAAAATGTGATCACAGTTCATTTACCACAGAACAACCAGGGAGCTTCACGGGAACTTTTTCTTCTAACCAAATCTCACCCTGACGGATTGAGAACCACACACGGAGCTGATGGATAAAGCAGGCGTGACATCCTCTCCTGCAGTCGTTAACGGGCGGACTGTTTGTGTAAATACACTGAGACAGAGCAGTCTGCAGCAGGAGTCAGTTGCCTTTGACCAGAAACAGGATCAGTGTATTTGACGCCTGTTTGTTTGTGTATGCGTGTGTGTGTGCATGCGCGAGTGTGTGTGTGTTTGTGTGTGTGTGTGTGTGCATTTTTTTGGTCTAAATTGTTCTCTTGGTTTAGTTTAATTCTATGTTGCTTTGTATTATTTGTCTCTCTCGCTCGCTTCTGAGGTGAGACGTGTAAAAAAGGAAAAAAAATCTGAATATAAATTGTTGGAAAATAAAACGAAGCCCTGTACTTGTCTCGACTGTCTCATTAATGTCACTGTCACTTCTTTTATTAAATGCGCTTCAGAGTCTAACTCCGGAGGG
The DNA here is from genome assembly GCF_057382275.1 of Copadichromis virginalis. Classification (NCBI taxonomy): domain Eukaryota; kingdom Metazoa; phylum Chordata; class Actinopteri; order Cichliformes; family Cichlidae; genus Copadichromis; species Copadichromis virginalis. The sequence continues at coordinate 26,322,944 of NC_140628.1, forward strand.
TGCGCTGCTAAATGTTAACTCGCAGAAGGGGGCTACCCGTTAGGAGGTCAAGCCATTAATTAGGGCATGTCCCCAAAGAGACTAATGTATTATAGAGCTGAGGCTTCCCCTGTGCACTACCAGCATGGCTACACATACACAGACACACACACACACACAGAAACTCTAAGAGCATCCATATTTCATATGAGAATGTTTTGCCCAGAGCTTCTATTTCAATGTCAAAATTGCCTGTTGAAATTGCCTGCCACCCTTTCTTGTACCTCCATCACGCAGTCAAAATTGCCTTCATCTTCACCGCTCTGTCCTTCTCTCACTCTTTTGATTGTTTCCTCTAAATTCTCCGCTCATCGTCCCGTGTGACAGTAATGGTTGCAATTAGCTGACCATCAGCAATGGAGAAAGGGCAGCAGACGGAAATTGTGAGGCCCTTTTCATTTAACCTCCCGTTTTTCTGCGTTCCCTCCTTCCTGCCACTTTTCTCCTCACCTTTATAAATAGTGGTGTTAATTTCAGTCAGTGCGATTCAGTTTCATCGGTTCAATTTTTTTACTAGATTGGATCTGTGAAATCTAACAGCTGCACACCTTTGGAGGTGTTTGCGAGTGAGAGATGAGTCGACGGTGTCAGCTGCGTGCTTTATTATAGGTGTGATCATGTGACCAAGAGACCGCATGCACGAGTTCACACCTGTTATTTTTTAAACTTATGCATTAATGTTTGTTGTTTACCCATCATGGTTCCTAAATTGCCGCAACACCTGCCGGTACGTCTCATAACTAGACCACCATTAAAACTTCCACGCGGAACCGAGCCAATCAATTACTTTGATTGATCAGTAAAATGCCCAGAGGAGATGGAAACGCTGTGCGGCAATGCTGCCGCAGAATCTCAATACACTCCAGTGGCATTTCTCTACTCGTGCCCGCCTTGATTTTATTGACATTTGTTTGAGAAACTACACAGAGGAAATTCTTGCTTAGCACCCCGTTAATCTTTGTAAAGCGCAAGAAATCCGTATGAGGTGAGGAGATAAGGAAGAAGTTTCAGACAAAAGCAAGCGCCTTATTCTTCACCTCCTTTCATCTGCTCCTCAATGGTGTAAAAACAGCCAACCGTGGCTGGCATATTCAAGACTTTTCAATGCCAAGCTTGTGGTTTCAAATCAATGCAAGGCAGTGGACTAAATGTTCACTTCAGGGAGAAAAAGATTAGGATACAGGGGTAGCTATTAAAATGCACGGTGTAAGCTTTATCCTTCCCGTAAAGCATTGCCGATCGCACCGCTCCAGGGGGAATTTATTCAACATGCACAGAAATAAACAGATAGGCAGAGCTAAAACGCCAGTATTGAGTCTTTATTGAACTTCCATGGTACAGAAAGACCACATTTCTACAGGAATGCTACTAAAAATCACAAGACTGGATATCTGGAGGATTGCACGAGCTACGCATGATGCCACCAGCACTATGTGTGTAGTGGGAATCTGTGTGTGTTTGTGTAACTGGTAGGGGGAGGGGAGGAGGGGGTCATGCCTCAAAGCTGCTTAGAAAAGTTGCCAGACACAAAGTGACATTTGGCTTTGAAAGGGTCTAAAAGACATCACTCACTGATAGGTAAAATAGACATTTTATAAATAATAGATTCAAAGCAACTCTCACAGGTGTATACATGCAGATTCACAGGAGATACAGAAACGATGCTCCTTGATGTTCTACTTTCCTTTGGTACACCCAAGACAGCTAAAAAAATGATGATAATAATGTGAGAGGGAACAATGGTGGTTTTGTTTTCCAGATTGAGATACTTGGCTGTCGGGTGAAAAGAAGAGGGGGGGAAAAAAGAAGAAAAACATCTTGTTGTGCTAACATCAGTCCTTTGATCACATGTGCAGTTCACTGATACATCAATCTGTCTTTGTAGTGTACCATCCAAACCTTTGGGAAACATCGATTTTCAGCAGGAACGGTTCCTCGCTTCCATTCATGTCCTGAATATTTGAAGTACCTGTGCAGCGTCCGGCAGAAAAAAAGGTTCGCCGAGAAAAGGTGAACGTCGGCCAGATAATTAAGAGAACAAATCATGAGGAAAAACTGAAACAAAAACAGGCTCCTCTGCATAGTGCAGAGGGATATAGCCACACTATTTGCATTTCGGGCGCTCAAAGCGGGGAATAAACAGCAGTTTTTGGAGCGTGACATGTTAAACACATTGACTGCTGGCTACAGCCGTGCCAAACAGCTTTGTGAAATGCCCCGTTCAGTGTGTGGAGGTGCTCAGAATGGCTTTTTAACCATCTACAAGCCTGTTAATCTGAGCCAAATTTGAGTGTCATGTTATGTAAAAAGAAGACTCTGCCGGGATTGCCATTAATACTAAACAGCTTCACATGTGGGGCTGGATCGGTGAGAACGGTTGTGGAAGCACAGGTAGGGCATTTTGGGGATAATGGGATGCTTCATGGTTGTTTAAACTGCTTGTTTGTGAATTAGTCGTGGCGGGTCGAAGCTTAGCAGAGCTCGGGGCCAAATAAAGGCTGGAAAACGGAGAACGTGTCACAGTGACGCAGATCCACATTAACAGAAATTTACACCAAGCCAGAAGGAAGGAAGGACGGACGGACGGAGGAAAGGAGGGAGATGAGTTCAGATGTTCCTTTTTTTTGTTTTTTGTTTTTTTAGACCTCAGGGAAGCAGGAGTGTTTTGTGATGGCTGGATACCTGGGATCCCTGAATTCATTTCACAGTTTAGAGAAAATAAAAACGGTGCTGCGGGCGCACCCTCCGGTCTTGTTGATGCTCCTCCTCAGGCCCCGTAGAAATGTTTACCATATGGAAAAACAGTCACCTCAGAGGTTCACAACAGGGATCCTGACACAGCAAGAGACACAGAGGAGAAGAGTGAGAGGGATAGAAGGAAAGGAAGAAGCTGGGGAGGCCCGGCGATGGAAGGAAAAGGCAGAAGAAGAGAGGAGAAGTGGAGCACAAAAGCCTGAAGCTGGAAAAGTTGTGTACATGCAAAAGGAACGCTGCGTCGCAGGGGGACGGAGAGGGTGGCGGGGGGGGGGGAGGAAGAAACGGAAGAGCAGCGAGGAAGGAGGAGAGGAAGGTGGAGGTGAAGCTGATGGGAGGGGAGGAAGTGAGAGGGGGAGCACTGGAGTGTAGCTCTATAATTATCCTGATTGAGATTAACTTTAAATACTCTCGAATATAAGCATCATTTCATGGATGGTGGTTGGGCGCCTTTTTTGATAGGCCCAGGATGACTCATCCGGTGAGGGAGTTTAAAACACTGATACATCTTAGAGCAGCGCCAACACTTCAGGCCTGAATACTCCACAGAGAATAGCACCACCGTCCAATTACACTCCAGGTACGTCCTTACAGTGCATGCGAAAAGGTAATACGGGTGCTTCACACACAGACACGGAAGAAAACTTCAATCCAGGGGTTGCACGGAGACTCGCACACGCACATGCGGCTTAGAGACTGACACAAACACGCACGCACGCGCACACACTCGGGCCGTGTAGAGCTGGTGAGGCGACTCATTACCTCTCCCTGTCGGTGAAGGAGGAGGAGGTGCTGTGCAGCGTCTGCCGGCTGTCCTCCGAAGCAAGGGAGCGAGGGAGAGCGAGGGAGAGGGGGGGTGCTACGCCACGGGAAAGCGGGGGCGGATGCTGGGAACAGCTGCGATCGTAACTGGGAGAGAAAGGATAGTCAGATAGATAGATGGAGGAAGAGGAGGGGAGTAGGGGGACAAGATTTGCAAAGGATGAAGAGTTAAAGAGGCAAGCAGTCGGCATGGAGTGGGACACAAGTGCGAGGACGAAGAGAGATAAGACAAACGAGAAGAGAAACGGGGCATAAACAGATGCAATAAAGTTAGTTTGAGTTTGAGACAGATATTACAATAAGAGAGGGCGAGACGGATACGAGGAAACGACAGAGAGATTGAAATGAAGAGAGGCGCGGAGAGGAACGATAAGGAGAGCGATCAGAATGAAAGACACAGAGGGAGAAACAAAGTCAGAGAACATCAGGAACAGCCGATCCATTTAGCATCAGCGAACACATTATCCTGCCACTGTGAGAGAGAATTAGTGCACTCATCGGACTCATTAAAACACTGTCGGAGAGGGGAGAGAGGGGGGGGGAGGGAGGCAGAGCGAGAAATGGGGAAGGAGACTTCACTGTGAGATGTGGGGAGGGAGTCAGAAGGTTGGAGGTGGGAAGGATGCAACAAGGCGAAGAAACGGACGGAGCAGTGGCGCGTGACTGAGGTGTCGTGCCATTACTCCTGTAAGGAGAGGGGAGTTCTGGTGAAGACGCAGTTGAGAGGCGCAGGTTCGGGCTCTTTGGAACACTTAGACGCACAACAAAGCTGTTCTCACCGCCATAAAAGCCCTCGTGCACCCTCATTGTCCCTCAGTAACACCTGTTCTTTCCTGGCTGACTCCTCTCACTGTACGCGCACACACAAACACACACTGTCACACACTTGATGACATTAGCCACACTGACGATTTTAGGGCTGGGAAAATCACTGAGCACATATGCCGCTCTTCTATAATCATAATGAACTGGACTGTGGCCAATTTCCACTATAGGCTATCATTTCGGTCCATCTGTACCCCCTTCCCGTTCCTTTCTCCCTCTAACACATGGTGTTATTTACACATTTATGACACTGAAGTACGAGCCAGTCTATAGAGAGGAGCTGCTGCCATGTCTCCAGACTGACTCCCTGCAGTTCTCGCTATTCTAATACCACTTGGGATTCACTAAGCAGTGTAGGGTTTTTTTGTTTTTTTGCCAGCGCCAGGTGAAGTAAGTTATCGAAACAAGAGCGAAGGCCAGTCTCAGGAACAGAGAGAAAGGGGGGCTTATCATGTATCAGCTCACGGCAAGCTGGAGGATTATCTGTGGATCTGCAGCCGGACTGGCGGTGCTGGTGGGGGAGATAAGAGAAGTACCGGCTGTGCAGAGACAGGCAGCTTTAGAGCAAGGCACTGACGATAACTGGAACAAAGCGAGGAACCTAAAAGAAGTGTGTGTGTGGGGGGGGGAGAGAACAGGTATTCAACGAAAGGAAGAGAAAAAAAATCCAGTGGGAGCCGAAGGGGAAGGAGAAACGAGGAGGGGAGGGGTAGATGGGGTATGAGGGGTAGATAATGTACGAGTGTGGGAGCAAAATTGAGATTAAGAGAGAGCGTGAAAAGGGGATATGGGGGAGAACAAATCATACCGATGCAGGCAATGAAAAAAAAGTGATACAACAGAAATTCAGGTAAGATGTGCAGATGAGATTACAGTAAGGAAGAGGAGGAGGAGTGCGAGAAGGGGGGGAGGGAGTGTGAGAGTGGGAAGAGAGGGGTCCCAGCGGTCAAATAAATGAGCCGTTATTGGTTTGCTCAGCAAGGCGAAGAAGTGCTTCACTACATCGCGGAGAGATAATGGCCATGTGTGTACGGATCACCTCCTACCTGCCTCCCCGGCCTGAAAACATAACACATGCGCACACACACCGCCCACTCTGCGTCTATACGCTCGGGGACGCCACGTGAACACCCAAAACTATAAGACAAGAGATCACTGGTTATAGTTAATGCTTAATCACTGCAACTTTAATGGCTCTAAATGATACATCTGTGCCAATCGTGACTTTTGGGAACACAAGTGCTGTTAATAAAGTCATTAGTGAGCAATTACTCAGCTCTCATTTAGGCCCGTAACATAATCGGCGACAGGCGCACAGACAAGACGGGCAGGCCAGCGTGTGCGGGCAAACACATCTGCAGCCATTAAAGTCTCCTCTTCAAGAAAAACCCCACTCATCTAAACCCCATGCATCTGTCCCATTACACACATGTGTGGGGGAAAATGGTGTCTCTTGCTTACTCGCTTTATTTAAAAAAACAACAACAAAAGTCTAAATACTACTACATAAAAAAGCAAATTCAGCACTCTCCTAAACTGTCTATAAAACATGAGGCATCTGGGTTTTTATGATGGATTTGACTTATAGGTCTCAAAATTAAAGACAATTAGGTGGTTATTAAAGCTTGTTTATGCCAATGAAAAACACCCATATGTCAAAATTTTGACTTACTCAAAAGTTTGAGTTAAAAATCCAAAGTTAAGTCAAAATGAACTCTGCCTGGCAAAAAAAGAGAAAGAAAGAAAAGGGGAAAAAACTCAGTGATGGAAACAAGTTCCATAGATGGTGCCATAAACCTGCATTTTTAATTTATTTCCAGCAGAGGGAGACTCATCTGGGTCCAAGAGGAAGCCTGGCTGTACAGGAGTCTAAGATAAAGTGGTAATGATGCTCACCTCAGAGCTGAAAAATGAAACCAGTCCATAAACTGCAGTTCCTCTAGTGGCCACTTGAGGCTGGCTACAAAAGTGAGTCAGTCGCCACTGACTTCTATGTTTAAATGGCCAACATACACCATTAAAAGGAATATTTGCAGCCTAGTATTAAATACGGTTTTGGCATCTATGGATTATTTAACCTTTATAACAACTGTACAGCAATGACATGTTTTATAAGTCAATTGTTTTGATGTTTTTAAGGCTTAAAAGCTGTGGCAACACAGGTAGCTTCAGTCAATAGCTGCCTTTAAGCTTGAGTCACACAAGCCTAGATACCAGTGTGTTAGCACAGGCCCTGAAAGAAAAAATGTGTATTATGCAGTAGCTGGAGGTTGCTAGCAGTCGCTAGCATAAAACTGGTTGAAATAGAGATACACAGTGCTACACCAAAAACTTCTTGTAGTTGCTTTGGTTGTTAGCAAGTTACTGTGGTACCCTCAGTCTGCACGGAAAACAGCAGGTTGCCTGTAAATGATGCAAACCAGAAATAATGATATTCTGCCTTTAGAGAAGAAGTTGTTTGCTTAAAATGTGTTGGGTGGAGCAGTAAGGCATAACTTTTACAATGAAGGCGAATGTTTTCTGTTTGTGAACTCCATCACATTTTTTCGCAATTACTGCTCAGAGAGTAAATGTAGAGACCGCAGACAAGCGGGCGTTATTCATGTCAACTGTGGGTGACTGTGGTAACATGCTAGCAGGCAAAGTAATCACAAGGAAGTTTCTGGTGGAGCACCGTCAGGAACTTCCAGCGACGGTGCAAGTCTGTGCTTCAGTTTTAATGAGTGAAATTCACAGCAGTATTTTAATCAGTCTGTTAATTAAGACTAATTAGCAGATGTCTGTGTCTTTGTGTTGCTCACATACAGTTTATGGATGCTACTTGCTCAGCTTGCTAACCCGAGTTCGTTAGCCTTAGCCAATTACTCCGTCCACTTGCCCAAATACAGGCTCCACAAACCAACATGGTCAGCAGCCAAAATGCTAAATTTGAAGCTTCCACCAAACAATGGGTGACATCATGGCTTCATAGGTATGTCCACTTCCTATGTAAAGTCTATCCTAACGAGTTTGTTTTTGGTCTTATTAATTTAAGAGAAGATTATGAATTTTACTTAGCAAATCATGCTGCCATTCGGAGTAAAATAATCAATAAAGCAGGCTGTGATTCAGCCCATGGCTAGCATGTGATTAACACAGTGTTACCTATTAGCACGCATACTTGCTTACTGGTTAAAAAAAACAAGAGAGCGACATCCGAAAACACTCATCTCAAGGACTCAGCACAAGTGAAGACTTTGTGAACCCACCGGTGACATCACAGTTTATGGCCTTGTTTTCTTTTACATATGCTTTACTCTGTTAACACTTATGACCTGTCCTGACAAGTTTCTGAGTCAGGTATAACCTACAGTGAAGATTAAGCCAAGATTACAATTTTGCCTTTCTGCACCCTCTCCTCACTGTCTTTGGATAACAACCAGGTCATCAAATCGAGATTAGTCCACTTACAATTATTAAAATATTAATGAAGTGCAATTATCTAGTAATTAATGAGATAAAAGTCTGAAGACAGAAAACAATTTTTTTTTTCTGTAGTAGAATATTTTGTTTTTAATCATCTCATTATGCCTCAGGTTTTTCTTTCAACTTCTTGGTGGGGTTACAAATCCCCATGTTGGGACTGTTCTAATCAAACATTCAGCTGGCCTCAACACATCCCTGCTTTAATGGAAAGAACCATGATTTTAAAATAAAGAACAAAAACAAGATGATAATTAGCAGCTCATACACCTCTCTCAACATTAAAGTGTCCAAGATGCTGCTATATTCATATGCTTCCACTGAAGTGTGCAATTTCAGTTTTTGGAAAATACCCAGTTTCTATTTCTTACCATTGTAAAAAAAAAAAAAGGCCCTGAGGTATTTTAACCAGAAGAATCCAGTAACACCACCCTGCTGCGTGTCAGGCTTACACAAGGAAAGTCGCCTCATCCTTACTCAGCAATGCCCACCTCATTTATGTGGTCATGGACACAAACACACACACGACACGGTGGAGGAGAGAATTTTGGTTCCTACCAGAGTTTGGCTGTAATGATGACTGCTGTCAGGATGAGCAGCGAGGAGATGGTCACGGTGACATAGAACTGTGGGTCCACTGTAACACACACATTTACACACACACTCACGAAGTTATTCATCTCAGATTGTTTAGCTGTAGCCAGAACAAAAGAAGAAAACAGTGTAGCCAGCTGAAACATCAAATTGGACGTGCAAGACTCTAGCCTCCAACTATCACACCCATCCGATGACGTCTCCTCTGTGTTTTGCAGTTATGACAGCGGCTAATTCTTCCCTGTGAGTGATGAGAACTTTATTAGGCAATCCCCGCCGCAGACACAGCCGGGTGCACACAGCTGGGTGTCAGCCTTCACCCTCATGACAGCTAATTCCCTAGAGGACTCCTGGCATGTGAGTGTGTTCGCTCACTGCAACTCATGGACACCTTTATTTAGAAATCCTTCATCTCTTGATGCCCACCTTCCTCAGGCTCTGTCTCCTCTGCCTCAGTCCCACCATCCTCCACTCCCTTCTTGGGCTCCAGTGGTGGCTGCATGCTTTCGTCAGGGTAAAGCCAGTTCTCAGGCGTGGCGGTGCTGGCCTCTTGCTGGTTCCCATGCAGGTACAGGTGATCGGTTTCCTGGCTGGAGAGGAAGTGGTAGGTCTCGTCCTCCAGCTGCTGCGTGGGACCCCAGACCACCGCCCACAGAGGGGTGGGCGTGACTTGGGCGGTGACGGACAGCTGGACCGACAAGGCGTCCACCTGCTCCTCGGCCTCTCTGTCGTCACGGTTACAGGTGGAGGGCTGTGTCACCAAAGCAACCAGGAGGAGAGAGATGAGGCCAGTCAGTCGTGCGACAGGAGAGATGGAGCTGGAAGGAAAGGTGAAGGAGAAAGGATGAGAGAGGGTGGAGTGACAGGACAGTTATCTGAGAAAATGCATTGTCCGCGGCCGCCCTGCACGACCTCAACAGCTTAGACATTGATTCTCAAGCCGGCCATCACTCAGAATGACATTTTATGCATCTGCGTCCCACACATCTCTCCACCTCAGAAACTATCCATCTTACCATCTCTCCATCGCTTCACTCTGTTCACTGAGACTCCTCTTCTCCGATCATCTCTCTCTGTAAGATAAAACAGAGGGGCAAGAGAGGAATAAAAGCCAGAAAGGGGGGAGGGTCCTGCTTTTTGTCGCCTCCTTTCTTCTTCTTCTTCTTGTGTTTTGCCACATAAAATCCATGTAAACACAGACAGCAGCAAGAGTGCTGGCGAAAAGCCAACTCTGTCACATTTTGAAAGAAGCACACACGCGGACTCCCCGGGGCATCACAATCTAAAGCTCAACTGTCCGCCACATGTTCACACACACATCTGCATGGTTAAAAAAAAAACATCCAGAAGTACACACCGGTCGTCTGCTCTGCCCTGTCACACACATCCACAGCGCACACACACCTGAGCACGGCACATTAATCATCATTAGAGTCGTCATGCATGGAGCGAGTACTCTATAAGTCACTTTGAGCAGAGAGAGATAACTTCCTATCAACAACTACTGCATAAATGCCACAGAAATGTCACTCAGAGACACACGAACACACGCGCTCCGACACATATCAGTTATCATGCCTACCTCTGGCTGTGGAGAGAGGGAATGAGAGAGGGAGACAGAGAGAAAGGGGGAGATACAGGGAGAGAGAGAGAGAGAGTGAGGGAGGGAGGGGAAAAAAAAGCATCGGTTGCCTTAGCGACTGAGACATGCAGAGTCTGGTGGAGTAAGAGAGGGGAGAGAGAGCGACGTGGGGAGGGCAAGAGACTGTAGGAAAGAGATTTAAATGCTAATTATGTTTTTTTTTTTAAATGGGTTCAATTAAACGGACACAGAGGAAAAAGAAATGAATTTGACGAGCCAAACAGAAATGATACCGAGGACGACATTAATAAGCTCATTTTGGAGGCGGAGGTTAAAAAAAAAAGAAGAAACCTCTCCAATTGTGTTTACAAAGACAGCAAGGACACCCCAGAGAGAAAAAAAGAGACAGAAATACAGACAGTAAAGAGGAAGAGGCGCAAGAGAAAGGAATGACGGGAATAAAATTTAATTTACATTCATTTACGCTGGCAGAGGAGGCTAAAGAACTGGTGTTTCCAGAGGAGACGGGGTCAGACGGAAATACAAAAAGAGCAAAAAAGAGATGCAAATTTGTTGGTGAGAGTCACAGTGTGACAGCTTTATTGTATGTGAAAATAATATTTACACAGAAAACAATCTGCTTATCGTGCTCACACGCACACTCGCTCACTTTCTCCTTCCAACACTGATATTCGGTCTGTCACACTTCACACCCCTGCACCCTCCCTCGCTGTCACTTCGCTCCCACCCTCTCATTTCCTCTTCATGGCTGCAGGCCGTGGTGTTCTCGGCACGAGAAAGCGGCGCTCACTGGAGAGCGCAGCGGAGCCACGAGCCGGACCCTGCGTCCTCCTCCGCGGCGGCGGACCGGCTGTCTTTTCCTTCATCGCCGCCTTCGTCGTTATCCTCGTAATCTAAATTAGACGAGGGGGGTCATAACGATTTTTCACGACAAGCATCACCTAAAATTAACACGACCGTATTCATTTCGGCAATTCCACGGTTGCTCATTAAACGTGTGAGGCAGCAAATGAAGATGTGAATGTGTGTGAAATTGCAGCGTGTGTGTGTGTACCATCAGTCTCCTCATCATCTTCAGTGTCTCCCTCTGACTCCAGTAAACAGGAATCCATTAGACTGTCTATCCTTGCCGTGACATCACCCCTGTAACATTTACACCCGCAATTAAATAAAGCAGGCGCTTTGAACTCGTTATAGTTCACAGAAGAGCCCGATTTCATCTCAAGTGGACCAAACAGTAAAACTACTGCATAGCAACCTATAGATCACACTCTGGCAACACTCGCATTTAGAAAACAGATGAAAAACAGCCTGAGATGTCTGAGGAAAAAGGTGCTGCTGTAGAAATACGTCTCAATTTTGCATGTTCACTCAATCTATTCTCATTAGATGTGCATTATAATTTACACAGCTGATCTACAAAGGCACAAAACACTTCATATGTGGAGTAAATCACAACTGAACAACCACAGTATGTTCTGATTAATGAGTCCTCAAACTCGGTGTGTCGTGGAAATACTTTCAACTTTTCACAGATTTTTACTCCCGGTACAGTCAAGCTGGTACCACTGCACCGAGATTTCGTGAAAAAATTGGAAGTATTCATGACTTTTCTTTGCAAACCCGTCCAGTGGACCAGATTGAGCCCTGTGGCAGGCTGGTTCTAGCCCCTTATATTCGCCTTAGATTTAACACCCCCTGAACCAAAAGCATGATATCAAGATAAATGTGTGTGTCAAAATCAATTAAACCCATTAGCACATTAAATCCAATTATAGCTTTAGAATTAAAAGTGCAGCTGACCTCAGAACAAACAATGAATATTCAAATAAGGAAGATAATTGAGCAGCTTGGATCTATAATCTTTTTAAGCCAGTGGTGTTGACAAGTATCGCTCCCACCTTTGCCTCCCGGAACTCGGGAGCTGCTCCCAAACGATGAGGTCTTGACCTCCGGTGACCCATCGGTGGTCTCCGCTCCCAGTGGTCCATGCTGCAAAGCAGATGATTCTGGGAGCGTCAGGCCAGGTCAGAGAGGCCAGGTACCGACACTGAGGCAGAGAGAACACTAGAGAGAGGAGAGAGACATGATGGGACCGGAAGTCAACGGAGGAACATAAAGTGTGTAAAACTGCGTTTTTACATTCTCGGTAAATTAAAATTGGTTTGCTCGTTTTCCAGCAATACAGCACTGGTCCCCAGTCTAGAACCAGTTCCGCATATTTCGCCTCCCCTAAAAAATAGCTGGCAGAAACACACCATCACCAATCTGCTGGCCTCAAAGCTGGAATTGCTGCGGGATGCAGCCCCCAGACTCTGTCCACAATGATCTCCTTCCCACGGTAATTATCCCAGCTTCTGTTAGCAACACTGCATAATTATTGGTTTTCAAAGGTGCCAAAAAATGGTCTGGTTCTCTGAAGATACCAAAGCAGTGCGGGCTTTGCAACAGCACCTGCAATGGTAAAAAAAGAGAGATGTGGGACTCACAATTTAGCCTGCTCTCTCCATTCGCCAGATCGTAGCAGGATCCAATTAGGAGGCCTCCCGTCTGGTGAATACAATCTGTTACTCCGGTGATACTGCTGTGATTGGTCAGTCTGGTCATCGTTCCTGTGATAATTGGACAGATGTTAGGTGGAAGGATTATGCAGATTTCACTAAATCTGCCTTCCTTTTTGGATCTTCCTCTCTGACACACACACAGCCTACCGGTCCTCCAGTGCAGGATTTTGAGCCAGGCTCGACCATAAGCCAGGAACACTCTGTCTCCCCGCGGGCTGAGGGTTAGACGCCCGCACGCCTCCCCTCCGCAGCCTGTCACCTGGCTGTTCCAGTGGTGCAGCAGCCTCAGGGGTCTCTATCTGAACCCCGGTTCTCCCACACAGACAACCCTCCCTCAGCCGAGCCGCTGAACACCAGTGGACCCTGAGACTGCGGAGGGCACAAGAGACACAGTTGTCATGGTGATTTAAGTCTTTACCTGTGTGTGTGTCTGTGTACACGTGTCTTAGAGTGAGTGTATGCATGTTAGTGCAAATGCAAGAGAAGTGTGTGAACAGTTTTAAAATGTCTCTGTGCTTCTGCTGCTGGTTATAAATGGATTTTGCGTTTTGCATGATAAACAACACAGAGGATGACAATGATGTGCTACGCTTTAATGCTTCAGGCATATTATGATGATTGCAAATTGAAAAAAAAATGTGCATATCCAGCTCTGGGTTTCAATATTCATAAAAAAGCCTTTTTTCGCTCAAAATATATACAGTATGCTCTAAAATTGGACGAGCTCCACAGCTTACATCTTAACAAATATCTTTGATTTCCATTTGAAAGCAATAAACAAGGAAAGCTTGCGTGAGGATGATGTGAAGAAATATAGCCGTTTGATTTCCGGGGAAGAGGCTTTTTCACAAATTACTAATCAAGAGTTTGAAAAACTACGTTAGACAGCCACAGAAGGGAAACAAAAAAACTCTTCAAGTTAAAAATAGGCTGAAAATGAAAACAGCTTGAGCATCCTCCGTGTGAAGAGAGCGTGATGGTCAGCAGGTGAGTGACCCACCCACCTGGATGGAGGTGACGGCTTCCTGGTGAGCATTGACTGACTGGCAGTTTTGGAAAGTGTCCCAGCTCCAGGCTTGAACTTTCCCCCCGTCTGCGGGGTGACAGAGTGTGAGGTTAATACGCGCTGACAGGCGACTGGCAGTCATTATTGTGGGTTACGGTTGACCCACCTGAGCCTGGCTGCCTAAACTGTGTGCCTCCATCACTGTGATTCAGCTCGATAACTCTGAGCTGCTCTCCCTAACTCACTGGCAGATGATGCCACATTGTCAGACTCTGCATGCATATTAGTCCCATAAACAACAACAAAAAACGGGCACATACATGCACAAAAATAGGTATGTCACCAACACATACTGTCCTCAGGAAAACACACCTGATCCAGTGATGATGTAGCCATCCTCCTCCGGCACAAAGCAGAGCGCGGTCACAGCGTTGAATGTGTAGATAGACTTAACACACTGCCCTGAAGGAAACAGTAAAAATCGAATTTAACTGACAGGGCGCAGGCCATCAGTCACACAGGCAAACATTGATTACGATGCACACATTTCCCACACACAACCCTCAGGCTCCATCTACCTATATATGTATGTCACTCTATGTCGCTGTGTGTGTGTGTGTGTGTGTGTGTGTGTGTGTGTGTGTGTGTGTGTGTGTGTGTGTGTGTGTGTGTGTGTGTGTTTGTGTGGTTAAGCCTACCAATACTCAGGGCCCAGATCTTCACATAGCAGTCCACTGAGCCACTCAAGATAAACCTCTCTTTGTCGGACAAAGACAGGGACCAGGCTGTCGAGGGGGTACGCGCAGACCAAACAAAGAGCAGAATGGGGACAGAGGAGGGGAGACGGAAAGAGAAAAGAGATTACGCTGGCAAAAAGCTGTAAATAAGTGATGATGCGCAAAATAAAAAAGAGGAGACCGCAAGACAAAGACTGAAAATGACTAAAAAGGAACCATGTAATTAGTAAGAGAGACTATGGTTCGACTGAGCTGCGTCATCAGTTCACTTCTAGACTTGGTATTTTAAGTTGGGGAAGCAGGTGGGGAGGGGATGTAGGAGGAGAGCCGGAGATGTGTTGGAGTGCAAATGATGGAAGGCTGCCTGCTTCAGACAGACAGTGAACTCTCTAAAGTGTCCACTGTGGTTACCTCTCTCTGGGCTGATCTGATGAACTAATCCTATAATTACCAAACCGCAGGACAGAGGCATTACTCAGCTCTGCTCGGCCCACATGTTAGGATGTGTGTGTGCGTGTGTGTTTCCTCACCCAGCCTCTTGCAATACTCAGGGGGAGGTGCTGCCAGACAGGTGACCCCGCCGGTGTGACCTCCTAAGTTCTTGTGCTCTGTTGCAGTGGGAACGTGCCACACCTTCACTGTCGTATCTCGACTTAAGAGTGAGAATGACGGACGGGAAGAAAAAGGGAGGGCCCAGGAGGAAAGAAAGAGAGAGGGGGGAGAAAACAAGCAAAGTTAAAAGGCGTTCCACATAAACCGCAAGAGATTTGCGCCGAGTGATCAGGCGGAGGAAGAAAACCAAATATATGTCAGACAGCGAGGGAGAGAGCAAGAGCCTATTAAGTGATAAATTAGGTGAAATGTTCACTTTGCATATCCATTATGCAAATCGAGTCTTCTTTTCCTGCTTTACCTCCCAGAAACCACCAGGTTGTCAACAGCAACCACGCAGGTGACTATGTCACTGTGACCCTGCAACAGCCTCAAGCGAAACTTCGCCTTCTCCCACGACGCTTTGAGGGATGTAAATTCAGCTTCTGTAAAAGAAATGATTTGTGCAATTAGCAGTGTTGACTCATCAGCACCCTGGCTCGTTAATCTACACACTTCTTCAATATGGATTAGTCTGCCACTGCAAAGCGTGGGGCTAAATTAGCTCCAAGGATGCAAAACGTGGGCCCTGTCTTCAGGGAAGCATATGCAGCCAGTTGGTTTTAAAACTGGCAGCCTCGTGAGCTTGTTAGGACTCCTTCGGGGCAAAGAAGAATAATCTGATTTTAGATGTTAATCACAAATTAGGGCACCGCTTTGTGCTTTTAACTGCCAGTGACAAATCGTAACGGCAATCTCTCCAGCCACTTTTCTTAATTATCCCACCTTCCTGCCGTAGTAGCCGCTCCTCGTCAGAGCCCGCGCAGTCGCCTGACACGTCCCGACAGTTATCTGACACCTTGGCCGCCGCTGTCCTTTCCCGCTCTCTGCCCATCTCCGCCTTCCTCTGCCTGGCAGCCGGGGCTGGCGCTGCTTGAGCTCTGGACTCCTCTTCTCCCTTAAGGATCTTGGAGGCTGGAGGCGTCTGTGATGGAAGGGCCTCAGGGACATCCTCCCTGTGCCAGTGCAGAAAGCAGGTGCTGAATATATAATCGAGATGCAAACTGCACACAGTCACAGCTTGGTGACAGTGAGGATACCTGCGGAGGATCTCCAAGTGTCATACAAACTAAAATAATACTCCTGTAAGAGTAGTAGTCTGTAGTCTGCCTGCCAGGAGAAAATCAGCGTACTTCATTCAGTTTTATGTTAATGTCCACACACATGCGGATTTCCCTCCTTAGGGGCTCCAATAAGGACAACGACATCCCTGAATGATGTTTACACATGACGAGCAGGAGAAAGTTCCAAATTTCCTAAAGCATGACAGTATTTGACCTGCAATGTGTTTGGATAGACATACAAAACAGATCAAAGGCTTCAAAGTGAATGTTGTTGCTTTTGAAGAATTATGTTTCTCTTCATCTGCCCCCCCACCCGTGGCTGGTACCTCTCCCTCACTTCCTTACACTTGTCTTTTCATCTTCTCCTTTTTTCCGTCTCCCACAATCCCAAGAGTTTGCTGCGGGCCAGAAAGCTGCAGCTGAAGCTCAGCCAATCTGGAACGAAGCTCCGCCTTCCTGGAGATCTGAGAAGGGAAGAGGCACGAGATTGGTTGTAAACCAAGCTGCTAAATCCACAAGTTGTTTATATGCACAACCAACATACCCGGCCTGTCTCGATTTATTAGACTGCAGCCCGCAACATACAGCATACTCCTGTTAGATTGTGAGCTTTGAAATATGCATGAATGAGTGAATCAAGCGTGTCAATTTTAGATTAGGTGGCTGGTTCCTCGGTTAAAGGAGCACTCCCCTAGTTTTTATTTCTCAATTTATTTGTCAGCATTTTACTCTGCCTGTGAAAATCAGTGTTTGTATCTTTCGTGGCTCTCGGCGGAGCTTCGAAATTATCGTGGTTTTTACCAGCAGGAGATTGCGGAATACAGATTTTTAAAACACGGGTTCAGGCATTTGAAAATCTCCAAGGCGCAGTGCATCTAACACGCTTTTGCATTGTGGGAAATGTATTCTTAAAACAGAACAATAAAGTGTTGCTGTGTAATCGTAATATTTGATCATCAGCTGTGGAAGAGCCACTTTAATCTAGGTAAGACTAGTTAAGACTGCCGTCTACTTTTCTAATTAAAAAAGGAACCAGCAAATAGATCTGTCAGATCAATTATTTAAAGAAAAGGCACAACGTTTCACTCTAAAACAGGGGTATCAAACATGCAGCCTCTGCAGGCCACAACTGGACCACCTATTGGCATGCACGTATATATAAATACCTAGAATGGACAGGAGGGCAGGCTAGAGGTAGCAGAGCTGAAGATTTTCATTAGGAGTGGATTAGATCAGAATGACAGCTCAAATAAGTATCAAGGCAGAGATGGTTTGGAGTTGTGCAGGGGAGGGATAGTGGAGATACTGGACAAAGGATGCTGAACGTGGAGCTGTGTGTAGTGAAGGAGGACATGCAGAGGGCTGATGTGAGAAGAGGATACTAAGGATAGGTGGGAGGAAGATGATCGACTGTGGCAACTCCTAAAGGGAACAGCCAAAAGAAGAAGAAGAAGAAGATTGTATTTTGTTGGATAAAAATTGTTTTGAAAGAGGTTAATGATTCAGACCTCTAAGATCATGACATGAGCCATTCTTCTCATTTTTACAGGCTTCTTATAAACAAAGACATTCCCTGTGGCAAGTAGGTTTTGGAATGAAGATCCATGATCACAAAGTTACAGGTTTCTTTGTAATAACAGAACGTGGAAAAACTGCACTTATTTTTCTAAAACATCTCAGGTTGCACTTCATCTGTTTTGTGAATGGGAGGCTTGTTAAATGCATTCAGAAAGTCGATCTTCACATTGTATAAGAAAAAAGGAGAATTTAAAAGTCTGCTATTATTACATGATTACTATGAAGTGTTTTCACCGGTAGGACCCACCTGAGATCAAACTCGGTTCCTAGTGGCCTATGAACTTAAATGAGTTTGACACCGCTGCTCTAAAATGTAGCGAAGTAGAGAAATAAATGGTAATGCTGAAGGAAAGCACATCAAAATTAAGTTTCTTCTCCCACACGGCAAAGTAACACTTCATTTTTCACCTTTATTGGATTATTGTGATCTGCTCTTTATGAAAGAATCCCACTACGTTGGATACTCTAAACCATTGTGCCTTACCTTTTATTACTAGCTGTGAAAACTGCACATAACACTGTTCTCTAAAGTGATAAGAAGCCAGCTGTATATGTCCAAAGACTAAAGCAGGCTGTTATAAATGAATCTCTCCTTGGCCTGGTTCCTTCCTCTGATTGGTTTAAATACACTTGTGTTTAAACCACGAATGTTTGCTTGCAGAGTCGAAATAAAGTCAGACGCACCTGCTCCTCTTCCTGGTTTCTCCTATGGAACAAGCTGAGATGTTTGAACTGGTTAGTATGGGGATTTTAAAGCTATTTTTTAAAAGACTGCAGAGGCAGCAGGTGCATTTACTCCTAAATTTGCACTATAATTGATTTGAAATTGTACCCGTTTTGATCTTTTCCTGCACATAAAGTCGATATCATCTTCCCTGTATTGGTTTTTTAATCTAAACTTTCATCACATTAAGTAAAGGACACAATAAAGCCACTTTCAGCTGCTTCCTTATCCACGAGGGGTCGCCACAGCAGGTGGCTTTGCAGATGTTTTTTTTATGCTGGCTGCTTTTGCTGACGTAACCCCCAGGGGATTGGTTTCTCCTCCTGGGATCAAACTGAGGATCTTTCACTTGTTAGGTGAGTGTGTAAACCACTACATTGTGAAGCAAAGGATGCAATACTAAAAACTCTGAATAAAACTGCATTTTAACAACACTGCAAGGAAAATGTTGCTACTCTTTTATGTTTTTCAGTCGCTTCATCACATTGCAATAGAGAGACGATCTGTTTTTATAAATAAGAACTGATTTAATTTGCACAATATGTTTGTTATTGTCACCGTTTCATATTACCTTTATGTTTTGATTCGTTTTTTTATGACGTAAAGTGTAAATGCTCCCGACTGACTTCCTCATAATCAGCTGATTTTTTAGACTTTATCATTTGGGTTTGCTCAATGATACCGTCAAATATGTCAGTGGTTGTTCCTGCTGCATTTCGTTGCCTCAATCCCTGTTAATCTTGTGTCATTTTTCTTTTTGCATAAGATGGCGTGTCCCTTTCACTCACTTTATGAAACTTTAGAGGGAAGCAAGGTCATTATGCTAACAGTGAAACTAAAAAAAGAACTAAACTGATACAAGCTAAATCACTCTTTGAAACAAAATTGAATTAAAAACAAAATGTCAAAAAACTCCGGCGGGAAGCATCCAGTTGCTGTGATACTTGTAGTGTCCTAATCTGCTGGCTCATCTCAGATCATCCTCTGTGATCCAGGTCCTACTTCATTTTCAGAATAGATATATTCAGGATCCTCTTTGTGATATGTTTCCAAACTGAGGGTTTTACTGCATATACATAATTCTGGCAACACAATATTATAACCAGTATTTTACATAAGTGGGGCTCATTTATTTTAGTTTAACATCCATTTCTGTTTCTTAAATGGACAGGTATGCATAAACTTCTATTATGTAAGGTAACAAAAACTTTTTACCCTAACTACAGCTGGAAATATGCATAGTTACACCATAAAGGTCAGGTTTAAGCCAAGAAATTATACAGAATCTGATTATACAGAACATGTCAGTACCAATGTTGCTTCTTCATTTCACAGCCAAACGCTGCATTCGTAAGTGCTGAAATGTGACTGTATTAGAAAATGCCTTTGGCACAGAGGGAATCACAGCGAGATGATGGAGATGAACCTGGTATCTAAACGCAGGTAAATATTACAGCTTTCACGTGCTTTGACTGGCCATCTATCTCAAATGTTGATATGACCCTTGAAGGTTTACCCAGCATGCAATGTTTGACGTTTTCTCCAGTGAATGATGAGAAAACAAATCAAACATGAAGGATGCCATTGCTTGTTTGTGTTACTCCATGTCACAGAGATTAAACTGGTGTCATGCAATTGAAACTATGATGTACAAAGTTTGTCTTTAGACTTTGACACCTGCAGTTTTATATATGTTATTATATATACAGTTATAGATAGAGAGAGAAAAAAAGCTCCAAATTTCAGCCCACCTGAGGCCCTGCAACTCATAAAATGCTTATATAGTAAGAAGATAACAACTTTCATGGATTCATTAAATAGACTAAAGTTACTGCACAAATCAAATGAGCTGGCTCTGAGGGGTCAGGTGGGAAGCACTGGTTGTTTTTCATTGAATGAAGGTTCTCAAACTGACGGAACCAGCTAAACTTAAGGTTTAAAGCTCCGTCCAGATCCTTTACACGTGCTTTTAAACGTGCCTTCATCTAAGAATATATAATTAAAAGAAAAACGATCCTATTTCAGATGATGTGCAGGCTATTTTCGACAACTATGAATGCAGGTGTGTCTTGAAATTGAAATTTTGGCTTGCATTGTTTA
The DNA here is from genome assembly GCF_057382275.1 of Copadichromis virginalis. NCBI lineage: Eukaryota > Metazoa > Chordata > Actinopteri > Cichliformes > Cichlidae > Copadichromis > Copadichromis virginalis. The sequence continues at coordinate 26,343,467 of NC_140628.1, forward strand.
TGCACAAAATGTTTGGGAAAAACGCTGCCAAATGCCTTTCAGCTGGAAATGTGTGTCACGCCATGCATGCATGCATTTACAGTCCTACTGCCAGAACCAGGGGCAGCTCAGTACACGAAAATCACTGCTGTGGGGCTCGGCCACTCTCTTATTGCATTCACATTCTGGTCTTTAACACGCAGAAGCTCTCCTGAAGTTTCTGATTATTATATTTTCCAGATGCATTCGGCTCAACCTGTGATCTTCTGCTGTTCCTGGGGCGAAAACTGTCAAATTATTCATTACACGGTTATTATTAATGCATGTTAATCATGGCTTTACGATGCCAACACTGTTAGTTTTAAGAAGCCTTACTTCACACCTTTTTGCAGCTGACTTGTACTGTGTGGCAAACCTCTAATGCTTACATTGACTGTGTGGTCTATTGAATAGACAGCTTTGTTGTAGTGACTGTCACCAGGTCAATATCTATCTGATGTTTTTAATTTAGGCTAAATGTGTGTCTGTGCTGCTCTTGCAGGTATAACCTCGTGCTTCACCTGAGGGAAATTTATTCAGGATTTACACACAGGCTACACGGAGATGTAATGAAGAGGGAAAGGCGAATGAAGTGTTTCTGTACCTTGAATCTTTCCTCTGGGGTGAGATTGATTTTTATTTCCAGATTTTCAATCTGTCTCAACTTCTTCTGCAGCTTCCTCACCTCCCCCATTGGCGTTGTCTAACCCGGTTAGCTACACTTTAAAACTGGCTTTCAAGTTGGAAGAGAGCGTCAAACAAACAGCATTTCCTTTAAATAAAGAGTCTGAAGCGGTTTAAATAAATAAAGATGCATCGAGAGGCTTAGCAGGGCGGCTCAGAGACGTGTCGCCGGATGTTGACGATGTGTTAGAGGTGTATTACTGTCCTTACAGCGCCATCATGTGGTCCGTTCAGAAAGAGGTGCTAAATCCCGTTAATAAATAATAAAAGTACACCATGTCCTTACTTAAAAACACTGTAATGCGTATGTACGGTTTCGCATACACGAAATGATATAACTGTGTGAGGCTCTTCTTCAAAATCCAGGCCCTGAAGGTCACCATGACAACCGGAGGACAGAGCTGTAAAACTGTGCTGCATTCAAATGTACTCCCCATAGCTTGTATTTCTGAGCGTCCGACGAGTGAAAGACACTCGTTGAAAAATAAATGAATAAATAAAAAATTTAAGGAAACACAAAGTCGGTTAAACTTCATTATTCAGAGATAACAATGTGTCCAGTTAGGAAGCACTAACCACTGTGGATCATTTAACCTGCTTTGGTGCAAAGAAAGTGACAACATGAATAGTGGAGAGGCAACAACAAACAGCACTCCCCCACAAAAGTGTATGCATTTTATCCAAATGCTTTATTAATCCCAGTGGAAAATTGTATTGTTACAGGTGGTCACTTTAAATATAAATATGAAAGATTAAAAAAGTTAACTCTCTAAAAAAATAAGTAAAAATAAGTGCAATATTAATTTTAATATTCCAAAGTTAAAATGATACTATGCAGAGTATAGACAGGATATTGCAAGTGAAAATAGTCCATTTATGATAAGGAAAGTTGTAAAGATGGCCAGAGGTAGGAATGATGTCCTGTAGAATTCTGTAGTGCATGTGGCTGAATGAGTATTTCCTGAACACGCTCCAGCACAAGATGAAGACAGCGTGACGGATTGTGCAATATTGACAATAGCTTAGACAGTATCCTCCTTTCTGACACCTCTGTCGGAGAATCAGGCTCCACACACACAACATTATTGGCCTCGCGAATCAGTTTATTCACTCTGTTGTTATCCACTTCCCACATTCTGCTGCTCCAGCACACTACAGCACAGCACACGGCTCACGACAGACTCATTTTGCATGTGGTGTCCATAGATCATTGCATTCAGTTTGTGTACTATTTTTCTTTCTTTTTTTTCTAATTTGCTTTTTCCTAGTGTGCTTGTCATTAATGCATGAGACACTATCTGCAGGCCATTCAGGTTGCAGAGGTACTCCACCTCCTCCTCCTCGACTCAAGAGTGGTAGAAGTCATAGATCCATAGAAGGGCATTAACCCACCAGGTCTGGTACCTGCTCCTTTACTTGAAGTGGAACAGGAGGAGCACTGGCAGAGCCCTACAGTGCATATTTCACCTGTGCTCACAGACCAGCACCATGCATCTTCATTGGCATTTGCCAGAGAACTGGCAGATCTGTCTGTTTCACCTGGGCAATTAATTTGTTTCTTTTATATATATATATATATATATATATACATATATATATATATATATATATATATATATATATATATATATATATATATATATATATATATATATATATATATATATATATATATATATATATATATATATATAGCATCTTACACCCTGCTGTTATGTGCTGGATTGTCTCTGGGGCATCTTTACACAGCCTGCACCTGTAGTCTTGCCTGGTGTGATAGACCTCAGCCTCTATGGATCTTGTGCCCAGAGATTGTTCCTGTGCTGCCATGATTAGTGCCTCTGTCCTGTCTTTCAGTCCAGCTTTGTCCAGCCACTGATAGGATTTCAAGATATCAGCCACCTCCACTATCTGCTTTTGGTACATAATGTGCAGGGGCCTGTCCTTCCATGATGGTGCCTCCTCTTCCTCCTCATTCTTGGGTTTCTGCTGCCCAAGGTATTCACTGAGCACTCGGTCAGTTGGGGCCATCTTCGTGATGTATTCGTGGATGTTTGTTGTCTCATCCTGGACCGTGGTGCTGACACTCACCAGTCCCCGGCCTCCTTCCTTCTGTTTAGCATACAGCCTCAGGGTGCTGGTCTTGGGTTGAAACCCGCCATGCATGGTCAGGAGCTTCCTTCTAGCAACCTCTTCATGATTCCCATTTGCCTGCGGGGTCCCCAGGTACTTGTAGCTGTCCTCAGTGTTCCGCATTGTTGCCTTCTGGTAGTTTGATCCCCTCAGTTCTGACTACCTTCCCTCTCTTTGTTATTATCCGACTACATTTCCCCAGTCCAAATGACATTCCGATATCATTGCTGTATATCCTGGTGGTGTGGATCAGTGAATCGATGTCTCGTTCATTCTTGACATACAGTTTGATGTCATCCATGTACAGGACATGGCTGACAACTGCTCTATTCTGTAGTCGGTATCTGTAGCCAGTATTTTCAATAATCTCACTGAGGGGGTTCAGGCCTATGCAGAACAGCAGTGGGGACAGAGAATCTCTTTGGTAGATCCCGCACTTGATGGTGACATGTGCTATGGGCTTGAAGTTGGCTTCTAGTGTTGTACGCCACATCCCCATTGAGGTCCTGATGAAGGCTCTTAGGGTATTGTTGAACTTGTATAGTTCTAGGCATTCCAGAATCCAGGTGTGGGGCATTGAGTCATAGGCCTTCTTGTAATCAACCAGGCAGTGCCCAAGTTGGTCAGCCTATATATATATATATATATATATATATATATATATATGTATATATATATATATATATATATATATATATATATATATATATATATATATATATAGATAGATAGATAGATAGATAGATAGATAGATAGATAGATAGATAGATAGATAGATAGATAGATAGATAGATAGATAGATAGATAGATGGATGTTACTAGATATTCACTTTTTTAAAATCATTAAATTTTGAAGATTTGTATGGATTTATCCAAAAGCTATGAAAGTTCTTGAAACATTGTCAGGATCTTTACTGTTCTCGTATTATTACAGTGAGCTGCAATGTCTTAATGAGCACAATGATAACAGGTGGCATTGGTTGGCCTGCAGAAGCTGGCAAATTATAGTCTTCCTGGTTCTTTTTTGCCTCCAAATCCCACAGACCTAAAACAGAAATAGGGGCCAGTGGGGCAAATTAGTAATCCAGAGGCCCAGTAGCCCATAACCATTATGGGCCACTGGGCCTGTCCAAGTTGGACCAAGTAAGATGGTATGTCTAGTCCAATTTGGACCCCTGCTGCATGGACCTCTGCAGTATCCACTGAGAGCTGGAGGAGGTCAAGTGCAGATGATTCATTAAAATATTTGCAACATAAAATGGCTAAAGTAAGAGATTAAGTTAAGGGGGAAACATTAAGTGAACAAATGGGTATTTAGAAAAAGACAACAAGTTAGTTTGGAAGTTAACTTTTAAAGCCATAACGCTGGGACTTTAATGAAAAATAATTTGAACTAAAAATTAAAGGCTGTTTCTAAAAACAGTTTTATTTATTTCTATTTTACAGAGCAACAGCTGACACATACTCATTAAAAGTTCTAATATTCACCAAAGTCTAACAGTACAGTCGTCGCCATAGGTTTTGAGAATGACACAAATACTGGTTTTCACAAAGTTTGCTGCTTCAGTTTTTATAATAGCAATTTCCATATACTCTAGAATGTTATGAAGAGTGATCAGATGAACTGCGAAATCCTTCTTTGCCATGAAAATGAACTTAATCTCAAAAATTCAATTTCCGCTGCATTTCATCATTCAGCATTTCATGCCATAAAAGGACCTGCTGAGATCATTTCAAAAAATTTCTCATCAACTCAGGTGAGAATGTTGACGAGCACAAGGCTGGAGATCATTATGTTATGCTGACTGAGTTAGAATAGCAGACTGGATGCATTAAAAGGAGGGTGATGCTTGAAATCGTTGTTCTTCCTATTAAACATGGTTACCTGCAAGGAAACACATGTAGCCATCATTGCGTTGCATAAAAAGGGCTTCACAGGCAAGGATGTTGTTGCTACTAAGACTGCACCTAAATCAACCATTTATCAGATCATCAAGAACTTCAAGGAAAGAGGTTCAATTATTGTGAAGTAGGCTTCAGGGCCCCCAAGAAAGTCCAGCAAGCGCCAGGATGGTCTCCTAAAGATGATTCAGCTGCGGTATCAGAGTGCCACCAGTGCAGAGCTTGCTCAGGAATAGTAGGAGTCCATCTGCACGCATAGTGAGGCGAAGACTTTTGGAAGACGGCCTGGTGTCAAGAAGGGAAGCAAAGAAGCCACTTTTCTCAGAAAAAGCCATCAGGGACGAATTGATATTCTGCAAAAAGTACAGCGAGTGGACTGCTGAGGACTGGGGTAAAGTCATTTTCTCTGATGAAGCCCCTTTCTGATTGTTTGGGGCATCTGGAAAAAGGACTGTCCAGAGAAGAAAAGGTGAGCACTACCATCAGTCCTGTCTCATGCCAACAGTAAAGCATCCTGAGACCATTCATTTGTGGGGCTGCTTCTCATCCAAGGCAGTGGGCTCACTCACAATTTTGCCAAAAAACAGCCAAACATCCTCTGAAAGCAACTTCTTCCAACCATCCAAGAACAGTTTGATGAAGAACAATGCCTTTTCCAGCATGATGGATCACCATGCCATAAGGCCAAAGTGATACCTAAGTAGCTCGGGGAACAAATCATCTTGGGTCCATGGCCAGGGAACTTCCCAGACCTCAGTCCAATTGGGAACTTGTGGCCAATCCTGAAGAGGCAGGTGGACAAACAAAAACCCACTAATTCTGACAAACTCCAAGCATTGATTATGCAAGCATTGATTCTTATGAAAGAATGGGTTGCCATCTGTTAGGATTTGGCCCAGAAGTTGATTGACAACATGCCAGAGATCTAAAAACACTCAAGCAGCAAACTTTGTGAAAACTAATATTTGTGTCATTCTCAAAACTGTTGGCTACGACTGGACAAGGCTTTTTTCAAGTAAATACTGTGAGTGTTTCTATTTCTTGCTCTATTTATTGTCTGAAACGCAGTGAAGCCTGTTTAATCATTAAAATTGCCAAAAAGAGCAGTATCGGTCAGATTTTATGGAAATATTAATTGGACAAAACAAGACATTTATGAATGTTATTTTAGCCCCGCTAAACATTTGAATTTATTTATAAGCCAAACTAATCAAATTATAAAACCGGTATGCAATATACTAATTTTCTCTGAGATAACATGTTCCTGTCTGCATGATTAAGAATTACTTACACAATTATTTACTACTGAACCAAATGCTCTTTGAACTTTGCTGACTATTTTTCCACCTACAGGTTGTAATTATGCCTGTTGGAATGTTTTAGAGAAGAACATTTGGCATCGTTCACTGCTAACTGGGGTATAATTTTATTTATAGGGAATCTTACCCGGTGTTGCACGGTAACAGTAAATTTTAAAAAACAAATGTCAATGCAATATTTTAAGCTGTTTTCAGGATGTTACAGAGGCTTGAAGTGACAGATTTTGTATATTTCCCGAAGACATTTCCCCGTGATATTTTGAGGATGCGTTGGGACAACAGATTATAGCCGTTCAGTCTTAAACTCTTGGAAAGTGCTGGTTAGATTTCATCTGGTGATTGCATTCATGGTCCTTAGTTAATGAGCCCTGACCACTTTTGGTGCACAGATAACCATGTTTTTTGTTATTCTAGGAATATATTGTATATACACAGACAGCTCCATATCGTTGCTTACATATTTGTCTAATGAGTGAAACATTCCTGGTTTCAATCCAGGAGACACAGAGACACAAATATCTTTGAGTTTTTGTATGGAAAGGCATTCAGTGTAAAAAATAATCTGCCAAATCAAACATGTGGAGCTACCTGCTGTGGGCATCCTTTGTGGATAAAGGCGTAGCCAAAAGTAGCTACACAGTAGTGCACATGGTTATAGGTTTGCGCTTCTTGCTTCACGGCAAGAAGCTCAAACCTGCTGGTCTGCTGGGATCTTGGCACTTGCATGATCAGTCTGTTACCTATGTGGGTTCTCTCCAGGTTAATTAGTAATTCTAAATTGGCCTTGAATGGGAGAGTGAATCACCATCTTTCCATCTCTGTTAGCCCTGCAATACACAGGCAGTCTGTACTTTTAAAGGTACAGGAGCCTCAGGGAGCTTTGTGGGGTTTCTCACCAGTGCCACTGGGGAGTAACAGTTTTGAGTTTATATGTATATATAGAATTATAATAATAATAATTATTATTATTACTGTTAAAATTCTGTCTTCAAAAACCAGGGAATCATCAAAAGATATATATGTGGGATATATTTTCTTTATTTTTGAATTTATGTATTTTGGACTGTGTCGTGAAATTAACACAACTCATAAAGGGATCACTGTAAACGTTGCTGTATGCACTGGTAAAACTGAACAAATGATCTAAAAAAGTGAATCAAAGTGTAAATAAACACAGTGCCGGTTCACCCTCTTGAAGAGATTTATGGAAGCTTGTTTCAACTGCTGTATTTTCTTTTCTTCTTTTTTTTTGTTTCAGAGCTCAGTTGAAAATTTGTGTTATTATCTAAAAAATAATTTTAAAAAAACCCCTGATAAATCAGTGCTTCCATGAGATTCCTCCAATAACCGTTTATCAAAACTGCGCTGTCAAGATTGCTTGAATGACCACAGATTTCTTTAAAGCTCTCTTAATACTGAGAGAGCATCCAGGTGTACCAGACCTCTTTCCAAAAAAACTCAGTTGGTTCATTTTAAAAACATGTTTATAAACCTTTTACTAATGAAACATCCCTCTGGTAACATTTCAATTCAATTCCGTTTTATTTATGTATCTTCAAATCATATCAGCAGTCATCTCAGGGGGCTTTATATTGTTGGATAAAGACCCTAAAATAATACAGAGAAAACCTCAACAATCAGATGATGCCCTTTAAACACGCACTTTGTGAAAGTGGGAAGGAAAAACTCTCTTTTAACAGGAAGAAATCTATAGCATGACCAGGCTCAGGGAGGTGCACCCGTCTGCCTCGATCGATTGGGAGTGAACAAAAGACACACTTTGAAAGAGAGACAGAAATTAATAAAAACAAATGATTAAATGTGGGGGTTTTAAGTGCCACTAGCAATGTTATAGCAATGTTATTGATAAATATTTCAGAAAGGTAATAATTTGGAAGAATAATTTTAGGGAATATTACCTTTAAAAATAACCTTTTGGGAACAAAAAGTTTTGCCGTTATGGACAGTGATAATATAGCTATTTAAATGTTTGCTGCTGCTGTCTTGGCCAGATCTCTCCTGAAAATTGCCTTTTTTTTTTATGTCAGCGACTCTTACCTGGATACACAAGGATAAATGAATGTCTCTTTGTCATCTCTCATGTTCCGTCTGGCTCAAAAGGAGTTGATATCATTCATGAGAGATATGTTTGACAGATTATAGGCCAACAACTCATTTACAACAGTTTAAATACCAGAAATTACTTTTTGTCAGGAGATCCCTTTTTGCACGACACCGGTTCTGGTCCCCAGGAAGAGTGACAAAGTAAAGTAATCATGTGTGTATATTGTTTAATAATGGAACAAAGTCATTTGAGTCTAGTGCCTCACAAAAAACCCCAAAAACATTAATTGGGCAGACCGGTTCTGGCCCGCGGGCCGAGTGTTGGACACCCCTGACAGTACTGACTTAATTTATATTTCTGACCACAAGTAAACGCACCACTGGGGACTTATTCACTTGGTAAGTAAAAGCTGGCATGCGATACAGTGAAATAATTATTTATTTGTTTATTTTACTGCTACCACTACTACCACTCAAAAAAACACGACCAGCTGATCGCGGACTTTTTAGATTTTTTAAATTAACTGCCTGACAGAAAGCGGAAGTGACGTCACTGCACACGCTTCTTTTGTCTGACAACCTTATCAGGAGGAAGTGAAGCTCAGACGAAGCGACTGGCTCACCGGAGGGAAAAAAACGAAAAAAAAAGAGAGCGAGAGAAAAAAAAAGAGGAGGAGGGGGGGAAACTTCACAGATTCACTGGAATTTGGACAGATTTGGAAACTGTGTCCAAACTATCCCGGCCTGCTGGAGCTTCGCGGAGGAAAGCGGAGTCGTCAGCTCCGGTAAACGCCACTCTTCTCCACGCAGTCGGTAGTAAATTTTGATAGATTCGGTCGACTCTGCTGCCGCCTCTCCACCCGTCCCCACAGCCGGAAGTCTGTGAGGATGGTCTATTTTTTTTTCTTCGCTTCAGTTTTTTTTATGCTTTTGGTTTTTTTCATTGCTTTGCGTTTATTTTTTCCCGAGCGGGAAGGCAGCACAGGCTCACACTGTGTGTCTGCTAAATGTATGTTAATCAGCACGTCGGGCCTGAATAACTGCAGGATGCACGGAGGCCAAATGGAGACCTGCTGTAGATATGCGCCTTACATTGTTCCGATATGTGGCGTTTTATGAAAGTTCATGTTTTTGTAGTTCTTTTAGGTCTACTTTATTCCGCAGAGCAAACTTAAAGCTAAGTAGCTGGATGTGGATCCCCTTTAATGCCGCTAAATACTGACATATAGGAAAGCGGGCAGGAAAGTTTAACCTCATATTATTTAATAGTGCTTTTTAACACATCTGGACGCTTAATCAGAGCTGCAGTTATGGAATTACAGCTGTATGGAGCCAAACACTTGCACCCAGACAAGGCTGTAATAGGCAACCAAACTAAAAACTAAAAGTGGGTGTGACAATACATGTTAGTTACACGGAAATAATAAAAAGTAACACAAATTCTCAACAAAACAAAAAAGAAAAACTAAACTAAACAGTATTTCATATATTCCTTAATAATCTGAGTGCAATAGGAAATATAAGTTACAAGTCTTCACTTTTAGTCTTTTCTGATACGTTTTAATTGTGAACACATTCAGTATGTGGGATATCTGTGCACACGTTTAGTCGAGTGTTTTTATTGATCTGAGCTTCTAAAATTCTCCCTTGTACAAACATCCCTTGTATTCTAATAGATCAAAACATTACTAAACATTTTCCAACAAAAGAAACTAAAATGTAACCAGCAAACTTAATATGGAAATTAATGAACAATAAGACAACAAACAATTAAGACAAAAGTAAAAGCTAATTGAAATATCTCTAACGACTCATCCATGAGACCAACATGCTAGTTTTGCTTTTCTTATCATATAAATGTACCAACTATCTCAAAAATCTATTACATTAATCTGACAAAAAAAGTAGTTTCTGAATTATTGACATCTCTTAAAATCCCCCCAGTATAGCCTCTGTAATATTAAACTTCATGAAAACAGTGATGCGGTACAATTCTGTTTTCTTTTAAGTTAGAAAAATTGGGTGATACCCACATGTTCATGGATTGTCTTATATGTTAAAGATCCTGGAGAAACAATGTAATATCGAATTTCCCAGAGGAACCCACCCGAGGGATTAATAAAGTTCTATCTTATCTTATCTTATATCAAGCTGATAAACAGTGTATTACAGTACCATCTATATTACTCATAGACAGCAGTATCTCGCACTGGTTCAGACCTGAACCTAAAGAAAATTGTATTAAATGAAGCTTAATTAAACATTAATGCTTATGAAGTGAAACTTTTAAATCAACAGAGACTCTTTTGGGATTTTTAGTCTGAGCAACAGCACATTTTCTTCTGCGACATAATTATCTCATTAAAAAAAAACAGAATCTTTCTCCCCCTTTCTACTTTTCCCTTTTAAACTGTATCTGTAGCAATAACACGTCACAGGAATGAGCCTAGTGCTTCCCCAAGAGACCCACACCTTCAGGGACCCTTTAAAAAAACCTCCACCCTCACACTGGGGAGTTAGTGTCTAGTAATTTGATTAACTGGGTCTTTTATTTCGTGCCCACAAAAGTTTTTGCCAGAGCCAAAAGAAAACAAACAGTGGGAGTGCATGTATTTCTACTCAGTAATATACAAAGCTCTTAACTGTTTTTTTTTCTTTCTTGAACTGGAAAACACCCTGTCAACCAGGTTTTCTTACAGTCTAAATATTTCGTATCACAAAGGAAAAAAAGCAGAAGTGTAAGTTATAAACTTCACATTGGCCTCATTCAGGGCTGATTTTGACCCTGGGGCCATATCAGCATAGTTAAAGTAACCACAGTGCTTCACACAGGATAAGTGAATCAAACCTGGTTACAGGTGAGAATAAAACAAACAAACAAACAAAAAGTGTCACCACAGTGTTAGAACCTCCATCGTGCCGTTAAACAACCCCTCAGACTCTTTGCAGTCATTTGCTGTGAGTTTCTTTAAAATAATTTCGCCTCCTATTGATTTTTGGAGGATTGTTTTGCTTTGCTTTTAGCAGCCAGAATTACATGAATTTCATTTCTCTACTTTAGTTTCAATGTCCTGGTTTGGCTTGTTGGTACACTGAGGTTAGAAGTGAAACAGTCTTTGCTTTTTATTCTAAAACATGTCACAACAACATGTGCTGCGTCAACACACTTTGTCTGCTTTACACCCGCCCCTACGGTGAAGCGACTGATATGGCGAGGCTCTTTAGGTCCAACCTTATTACCTGATCCCCATCTCGAAGAATGTCAAGATTCAGATTTGTGGTTTTCATTATTTCTCTTGGTTTTGCTAACAAGGTGTATGTTCTTAAATTAATTGGTGCTCTGCAGTGTGCAGTCAGCACTCAGGAAGCCATGTCATATTTTAGGAATAAGGTGCACAAATGAACTGAGAGGGTTGACAAACCATTACTACTTTTTGTTAGGAGGCCCGGAGGCCTCCTAACAGGAAATCCTTGTAGTGGGTGAGCCCTTAAAACAGTAATGCATTGATCTGGTATTTGTCTTGTCATTGATCTGCAGGAGAATAATGTAGTACATGCTCTTTGGTGTGGGAAACATTTCATTAAGGTCTTTCTCATTAGACATAGAAACACACTGCATGAGCATTTTCACTACAATTTTTAATTACTCTAGTAGAAATGTCTTCTCTTTTTTTTTTAGTCCTAATGTACACAAGCAGCTGTGAGGGAAACAGGCTCCACTGCCACTTCATTAGGTACACCTAACTCAAACCAATGCTTTTTTTAAATTTTTTATTAATAAGCTATCCAGTGAATCGTAAAGCTAAAAAAATTAATTTTCTGTTAAAATAGTTTTATCGATGGGTCCTCCCTCCTACTTTGAGTGTTTTAATGTTAGACTAAATGTCATATGGCACAATGCATGTACCATTATTACAAATGTCAGCTTCCAAATCAACTCTAAAGTTAGACTTTATGTTTTATATATAAGATACATTTAGCTCATTTTAATAAATAATAATACATTCTAGTGTTGGCCAGCTGTGATGGAAAGTTTTTAAATCTTGCTGCTTTTGTGTCGTTGCAGAAATGATGGAAGACTCTCATTTTAATTCATCATATTTCTGGTCCCCAGTCCCGACTATGCCCGGACAGGTTAGGCTACAAAATAATTTACTGTTCAATCAGTTGATGACGGGGAGAGAATGTTTCCATCAAAGAAAAATCTCCTTTCTCCTGACAGATTGAGAATGCCATGTTCCTAAACAAAGTAAAAGAGCAACAGGAAAAAAGCGCTTCCTTCTCTGCTTCCCCTGCATCTCACTACCAGACGACTCTTCTCACCATCCCCACGCCTGGGGCCAAGACAGATGGAGGAGGCCAGGCTGGTAGTGCGGCGCACCTCCACCCTCCGCACAGCACCCAGAACATCACAGTGTTGCCTGTCCCCTCCACAGGCATCATGACAGCAGGTGGGCTTGTTTCTGTGTTTAGAAACCTTTAAGCGTCTCTTTCTCAGTTTTGAGGTTGAAAGACTTAACATATTTGGGGATTGAGTTAAAAACACTGAAACACCAAATATTAAGGCCGTATTTAGATCCCATACCCTCAGTTTTTGAAGTATAATGTAACAGCAGTGTGTTAAATTATTTAGGTTATGAGAACAAACTTTGTAAATAGAGAAAATGGGAGTAAAATGAACAATTAATTCAAGGTTTTCCTCAACTGAGACAACTTTAGCGCTGTATTACAAACATTCTGCTTTGTAGTGCTATTGTTACACTTGGAGATGTAGATTATAGTTTAAAAAAATGCCTTTGGCAACATGTTCTTGAAGCTGTAAATTGAATTCCTCAACCTCAGTGACACTGCTCATCTTAGACAATTTCTCATCTCTGCTCTTGTCTCTTTCTCTGCAGCTGGTCTGGTGATCACGACTCCTCAGGGAACTCTAGTCTCTCCAACCTCCTCTCAGTCGTTTGTGTCCGGCCATCCAGCAACAACCATGATTGTTTCAGCACTCCATTCTTCAGGTGAACAGCATGTTATTATACACACACACTGGCTAACTTGTTTCTAAGTACAATATTGTTACTATGTAAATGATTAAAACTTATACGGGTGGATCAAACAGTGTTATAGATTTACTACGATTCAGAACTCAGGGTATTGTGTAAAGCCTGGTTTATGGTCACCTTATTGGTTTTGGTATGTGTCGACTGTGATGCCGCTGCAGCCCCATGGCCGTTACTTACTGGCGCTTCAGTGTGCACTGAACTCGCTGAAGTCCTCTCCTAGATAATAGGTGCAGCAACTTTTCATCAGTGCTGGTACATGAGTAGAAGAATTAGAAAGAAGAAGCTAAGAATTCATAGAGATTTCTCCAGAAAGTCTCATTTTGAAGGTGTTGCTGCAGCTCCTTCTTTGTAATCTGAGAATGTCTGAGCTTTAGTATATATCATTGAGACCAGCACAGTCGTATATATGTATGTACAGTATATATATGTATGTCGATGGGTGCGCTAAAGGCCCATTCTCTTCTGAGCTACCAAATGAAGTGTCATTGTGTGAACACGTAATGACAATAAAGGATTCTTATTCTTGTGTCTTCATAGCTTCTCAGCAATGCTGTGCACACTGGGTTACAAAAGTTGTCAGGTGCACGACACACTGAAACAACACTTAACATGGTTTGTGCTTTTAGCACTTTCATGAGGGCTACTATAATGAGCATAAACCAGGTTTAATATGACTAATCACTGACTGAATCCCTCATCTGTGAAATATTTTGGCTTTTGGGGGGCATTCATATGTTCTCTTATGGAGCTATTGAGACTATAAAAGAAAATTCTTACACTAAAAACTCAGGAGACATCTCTGAGCTATGAACACATCTGTGTCCTTGTCCACAAAGCACAGAGTGATCTGATGAGTAGCAAAACCAGATTATTTTATTACCAAGCCTGTGTCAGTGACTTATGGTTCTGTCTTTTTAAGTAAATTTATGTCTTCCAGTACAATAGATGCTGTTTGAAACTGTTAATAAATTATTGGTGTCTTTGCTTTTTGAAAACAAACATAAATACAGATTTTCAGTATGAAAAGTGCCCATATTTATAAAAGAAGCACATCAATTTTGATCATGTGTCTGATGCTGTCCAAATGTATTCACATGTCGATTATACTGAAACACATTAGACTTCCTTCAGCATCTTCTGGTTTTCAGTTTGATGTCAATGCACCTACAGACCATTATGTAGATGGTATTTAAATATGGGATGGAATTATTACAAACTTGTTCCATCTTCTGCTTTCAAAACTCTGTTCCATCATCTTAACCTGTGACTGTCGATCTTCTCATAGACAAAAAAGAAGCGGACGGGAATCCACATGTGGTTGTGATGCCAGCGCCCTCCAAACGAGGGAGAAAGAAGAAGACCACAGTGTCTCGGGTTGGTCCTCTGGGCATGCCGGGAAATGAAACTGTAATACTGGCTCATCTGACGCCAGGTGGCCAGGTAAGAGAACAGCTACAGATGTGAAAAAGGAAGCGTGATGCAACGAACTGCTCATTAAATCAATTTTAATTTTATTATCAATAGGTGACAACTTTGCAGCATCATGCTAGAGATCCATATGATCTCTCAAATGAAGACGAAGACCATGCCTCGAAAGATAGCACGAAAACATACAGGTATTTATTTATTTGTTTAATGTTTTTAAATACTTGCTGCTCATCTCCATTTGTTCTTGCTCTGGCTGTGAAATATGCATACATCTGTTTCTCTGTTCACTTCTGGAAATTAGCATTGAGATTTTCAGCTTTTGTAGATGACCTTGGCAGTGCTGGATATTAGCGTCTGACACGCCGACTCCTCAGACAAACACTCTTCACTGCATGTTGTGGCTGAACACACCGGCTTTGTGATGGATGCTTAATTCTTTACTAAAAATGTATTTGAGAAAACAAATACATGCTTTGTAGATGCTCTCTCCGTCTGCACACACTGGACACAAACCTGTCTTCTACTCTCCCCTTTGTCCTTATATAGCATGCTCTTTGAGCTGTGATCTCACTTCTGTGTCCTTCTCTTCCTCTTTTTTTATAGTACCTGTGTACCTTTCCTCCTCAGTTTTCACTGATTTCTCCCTTGACATTTCACTGTGTTGTCTGGTTGTGTCGTCTTTATTTGATTTAACCCGCCTTTGTCTTCATTGATTTTTTTTTTTCTTTTTTTTTTCTTTTCATTTTCTGTGATATCTTATTTCTCTCTGTGGGTCATTGCTCCATTACCCTGTCTCCTAATCTTCTTCTGTCCCATCTTCTCTCTTTTTTTTTCTCCTCCTCTTGTACATCTCCCTCTTCTTCCTCCTCCTTGTACTTCCATCCCGTCCTTCCATTTCTCTGTCTCTACGCCTGTAGGTGCCGGATGTGTGCGGCGACCTTCTTCAGTAAGTCTGACATGCAGATCCACTCCAAGTCGCACACAGAGGCCAAACCTCACAAGTGTCCTCACTGCGCCAAGTCATTCGCCAACTCCAGCTACCTGGCCCAGCACATCCGCATCCACAGTGGGGCCAAGCCTTACACCTGCTCCTACTGCCAGAAATCTTTCAGGCAGCTCAGTCACTTACAGCAGCACTCACGGTACTACAGACCCCCCCAACCCCATTACCCACCCATACCATATACCCTGTTCTCTTAACTTGTCCTGCTAAGACCCCTCCTATGTTCTTCTCCATCCTGGTGAAGACAGTGAAGTGCAGACCATATTACGTTGCCTTGTGGATGTTGGCTCGCATGTTGCCAGTTCCATCCAGTGACCTTTTCAGCATATTAAAATTCAGATGACACCTTTGAAGTCTGGCCTTTGGCCGTAAATTTTTTTCTTTTGTTTTTTTCCCCCCTGCCTTTGTTTCTGTCTTTGCTGTGTTTGTGCAGGTCTTGCTCCTTTTTGCACTGCACCTTCTGTTCTTCTGTCTGCATGTGCTGTCATGTCTTCCGACACTGCTTCTTCCATAAACACACATACCTATTTCAAATCTTTCAAAGTAAACTTCTAAAAAATAAAGTTGACAGTATTGTTGCTCTTTACCATTGTACAGCCCTTTGTGTTATTGATTTGATGGTTCATATCTTTGTCAGTGCTTTTCTCACCTTCAACACTCAATAGTGATGTTCTGCCATGCTTTGCTTTCATGCTCTGTTATCCTGTTTGTTTTATCCTTTTTGGGGGGCTGTGCTCGTATCAATTTTCCATCATTTCGGGAAGCACGATAAACTGATACATTTGTAAAACGTGTATTTATTATTTTATTGTTTTAAAGGGGACCTGTTATGCTTTTTTTTATTTTCCGGCATATGTATACCATTAAAATGCTGGATTTTCATATTAAACAAGTGAGTGTAAGGTAATTTCTATGAGGCAAAAACACAGCTTTTAGACTGTTCTTTTAGTTGTAGATACTTTGTTCAACTCTTAGCTCTGTATGATATCAGTGAGAGTCAATATCCATAAAGTGGTCACCTCAGGGACACAGCTCTGGCAAGGAGCATAGATTCCCCACCCACCTGCTGTTCAGACCTCCTGTCTGATGGAGAAAATTGACTGAAGGGGAGAGAGAAGGAGATAAAACGACTTGTTTCAGACAGCTGAGAGGCTGCATCAAGGGGCTGCATCAGACCTGTAAGGCTTGAAAAGCTACTCATGTTAAATTCAGCATTAGCTAAAAATTACATAACATAATGGGTCCCCTTTAATATAATCTCTTGTGTTTAAATCTTAAGCATCTAATCGAGTTGGTCCAGACAGATAAAATTGTTAAATTTGTTGGATGTTTATGTGAATTTTGTAATTACTGCTGGCCGTAATCAGTAAAGCGTGTTTTGTTGGGGTGTTTTCTTCAGAATTTCCAAATGTTTCATTGCTCTGTGCTTCATCGCCGCAAGCTTTAATTTCCTAGTGTGAGATGTTTTTCCCTGAAATGATAAATTAAGAGGATTATCTTAAAATGAGGCTTTTTTTGTCTTCAGTTTATCCTTACAGTCCTGTTTTCATTTCTCTCTTTTACCATCTTATCTGCTCTCATCAGGAACCACACAGATGCAAAGCCCCACAAGTGTCCCCATTGTACCAAGTCATTTGCCAACTCTAGTTACCTGGCCCAACATATCCGCATCCACACCGGAGTGAAACCCTACACCTGTTCCTACTGCGAAAAGTCCTTCAGACAGCTGAGTCACCTTCAGCAGCACAGCAGGTAAATCACCCACTGGTCTAGGGTTTCTCATCTCCTTGCGGTCAGGTTAGGTCACCCTGAAAGTGATAGGCGCCCGTGTTTGTACATGTGTGTGTTTTTGTGTTTTATTCAGGATTCATACCGGAGATCGGCCATACAAGTGCAGTCACCCAGGCTGTGAGAAATCCTTCACGCAACTCTCAAATTTACAGGTGTGAATGAGTTTGGTTCTGTTCTTATGCATGGAGTGTTTGGGTATTAACTAACTCTCAAAACATTTCACTGTATTGTTATGCCTTTTTTTCCCACCAATAACAATTTTTTCCCCTAGTCTCACCGGCGTCAACACAACAAAGACAAGCCTTACAAGTGCCCGAACTGCAATAAAGGATACATAGATGCAGCGAGCCTGGAGGTGCACATGTCCACACACACTGTCAAACATGCCCGGATCTACTCGTGTGGTCTCTGCAACCGCACTTACACTTCAGTAAGACAAATGTCCATTTCTGAAGAGCATTACTACATGCAACACTATGAATCGCCTCACTGGCATCAGACACCTGGCAGCTACTTTACACCGTGTAGTCATGTCTCCACTGTTTCCCCTCTACCTATCCTCCCTTCATCTCAGGAGACGTATCTGGTGAAACACATGGAGAAACACAACCCAGAGCAGTTGACTGCATCAGCAGTCATGGCAGCACAGCCGGCACAACAGAACCAAAGCCAGGCCCAGGGCCAGGCTGGAGCTCAGAGCCGGGTAGAGAGTGCAGATGGAGCATCGAGCCGACCTGGAGGAGCTGGGAGTGGAGCGGCGGGCAGGGGCCAGCAAGGACAGAGCCAGAGCAACTACCCTCAGACAGAATCCATCTCCTGTCCGTTTGACCTCCATCAATATAAGACGGTGTCTGCCAACGACATCCAGTACAAGTCAGTCAGTGTGGCGGACATTAGTACCCACAAGGACCTCTGTCTCACTGTGTCAGCATCCACCATCCAAGTGGAGCATCTCAACTCTTAGAGAAGATGAAAGGAGAGAGAGTGGGAGGTTGGCAAGCTAAAATTTATTCATAATAACAAGAGATGGAGGATGAAGAGTGGCAAAATTAAAGCAATACTAAGATGATGCAGAAACTTTGGAACAAATGACTGTGCCTGAATGATTTTTTTGAGGCAGACAGGAGAAACGATACCATGACACAATAAACTGAAGACTATAATTTTAGTTTTATTTTTTTAAGTTTTATCTCTTCTTTTTTTTCTTGCCTTGTTTGATTTGTTTGCTTAGCTGTCCAGTCTGACGTGCATGTGAAGGCTGCAATAAAGTATGTTTCAGTCCATCACAGTGATGGTTTTATAATAGGAAGCATCTAAGAGATACTTCACTTTACTATTAACACCTCCTGCTCTTCCCTACAGATACAACTGTGGCCATCTCAAGTTATTGACTTTCTTTTATTGAAATTAGTAGTTGACTACGGAAGTATTTTTTTATACTTTCATACAGAAACTTTCAGTTTTTACATCAACGTTATTAACTCTGCGAAGTTATAACAACGGATGCTTGTGATCCTTTTTTTCTGGAAAGAAAAAAATAGCAATCACATATATAAAGTTATATCCTACCAGTTTATAAAGTATGATTGCGTGCTTAAAGGTTATGGTAAAACACATAATGTATTTAAATCGATTTGCAGGCCTTCACGTAACCTTTGAGAGAGAGTGATGAGCCTGTTCATGTAATCCAGTTGTACTGCTTTGTATGTATGTCCTGAAAGTAGTGTTATTCAAATGTGCTTCTGCTATTATACTTCCATAGTAACAACATTTATAACACTTATTCATAGACATAATGACTCATGAGATTTTTTTCTGCTTATAATAAAAATAAAACCCTCTAAGTGATTACTTCTTTTTAATTTTTTTCTACTTTATTACCTTTTAAATTATTTTCATATGTGCTGTAATTGCTTTATGGGGGAACTTTAACTTTTTATCCTTTTTCCCCCAATTCCTTTCACATAGTCTTTATTTTTCTTAAAAAATAAATAAACACATTTATGTTGTTTATTTTATGACAATCATGCCCGTGGATCAGGTATATTTGCTGGAATGTGCAAATTTGCGAGGTGTTTACAAAAGTGGACTGTACCATAAGAGCACAGGGGTGTCGTGATCAATTTCTCGGATATTTTCAGATTATATTTCTACGTAATGATACACAAAGTAAAGATGTTTAATCGTTTGAAGTGTAATCGTAAAATGAGATTTAAATAAAGCCCCACAAATGCACAAAATGATCGGTTTTCCAACACCTAAAATTGGTTTCTTCCGTCATTCTCCGCAGTCTGCAGTGGATATGGCGTCACTGAAAAGTGTACGAGTCGAGAAACTTCATCCATGTAAATAACGCCAATAAGAAAGCTGTGTGAGAAGCTTTACGCAGCAAAACATACTGCATAGCTTTCTTTATATATAAATATATTAATCGTTTTGTTTGTTTTTTTAAACTATGCCCCGGAAAAAGCCATTTAGCAACAAACAAAAGAAGAAACAGCTACAAGTCAAACGGGAGAGAAAGAGAGGTAACAGTATTTTGCCGTTAGCATGCTAGGCTTAGCAGTTTGCTAACGGTCCGTGCTCCATTGCTGAGTTTAACTGCAATGACTCTTTGTGTCTGCATGTTGTCGGGGGTTCTTAAGTTGATTATCAAATCACTCATTTAGCCCGTAAATCGAGGCCAGTGCTCGTTTCCGCTAGCAGTCATAAGAAGCAGTGTGGTATAACTTTGCCTTCGGAGTGGGCAAGTACGTGAAAATTAGCGCACAGACTTGCGTTAAATGTGTTAAATAATGCAAAGTCGTGTGTTTTTTGTTTAACCATAGAAACTACTAGAGACAGAGCCACTTTAACAGAGGTCTTGGACCGTGGTGCTATCAATAGGTCAATTTATTACCACTAATAGCATACTGGGTTTAAGATTTTCCATGTGCTGTCTATGTTTCAAGTAATAATAAGTCGGCGTGACAAGTAACGTGATTTAGTATCCATCAAGGACGCCATAAAATGTGACATAACTTGTCAAAACTAGGCATGTTCCAACTAGGCGCTTCCTGAAAAATCCTGCCTTTCCTTTAGGTGTTGCTGAGTCCACTTAAAGCGTGATTAACAAGAAAAGTATTAGTTTTCATAGCAATGTTTATACTCAAGTGCTTACTGTAACCAGTAAACCCTTTAAGACATGCACTGAAAGTCTTTTCTACCAAGGTCAGGTCATCCACACAGGGTAGTCAATGAATTCTGCAGTGCAGGACAACATTATGGATTTATTGTACCCTCCATTAAAAAATCAAGAGGTCAGGATAGTTGAATGTGAATTTCATAAACATTATCATGTTCCAATTAATTTATGCCTGGAAGCATTTAACATTTCCACCAAAATGAACCAATAAACCTGTTAATAAGCACAGTATTTAAGCAGCAGATAAGTTAAAAGAAAATTTCTTGGTATTGGTTTGTGATCTTCCAGGTGACACAGGCTCTGGGCCAAGCAGTCGCAATGCCAGTGTGGAGCGAGGAGGAGAGCGGCAGTCAGATACCTCAGACAGCGAGACCACTGATATTAGAAGAATAAATCAGCAGCCCTTCAACAGAGAAGGACGATATGACCCTAACAGGTGAGTTGTAAGAGTACAGCACTGTAAATGATTTCAGATTCTTGTTCTGTAAAACTGAGCGAAATCCAACAGCCTGTGCTTGAAGTCGCACATAAAAAAGATGCTTAAGTAGGAAGCAGCTGCATTTTGATAACTAATTGGAGGTTTAGAAGATCATGCAGAAAATAAGATAAATTCACATGTGTTGAATTTTACAAAAATAATGTAATTTGTGTTGGACATGATTTGCAGTCAAAATGTAATTAACGCTTATAATCTCATTCCAGTTATAAAAATAAAAATTCTACAACACTTAGAAGAATACAACAATAAGAAGGGTTTTTAATTTCACGATTTTAACTGCTGGACACAAACTGTCTCATGCTTCAAGTCCATTCTTAATATTCACTGTAGAATTGAAGCTTTAACACCCCCTTTTTATGCTGATTACTCAATCAGGATCGGTTTCCAGGTCAAATGGTCAGTAAACAAAGAGAAAATTCAAATTGTTGAATTTGTTGCCTTTACGTACACACATCAAAAGTATTTAAAAGCCACTGACACTCAGCAGAAGCTGTTCAGTCATGGAAGCCCATGTCACGAAGCCCCTCATACACATTTATGCCAGAGGAGGTTTTGAACACTGCAATGAATGGGTCAGCAGAACGTCGGTGACTTTTACGCACTCAGCACTAAGCGAGCCCATTCTGTTACTTTACTTTGTCTGCCACTTTGTGGCTTAGTTGCCGTGGTTCCTAAACCCTTTCACTTTGCAATAATACCACCTACAGTTGATTGTGGAATATCTAGGAGGGAAGAAATTTCCCAGACTGACTTGTTGTAATAGTGGCATCCTTTATGGTACTATGCTCGAATTCGTTGAGCCCTTTATAACAACATATTCTCTTAAAAATGTTCGTAAAGATGGACTACATGGTTTGGTGATCAATTTGCCTGTACTGAAAACACCTTAATTCAAAATTAAGAGGTGTGCCCAATACTTTTGTCTATACAGTCTTTTTCTTTGTTTAATTTTTTAAATTATTATAAATATCCAACAGTAAATATACAACAAATTAGAAAGTGAAGATACCACAAGAGAGAAGGGAAAAAGGAAACAAGTAGAGAGTGATCTTCTAATCCTAAATTAGGTTAAAATAAATTAGGTCTGTAGGACGTTACATAGTTGACCTGTTTTTTCCCCCCAGTATAAATCAATGCTCATATAATGTATTTGTAAATAATGTGGTTCAACCTTTCAAATGTAGGAAAAAGAAGAAGGCACATTTTTCACTGGATAGGGGCTTTCATCATTAATTTGTCATAACAGCAGACAGTCATACAAAGGATCAACAGGGGGTTTTCTCATTTTTTAGGTTCCGACTGCACTTTGAGAAAGAGGGTAAAGAGGAAGTGGAGAAGAGGAAGAAGCTGGCCAGGGAAAAGGTGCTGCAGCAAGTCTCGGACAAAGAACTTGAGGTTGACATCAATGACATCTACCCCTCAGAGAAAGGTCTGATTCATTTTGGTGTTAATCCTTTCTTCATCCTAAAATAAACCAAACGTGAGCAGAGTAGGCTAATGGAGTGGGTCACTGCTTGACACACTAACACTTGATTATTCACTGCCAGGCCTTGGTTTCCCACGACGGCCGTCCTGGAATTATGAGATGACACGGGAGAGCCTGCTGAGGAAAGAGGAGAAATCGTACAGAGACTACCTGGATGACTTGCACTCCAGAAACCCACCTGGCTCTCTCAGCCACTTTGAGCACAATCTGGAGGTAACTAAGTAAAGGAGTTTGTTTTTACTGTAGAAGTGCCACTGCACAATAATGAACTGTAAAAAGTTTTGATATTTATGGGGGGTTTTTTCACCAGCATTTGTGGTGAGTTTTGCAGGTCAAATTCTGTTTTAAAAGTTCCAGGAGTGCATTTGCTGCCTAAACTAACTCAGGCTGAAGTGCTGATTTTTAGGAGAACCTTTGTACTATGAAGTTGCTTTTATTGTCGCTGAGCACTTAATCAGATGTTAATCTCAATTATTATGGCTTCCGATGATTATGAAAGCAAAATAATGGGCATAGAAAACAACTTTGTGCACTTTCACCCCTACGTAAAAGCTCAAACTCATGCACTTTTTACTGTAGCTGGAGCCAAGGCAATTAAAAGAGAGCTAGTTAATTTAGTTACCAGGCTCTATCTAAAAGAAGTAAATATCTCTGTAGGTGAAACTGTGGAAGGATTATGGCTTTTGGGACTAACAGATGCCCTTGTGAGGCCCCACCTCCCCGTGAATCTGTGTTCAACACCACCATCACATTTTAATTTATTTATTTATTTTCATAATTTAGTTATTAATTAATTTTCATAAGTCTTAAAGCTAAATAAATTATGGTCATTAAGTTAATGACTATTGAGGTTAACTAATTTAATTTAATTAAGGAGTGATCCTTCAAAAGACATGAATTGAATTCATTAAAGAACTGATTTTGAATTAGAAATTATTTGGCCATTAGACTCAGACGAAGCTACAAAACAGTATGAATCAGAATCTGAAAAGGCAGAATGACAGAGGAGATTTAAGCACACAGAACTGAGGCTGGTTTGTAGAAGGTGTGCATGAACATGGTTGGACCTGAGTGATAACAACATAATTAAGTTTGACAGCACCGCTAAGCAGAAGAATAGCTAGTATCCCAGTGACCCAGGATTGCAGGCAGATGAGTGAACACAGATCTGTCTTATTGAACATATGCATAAGCTTAAATATAATATTAAGCCTAAATAATTATGATTCTATCTTCACGGGGCTTTAGTTTATATAAATGTAATGCTTGTGTTCAGTCTAACGACCTTTGTCCAGAATCCAACAAGTCAAAACACCCTCCACTTTTTCAGATGAATCATCACACGCCACACCACTGTGGTTAAACTTCGTCATTTTCACACTGATCCAGGGCTAGTGACTAATTTAATGAAATTCTCTGCTGTGCCACTGTGCATTCATGCGTGTCTTTTCTCAATATCGGTCTTCATTTTGCAGTCATGGAGCCATTTTAGTAATGTGGTAACTGCTTTTTGGGGGGCAGAACACTTCTGCAAAAAGTATGTGTTCTTGAATCATTCCTGACTCTTTGAGAACAGATGAAACATGAAGTATTGCTGCTTGTTAACACATTTTTAGGTAAGCTGACGATTACCCAGCAGACCTGCTGTGCCATATTTGTCTTAAAGGCATAAATGTTCAAGCTGTTATCCAGCATGTGGCTCCAGGACTTACCACAGACTCATTATATCATTTCTTAGCTCAGGATGTTGTAGGGATCACAAAGAGTTATAGAACATAGCTTTGTATTGTCTGATATTTCCCACTGGTAGAAGCACCATTATATCTTCCTTGCATGCTGTGTTATTGTTCAGTTTTGCTCCAAGTATGAAACCGATAACAATATTGTTCAAAACCACAAGCCCTGCAGATCATTTAATTTCATCGTGGGGGTTCTGGAGCCATATCACAGCAGAAGCAGGGCTGGTGTAATAGGTGATCCTCAGTAGTCTGAAATTGTCTGTTTATTTTTTTTTTGTTTTTTAAATGGAAGTCAGGATAATAGAAAAATATAATTTAGATTAAAACGCTGATTGAACATGTTGTTTTTCCCGGATAGGTTGATTACATTAGACTTTAAATGATGTTATCTTAAACCTGCAACTTATTTTTTTTTTTTAATATTAATAGAAACATCAGAAAGCTGTCTGTCATTTCGACAAATATAAACACTGAGGGTGGTCTTTGGACAGTACATGGTAAAGTGGTTAGCGCAATCACCTCAGAGGTTCAAACCTCCCTGAGGTCTTTCTGTGTGGTGTTTGCATGTGAAACCAGCTTCTCAGTTTGTAAAATATACCGTACTGCAGTGTAAAGAATATGACGGTGTAGGAAGCACTATTTGAAATCTAAGTTTTAAGCTCTGGGACTCATTTTTTGGTTTAAATGGTGTTGGTTATTCCAGTTTCCATAGTGGAAGTTGATTAAGTTAATGTTGCCTTTTTAAGCACTGTAGCTGGTTTTACTGCCCTTCACTCTTATTTCAGGGGAAAAGCATAAAGCTGCTTTGTGTGGTTTTGACTGTGCAATGACCACATGTGTCACATGGTGATTATTTTTATACTCCTTCCTCTCATAATTATGCACCCTCCTCTGTCATTATTGTGATAGAGATTAAATGCTGTTAAATACAGGTCACTAACACTGACATGTTAAAATGACAGGTAATAAACCTGAAACTTGTTTGTTTTTTTGTACTCTTCTGGCTCTCTGAAAGCAGTAAAACAAGTTGAAAAGAACTTTAAGAAAATAGTTTTGCATTGAACCAAACCAATGAAAGTTTGGTTCATTTAATTCTCTGCAGCAACTAAATTCACATTATCACCCTTCTGTTTTAAGAGTTCGCCACTGTCGCTTGCTGTTGTAGGGCTTTTGAATTGAATGTGTTCCAAGTTGCTGTGTCACAGCGGTAATTTTTAAAGAGTATACTCCTTCCTTCACAACTGCTACACATGTGGCAGTTATGAAGCATCATTCAATTGCAGAGTGAATGTTTAGGCCACCTGGGAAATTTAGGTCCAATATTCAGTCCCTGTTCTTGGTTCCCAAATGAAGTCTCTGCAAATTAACGAAACATCTGGCTCTTGAGCTGCTAAATGCTCCACCATGTTCACCAGCTAGTTAATAATTACATTGGTCTGCTGTTTGTCAGCTGTGGAGGTCTGGTGCATTGTGTTATTTAGAGCTTTTTCTCTGAAAACAGCTGCCCACTGCAGCTGAACCTGCTGAACAGTTGTGGGTCAAGCAGCTAATCAGCTTGAAACTCGGTATCCATCTGCGCAGGTCAGAGCAGAGCTTTCTATTTGTTAAATAACTCTCTTTATGTACACCGTTACAAGCAACCACTCTGACTTTGTCTTTGGGTTTTTGTATTTGTGTGTAGTCACTTGGAAAATGTTCGAGTAGTTTCTAACACATCCTCAAGTTGAGTAAAAAAGGAACTAGTGGATTTGTTTTATTTACAGTATTAAACCTCATTCTTTTCCCCCCATTTGCTTTCTTTCTTTTAGACGTGGAGGCAGCTTTGGAGAGTCTTGGAGATGTCGGATGTGATTCTTCTCATTGTTGACATCAGGCATCCGGTAGGTAGAGGTGGTCTCCACTAGATGGAGACACAGTCAAAAGTTATTGTTTATCTGTTTGTTTACCTGATGCATTTTATCCTGAAAGCAGGTTTTGTTAGAGAGAGCCTCGAATGGGAACAGAGGGCGCTGAGTAGATAGCAAGATTTCTATACAGCTATTACTACCTGTAGGTGCACGCTGGCAGACGACAAGAAAAGATATAAATTAGAAAATTATCTCATGCTGCTTTGGCATCAAACGCATATTGTCATTTTACCCACTTTTTAGATGTAAAATTGAGTTTCCTGAGTTGCACCAAAACTGTCTGCTGGTTATTTGAGAAGAAAATAAATGACCGTATTTTATATGTGAATAAATTTGACCCTTCATTCGTCTCTTCAGTTTATCAGAAATTTCACTGGAACATTTTATCAGCATCTCATTAAATTGTATAGATGCTGTGACCTTGCTGATGAAGTGAGCTGAATTCAGTTACTGCTGTGTTCAGTGTGTGTCTGTGTGATCTGCTCCTGAAGATTCAAGTCAATTCAGTTTTATTTATATAACACCAGTTCACAGCAACGTCCTTTCCAAGGTGCTTTATATTTTAAGGAAAATATATTTCCATATTGGAGAGAGAAAATCTCACTAATCAGATGCTCTCCTACCAAGAACTTGGTAGCAGTAGGGAGGAAGAACTCCCTTTTAAAATGAAGAGATCTCCATCAGAACAAGGAGCACTGAGAAGATAAAACACAAATCTATTGGAAATAGAAAACAAAAGTTAATGGCATCAGTAGTGGCCCATAAATGAGGAGAGGAGAGGTGAGGTGCATCACGGGACGCCTGAGCTTATAGCAGCAGATCTGATTGTTCAAGGTCACCTGATCCAAACTTAACTATGAGCTTTGTCAAAGAAGAAATCTTAAAAGTAGAGTTTTGTCTGACTCCCAAACCAAAACTGGAAGCTGGTTCCACAGGAGAGGGGTGAGAAACTCAAGGTATCACAAGTAAGCCTGCACTCTTAAGCTCTTTTTGCATCAGTACCTACTCATTTTCCATTTCAACTGGATACCACCTAATGTGCGTGGGACCGTTATAGCAATGGAGCCGACTGTCCTGTGACGTCATTTGTATGCGACACAAACGCTACAATGAAGGTGGAAGTTAAGGTGGTGTTATACCTGCTGCTCGGTCTGTGGCTTTATGTCAGACTCGGGGACCACAGTGTTGTTTCCATGTAGCTGTTTCCCTCGTTGCTGGGTTTCAAAAACAGCAGTTTTTGAAAGGAGGAAACTCTCATGGGTCATGCATGCAGTCTGTTGATGTCACATTTTCAGATTGCCTCAGATTGCTTGGAACCCCAGTGGAGAAGCTACTAAAATGTACCCTGTACCAGGTACTATCATCTAATGGAAAACCTTGAAAAACATGTCAAGTCGAGTCAACCTGACCTGAGTTGGTATTAATGGAAAAAATGGTATTAGATCATAGTGTTTTATTGGGCCAAGGTAGTATGATGGGGTTTGATCAATCCAGCCTAGAAGTAACAAACACATGAACTAGTTTTTAGCGTTACTCTAAGAATGTTTCTAAACACTTTATAAACATCGGAATTCACATTAAAAATAAAACCTAGTTCCGTGCTTCTGGCATGGTTACATTTCCCTTTTAATGCAAATTTAAAAACGGTACACTTATACTTGTTTCTATTTATAATGATTCAATCTAATGGGTTATTTTTTTTAAAAGGCAGTAGTTGTTATGGAATGCCTTTATCACCTCTTGAGTGGACTACTGCAACTCCCTGTATATGGGATTACCCGGTTCCATTCACTCTCATTTGCAGATGGTTCAGCATGCAGCTACTTTTAACTATCAACAAAGAAAACAGAGCAGATCCACACTGGTCAGCTCAGCGGCACTAGCTACCTGTAAAGGTTTTCATTAATTATTTGTTTTCAAAGCCCTCCATGGATTAGCTCTGCGATACACTGCAGGTCTTTAGCTCAGTATTTTGCCTCCAGGTCAGTGAGGTCATTGTTCCAACAGCTTCTCTCAGTGCCCTCTTCTCGCCTAAAAACCAAAGGTTTTTGATGTACATAAGGTGTACCTATTTTCTGTTGGATTTGGTTAAGTGTGAGCTCCATCATTGTTTTGTCAAACTACCTATGAATGTTTCTATTGCTCTTGACTTGACCTGTATACCACCCAGGTGCTGCAGTTCCCTCCAGACTTGTACCACTACATCACTGGAGAGCTACAGAAGCATGTGGTCCTGGTATTGAACAAAGCCGACCTGTGTCCTCCACCACTGGTAATCGCTTGGAAACACTACATGGCCTCCCAGTTCCCCCACCTGGAAATAGTTTGCTTCACCTCACACCGTGGCCAGCCATACAGCACAGGTGAGGAGAGGGAGAGCCGATGGGGGGGAGGGGGTTAGAGAGAGAAGAAATACATGAAAAATAAAGTCAGACAGACAAACCTGTCACTTATTGAACTTATTTCAGCACAGTGTAATCAGAATAACCTGCTGTGTGTCTGTCCAGCCCCTGTAGTGACTGCAATAACTGTTGTACTTTTCTGTTCTGTTCTGACTCACAGTCCTCCAGAAGAAGAGGATGAGGAGAAAGGCTGACTGGAGTCAGGCTGGAGGTCCTTTAGATATCCTAAAGTCTTGCCAGGAGATCACATCAGGGAGAGGTAGGAGAAAAAGTCATTTCACTGTTCTTCTTTTATAATAATAATTAATACATTAAGTTATACACACGATGAATTTAAGCAGCTTTTCATTCAAAATGTTATTGATCATCTTTTTGTTTTTTGTTGCTTTGTTGTTTTGTCAGTTGACCTCTCCAGCTGGGAGCAGAAGATTCAGAGAGATGCCGTTTCTGAGCGGCTGGACGGAGAACGGACAGATGAAGGAGCAGAGTCTGTCTTGGTGGAGCATCAAAGTGATAGTGCTTTGGAGATGAGCAGTCCATCACAGGAGCTCTACAAAGATGGTGTACTTACATTGGGCTGCATAGGTAATCATTTTCTCAGAGAACAACAATCTTTGGCCAGAATCAATGAACATTTTCTTTTTAATTATAGCAAAACAGGTTCTTGTTAAGAAACTTGGAAAGTATATCTTAGTATTTTCTCCAGATATTGCTTTTTTGGTAAGAAATTAGAATAGTTTTTTCAGATAGGAAAAAAAGTACCTCAAATCCATGCTTATCTGGGAACACAGTATTATTTCACTTTTATCTGATTAGGAAAGAACATTGTCTTACCAGTCCACAACAATATAATTCGATTTTCAGATTAAAAACTAGAGGACAAATAGGTTTAGCCTGAAGGCCATAGAAAGGAAGTCATGGTATGTCTGTTATGTGTATCTTGATTATAATCGAGTGTACCATTAGTAGATCGGCCAATCTCAATATGCAGCCTCCTTAGGCTAATAGTTTAGCTTGTAAAGTGACCTAGTTTGTCTCCAGACCTCAGTCCTGTAGAAAATCTGTGAGGAAGCTGAAGCTTCATTTTCCAAGCAGCAGCCAAGAAAACTGTACTTTCTGTAAAGAGCAGTGGGCTACTATTCCTCCTGAGATGTGTCTAAACCCAGTGACCAACTACAAGAAACGTCTTACGGCTGTGATCATCAACAAGAGTTCCAGCCAAGTACTAACTAATGTTTTGCTTGGGGATCAAATATGTATTTCACTCAGTGACTTGCAAATCAATTTATAACTTTTATGTTATATTTTATGTTATGTTATTTGGTTGATATTTTTATCTTCGTCAAAATGAAAATACTAGAAAAATTAGACAGAGTTTATTTCTTTTCTTTAAGCAAATATCCATAAAATAGGGTGTCAAATAATGATTTCCTCCACAGTACCTTCTCACATTGTTATTGTTAATGGTCAGTCTTGCTCGTAACTTTAGAATTCTCCATCTAGATCTTTGGACGTGTCTGTGAGCGTCACAAGGTCATAGCTGTAGGTGCTCCCTCATGCAGAAGAAGTTACTTGTGTGAATTCCTCTCAGCAAAGTGAGAAATGTCGGTAGAAATATTGGCCGACTGCAAAACTGTGGCTGAAATGATGGTGGTAATTTCAGTGTCTAGTGTGGCAGAAGAGGGAGGGTTCAGCCTTCAGAATAAAATACAACAAGAAAAGTTGTCAGGGAAAATATTGGCTCTGCAGCAACCTCCCATGATGCATTTCATTGCGCTCAACCGAGCACCCAGCAGGTCATTTGAGTTCATATTTGCCTGTTATAGGCACAGTGTTTTTATTCCTCTGCTTCTTGTAACAGATTCTGTATGTGGGTGTGTGTTTGTGTGTGTGTGTGTTTGTGTGTGTGTTTGTGTGTATATTGTTAAATCAAAGTGTGCATATTGGAGCTTATCTAAATTATCTCTTCGCAAAGTTAATTGAAAAAAAAAACAACAACAAAAAACACCTGCTCGATCTGCTTCTTGTGGTGTTGATGTGCGAAGTGACCGTACAGTTGGTGTTTCTATCTTTTAATAAAAGACATTGCGTCATGCACTTAAAACATGCACCTCACTCTCATTAAACATTAAGAAGTTTTTACAAACTTCCTTTTTTGAATCTAGTGTTCCTGACTGAATGTAGTTATTGGCATCTGAATATAAATTCACAAACAGTGACTCTTAAAAAGAATTTATAGAGCTTGAATACTGTTACATATGAGTGCCTTTGTAACCTCTCTTTGTTTTCCAGGTTTTCCCAATGTTGGTAAATCTTCAGTTATAAACAGCCTGGTGGGAAGGAAGGTGGTAAGCGTGTCTCGAACCCCAGGTCACACCAAATACTTCCAGACTTACTACCTCACTCCGACAGTCAAGCTCTGTGACTGCCCCGGGCTGGTCTTCCCCTCCCGTGTCAATAAACAGTTACAGGTACAAGTTCACTGTTGTGTACTCCAGAGTAAATGTGACTTTCACTTTACTTGCCCGATTGGATGCGGTAGAAACATAATTGTATTGAGTTGCACGCTCTCCAGGAGTATTTTGTGTGACTGTCGCTTTCATTTTTAAATAGCTCTTAGTTGCTATCTTGCTGTTACCAAAGGTAATTTCTGACCTGTCTTTATTTTGTTCGAGAATTTCTTCCTCTTGTTTTTATCTTTAAATGAATTTTCTATAGATTCTGGCAGGCATCTACCCAGTGTCTCAGCTACAAGAACCTTACAGCTCAGTGGGTTATCTGTGTGAGAGGACCCCCTTCCTTTCCATACTGAAGCTCAAACATCCCAGTCTGCAGGAAAATGAAAGAAACCAGGAGTCTGAGGAGCCCAGCTGGACCGCCTGGGATGTGTGCGAGGGTAAGGTGGTAGTTAGCGTCACAGCATCTGAGTTGTTGTGGTCGTTGATAGTTTGGAAACTTCAATACTCTAAAATATTGAGAGGATAAATGGCAAGCTTCCTTTAATGCAAGTCACAGATCTTTATTGATTCTAAAATAACAAAATCAGTACAATTCAAAGGAGAGCCAATCCCCTGCTGCAGGGCCACTGCCATTATTTGCTCTCTCTTGTCAACACAGCCCTGTAGTAAAAATCCGCCAACAATGCACTGGTCCATTTATCAAGTCGAATTGAACAAAGTCAATTTTTTATGTAGCACATTTAATCACAACAAATGCTGACTAAAGTGCTGCTCAACGTCACGAAAATAAAAATGAGTCAATAAAACAATTAGAAAACAAATACTGACGTGCCCTAGCTGTCTGTGGCACCCCAGGCACATTGTTTAGACTAAACATGTACATCACAAATATAAACTCTGGCCTTTAAACGGGCTTTGTTATTTACTCAGACAGCTAGATGTCCATGTCACTCAGGCAGTATTAGTTGGGCTGTTCTCAGCTGTGGATTCGGTGCTCTAACAACCATGTACAGTAGCAGGGTGGTGTTTTAGTAAAGCACTCAAAATAAACTACAACAGCCTCATTCATGATAATGAAAGAACGAGTCAGGCAGTTTTGTGGTGTTTCTAATATTATCAGTACAACAAGTTGTGCACAGGAATAGGCAGACGTGATATTTTGGATACACAGACATTATTACCAGTAGGAAAATAAATATAGACTGTGCTCTTTTAATTATACCTTCATTTGATAGATTGTCACCAATTTATGCTTCCTTCTTTCAGCTTGGGCGGAGAGAAGAGGCTACAAGACAGCGAAAGCAGCTCGCAACGACGTGTACCGTGCAGCCAATAGCCTCCTTAGATTGGCGATTGATGGCAGATTGTGCCTCTGCCTCAGACCGCCCGGGTACAGCTGCTTGAGAGGTAAGAGAAGGCCCTCTGTGTCTCTTCATTTCAACTCTGAGACTATTCGAAAAGTTAAAATGCCAGGTGGGTGGAATTAATTTATTTTGGGGATTATTTATGGTCTGCAGAGCACTGGGAAAATCACCCAGACTTGCCAGAGATTATGGCTCTTCAAGGAAGAGCAACAGAGGAAGAAGGAACCGCAGAGAGGGACGATGAGGAGGATGGCGAGTCCAGCACCGAGCCAGAGGAAGAGAGAGACAGGGATGCGGACGATGACGAGGACGGAGATGGGGACGATGAAGATGAGGGGTTCGGGCACCCGAGACGAAGCGACGATAAGCCATCTGGCTTTACGGTCAACATGTACAACGTCCTTCGGGAAAATGAGTGCGAGTGATAACAGAAGGAGACGCAAGGAAGAAATAACCTGTTCCTCTGCTCTGACTTTTACCCATCTGCCCCAGTCCACTCTTC
Organism: Copadichromis virginalis; assembly: GCF_057382275.1. NCBI lineage: Eukaryota > Metazoa > Chordata > Actinopteri > Cichliformes > Cichlidae > Copadichromis > Copadichromis virginalis. The sequence continues at coordinate 26,376,408 of NC_140628.1, forward strand.
GTTCCTTGTTTCCCATAGACCTGCATTCCTCCTCGTTTTTTTTGTTGCACCTCCGCCTCCTCGTGTCATTACCTTCTCTGTACATTAACATGCTCGATTCTAATCCATTCATATAAAGCATATTCCATGCTGTGCCTCTGCTCTGCTTCTTCTTCCTTGAAGCCTTTGTTTTTTAAAATGGAGCTTTTAGGAATGGGTTTGGTTTGACTTGAGCTTCACACATTGCATGTAGTTCTCAGAGACAAAATGAAGTAACTTCCCTCAGCCTGGAATGATCAATCTCTTCATAAATGAGTGACCTCACAGCTGAGATGCCAAAGTTTGGAAAAGTATGATGAAACAAATCAAATGCACTGTTGATATGATGTCATTCACTGAAGCAGCCATTTGGCTCTCAGAGCAGCTGGAGATTAAAAGAACACAACTCTAAATCCTCTTCATTGACCACAGCGTGTCTCAACTTTGAGTAGAGGGTGTGGGAGGGTACGTGGGAAATGTTAGGCTGTATAACTAGAACTAATAAAGTAAACATTTCACGCACAGTTACTGCTATTATGAGTCAGAGATAATTTATCTGATCTGAATTTACATTATTCTGCGTCAGAGAGTGATGTGGGTTTTTTGGGGGTAGTGGTGGGTGTTTACACTCCTGTATTGCTGGATGAGGCTGTTTCAGGAATTAAACCTGTAGTGTTTTAACTACTACAACTGTTTTCCATAGATGTTGATGGGGATTGTCAGTATTTCGTCCAGGATTCGGCTGCGCTTATTTAGCATGTTTATATGCTGATGCCAGCACAGTGAATTTTATCCAACCGAGACTGCTTAACAATAATTGAAGGGATTGTTTAACATTTTTTTGATTTTTACTTTTTTTGCCAAAAGGTACGTTTGAAGATTGAGCCCTTTGTTAAATAAAGCTACAGCTAGCAGCTGATTAGCAAGACTGGGACTAGCGTGACTCTGTCGAATGCTTGTAAAATCAGACCATAATTGGCCAGAAGTTTGTTTAATCTGTTCTAAAAGCTGCAATTTGTAATCTTCTTTTTCTTTCTTGGTTGTTCTTGGGCAGTGGATTCCTGCCACCATGAGGTTTTGTGAGCAGAGAAACTCTCCCTCATCAATAAAATCCTATTAAAACTGCAATTAATTGTTACATTTCAGTATTTTATAAAACTAAAAGAAACAAGATTAAAAGTGTTTTATTTGGCTTAGAGTATATTTAACAAAGTGAGTGTATGATACCTTAGTCCTCAGTTGCAGAAGAATGTGTATTCTGCAAGTGGTTGCAGATGTTTGGTGGCTGTCACTCTTAAAGCCACGTTGATGCAGGCCTAGAGACTGATCAGTGACCCCCTGATCACCAGTGATCCTAGAGAAAATTTTGTATTCAGCAACCGCTGCTGGCAGTTGCTAGCATCAAAATGGTCGCAAAGAAGTATGTGGTGCTGTACTGAAAGCCTCCTTATGATCACTTTGATTTCCAGCAGGTTGCATGGAAGACACCAACTTGTCTGCAAACACTGGCAAACAAGTCACTCAGCTATAATGGAAAAAAAACAATCCAGTGCGTACCAGACAGAGTTTGCCTCGAAGTTTAAAAGTTGTGTTTAATTTGAAAGCAAATGTTCAGGTTTCCGGTTTGCACTGCACTTTTCACAGTTGTACTACAGATCGAAGATCCATCTGCTAGTAACCAAAGCAACCTCGCACGGATGCTTGTGGTGTATCATCGCCACGACCTGCAATAAATACTAACCAGCTGTTAGGATTATGCATTTTTCTTAGTGCCCTGGGATCCCCGGGGGGGTTGCCGACCAGTCTGTAGTCCTCATGAGGCCTTATTTGATAAATTAATATAAACTCTTTTATTTTAAAATATTTTCCGATGGAAAAAACTGAGATATAATGGCCTTTGAAGATAGTGGAAGTCTGATTTTTTTAAGCTTTTGACGTCTCCTCGCTGGCTGGTCCTTCTCTGTGCACTGCTGACACCTTTATATGAAAACTCAAAACACTGTTATTAAAAAAAACAAGCGATAAAAAATTATCAAAGCTATTCCTTTAAAACACAGAAGGAGATACTGGCCATTACAGCGTCCACCTGTCCTCCATTATATATAACATTATGCTTCACCTCTTCTCCAAAATTTCAAAGTGGACATTTCTCTGTAATGTGCGATGGCCCCGCTCCAATCCTGAGTACTGTATTATCGTGTGCTGTTGTACATCATTCATGTGTTCACCGAGGGAATCCCACGGCACGGTGTTGTGTTACTGTGTAATACATCACACTGCAGCAATGACACGCTGTCATTTCTACTATTGGTACAATGAAAGTAGATGCTAAACACTACCATGCTGTTAGAAACACAGCAGTGTTTTAGTTGTTTTGATGTGGGAGTTTTTTTCCCTGGAAATATTGAAACTGACAGCGTCTGGAGAGTGTAGTGTGAGTGTAAAGGCTCAAGGTGTGTTCAGGCTATTTGCTGCATTCCTCATTTCATTCCTGGTATGCCTAATGATGATGACTGGACTGCTTTCTGCAATAAAAGAAGATAACCTTCAGAAACTCTCTTTCTTTTTTTTCTTTTTTTAGTGCATTGTTTAATGATGTGTTTATGATATTTGCTTGTACCCAGAGCTGTAAAGGACAGTCTTTCTACGAAGTCCCCCGTCCACCACATCCTCCTAATTTCAGATGCACATAATTATGCTTTCCCTTTGAATGGCTTGACACAATCTTCCAGGAGGTTTGCGATCAAAGTGGACAGCTCAGACATGTGATTGAGCATTGTCAGACTAATTGCTGTTGGTATACTTCCTGAATGCATAATAGACATAGATACATGTGACTTATCATGGCGATCTGGGTGCTTTATAGTTGTCTCGTAATTAGTTGGGGGACTTTCTTTTATGAGTACCCGAGGGAGATAATTACGATGATGAGATTCCGTGACGATAACGATCAGCTGCGTGTTGCACAGATCTAATTAAAGTCCTCCTAAACTACTTAATTGGTAAATTTCCAGATGGCCAATATTTAAAGCAGATACCGTGAAATGAAGTTAAAGTTATCGAACCACAAAATCATTACAGCGTTATTAAAGTTGTTGTTGAGGTTGAACCCCTGTGAAATGTCTGAATGTCAGTGGAGATGCTTTAATCAAACCTTAAACATAGTAATTGTAGTTGTAGCCATCTATTTCATACTGTAATATGATAGGTGGTTAGTATTAGTTCACAGTGCATTTGCACATGTCCAACAAGAGGTTTTAAAATAATCGTATGCATAACATATGCTCACTGGCCACTTTATTAGGCACACCTTGCTAGTATCAGGTTGAATCCACCTTTTACTCCAGAACTGCTTCAGTTCTTCAAGGAACAGATTTACTGAGGTGCTGGAACCATTCCTCGGAGATTAGGGTCCAAACTGACACGACAGCATCACACAGTTGGTGCAGATACTACAGCTACTCGTTTATGATGCCAATATCCCGTTTCAGCAGCCGTGCTGTGTTGGATTGAGATCTGGTGACTGTGGGGATGATAAACTCAACCAGTCTGAGATGATTTGAACTTTGTGATAGTATGTTATCCTGCTGGAAGCAATGATCAGAATATGAGTTCACTGTGCTTATGAAGGCATGCACATGGTCTGCAACAATACTCAGGTGTGCTGTGATGTCTAAGTGAGTTGGTGCTGAAGTGTGTGTGGGGGCAGTGTGGGACAATGGTGAGAGGTGGTTTTGACATTTTCATATTAAACTTAATTGTGCATGTTACTAGATGATCATTTGGCATGTCCGGGCCAGATATATCATATTTCAAGTGTCTGCTAACTACATGTAAGGATAAAAGAAGCTTAAGTTTGATCTTTGGTCCCTTGTGACAGTCCTCACATACTCCCTTATTCTTTTCTTTCACAGTTATTTCAGCTGCTCTTCTGTCTGATTACAGTTTGGATGTGTCCACATCCATATCTAATTATGACACACAAATACTTCGCACCATATTTTCCCCTGTGCAAACTTGAAAAAATAAAAACTGTATTTCTGAGAATATATTGTCTGCTGCGTTTTCTATCATATTCACCAAGCAAAGCTTGTGACTTTTTGGTGACTTGTAACTTCCCCCCATGAGTGTGGCATTAGGCTTCTTTGAACTACAAAAAATAAAGAAATCAAAACTTTCCAGCATGGATATTGAGGAAAAAACAGACTTTAGAAGTGCACATCCTGCAGAAGCAGTCACAGTGTGGGACTTTCTCTCAAGATGTGGGAATAAAGAATAAAGATGCTGTGTAGTCCCAACATAAAGAGAGTCATCTGGTCACCCTACCCACAGGATTACACCAGCAGCAGGCTGCACTATTGATACAAGGTTTGAATGGCCCATGCTTTCATGTTGTTTATGCCAGATTCTGCAGATCCTACTATCCAAATGTTACAGCAGACAATGGAAACTCATTGGAAAAGGCAACATTCTTCCATTCTTCTGTTGTCCAGTGTTGTTGACAACAGAAGATGGGAAATTTTGTGTGAATTTTTGCTTCGGTGGGACCCTGTGTGGTCTTCTGCTGCTGCAGGCCATCCGTTTCAAGATTTCGTGTGTTGTGTGTTCAGAGACCAGCTCAACTGTCATAAACTACCGTGATGCATTCAAAGTCCCTTAAATCACATTTCTTCCCGATTGTGTTGGCAAGTCTGAACTTGAGCAGTTCGTCTTGACCATGTCTACGTGCCTGAATGCATGGAGTTACTGCCATGTGATTGGTTGATTTGGTATTTGCATTAATGATGTAATCCAAATATCGATTAATTACAAATGACGAATGAAGTGGCTGTTGAGTGTATATCGTTTATATCTTCTGCAGGAAAATGCAAAATGTGTGTATTGGCATTATTTTCCATATTATCCATACACATTTTAGATTTTTGAGAACTCTCTGGCCCAGAGTAGAATTTTAAATAAAGTTCTGCAAATCTGAAGAGCCCAAGTTGGTAATAACTTGTTCTCCAGGGTCAGTGAGGATGAGATGTGTTTTGGTTTGTGCATGATTGGATAGACTCCAGTGTTGCATTAACCTGCGTAGGAGGTGGGAAAATAGATAGTTGCACTGCTTGCTGTTATCGTCAAAGTATAACCATTTGCTTTACTGGAATAAATCACACATTTCATTATAAAAACAAAAAAAGAAGTATGAGTATTTTTATGAGTATGGTCTGGTCCCTCGAGAGCGAGGAACAGGATCAGCAGTGTGGTGAAAAGATGCTGCCGAGGAACGTGTTGTCTGCTTTCATCATAATGCTGTTTGTTTATCAAAGTACATCCATTTTTCAATTTCACTCCACTGTGTGTCTTACATGACAACGTTTAATAAAGCGGGATATGTTTGCGTGGAAAAAACGCTGCAGCTCCACGCGTTGACCACAGCAAAACTGCTTCTATTATCTGTGAAGCATGTTGAACAGATTATCATCCGTGCCAGCTCCTAATAAAATGATATCCATAGTCATCTGATAAAAATCTCAAACCTTTCCTTGAGATTTATGCTCTGCTTGAGCGCCGTTCGTCACCATCCTTGTGGGACTGACAGTGTTTGTCAAATCAAAATCACTCTCGACGCCCATCCAATCCTCCTGACGGAGTAAATCTGGCTGCAGCTATTATCTCATTATGTTTATCATGACCCAATGGGCACCATTCACGAGCAAGCTGAGACAGTACAATGATAATCACCGCCGAGAAGTGGCATAATCATTATTTACTGGTTGGAAGTGGGTGGAAATCCCCTCATTTCAGCATAATTTCGAATCGGTGCCAACTTGTATGGTGCTAAGAGAAGCTATTTGCTGACTAGATAAACTCAGAGGGGGGAAGTAGAGGAATCATCTGGAATTGTTTCCGATTTGCAGCTCCTTAATTTCCCCAGTCAGAGCTCTAACTATGTTGTGGCCCTCAAACCTGTATGGCAGTAATTACAGCCAGACAAAGACCCCAGATTTACTGGTGCATGTCGCCATAAATTTCAAAAGTGTTAATTAAATTCTGCTGTGCTGAATGTGTTTGCTGCCAACATCAGTCACGCCAATCATGCCCATGTGGTTTGAATTTGATCTTTCTTCCTGGTTTTTTTTTTCTGGTTTGGAAAGCTTTCTCATGACGTGATCAGGTTGTTGTGGGGATTCTTCTCCCCCTCTCTGCTCAACTTATTTGCCCCACTCGTGCTCTCCGTGTGACCCAGGCTAACATTTGGGCGAGACCGGGGAATAATGAAATGGCTGCGCGTGAGAGCTAGAGCATAAGCAGAGCAGAAAAATTCATTAGTCTGGTTTTATACTCTCCCCTGGGCTGTGTAGACACACATACACGCATACAGGTGAGATAGAGGGCGGACGGGGAGTTGTAAAAAGCTTTGCATGATGAAAAAGCAACAAGAACCACAAGTGTGTTAGCGTTGAAGACGGGGAAAAAAAATGCCACACTTGGCTCTGTAGAAACAACCAAACTGCAAAGAGTCTCATTATGGTGAATTACAGTTCTTTATCTCAGCTGGCAGGTACACCTCTGCGGTCACTAGAGGGCTATCAAAGCCAGCATTAACATCAAGAGCCTTTTGCTACGGTTAATAGTCAGGTGCACCGAGCTGCCTGTCTACAGGCGATATGATATTCCAGCCGTGTTCAGCTTTACTGTCTTCAGAAAAGTCAGGACACAATTACGTGGGTGTTATGTCCTTTATAAACACATTTCCTGTCTGTGAGCGTTATCAGAGTGTGAAAAGATCAGAACTACCTTTTTCCTGGGGTTTTCCCTGCAACAGGCAATTTCCTTTTCCTACGCTTTTCAGTGAAGTTGTGTAACAAATCAGAGAGCGACACTATTCTCTCACATACAGAAACCACACTGGTAGTAACACACACACACACACATATATGCTTTCTCATTTTCTATCACACACACTGATTTACAGCTCTGGCAGTTGTCCCCCAGTCGGCATCCTGGTGCTGCAGCAGCGCTGTGGGGGGTGGCGAGACCTTAACACTGAAGATTGGATGTCCTCCGCCGCTTCCCCTATCATCGCCTCCTATTGCCATAACCAACAACTGTGTGAAGTACACACACTCCAGCGCTGTCTGCACGGTCAATTTTAGTATCTTTGATGTAGATGTGCCCAGTTTATCCTACAAAATATCATTCTTTGTGCTTTCCCACATTTTCTGACTTTAACCGACATGAAGCGACATGAAGCACCATCTTGCAACACAATGGATTTCAAAGTGACTTCTTGTTGACTTTGCAGAGAGTCTTTGGTTGAACGTCTCTGCATTTGGAGTAGCTGCTCAGAGCCCAGAGAGGTAAAATTATCCAATCTATCAAAAGCACAATCTTAGATATGAAAAATGAATAAATGATACAAGACATAACTACAAATTTGTCTTTCCAGCTCCCATTAGTCATCTCACAAACTCAGATTTTGTCTCCTAAACCAACCATCAGAATAGAAAGAGGGTGAAATCAGTCTCCCTGTAACAACAACAGGGGCTGTTAGTCTGCAGGATGAGTACTTTTACTTGGTACTTGCCAATAAACTCTATAAACTTTATAACAGGATTATTTTACTGGTGATTTTTATGAAGTTAAAAAATGACCTGAGTGCATCTTCCCCCAATGACACACACACCAAGGCCTCAGAAAATGTGTAAAATTGACTATCTGACATCCATTTGTCAATTTCCCCTTATGTCCTTGTGGATGAACTCACAAAAAATCTACACAACTGCTGTAGAGGAACTCACACCACATAAAACATGTTGTACAGTAAGGTCTCTGTTCACTGCACACAGAGAAGAAATCAAGCTGCAAGCGTTTCTTTTCTTCAGGTGATGAACGCTCTGCAAACTGTCCCAGCAGCATGTCAGCGTGGGGTAAACTCAAAAACAATATTTGCCACAGCAAGCCTTCAACACGCTGTGTACAGAGCAGCTTTCCCATCATCCTCCTGTAGAGGGTCACAATATGGCAGCTGGGTTTGTTTGTTCTGAGGACCTGTGCTCGAGTGTGGAAAGAGGCTGCTCTCTGTTTGATTCAGAGCGCTCCAAAATACAAAACGCTGCCAGTGCAAACTCGGAGTGATTCATTGTGGAATAGTCCAGTTTTACTGTAAGTAGTGGCAGCAGCATTATCGGTTTAATTATTCAGTGTGTGAGTTTGTGGTTTAATGTGTACGTATGAGTGTTTCTGCCCGGTGATGCATGAATGACACCTCTTTGGTTACTGGCTGGCGTGTTTGTCTCTGACCCTGTTTGTGAGTCGGAGCCCATGTGTCAATAGGTATTTTTAGCGCCACCTCTCACTGCATTGCAATGTCACTCATTCGCACCCCTCCGAGTCCTCCCCCCTCACCTCCTCCCCGTCATCCCCGTCTCTGGGGCCTTCCAGTCAGCCACAACAGTCACTCTCACTGGAAGCAGCCAGCAACAGCCTGCCTGATTTAAAACAGGGCGGGAAATTTCGAGATCCAGGCGTGGAGACGGGGAAGGCAGATCATCAAACTTGGTGTTCAGAATGACTGCAGTGATTTAGCTGAGCTTTGTTTCTCCCTGGGGCTTTGGCCAATTTGAATATTGATTAAAATAATTAAAGGATAGCTGTAATTATATGTCTCTTCATAAAGGCTCTGAGAACATGGCACTGATGTTTTGAGGCGGTGATCAGTCAAGTTAAACTGCTGTCTGAGCAACAGACAAGGGGTGTGGATGGGCTAAACATGTAATTGGTAATGACAGTAGGGTGGAGGGCAGACAAAGACGACTCTCACATGGATAAACAACTCCCGAAATGTTATTGAAAGCAGCACAAAGAGACTGGAGAAGAAAAGGAGGCATTCAGGCTCAGCTGGCCCAGACAGGTGAGGAGAGGAGGGAGGAAAAGGGAAGTAAAATAATACAGGAGCTGTGGTGACACTCTGAACAGAGGGCAACAGTTGTGGAAGAGCCTCCCAAATGCCATAGCAGAGGCTGCAGCCCTCCACACTGTCAGATGTATGTGCATGTGTGTACAGATGAATAGCAGGGGCTTTCTAAAGAGGAGGAAACATGACACCAAAAAAGCGTCTGCACCCCCTCCCTCCACCTCTACCGCCTCCAGATATGAGGAAGAGGAGGCACAAGTGCACGGCTACAGCTGAGAGGATCTCCAGAGGCTCTGACCGCATGAGGGGTCATCTGGAACATGCCTGATCCGACACTTGACAATGCCAACTCCTCCAAACCCAATCCTGCCTCACCTCTCTCTCTCTCCCCTCATTCCCCCGACAACACCGAGTTCATCGCATTTCACACACATCCAGCTGCGTGATCACAGGGACGCCTCAGGCAGGGTCGGATTTATCCGGCAGATTCTCGCATGTCTTTGAGAGAAACTGCTGCAAGCCATGAAATTAACCTGTGAAAAGCACTTTTAAAAAAATGTGTAAGCTGCGTTTCCCTTTCAGAAGCGCGAGTCGAATTCTTCAAAAAGGAAGACGGAAAATTCAAGCGTGAAAGAGAGGATTAAAAGCTGTAGGTGTATCTGACGATGTAATGATACGGTTTTAGTCATTCTAGCAGCGTGCGTTCAAGGACCAGCCTGAAAATTAGATGGATTGCCATGAAATTCCATTAAAGACCCCTAACTCACTTTGGTGACCCCATGACCTTTCCTTCTGTGCCACCATTATGTTGGCATTTGTGATTTTGAATGAATTATCATCATAACAATGAGACCCGAATCATGTGAGATTATGATTTTCCCTTCAGCTTCAGCTCTGCGCTTTGCGCTAATTAGGAATTGTAACTAATGCATATTAACATGCGTTTAGCCAAAAGCACCGCTGTGTTAGCTACACCCTCCTAGAGCTCAGAACATGACTGTAAAGTCGCCACGTTAACAAAATACATTAACAACCTTGATTCTGAAAGCAGGAAATCAACAATGAACAAATGAGATCTCTGTGGAACCTCCATTACACCATTACCAGACACCTAAGAAGAGAGCTTTGGGACATGCAACGCCCACCTTTACCCTTCGCCCGGGAACCTCCCCCTGGAGCGCACGCTAACCCCGTGACCTCCAACGCTCGCAGATCCTCTTCAGGGGCCAATCAAACACAACCTGCCGCAGGCCTGCGACACCGATACTGACTGAGCACAGATAAGACACACTAAGCAGACATCAAGGGAAAGTAGGGGTGCGTGCACACTCTCACACATCCACACACGTGTGTTCAAACCAAACAAAGGCCTGTGGTCACGTATGCATGTGAAGAAAGGAGGTATGCTGTTGTAAAATTAACTTCCTGGAGGATTTGTTGACCCTTGTAAATTGGAGACATTTATCGGTTTTGAATATTCCCAGTGAAAAACACACTGGTGGAGATGTTTGAGGGGGTAGAATGTTTGGTATGTGGTTCAGCGCTGGTTCCCAACATACTGCAAGCTTCGCATTCTGCAACTGATCTGTGTTGTCTGAATCCTGCAGCACTGCACAGCTGTCAGACCACAACAGGGGGTGGACAGGCTGCCCGAGTGAGTGTGTTTGTGAGTTAGTGTGTGTGTGTGTTCTCCCATGAAATGCCTCTGAATTGAATGCTTCCATTTCTAATTCAGATATTTGTGTTTTTTGGACCAAAGTGATGTCAGAGAGGTGATAAATTCAAGCTGCATATTTACAATGACGGGCAATAGATCATCTGTCACTGCTGCTGAATAGAAGCTTTGGGTGAAAATGGTAATTTTCTACTGAATGCAATCACCTTTCGTAAAAAACTTTGAACACAGCTTTCTTTCACCTGAAAACCCTTTCTTCTGCTTGACAGACCACTGATGTTTTGGGTAACTCATTCTTTTCCACTTTCTTTATCTTTAGCACGAAGCGCTTTCTTGTCCTTGCTGACTCATAACTGTGATACAGCTCAAACTCCTGTTCCCTTTCTTCCCCCCCTCCCTCGTTCATCTCTCTCCCTTACTAAGAGAATTCCTCACAGGATCAGACCTGCTTTTTATGCTCTACTGCTTTTCACTCACAGCAAGTAGCGAAGGGGGGAAGGGGGAAAGGGGGAGGCGTTTTAGTAACAACAAACTAAAACTCTTTGGAAGAAGTGAGCATAAGTGAGGGAACGAAAAAATATATAAAAAGGAGCAGTGAAAGAAGAAGTGAGACACGAAAAGAGTCAACGAGAGGCGGCACGGGGCAGAAAGGAAATAATGCTGAAAAAGGTCATAATTTCTGCCAGGGGATTTGCAGTTGCCTGGACGACGAACAAAGCAGAGGCAGTTGGACGATGTGCACAACAGAAAGGGTTGAAAAGAAATGTGAACAGCTCTGGGGAGCGAGCTGGGAGTTGCTGCACTCTTCAGCCGGGTAATATCTACAACTCGGTTAGCAAAACAGCACAGAAATACACGCAGTGATCCCTCTGTCGTCCCTTTAATTTCAGATTAAGTATACCAGCCTTTTGATTTGCTTAACTTTACTGAAAAACAAAGTCTATAAAGTGGCTGTGCTTAGAGAAACCACTGCTTAGAAGATTAGCGATATGTCTTTACAGAACTGCGAGTGGAAAGTTTCAACGTTAAACACAGAGAATGAGGAGAGTCTTAGTTTGGTTTTAGCTTTCAATTGAAAAGCGATGAGAGAATGTTAATGATATGCAGAGAGAATGAGGCCAGATGAAAGCCGGTCTAAAGTCTGAGGCAGAAGCAGAGAGGGAGGAGGTGAGGGTGAAGGGGGAAGGATGGAGGGGTAGACGGGGTGGTAAAGGTGGCACGAATGAAGCAGAGACAGGAAAGTTCAAGATTAAGCAATGTTCAGAAAACCGAGTGAGAAATTAGAAAGTATTTACGGCTGTGAGCATACACGTTAGGCTCATGTCATTTATTTGTATCTTAATCCCTGCATCTAATCATATATACACTCACTGACCACTTCATTAGGTACACCTGCTTGTTAGTGCAACTAATCCATCAGTCAGGTGGTCAAGATGACTCGTTAAAGTTCAAACCGAGCAACAGAATGGGGAAGAAAGGCGATTTGAGTGACTTTACATGTATTATAGTTTTTTGGGGCCAGACAGGCTGGTAGTATTTCAGAACCTGATGATCTACCAGGATCTTCCCACACAAACATCTCTAGTTTACAGAGAATTGTCTGAAAAAGAGAAAACAACCATTCAGCAGCAATTCTGTGGGCGAAAATGACTTGTTGACGCTAAAGGTCAGAGGAGAAAGGGAAGTAGCTTGTAGGAAGGCAACAGCTGGTTACAGCCAAGCTATTGCAGAAGAACATCTCTGAATACACAACAGTTTGAAGCAGAAGGGCTACAGCAGCAGAAGAAGACCACACTCTGTCCCACTCCTGTAACCTACCTACAAACAGGAAACCGAGGCTTCAAGTTGCAGAAGGTCATCAAAATTGAACAACATAGAAAAAATGAAAAACATTCTTGGCTTCCACTTTGGTTCATTTCATTTAAACATCACAATCTACAATCACTAGATCTCAGGCCAACAGAGACCCTTTTGGATGTGATGAAATAGGAAATTCACATCATGGAGCTAGAAAGAGTTCAGTTTGCTCATTTGTAAAATTGGCTGTAAGTATTGTGGTTTTTTAAGCCAGGAGGGATGATGACGGTACTTCTTTTTCTTCTTCTTACTATTATTACTGGAACAAAAGCGTGGACTGTTAAATTACAAGCTAACACTAACGAGCTTGTTTATCAAGCTGTACAGACACACATACTATACCTGCTAATTATGACTAAGTACCAGGATAATAAAATAGCAGAATTTCCCCTCACCCAGACAGAAGCACGAACTTCTTTTACAGGCTGTCGGTACAATTAACTGCACAGCAAGCCATTTTATTTGTCAGATAATTGCAGCACCACTACAAATTAGCAGAGATTTAGCTTAGCAGAAGCTACCACATACAGGTAAAAGATTAAAAAGTAATCCACAGTTGCCAAGCCTCTGATCTGAACCTTTAATAACATCAAAGTGGTTGATTTATAAAATAAAACTAAAGGGAGATTATCCAGAGAGAATAAAAAACTTTTGGTACTGGGCTGTGAACATGTTCATCCTGGCTGTAGCATTCGCCATTTTAACATGAGAGTCTATCCCAGGGGTCAGCAACCTTTAACACCCAAAGAGCCATTTGGACCCGGTTTCCACGCAAAAGAAAACACTGGGAGCCGCAAATACTTTTTGCCATCTAAAATGAAGATAACACTGTATATATTGTTTTTTACCTTTATGCTTTGTGTGAACAACTAAGGTGTGTTGCTTATGAAATCCATGAAGTGCTACAGAGAAAATTACATTTTATTTATGTAATTATCACATTTTGAACTCTTAAAGAAATATAACAAAAGGAAAGACACCCAGCTGAACTAAAATGATCCATGTAGCAAACAAAAACTGTTGTGAGCTGCCACCCTTGTATCTCCTTTGGGTTTTTGGAGCCTTGACCTGCCTTTTAAAAAACAATTGGAAAAAAGCACTATGCTGCTAAAAACAAAAAAAAAAAGATATTTGCAAAATTCTGCCTAAATATGTATTTTACCTGGTTAATGTGTGTGGAGGGGTGTGGTCTGCAGTGCCGCTGCAGAGGAGGCGGACGCACCTGAGCGGCACCCGCAATCACGCCTCGCCGCCTTAACGTCTGTGCTGTCTCTGCTGTTGTGTTGTCGTGCTGTGAGCTGAACAGCTGAAAGAATTTAGACAGTTTGTAACTCTCAGTGATGCCACAGTGTTCGTTTGACTTTGGGACCTAAAGCAGAGTTTGGACCTGGGAACGGCTAATGACGTCAGATTTAAAGACTGAGAAATTATGGTTCAGCAATGCTAGCACCTGCAGAGAGCGGCTACTGTCAGATGGGGGCAGTATCAAAAACATGTGCTAATAGCTCCCAGAGAAGATTAATGTTTATTTTTTCACGCTTCTCCCATTCCTGGTCAACTCCGCTGTCACTTCCACCAGACTTGTCAACCAATCAGCATGCGACTAATGTACAGTAGAGATGGATATGAATCCAAATATTGATAGCATCGATAGCGACACTGGCATTGGCATCGGATCGATACTAGCACATAAAGTTCAATACTTGGTTTCTATTCTGTAAGTTCAAAATGGAGCCCAATAATTTTATTTATTTTTTTAATGAAAAACTATACCTCAAACATGTTCTGTGACAAATGTCTGAACCTTTTTGTGTTGACTCTCAGGTCTATTTTATTGATAGCCTATAAATATAGCCTTTTTAAGCACAAATATACCGCACTTTTTGTACATTTTTAAAAAAAACTTTCTCCTACTTACTGTGCAGTCTCTACAGTCTCTACACTTTGAACAACAGAAGCTGACCCAAAGTGCTTTACAGACAGGCACATTAACATGTACAGCTCTCCTATAAACCAAGTTTCAAAATACACAAAAAGCTGAGAGGTGTGTTTTGTTGTATTAACTAATTATTGCGGAAAATAAAAATCACAGTTGTCTTCAAAATGTGTTCAGAATTTCAAATCGATGATGATTCATCTCATAATATATAAGCTGCATTTATATGTTAAAAGTATCGGTAATGTCGTTACTTGGTACCAGATCAATATAAAAGGGTCCAATATTTACCCAGCTTCAACTGGCTGATTGAGGAACTGCTGTTTTACGCTTATTTTTTATTATTATTATTATTTTAGCTTGGAGAGATGTTCTCTCTGTGTGTTTTGAGTATTTGAGTTTTGTTTTTTTTTACTGTATGGTATGAATCTACGCAGCCTTTACAGCTTCTTCAAGACTAAAAGCTCATTTGCAAGTTTAAACTACAAGTGCAAGGGAACATTAGACAGCAGAGAATCCATGTTCCCTTTATCTGTTTATCCAAGGTGGAGCTTGGAGTCTGTTAAATGACCTTTATTGTCTGTGCCTGCTGATTGAGCACCAGCTAAAGTTTCCCTGCTCTCACTCTTGGGCAAGTACCAGCACATACTGTAGCTGCTTTACAACCTTTGTTTCAGCCTCTCTGAGTCGGACTTGTTCAGTTTTTTGATGTTATTAAGCATAAACGGGCACACATGTGGCCCTTTTTCAGACATGAATTCACTCTTCCCTCCTGCTTTGCCTCAAGGTCCCACATCAACAAATGTCCTGATTCAAGTTCAGTGCTGTGTTTTACTGCAAACCCTTCAATCTGAGTCATTATAGCCCAGAGCCAGTAATGGTATACAGTTACACCACCAATACTCTGTAATAGAGAGGTAAATACTGAGGCAGAGTCCTGGGTCTACATTAAATGGGCCTGACCATCTGTGAAGAGGAAGAACAGATTATTTAAAGAGTTTACAAGTTTATTTTCTTTAAAACAAAATCAGTTTCATAGCAGCAGGAAAGCCTGTTCTGACAAGCAAAGGGTTAACAAGGTGAAACTGTCTTGCGTGCAGCTGTATCGTGGGTAAGCTAATATCCCCCAGATCTCTGTGTTGCTGTAACGCTGAAACTCCCACTGGCCCCGAAGACTTCACTTTGGATTTCATTTTACAGCGTCGTTGAGGCCACAGCGCCCTCCCACGGGAGGCGCTGATTGGTCGAGTTGCCTGCTGGAATATTTAATCAGACACCTTGCTCGCGGCTGTGATTGGACACAGCCGGTGCAGTTATGTAAATGAGCACCTGGTGGCGCCTGCTGGCCCGGCTGCTGAGCCCGGACTGTGGAGGAGCGGCTGAGAGAGGACGCAGAATCAGAGAAGGTCCGAGAAGCAGAGATACTTTGCGTGTTTTCCCTCCTTTATCTTATTATCCCCCCTCCATTAACCACAGGCTGAAAAATATTCCTCTCAAGTGAAAGTCAGCCTGGGGGTGTGAAATCAGCCGGTGCGCGCAGCCCGTACGGAGTATTGCGCTGTTTTCTGAGTTTTGGTGGAGGTCGTTCACTAAACTCAGCTGCTGCTCTCGGAGGTCAGTTTGGATTATTCGGTGGACGCGTGTTGTATTGAGCACAATTCTCCACAGAGTTCATCCCAAAGTTTGGACCGCTGTCACAGCACACTTCTGCCTGTCTTTTAGGTAAGTACTCCCAACCTGCTCTGCGCGTTTCTTCTCCGTGCGCTTAGCTCCATAATAAGCGGCTGTAATAATATTGCTGTGGGTATTTCCAGCTGTCTGTGTGTGTGTCTGTGCGTCTCTCACTCGCTGGCTTGGCGTCTATATGTCTCGTTGTGATCCGGGAGCGCTGCAGCTCTGGACGCTGGCCACGGACTCCTTGGAAGCGCATATGAGGTGTAACGTTGCGCCCCGGACTCTGCGCGTTTGTGTGGCAGATACATTGTGGTATTTATGCTGCCGACTGCGTAGCTGAGATATTCTGACATCGTACATCATGATCTAGACTTATTGCAACATCGTGTTTAAAAGTGGGTGCTTGGCACCGGAGAAAACGTTATTCAGAGTCCTCACTGCTTTCACGCCTTTTATATTCAGTGTGGATTTTTCTCGTTCTCCGACCTCCGACTCATTGCCACTAACTCTCAAACAGTTACACGGGTTTGATTAAGTTGTACAGTCATTCCTCTTTTGAAAGTCCTTGAGTGTCATTATTCAGAGTCCACCTCATTTACAACATTTAAATAAATAAATAAAAAGTTAAAGAAAAGTAATCTGAGCTGGCATGTGGAAGCTTTAAAACTGACTGCAGCGGGCGTAATGACGCACTGAGTCAAACGTGTAGCATTTAAAAGGACCTAGTGACATCCAGCTGATGGTCATCACACAGACTGTTGACCCTGTGACCTTATAGCAACACATGGGGACCCTTAGTGGGACCGGCAGCTCTGGTTTCACTCACCCCTGGTCCCTGGTTCTCCAGTGGGGAGCTAATCAGTCACCAGAACCAAGTCAGAAATCAGTGTGAAGTTGCCTGGAACTCGGATCTGTGTTGATGAAGGAAACATTTCAGACTCTGGGGACGAGCTGCAGGAAAGTTTGGATTTTGAACAGGATGTACATTTTGTGTTTGCATGAAGCAGAAGAAAGGGGGCGGTGATAGCTGATCAGTCATGTGGTGTTACGAGTGATTCTCATATTGTCTGACAACAGGATGGTGCAGAATTATGTATATTTCAGCATCTTGTCTCTGTTAATTTCTGTATAACAGAGAACAAAGAGAATGGAAAATGTGGGTTTGATTGCGTGTGTTTGTGGTGTTGTCTTGCTCCTGTGTGTTTGTGCATGCCTCTCTGGGGGCCGGTGACCTACTGGAGGAGTCAAACAATGGGCTTTAGTGGGTGTGAAGTGCAGTGAGCAGTCACCTATCTGACTGCATGAAAATGGCTGATGTGGGTAGTTTGTTGGCTAACAGACTGAGAAGGCAGTCCAGCGTAGAGGAGGTGCACCATTGTTATAAACTGCTGTGTGGGGAGGAGTGGGTGGGGGTGCTTGTGCTATAGAGATAGAAATGCAATAAAATGCCATTTTCCCTTTCTCCGTCCCTCCCTCTCTGCCTCTAAGGCAGGGGCATAAAGTGAGGAGGATCCCTGAGTGTTGATGCACATGTTTGCTGGATTTCAGTCTAGTAGGCATCTGGCCGCTGATTCTTCCACAATGTCCCGAGAGAGCCATTGACTTGGAGTAGTTCGTTTTTATCAGCTGTGCAGTTGAGCAAAGACACAAGATATTTGAAATAGTTGGATGGCCCAGTTATGTGAGTATAAGTGTTCACGCACAGACTTGGAACAGCTTTTTATTGATTTGTCTTCCTCTTGGCAGGCTCGTGACAAAGCAGCATTAATTGCATAATATGATTTGTGGAGAAGTATGCACGCAGCAAAATAATTTGTCTAACATTGTTCGAAGGAATGGCTCTTATTTGATTTGTGTCTAAGACTCGGCAACAAAAGTCTTGGAAAGGTTTTTTATGTGCAAGACAAGAAAAAAAAAAAAGAAGAGTGGTTTTGCAGTGGTGTTGTTTTGTGATTGAAAACACGCTGCTGCGTGCCAGTGCAGGCTTTTCTGCAAACATAGAAGCACGGTGTAGTTTCTGCCATGGGAACACTGGTATGTATGGTCTGGTTGATCATTGACTCCAGTCTGTTATCCTCTATCTGGGTCATTGTTTTGGGTTAAAAGACTTCAGCAGGTGGATACAAATTTGAACCTTAAAGGAGTCGCAGCTTGAACAGTGATTGAACTGCACGTTTGGCACAGTTGCCTGGTCTGTCTCTCGCTAAAGGGGCTACTTAACAACATGAAAGGGCACAATGGCAATGAAGAACTGTCTTTTATGTGACACCTCTCACAGAGATCATGCATTAAACAGAAAGTCTGTCTTTGGTCATAATTGGCTCAGACAGACTGAACAGGAAGGCAAGTGGAAGAATTCATTTAAGTCCAAAGACACGACATGGTTACTTGCCTTCCCTCTCGACAATCCCCCTGTAATGGGAAATGAAACCGATTGAACGTGGGACTCCAGCGTCCAGCCTGTTTTCCCAAACCAATTTCCCTTCAAGTCTAGACAGCTGGACTTTTCAATTGCATCTGTGTATGTGTGGTCACATGCAGAGCGAGCTCAACCAGACTGTCGGACAAACAAATTAATCGTGTAATGGGCGGTGACACTTCAAAGCGGGATCTGGGCTGTTCGTGGGCTTTAGTTGTCAGCGAGTTTTCAAATCTATTTGGTTTCCTCTTCGCGAATCTCCATCCCTGAAGTCCTACCTTTTCTCAGACTGCCCTCCCCCTCCCAGATTCCCTCCCCACCATCCTTCGTTTGGCATCGAGCACACTTTTGATCCTCTAATTCAGGGCTGCCCAATCCCGGTCCTCGAGAGCTACCGTCCTGCAGCTTTTAGATGCATCCTTGTTCCCACACACCTGAATCAAATGAATGGCTTGTTATCAGGCCTTTGCCAAACACGATGGCATGCTGAAGAGGTAATCAAACCATTTGATTCAGCTGTGTTGGAGTAGGGATGCATCTAAAAGCTGCAGGACGGTAGCTCTCGAGGACCGGGATTGGGCAGCCCTGCTCTAATTGATCATTCTGGCAATCTGTCTCTTTCCCTACATGTAACATGGAACACAGATTTTTCTTCTTCATCTTCTGTATCTCCCCATTCCCTTTGAAGCAGCACTAGACATTTTATTTATCTTCCTCCTCTGCTCATACATCTTACCCTCAGCCTCTCTCTTCTCCTATCGTCCCTGTGAGTCTCCTTATTTATCTGTTTGCTCTTTCAGTGACGGGTGCCCTTGTTAGATAGCGGTGTTGCTTCTTGGATGCAAGTACCCTTGGGTTAAGTTTTCTTCAAAGATTCTCACAGGGTATCTTATCAAAGTATCTAAGACATTTACTTGGTCCCTGATATAAGCTCGGAAAACTGCAGAAATGCCTCTGCATGACTTCCAAAATTACAGGTGGCCTATTTTTGAAGGTGATAATGTACGAGTGTGTGACAGCCTGTGGTAAAGTACAGAAATCTAGAAGCTTGAAGGTACTGCCATATCTCCCTAATATATAATTTCTCAACTCTAGTACATGTTTTATGACTTTATGAAATAATAAAAAACTCTTATTAAAAGAGAGCTTCATTTATTAGCCATTGCACTCCTATAACATTGTGAAATTTTGATGTGCAATTTAAGCAGCAGGGAATCTTTTTATACCCAAATGTGTGCTGTTTTTAGTTGAATGGACTAAAGGAAAAAAATAACCTTGAGCTAAATATTTTGGAGGATGCCTTCTCAGTGTTTATGCAATGAGTGGAAGCAAGGGACACTGCAGTCACACTGTAAAGTATACCCTACTTTTCCCTTCTTTTTGAATTTAGTGGGGACTGTATTTCTGTAATTAACACGATTTATTATTTTTTTTAAAAAACTTAAGTTATTGAGGCCATAGCTGCATTAGGAGGGTGTTTACTGAGGTCACAGATCCTGGGAGCCGAGGATGGTTTTTCCATTTACTTTTATTCAGCTCAACGTCGCTTTGCAACCAGGGGAGTCGCCCCCTGCTGGGCATCAGAAAGAACACAGATTTAAGGCCCTTTCAACCTTGCTTCAGTTTCAGGTGTATCGTCAGTCACAGCCTGGTATCGCCACTATTTACAATGTAATTAAACCCTCGAGAGTCTAGCTGGTGATCTGAATAAGTTTTGCCACCAGCAGCTGTTGTCACCTCATGAAGAAATGTCTCATTTTTCCTAAATCCACACCTCTGTCTATCAGTTTCCTTCACCTCGTCCAATTCGGGGTCACACTGAGACCGAGAACCATTCACACTCACAGTCACACCCAATTTAGGATCACCAGTTAACCTAACGTGCACTGTGGGAGACCGTGCACAGGCTTCGGGACAAACACCGAAGGACCCAGGCTGGTGGATTTGAATCCAGGACCTTCTTACTGTGAGGAGGACAGCACGGTGCTGTCCTCCTCACAGTGTCTTGTGGTCATTAAGAATTTATAAACTGATGATGATTAATCATGAGTACACACTGCTTTCCCTGCATAAGCTGCCTCTATAATTTCAAAGTATATGTACTGGCAATACTGGCCCTTGGTATCAGATGACACAGCACTACATTTTATACAACTTTTCTTTTGTGTAAACCTTATACTCTCCAAAAATACTCTCTCTTGTAAATGAGATTTTTAATCTCAATGACATTTTTACCTGGATAAATAAAGGATTAATAATAATAAAAAAAACCTTAAGACTGTGTTTAATCTGCAAAATTAGCCAAGGTCATTTGTGAATTGGATGATTAGGATGGTCTAATTAGAAGTGGACGATGGTGAATCCTGTGATTTAAAAACAGCTACACACTTTGCCAACTTGTGGAAGCTGAAGTTATCGCTGCTGGAAAAGAACCTCATAAAAGATGGAAACCAACTTAAAAGCCAGTGTGCTCCTTTCTCTGCCTCTTGCTTTCTATCTTTTTAGTTTTTTTTTTCTCACCACTTTTCAAATCGTCATATTGCGGTTGGTGTTTTTTAGCACCCACAGTGCCTCTTGTGGCACAAAGCGCCACTAATAATTACTAATGGCTTCTGGCAAAGTAAGTGTTTTGAAACCTTGTTGGAACATGGGAAGAAAATTGTGTTAAACATCAAAGGTTACTTTCTTTTTCAATATGTCTTCTTTGCGTATGATGAATTTGAGTTGCAATGACATCCACGCTGAGTGGGTTGGACGTGTCTGCCGTTTCCGCCGAGGGGTTTGTAGGATCGCATTAGCATCAGGAAACTGTTGTGTGATGTGTAATTTAGTTCTTTTGAGACTGTTTTTCACTGCTGAGAGGGAGGAGGAGGACTGAGAGTTTGATAGAGGTATCAACCTGTGCCTGAGGCTTTTAACAGAGGTAGGTAGGGGTGTGTGTGTGTGTGTGTGTGTGTGTGTGTGGGGGGGGTTTCAGCAAAAGCCCAGGCTTTATATTAACCAGGCCACCATATTTTCAGATCCTAATGTGCTTTTGTGTGCATATTTTTTATTTTGTGCTGCAACATCTGAAGACCTCTACGTTGTCCTCAGCTCTTATTCACTGGAATTGAAGACTGCCGCATTGCTCGGTTAGGCCAGTTAATTTCCTCACATTGACTCAAAATGTTGAGTCTAGCTGAGCTCATTCCCGTTCGCCCTGATCTTTTTTTTTTTTTTCTTCCTGTCATTTTCTCTCTGCTACTCTTGAGTTCACCTCTCTCTCACTCCTTTCATCCCTTCTCTTGTTCCCTCTCTCTCCTTTTCAATGGCTTCTCAGCGGATGAATAATTCTCAACCTCCTGCGGCAAAGAGTTGCTTTTGTCCCACACTTGCTCTGCCAGTCTCTTCGTTCGATTACTGGTGGGAATTTTCCTTCATGGCGTTCTTCTGTCTGTCTGTCTGTCTGCTTCAGTCTGCGGCTGTTTTTCTCACTGTCCCGTCACATGCCTCTCCTTTCACCCTGTCCTCCCCTCTGCTTCTCACTTGTTCTCTGACAGGTGGTAGTGAGACTGTGCAAATTGAATTCAGAGAATTGGGCTGTGGCTCTCCATCACACTACAGCCCTAAAGGACCTTTGGTGTCAAACTAGAACCAGAGGTTCACATGCACTCAGCTGCGAGGTCATCGTATTAACATGCTAATGGTCCCTCATGCCTGCTGGATACTCCTCACGAGTCTTACAGCCATGCTTCAGCTAAGGTCAAACTCAGAACTAATCTTCCCTCGGAGTAGCAGTTATGGTTAATCTTCAGGCAGCACATGAGCTTGCTTCGCTTTCAAGTGAGACGCACTAGAAAGTGAAGTGGATCTCATCTCATTCCAGATGGATTAAACAGAGCAGAAAAGGAGCTGAGGACATTCTAACTACATGTGCCGACAAGTACGAGGCTTCGAGCCCCGAGAAGCATAATAGTATTCCAGTTTCTGTCGGTCACAACCACTTTCCCAGAAGAAATGCAGACAAAACTGAACACATGTTTTTCCTTTGTAAACTGAGAAAGAAGACTTCGCTCTGAGTCTCACGATAATAAACAGCCGACTCCGTGTAGATCATGTTGACTGCCAGAGGTGTTAACAAAACCTTCATTTTCTTTTTGTGTGCGACTTTGTTATGCTCTGTTCTTTGTCTTATTTCAGCTTTGAGAACATCTTCTTCTGATTTGGTTTGACTCTCTCTTGTTGTGTCGAGCTTACCGAACAGGCAGTTTACCTCCTTCTGTCCTGTGTGTTGTTGCTGTATCTGATCAGGCTCATTTCCTTTTGATTGCCTTTGCAGATACCATAATGTTGGAGCGCAATTATAGGAACTTTAATAAAAATAACAAGAACGGTCCAAGGTAAATATTATGGGTTTATTGTAGGACTGTAGTCATGAAGACAAGTCTTGGGACTACCTGCTCTGCATGTTGTTTCAATTACTGATTTCTGTGACGACTGACAAAAGACAAACCTGCAAAGTTCCTTTTTTTCAATATTTCACAAGCTTTCATTTGGATTAAAGTCTAGACAAGTACAAGGAAAAATGCAAATAATGTAAAGGCAAGCATTGCCCTCAAAGCATTGAAACTTCAGAAGGGGCTCAGAATAAAGGGAACTTGGAAAAAGAGCGTTATCTGTTCATTAATGTGTGTTAACTGGAGTCTTTTCTCAAGTAAGCAGGGCTGACAAGGAAACAGTGTTGGAAAAAGTACTGGATTTTTGTGTTTGACAGTGTTTTTGATGCATGTGTGTTTAAGATTTGTTATCTCTGTTTGTACTAGGGGTGCTTTTTTGCCTTTATCTGACAGTTCAGCAGGAAAGAGCAGCGGAAGACGACCAGCAAAGAGCTACAGTTTCTTGTAGTGGGTTGACAAACAAACATAAGGTTAGGGTCTAGCTCTACCGGAAGCCATTAACATGGAACATGGAAAAACAGCCAGAAGACTCGACTTTTTTTTTTTTTTTCTTTTTTCAATTTAAAATAAAATACATTTCTGTGTAAAAGTCTTGCTACCCCTCATTGCTTTATATTTTGTTTCCAAGGAGCCAGATTTTCTTGTAAAGTTTAAAGCGGTCTTGAGCAATACTTCTCCAGGATTTCTGAAAGTCGTTCAAAGATTTTCTTTGACATATTCAGCCTTTCTGCAGTCTTTGTACCTGACTGTTTTCAGAGGAATATTTTTAGTTAAGCCACTTAATGCTGACCTATGAGTCATTCCTTCATAAACACACCGAACTAAAGGGATGAACCACTGTTGTGTCTACGCATAACAGACGACTTGGCAAAGAATTTTAAATTGTGTCTTTAGGCACTTTTTTCCTAGCAGCTTGTTGGAAAATTTTTATATAATTTTTTTCTCCATTTCTTTAGTTGAATCCACAAAAAATATAAAAAAAGATAACACAGTTTGACATAAAATAGTATTTTTGCACCAAAAAGGTGATTCGCAGAGAACTATTGGCCGAGAACTTGGAAACTGGACAAGTGGAGGACAAAAGAGGACATGGAAGGTCTAAAAATATTATCTACAGCAGATTAACAGTATTTGAAAGTCATGTCCTTAAGACATAAGGCAAAATCCAGCAAAGACATGGGACCTGAGAGATTCATCTGGCCCTCCAGCTGGTTCATCTGCTGTTCACTGAAGCCTCATCAGATATGGAATCAATAGAAGGATGGCTGTCAAGAAGTTACTCTTAACTAAGAGAAACGCGGAGAAAAAGCTGAGGTATGTAGGAGAGAGGTACAACAGCGAGTGCCTACAGCCTGTAAAAGACAATCGAGGCTCTGTCGTGGTTTTGGGCTGCATTTCAGCCGGTGGTTCTGGTGACTGATGAGCTATGTTGGAGATCTAGGAATGCAAAAAGCTACGATCAGAGTTTGAGCCACAATTCAGTACCATCTAGAAAGCATCTCATTGGCAACAGCTTTATTTTTCACTATGAAAATTATCCCAAACACCCTGTCAATGCAGTGAAAGCTTATATGAAGAAGTGGCCTCCCCAGAGTTTCAACCTCATCATTATCAAAGCATTTTGACAGAGAACAGAACAAACGACAGCCAACATCCAAAGAAGAGCTTTGAATGTCCTTCAAGAAGCCTGGAGAACTATTCCTGAAAACTACTTAAAGTTTGCCTTTTATTATGTATTTAAGTTTGTGTTTGCACATGTTTCGATAAATCGTCGCGCCTATTAACCGTTTTCCTAGTAACATGTAAAGAAATGAGGAGTCTCAAGACTTTTGCACAGTACAAGCTTATTTACATATGCATCTTTTGGCTGGAATATGTGTCACGTGTCAACAAACCAAGAGTCCGAAGAAAATGTGTTCCTGGTTTTAAACTTGAGATATTTTCTCAAATAAACTCAGGAGACAAAGCCAGGACAGTAAAGCTGGGACATTGACTGAAGCGGTCACTCAGATGCAGCACACAGCAGGAAACGGTCCACTTCGATGCATTCTTAACACTGAAAATACTCCCTTTGGTGTGGGTGAGGGAACTCTTAGGTAGAGGTAGTAGGCAGGACGGATGATGCCCGCTAGCTTGCTTTAAATTCACCACACATTTTCCTGCTCTGTTCTCACAATCGGACATCACACTGACATATTCTCATATTCAGCTGTTTTCAGGAAGGTTTAGAGCTGCAGTGCATGCGTTAAAAACGGTTTTGTTGTGACATTTTGTCCCCTGCGCTTACAGCTAGGTTTGTGTGGCTGCTATTGACGAAGGCAATCTGCGTTAATTAGTCAGCATCTGTCTCTGTCCACCATGAGGATGAGCAATGCTGCAGCTGCTATGGACTGATGAGCCAAGTGGACCTGAAAAGGGAGCCGGTGGAGGTTTCATTCTGTTGCTATAACTGATGTCAGCTTTGTGTAGTCGCATGCTAATGAACCCAACCTTATTATGTTTTTTGGTTTTTGGTTTTTTTTGCGCTTTTTGCTCTATCCTTGAGCCTCGACTCCTGTGCCTCCCGTTTCTGTCTCAGTAAGGAGATTTTTTTTTTTTTAAATTGGGCTTCTTTTTTTTTTTTTTAGGGGGTGGAAGCTGAGCTGTCGTAATGAGTCATCTGGTGTTATGCACAATTCAAATGTTTCTGGAAGCAGGTTTCATCTTTAACAATTCCCTATCTTCATGACTCACCACCTTCCTCAGCAATTGTTCACATGGTTTATGGTCTCCGTTTCTTACTGATGCAGATTTAATTTGTTTTTCTGACTCCACTGTCTTGCCGTTTCCGTTTCCAAGTGAGTTATCCGCACTTTCCTTCTGCTTCTTCCTGTACACTCAGCAAAATCAGATTCCACAGACATGACTGGCACTTCCTTGTAAGGGTGAATTTTGTGACACACAGATTTTCAACTGGATGCCTAGTGCATGGCCCAAATCCATGATGAAGAGCAGGGCATAATACCACTCTTCACCTGAAGCTCCCAGTCATATATTTGATGGCAAATGTCACAGTTGTGCTGTGTTTTCTCAGTTTAAATATCAAATTAGTTTGCAGCCTCAGTAAGGGTGTAAAGCTGTGTGGTTTCACCCACTCGAGCAAATATTGTGCTGAGTAAAGTTGTAATATTTAACACAGTAAGCTGTAGGTAATGTTTTCAGTAAAACAGATCCCCATGGACATATTGCTATAGCCAAGCATCTCAAGCCAAGCATCTCAAGCCTGCCCTTGGAGTGAATCCTCAGTGAAAATAAGAAAACAGTGGCCCCGCAGGGATCAGCACTTTACTCACACCAGTCCTGAGTCACACAAAAGCAAGGCTGTATTCAAGGAAGCCATCAGATGACCTTGTTTGTGTCACTGGCACAGTCTCCACAGTATCACCCTTTAAAGTGTTGTGAAGACTGAAGATAAATTCATGCTTCATTCTCTCCGGGACTCCGAGCGTAGCAGTGCGTACACCCAGCTTCCTCTCTCACACACACACGCGCGCGCACACGAACAGAAACCCAAAACAAAGAGCTCACTACTCCGTGTCTCCCCAGTGGCCATTAGTCATGTCTAACTGGCAGAGTGTTACTTTATCTGGCCGAGACTGGAGACTTCACATGTCGAGATCTGTGTATAGAACAAGAACGACATTGAATAAGCGACATTCGAAGCCTTTTTGATGTTGCAAATTATATGCATTGCACTACATTATTGCTAAACTTTCCCCAAAAACCTCACACTTTTAGACATTTTATCAAAGCTTGTCAAAATAAGAGTTAGTAGCCATGCTGGTGATGCAGCTCCTGGTTTATTACCTCTGTTCTGTCTCCTGTACACTCAGCAAAATCAGATGGATAAATTATTGTTATATTTTAAACAGACTTTAGCGGTGCCCAGAGATGATGATGATGATGATGATGAAGAACTTTTGTATTTTCTCTTTTCACCATTATGAGGTTGATTTTGACCAAAATGTTTCACCAACTGAGTGACGTTCATATTCTTACAAAGCCAAGTTCTTGGTGATTTAGACGAACGAAATAAACTGTCCGATGTGCAACGCTGGGGTCAGAACTGCCTTAATTCTCTGTGGTACAGATTCAACAATGTACTTCCTCTGAGATTTTTGTCTATATTGAAATGATAGCCTCACACTGTTGCTCCTGATTTACTGGCTGCACGTCCATGATGTGAACCTCCCATTCCAACACATCCCAAAGGTGCTCTACAGGATTGAGATCAGGTGACTGTGAAGGCCATTTTACAGACAAACCAGTTTGAGATGATTGCTGCTTGGGATATGGTGTCTTATCTTCCTGGAAGCAGCCATCAGAGGGGGGAGACATTGTCTTTTCATGGTCAGAAACAATACTCAAGTAGATCGTGGTGTTTAAATGATGCTCAATTGTTACTAAAGTGTTAAACGGCTCGAAATGTGCCCAAAAAAATATCTCCCAGCAGCCTAAACTGTTGAGACAAGATAGGATGAACCCATGTTTTCATCTTGTTTACACCAAATTCTGAATTTTTGCATCAGAAATCAAGAATCTTCAGACCAGGCTTTTTCCAGTCTTATATAGTCAAGCTTTATTTTGGATTGTAACATCTGTTTCTGTGGCACGGAGTGTGGTCTTCTGCTGCCAGAGCCCCTAAGCTTCAAAGTTGGTCATGTTGTGAATTCAGAGATGCTTTTCTGCCTACCTGGGTTGCAACAAGTGGTTACTGCCGCCTTGGTGTGAACTCAATTCAGTTTAACCATTCTCCTCTGACATCAACAAGTCATTTTCACTCAGAGAACCACCGCTTACTAAACGTTTTCTATCTTTCAGACTGTTCTCTGTAAACCCTAGAGATTGTTATGTAGGAAAATCAGAGTAGATCAACAGTTTCTGAAATACTCAGACAGCCCATCTTGCATCAGCAACCATGCCACATTCAAATCACCTTTCCGATGCTCAGTTTGAACATCAGCAGGTCATCTTGACCATTCCTGCATGTCTAAATGCCCTAGGTTGCTGCCATGTGAGTGGTTGCCCTAACAACTTATCTGAGTGTGTAACGAATACCACTGCTGCAAAGCGCACTACCGTTGTGATCATTTTATTGATGTTAATTAAATGTGAAATGTAAAGAAACATAAAATAATAATAACTCTCACATCAACGTTAAATTAATTGAAAATGTTGTAATTATCAATTGTTAATCAGTCACGGATCATAAATGAATCAAGGAATATCTACACAGGCGTTCAGTGCACCTTTTTTGGAAACATCACTCCCGTGTGTTACCTAAAGCAAGTCTGTGTTTTTAAAATTCTCAGAGCTTATTCTAATTTAGCTATTTGAGTGTCCAGAGCCTTCAAAGATTCGATCATAGTCTCAAAATGGCAAAAAATAAATATTTCTTATGAATTTCATCAGCGTGTTATTGCTCAAAGACATAAAAAGTGTGCTGCATATTTTATTCAGCAGTGAATTATTCTCTCTATAGAACAGCACAGTCTGGCTTTAATTATAACTAAGCAAGACAAAAAAAATACACCAGCGACTGGCACTTTAAATGGTATCTGCAAGGTGACTCCAGGATGCTTGCCTTCTGTGAAAGATTCACAAAGAAGGGGAAAAGCCTCATATCTGAGGTGAACAAAAGGTGAAAATTAGTCTGAGGAGGGAAAACAGCCAGTGGAAGACATGTGCGTTTTTTTTCTCTTCAAAATCTTTTCTGGAAGCGCAGCATCTTGGAGTCGCCTCTCCACTGTTGACGTTAAAACTGCTGTTTTGGTGTAACCTTTCATAAAAACGCCAATTAAGGACCTGTGAGGTGTCTTTTTCTCTAATGCACTTGTCCTTTTGCTCAGAATTGCACTGTGGCCTCCTACTTCTTTCTATTCTGGTTAGGGCCAGTTTGTGCTCATCTATGGACTGAGTGGTACACACCATCATATAAAATCGTAATTTTGTCTTTTATTTGTGACAATTTCCTCAATAAAGAAGTATCCTTTCTTTTAGAGCAAAAATACTCTGACAAATTTGAGAAGAAAGCTCCTTTTTTCAGGTCAATTTGAAACTATAATCGAACCCATAAAGGCTAATGATCCAGACACTCAGGTAGCCAAATGTATTCCTTGTGTAATCAGCAGAACAGTTTTCAGCTGTGCATACACACTCGTGAAACGATGAATCGGCCTTTTAACATCCGAAAGCTGCAGTAGGTACTTAAATTTGTTTCAGTGGAACACGGGGCTTTACACCTACGAATATACTCCAATAGAAATAATGAATGACTCATAATTAATGGCGCCATCAATCACTGATTGTAATTTGGAAAATTTATCATCAGTTAAAATAGAAAAGGGGGGAAGTGTGCTTCAAAAATAAAGACATTTCTAAGCGACCCCAAACATTTTGAGCAGCAGTGTTTTGGCAAGTGTAAATGATCATATTCATCAAGTTGATAAGTTGATGCATTCTGCTCCAGAAACTTGAAAGATAAGCAAATAGTAAGCAAACATGGCCAGTATGAAAGGCATGAAATGAAATTTGCTAAGGTTGCTGTTCGGCAGAACCCTTGACAGGAAAAATGGATGACGTATCAACTGTGATTGATTACCTCTCTTAGGTTTCAAGCCTGTGCAGCTTTATTTTTTCTACTATACTGACGCAAACTGATACTAATGGCTGCAACCAAAAAAGAGCCTACAAGTCAAGATACACTTTAATAATAGTCAGCGGCCGGTGATGTGAACCATGCAGAGTTTGCAATTCAAGTATTAAAACATGCAAAATAATGTGCAGAAAAAAAAACAAAGCAAACTTTTACATCATTTCTGATTTTTTATTTATTTTTTTTGGGGGGGGCTTTATTGGACAACTGGAAAGAATAATGAAGGCTAAAATTTGGGCCCAAGGCGAGGAGTTCCGGAGAAAAGACGCTAACCAGAGCCAAGGAAGTCTCGCCAGCTTTCGCTGGAGCAATCTAATTATAGAGACTGGCACGCTAGCTTTAATGATGCAATGGCTGCTCACTTTAAAAAAAGTTCTCCCGTGTGTTCGTCCCTGCTCTCGTCTGTTTCAGACATGGTTTTTTTGGGATTTTTTGCTGTGCGGGACAGAAACAGCAGCTGCTCATAAGTATTCACAGTCCTGCTCGTGGATTAGCAGAGACAAAATGTGAGCGTAGATTGGACTGCACACTGCGCTGCCTCCTCCAGAACACAGCGGGCCCTTCTCATTCTCTCTGAGTGCTAACCACAGCTGTTCAACACCACTTGACTTTTCCTAACAACAATGTTCTCAGATGGCTGTGGCCACTTTTGTTCCTTCTCGCTGGAACAGTTGCTCTTCTGGTTTTCTTTAATGTCTTTGTCTCTTGGTGGTGTGTTGGATGAGAGCTCGTTGCCTTGCTGACCAAAACGGTGATGAGACTCTGTTCAGGTTGATGTTTGTTGATATCACCGTGGTTGTTATAGTGATTGCCTTGGATTTGTGGCCCCACTCATCAGTTTGAACTCTTGAGTGTTTTTTGCACGCTGAGCCTAGTCCAGTAAGCCCCATATTTCTGCATTGTGTCATCAGTCGTATGTGCATTCAGATGAAGAGGGAGAAAAGATGGCACTCTTTTTTTTTTTTTTTTTTTTTCCTCTCTCTCTTTCACTTTCTCTCCTCTACGTGAACACGTGCACCGTGTATCGGTTGCGTTGTGACTGCCATTCAGGACAGCTGCACCGGCTCGGTCCCCACACACCCATGCGTACGTGCACTATGAGGCCATAAGTCACCATTTCTGCACCACCTCCCAACTACTCACATTCATGTAACCGTGTCATCGCTGCTCTTGCCCCTCCACCCCGTTGTGCTTGAGCAGACTCTACTATTCCCTCTGTTTCCATACATTCCCTCTGCCTGCCTCTCTCCCTCCCCTCCCTCTGATCCTCTGTCACTACAGCTGTGTGTCAGCTGTTGGCCTGTCCCAGTCTACTCAGAGATGAAGCTGAAATGTAAAGGGTCTGCAGGGAAGACAGCCTGGCCCCTCTGTTTCACCCAGCTGTCACTCCCACTTCAGACTTCCACTTATCATTAAGGCTTCTTTCTTCCTTCTTGCTTCCCCATCGGAAGTTTTTTTTTTTTTTTTTTTATTTCTGTAAGAGTCACATGCTTGATTGGTTTCTTTGGGCTTCTAGTTTTTCCTGCCTTTAGTGTTCCTCTGTCTACGTCTTGGTGTTTATTGTTGGTCATTCTTTGTGTTGCTTTGAGGGTTCGTTTTTTCTGGTCTTCAACATGGATCCAAATTTCACGAGGATCGCTCCTACTCCTACAGTGTTGGTCGGGATTTAATCAAACACGCACACACTGATCACCTGATGGGGCTTCACAGAAACGTTGCAGAAGGTCAATATCGGATTTGTTATTTTATGTGCACTTTTCCATTTTCACAGCATAACCTTCATGCACACCACCCACAATTTCACCAAATTCTCACTTTTCATTTACTGAACAATATTCAGTTCAAACCACTTAGTGAAGCCTTTAACATCAGATTCTCTGTGTTGATCCATTTGGCACCTTCAGATCACTTTACCACGGGTGGTGCGTAGCATTTATATCCTGCTCAGTGTCGTTATCTTATTGGTCATTAAGGGTGAGGGAGTGGCCCTATTGGTCGACTCCCACGTTAGGAAGGTTTAAGCCTTTGTATCACCATTAGACATCAGATCAGACATGATCATGCTTTATTTTTACCATGTTTACTAATGAGCATGTAGTCATAATGCTCATGAAGTCAAACACTTTTGTTTGGTGGTGAACAAGATGAACAAGACTCCAGAATGACCGTATATGTATGTATATACTAGGGGTGCAACGATACTCGTATCGATATTGAACCATTCGATACAGTGTTTTCTGTTCTGTACGCATATGTATCGAACAATACAAAATTTGTAATTTATTTTTATCAACTTTCCTTCTGACAATGCTGTCTGTGTTGAGCGCTCAGCGAATCTGCGTTCGACTACTCCGCCTAGGCTGCACTGTCGAGCGCAGATCCACTGAGCGTTCAACACAGACAGCATCGTCAGAAGGAAGAGCGCAGGGCAAGCTAGCGAGACAGAAGTTAAGCTCTCCTTGCAACATGGCAAATTGAACCTCCCCCACCCTCATTCAGATCTGGCGTTTGGAATTATTTTGGTTTTCATGTGACATATGACCCTGAAGGTAAGCGCGTCATGGACTAAAGTAAAACAGTATGTTGGATGTGCCACGCAATGCTCAATTACATGGGTGGGAACTAGTGTGTTAGCTCGTTAACGTGTTGGCCGTCTAGCCCCACGCAGGGGTAGCTCGTTAACGGAGATTTGCCGTGTTACGAATATGACTGCACATTTACACCGACATCATCCTAGTGCAAAGACAAGTGGAAGCAGACAAAAACAACAAGCATGCATGCTACAAACTTTACCCGAGTCATTTAGACAGCCGTTAGCACATGATTCTCCTTATGGGGACCTGATATGTTTAATATTGTGGCGAGCTCAGACAAGGAGGAGACGGAGGTATCGTTTGGTCTTGCTTCCCGTGAGCTAGCCAGGGAGCACAGCCGTTTATTGACATCTGCAGAAGAACACTGCCGCTAGCTAACTGCTCAGCGCGGCAACCGCACAGCAACAACAACACACAGAGCGCCCTCTGACCCCGGAAGGACACACCGTCGCAGCGAGAAGGCGTCACCCGTCACTATGGCAACATAAACAAAACATAACTGTACAAACAGACCCCCGAACCGCCCTGACCCGCTACATAGCCCCCACCTAAGGGGTCAGTCGTCCCCGACGACCCCATTGCCCCACACAAAGTCCTGCAAATGTCCAGTTGCCTTATTTTGGCGCACCGGCCGCTCACGACCGGCGGGGGAAAAGTCACTCGGGTCAGAACATGGGGTGCCACCATCATCCCACTTCTGACACCAATGTGGCGAGCTCAGACAAGGAGGAGACGGAGGTGTCGTTTGGTCTTGCTTCCCGTGAGCTAGCCAGGGAGCACAGCCGTTTATTGACATCTGCAGAAGAACACTGCCGCTAGCTAACTGCTCAGCGCGGCAACCGCACAGCAACAACAACACACAGAGCGCCCTCTGACCCCGGAAGGACACACCGTCGCAGCGAGAAGGCGTCACCCGTCACTATGGCAACATAAACAAAACATAACTGTACAAACAGAACCCCGAACAGCCCTGACCCGCTACAATATGCTGCTGAGAATATAGCCCAGAAGAAGCGTATAGTATAGCTTTTATTTTATTTTGGAAAGAGCCATTTCTCTGTAATAAACTCTCTTTTCCAAAGATGAGTGATTCCTCAATCAGATACAGGTTTTACCGCGCCAGATCCGCGGCCCCGAACCGTAGTAAGGAAACCTCTGGCAGTTACTTGAAGGTTCCATAACTGACTCGTAGCAGGCAACAGCTTACTATACAGGTCAACTCCGCTAGCAAAAAGATCGAAGGAGGCGTAGGAAACTGCTTCACCGAACTTTATTTCTTCTCTAAGGCACGAACACCGCGTACAGTGGGCTGAAACAGTTTACTCACAGCGAGCATCGCCGACACAACTCTGGCTGTCGAGGGAGTTATTATATTCCTTTTATTTATTTTATTTTCGTCTCTTCTGTAGCTAACCGTTACTTTTTCCCCTTCTCCGCTCTCTCTCTTCACACACACACACACCAGGCAGTCCCGCTACACACATCCCGAATACATTTCCCATCAGGGTTCATCCTTAAAGGGCCATGCCTGTAACACGGGGCTTGCAAAATCGCTAGCCCGACGTCCCGGGCTAGCGATTTTTCCAGTCGGGCTGCCAAAATCTATCTCTGCCCTGCCCCTCGGGCTATCATAGGAAGGAAAAATATATGTCAATGCTTTTGCATTCTTTCGGAAATGTAGCTGGGTAATTATGTCATTGGCATCGGTGAGCCACTGTCAATATGTGACATATTGAAATCGCGTTTGAATTTGCGCTTGTTTTTTGCTTTCACTTTGCAAATGTCCAGGTGCCTTCTTTTGGCGCACCGGCCGGTCACGACCGGCGGGGGAAAAGTCACTCGGGTCAGAACATGGGGTGCCACCATCATCCCACTTCTGACACCAATGTGGCGAGCTCGGACAAGGAGGAGACGGAGGTGTCGTTTGGTCTTGCTTCCCGTGAGCTAGCCAGGGAGCACAGCCGTTTATTGACATCTGCAGAAGAACACTGCCGCTAGCTAACTGCTCAGCGCGGCAACCGCACAGCAACAACAACACACAGAGCGCCCTCTGACCCCGGAAGGACACACCGTCGCAGCGAGATGGCGTCACCCGTCACTATGGCAACATAAACAAAACATAACTGTACAAACAGACCCCCGAACCGCCCTGACCCGCTACATAGCCCCCACCTAAGGGGTCAGTCGTCCCCGACGACCCCATTGCCCCACACAAAGTCCTGCAAATGTCCAGTTGCCTTATTTTGGCGCACCGGCCGCTCACGACCGGCGGGGGAAAAGTCACTCGGGTCAGAACATGGGGTGCCACCATCATCCCACTTCTGACACCAATGTGGCGAGCTCAGACAAGGAGGAGACGGAGGTGTCGTTTGGTCTTGCTTCCCGTGAGCTAGCCAGGGAGCACAGCCGTTTATTGACATCTGCAGAAGAACACTGCCGCTAGCTAACTGCTCAGCGCGGCAACCGCACAGCAACAACAACACACAGAGCGCCCTCTGACCCCGGAAGGACACACCGTCGCAGCGAGAAGGCGTCACCCGTCACTATGGCAACATAAACAAAACATAACTGTACAAACAGAACCCCGAACAGCCCTGACCCGCTACAATATGCTGCTGAGAATATAGCCCAGAAGAAGCGTATAGTATAGCTTTTATTTTATTTTGGAAAGAGCCATTTCTCTGTAATAAACTCTCTTTTCCAAAGATGAGTGATTCCTCAATCAGATACAGGTTTTACCGCGCCAGATCCGCGGCCCCGAACCGTAGTAAGGAAACCTCTGGCAGTTACTTGAAGGTTCCATAACTGACTCGTAGCAGGCAACAGCTTACTATACAGGTCAACTCCGCTAGCAAAAAGATCGAAGGAGGCGTAGGAAACTGCTTCACCGAACTTTATTTCTTCTCTAAGGCACGAACACCGCGTACAGTGGGCTGAAACAGTTTACTCACAGCGAGCATCGCCGACACAACTCTGGCTGTCGAGGGAGTTATTATATTCCTTTTATTTATTTTATTTTCGTCTCTTCTGTAGCTAACCGTTACTTTTTCCCCTTCTCCGCTCTCTCTCTTCACACACACACACACCAGGCAGTCCCGCTACACACATCCCGAATACATTTCCCATCAGGGTTCATCCTTAAAGGGCCATGCCTGTAACACGGGGCTTGCAAAATCGCTAGCCCGACGTCCCGGGCTAGCGATTTTTCCAGTCGGGCTGCCAAAATCTATCTCTGCCCTGCCCCTCGGGCTATCATAGGAAGGAAAAATATATGTCAATGCTTTTGCATTCTTTCGGAAATGTAGCTGGGTAATTATGTCATTGGCATCGGTGAGCCACTGTCAATATGTGACATATTGAAATCGCGTTTGAATTTGCGCTTGTTTTTTGCTTTCACTTTGCAAATGTCCAGGTGCCTTCTTTTGGCGCACCGGCCGGTCACGACCGGCGGGGGAAAAGTCACTCGGGTCAGAACATGGGGTGCCACCATCATCCCACTTCTGACACCAATGTGGCGAGCTCGGACAAGGAGGAGACGGAGGTGTCGTTTGGTCTTGCTTCCCGTGAGCTAG
Organism: Copadichromis virginalis; assembly: GCF_057382275.1. Taxonomy (NCBI): domain Eukaryota; kingdom Metazoa; phylum Chordata; class Actinopteri; order Cichliformes; family Cichlidae; genus Copadichromis; species Copadichromis virginalis. Next base: position 26,412,185 of record NC_140628.1, read on the forward strand.
CCAGGGAGCACAGCCGTTTATTGACATCTGCAGAAGAACACTGCCGCTAGCTAACTGCTCAGCGCGGCAACCGCACAGCAACAACAACACACAGAGCGCCCTCTGACCCCGGAAGGACACACCGTCGCAGCGAGATGGCGTCACCCGTCACTATGGCAACATAAACAAAACATAACTGTACAAACAGAACCCCGAACAGCCCTGACCCGCTACAATATGCTGCTGAGAATATAGCCCAGAAGAAGCGTATAGTATAGCTTTTATTTTGGAAAGAGCCATTTCTCTGTAATAAACTCTCTTTTCCAAAGATGAGTGATTCCTCAATCAGATACAGGGCTTGCAAAATCGCTAGCCCGATTTTGCAACCCCAGTCGGGCTACCAAACTCTATCTCTGCCCTGCCCGTCGGGCTATTGTAGGAAGGAAAAATATATGTCAATGCTTTTGCATTCTTTCGGAAATGTAGCTGGGTAATTATGTCATTGGCATCGGTGAGCCACTGTCAATATGTGACATATTGAAATCGCGTTTGAATTTGCGCTTGTTTTTTTGCTTTCACTTTGCAATCGCATGAACTGTGTATAGAGAGCGACAGCACTGATTGGTGAGTGATGATAATTTGCGCACCAATTCCTCTGACATCGTCTTATCAATCGTTAGCTTACTATGCAAACATGACAAGTGAAATCTCCCGCAGCTTAAACATGTGAGAGGTTGATCGCGCAGAGAATCGCTGACCTGTGTGTGTGTGTGTGTGTGTGTGTGTGTGTGTAAGTAAAAACAGCAGGATATATATTTTAGTTCTGCTGAGCCAAATAAGACAGGTCAGGGTGAAGAAGTGACAGCCAAAGAAAAGCTTACCACAAAACGGAAAAGTTATGACAAATCAGACTATAAGGCAAAAAGAAAGTGCAGGTTTATGGTTTCATGGACAAAAGAATTTCTGTGGCTGCAATATGACGAGCTAAATAACCAGGGCTGCACATAAGTGGTCCGCAGGTGCGCATTCGCTGTCAAAAAAAAAAAAAACTCGCACAAGATATGAAGTTGCAACGCGTGTTTGCATACATAAGATTTTCTGGAGGAGGACAGACATTTGTTTAAAACTCTTAAAGATGTCGAAGAAGCTCCTTTAAGCAATTACTTTGGTGTTCCTCCACCTCCAAAGAAATGTCAGAAGGAGTCCGAACCACAAAAGAAGCGCGTATTCTCGGAAAAGTGGTTGCAGGAGGTGAGCTGGCTTCAAACAAATGATGAACGCACAGAGATGTGGTGCGGAATGTGCCGTGAAAATCCCACTTTAGCGGACAAAAACAGTGCTTTTTATATGGACGCAAACGCGCGTTGCAACTTCTTATCTGGTGCGTGTCTTTTATTTTGACAGCGAATGCGCACTTGCGGACCACTTATGTGCACCCGTGTAAATAACATAATGTTCTGCCGGGTGTGTTGTTGGTTTTCTCTCGATTTCTGGGTCGACAAGCGCCTTTGTTACTGGGACCAGTCATTTTAAGAAAGGCCCCCATTAGAACCCATGAGAAATGCAAGAAATGCATTATTGCTCAGTCTGCAATATCTTTCCCAGAACAAACACCAATTGCAAATAACATACTAAAAATAAACCTGAAAAATCTGTTTAGAACAGCGTACTATGTTGCAAAGAGTGAACTACCACTGGCAAAATTTAGTAGTCTTTGCAAACTTCAAAAAGCAAATGGCCTAGATCTTGGTCCCACTTGCCTCTTACCTGTGACTTCAGCGGAAATTTCAAATTCAGGATCTGACACAGACTGATTCATGTCCTACACAGTTCTTACAAGTTCATAGAAATTTCTGTTCAATTAGAACCAAGTATTTGAGTTGATGATTGTAATTTTTATACAATGTTGTAATTTGTTTTTCAACAATTTTTTGATTAATGTTTTGTTTCCTTTACAATATTATACTTTAATGTATAATATTGTAAAGGAAACAAAACATTAATCAAAAAATTGCTCTCTTTTTTATTCGGGCTACTTATATTTATTTTGGGCTACCAAAAACTGAAGAGTCCCTGCCCGAAGGGCTACCAGGGATTTTGAAATTTTGAGAGCCCTGAGATATATTTATTTTTTAAATTACTTTTTGTTTCAGCAACATTAAATTTAAAAACTGTACTTTTGAGTTAAAATATATATTTATAATTTTAATAAATGACAAATTAAAAAGGCATGAACAATTTTTTTTGTATCGAAAAAATATCGAACCGTGACACCAAAGTATCGAACCGAACCGTGAATTTTGTGTATTGTTGCACCCCTAGTATATACATATATAACTGTTGCCTTAAGGCACATTATTTTGTAAGGCAGAGCCTACAATGTTACATTAAAAAGACTCCAACAATCACACTTTGAGCCAGCAAAAGTGGGAAGGAAAAACTGCCTTTTAACAGGTTGTTCTTTTCCTCCTTGGTGGTCAGCAGCCCTGCTCTTGTTGTTATTTGTTTCACTGAGATGTGTTCCCACCTGTATATTGGCCCTCTGTGCATATACAGTGTTACTGTCTTTCATCTGTCTGCTTACCTCTCACTCCTCGTGCTTCCTGTGCTCCTTTTGTGGTTTCCTGTTTTGTTTAACGTCTGGAATTCTGGGACTCTACAATCAGCCATTTACAAAAAAAAGCTCATATTCTGTTTGTTTTGCCGTCTCCTGTGTCTTGTATTTCCGTCCAAAATCTACACTTGCACGATATGCTCTGGTACCAGTTTATTAGTCACTAGCTAAAACTGTATAAATATAGCCCAACTGTTAACACAGGAGACCTGCAGTAAATCCTGCCTTGATGACGGGTATAATGTACTGCTTTTGCTGAAACTAGGGAGGTATTTATTGAACTTTATTGCCGTTTTGGAAGCTCCATACATGACAGTGCAGTTCAGCACCACGGACTAAAGACTCCAGAATGACCATAAAGTAAAATCCACACCTCTGTAAAACAGTTTAGACAAAAAATAAACATGCTAACTTTCACAAGGGAACGATTCATTACAGCTTTGGAGTTTTTTTGCTTTTTAAATTTTGAGGTGTACCTAATAAACTGGCCACTGAGTGCAGCTGTTTTAATGTTTAATGATCTTTAGAGCCTTTCTCTCTCTCGGTAGAATAAAACAACGTCTGTAATAAGCAAGTAATTTACTCAGTACTAACCTATCACAGGCTGCGTTTGTGTCCTCATTAACTCCAAACACTGACATCTGTCCTGTTCCCTTTCTTGTTGGCTCTCATTTCTTCAGCCTTAAAGTTTCATCTGTTTGTTATTTATTACAAACAAGCGTCTGTAACTGGCTGCTCCAAATGTGCTCCATCTCGTAAAGTAGGTTTGAAACCAGTAATTTGGAGATATGAATGGCATTTCAAATACAGAAGGAATGAAATTCTCTTGGAGTAGATGGTTGACGGCTAATTATACCATCCTTGGATACCAGGCTGTTTCGTTTGTAGCCTTCATACAGGCAGCTTAGTATTATTGTATCGTGGCATTCTGGTGCCAGAGAGAAAAACAAATTAGCCTGTGAAAGTGGCCTTTGTTATACGGCTTTGTGCTTGCTCCTCTGGGGCTTTTGGCTCATTTCTGCATTTGGCATTGAAATTGTTGAGAAACAAATGATTGTGAGACACGCGACGTGCTTTGGAATAAGAGGATTTGACCGAGGGTTGAGTTATCGGTGGCGATGGCGGGTCTGTGAGCTTTACAGTCTGGGGGTAGGGCTGTATGTGTGCATGTGAATGTATATATATGTATATGAAGTGAAATGATTTGTGGTCTGATGGTGCTGCCTGGTGTTTTTAATGGGCTTTTTAAAAAAAGTTTTTATAGGAGATGTGGTTCTAAATGCCTTTTTCTCTGCGACAGGTATGCCTTTGGTCGTCAGTCTGACTCCCGACAGGTAACCAGGTGTGTTGCTGCTCTCATGGCTTTGACAACCCTGCGAGTGTTCCCTGTCGCTGTGGTCACCATCCTGGCAGTGCTGGCGTCGTCTGCAGAGGAGCATGAGTGGCACTTTGATCCAGGTGGGATGTCATCTATACATGTGTAGAGCAGAAAACATCGTGTCCTCAGTTTGAATTTGTTTTTGTTTGTGTCCTACTTTGTCCCCCAAACTCAGACATGATTGCATTTTCAAACCTGTTACCCTCTTCCTCTCCTTGGGCACAGCAAACGCCTTCCCCGCTGCTCTGAAATTCTCCTCACATTCTCAGATCAGTCAGCCTCATTCTCCATCCACTATCAACAGGCTATCCTGTGTCCTCTCCCTGTCTGCCAGCCAGTTGTTTGAAACAGGAGAATAAGATAGCTAGGCAACCCCCCCCCCCCCCCCCCCCCCCACCGCAACCGGCAGCTTGTCAAGACCGCTAATGCACAAGCAGATCGTGAAAGTGTCAATCAAAATGTCGGAGAAGGGAATGCATGAGGAGTTAGTGAATGTGTGCCAGCCAGGTGTAACCAGAGGAGAGTGTCTGCAGGGCGGCCAAACTTTGGACCGGAGCAGCTGGTCTGTGAATAGGAGAAAATCTGTAACTGTCATTACTGTCTTAATTATACATTTAGTATTTGTTTAATTCATTAATTATTCTTGAAATGATCTCCCGGCTGCCAGCATGTGACATTTAGGCAATATTTAAGCTGATATAAAACAAAAAAACCCAGCAAACATTTGAGTAGATTTATGAGTTTTTGCATGAAGTTGCCTAAAGTGTACCCAAAGTACAACTGAAACAAGTAGTCGGAATTATTAAACATGATATTTGCATGGGCGTATCTTGATTAGCATTGCTCTGGATAGCAAAATATACTCTAGCTGTGCTGTTCTGTCCTGGACAGTCTTTTGGTGCCAGAAGATTTAAATCTGTGGTGGACCTGATTGGATGCAGGTAAACAGTCCACATAGTTTTTAGTTTTTTTTGTTAAGTATCTGTGTTCATAAGAAATCACCGGTGCAAGGGAAAGGAAATCTTGGCCCAGATATCTGCTGGCTTCACTGAAAGTAAAAATCAGGTGAGATGACTAGCCAATGAGTTCCCAGATTTTGTTTGTCCAATGCTTTAATTGCATGATTACCAGACACCTGAAAAACTGAGAATATCTCCAACATCCTGAAAAATTAAGAAATTGTAACAAACAACTTCAACTAAAACAGAGAAGGGTAAAGAGAGTAAAGTTTGTGGCAATTGCTTCGTTAATTTTTTTGGTGCAGGCTTTGAAATAAAGTGCACATCTTACCAGTGGAGTACCAGAGACCCAAAATAGAATTGAACAGGTAATGGCTAACAGTAACACAGCCAGTGTGAGTCCTTGAAAGGCCTGATGGTGTTTTTGATAAACTGAATATTTGATTTTAGTCATTTGTGTCTGCATCTCCTGCACTGACTGCTTTTTAGCTTTCAAATCCCATTAGACAATGGCTTGTTTTTCCCATAGACTGTATATAAAGGATGGCCTGAATCACCAGGGCATTACTCGCTGATTTGTGATGTGTCGTTTAGAAGCTTTGGCTGGAGCCATCTTACTTTTGTGAAACCATACATCTCAAGGATGGACATATGCTTTATATGGTCAATTTACTCCTCGTGGGTGTGTAACTCACGAAACAAACACATTGTTTTATTTAAGAACAAAAGACTTAAAACAAGCTATTAAGATCATCTGAAAGTATTCACTAACAGTCTTTTTTCATAATAATAATAATAATAATAATAATAATAATGGATTGCATTTATATAGTGCTTTTTCGGGACCCCTCAAAGCGCTTTACAATGAACAGAGGAGTCTCCGTCCCCTGTTGCCAATGTTTCTTCCATCTTTTATGTACATATTTTTATAAATATATCCTTTTCTTCTTGATCTTACGTTTTCTTGAGCTCTCGGTTGAAGTTTAGCTGCTGGTAGACGGCGATAGACCACGATCAGGGCAAACATTGTTCTCTGAAAGTAAAGATTCTTTTCCAAACAGTTTTCAAGAAAGACTTCTCTGATGGTCTCTGACACATAAGATTAAGCTCGTTCTGGTTGTGCTTCTCTTTTTATTATTTAACTGACAGAAAAAATTATATAGTAAAAACTGAAGAGGAGTGATTGGTATTGGAAAAAGGTTATTATTTACAGCTCTAATTAAAAAAATTGTTTTGGGAGGAGTAATCGCCTGTTAAATGACTGTTTGATTTATTACTTAATCATATCCGTGAATCTAGATAAATTAACAGGCTGTGTAGTGCAATAGAGACGCTCGCATTTTGTCTTGTTGAAATGATTAAATCAAGCTTGGCAGTGCGAGCAGCAAGGTTTGGTGCATGCGCTAAAGTTTAATGTAAGATGACAGACAGAGAAAGTGAAGCCAGAGGACACAGCGGGGCAGAGACGAGAGAGCGAGAGGTGAAAAGACTGCAGATGGCGGGCTGTTGACTGGCGATGTGGTATAATGATGATGATGTAATGAAATGGGCACCTGTCCTCAGGGTGGGTGGGTGTGTGTGTGTGTGTGTGTGTGTGTGGGTGGGTGGCGTCCGTTGGGAGGTTTTAGGGTTTGTCATGCGGCCCGACATTCCTGTTCACTGAGTCAATGACAGAAACTGAGTTAGACGCCCACCCAACCCCCGCCTCTTTATGTCACCCTCAGCCAACCCTGCATATCGCTGTCAGTAACCCTTTCCACTTTATCACTGCCCAACACTCCCGCAGCCTCTCACCCCCTCACCTCGTCCTCAGATAGCGCCATCGTTGGGTAATCCCTGCCTGGGACCGCGCTATCTGGATCGGTTGATAATGCTGCCGCTGGAGCAGAGCCGGTGCAGATATCTGAGACCTGTCTGTGTTCATTCCATCGCCCTTAGTTTCTTTCTCGCTTTAGTTCTCTCTCTGCAAATGCCCAACAGAAACGGGATCACTGGAGCCCTAAGGAGGTGGCTTTGTGCGAGCTGGAGAGCTGCATGGAAAGACAAAAGGGACTGAAGAAATGGGAAAGGTGTATTCTCAGAGATGACAGGTCACAGTATTTCACAGCGGGTGGCCTCATAAGCTGTGAGCATAAACTTGGAGGTGCATACGGGTATTACTGGCAGTCCGTCTAATGAAGTCACTTGTGACTAGTGAGAGAGGTATTACCGGAATAAGTGACAGTGACATTACGCATTGCATGAACAGTACCAACGGACATTAAAGCAAATAAAAGCAAAGGTAGGAGCGTTACATTTTTCCCCTTCCACTCACTGTCTGTGTGAGTTATGAAGCATAAAGTCCGGAACTTTTCCCAGAAATGACATAACAACATTATGCTCCGTGACCAATGATGACCACTCATGCTCTAATGGAAATATTAAATTTCCCCTGGACATGTGCTCCACACGGAGGAGAATTTTTCTCATATCTTTATCCGGCCTCTGTCTTCCTCTCCTTCTCTGTCTCTATCTCCCTCAACCCTTCCCTTACAGCTCAGTGTCGTTACGCCCTGGGGATGGAGGATGGCACCATCCCAGATTCTGACATCACTGCCTCCAGCGCCTGGTCAGACTCCACAGAGGCCAAACATGGAAGGTGGGAAGTGTGTGTCTGTTGTACCTGGAGTTCAAAGGTTACTCTCAAATACCTAAGCACATTTCCACAAACACAAACTTTTGTCTAAAATCTGTAGTTCTTCTTCCGCTTATGCTACAGTCACAACAAAAGTGATCTTTTTGCCTTTTAAATGGTTACTCTGAAGATGGCCGCAGTCAGCTGAGAGAGCAATAAAACAGCAATAAGATGAACTCAATGTGCAGCTGAAGGTGATCAAATCTGTTGCAATCTACAGAGACAGAAATTCACAATACCTGTTTAGATTCAGAGTCGAGCCAGAACCTCAAAGAAAATGCAAAATGGGCATCAGTAACCAGTATACAACCAGTTGGCAACCAGTTGCACTGAGTAACAGTAAGAGACATATTGCAGATGAGTTTCTGACTTGGATTGATTACAGTGTGTTGAATATGTTTGCATTTATGAATTAGATGTAAGTTACTTTCAAACCTTTGCCAGTCTTTCTGATGTTCTGACTGCAATTGTTTGGAGACAGGTTGCCTCCCACCATGCAACCTGTGCAACTGCCTTGTGATTGAAAGCTGGTCGCCACAACCACCTGCAGTCACCAGACATCTACAGACTTTTCCAAGTTGCAAGCAGGTTGCCATCCCGTTTTTAAAGAAGAGTTTTTGAAGAGTTACGCTTGAATTCTGCTTCAGCAAGAAATCCACTTCATGACTTGATGATGTAACCGGAAACCCCTCTAACCCCACGTTGTAACCTCCAATGTCAGTCAGACTCAGTGAGGGCTGCATCGACCCAAGATGAGTTACGTTTCTCTAAAAAGGTGCATGCCGGGTTACGTGGAAAGTTATAACGCAGGGTTAAGAGCGGTTTCTGGTTACGACGGCTGAAAAACAGTTTTCAACAGCAGTGATGTCACCGTGCACCAACACACACACCGTTGGGTTCACATCTGCATCAGAGCAACTAAGTGAAGGTTTCAGGGGATGATAAATTGCTTGCTTTTTGTCCAAGTGCTATACTCTGTTACTATTAGAAAGTAAAAAAATGGCAGATTTACAAGGTTTTTTTAGGACGGCAGCAGCGACTCGACTTATTTTGGATGTGTGCTGTACAGTAATTAAATTCAGAAGTTCTTTTCCTATTATTCCTGGCTGTCACCGCTTTGATGTGGTGAGATAATACAGCTCAGACAGCAGACATCACCATGCAGTGAAAGTGTAACAGTGACAAAATGAATACAGACTTGATGTTCGCTGTGACGGATTACGTAACTCGAATAACTTCTCAGAGCGTGCGATTTGATTTTCACACCGTATTGAGATCAAAAAGAACAATTAGACGCCTGGAAGTAGGGAAAGTAGGGAAAAATGCTAATGGATGGTTTGAGAGCAGAATGATTAGGGTTGATGTGAGGTGTAATGGATTGACGCACGCAAAACCACAGGTGTGGTGCTTCTAAAATTGGGTTGCTTTTTCTTTCCAAGCCAGCCACGGGAGAAAGCTTCTTATAAAGAAAACATAATCACCTCTTTGAATAGCAGCACCGACTGGGATCTCAGCTGGTTTCTACTTGATAGGGCGGATTTAATAGCCTGGTAGCGCCCGTCTGAATTGCCGCCCACATTTCTGATTTGTTCAGCGAATCGTATACAGAGTCTTTAAGTACAGCAAAATGGTAATTGGGCCCAATTATCAGGCTGCGTTATCATCTCTTTCAGGAGTCAAGATGTCACGCTGGCCACTTGTCATACTCTGTAAAAGAGCTGCTGTTGTATTTAAACTTGCTGAGCAAAATTGAAGCGATCTCTCTTCCACAGGAATGAGATATTCCAGTGCTCATGCCAGGCTGATGTGCTGTCTTATTTTCAGTCTGTTGGCACCGTGCTAAAGTAATTTTTAGCAGGTTTATTAGATTAAGGTGGAAGATGATAGTTTGTGTGTGTCTTCTTAAAACCTACTTGGTAATTAGATCACCACCTTATCTGTCTGGCTGTAAGGTCTGCAACATGTTACCGCCACGTGTAATCTGTGGGATCGTGCATGTGTGTGTTTGGGTTCACTTGCCTCCATCAGCTTGCTGGGTTGGGTCTCTTGGCAGAGCGTCTAACCATGTGGAAATGATTATTAGTGCAGCCTCTTTTTAAGGCACATCAGGGAGATCCAAAAAGAGAGAAAACAGAGAGAGCAGCGGACATGAAGATTAAAATAAATAAATAAATAAAATAAGTGTGAGGTGGATCGCTGCAATGGCGTGCTGAAAGGTAGGGGGGAAATTAATCTGAAAGCAGGGTTTTTGAGGGAGGGTGGTGTGTGGAGGGAGAGATGCAGAGCTGGTAGGTGATTACTCTTGGCCAGTGGAATACCAGCTTATTGGTTGGAGTGAGAGAGGAAATGATGGAGGGAATGAGTGAGCTGTGAACAATGGGAGACGAATGAAGAGTTGGCTGGTATTTAGGGAGGAATCAAAAGACAGACACACAGTGAGACGGGAGAAAAATGAGTTACTTGGCAGAGCGCTGTTCTGTAATGTTATCCATGCTGGCTGGTGCACGCTAGCTCTCCCTCCTCATCCTCTCTCCATTAGAGGACACTTGGTGGAGCCCTAATGTGTTGATATCATCTTGTGGTTCCCAGCAGCATGATCTCACCCGCTGAGGGGAGAACGGGAGTGATTAAAGTCCAAGCATGGCTGTCAGTGCGACCGAGTTGATCCAGTGATTTGTTTTGGTGGTCTGAGCAGCAGCTTTCATTTTGAGAGAAGCCCCACGGTGGTCAGAGCGCGGTTGTGGCCTGGCGTCTGTTCCAAAGCTCCTCGGTACGAGTCGGAGTCGCACACAGCCAAATTTGTGGTCGTCGTGCGGCTGCTCCGCGGTGCTGCTATGAACTTTTCTTCTCAGGGTTAGGGTTTGGGCTGAGTGAAAACCTTTGGTGCGTGTGTGGTCGTGGCAGGCCTGCGAGCAAAGATTGGTCCTGACGCTCGACACCACACAGATCTTGTTGTGAGGTTTGAAGAATGTGGAGGAGCCGGTAATTTTCACTCTGCTCCTTTCATCTCGTTTCCTCTCTTCATGAGCCGCTTGTGTTCTCTGCTTTTTCCATGAGGTTGGTTAACTAAACTAAACGGAGTGCGCAAAAACATTTCAAGATAAAAACTAGACTTTTGAAAACTGAAACCACATTCTAGACAAATAAACAAACTCTAATGCAAAATACATAAATATATATGCATATAAAAACTATATATAAAAACTGAAACCAACATTTTTAAACACTGAAAGCAGGAAATTCACTCTGGACCCTAAAGTGAAATTAAAAACAGATTCAACATCAACTAAAAATCAATATACAGTAATAACAGGGCTCTGCAGGTTTTCTCAGTCTCTCTGTCTTTAGCCATTTCCAGTTTTTATGCATCTTTCTCTCTTTTTCAGAGAGTGTTGTCATATTTATATGTGAATGTTTGGCTGCTGTAAAATCCAATTTGTGCTGGTGGAGGACTGGACTGTTTGTGCTGAATTCTCACTTGTACCTCTGCACACTGCCGGCACTCGGGGATTTGATGCAGTCTGCCGGTAGTCATGTTTCTATCTGCGTGCGAGTGTTTGCGTGTGGGACTGGGATTTCGTGAGCTTACGATTTGTGTTTTCGCTTTAAACAACTTGCAGTTTGTTTTCCTTTACTGTTATCTGACATTATCATCTCTCTCTATCTCCGTCTCTTTCTCAGGTTGAGTACTGGAGAGGGGGACGGAGCGTGGTGTCCATTAGGATCCGTGTTCCCCAGCGGATCAGAGTACCTTCAGGTGGGATGCTCATCTTTTTCTGCTCTGATATGCAGGTGCACTTATTGCTCACTACGGCTGCTGGTTTGGTGAAAGGTATTGATTGATATTTAATGATTAACAAGGTGTGAGTGCATTTGTAACCGTTATAAAAGTCTGTTCAATAATTCAGACAGATTTTTACTTTGAGGTGGTTTTACAGAAGCTATAAGGTTTCGTTGGGCATAATAATAAAGTGCAAATATACTGTTTAAACATTTAGGAAAAAAAATGTGGAGTCTGCGTTTTCTCCTTGTGCATGTGTGGTTTTTTTTCTGCTTCCAGGAACTCTGGTTTCCTCCCACAGCTACAAACATGAATGAATGTGAATGCGAAGGTTGCCTTTCTCTCTGTGTTAGTACCTGTGATGGACTGGTGATCCGTCCGGGCCATACACAGCATCTCACCCATCACAGTTAGGATAGACTCCAAAGGTTAAGAAATCGGGTGGATGGATGTTTGTTACAGTTGTGCAAAAAGTGCAACAAAGATAGGATTTTATTTTACCAGTCGTTGTGTTTGTTACATCTGGGCAGAAGCAGGGTCGCTGTTTTCCTTTTTCTTCTCCTAATGCATGCGTGTGTCACTCCCAGCTTTTAGTAGATACTGAAAGACAGATAAGATCTCTTTATGCTCTTCATGAGTTCTCCTTTCTATCTTTAAAAATCATTGAAATTGCAGTGGTGAAGAAGCTCTTAACTGTAATCCTACAAGAACACATATTTGTCAGTCTAGACCGCGCTAATCATCTTTTCTCTACATCAAGGTCATCGATATCCTCCCAAATCAGCTCTTTGCATTCTGAGCACACACTTTTTAGACTATCGTAAGCATATGAAAATAAGTCCTAAAATATATTGAAATTGAACAATATGAGTAAATGTAGGTGAGTTTGGAAGCATCCCAGTACTTTTAAATCTTGTTGGCATTTCCAGCTTTCTGAGTGACATACGTTATGATCATCTGTCATCTGTAGATTGACCTGCGCAGACTCCACTTCCTGGCTCTGGTCGGCACTCAAGGTCGCCACGCTGATGGGCACGGTCAGGAATTTGCACGCAGTTACCGGCTCCGCTATTCCCGAGATGGAGAGAAATGGATCACCTGGAAGGACCGCTGGGGCCAAGATGTAAGTGGGATTTTTCTCACGTCCTCGCCTTGATTACAAATGAACTGGATCCCTCTGTTTCTGTCACAAACAAATGGAGCGAAATAACAGTTTGAATGTCATTAAATGAGCAAGTGGGGTGTCAACACAAGAAACGTACTGCTGAGGGCGACTCCATTATTGATAGGATACGACTTAATATCCTGGGGCTGTTGAGTATAAATGAAGTGTTAATCACAGCTATCTGTATAATTCATTTGCATTTGATTTACTTATTATTCATTGTGAAGTTGAGCAGTTTGGAACTAAGCCAAGCTTCCGGCTGAACAATGCAACGAATGCATGTGCAGAGTTTATATTCTTTTAAAGCCTCTATTATTGCATCTGTTGAATATTTGATTTGGTGATACATGGTACTCTGTGTTTTGTACCACTCTTACATGGCAGCTTGGGAATTACAAACTCCGACAACAAAATGTTTAAGGAAGGTTACACTGTTTGGCTCTCACTTGCATTTACTATTCTGGACCTTATATTGACACACAACAAATATTGAGAAACTGCAAACCGAAGTAATTTTTTTTGCGTTAATGTGTTTCATCTAAAAACAGCCTGCGGCTCTAACCTCTCAAATCAATCATTCTTTGCACCTTTATGTATTAAAGAAAAAGTTCAGTCGGTTCATTTCAGCTCCTCTTGGATTAACAAATTCAGAAAATGCACTCTGAATAAAATCTGGGCGCCTTAAGGTGTGGATTTATTCAACCTTACAGTTATTAGCAGAGGCAAACAACATGCTGTGTGATTGAATATTTGAACTGCTCTCCCCTAGGTGGTGTCTGGTAATGAGAACACCTATGATGTTGTGCTGAAAGACCTCGGACCTCCCATTGTGGCTCGCATGGTGCGATTCTACCCCCTCGCCGACCGGGTTATGAGCGTTTGTCTTCGGGTGGAGCTCTATGGCTGCCTTTGGAACGGTGAGTGTGTATGAGCGTGGATTTGATGGACAACGTCCCCGATTTTACGAACACTCGTTTTGTCTGTGCTAGGCGATGCGTGCCCTCCAGTTTAGATAAAATATTTCATATGGTGAAGATGGCTTAGCTGGCTGTCGTCCCAGATTTGATCCTGTATCAGATGGTAATGATCACAAGTGTGTGGGTTGTTTTTTTTCCATGCATTCCATACATCGAATTGAGGCATTCAAATTTACAGCCTTTGTGGGATTTGGCCAAATAAAAGAAGCCCCATATTGATGAATGGTGTTGGTCTCCATGTTTGCTGAAGCACAACACTGACTCACTGAGTATTTATGTCTCCTATCCTGCCCCACCCACCTCCCTCAGACGCTCACTGGGTTGTCAGTAAATCACAACTGCCACTGGCACTAAAAGACCAGTTCCCGGTCTGTGTCTTCAGGGACACCATCCCTCTGAAATATGCTTGAATGTGGCTTTCGGCTCTTTTCCCTTTTCGTTTTTCCTACGGGCTGGAGATTATGCAGAATCTACACAATGTAATGCTGCCTCTCTAAAGTCTGATATGGAATGAAATAAAAGGTCAAATTATACATATTTGACCTTTTATTTCATTCCATATCAGATTTTAGAGAGGCAGCACAATGTCACCCCATTATTATTCCTTAGCTTTAACTTTGGACCTGCTTGGCTCTCAAGCACTCGCACACCGGTACCTGCAAATACTCACATCTAAAGACACATGTTTATGTGCAATCAGGGTGTGCTGCACATATGTTATGTGAAGAATTGTGTTTATTTTGGGTAGCAAAGCACCGGGCTGGAGTCAGCGTTACTGACGTCACCTCTGTTCTCAGGGAGTGGGCTGATTAGGTGTACATTAGAGGCAAGGAGGCTCGAGTTCCGCTGGTGGATGGTGACTGGGCCAAGCAGGCCCGAGAAGCTGGCCTTTTAGTTTGTTTTACTGCTTGAAATCCAGCTGTAGCAGTTCTTCCCTGCAGCTGGGATTTCTGTTGGCTCTGTACATGTTGAACTACTCACAATGAAAACGGGAAAAAAAATGCTTGTTTCAAGGACCTCTCGACTAATATTTCTTCCCGTCTTGCCGTGTTTCAGATGGGTTGAAGGCTTACACAGCTCCAGTGGGTCATGTCATGCAGCTGCCCGGCATGTCTGTGTATCTCAACGACTCCACCTATGATGGGAGCACGGAACAAGGGTAAGACGTACATCTGCTCCGAGCATCTTTTCCATTTTCATTTTTATGCACAAGTATGCTGGATTTCCATAAACGCCTGGATTTCGCTTTAATGGAAATGTGCAGGCATGGCCTCGTTTATAAATCACGGCACTGCAGCGGCAAATGTGAAATATGATCATGACAACAATTCACACCACATTAGTGACACCCAGAAATGTGGGGTGAAGCGCTATCATGATGATATTTGTGACTTCATCAATGGAGTAACAAAAACTGTGCTTATCACATCTGCTAGCTCTGAAGCCAAATCCTCTCATGAGGTTTATCCAGTCGGCCTAATCGAAAGGGAATGACATTATTTTCTTTAGTTGTTCGGGGATTTGAGGCATGTTTCCTGGCCGTGAGGTTTTTGGTAGGGAGCCATGGAGGGGGGGAAATGGGGGTGGTGTCCACCCTTGCGTGGGCTGTGCGCTTAATGGGGCTGAAATGTTTTGTTAGCCAGTGATGTAGCACTTTTGATGTAATCCAGACGCTCCCGTAGCAAAACGCACGGGCGAGGGCTCATATGGTCGGCAGTGGGGGGAACTGTTTGGAGATCCAGTTCTGTTGCTTAGTGTTTGCTGTTTGCTGAGGTGTGTGTTTGTAGGGGGAAAACGAAGTGGGGTTAAGGTTTGTGTTTGAACTTGTGTTAGTGTGTGTGCATCCTCGTGCACACAGCTTTATTTCTGCTTTAAATGGTAAATGTACGGGTCCTTACAAAGCACTTTCTTTTCTTACTGAGCTCTAAAAGCCACACTCAGACACACAATTGGTGCTTTATTCTGTGCCATTATACACTTTTTCTCTCTCTCTTTTTTCTTTTAACCTCTGGTGCGCACAAAAGCCAATTTGGGGTTCAGTAGCAATGCAATAAGTGCCCGAGGACACTTCAACACTTTGCACTACCTCTTTAGCTACAGCTACCTGTTGCTTGTTTGTGTGCAGGATACAGTTTGGAGGGCTTGGTCAGCTGTGTGACGGTGTCCTGGGAGGAGACGACTTTACAAAGACTAAGGAGTTGAGGGTGTGGCCTGGGTATGACTACCTGGGCTGGAGCCGGGAATCCCTCGGGCAAGGCAGCATGGATATTGAGTTCCACTTTGAGAAACCACGAGTCTTCCACCACATGCAGGTAGGCACTCGAAGTTGTGCTTGTGTGCAGTAGTGCGTGTATAAATCTGTGCAGGGCGTTGTTACCTCTGCAGATAGTGTAAATCAGAGATGCCGTTGCGGCTAAAAGCGATAGTCAATGGTCTGTGCCTTGGAGGAGATCCACCTTGTAAGAATGATCATCTTTAGAAATCGTCACTCATTTTATCGCAAACCAGTTTTTCATGTGTTGAGATAATCTCATATCAGGTCACATTTCAGTGCATTTCCTGTGTTTTTGTTTTGGGTGAATGGTTAAGAGGACATGGCAGGACTTTGTTCATGGAGATGTGAAACTGCCATAGTAAATGAAAGAGAGTCTGTAAATATCATTAAAATCTACATTTTTACAGTTTAAAATTGAACATAGACCTTGACTTATTAAAGAAAATGTGGCATAAATGGTTTCCATTTACTTCCTCCTGCTCTCCCCTGTTTATTCACACGTCCATGTATTAATATTAATTTAAGAAATACTCATTTATTTATGGATTTATTTCTGTATTGTTTTTTTCTTTGCGTGTATTCCCGCTGGTAGAAAACGAATAGCTTTGTTCTGGCTGGTGCAGTTACACTTTGAATAATCCCCCCCTTTATAAGCAGAAATGCATAAAGAACGAACACAAAAATAAATACATTTTGGGGAATAAATATGAGGGAAAATACAAAGGAAAAATCATACATGTATAAACAGGGCAATCAGTACCAGGAGGGAAAGGAACACAGGAGCTTATTAAAACTGAGATTTCTCTCTATATATAACAGTTAAATTGATTGGTGCATTTAAGATCATATAAATGTATTTATGTAGTTGATATTTATTTTTTTGGCAGTTAAACCCTCCACAGTTTCCATCCAACAGGAGTCTCTTTGTCTGTGTGATACATTTCAAAGCACGGCTCAGTAAATGGGGCGTCTTTGATGCATATCATCCTTTTCAGCTTAAAATGAAGATCTTTTTTTCTAACTGTCTGCCAAAAAAACCCTCCAAAACCTAAGTTGAGAAAACCAGACAGCAGTCGAATCAAACTTTCTTTTTTATGGGCTACAGTCTGAACGTTCGAAGCACCTCGATGCGTCCAGCTTCTCGAAGGCACAAAAATGTTAACTTTTGTTAACTGCTCTGTGTCTGTCTTCCTGTCTTCCTGTGTTATGAACAGGCCATTGACTTGACAAAGAAGTATTTGTAATTAATACATTGTTTTGGTTGATTAATTATCTCATTAGCCCAAAACAATCATGTCCCATTTCTCCATCTGATGAAACTGCTTAGAAATTCCTTTGTCTCCAAGCAGCTCGGGCCCTAAAACGAACTCCATCAGCACCGTTATGTGTCTGTGTGTCTCTCTTTTTAAACAGCACTAAGTTCCTTTATCTGCAGCGTCAGGAAGCAACATTTTTACTGGAATAGCTCTGCAGCCATTTAATTAGTTTGAATGTGCCATTGTTTATGATGGGACAGTGCATCAGTGCTCGTCTCTCTGGGAGCCACCAAATTGCATCACAGTCTGTTTGTGCGTCTGTGCGGCTTTTGGGGTTAGTTTGTGGAGCAATGAGGGGGATAATGGTGTGAAGCAACCCAGTTTGAATTATAACTGTGTTGTCTCATTGGACGCGGACTGGAATGTCGGTTTGGGTGAGAAGCACCATATACATCTCTGTGGATTGAACAGCCTGCATGCCTTAAAAAGGGCACAAGTAATTACTCTAAAATCTCCTGACAGTGACTGAACATTTTTTGAATCTTTATTTTCTTTTTCCACGTGTTTTTCCACAGTTTACCTCTGTTACCTTTTAAAAATCTCTCCCAGCGGTATTCGTGGTGTTTTTCCTACGCTTATCCTGTTTTTCTTGCCTTTTCCCCAGTCGTTTTCATACACTAACCTCAACTGACACGCAGCGTTACACTAGCCTGCCCGAGCGGATATGTCAGAGACACAGGTCAAATAAACAAGGAGAGGGAACCTGAACCTGATTCTGGCTTGACTCGTCTCTGAAGACCGCACTTCCTCAAACTGTGTTTAATAAGAGAAATCTGCCCTTTGACATTTTGTCAGCCATAACCTGCACTTCTTACACATTTTCTAAAGTTTCTGTTCTGTTCTTTGGGCCTTTTTGTCCAAGATTTTTGCCCGTGCATGTGGACGTAGACAAATGTATCCCTTGATTTCTTAACGTGTGTCTTACATTAAGCTTTTGCAGCTGCATTCCCTGAAGGAGTAGTAAATTTCCTTATTTCTGTTGACTTATCAGAGCTCTACCTCTACCACCAGCTTCCAGTGCATACCCACACACCCCATTTTGTCCCCTTTCCAAACAGAAACACTTGCACGCCGTGTGTGTGTGAGAGAGACTTAACACGTGGATTAGGTTAGAGCAGCTGGCCTTTCAGTGTGTAAGGTTTACAGCTAACCTGTCAGAACAGCCTCTGCTCTCTAAGAGGGGATTTTTTTTTCTATCTCGTTCTTAATTTTCAGTCTCTTAGATCTATACTTTTGACCTCAATTGACCAACCTCCATCTTCCCCCACATCCTCGTCTCTTCTTGTCAAGCTCCTCTTTCCGCTTCCAGCCACAACGACTCCTCGTATATTAATTCAGCTTTTATGGATTCTTCCGTCTTTGGCCTTTCCCTGCTTGTAAAACAGAGAAGATATATCTTCTATTCTCTTCTCTTCTGTCATACACTTTCTTTTCTTCTACCCTCCTTCTCTCCTCCTGTGTTCTAATTTTGTTAATTTGCAGCCCGGCTCTGCTCTAAGTCGTGCCAAAGCAATTATGGCTCAACAGAAAGAGAATGTGTCATTAATTTTGTGCGTTAATTTAATCTCTTCCTGCCTTTCCGCGGATAATGAATGACAAAGGTCTAAAGGTTTTCCAGATATTTCCATGAGCTATAGGTAGTGAAAAGATTTTGTAACTGATTGCAACTTTTTCTTTCTTTTTTTGCTTCTCTGCACTCACACAATTTTCTCCTTCCTCTAGGTGCACAGTAATAACCGTCACACACAGGGTGTCAGAGTTTTCAGCAAAGTGGAGTGCCTTTTTAAGCCTGGCATCCTCCAGCCATGGTCCTCTCCTGCCTTCACCTTGCCTGTGCCCCTCGAGGATCTAAAAGACCCCTCGTCACGACCCATCTCTCTCCCACTGGGCGGCCGGCCGGCTCAGATCCTCCGCTGCAAATTCTACTTTGCCGACCGTTGGCTGCTCATCAGCGAGATATCTTTCCTCTCTGGTAGGAAACAGAATTGAGTTTGTCCATTTTTTTCATCTGTGAGATGTGTATTTTAGCCACTCTGGCAGGCGGTTATTGCTTCTATAGACGCTAGGCGCTTACATCACACATATCCTAGCAACTTGCACTGTCGTGGAAGTCAAGCTGAGATTTAGCTTTGTCTAGGGAAAGGCTAAATATAGATGGCACCAAAACAAAAAGCCAAAAAATACCGACCTGTGAGAGATTGGATTTTCATCCATGCTACAGCAATCAGCTTTCCTCAGGTGTTCAGTGTAAAATTTAAGTAAAGTGGAGCTGCTGTGGCTTTTAGAGTGAAGCTTTCAGCCTTTTAACTGATCAACATGTTCAGCATTTGAGAGTCCTCTTTTGGACATGAACAGAAAAATCATGCTATTCTCTGAGACATTATCAGTACTTTCCTATTCAGAATTTTAAAAACCCAAAGCAGCCCATCTGTGAACATAATTAGCGTTCATTCTTTTCTACCTGATCTAAAACACTATTTTTAAAAAAGTGACTATTTTCCCTCCATCTGTTGTCTTCATTATCTGTGTCTAGGTTCCAACAATCAGGCGCAGCATGAAGGCGAACAGAGAAAGATGAGTTTCATGCCTATCTGAGTCAAAGTCGGATAGAGGACTCCTCTGCTCTCAGCTTCAGATTACTGTGACTAATTAAGCTGTCTTTTCTAGTTAAAAACACTGTCAGGTGTAGTTGGATAAGAATCAGCCGAGTTATCTCACCAAACTCAGGTGGCTCAGATCAGTGGACCCAGCAGTGGCCTGACACGTCTTGCTGCTGGACTCGAGCCACACTGGTGATAAATGACCAAATGAGGTTTGGTTCAAACGTCTGACACGTAAAGAAAGGTCGCACGAAGTCTGTAACGGACTTTATTCACAAAACTACCGACAAATGCAGCTGTATGCTGTGTTAGTTAGAGCTGGCTCACATCTGGCATCACAAAGCGGTCGGCCTGGTTGATAACCTGTTACTCAACTATCCACCGGGCTAGCATTGCTGGCTTAGAGGTAATTTCAGAGTCAGATGTTCCTTACACCCTCTAATCACGTATGTCTACAGTCTATCTCTCACATTAGGGGGTCCATATAAACATTCGGCGCTCATTCATTCTGCATTCAGCAGCTGAGAGTATGCTCAGAGCTCCTCTGCTGTCAACTTTCACAAACCGAACTCCTTCCAGCTCCCCGGTCGACTCCTGCATTAACATTTAGTCATACGTGAGCTACAAGACCGAGATGCTGGCTGTGTTGTGCAAACAAAGCAGAGTATGTTATTTGATTACCTGCCGAGGGTTAGTGAGCTAACACAATCAGTCATGCTAATCGATAAGGAAAGGATCAGTTCCCAGTCAAAAACAAGGTAATTAAATCCAATGAAATGAATTGGCTTTCTCTGGAATAACAACCAGCTGTGACCACAGTCACTGTTTCCTCACAGCTGAGGGCTACCAGAAGGTGTGCTGCGTCACACAAAACCCTCTAAACACATAAAACATGATTTATTTTCATTAAATTGACTTCTCCCCCTCCCCTCTGTCTCTTTTTGGTTATTCAGAGCCGTTTGAGGAGGATGTCACAGACACTGATTTATTTCCTCCAAATATTCCCAAGATTCCTGGCACCAAATCATCTTCTCCTCCTCCTGTTAATGTCACCTCCTCTGCTCCCACATCGAGCCGCGGTGCCTTCAATTCCACTACCGGGCCTACTGGTGAGTCCTGCGCTTCCCCTCTATCCCTCTGCTCATCACCCCAACATTTATCTCCCCTCTCACTCTTTCCACTTACCATTCCTTCTCTGTTGTCTCCTTTTATCACCTGCCGTGCTCTTTCATTTACCCCTCCGTGGTCCATGCTGCGCTCTACCACATCTCTAATTCCCCTGATCTCTCTATCATCTCCTATCTCTTATTTTCCAGTTGCCATGAGTGTAAGCATGTTGGCAGTGCATCTGTGTCATGCGTATGAAGCAGATCCAGAGGCATGCAGCGCCAAAGGAGGCACGTGTTTGACTGGCCTCTGTCGTCATCACGAGCTCTGAAATTTCTTTGCCTGAACCTCTGTGCCCGATCCTTATCTAACACAGTGTGTTGTATTTAAAGGAGAAATCAGGCTTAAAATTAAAGGTCAATTGTTTCATTATGGTTTTTTTTTAATAACTTTAAAGATTGCTGTATCGGAGTAAAAGAAAAAAGGCAGAATTCTGCTTTCCAGGACTTTTTTTTCCTCTGCTCATCACTCTCTTCTGAGTCTCCATCACTTTTCTTCTCATGCCTTCCTCCTTTGTCCATCCCTCGCTCCTCCAGAACCCCCCACCACCACCACCACCGCTGTCATGATGGACACCACTGGTAACTGGACGCTTTCAGGTGAGAGGAAAAAAAGAGAAGAGGGGACGATCAGAGGGGTGGGGAAGCTAACTCCATCCACTCTGGCCCTCCTCCAACATCTTAAAACTGTCCCATTGCTCGGTAGAGAGTATGAAGTATAATGGGAGAAGGATTACAGGGGCAGTCTTTGGCACCGGGCTCTCTCCCCTGGGTTTGAAGATATACAGCTGGAGGAGAAAACACTAACCGAGCTATAGTAAAATTTATTTATGTATGAATAACAACTGGGCTTCCTGTGGTCTCACAAACTGCATGTTTTTCGGGAACTGGCTCTAGTCTCCACAGCTAGACAATAACAGGCTTTTTAGAAAGCTGGAAATGGTTTTCTGTGGCGTGTATGCTGCTTTGTCCTCGTTACTGGCTGCGGTTGAAGGGCTTTGTTTGGGTTTATTTATTACCCGCATGGTGTTGAAGTGACAGACAGAAAGGGGCCGTCTTCTGATCTGACATTGTAATGTATCAATTGGTGGTAAATGTGCGCGCATTAGCGTGGGCGCAGGTGTGTGTTTGTTGATGATATGCATTTATGTGCGCACATCTACGGAAATGCATTATGCACCATATTGCATGAGTTTCTCTGTTGCCTGTAAGAGTTTGTTTATGGGCAAAAGTTTACACTAAACTGTACCGAGGAAACTCTTTCATTCATCTTTCAAATTACACGCCACATTTGACCTTCAAAGGAGAAGAAATAGCTGCTTGATTCTGATTAATAGTTGACTTTAAAGCGCTGCATAAAGCCAAACAGTGTTGACATACTGTTCTCACAGCAGCGGGCTCTGAGAAGCTCTCTGGTATGAGCGGGCATACTAAATGCATTCTCACACAGGCAATCCCTATTAGATGCTTTGTAAGCCTGATGAAACCGCGACCTCAGTGAGAGCGTGACTGTGCCGAAAGAGCAAATCCTCGCAGTCTGACCAGAGCATTAACTCAGACCAGCGTGCGGATCTCACAAACACCCACACACGAAGACCCCGGTGTTGCATGGTGATCGATAGACATGACGTCAGACCCGCATGCAACTTTTAGGAAATCAAGGAAACATGCTAACATTTCATCCTCTATTTGCCTTCTCCAGGGCCGGCGTTTGCTGCTGTTACTCCAAGGGCGGGGCTTCCCGTGGCTAAAGACGACAGCAGCAATACAGCCATTCTGATTGGCTGCCTGGTGGGCATCATCCTTCTGCTCCTGGCTGTGATAGTTGTCATTCTTTGGAGGCAGTACTGGAAAAAGTTACTGGGAAAGGTGGGTCCAGACTCGGGTCACATGGCATTCCTTTTTAAACTGGCGCTCATGGAGGATCAGCTCATGAAACATTTTCTTATTTATCCCAAGTGGTTTATATTCATCCGATCTTGGGTTGTATCCAAAGTCAGTCATTCGTTCACAGTTCCCCTATTCCCTGTTTTGGGAATTTTATGTAGGTTACTGTGTAGTCAGTTAAACTTTCCAACATGACGATGATACAGGACAAAGGTACACCGTGGAAGAGATACAGAGGTTAATAATGACTAATGATTAAATGCAGAGTGGTGTATAAACATGCAGAAAGTGAAAAGGAAACACTCAGTGCATCATGGGAAGCCCCCAGTAACCCAGGTGTGTTGCAGTATAAGTAAGGGAGGGTTTAGGGTCACCACATCCAGCCCATTTTAAAGTATGTGTGCACTGTGGGATACTTTTAGTGCACGAGTATAGTAATACTTCAAATGAGCAGCTCTACAGAAAAGCCAACTCATTATATACTCATAATGAGCAGTGTGGGCTTTTTCTTCTTAAACATAGTCCTGATTTTATTAGCCGAACTTTTGAAACTTTTGTTTTTTCCCACGCTCGTTCCAGCTAAAACATGTTTGTTTACTTTTGCAGAAAGCCTTGAAAACCTCAAAAATTACGATAATTTTCTAGAGAACCGAAAATGGTAAACGGTAATTTTGCTGTTAACAGATTCAAGGGGAACTACTTTCTGCTGAATAAATGGCTCTAAGCGAGAAATGTGATTAGCCTGAGCTGTTCCTTTTACCCAATTTTAAGTGACTGATGGCATCCTGAGATAACAACTGCCAGTCTTTTGGCAGAGACACTCTGCATTTCCATCTGGATGTGTAGTGGGAATCATTTTACATTTATTGCTAATTGTGTAACGATCAGTGCCCGTTTTCACGGTTTGATCACACATCTGCTCCGGAGACTCAGATGGTGCATTTATATTGCCTGAATACTCTGCCCTCCCCAGGCCCAAGGCAGTCTGTCCAGCGATGAGCTGCGGGTTCACCTTTCGGTCCCCTCAGACAACGTGGTCATCAACAACACCCACAGCTACTCGAGTCGCTACCAGCGCATCCACACTTTTCCAGATGACCGAGACCACGACAGAGAGGCAGAAGGGGAGTATCAGGAGCCCAGCGCCCTGCTCCGGCCCCGAGATCACAGAGACAGCACAGGTACCTATTCAGTTATGTAGGATATGGATGGAAATGTTTGATTCATTGAGGGGTTAAAGATTTCTGTTGTAGCTGCTCAATCCAAAGAAATCACTCTTAGTTTTGATTGATGCTAAACATGTGGTGACAAAGATTGATCAGCCACTTGCAGCTGGCTTGGAAACGATGCACTCTTCCACATGTACAGTGTGTAAATTTCTACAATAATGTATGTGGTTTATACGGATTGCTTTGTTGATCATATCAGAAAGCAAACACATTTGGAGACGGGGGGAAAAAATGTGGCATGAATGTCAAGAAAACAATAGTTTTACAACACGTTCCACCATGCTAAAGTAAATCAAACTAAACACCCTGCCAGGGAGAGGGCCTCCATGAAGATGCACAGCACAGAGGGGGCACAAAAGAGCTATTGTTCTGGGAAAAGGGAAGAAAAGCAACAAGGGAGGGGGGAAAAGACGAGTAAAGAAATAAAAGGCATTCCTTTGCTTGCATTGTACCGCAGGAGGTCGGCATGCCATCTTTACTAGGCGCCTGTGTGAATTTGAAATAACACGAGTAACAGAAACATTATTTTATCCACTGGTTCTTGTTATGTTTGATTGTTGCCTGAGTTACGTTAACTTGCCTGTTTTTGCAATGCACTTTTGTTCTGTGCTCCATGTGCCAGCGCAACCCCACCTCATCCCTTTTATTATGATGGATATGCTAACATTGTCATGCTAATCATTGGTATTTTGTTTTGCTGTGTTTGTACTTTGTGCCACTTTCTGTGCGTTGTACGATCCACTTTGTGGTGCCTGTGTATACCCCACCTCGCCCCGTGCATCCTCTTGTGTGTGTGTGTGTGTGTGTGTGTGTGTGTGTATGTGTGCACTCCCAGCCTTGCTGTTAAACAACCCAGCCCATTACCTGCTCCTACCAGATCACAGAAAAGGCTCGAGAGCATTAGTCGTCCCCAGCTCCACACAGGTTCGGGAAAAGAGCCTCAATGTGCCCCAGGGTAAGAGACCTCAGACTGGGCCAACAGTCAAGAGGGGCCCCTGCTTCATTACCTACCTATCCATCTGTGACTACCTGAGTCGAGACGGCAGATGTGCTGTCGCAGTCGAGACACAAACATTTCTTCCTACATAGAATTAGTGTATTTTGCATGTGTCTGACCTCTCCACTCATTTCTCATTCACTCACCACTCACATTACTCATTGCTTGTTTGAAGGGATGGTTTGGCTCTTGGGTAATTCTAAAAGTGTTCACTGACTAACAGACTCAGACTTTTTTCTTTTTATAAAGCTTGCAGCGAGCTGAGCCAAGCTGAAAGCATAGCTGTCACACTAGCAGTCATGCTGCTGCTAGATGCACTAAGCAGCATGGCTGTAATGATCAACTGGATGGTCCCCCCCTGTAGTTTGTACCTTTCACTGAGTGACTGAGCAACTCAAAGCTTTTATTTATGAAGAGAAATTAAGTTACTGACCAATTTATTAGGTTTGCACCTTTTTATGCCTTCAGAAGTGCCCTACTGGCACCCAGTGTGGTCTTCTTGCTGTAGCCCATCTGCTTCAAGGTTTAAAATGTTGTGCATTCAGAGATGCTCTTCTCTCTTCATTCTTCATTCAGAGATGCTCCTCGCTTATAACGAGTGGTTATTTGAGTTATTCTTGCCTTCCTATCAGCTTGAAGCAGTCTGGCCAGTCTCCTCTTACCTCTGACTTCAAAAAGGAGTCACTGGATATTTTCTCTCTTCGAGCTCATTCTCTGTAAACCCAGAAATGGTTGTGTGTGAAAATCCCAGCAGATCAGCAGCTTCTGTAATACTCAGACCAGCCACCAGCATCCGTGTCACATTCAAAGTCAGTTAAATCACATTTCTTCCTCATTATGATGCTCTGTTTGAACTTCAGCAGGTCTCTTGACCATCTCTGCATGGCTGAATGCAGTGAGTCACCGTCATGTGATTGATCAAGCGGTGTTGTTTGCTGGTTTGCAAATATTTATGCTCACTGTTGTTAGTGAGCTTGCATTTTTAACTTCATTTTACAGAAAAAGAAAATACATCAGAGGACAAATGTATACAAGACATAAATCACAAGAAGTATTGTGACAAACTTTATCAGACGAATAATTCTAAGCGTCTTACTTCTGAGTAGGTCACAATTTTTGTTGCTGTGTACTAAGTGGTATTAGAGACAAAATTAGAGAAAATGTGAATTATTATTTTCAAAATTTCAAATGACATTTCACAAAAGCAAAGTTTGAATAGAACAATGTGCATTTTTTCTACCTCACCCACTAGTTTCTGTCTTTCTGTTTCTCTACTTGGTGCTTAATTAAATGTCAGCCTACATTGGTCTTCACAATCCACAGCAGAATAAAAATCACAGCATTGTTTTCTTAACTTTACGTCTATCTGTTTTTAATAAATAGAAGCAGCATTATTAAAAACACTGAATTAATAATTAATTACAAGGCTCAGTCCTGGATCGTAATCCTGGCGCCACGTCTGCAGTCGTTCCTGGACTCTTCCACAGTTCCCACCATTGACTTCCACATTTGTGGGTTTGATTGAATCATTAATTATTGGACGGACCGCAATAAAACTAGCCTCGACGGCTAAATGCGGTGATGCCTTCGCTTCACGTCATCTGGTCACAATTTTAATTTGTCTAATAATTTGGTTCATGGCCAAAAATCGGTAAAACTAATCTTGACCAGTCTCGTGTGCACGTTGTGTTTTGCTACCTGTTTAAAATTAACATGTTAGTCCTGCCGCTGTGAGCCTGTTAGCATGCTGCTGTTTGCAATCAATCACAGCTGTACAGAACTGCAACGTGGCTTATTTTAATTTTTACTTAATTGTCATTAATTATTATAAAGTCCAAAATGCTGAATTTAAGCAGTTGTTTAAAACATAATTAATATTCATGGGGCCGTGGGTGCTCAGCTTGAAGCGGACTAAAAAGTCTCTTATCGTTCCCATTATTATTTTAACAAAAATATAACAACTTAGTATTCAAAGGCCACACTCCCCGCAAGTGTTTGACTTTTATGAACTGTTGAAACCTCATGAGAGGAGTTTGTGTTGAATGTAAAGTACCCCTTGTTAAATTAAATATTTCAGAGCTGTTTAAATTCTATTAGTAAGCGCAGCAGCACATTTTAATTAGGTTTAAATCTAAGCAGAATAGACCGATGCTGTGCAATACATGAAAGGGTTTTGGGGTTTTTTAAGTAAGAAAGTTTAGCCTTCAGTCAGGAGCGTGTCACTGATTTTGACAGCACCTTCACGCCTTTCACGTCACAGACCTCCGTGATTTATTTCTTATGGGGGTGATTCAGTGTGTCCGCTTAAGCAAAAGTCTCCCCTGCCATCACTGCGTTGTGTGAATGAGCATACCAGACACAACCGCAGTGAGAAACGAGCTCACAAATTTGTGATTGCTGATGACTCTTAATAAATTAAGATGATCTAGAGATCCCCAGTGTGCGCTGGAATTTCTGTTGGATGACAGTTTCTGAGTTATTCTTCCTTTAGCTCAGCGTCCAGGCAGATGAATGACTGCACAGCTGTGTGGGCCCATCATTTGCTCATTTACAACGGTGAATTTGTGAGGTCAAAACACCTTTTGTGTGTGATTTCACTCAGTTTGCCTGTTTTACTCTTCTAGTAGATGTGCTGAACGTTATTGAACAAGTCTCAAATGATCCAATCCATCCCTTCACAACAATAATTCCCAAACTGTTTAGAGACAGCTCTGTTTTTAAAATGTATTTGATTACACATTTCTTCTCTCACAGTAGTTTCTCAGTCTCATCCAGCCTCTCTGCATCTTCCTCCTCTCTTCAGCTTGTGGTCTGGACTTTGACATGGAGAAAGGTTTCCCCCCAGCACAGGATGAGCCTCCTCCCTACCCCGGGTCCCCTCCTTACCCTTCTCTCTCTCCGCCCGTGTCTCCCCCGATGCCCCCCAGCGTCCCCCACTATGCAGAGGCAGACATCGTGAGCTTGCAAGGTGTCAGTGGCAACAACACCTACGCTGTTCCGGCCTTGGCCTCTTCAAGCCCCGGAGCTGATGCTGCCCCGCTTCCAGAGCTGCCGCGCCAGTGTCTCATCTTCAAGGAGAAGCTCGGGGAGGGGCAGTTTGGAGAGGTGAGAAATGAGATGAAAAGTAACTCCAGTGGGTAGAAGGGTGAGTGTGCTTTAACAGTGCCTGCCTTTTTCCATTTTTTGGGTGAAAGGTACACCTGTGTGAAATCGAGAGCCCTCAGGACCTTCCTACACTGGAGTTCCCCTTCAATGTGAGAAAAGGTCGCCCCCTTCTGGTAGCTGTGAAGATACTGCGCCCAGACGCCTCCAAGAACGCCAGGTCTGTAGCATCATATGTGCCTCAGCCTGGACTCTGGCTTCAGTGTGATTCACAATTGTTCTTTCTGTTATCCCACCCTAACTTGTCTTTCACGCTTCCTCCTGAGGTCCTTGAACCTAATAAGTTTCTTAATTATCAAGGAGTATTTAGTGGTCATTTGAAAACAAATCATTGGATATTCTCAGGTTCTCTGTTTTATTTGAAGTGTTAACCTTTAGTAGAAGTTTGTTGCCATTTTTGTAAAGCAAACCTTGTTTTCATGTACAAATCACTCACAAGCCACTCGCTGGTGACAGCGAGCTGATTACTGCCTCTACAATAAATGCCTGCTTCTCTCTCTGATCTCTGTGGATCAAAAGTTAATTAAGAGAATTCAACTGCTTATTTGATGCCTATCACTGTGCAGACATCTCTCCCTGTCTGTGACCTCTAATGACATGTTTCTGTCTTGGAACTAATTGTAGGTTTTTTTTGGCCATATGTGCACAAACTAGATGAGGTTTCTGGGTGTCTGTAGACTTGTAGGTGTTTGACTCCCTTCACCTGCTGCTTCTTTACTCCGGCTCTCCCGGAGTTTTGCTCTGAGCAGATTAAATCAGCACGTGTGAGCTTATGTTCAGGGAACATCTTCCCACAGATTTATATTTGAGGTTAGTGAGAGCCAGAGCTACACAAACATATTGAGCAGCAAAAACAAATCAATGAAGTGAAAAGTGTGGAAAGCCACAAGGAGCTGCAGGCTGGAGGTGTTGATTATTGACCACAGGGGGTCGGCAACCTCCTCACTTTACCCAGAGTTAACATTAAACATGTTGTTTGATAAATATTTAAGTATGCTTTTTTTTTTTTTTAACAGTAAGCCTGAGAAGGAATTGTTTCTCTTTTTTTTTTTTTTTTTTTTTATCTCTGATGTAACAACTCACCTTGACAGGAACGACTTCCTGAAAGAGGTGAAGATCCTGTCTCGCTTGAAGGACCCGAACATAATCAGGCTGCTGGGAGTGTGTGTGAGCAGTGATCCGCTCTGCATGGTCACCGAATACATGGAGTGTGGAGACTTGAACCAGTATTTGTCCCAACGAGTGCTTCTGGACAAAACTGGACCTTCACACAATACGCCAACCATCAGGTAGGACATGCGAACAAATGTACACACATACTTAAAAGCACACACACACGCACACAAAGCAACAGTTTTTATTTTCTTCCATCTGTAATTTCCTCCCTCCAGTTACCCAGCGCTCATTTCCATGGCCAGCCAGATTGCGTCAGGAATGAAGTTCCTCTCCTCGCTTAACTTCGTGCACCGAGATCTGGCCACACGTAACTGTCTGGTTGGGGGTGAGAGGGGCGAGAGCGGAGAGGACCAAGGCGGTGAGCGTCACATCAAGATCGCAGACTTCGGCATGAGCAGGAACTTGTACGCTGGAGACTACTACAGGATCCAGGGCAGGGCCGTGCTGCCAATACGCTGGATGGCCTGGGAGTGCATACTCATGGTGAGAGCACAGGAATGTTGTCTTTATATTGGATTAATTAACAAACGTGGAGATGACTGTTCTTTTTATGCAGTTTCTTAGACCACATTTGACTGCAGTGGTTCACAGTTTGACTTGCAGTTATGGGGCTTCAGTTTCCTATATGCATCATACACATGCAGTCATGTGGCGGCAAGTGAATCATATTAGATTCAGGAATTTTTGAGGCCTCGACATCATCAGTGTACATGGGGTTTTTCCCCCCTGAATTTATACAATCAAACACATGCAGTGCTACAGTGAGATACATTAAAACATATATGGAAACTGATATTTAATTTATTCATCAGAGCGTTCAATATAAATTCAAGAAATTCGAATTTTCTGGCTTTTTGGGTTAAATTAACTTAATGATGATAACAGGCCGGTTTTTCGAGGCAATGAATGATCACAGAAAGGTAGCCGTACAGATGTGCGTGTAGGTCCACCTCCCTTACACACAGAACAGTGCTTCGCTGTCCACCTTGGGGAAACACCAGTAACAGAGCATAAAGTTTAGCCAAAATAGAAACAGGAAATTACCGGCCAACTGTGAAATGTCTCAAATATCCCGTCAGTAAATTTTAAAGAACAGATCCACAAGCTGAGCATAGATGATACAATGTGATTACTTTTACAGTAATGGAGTTTATGATAACGAAGGTGACTGCGTCGGTGTGTGTTGGTGTCTGATCACAGGGTAAGTTCACCACGGCGAGCGACGTGTGGGCGTTCGGAGTCACTCTGTGGGAGATGCTGAGCGTTTGTCAGGAGCAGCCGTATTCCACCCTCACAGATGAACAAGTCATCGACAATGCTGGCGAGTTCTTCAGAGACCAGGGCAGACAGGTACATCTCAAACGCAAACACACTAAAACGAACTAAAACAGCATCCATCCTTTTTCTTAACTGTTTGTCCCATTCACCATCCCAGCTGGTGAAACCACCTCTTTAACATGTTTTTACTGTTTAGTGATCATATGCTGAAATATCACTTTCGAACTGTGAACTTAATCGTGATTTGAGCAGACCTGGGGAAAAAAAAAAAAGCACAAACAAACTGCATCAAATGACCGATTTCATGTAAGGTTGCAAACACGGCCACCCTGCAGAGGAAGCTGCACAGGCTGGCTGGACTAAGCCTCAGAGGTAGGAGCTCAGACATCTGGAGGGATCTCAGCGTAGATCTGCTCTGCATGTCAAAAGGAGCTACTTGAGGTGGTTCAAGTATCTGGTTAAGAAGCCTCCTGGGCGCCTCCCTTTAGAGGTTTTTCACGAATGCCCAACTGGGAAGAGTCCTTGGGGTAAACCCAGAACCTGCTGGAGAGATTACATATCTTGCCTGACCTGTGGATGCCTTCAGATCTCCCAGGAGGAACTGGAAAGTGAGGCTGGGGAGAAGGTTGCCTGGAATACCCTGCTTAGGATACTGCCATCACAACCTGACTTTGGATAAGTGGATAAGATGATGAAAGGATTGATGGAGGATTTTAAATAAACAAAACATGCGTTTGCTGATGCTACAGCGCTGGCTTTTACAGAACTGAAATTCAGCTTGGATCCTTTTATGTTCCAGTGATTTATTAAATAACGGTGGGATGTTTGTTTGTTTATTTTTATTTGTTTCAGAAGTACCGAAAAAAGATTCAGTATCATAGTTGTATGAGAATATTCATCAGATATCCTGTTTGTTCTTCATACAGTTCTTCACTCCCATAAAGACTTGCTTTGATGACCCTCTTCGCCTCACTAACTTCTGCCACTTTGTTCTGAAACGTGACAGAAACCACTCAGTTCAGAAAAGAGGAACCGGGGTTACCCAAGAGAGGGGATGGGTTAAATAGTGCTCACTTTGTGCTTTTGTTGGATTTTTTTATAATATATAAAGTTTCCCCAGTAACCGTTCTGCCTCGGCCTGCACATTTAGAAAAATATAAAGATATGAGTCTGCTGTGTGCTGATTTTTGTTGTTCTATTATTTTTTTCAATATTTGATTAATTTTTGTGTAAAGTGATTTGAAAGTATAAACTCGTCCGATATCTGGCGCCCCCTAGTGGTCGTCCATTGGGCCAAATCTTTTCCTTGAGTTTAAAAGGGTAAAACTGCATGCACTGGTGAAGTTAGACTACACTTTTATGATTCACATAATTCCTAAACAAGTAAAAAAAAAATCCACAGGCTAAAAATATAAATTGCACTCCAGATTAAATCAAAATAAGAGAAAACTCATAACTTTTGCATATGTTTAAAACAGGGGATTTTTGTACCGTGTGGAAACGATATACTATATAACAAAGCAATGCCTCTGATCTCTAATCTCTTCCTGCACCTTTCTCCCTCTCCCTCTCTCCCACAGGTGTATCTGAGCAGGCCGGCCGTGTGTCCTCAGGGTCTCTACGAGCTCATGTTGAGCTGCTGGAACAGAGACTGCAAGGTCCGCCCATCTTTCGCTTACATCCACTCCTTTCTTACGGAGGACGCCATGAACATGGTGTAAAGTAAAGCAGAGGAGCAGAATAAGAAGAAAAGGCTTGTGCGTTCATGCATACTTCCCACAGTGGGAAGACGTGGTGGTGGCTACACATATGGGGCAGACGAAAAGGGAGACCGGGTTGCTCGCTTTTATATTTTGTACTTTTTGGGTGGATGGGGCTGAGAGACCGCTGGTTCGGTTTTAATTCCACATCAGACCCCAAAGACAAAGCTAACTTCCTCTTAACATAGTTTAAGCTACATTTCTCGCGGGTGGTGGTGCTGGTACTGGTGGTGGGTGCGGTCTGCATAGGATCTAATTTCTTCATGGAGGGTTTCTGTGACTGGTGATTATGTGCTGTAGAGTTAAGGAGCTCAGTTACAGGAAACACTCTGTAAACGTAGGAAATCAGGAGCAGTTATGAAGTTTAATGATTGTGTTTTTTTTCAGCATCTCCACACAGGATGACAGGTGTGGGTCACATGACCCGCAAAGTTTTAAGAGAATGCCTCATGTCTAGAGAAGAAACACACACAAACACACACACACAGACAGGTATTGTGTCAGTACTTATAGTATGTATAAATTACTGCACACAGACATGGCTGAGCTAGAACCTCAGTGATGGATTTCATTTTTATCTCAGCTCCTTATCCGTACGTAGCGACCCACATCCAGAGTTGTCAGTTTTAGTGGACTAATGTGAAATGATGTGGACCAGACAACAGCAGCCCTATTTCTGCAATGTGATCAAGTCAACACCAACAACATAGTCAAAAACCCCAAAAATAAATATTTGAACTTCATCTTTGAACCACAGTTTAAAAAGAAAAAACAAAACAGGTTGTATGAACTTCTCAAACCTGAGAAAAAGGTGCAGAAGAGGAGACTCTGCTACACCTTTGCTGCTCCCACAAACTGGAACAGCTTTTCCAAGCAGATGTAACACCAGCCAGGCAGTGGACGGGACTTCAGATGCACCTGCTCGGGTGTTTTGGCTGTGACTCATCAAAAAGGAAAGACTTTTTTTTTTTTTTTTTAATTCCAAAAACCAGCTGCACTTTAAACCCTTCACGAATCCCCGGCTGTGATGAAACTCATCTCTGTGATGATTCCTTTTGATGTGGATTCTAATGCTTTTTTTTTTTTTCCCAAAGTGAGATCGAAGCGAATCACAGAAGCAGGTCAAACATGCTTTTTTTAAAATCCTCTCCAACAGAGCGTCGCCAAACCATTAGATGTAAAATATTTAATTTTTTAAATGGAATGGCATCCTCAGTTACTTCAATTTGAAATGTGTGACAACCTTCTGTTCATTTTTTTTTTTTTTTTTAATGCGCTGACATGTTTAGTCGTCCAGTAATCTGTTTCCATTCATCCAAATGTATCACTGTGTCGTTGTTCAGAAGGATATTATGTGTCTTATCCGATATTAAGCGGGTCATTCCATGGAAAGTAATCAGTGCCTCCCACCTGAGCCCATCAGAACCAGCAGATATTTTTGTACAAAAAATGTGGCATGCATGCTTATCCTGTACATACTTCATACTATGAATATTTTCCAAATAATAGGAACTCAAAGTACATAGGCGAGGGTTCAGATGTTACACTTTTTAATTTAAATTATCGTTTTAGCATTTTCGAGACGTGGAAATGCTAAAAGTGCAGGGAATAGTTACAAAACACTGTCAAACCTGAAAAAAATTGATTCCAACTGTCAAAATCTGAGGTAAAAAACTTGGATCGAGTAAAAGGAACATGTTGTCCTGCGCCAAAACAAAACTGCCACAAGCTGAGCAGACAATGAAGCAACAGCAAAGAAAAAAGGAAATCTTTCATCTGTTATAACCACATGCTTATATGAGCCTTGAAACATTACCCAGAATGCACTTTTTTTTTTTCCTCCTGTGAGCAAATCAGATCCAGGCATCCAGGCTGCTTGTCATTATTTCTGTTTCTCTATAGCATACAGATTATGAGTGTAGTTTTGCTTTGGAGCTACGATTGATCCAGCGCCCCTATAGTCAACTTGACTGAGCAGGCAACTCATGTACCAAAGACTCGAGTCCTCACCAGTGTCAATTCCAACCAGCGTTTCATTCTACCTTCACTCACTCACATGTTCTTATTTAATAAATACAAAAAGTTAAACTAAATTAAAAATAAAAACATTTATCTTCTACCACTTGTTCAATTGAGGGTCGATATAGGGTAAAAGTAGGGTATACCCTGGACGGATTGCCAGTCTGTTGCAGGGCTAACAGAGAGACAACCATTCGTGCTCAAATTTGCACCTATTGTCAATTCAGGCTTACCCAAACCCACGCTCGTCTTTGAACTGCCGGAGAAAACCAGAGAGGGGAGAGAACACGCAAACTCTGCACAAGGTTCATCTTAAAATTGGTTATAGAAAAAGTTTGCTAAGTAAATACTAGAGATGGCACGATACCACTTTTTTATGTCCGATACCGATACCGATATCATAAATTTGGATATCTGCCGATACCGATATGAATCCGATATGTTTTTTAATCAACAAAACTGTTTTTTAAATATCTTGCTGCATTTTGTATAAGTTCATACTCAAGTTTAAAACAACAACTACACTAAAGCTATTCTGTTATACCTGTATGCAAAAAAAAAAATATTTCATAGTTCAGCAATACTGATCAATCTAATAAACTTAAACCTGCACCATCCTCCCTATTCTGGTATTTTAAAGAGTACTTAGCATAAATATTAAGCAACCTAACTAATAGGGTTCCAACTCCCAGCAACAACAAAAATAAATAAATAAAAAATAGGGAACCACCCCTCATGCTCCACCTCATGATGCTTAATCGACGTAATCAACCTTAATTTGATGCAGTGTGAAAAAAAATGCACAGAAATCAATTATTTTTCAAGAAATATTAAATAGATTCAACAAAATTGCAGACTGCACAGATGGTACCTTCCCAAAGGAAAAAGTACTATAGCTTACTAGGGTATATATATTAGACGTAATAGTTACTATATACAGTAATTGACTTCTATTCATTTTACATCAAATTAAAACTTTGGGTGTCAGATAATTATTTATTAAAAGCTAGACATTTTAAATGAGAATAAGAAAGAAAAGTATGTCTTTGTGCCCCCTTTTCCCTGTTAATGCCCTATCGGCCCCCCTGGCTAAACTTTGCTAGATCCGCCCCTGCACAGTTACCAGCGTCAGCTACGTAGAAAAAGATCCTCGAGTAGAAAGTAATATTATATACATTCTAACAACAGCTGATCAAGCTTAAACGTGCTGCTGTTGTTCAGCCGCTGGTTTCCTCTTTCTGGTGCAAAGTGGGCCAAAAGCAAACTAGAGACACGGACTCGCGACAGAAAAGCCGATCAGCTGATCGTTAAGCAGTTTCATGATTGAAGTAGCAGCAGGAGAGGCAGTCGCTTGTTAAGCTTAACGCAGGAATGCTTTACAAACATTCAGAGATGGACTTACACACTTGCTTTACTTCTCTCGGGGATAACTTTGTCGGAGATGAAATGCCGGGTTGCTAGCGAAGCTCCAAATGCTATCCAGACCACAGCCGCTCTATCACGTGATGCATACTGCTCCGACGTGCTAACGTTCTGAGGTGAGTTACGGCGTGTTGCAAGTTTTGTGAGGTGCTTTCGTGATATTTAATGGATCGGATTACATTTTTTATTTTTCTCCGATATCCGATCCAGTAATTTAGGTCAGTATCGGACCGATACGTAATATCGGATCGGTCCATCTCTAGTAAATACGAGGTATTGGCTCCAGATTGTGACGGTGGGGGTTTATTAATAACAATTTAATATTTACATCACAACTAAAATGTTTTTCACCCATTTCATCTGTCTCTTTTACTTAAGTGGCTAAAAAAAATTAGAAAAAAAGAACAAATAAAATAAGCACAGAGTTTTAACCAACTCTTAAAATATTTATGGTATGAATGTAATATTTTGCATGCCTTTGTTAAATAGAATTATTGTACCAAAAATATATTGATTCAGAGGGGTCAGGTGGAAACTTTTTATATATATATAGCTATATAGATTTGGCTGACTTTATATTGAATGACCCAGTCTGACTGCGGTAGAGTCAGTGCATCTACCTAACCGACAGAGCAGCACTGTAAATCAGTCCTGATCAACATCATGAAGTAACAAATTCACCGGTGGTGAATGGTTGTGCCATACGAGTCCTTTTTGATACACTGTAGTTTAACTAAACCCATATTTTTTTTATATATACTATACGTACTTAGGCTCTCCTTGTTGTCTGATTTTTGTCCCGTTCTGTCTGAAGCTGAAAAATCACAGTATGTACATATTTTAAGGACAGAATTACAATTTCATTTAATATATAAACTCTGTCCCAACTGGGGGTCTTCTGTGTTTGTGTAGAACGCTTGCTACGTTGATGCTATTGTAATTCACTGTGTTGTCTATTTTTGTAGATGTTTTAATAAAGTTAATCTTTTCAAAATCAGTGTGTGCTTGTTATTAATTACATCTGTCAAAAAAAAATCAAAAGTTTCATCGATTGAAA
Organism: Copadichromis virginalis; assembly: GCF_057382275.1. Taxonomy (NCBI): domain Eukaryota; kingdom Metazoa; phylum Chordata; class Actinopteri; order Cichliformes; family Cichlidae; genus Copadichromis; species Copadichromis virginalis. The sequence goes on from NC_140628.1 coordinate 26,449,056, forward strand.
TATATTTTATTATAAGTCTAACATAGATGATGTTTAATATTTGATACAAGCAGCCAACTTTCACACTATATCAACGAAGGCTGAAAATGCAACATTAAAAAAAAAGAAGAAGAAGAAAGTATTAGTCACTAGGAAGCACCAAAGGAGACAGGCGGATTCTGGCTTTCGTCCTTTTTTAAAAGTGACAAACTGGGCTAAGACCAGTTTGATATGAGGAACTGTTCCCTGATGAGTTTAACTAGTCTTAAACTGATGCCTGAGGAGTTTAACCAGGCACTTGGTTGCAAAATGCGGAGTGATTCTAAAAAAAAAAAAAAAAACTAGGAAAAAAAATTTCACTACTTTAACGCAGGAAAAAGACAAGGCGACTAAACTCAAGGCAGCATGCATAACAAAGCAGTAGTACTTCGTGATGGTCCTTCTTTACTCATGACAGCTGTATAAAAAGGCAGTTACAGTAAAGAAGAAAACAAAAGGTTCAACATACTTTCATTGGCTTTAACAGGAAACCTAACCAAACCATAAATTGTTCCAACCACCCACTTCCTCCCTCCTCCTTTCAAGACACAAAGAAACTCCTCCCACTTGCAGTTCCAGCCAATAACATTGTTGCCAACAATGTAATCCATTATTACAAAGAGTCTCACGTATGTCTTTTTGCAATGCACTAGTAGACAAAGAAGAGACATTCAATCTTTTGTGATTAGTACATAAAAATATTAACAACATTTCAACACACAAAACTCTGAGGTGATTTGATAAACGCTCTCAGCAAGATTTCAGTCAGTGGTCTAAATGTAGAATGTACATTGCACTAACGTTTGTTTTTTAGGGTCTGACTTTGTCAGAACCTCCTTCTCTCGTGCTCAGAGCCTCCAGGTGAATGAACAGATTTAATAAAGGGGTGTGTAGCAGTGTCAGAAGTGTAGCAGCATACTCAGTTGGGCTCCCTGAAAGTGTATGTTTTGCATTATTTGATTAATTGGAAGGCACAGAAAGAAAATAGAATAAGGCTATAAGCTTTTCCTACATTCTGATTAAAAAGTAAAAAAAACAAACAAACATAATAGTTCATTGACCTAGTCCCTAAAAACTGGGCTTCTACGTATTAGCTGAGGCTTTTGTCAGCCAAAGACAGAAGTTGTGCAGTCGCTGTATCATGTGAGGCTGGTTGCAATGTGACCTGCAGCATGAAGCACAGCAGCACAGCTCAGGGACATGAAAAGAAAACCACACAACAGGGGAAGAAAAACCTAGCCTTGTTTAGACTGGGGAAAGGACATGAGTGAAAAGCATGCATTCACACAGACAATGAGAAAGGTTTACAGTGTTTACAAGTCAGTACAGTCGTTACAGGTACAAGGAGATGTGGAGCTCTTTGTCTAAATATTGTTGACACCTCTCCTGATTACTCTTCTCAATGCGCCCGGGTGGTTTTCCCTGCAGCCTGCGAGGTCAAAAACACAAATACGAATGAAATAACACGTGTACTTGTTTTGAAGTCTGTTACAAAGCCTATTTGCCTTTCATGCAAACTGCACCTGGGAGATGTCGACTCCAGTGAGTTTCTCTACAGCATTTGGCAGCTTGGTCATGATGTCCAACACTTCTCCAGCAAGTTTGGAGGCTCCTACATCTGCGCCACCGCTGGACACCATGGTAATCTTCTGTGTCGCTGACAGTGGCTTGCTGATTTCCTCTGCCATCTGCAGAACAAGAAAGATCAGAATTGGTATGCTTGCACCTTCAAAGTGTGCCATCCGTGAGCTAAGAAGCATGCGAGTCAGCTAATTCTTCTGAAAACTGAGCAGAGAATCACAATTTCAAAGAAATCTCAAAGGTTTAAAGCAACAATGTATCAAGCTTTGGGATATAAAGGTATATAATTAATATACCTTTTATGAATAACAGTTGAGTTGTGATTACTGAAATATGGTTAAAAAATATTTTAAAATCTTAAAGAGGCCTTGGAGTTGGAAAATGTAAAAAAAAAAAGAAAAGGGGAAAAAAAACTTTTTATGCAAAGAGAAGTAAAATAAAATCAACATTAAGGACTAGCGCTGATGAAAATGGGTTGAAAGGCTAATATAAAAACCAATATTCATGATATTTTCATCCATTAGAGTCAAACTGACCAATGGCAGTTTCTCCAGCAGCATGTCCACCATGGCTCCTTCTTTGTACTGCTTGAAGGCCTCTGCCTTCTTGTTCATCTGCTCGGCCTCAGCACGGCCCTTAGCCTCCACGGCAAAAGCCTCTGCCTCACCCTTTATCTGCATGACAACACACAGAGCAGAAAAGAGTGACGATGGCAGTAGTCACATGAAGCAGGAGAGAAAGGAATGACACATTATATGATGCAAAGTCACAGGAAAGGTGACGAGAAAATTAACAGTAGGAAAAAACTGTGACACAAAACGGGCGGTTCTCACTCTGATGGACTCTGCCTCAGCCTCAGCTTCCATGATGAGCTGCAGACTGCAGTAGAAAGGAAAAAAAAGAATGAATTTTTTTGTTGTTCAGTTCAAACTATACAGAAGCAATATTATGATTTAGTGCTCACCGCTGGGCCTCAGCCAACTTCTCCAGTCGGTATTTCTCAGCTTCTGCAGGTTTCTTAACCTTGGCCTCCAGCTCCTTCTCCTTGCGTGTGATCTCCTGCTCCTGCAGAGTAATCTGCTGCGTACGCTCCACCACTTGAATCTGCATCTTCTCCTCTTCGATGCGCTGCTTGGTCTTGGCCACCTGAAATGGAAATTCCAACAATTCTCAGCTTTCCATCAATAAAAACACAACATTTTGGACTTGGCCAGGCATTATGATGAGCGTACCTGAAGCTGATAGGCCATTTCTGACTCTGCCTTCTTGGCATTGACCTCAATGTCATAAGCCGCTTTCTTCAGCTCATAGTCTCGCTGGGCTTTCGCCATTTCAATCTCATTCTTGTACTGAGCAGACACCTTCTCCTGCATTGCGTGTGCCTCCTGAAAATGAACAGTACAGGAGAGAAAGACAAATTTGGTACTGCTCATCGGCATTATCTTGTCAGTACATGTCATTGTGCCGTCTTTCTCCCCTCTCCCCAACTGGTCCTTGCAGATGGCCGCTCCCTGAGCTTAGTTCTATTGGAGGTTTCTTCCTGTTAAAAGGGAGTTTTTCCTTCCCACTATCACCAAAGCGCTTGCTCATAGGGGGTCATATGATTGTTGGGATTTTCTCTGTTTTCTTTGTATAATTGTAGGGTTTTCACTTTACAATATAAAGTGCCTTGAGGAAACTATTGTTGTGTTGTTGTGGCCCAATCTAGATAAAACTGAATTGAAATGAACTGAACTGAACAGGCAGAATGACATTGACGATTATTTACCTTAATGACAGCATCTCGTTTGTATTGAGCCTCTCCAATCCTGGCATCCTTCTGCACCTGAGCAGTTCTGGCTTTACCCAGCGAGTGGAGGTAGTCCTGTAGAAGAGACAGAAAGGAGAGAAAGTGACAACCGACTACCAGAGAGCCTTATTTAGGCATTGAAAAGCAAAGTAGTACATCAGACAAACGAGTAATGTCGTTACCACAGAAGCACTTAGGCCTCATTTACGTCTACTGGGATGGCTCCAGGCTGAGAGTCGGGTAAGTCAATATCAATCACTTAAGAGCATTACAGTAACAGAGGAAATCATCAAAGACTAAACGCTTTGAAAACCTACATATTTCTAATGAATTTATCACAAGTCCATCAGCATTTGGCTTTTTTGGGGAGGCAATTTTTTGCATGAATTTGCTTATTTTTAGTGGTCTGTCTATCACTCAACGATACATCGTTTCCTGTTGCACCAAATATAATGCTCTGACAGAATATTCAAGATCTCATGGTAGATAAGCTGTCTGTTGACCCCAACACACGTTACAGGTTTTCCACGCAAAGCTTGCTTTATTTCAGCTTGCCATATTTAAAACAAAATCCTATTTTTCCTATACATGCACATTCAATCACCCACTGAGGAACTGACAATGGCCAGCTGGAAAGGTTTAGCATATCCCCCATGCCCTTCCAGCGTATTTTGTAATGCTTTTACAGTCAGAGTCTTGTCACCAGTGTTGGAAGAAGAAGTACTCAAACAGACTTGGCATACCTGATCGTCATGAACATCTTTCAGCGTGTAGCTGACGACACCAATCCCCATGTTGACCAGGTCAGAGGAGGCTACTTTAAAGACCTGCTCAGAAAACTTCTTACGATCCTGGTAGATCTCCTGCACACACACATAAAGATTTGCACACGTCAAGTTACATACTGTAAAAAAAAAAAAAAAAAAAAAAAAAAAAAAAAAGGCATGCCCTGTGCTAGTGCTGAGTAATAAACATTTTGTGCATAAAAGTTCTGCAAAATGCATTTTAGGGCCTCAATGAACCAACCTCTACAGTCAGGTGGGCAATGATGGCTCTCTGGTGTCCCTCTAGTGTCTCCAATGCAATCTGAGCGATCTCAGCCTCAGACTTTCCCATGAACATCTGACAGGCAGCTGCCAACATCTCCTTGTTCTGGCCCTGGATCTTCACCTGGGGAAAAAAAAAAAAACACAGGTTAATATGATCTCATTAAGACACTGCTATGAATCCTCCATAATGCTTCCTGTGTGGCCCGTGCTACAGACAGATGTTTATTTCACCATGAAGAAAATAGTTTATAACCTTTATAACCTAAGACCCAGCAAATCATTCTTGTCTTCTGTGGAGTTCATGTGACATGTCAAGCATAAACAATGCAGTCCTACAAATTTATGAGTCCTACTGTACTGTGAAAAGGAAATCCTTTCTAGTGATGCCACGGACAACATGGCCTGTTCTACAGCTTCCACATTTTATGGCAGTAGGTGAGGATGTGATACATGTTTTGCAGATATTGTTTTTCAATTGCTATGGATGAAATTGTTTCTTCAATATGAGATTCTTGAGTTTAATTTACCAGGATTTCAAAAAAAAAAAAGTACTGTAATTTCAACCATTTCAAAATAAACTTTTAATCAGTGAGACTTAAAAATGTGTTTTCAACCCATGCTGATACTTCAGGAAGCAGAGGGCTGAGTGTGGCAGAGAGGATTCTACTCAGAATTGTAGAAGTGGAGTCAGACTTTTTGCTTTCAGAGCATGAGGCAGAGGAAGGAAAAATATTAGAGCAGGAAGTTGAGAGCTCAGGAGGACATACCAGCTTTTCTGGAGTCTGAACACACACGCGCGCACACAAACACACACACACCTTTTATATCTTAGTGAGGACATCTGATTGACATAATACTTTCCCTTGCTGCTTACCCTAACCATCAAAAATAAATGCCTAACTCATACAACTCATACCCCTAGCCTAAACCTAACCATGAGCTAATTGTAACCCTGACACAAAAAAAACACATTTTCAGCCTCAAAAACTTCCTTCCAAACTTGTGGGGACGGGCATTTTGTCCCCATAAGTGACACACACGCACGCACGCACGCACACACACACACACAATCAGCTAAAAGTTCTTAAACTAGTTACTCTGTTGATTTAAATAACTATTAATATACTGCTAAAAGTGAATTAAACTGTACCTCGCCTTGTACCTTTCTTTATTAATTCTGTTTTAATCATAATGAGATTCACTTGAACTGTGAGAGTTGATTTTAAAGGCAGTTTTGTGCCATGTGACATCTAATTATTCCCAATCTGTTGTAACTTCAAATTCTGAAAAAAAGTTCTCAAACCATACCTGCGCAATGCCAGTGACAGAGATAGGGACACCATGGCGGGTGTAGACTTTGTCACTCTTCACATTTAGAGTCAGGGTGTTGAGTGTGATCCTGATTAGACCAAAAACAAACAAACAAAAAAAGACCAAAAGGAAGGGTGGAACTGATGAGATTCAAAACGTGAGAGCAAGGGTAACAGTAACATTGGAGAAACTAAGACTGCTTCCCTGATAATGGCAAGCTTCCCTATTTGCGGTCTCTGTCTTTATTTCACACTACGATGAACTGCACAGCAATGTTGTAGCTATAAAAACTACACAAGGGAAATTAAAATGAAAATGGGAATGACCTCTGGATTTGTTGAATACACGGCAAGACAAACACTCTTCCTCCAGCAATCATTAGAGGTGGAGAACGGCCGCAGCCTGACAAAAGAGGGGAAAACAAACATTAACAAATCCATCCAATAAGAGTCACTCATTCAGGAACTGATTCAAGAGAGCACAGCTGAACTTGCAACCTTTCATGACAGTGCGACTCATGCAATTCATCCACAACAGCTTGCGCCATTGGAAAATTCCTAGCTTACTCTAAACTGTCAGCAAGTCTTGGCCTTATCACAAGACACATGTGACACTTGTACACAACACTTCACTCTAACAATCCAATTCCAGGATTACTCTGTCTTTTGTTTATTACACTGATCTTCTGAGCTGCAAGTTTCTAAACAACAATAAAGCTTGCAGATGCTATGGTGAGAATATTCTCATGTGTTGTTCACAGAAACAATAATTAATCCATTACCAGACACCACCATCGCTTCATTGGGTCCACATGTGTAAAACATCCTGAATCCTAAATTTGAGACACACACAAAAACTTGTGAGAAAAAAACCCCCAATGGACTTGATTTGCCCTGTAAAAATGTTTAAAGTAGAAAATAAATGTATGACATGTATAAAGAGACAGGTGGATGTATCCACCAGTACAACACACAAAATATAGATTAAATCATTTTTTATTACAGCGTCTCATTGCTAATTTAAAGGCAATGAGTCCTATGCTGCCAACTATATTTTATTCATGTCGGTTTAAACCAGGGGTGCTCAATACGTCGATCGCGATCGACCAGTCGATCGCAAAGGTAGTATTGGTAGATCGCATGGCATTAAAAAAATAGATGCCAGCCTATCATCCATCCCGTCACTTGATTGATACAGGGAAGCCAGTCAGATGACAGCAGATTTTTTCTGACGCTTAGGTCGCTGCGCATGCGCAAACAGCGGCGCGAAGTGTAGTAAAACTGACAAGCTAGTCAGCGAGTTAACTCCAATTTTTAGCTCTCGGTTTTTTCTCTTAAACCTGGCCGTCAGCAGCTACTGTCCGGACTATGCATCCCTGGCTGATTCAATTCAGTGCAAGTCATCAGAGTAAACTCAGGTAATGACAAAAAATTTACATAGTTAATTGTGTTGTGAAATATTGGATATTGCGGTTATGCATGTATATACATTGTAGATATAAAGAATCCTCAATATATTTATAAATAAGTATATGTTTTGGATTTTTGTAGTGGGTAGATCATTTTGACTTGGTCATTTTATAAGTAGCTCACATGCGGAAAAAGTGTGAGCACCCCTGGTTTAAACCATTTAAACCTAATTAGGTTTCCATGTTTTTCCCAGCGACCCTCGGGGCTCCTCCCACTCCCGCCAGCCCTAATCTTCACACGGAACTCGGACTTTCAATGTAATAGCTGGAGCAACCAAGAAGCACAAAAAAGTACCGATAATGGCAAACAAACACGGGTGTTGGATGTAAAATTAAAAACTTTAAAGAAAGCGACCTAACCTGCGTATTAAAATTCGCTATCTCGCTATTTAATCGAGTCTGGGTCGATAACGTGGGGGTTAAAAAAAAACTGCCCAGTGTTTACGCTACAGCACCGCGATTTAACACGTTAAAACGAGCACTCCGGTTAACTTACCGTTATCCGGTCAGGTCAAAAGGAAACCTCCTTTTTTATATAAAAATAATGATAATAGTAAAATAAAGTCGGTTTTACTGTTGCGACGGTGAGAGCGTTGCTGCCCGTACACTGCAATCACACTGCAAAAAATGTCTGATGAGTGGGAAGTGCTCTGCGACCACGCCCATCCTCACGCTGACAGTGACGTAAGTGTGTCTGTTGTCATCTGGTGGCTTAGAGCGACAACTGCACCTCCACCATATCTATTTATCTATCTAGCAAAGAATTTATGATATCATGATACAAGGTTATAATAGTTAACTTAAAGTAAAAACTAAAACTAGAACTAAAGAAACAACTTTTGAAAAATCTACAAACACAGAATAAATATTCTTAGTTTTAGTATTTGTAATTTTGGTTAAAAACATTACAACTTGCCTGATGAGGCAATGATGAACATGTTTATTCAGACATTGGATGTCTACATGCTGGTGAGTCACCCACCTTTAAAAAGTTGTTTTTTCACAGTAATACCTGTGATGACCAGTTTCTCTTTATTTTCAGGACTATTTACATTCTAGATTTTCACTGAATGCATCAAAACTATGAATGAATACATATGGAATTATGTAGTAAACAAAAAGTGTGAAATAACTCAAAACATGTTTTATATTTTAGATCTTCAAAATAGCCACCCTTTGCTTTGAATGCTGCTTTGCACACTCTTGGCATTCTCTCGATGAGCTTCATGAGGTTGTCACCTGAAATGGTTTTCCAACAGTCTTGAAGGAGTTCCTAGAGATGCTGAGCACTTTTCGGCCTTTTTGCCTTCACTTCATCCCAAACCATCTCGAATGGATTTACGTGGATTTTAGTGACTGTAGAGGCCAGACCATCTGGCGCAGCACTCCATCACTCTTCTTCTTGGTCTTACACAGCCTGAAACTATTTTAAAGATGATAAAAATTAAAACAAGTTAATAGTCCAGCTAGTGTTTCTCATTTGCCTTGATAAGTTATCAAATACACCTTAATTTTTGTATACAATATAATATACGGAGAGCATCATGTGAGGAATAACCTGCAAAAACCCATAACTTGTTCATAACCTTTTGTTTGTCTCTTAAATGTAAATATTAACCACCATGAATATCCCATGGCTTTCAAAATGGCAAATACTTTTGCCACTACTTATAAACATACAGTCTATGGTTTAAAAAGAAGATGACGAATTCTTAGCCATGTAATCTGTGTAACAGGCAATACTGTGTATTCTGAATTCAGACTATTCCTACAAGAGCAGCTGGCATGTGCAAGCTGTTGCCCCTGTAAATGTTTATCTAAGCACATTTGCACTTGTTGATAAATTGTGTGTCTGTTAATCTCATTACTTCCACTAGTGGGCAGTGTTTACCATTGCTTGAATTAAGATGTGACAAAATACCCAATCCTAAATTTTCAAATACCAACAAAGGCATCTGTTAAGTAGACTCTATATTGATGCATTTTATAAAATGTGGGCTTCAGAGGTGTTTCCAGAGGCAGGAATATATGGGTGGCACTCTCACACCTGAAATATGATTGGACAAGAGTACTGTTAGGGTCAAAGTTGAAATTGAGTGACAGTATAAATGTGACTAGACCAACTTATTAACTTTATTCATGGATTTTACTGAAGTACAGTTTTAAAGTACTTTTACTGCATATAAGCATCGGTGCTTTTTACTTCTGCTCTGTTATAGTTTGGATAAAAATGTTGTACTTTGTAGACAGGGTAACACTATTATTGGCGACTGTCAAGCCTTTGAGTCGCCGAGCAGCTGAATAGGGGAATAATGTTGACGCGCCCGCTGTTTAAAACGTTAGTCAAAGTTCCAAGTTAAAACTCCTTTATTTGTTGTTAAATCCTTAAAATCCGTAGAAAACAGTGAACAAAAACATTCCAAGCTTGAGCGGTCAGCAAAAGTCGACTTCCCCCATCACCCACTCATTCACAAAATTTCCCTCGGGCCGTGAACAGGTGATATAGCAATCACTATTACAGACACCACGTGACCCAAAGCTACGCCTATCCATAACATTCCGGCCCCTAATTATTACATTTTTACAGTAATAATTACACATCCAACACCATACTCACAACACACACTTCATCATATCACAGACACCCAGTGAGACAACATAACATACTCAAAAGTCCACCAAAGTTATTTTCTCATGTCTTCTCTTCTTTTCTTCTGTCTGCACATGGTCAGTCAGTCATAGGCCAGAGGTTACCAGCACTTAGCCTAAATATAGTCAGTCTTATGTACATCTCATAACATTAAAGTCAATTCAAAGTTAGTTATGTCACACTGTGTCAAAAATGTCATAGTCATGGGTCAGAGGCCTCCTGAAGAAGGCATATCTTTGTGATGGGTCTGCACACATGGCTGGTTGGGGTCTTAATCCAGACCTGACGCACAAGCCCCCTTTCATCTGGTGCAGCTCCGGTGACTCTCCCAATGAGCCAAGAACCACGAGGTGCAGAATCATCCACTATAAGGACCACATCTCCAGGAACAAAGTTACGTTTAATTCTTCCCCATTTCTGGCGCTCTAATTCTGTGACTGGGACTCTCTTTGCATATCCTCTAGATATAAGATCTGTCATGAAGGCAGTGTAGTCTTTATGAAAGTCTTTATCTCTGATGAACCTTTTCTTCAAACCTAAGGCTCGTTGCTCAATTGCACAGTTGTCAGGCATTCTTATGTCTCGGTCTTTTAGTGGCAGGGCAATGCTGTAGTGCCAATCCCCCAAAGTCACCGTCTTGCTGGCCAATTCCAGGAACTTCAAGTCTTCCTTTGACAGCCCCATCTGTTCATCATTGCTGCTCTCAGGAAAATCCGTCTTGAACTGCTGTTTCCATAGCTTGTCCAGTGTGACAGCAGAAACTCTGTTGGCGGTAACTGTTGCCAAACATCCTGGCCTTCCACAGCATTCTCGATTAAGTGGCCCATTCACAGTCCAGCCGAGCACAGTCCTAATGGCAAAGGGTCCATCACCTACACTCCGGATGACCTCCAAAGGTTCTAGAGCTCTGGGCATATTCATGCCAATCAAAAGCTCAACATTGGCCTTAATTTCTGGCAAATGAACATGCTTCAAATGTGGCCAGTCAACCAGGTCCTGTTGATTTGGGATGTTACCAATATCTACAGGCATTTTATGCTGAGTGAAGAGGTTAGGCATATCACAGTACATGTCACTGTCCAATCCAGCAACTTCAAGTTCAGGTACAATGAAACTGTCCACCACTTTCTCCTGTCCCATGGTGCGCAGGAGAATCTTTGTCCTCCTCCCAGCAATATTCAGCTTGTCCATAAGACCCACTGTACAAAAGGATGCTGAACTCCCTTGGTCCAGAAAGGCATACGTTTCCACTATTCTTTGATCTCTCTTTGATTTTACTTTAACTGGCACAATGGCAAGCTTACAGTCCTGTTCACCGGCCCCAGTAAGACCACTAGTCTGGATCGTAACAGGAATGTTATCTGCCTCATTATTAGGTTTGACTTCATTCTTCTCTTTGTGGTGGATATGGAGTATACTTGCATGTCGGAGACCACAGATTTTACATGAAAGGCGTTTTCTGCATTCTTTGCTTATGTGCCCAGTACACAAACAGCCAAAACAAATGCGGTTCCTTTTAAGAAAAGAAATCTTCTCATCCTGAGGTTTCTTATCAAGCAGAGCACATGACTCCAGTGTATGTCCGCCTTTGCAGAAAAAACAAGCCTTCACAGTGCTGTGACGATCTTGAGCCTCTGTCTGATTCTGTCTCTCAACATCAGAGACTGTTGTGGCGAAGCTACTTCCGTTAGCTTTTAGATGTGGAGAACATTTCCCTCCATTGCTGCCCTTGGCTGCTAGATGTGTTGCTGGAACGTCACATAGATTTCCAAAGATGGGATCTGTTACAATTTTAACTTGACGCTCAAGGAAGGAAACAATGTCAATGAATGCGGCTCTGCGATGTTGCCTCTCCTGAATGTCATATGCTACTGTTCGCCATTTGTCTTTTAACTTATATGGCAGTCTTCTAATCACAGCAAGCATATTGGCAGGTGTATTTAATTCAGAGAGATCATCAATCTCTTCCATTGCATTGCAGCATCCACGTAAGAACAAACAATATGCCTGAAGAGCTTTTCCATCTTCTGATCTAATCAGTGGCCATGAGTGAACTTTGTTTAAATAAGCAGATGCAATCACATGTCCATTCCCAAAGTGCTCATACAGCAGAGTCTTTGCCTTTACATATCCAGCACTTCCAGACATATGTTGACAGCTTTTAACAAGTTCATTGGGCTGCCCCTTGGTGTACTGTGCAAGATAATGCAGGCAGTCGCCAGCATCGCCAGTCTTTGCTTCTATGACCTGTTCAAACGAGCGCATAAAGGCCTGAAAATGTAAAGGGTCGCCATCAAAGGTTTGAATCTCCCTTTTGGGCAGTGAAGAAAGACTTTGCTGATGGACCAACATACAAGTTAATTCATTTTGTTTTTCCATAATGGACAACAGATTTTCATTGGCTACTGGAAGAGCAGCTTGTGGCTTAGGCAAAGGTGGAATTGATCCAAAAGCGTCAGAAGGCCCCATGAGAGCTGGTGCAGGCCTTTCCCTTTTGATATTCTGTTGCACTGTTTTTACTTGAAGCTCTGCATTCCCAGTGATTGCATTTCCTTTTGCAAGCGTCTGAGGAACAAAAGTCTCTGCATCCGCATTAAGAATTTCAAGGCTGTTTTCCTTTGGTTTAAAATATGATTCCATTCCATTAGATTTCCGTGAAGCGATGCTCCGCATAGTGGATCCAGTTCTCAGCACGTTCACCTTTGCAACAGTTGCAGCTATATCTGCTTCAAGCTGAAGTTGTTCTTTCTTTCTCCTCAATTGTTCCTCTTGTTCTTCAAGAGAGTGTTTTTCTTTCAGCATATGTTGACGTGCGAGCAAGGCGGCCATTTCAGCTTCTGCCCTGAGACATGCAGATGAAGTAGATGATACTCTTGAGCTTGACCTACTGCCTTGATTTGACACACTGTCGGATGGCAACACGTCATCATTAACATCGTTCTGAGGATTAAGAGATGATTGAGGTTCTTTTCCAGTGTGTTCTCGCACCTCCACTTCTCCTCCCAGGGAAGTTTCCTGTGACTGTGCTTTGTCAGATAATGGCCTCCCTGAATGTTTATCAGTTTCAGAAAGCCATATCTTAACATCCTCCATAAACCCTTTATTGTATTTAGAGATGCTTGAGAACCATGTATTTTGTTTAGCTTTCTCATCAAATGAGATTAGAGAAAGTAAAGATTCATGCAATGCACTGGCATCCTTAAACAGGTGTGTTAACTCATCAAACTGTTTTTTGACTTGTGAATGATTTTTATCATCTTTCATTAGCTCTTTAAGAGACATAATAACACTTTTCATTTTGTTTACATGCCTTTTCCGATCTGTTTGGATGGTTTCAATTTTGTTTGCAAGAGCTTTCTCAGTGAGGGAAGTTATTCTTTTATCCTTTTCAGTTTTTCCAACAACAGATGCAGCCTGTGATCCACTCATTTTAAGCATTCAACATAAGCAGCATGCCAAAATCCAAAACAAAGGCAACAGCAATTCCTTCAAACTCAGTTGAACGCCTGCAGAGCCACAACTCACACACACCAAATCCAACAGCAAACGTAGCGGTGGGCGTGTCACAAAAACATCTTCGTATGGTCAGAATCCAAACTGCGTTCAAACAAACAATACGCAGCACAAAAACACAGTTTACATACCACCGTCGTCTTCTCCTTATCTGTCGGTCTAGCCGCTTTTACGGGTGTAGTGGCGGCGGTGTGTGGGCTCGCATCGGCGTTTATTCAGCGCTGATTGCGGGACGGTCCATTGCCGTCGCACCTTTTGCTGACAAATATTGGCGACTGTCAAGCCTTTGAGTCGCCGAGCAGCTGAATAGGGGAATAATGTTGACGCGCCCGCTGTTTAAAACGTTAGTCAAAGTTCCAAGTTAAAACTCCTTTATTTGTTGTTAAATCCTTAAAATCCGTAGAAAACAGTGAACAAAAACATTCTAAGCTTGAGCGGTCAGCAAAAGTCGACTTCCCCCATCACCCACTCATTCACAAAATTTCCCTCGGGCCGTGAACAGGTGATATAGCAATCACTATTACAGACACCACGTGACCAGTGGCGGCTCCTGAAAAAAATCTCAGGGGGGGCAATTTTTATGATATCGACTAAAATGACCCATTTAATGAGTACATCAAACAACACAATTTTAATTTAAATTTAAAATGAACAACCATATTCTGGCCATTTGTATAGATTTGTAAAAATGAACAACCATATTCTGGCCATTTGTATAGATTTGTAAAAATGAACATGAACAGATTTTTTTTTTTTTTTTTTTGAATGAATGAAAAATAACTATTGAAAACAACTGTAAACTGATTGGGGGGGTGGGCTAAAGAGAGAAAGAGAGAGGGATGGAGAAAGAGAGTAAATATGGTTAAGGGTTCTTATTTGTACAAGAACTTTGCTCGTCTGTCTTTCTGAGTGGCAAATTTCTCGATGACCCTGGTGTTGAAATCAGGAAGTTCTTGTGTGAGTTTTTTTTCTATGGACAGCATAGCCAGAGCGTTGAGCCGATCCTGAGCCATATTGTTTCTCAGGAAAGTTTTTATCCTCTTTAAAGTAGAGAAACACCTCTCCGATTCTGATGTTGTCATTGGTGTGGTGATGAGGATGTTAAGAAGACTTACAGTTTCGGTGAATGTGTCTTGAAGGTTGTTTTCCATCAGAACCTGATAGAGCGCCAGCGCACCACTACAACTCTGAAACTCCTCGTTGTCGTAGATCAGGGACAGTTCTGTTTTAAGTCTGGCTTTGTCCAATGAGGGATAGGCTTCCACTGTGGTTTGTAGTGCTGCATCTGGAAAATTTTTGCTGTGTTGTTGGAACAAGTCTCCTTGCAACAGAGTGGCGCTGACAAGGTGCTTGGTGAAAGAAAACCTCTCCTTGGCATGGCTCATAATGGTGTCGCACACCTATCCAATAATATATAATTGGTAAGAGTTAGATTCAGTGGTAAGACTTTGGCACATGTCTCATGTTAATCATTATTCTGAAAAAAAAAATCTGTCCATAACAAAAGAAAACAGTCATGACCACTATATCAAATGACATCTGACAGCATCGTCATTAGATTTTATCTGATGATCCGATTTAAATCAGACCAAGCAGCTAGTGCTTACCTCCAGTGCCAAATGGTGTTGCCTGTCTTCCCCCAATGTTCTCCGTCTCTTTGTGGGTGGGTCTTGAACAGGTCCCCTGTACTCCTCATCCACAACCAGATTAGGAAGTGCCTCCCTGATCCAATACATAAGTTTCATTAATGGCTTCTGAAAACTGAATAGGGATATATTAACCAAACACAAACCAAACAAAGGTTGTGTTCTAATTACCGGGAATTACTGGATTTAATTAATAACCGGACCTGGTTTAATGGCTGGGGGAAAACCAGTGCAAGTAAATAAAGGCCCTGGCCATAATTTCAGGAAATAGCCTATGGTATAGGCTACATCAAATCATTACTGGGAATATACTTCATCAAATATACTTAATCAAATATTTTTCATAAAATTACTTCAAAGGCTGATATAAATCAAAATTATCTGAATTCCATTAAACATTTAAGTCACAGAACACAGAATATATGCAGAGAATTTGATAGAATCTATGCATAGATAATTAACATTTATTCTAGGTTACATATTTATGCTTTTATGCCTACCTGATAGCCTGCATGCGGCTGATGAATGTCTGGGTGATCCCTGCGATGGTGACAGAATCGATGTTTCTCTTCTGTAGGTGGTTATACAGCATGTCTACATGTGGCATTATCTTGTGAAACAAGGCCAGGAAAAAACAGAAAGCTTCGTCTTCCAGCATTCTCACGAAACCACCGGCATCTCTCTTTGTAGGGGCATCAAATCCTTCACTGTTACGGATGGTCTGAAAACACCTCACCAGATCGTCTTTATGTTCATACACTGTATTCACAGCACGACTGTTGAAGTTCCAACGGGTTGCCGATGCACTTGGAAGTCGGTGCGCCACCACCTCGTCAAGCACTGCAGTCCTCTTGCTCGATTTAGTAAAAAAAGAAGCGAATCCTGCTATGTCGGAAAAAAAGTGACTGATTTGAGGGATGTGGGAGGTTGCTTGTTGCATTACCAGGTTTAACTGATGGGCATAACAATGTACGTAGTGAGCGTTAGCATAAATGTCCTGTATCTTACGCTGCCATCGTCTCTCTCTGACCTTATAGCTCACTTAGGCTACTGACTGAGGTAAAATTCTAGAACAGCAAATCTTCGCGCGTTTTCTGCAGGGGCGCAATTTTAAGCGCCCCCAAACCATTTAATTAAGCGACGCTGATAGGTCAAATATTTATTATTTTCCCCTGGCAACCATTTAATGATAGGCTATTTCGCTGCATATCAAGGGCGCTTTGACGAGCGCCCCAGAAGAAGAAAAACACCGTTTGTTGATTGAACTTTAATGAGTCAGCTGGTGAAAATGTTAAAATACGCCTGGCTGTATATGGGCACACACATAGTAAAACTATCATTGATGAATTTTTTAAAAATATATATTTTTACTCCTCCACATTTGGGGGGGCGGAGCCCGAGCGCCCCCTATGGGCCAGCCGCCACTGCACGTGACCCAAAGCTACGCCTATCCATAACAACTATAATATGGCCTTTGACTAAGGGCTTAATTGTACTCTAATTAAATGGAAATTCAATGTATTTTATGTAATTATATTTACCTGCAAATCCTTAAAGGTAGGCACACTAGTAGAAGTGCTTAACGAGTCAGGTTTTAGAGCAAACAAAGAAATAATGACACTGTAACTAAATATAAGTAGTCTCTAAGTAAATTAAAGTAATGTGTTGGTAAATGTAAGTAGTCTGTAAGTAATTTTAAGTAGTGCCTAAATTCTGGGTATTTTACAGAAAATGAAACACAGATTATACTGTAATTGATAATGACTACCGCATAAGCAATTTTAAGTACTACTTTCTTGATAATTTTGTGGAAGCACAAAAAATATTTCCCCGTCTTATATTCTATGTACACTGTACTTTTTCAGGCCACAGGCCATATTATGGAGTGGCTCCATCATTATAATGTCACATAAACCTGCAAACTTTGATGGTATTTCTTTTTTTTTTTTAGTCCTTATCAGATTATTATTGCTAAAGTAAAAGGGCAATTTAATAATAGAAGATCTGTCAGGTACATAATGGATATTAAATAAAGAGGTAAAACAATGAGATGTTAAGATGTAAAACGGCAAAGTTAAACTACTCCATATTGCAGCTCACACCCCAAAAACATATTTAAAATGTGAGATCAGGAAATATTAATATTACGGTCACATTGCTTGCTACTTAAAATTACATATGCAGGATGTACATTTATTGTTTTGTTTTTGTTTCCTGTAAAAACCTGATTTGTTACCCCCTTATTCTAGTGTGCCGACCCTTAAGTATTGGTAGGTAAATATATTTACATTGTAAATTCAAATAAAATACATATTAAACATAATAAGATTTTATGTAATTACAGCAGAATTTTGCTCTTAGTCATAGGCTGTATTATAAAATGCTACTATACTGCATACATTTATGTTAAAGTTTTAGTTACTTATTAGTTTGCAGCTTTTAAAATATATATTTTGCCATTGGGGCATAATTATGGACAAACTACCCAGCCTCGTGACAATATAATGGGGATCTACATATTAATAAATCAGTAATGATGAATGATCTGATTAGAAAATGTATATGATTCTGAAAGGGGGCATTGTGCATGAGTACTTTTAGTCATTGTTTTGTACTATTATGTAAGCAGAATTATTACTTTTAGCCAAGTAAGAGACCTAAATACTTGTTTGATCACTTTGTGATACAGATATTAAATTAAAAAACACATTTTTCAGGCTCTTGTGCAGTGCAACTTTTCCTATAATATCTTCAAGAAATATCTTTCCTGTAAGTGTCCAAGCAGTCAAAGGATGTACGCCACAGGTATAATTTTCAAAATATGTGTTTTAATATACCCCCAAAAGACAAAAATAATCTCAAAAACACATAATAAAGAAAATAAGTTACTCTGAGAAAGAGGTACATCCATGAAACAGACATTTACTCAAAGCTACTGCTTAACAACGGAGCGAAAGTTTGTGGTGTCCCCGGGATTCCCATGTGCTTGTTTGCCATTCACCTAGGGACCATTTTTGATCCGAGGACACCACAAGGGGTATTACATTCAAAGGCAGACACCACAATAACTACATTTAATATAAAGAAACCATGCGGTCACAACAGGCAGTTCACTCCCTTTGATTAGTCTCTGTATTTAATCCAGCTCCACCCTCAGCCTCCTCTTTTACTCAAACAAAGAAGGATGAAAGCAGCCTGCAGGTAACTCAAAAAATAGAGAAAAATAATACAATTTATTATGTATATAGTGGTTGCTGGTACAGTGTTCAGTGCAATCAGTGTAGTGTCATAATGTGTAATAAGAATAGATTAAGCAAATGAATCAACTCACTTTTGGTATTACAACTTTAACGACTACTTAATTAACTTAAATGTTAGAATGTAAGATATAAGGTTTTACACTCCCACCTCAGGAGTATCTCCACATGCAGTCTGAACAAATATTACCACATTTTTTCAAGTGTGTGGTTGTTGGTACGACCATCACACATCTATTTTCTTAATTGCTTGTGCAAGTCAGGGATGCATGGGGCTGTAGAATATTCCAGCTGCAGGGTGAATGGACACCCTACACTGTAAAAACATATATTTTAGCATTTTTACAGATTCATTGCAGGGCTAAGTAACTATTAATCTAAAGTGAAGCTAAATTTGATTGCAGATGCATTCACAGCTAGTAACAATTATGCTTAGTCATTTACCCAAATGTGCTGAAAGTGTCCTTTCTGTCTTGAACAAGGAAGAAAATAAAGAATAGAACCAATGCAATGGAGTAAAAATATCAATAAAGTGTGCCATTTTCTAAAGATCTGTCAAGACTATTTCATAGCCTATACACATTATCATTCTTTAGAAACAGTGTTTAGTTTATTTTCTGCAATCCATTGCCAAACATATATAGATTTGCTCCTGTTTTCCTGAGATCATCTGCTGAGAGCTTGGATCAGAGGCCTGGCACACACCCCTCCTACACAATAATTCCTACCCTTGCATTTTCACATTGTCTTGTGGTGGCTAATAAGTACAGCAATGCACACATATGTAAACTATATGTAAGGTATTGCAGCTCGTTTGAACATGAAGCTAGAGAAAGGCTTCAACATGCTGTTGTTTCAGCAGCTAGTCCTGATGAACCGGCTGACCCCATCTTGTCCCCACTTCATCTGTTTCCTCTGCAGAAGCAGATACAGTAATGGGTTGTCGTCATCCTCTGGTAGCTAAAACAACTGTAATGTATCTTTCTGGCATTTTTTTCCAGACACCAGCTGGTAACATTCTGGTCAATCCATATATCTAATTTCCACTCCCAGATCTGCAGCTGTGAGGCTCCTCCTCCTCCGTGCTACTCCGCTCAGCCAATCCCCGTCTGCGGCAGCGGTGTCTGGCCACGCCCAACCCTAGCCTTAGCTCTGGAAACGCTCCAGCGATATAAATCCATTGTCCGGCACATTCACACCAGTCTGCGGTCGGCTCCTCGTGCTCACTAAACAGCTGCCTTTTTTTGCTACCCATTGTAAAACTTTTGCATCCATAATGAGGGAAATCGTGCACATCCAGGCCGGCCAGTGCGGTAACCAGATTGGTGCCAAGGTAAGAAAATATAATGCAAAGAATGTATGTTCTTAAAAGAAATAGAATAAATTCTGTGTTTTTCTGTCACAATTCACGTTTAATAATCAGGACATAGTTTAATCATTCGGCTTGTCTGGAAAAGAATTCTCAGTGAAGACAAAGGATACCCTTTTCTTTTCATGCACCATATATCTTTTAGCATATAAATATAACTGTAAATGTCAAGTGATCACTTTTGTGTGCGTCTATTTTTTTTTTTTTTACTAAATATTGTGCACTGCGGTAACTGGTGGGTGGGTGTGGAGCAGCAGAGCGCAGCCGCTCGTATTGAAGTAACGGTATAACGGGGGGCTCTTGTGTCTCGACTGGTTTTTGTTCACACAACGCCGGGCGTGTCTGCGTCCCCGGCACTTCAGATTCAGCTGACCTCAAGACACTGTCTCAGGAAAAGAGACAGAAAAAGGGAGAGAGGGAAAAAAATCAGTCTATTCTTTACTTGTCAGATCTCCCCGCACTCGAGTTTCTTTGTCTTGCACAGCCAGATATGACTGGTATTCCAGACAATGAGTGGGGAGCTGGGCTTGAGAGGCCTACTTATGCCCCCCGCTAAAGACTGATGGATCAATAGTCCATACTGATTAGATTATTGATTTGGCAAGCTTTAAAGGAAGACTGCAGTTTGGGGTGCTTGGAAAGCAGAAGAGCTGTTGAAGGGTGTGGCATGGATAATTGGTCAACAAAAAATTCTCCCTTTATTTATTTTTTTTAAAAGCTGCATATTAACAAAGACACGATCTAAATACTTATAATCAAGATTCACGTAACTGCTTTTTTAAAAATCAAATTGTATATGTTTTTGCTGCATTTTAATTCTATATTCCAACAAAAAAGGGGGAGGGAGTCAAAGTCTGCATAGGCTCAGTTCATCACCCACCCATTTGTTATAGCAACAATTGCAGTCAGCTACAATAGGTTAGATAATGAGTGGCCCATTATTATCCCTGTTTTACTATCTCCTTTTGTTCTCCAGCTGATCATTTGCCACAGACAGCATATGTTTAAGTAGAACAGTAATCTCGCCCTGCTATTTAGATGGACTGTAGTTTAAAGACTACACTAACAATGGCCCATATTTTGCAGGATGCATCATTACTGCCATGATGTGCTGCTGACAGATGTTCTGTAAAACAGGGCCTTCTTTGCAATCAATGTCTTTCCTCCCCTAACCAAATTAGGAGAAGGGTGGGGGAGGAATGGAGGAAACAGCTGATGCACAGTGGGTGAAGTCACTGGGTTCTCAATTGACTTAATGTGCAGTTGCTGGCAATGTCTTGGTAGACTAATTTTAGGAAATAAATACAAATTGTGCCCATTATATGTAATTCTATTTAGTATTTATTGCAGTTGCACCAAAATCAGTTGCAGTAAAAAAAAATTAATTAAGTTACTAAATTCAATTTATAAGTGCCTCCTTATTTAAGCCCACTGCTCCATTATTTCCTTTGTGTTAATGATATATGATGTAAAGATAGCTGCTTGTAGCCTGGAAGTGAGGATATTCTGGATTCCACCCCCCAAGGACTCATTGACTCAGATGTCCAGCGGGTATGATTGACAGAACTGCTGAAGGGCTACACTGTGGTGAATTAGGTCAGGGTGTGGCATTGCTTTTCTGCTTATTGTCCTCATTCTTTCACTGTGGTTATTTTCAGTCTTTATCTACTCTCGTGTCACTGTAGCTGTCCTAGCATTATTTTTTCTTTATTCTTGTTTTTGATTTTGTGTTTCTTTGTTCTGCTGTGTTGATCTTATCTTCTCCATATTAAGGTCACTTAATCATTTTTGCTTTACATGGCCTTATTTAGATGTCATGATACTTGGTCCACAGCTGACTCCCAATCTCTTAAGCAGTGCTCTGCTATACAGCCAGCTTATCCAGATTATTCCAAATCCTCGTATTGCGCTGTTAGCAGGAAATCACCGGCTGTGTTGAAAAGAAATGTCTGAGTTGGACGATATCAGTAAATATGGTAGAGTAATACGCACTGACAAGATTTATTACGACATTAACACTCTAAAAAATCTGAATGTAGTCTTTAAACAGTGAACAAGACATGAATTCAGATCTGAAGGGAGTCAGTATCTTCAGTGTCGTCTGACTGCAAATGGATTTTATTTGCAGGTTGGCCCGCAGACGGATCTGTAGCGCCTTTGTTCCTCCCTCCTTTGCATTTTACATATGAAAGAACCGCATTCTGCTAAGTCATCACTCGACACTTACGGAAATCTCAAAAGCAGCGTTGTTGGGAATGGGTTCAGATATGGCTCGCTGAAAAATGGAAAAATCCTGTCATTTCCATCAGAAAACAAAAATGCAAACCCACTGCTGTTTTCCTCATTTTCACCCCCACCCCCCGATCCCATGAACCGCACATCTAATGGGTAGATGTGTACTTTCGTTGCAAGTAACTGTCATGTGATATCTTCCATTTTGTGTCTGCAGTTCTGGGAAGTGATCAGTGATGAGCATGGCATCGATCCCACGGGGACTTACCATGGAGACAGTGACCTGCAGCTGGACAGGATCAGTGTTTACTATAATGAGGCCACAGGTTAGCTGTCTTCCTAACTCATGTTAATAAGTGAGGGTATATTATATATGGATTCATTTTTAACTTGACAATTTAATTCCAAAGTATGACACTACATCTCTTCTTGCATTCTCATCTCTACTGTACTGTTACTACACCTTTTCACCTATATCCAAAGGTCCTTCCTGTATTATTGAGCTGGTGTTTTTTTGCCCCCTTTTCTTTCTACTTCTCTCTCTGTCTTGCTCTCCTCTTCTTCTCTTTCGTGTGGAGGAGGTAAATACGTGCCTCGGGCCATTCTGGTGGACTTGGAGCCTGGCACCATGGACTCTGTGAGGTCTGGACCCTTTGGTCAGATCTTCAGACCTGACAATTTCGTGTTCGGTGGGTGCCTTAAAGACATATCTCATGCTCCTTTTTGATTTAAGGAAAAATGTTACTCACTTGAATGCCACTCCTTTTCCTTCAGGTCAGAGTGGTGCTGGAAACAACTGGGCCAAGGGTCACTACACAGAGGGAGCCGAGCTGGTGGACTCAGTCCTGGATGTGGTCCGCAAAGAATCAGAGAGCTGTGACTGCCTGCAGGGTTTCCAGCTCACCCACTCACTTGGTGGAGGAACTGGATCTGGTATGGGAACCCTGCTCATCAGCAAGATCCGCGAAGAGTACCCAGACCGTATTATGAACACCTTCAGTGTGGTGCCTTCCCCCAAGGTAACATCTCCTTGTGATAGCACATGATAGATTTTTGGTTTTAATTATAGTTTCTTTGGCCTGAGGTTTCTCCTAAGATCTTGAAACTAAATAGAAGTTCTGTGTTCGCAGGTGTCAGACACTGTGGTCGAGCCTTACAACGCCACCCTGTCGGTCCACCAGCTTGTAGAGAACACAGATGAAACCTACTGCATCGATAACGAGGCTCTGTATGACATTTGCTTCCGCACCCTGAAACTAACCACACCCACCTACGGAGACCTTAACCATCTGGTGTCCGCCACTATGAGCGGGGTCACCACCTGCCTCCGCTTCCCTGGCCAGCTCAATGCAGATCTGCGCAAACTGGCCGTCAACATGGTGCCTTTCCCTCGTTTGCACTTCTTCATGCCTGGCTTCGCTCCTCTGACCAGCAGGGGCAGCCAGCAGTACCGCGCCCTCACAGTTCCCGAGCTCACCCAGCAGGTGTTTGATGCCAAGAATATGATGGCCGCGTGCGACCCACGCCACGGCCGCTACCTGACAGTTGCCGCCGTGTTCCGTGGCCGCATGTCCATGAAGGAGGTCGATGAGCAGATGCTCAATGTGCAGAACAAGAACAGCAGCTACTTCGTTGAATGGATCCCCAACAATGTCAAGACCGCAGTTTGCGATATTCCACCCCGTGGCCTCAAGATGGCCGTCACTTTCATCGGCAACAGCACTGCTATCCAGGAGCTGTTCAAGCGCATCTCCGAGCAGTTCACAGCCATGTTCCGCCGTAAGGCCTTCTTGCACTGGTACACAGGGGAAGGTATGGATGAGATGGAGTTCACTGAAGCGGAGAGCAACATGAATGACCTGGTGTCAGAGTACCAGCAGTACCAGGATGCCACTGCGGAGGAAGAGGGTGAATTTGAGGAGGAAGCTGAAGAGGATGCTTAAAGGTCAAGATGTGAAGGTCAAGAAATCATCGCCAAAACAGAAAATAATCAAAACGGAACAACCACAAGTAACCAAGAAACCAACATAGTGTCAAGATCACTGCTAGAATAAAATTTTAGTGTCTGTTAGTTTTACCTTGTCATTGAGTGCAAATAAAGTTGTCGACTGAGAACTCATTTGCCTCTCATTCCTCTTCGCACATACATGCTTTTCATCAGTTTAGCCAGTCAGAAAGTAAGATCCAGGCCCTCTCGGTGCAGTATACAGTAGGCTAGATAGAGCTGCGAGTTACTGGAAAATCTAATGTGATGTAATGAAAGGGTTTATTTCTGCTCCATAAGCATTATGATGGCTAAGGGCCCACATCCATTTGCAACATTCTGCACCAACCCACATTCCCACAACTATCTGGCGTTGAAGAAATTGCACCCTGCCAGTTTTTAGATGACAATAACATAACACCAGAGAAAGTAGGAGGGCATTTGCTGGTTGAGTAACCTACTAATTATATACATGTGTTATTTGAGATGTTTACATTTTGTAGGGAACTCATAAGAGCTATTTCATTTTGGGGATTTAAGATAAGATAACACTTTATTGATCCCACAACGGGGAAATTTTTGCGTCACCTCAGCTCAAGTACAGATATATGAAGGAAATACAAAAATACAATTAAGTACAATCAATGAAAAAAAGTAAGATAATACACTATATACAATGGTAGCATACACAGTATGTGATTATGGATATAGTTGGAAATATGGAAGACATAAACTATATAGCTTGGAAGGTCCATTATGCATGAAGTGGTGACCGTGGATGTTCACAGTGTCCAGTGACTTATGACATCGTGATTGAGGAGTTATAGAGTCTAACTGCTGTTGGGATGAATGATCTGCGAAAGCGCTCCTTCCTGCAGCGAGGGTGTTTCAGTCTCTGACTAAAGGAGCTGCTA
This sequence comes from Copadichromis virginalis, assembly GCF_057382275.1. Taxonomy (NCBI): domain Eukaryota; kingdom Metazoa; phylum Chordata; class Actinopteri; order Cichliformes; family Cichlidae; genus Copadichromis; species Copadichromis virginalis. The sequence continues at coordinate 26,473,837 of NC_140628.1, forward strand.
CAGTACAGTAAAGGTTTTGACAAGAGGACTTCTTTTTCCCTGGAAATACAATTAAAAACAGTTTGACAGGTAAACTCCACATCAGGGGTGGAAATTACAATATCTTACAATAGAGGACAGTTTGCTACAATACATCAAGATATTGATGTAACTGAAGGAAAAACATTTAAAACACAGAAAGCAGGAATTACAGATTTCTTCATTGCATTGAGGTGTACAATAATGTGTAAATTTCTTGAGCCACACCCATTTCTTTATATCATGCTAAGGAAATGTGAAATGGGTAGAGTGATTTATTGGAACATGACAACACAAAAGGAAATACAATAATTATGGAAAAAATGTTTTTACAGTTCTAACCTGAACTGTCTTAGGAAGGCTTTAAAAAATCTTCAGGAATATTTTTCAGGCTTCTCGAAGCACATTCAAAGCTTGCCTTTGGATGTTGGCTACCTTTTATTCTGCTCTCTGTGAAGATAATCCCACACCCACATTGTGTGTTTTTCTGTCCAGGTATGTTTTTACTGCATTGGCACCACTGGATAAAATGCAGCCTCAAACCAGGGCAGGGCCTCCAGTGTTTTAAAGATGCCTTTAGACACTCACTGTTGTACCTCTTGAACAGGGATGGGCAGTAACGTGTTACTTGTAACACGTTACTGTAATCTGATTACTTTTTTCGAGTAACGAGTAAAGTAAGGGATTACTATTGCCAAAACGGTAATTAGATTACCGTTACTTTCCCGTAGGAACGCTGCGTTACTGCGTTACTAAAACCATGATTTTTTGCGAGAATGTCTCACGACAGTGACGTAAGCGAGTGTTCCATTAGTGACAACAGCTGTGTGCAGATCAACAATGGATCACATATCGATTGTGGGAGAGAGTATGAGCGTGTAGCGTTTAAAGCGTGGAAGTACTGACCTTACTTTGAGTTTGATTCCATAAAAAGTGACAAAAACATTAGCGTCCATCGTGCGTGGGAAGAAAACTTCTTTTTACAGCGAAAAAACCCCTAAACTTCCGAGCAAGCACCAAGTGTGCTATGACGTAATGGGAAACTCACAGAGAAACTCGCGGATTCTTCAACTGACCACCAGGGTAAACCTCCGCCTACCCCAGTCCTGCTTTACAGGTAAAAATAGAGCAACAGGACCGCTGAGTCTTTGACTTTATTTATGTTCTGCTGTGTTTTACTTGCATCTATTTGAAAGAGTGAGTGTAAACACAAAAAATATTTTATTTTATGTGCTGGAATGTGTAGAAAATAGGTTTAAATGTTAAACTAATTTATTCAACTCAGAGAATGTTGCATATAATTAAATTTTTGCTTGATGCATAAAGTTAAAAGATTAAAACTGATAAAACAAGTTAAAAAAAGAGATTTTTCCATTTGATTACATTTTGTATGATGGATTATGCAGTAAAAGTAGAATTGGGCTGAAAGATCTATCGCTTTATCACCTCTTCAGGTTGTAAATCGTGTTTTTAAAAAGTAACTAAGTAACTAAGTAATTAATTACTTTTGAAAAATAAGTAATCAGTAAAGTAACGGGATTACTTTTTTGGGGAAGTAATCAGTAATTAGTTACTGATTACTTTTTTCCAAGTAACTTGACCAACACTGCTCTTGACTTCCTTCTTAAAAAAAATTCAAATTTGGATACACCACTCAGTAAGACTGGTCACTGATTACATCACCTTTTTCTCGCTGTTTCCCTTCCATAAGAATGCCACCAGCCATCCTTCTATTTATAATTTGTTTTTCTATAAGTAATATATAATAAATCTACAACACAGGAAGGAATGCAGTTTATTGCTATCAATATTATACCCCACCCCTACAGTGCACATCATCCAGCTCTGTGACTTAAGGTCACATAAGCACTTTAGTGGACTTTCGTGGCCAAGGCATGCAGCAAGAGTTGGATCCCAAAGCAAAACTGTGCTGCTGGGCCACTAATTCTCCTACTCATGCACCTGGGTTTTGATGCGATAATTTCTCTATGAATATAAAACATAAGCACAAAATTTATATAACTGAATTTAGTTAGACCCTACTTGGGACAAGGCCTCAATAAAGCAGCACCAAATGCTTATTTTAACTCTTGTATCATGCAAATTTTAACTTTTGCAAAACATTCAAAACTAGTGTCATGAAGAGGGAAAGATCTTACATTATTTATATAAGGATATGTGATTTCTATATCATTATATATCTTATGGAGACAGTTTAGCTCAGAGGTGTTAAACTTATTTTAGTAGAATAGAATAGAATTCAACTTTATTGTCACTGTACATGTCACAGGTGCAAGGCAACGAAATGCAGTTTGTATCCATCCAGAAGTGCTTTAGTCATGATATAGATGTATTACAAATATATATTAGCAATAATATAGATATGTAAGTATATTACAGAAATTGGTCTATTATGGTATGTTATAATGTACACGGTATGAAGGTATGTTATGATTAAGGTATGTTATGTTAGTACATGGGATACATGCACTTGACATTTTGACATCTCTCAAAATGTGTATAACTGGTAGAGATGCTGCCTCCATACACGCCCTTAGTTTTTTGCATTCAGTGGATCAGCTGTCATTACATGGACATATTCCAATTCATAAAGGCAGAAAACTTTTACCCGTGGAGTTTTGCTAAATAAACAATATTCATCACTCAGATTTTTAATGTAAAAACATTTACTTTTAAATACTAATACTGGCATTGCATCACTAACACGATCCTGATATTATTTTATTATAAACACTGAGTAATTAACGCGTTTACATCATTTTAAATGATATCCAGTAAAGAAAATTGGTCCCTGTGCGGCACCACGGCGGTATATTTGACACCCTTGGTTTAGCCCATATTGGTATGGACTAAACCCACATTAGCCCATAATGGTATCATCCAGTCTGCGTGGTTAAAATGGTGCAGGGCGCCAAAATTAATGTATGAACGCTGAAGTCCAGAGGACATGTGGGCCAATCACAGACATTGAGTGAGAAGTTAGTGTCCAATGGCAACATATTATAGCTTGAGTGATACTTATATTGGCCAATCGTTTTCATCGTTAAACGCCTATTGTGGGCGTGGTTAATCACTTCCAGGATGCTCATGACATTTTTTGTTTATCTACACGGGACAAGGCATGGCGTGCGAAGGTGGGTGTCCGAGTACGATCTTTTTCTTAGGTTTAAACTTAATGCACCTTCACTGCAGGCTAACACCGGACGTCAGTTAAAAAATTTTTAGTCAAGTCACCCGTACAAATCACTTTACTTCTTTCATAGATTTCAAAGTAATTAAATTCGAAAGTTGGGATTATAATTCTCCTGAAAGTAGGAGCAGAAAATGGTTTTCTTACATATGCCTCGTTGCTAGTAATAATCAATTTGACAGCTGGGTTGCAGACACATAAAATCTGTGATGTCGATGGTTGAATCACACAAACTAGCGGTTAGCAGATTTTGTCTTCATATTGACCGGAAGTGGTATTACAGGGATGCGATTTTAGAGGAGACTTGTCCATACACATTTGATAAAAGTTGCCTCCGCGTTGTTTAAAGCTGTTTAGATCACTACACATTGGGTGTTTGCAGGAATACAACGGCACAGGTACAGTTAGCGAGTCAATAAGTACCGATGAACTTTATCTTAACGCTATGGTGGGCGGGAGTCAATTAGCCATGCAGGCTAACGTTAGCTGCACAGGTTTCTATTTAGGCTATTCGATCTTTCTTTTAAAGCCTTGTTAAAACTAATGTTACCTTAATTATACGTTAACATTACAGTTTATGCATTATGTTACCCGTGTTTATGTGCAGCACTCTTCCTGTCTTGCGCTTTGCCAGGAATGGATGCTACTCAGATGATCAGTGACTCAATCTTGGAGTCAGATGAGGAAGATAATGAAGAGGAGATCGAAAATAAGAGGGGACGACCGTTGGCTAAACTGTGCATCTTGAAAAATAAACACATACCTGAGGCAGGTGAGTGGCTAACTGATGTTGTTTTTACACGTGATCTGCACAGTCTGGTACTACTTAAGATAGCCTTTATTAGTCCCACATGTGGGAAATGTGTAAATCTTGCATACAGAGGGGGAAACATTTGATCCTTTGGAGAATTTGCAACTTTGCTCAGTTACAATGAAATGAACAGTCTCTAATTAGTATGCTAGTTTTATTTTAATAAAGAGGGACAATATAAACATATTACATAATATTCGATCCCCCTTAATAGTTAGTGATGAAACTCTTGTTGGCAAAGGATCAATATGGTCCAGTGCATTGACCCATTAATTTGGTGAAGTTGTCCAGTACCTTCGCATTAAGACAGCCCCAAAGCATAATTTTTCCGCCTCCATGCTTGACTGTGGAGATGGTGTTCTTTGGGTCGTACTCTGCATTTCACTTCCGAACTTCACTGCCAAAGAGCTGAATTTTGGTTTTATCTGACCACACCACTTTGTCCCACACCTTCTCTGAATCATTTAGCTGTTCACGGGCAAACTTAAGACAAGCCTGTACATGTGCCTTCTTGAACAGGGAAGGCAAGATTTCAATCCATTACAGTGTAGTATGTTATCAGTGGTGTTCTTGGCTGCTTTCAGATCATTAACAACCTCCTCCCATGTAGTTTTGGCCCAGCAGTTGTCACTTTCTCATCAAGCTTTTTGCTAAAATCTTGTCCAGGACATTCTTTGACAGCTCTTTGGTCCTGCCCATGTTGGTGGAGCGGTTGGAATGTAAAAAATGCATTCTTCTGATTTATTGTAATGTTGTACACAGCCAATCTGCAGGTGCAAGAATTCTGGTTGGATTCAAGAGGATCAAATACTTACTTCACTCAATGACATCCAAATCAAAACTTGTAATGTTTTTTTTCCTAGATTTTGGTTAATGTTCTGTCTCTCTCAATTAAATTGATGTTTTATAAACAAATAAAGTAAATTAAACTACACAAATAGGCAACAAATAGGGAAGCCAGTTTGGGAGTATGCGGTTTCAATAGTATTTGCTAGTAAAAAGCTGAGCTGCAGCATTTTAAACAAGCTGCAGTGACACACTGACACTCGAATAAAGACACTAAAATGGAATGAAGGAATAAATAAATAGATCTGAACCAGAGAAATGACTTCACCTTTCTGACTATATATCTAAGTATATTGTTAATGATGATGCTCTCTTTCACACAGAGTTTCCCCTCTTTTTGGGTGATAATGTGCTTGGCCGTGACCCCAACTCCTGCACTGTGCCCTTGCCGGCATCCTCAGTGTCCAAACAGCATGCTACTATCTGCCTTTGTGTGTACCGGAGACGTGCCTGTCGCAGTGAAGTGGACATGGAAGCTTTGGTTTGGGACTTAGGGAGCATGAATGGGACCCGCAAGGGCCGCTTCAAGCTGACTCCTAATGTACGCTATGCCCTCAGTGAAGGTGACAGTTTGGTGGTGGCGGACATCCCGTGTCAGTTTGTCATTTGTGGCGTAGACTCTTCTCAGGGGGACGCAAGCTCTCCTCTGAGACAAAATTCAGGGGTAAAGACCAAGTTGCCAGATGCCTCGGGAGAAAAGGGAGATGACACAAGCACAGACAGCAAGAAATGTGTCAATGGAGGGACAGAGACTCCTGTCAGAGCCAGCTGCCTGACCTTTGAGCAAACTCCCCATCAGCCACAGGGGACCTTGGTCCCAGAATCTGACTCAGACTCAGACAGCGAAACAGGAGTAAGAGGAGAAAGAAGACGAAGGACTCTAGGTTTGTACATTATGTAAATATTTATAACTATTGAAGCTATGCTTTTTGGACCTGGTGTTTACAAGTTCACTTTTATTCTCTTTGTAGTGTCTGATTCTGACTCCCATAAATCCAGCCCCATCAGCTCGTCATTCTTGAGTCCCCCAAACAAAGTTGTCCCTGAAAGGTATACCCATAAAAATAAGCTATTTATTGGTATTCTTTTTGTAACTGTGATTATACTACTGGCTTAGCCATACCCCATTAATACATATGTTTGACTTGTTCATTGTAAGACCTGTTAATTTGTTTTTCCCTGTTCTACAGTGACAATGAAAGCCCCATGACAGTCTCGTCTTCCTCTAAAAATAAACCAAACAGACATGACAGCTTCACCACACAGGAGACAGATGTAGATGCGGCGCGACAGCAGTTGGAGGAAAAAAAAGTGGTTGCACTTGTGGAGGACAGTGAAGAGGAGGAAGAAAGAGCAGTGCAAGCGGGGACAAAGTCTCTGAAAGGGGGTTGGCATATGCCAGTGGAAAAGGAAAGCAATGCCAGTTTTACAGGAGACGGTGAATTGTCAACACCAGCAGTCTCTACAGACGCAATCCCTGCATTTAACATGGACAGTGACACTGATGTGGAGGGAGAGGACGAAGAAGTGGCATCAGCGGGGCCTGTGACCTTGAATACAAACCAACAAGTTGATCAACCTCCAAAGACGGCCCAGTTTCACATGGACAGTGACACAGATATCGATGAGGATGATGATGCTTCAGGTAAAGCTCCCAAAGCTCTGCCTTCTTCTGATGAGAACGCCAAAACTCCTCATGCTGTTTCAGTTATTCCACCTGAAGGCGTCACCATGGACAGTGACACTGATGTGGACGATGATGGGGTCGTGTCAGACGCTGCCACAAAAGCAGGACCGACAGTATGTCAGAGTGCGCACACAGCAGACTCTGCTTTTTCAGTGCAGGCAGAAGATTTTCACCTCCACAGTGACACTGATGTAGATGAGGACGAAGCAAAAAATACAACAGATGAAACACCTAATAAATCAGATATAAAGCTTACAGCTCTTAAATCTGCTCCTGTGGCTCCTGACAACCTGCAGGTAGAGAGTGACACGGATGACGAGGCTCTCCCTGTCCCTGCCACCAGTAAACCCTCAGTGGTCGCTGCTGTTGCAGATTCACGCCCCACTGCAGTTGCAGATGCTGATTTGGAGATTCTCTCTGACAGCGACACAGATGTGGAAGATGCATCTCTTCTGGCTATACCTGTTGGTGTCACAACCTTGTCAGCTTCTCCTGGCCCAACTTTAAAGGCTTCTCTGGCAGATTCTGATGCAGATACAGATGTGGATGAATCTAGCGTGCCCCCTGTTGGGGATGAGGCTAAACCAGCTGATGTCAGAGTCGACGGCGATACAGAAGATAAGAAGTCAGATATTGGAGAAGAAGGTGAGGACCAGGTGCCCAGGCTGCACAGGGAAACTACACCTGGGTTGCTGGCTCCCCTTCTGCAGAACTGCTCCACTCCTGTGCAGATGTCAGGTAATCGATCAATCTTCAGAATTCATTTAGACTGCAAATATCTACTCGTTTGTTTTATTGCATTACCTTTCTAAATACTTTCTAAAATTCAGTAATTGATTATATATGACATACATCAGTGGCACAGATTTAGGTGAGGCGCAATCTGAGGATAGAACTAGCCTGTGATGTTACAGTGGTCTCTTTACAGGATATCACAATGACTTGTAATGCAGTAATTGCAAAAAATACAATCTAAAAGAAATATAATCAAAGAAAATAATACAAAATATGTGAAGTGTATTGTTGGTGCTCAAAATAAAGACGGCGCCTGCAGGAGAGAGAGGTTTGAAATGAAGAAATCGATCTGTTTTTAAGTGAGTGGACTTGAGATTCTGTGTTAACTTCTTCGATCCAATCGTGTAAAGTGTTTGTTGCGTTGCGATGAGAAAGCATCAAGTTTAAATTGACTTTTACTTTGGATTTCAGATGAAGAAGTGGAAGACATGGCAACTCAAGCCTTCGTCAGTCCCTCTTCAGGTTCATTAAGGCGTGAGTAAATGACTTTTAATAATGTCAAACGAGTCTGTTTCAAAAACATTAGTTCATTTTTTTTCTTTTGGCCAACAGGAGCGGCAGTGCCTGCAGTAAGACCTGTAGTATTGTCGTCCTGCTCAGACATCCAGGAGGAGGAGGATTTTGCTGTGGCTGAGACGCAGTCCTTTACATTTCAGAGCCGTGACCGTGTGAGCAGTGAGGAACCAACCCAAGCTTTTGTACTTGAGTCTTCTTGTGACAATAAAAATGACCAATCTACCAAAGAAGAGTCTTTCCAACTGGGACTGTCTGACAGCAGCCACCTGCAGTGTCCAGACCAAGCTTTAGCTATGGAGAACACCCAAGCTTTTGTTTCTGTGGAGAGGGGTGTGAACCTGGAAGATACCCAAGCATATGCAGCCATGTCAGCTGCAGACAGATCCTCTGCAGAAAATGACGCGAACCTGGAGGCCACACAGGACTATGTAGAAGATAAAGAGACTGAGCGATATCAAGTAGATGTGGCCTTAGAAGCAACACAGGTATATGTGGCAGAGCCGTACAGTCACGCTGAGGATGATGCAGATGATGATGCTTGTGAGACACAGCCTTCAGACTTTACTGCCTCTTCTACTCTTGCCATAGCAGAAACCCAACCAATGTTGCCTATTGCAGGAGAGGAGGATCTGGCAGCTGAAAATCCAGTTTGCTCTGTTCAACAAATTCAGCCGAGATCCCTCAAGGAGGATGGTCCAAAGGCAGCTCAGCCTCAGGAGAAGGGCCTCAGCGACGCTCAGTCTGTAACTGAAACTCAGCCCGTGTGTACAAGTGACAGTGAAGCAAGTGATGATGAAGGCTCATTTCCAGCTCAGCGAAACAGAACAGCAAAGCCACTGCCACTTGAAGAAGCGCAGACACAAGATCTCACTTGTTCAGAGTTGTCGGTTTCTGAAACCCAGCCAATGCACGGTGGAATTGCTGAAACCCAGCCCATGGCTACATGTGACGATGATGATGAAGACTCAATGCCAGGCCCGAGAAAAAGGAAAGCAAAGCAGCTTCATCTTGAAGAAGAGGAGACGCAACCTGTCGCAGACTCTGAGCTCTCCACTGCTGAAACCCAGCCCGTGGCTACATGTGATGATGATGATGAAGACTCAATGCCAGGCCCACGAAAAAGGAAAGCAAAGCAGCTGCAGCCTGAAGAAGAGATGCAAACCCTTGCTAGTTCTGAAGTCTCTGCTCTGGAAACTCAGCCCTTGAGTACAAATGAAGGCCAGCAAAGTGATGAAGAGGATGTGATTGCATGCACTCGGAAAAGAAAAGCCAAGCCACTTCAGCTTGAAGAGGAGCAGACGCAGCCCCTCACTAGTGCTGATGTTGAAACCCCGGCAGTAGTGACAGGTAAATGTGATGATAAGGACTCAATTCCAGGTCCACGGAAAAGAAAGGCAAAGCAGATGAAGCTTGAAGAAAAGACACAGCCAGTCGATAATTCTAAAATGACCCATGTTGAAACTCGACCCTTGACAACAAAAACCGGATTATCGCCTTCAGAAGAATCTGAAGCGGGAACCAGTGGAGCTTGTGTTCCAAATTTAAGAGTGACAAGAGCAAAACCGAGAGAAGAGGAAGATCAGGTGGCGTGTCCTGGACCATCCAAGAGGCAGACTAGAGGAAGGAGTGGAAAACCTTTGTCTGATGGTGACAACAATAAGGAGATGGTAAAACGGGCTAGAGGGAGAAAGATAACGAAGCAGCAGAAACATGATGGTGAGGAAGAGGATGAAACACCGGTAAGAGAAAGAAACAAGCAGGCTGTGAATAAGAGCCTGATAAAGCAACAAGATGGGAAAGATAGAGAGGAGGAAGATGGTGCCGATCTCAGACAAGAAAGAGAAGAAAATGATAACGAAAGGAGGACGACTGATGAAAGAAAGAAGCATCAGGATGAGATAGAAATGCAACTCATGGAAGAGAAGTTAGAAACAGAAAGAAGAGTAAATAAAGAACAAGAAAGATTGCAGGCTGAAGATGCAGCGAGAGCAGAGAGAGAAATCAAGGAGAAGGAAGAACAACAGAAAATAGAGTCTGAAAGGATTGAAAGAGAAGAGCGGGAGAGGTTAGAAAGAGAAGAAAAAGAGAGATTAGAAAGGGAACGAAAGGAACAAGAAAAAGAAACTGCAAAGAGAGAACAAGAAGAGAGGCTTGAGCGGGAGCAACAACTGCAAGCAAGACTCGAGAGAGAAGAAAGGGAAATGGAGGAGAGAGAGAGAGTGGAGAAAGAAAAAGAAGCCCAAGAAAAACAGTTGAAAGAACTGGAAGAAAAGAAAGAGGAACAAGACAAATCCAAAACGCCTTCAAGAGGCCGAAGAACAACCAGAAGAACTATTGCTTCACAGAGCACAGCAGAGCCAGACCAAGACTCAACTGTATCAACCAATGACGATTTCCCAGCAAGGAGAACCAGATCACGCTCAAACTCCTCCAACTCGGTCAGCTCGGAGAGGTCTGCTTCAAGTGTCCACGCCCAGGAAAGCAAGGGCAGAGGGCGAGGGAGAGGGCGAGGGACGAGGGAGACCAGTGAGACACCCCAGAAACCCGTCGCCAGAAGCAGCAATCGAAGGACCACTGTGGCTGCAGGGGCCGTAGAGCACGAGCCTGACTCGTCCAACTCACTAGCCCCTGAGGTTCCAAGCTGCAGCGTGAGCTCTCATAACAGAGGAAGAGGAGGCAGGCAGCGAGGAAGAGCGAGGAAAACAGAACATGACCCAGACTCTATCCCTTCTGTTAGTCAGAGTCAAAGTGATCAGAATTTAAGCCCTGCCAGGGGAAGAAAGGGCAAGAAAGCTGAGGAGTCCTCCAATGAGGCTCTCCATAAAAATGGTAAAGAGGACTCTCAGCCGGCTACAACCACTAGAGGGCGACAACAACACAGTGCAGCTACAGATGAGGAAGACCAGTCGAAGCAAGAGGAAGCATGCACCAGCGAGGAATCGCTACCTAAAAGAAATGTCAGGGGCAGAGGTCAGAGAGCAGTGAAGAGTGAAACTGTGGAGAAACCAGTTGCTCCTGCGGTCAGTGATGATGATGAGGCTAAAGATAAAAGAAAAGCAACGAGAGACTTGGAGGCAAATACTGGAGCAGATCTCAGCTGCAGCAAAAGGAAAGAAAGATCTTCAAAAACGGCAGAAACAGACGAGGAAGAAGGAAAAGGCAAAACAAATGATGAGATTCCTGTTAGTTTACAAGGGAAGAAAAGAGGTAGAGCATCCACCGCTCAGGCAAAGAAGAGCGCAAAAGAGTGTCTCTCAGAGGTGAAGGAGGAGGAGAGAGAAAAGATGGAGGGTGAGACTGTGGAGAAAAAAGTCAGAGGTCGACAATCAGCGGTCTCGAGAAAGAAGAAAGAGGAGCTGGAAGAAAGTGGAACATCTTTAACTGCCACAAATCAAGATGCAAATTTGGAGGCATCAGAGGTGACTATTGCTTCACTTTTAAACATATGCAGCCAAATGGAAACCATAAAGATGCGGTTTTGATTGAAACAAAAATGCATTAACATTGAAGGGTAAATCAGATGAAATGGAAAGCTGAGTAGTAAATAATTAGTGTCGAGAAGTTCTTGTTGTGAAAGAAGGCTTTTACCTTGGCTCAAGGCCATGGTGCATTTTCCTCTCTGAGTCAGCCTTTTCAATATTGATGAACTACCATCAACATGAGTTACTCTCTCTGTTTCCTCCACTTTCTCTAGAGCAGTCTAACCTGCTCCGCATCACTGCTAATGAATTAAGTGGTTTAGTGGTCATCCAGTCACTTCCTCCACTTACATTTTATGGTGTTTGCTTTCTGGTGCAAGATGTTGTACCATCTTCTTTGCATGTTCCATACTTTGCCCTTCGCTGTCTTCAACCTGTTTTGTTTTCCCTGTCTTTACCTACCCTCTCCCCTATAACAGCCCCAGACTCCAACCAGCAACGCATCCCGGAAGCGGCAAGCTCCTGCAAATTTCTCTCCCGTGGCAAAGAGTCCTCGCTCCTCCTCTGCATCCCCAGCAGCAAGTGGTCGACTACAAACTGAAGGCCAGGCATACAAGGTCTCTGTGGTTGTGTTAGCAAAACACGCATTTTGTGTTTAGGAAAGAGACGCTCATACGGTGGTAGCTAGGCTGATCAAACCTAGCCTAAGACATCGGAATCATAGTGGCAAATCCTATACTTGTATTCTTATATACTAAACATCATATTAAGAAACACTATTCTAAACTATCTTAGCATCTCGACAATGCTCTCAGTCATATTACTGAGCTGTAGCCAGTGAAACGTATTATTTATGGAAAGTCCACCACGTGGTGCTAGCATCACATGCTCTTCCAGTTTTTTCCCAGTTTTTCCTGAAACATGCTGCTGGCACTACATTTAAAATGAGTGCACATGTATGTTTACAATTACAGTTTAATATTGTGTTTTAATCTTTTGGCAATTCATCAGGCTTTAGCCTTATAAACATTTTACTCAGTGTCCTAATAGAATTGTAAAATTCATGTTGTGGTTTTGTTAGCATCATATTATCGATGAAGCTTTCAGAAGTCACCGCTCCTGCTCGAAACTTTTGGATATTTGGACCCATTATAATAAACTAAACACAAAGCCTCCTCCATCTAACCTCTGTGCACAGTGGTCTATTATAACAGCAGTATCTACTCATCCAAATCATTGAAAGTAAAAGGATTTCACTAAGCGTTGCATTCACACTTAGAGCTGCGTAATCAATTTGTGCAGGGTTAAAGTTATTTTTGGTTTGTTCGTGCAGATGAGAGCAGGTGTTTTGAGCTCACGAAATCATTGTTCCACTAACCTCCTGCAGCTTGTTCTGAAATTTCAATCGACTCTCGGGCATGACTGTAAAATGCATGACAGTGCTTTTCTTTGAGAGAAATGCCTAATTTCACACCTCTATTTTGCCTGCATGGCAGATTAAGTTGACTTGAGGCTTTTGCTTTCACAGGTTCTGTTTACGGGGGTGATGGATGAAGCAGGGGAGAAAGTATTGGCGCGCTTAGGCGGCAGCTTGGCTAAAGGTGTGGGAGACATGAACTGCCTTGTGACTGACAAAGTGCGCAGGACTGTCAAATTCCTTTGTGCACTGGCCAAAGGCATTCCAATCGTCACTACAGACTGGCTGGAAAAGGTATGTTTGAAAAACTGCAGTCAGAAAGTTCTCTCTTAATTTATTGCAGATGTATATTATGATAATAGTCACCCTTCTTGTCTGTTTTAGAGTGGCAAAGCTGGGAGCTTCCTGTCTCCCTCCTCCTTTATTGTTAAGGATCCTGAGCAGGAGAAGAAGTTTAATTTCTCCTTGCACGAGTCTCTAAGGATTGCCAGCAGCCAGCCTCTCTTAAAGGTACTCACTCATTTTTCCTTAGAGTGAGAGGTTGACAGTGTGCCATTAACAGTATTTCCACTAGCAGACGGCACGGGGGTGGTGCATGATGTTTTCGTGATGGGAGCCCATAAACGTTTGAGTCATCCTCAGTCTAAATCTGGTTTAATATTTCCCTTCGAGCATTGTTTGAGCCTCTTTATTGTTAGCAATGTTCAAATCTTCAAAACAGCAGCCTGTGGATTGTTTATCATCATTCTGTGGCTTAGGGGAAAGTAATTTGATATTTGCTGTAAATATACTGATTATATTGCATGTATTATGTTTCTCAGCTTGCGCTATTTCATAGAAGCTTGTAAAGGCATACCTTGTTACAACATAATACCAGCTAAAATTAGACATATAATATCAAATTTCAACCCCAGGAGGCTTTTACTAAATTTCTTGAAGAGATTAAATAAAAATAGATTCACTCATCCATCTCTTTTCTTCCGCTTATCGGATTCAGGGTTGCGGTGGAGCCTATCCCAGCTGTCCTAGGACAAAAAGCAAATAGACCATTGGATGTATTCCAAATAAAAGTAGAGTAAAATGCTTTGCCTTATTTCTGTCTCTCAGGGATACGAGGTCCATGTTACTAGATCGGTTAAGCCAGAGCCAGTTCACATGAAGGACATCATTTCCTCCAGTGGAGCTACCTTTCTACCAAAGATGCCCTCTTCTAATAAGGTGCCAGTTAAGCTGAGAGCCCTTCTCCGGCCAAAACGTTACATGAAATAAGTCTTTGCTTATGATGTTTATTACCTACATTTTAATTCCTCTTCTATTTTCTGTCACCCCCGCCTCCCTCTCTGGCTCTTAGCCTCACACTGTCGTGGTTTCCTGCGAGGAGGACTGGTCGCTGTGTCGCCCGGCTCTGTCTGCATCTCTCCCTGTCGTCACCGCTGAGTTCATCCTCACAGGGATCCTACAGCAGAAACTCGATTTTCAGTCCCACACACTCTCGCCTTCCACAGCAAATGTACAACCTGCAGGTGGCAGAGGAAGGGGCAGGAGGAAGACTTAGTACTCCCGGAGCAAAAATACAGTGACTGTCTGTGTATGAAATCTTTAGCTGTGAGGTTTTTCCGTCATTTCTGGATACACTTTAAAACTGTAGACCGGTAAAACACCTGTTTAGCTATTGGACTGTGAAAGACTGTATTGAATGTATTGTCGATTGTCCACTGATGTAAATGCGTAATTTACAGACGTCAGTGCTGGAAGAATGTGAATTATTTGACTGTCCATCATCAAATATTTAAAACTAATTTTTAACTTTCCAAGAGAATGAACTGAGAAACAAACAGAAAAGTAGTTAACTTAAGACATTTTGGAAGAATGGTGAAAACTTTCTTTCTAAGCTTGTTTGTGCAGTCTTTTTCTTTTGCCTTATACACACAAACACATTGAAACTGTTAAAGCTACCTCCCCTCTACTTCAAACCCTTCTTTTTTTATGTAGAAACAAGCAGAGCAGGAAATTAACACTGCTAAACTGCTGGTACCCTCCATGTGTGCTAACTGCTTCAGCTCAATCAGCCTGTTTGGCAGGTAACCAACCTTGAAGAGGGAGTTTGTGTAAATCATGGTGGATGGGAGAATAGATGTGGAGATGGTGTCTGTTATGGTATCCAACAGCCTTGTAGTCAGAGGAAAAAAGCTCGTTTCCAGCCTACATAAGAAGTTCATAGTGCCTTTTTAAATGGAGATAATGACGAAGCTACCCACGTGTCTTTCTGGGGGTTTTTTCTGTCTCCATTAACCACCACCATCTACTCCATTAAGGCCTTATCCCATCCTGTTCCTCCAGAGAGAACAAGACAGACTGCGGATGTACCTTCTGCATCAACGCCTTTGTGGTGTTTGTTCTCGCCATCGATGTCTGTTTGCTTTATATGTGGATGTGTATTTTTTGTGTAATGCACAAAGCTTGATTACTGACCCACTGTCACTGCTGTGTCACTGGTGTTTTAAAGATGGTAGCTTGTCATTTTTAGAACTGTTAGCATGCTAATGCCTTAACTTGAAGTCTGTCTTCGTATCAAATAATGAAATGTCTCCATTATAAATGAAAAACATTAAATATTTTCCAGCTGCAACCACACTGTGCCGAGTTTAAAATTTCACAGACTGAAGCTTCTAAATCCAAAAATTGACTTTCAAGTTAAACCTTTTTGTTTTTCAGTAGATTTGATTGTAATTTTAGACTACTGAGGACGTCATAAATGAAGAAGGGGGTAGATAAATTGGGACGAGCAGAGGATTAGTGAGGAAGACGTAAGGGCAGCTATGCAATGAAGAGTGGAAAGGTGGTTGGTCCACCTGTGGAGGTGTGGAGATGTTCAGGAGAGAGGGCAGTCAACTTTTTGACCATATTTTTGACACGCCCTTGGAGAGTGAGAGGATGTCTGAGGAATGGAGATGTGTACTGATACTGATTTTAAAGAACAAGGGTGATGAGTGGAAGGGTTTTAACTACAGAGAGATGATGTGGAGGAAAGCCTGGCGAAGTGGAGGTATGCTGCAGAAAGAAGAGGTACAGAAATCAGTAGAAGCAAAACATGACCATGAAACGGAGAGGTGGAAAGGTGAAGTGGATAAAGGATTTTAAAGACGGAGCTGCCAACAGGCAGGAATATAAGAGGAAGACCACCAAGAAGATGAGTGGATGTAAGGTTTGGTGGGGAAGAAGAGGATACCTGGAATAGGGTGAGATAGCGATGGATGATCTACTGTGGTGACCCCAAATGGCATAAGTGGCTCTCCCTTTTCTGGCATCTTCTTGGCAAAAAAGCAAACAAAGCAATAGCTTGAGGAAATGATGGACAATTTTTTGTGTTTATATAAAAAATATGTGGTAAAAATAGGTAGATAAAGGAGGTAAACAACAAATACTTTAATAAGGTAAAAGCATGTCTCAAATTAAAGATAATATAGCCTATTAAAAAATTAAGTACATATAAACATATCAACGATTTATACCCTACAGACGGACAGCATTTGGGCAGAACGTCCTTCTGTCCAGGGTGGCCATCTGTGGAACAGTCTTCCTCAACCCATTAGAGAATGCTCGACATTCAATTTGTTTAAGGCAAAGGTTAAAAACTGGTTATGGACAAATCAAGTGTGTGATCATGTATGCGTTGTATAGTTTTAATGTTTTATTTGGGAACAGAATGGTGTGTATGTGTAAGTTTGGTGATGGAGTTTTTATTATGAATGAATGATGAATTTTTATGAATTATTATGTCTATTTTTTTATGTTTAAGGACAACAGATGGAAATGAGCCCTTGGCTATAATCTGGCATGTTTACATTCATGTAATTTTTTTTTTTTTTTTTACATTTATGTTCATTAACATGCACTGTCCTAAATAAATAAATAAAGTATAACGAAGTAAAACCATAATTGTTTTTTGTTTTAAAAAAAGCTTACTAAATGCAGTAAAAACATTAATGACATTAAAGTGGATCAGTATATGTACAGGAATGTGTAGTGGACAATGCTGTGCAATAAACAGCTTTGTGCTCTATCGGTATCCTCGTGTATCACCTGGCTGGTACCTCGTTAAATACCCCCCCCTAGCTGTCAGATGACCATAGGTATCTCGCGGATGAAGGGTGTCCGGTGTTTCCCGACACGAGTCGAGTGGCTCCGAGAGGGAGCAGAGCCCGACATATTCTGAACATCTTCCAAATGTTGAGCCCGAGTCGTGAAGTGCTGCTCTTGAGGGGGGCGAGGTTGCAAGGGAGGGAGACGACGAGGGAGAAATCAGGCGACGTCCGCACAGATTTTCACCTCTGAAAGCATCCCGGCAGTCTGCTCCGTGAATGCACCGCAGCTCCAGCCGGCCACTCAAAGGTAAGTGCGCTGCAGAGCGCCGTTTTTCTTCACATACATGTACGGATGTGTGCCTTAAACGTGGCCGGTACGTGACGGGTTAAATTCTGCAGTTTTTTGCCTGATGCGCTGTCCCGGCTCTGAGGTGGCTGATAAGACTCCGAGCTGCGGGGTTTATCACCAACTGCACGCTTTACTGGGAACGAGGAGAGGTGTGAAAATATGTTACCTGTTAAACGGTCCCGGCGTGGAGCTCGGGCTTTGTGGATATTTATTGTTTTCAATATATATATATTTTACTCATCTTGTTTAAATTAAAATTCAAAAAAATTTCAGAAATGTAAATTGTGGATGGGGAAATGTTCATTTTTAACAACATGCAGGCTCATCTAAGCAGGTTTAATACAAAGACATACTTGATTGATTTCATTATTGCTGGCAATATAATCATTATATGGAAATTATATAGATATATTTATTTTAGTGTCTCATGGTACTAGTTGTGTGGTCTATTGGGTAAATGTTCTGTTAAGACTTAAAAGCTTGGTTTATAGCTTCATTTCTCAGAGGAAGCCTTGGCCTACAGGCTGTCTCTGCCTTGCTCTGCCTGCAGTCCTGCTCATAAACTGTGGCCATTGCTGCACAGCATCAACACCCAACAAATCCAACCAGTCATTGTTTTCTATCACTGCACAATTATTTCATCTTAAGCATGAATATATCTCACATCTTTTCTTTCATCACCTCTCCTACCATGTTTGTCAATGCTGCACATAGCTCCACCAGCTCCCTCCTCCTCCACCTCCCCGCTCCTCCCTCATGTCCATTGATTTTAATGAATCTGACAGGTGCAAGCAATATGGTGGAAACCTGTCTCATCCTTTAGTTCACTGCAGCAGGCTTTGTAAGAAAATTGGTTGTCAGCTGCTACAGGCTTCCTCTACTAAATGGTACAAAAATGATACTCTCTGATTTCACTTGGATGAGATCTTTGAATTTGTTTTGTTTTCTTTTTCAACAAGAGGAGATCTGCAGTGATGTTTCACCATTCTTTGTTTTGGTGAAGGGGAAACCTCCAAGCTCGTTTTTGACGTATGATGCAATCAAATGCACCATTTTCATTCACTCCCACACGTGTCTCTTGATGCAACAATACTTCTTTCTTTCTTTCTTTCTTTCTTTCTTTCTTTCTTTCTTTCTTTCTTTCTTTCTTTCTTTCTTTCTTTCTTTCTTTGATGCCTCATGATTTATAAATGCCAAGCTCTGTGAAGGCATGGTGCAGTACGTACTTCTGTGTAAACCTGCTTGAGCTCACTTGAGCTTAAGCTAGCTTGCCTACTCAGCACGAGGGGGACGTGACCCCGTGTTCCCCGTGCAACGAAAACGAGTTAAGTGAAAATGAAGGAGAAATGATGGAGGTTAAAGACAGAGTTTGCTTTGTAGTTGCCCCACATTTGCAGTCACTGAAGGCATTTCCGCCTCTTTAAAGGCCATGGACAAAGATCTGACTGTGTCTCCGTAAGCGGGGAGTTTGGCGTTTGAAGGAACAGGCACGGGCTTTGATTTCAGAGTGGGATGCATTGGCTTGGATTATATAAGATAAGGAGGAGGAGAGGATAAAAGAGACACGATAAGAGAGAGAGTGAGAGAGAGCCAGAGAAAATTCAGAGAAAGTGGCAAATTAAACAGCTGCCCTGAGACAGGAGGCATGGGATTCGGGTTGAGAAAAGTCATAGTGAGAACACAAAATGTAACGGAGAGACACTGAGAAATGACACCAAGCTGTCAAACAGAAGCACAGAAAGTTAAAGAAGGCAGCTGAAGAGGACAGGGTGAGTTGAACAAGGTCATGGTGGTAGAAGGTAATATCTGTAGATGCGAAAATTATGACAGAAGTGAGAAAACAGAAGAAAAAACAGAAGGAGGCTGAGCGGAGAGGCCAGTGAGGTGGAACGAAGACTGAATGAAGCTTGGGGAAAGGAGAGAGAAAGTCAGGCAAGGGTGGCAGATGGCATGCTAGTCTGTGCCTATGTTGGCATCCCACAGGGCAGTGTATAAATAAGATTATATTATAGCTTAATGCCCGTGTTGTCATGTGCATGCATGTTCATGCTCAGTGAAGCAGGCCTCGTCTTCTCATGTTTCGCATCAAACGCTAAAAAAAAACAACAAGATTTTTTATTTTTTTGGTTCACATATCCTGATTGTCCGTTGCGACTCCCTGAGACTAACTGCTGAGGCAAACAGATGGACAAACGGTTCCCCTTTCGTTCTCTTCACAGCCAACCAATCCTACGTCTCGGATTGCTGGATTAATTAAATACTGACTTCTTCAAGGGTCAGTCTGGTTTCTTTTAGTTAGATGTCACAGTCAGTGCATGATGCAGCAGCTTCAAACAAAGGGTTCAAGCAGAAGAAAAACAAAGATGGGGACTGTTGTTATACAATTACAGTGTAATTTGAGTTTTAGTGATGAATGGACACCACTTATTCATTTGCCATGAGACAGTGTTCTGTGTGACGCAGCTCTGTTCCATATTTTATTTCAGATACAATAAAATCAGTGGGCTTTTAGGCTTTCTGCCCAGAGTGCTGTGTGAGAATGTGGCAGACACACTGCAGAGGGTTGCATGAGGCCTTCTGGGTAACAGCAGTTCTGGTTGTCAGATTAATACACTGTGAAATGCTAATTACTGTAATTAAATAATAAGGAACAACAAGAGCCTTTTTAGTATTTGGCTTTGAAGAAATATATTCTCCAAAGCCAGTTAGATGGCCGGCATACCGGAAATACACGATCAGCCTAATAGACTGTGAAGATGGCTGCGTGCTTCATCACTTCCAGCAGGAACGGGATGTCTTGTGATGTCTGCAGTGTTACAAAGCGACACTTTAATCCTTACTGCATGTTTATTATCTGCTGCTAAGTGTGACTGTGAGCACTGCAGGTGTTCCCTCCCAGGCCCCTCCTGGGCTTTGTAAATGAAACTGCAGCAAAAATCTCTTTTGCACAAACTGTCTTGATGTGCTGCCTCTGTGTAGCAGAAGGCACTTCACATCACAATAATCCCTTCAGTGTTTCAGCTGAATTCTTCCACAACAGAGACCTTTTTTTTTTAAAATTCCTATGGGAAAACCAGTCGAACTGTTACCCAGATCACCTTTATACTGTGGTCACATTCAGACATTCGGGCATGTTATTAATGAGCAGCTCTTGAAACTGACCCAAAGACATCTGGGCCTCATAAATATTTACATATTCCTAACAAGAAAGAGCCTCTCTTCAGGTTAGACCTTTAAGAAAAGCTTTAAAACATAAACCTAAAACCCCGATTTAAAGCTTATGTACAGTACTGAGCAGAAATCTCGAACAACCCCTCAGTGCTCTATGGTTTGCTTCAAAAATACAAAAAAGGGCAATAATTTATTGAAACATAAATTGTAATTTAGTACTTCAGTAGAATTGTAAAAGGCTTGAAAGTGAAATTCAGTGTATAATACAGCCTGAACTCTCTTAGACAAGCTTTCTTATAATTTCTTTAAGTAGTCTTGTGGAAGGGTTCTCCAGATTATTGAAGGACATTAAAAGCTTTTCTTTGGATGTTGGCTGCCTTCTGTGCTGTTTTCTGTCACAGCGACCTCACATTGCTTCAGTGAGATTGAGATCCAGGCTCTGGGGAGGCCAATCAATGACTGATATCTACCCAGGTATACTTTTAGTGCATTGGCAGTGAGTTAGGGATCATTGTCATGCTGCAATAAGCTGTTTTATGGATTAAAATTAAAGAAATGGGAACAAATTATTTATTATAGCTATCATTTATTATTATCTTTATTACATTGTAATGTTGAGACACAACACTGGCTAATCCCTTGAGTTGGGCCTTTTTTATCCTTGGGTTGAGTCATAGGATACGTGTTAAGTAGCCTAACTAAAACCATTGAAAAAACTTGAGATCTGAAAAAAAGGGTGGCTCAAGACTTTTTTATACAGAACTGTGTGCTATTATATCCTATTT
The DNA here is from genome assembly GCF_057382275.1 of Copadichromis virginalis. Taxonomy (NCBI): domain Eukaryota; kingdom Metazoa; phylum Chordata; class Actinopteri; order Cichliformes; family Cichlidae; genus Copadichromis; species Copadichromis virginalis. Next base: position 26,494,947 of record NC_140628.1, read on the forward strand.
TGTCAACAAAAGTTGCATTTCAAGCACCAATTTTGTGTAAAACCTGTAATTAGAACCAAGAAAATGAAGGGACTCCAAAAGCCCCTGCATTCAGTCTCTTCTTCGCAGACAGTTTTTTGGACGGTTAGATCTTTTCTAATTTAAGTCTTTACCTGTACAGAATAAGATAAAAGAGAGGAAAGGCACTTTCAGCCTTAGAGGTATTGCGTAGAGGTTCAAAAGACGTTCTTTTACATAAATAATTAAACAAGGTCATACATATATTATGAGGTCAAAGATGTACACATTTCAATTTATCATGATCTTTTTAAAGTATATAACTAGTGTGCTACTAAACGCTGCACTGTCAAGCTGTGGTCACTGCAGGTGTTTCCTCCTGGTCCTCCTGGGCTTTCAAACACCATAGGATGGTTATTTTTGCTGCAGCCCCCTGTTGCGTTGCTTCTGATGTGTCGGCATGAAAGCCAGCCATTCAAACCATCAATATCAACTGAGCAGTGCTGTAAACCTCCACAGGGTCTCGTAAAAATCATCATTGTCTTGTTGATTTTCTGTTTTTAGATGTTTCCTGTTTGAGGCACTGAACTTAATGGGTTTTCATGATATCCAAGTAATTTTCCTACTTAAATATAAACTATGTTCAAGTATGAAGGAAACTAAGTACCTTTGGCTTTTATTGTGATTTAATCTGAAGATAATTAATCTTCCCTTTTCTTTCCAGACGCTAAAGAATCGACTATCATGGGGACATTCAGAGTGATCGTGCTTAGCCTTCTGGTCACCACGGGTAAGGCCATTGTCAGCATGGTTTGTTTTTGACAAGACATGCAATTAGATGTTATATTAGTACATTTTATGCTATAAGAGGAATTAGAAATTTTTATTTAAGTTTAACTGATGAAAAGGTTGTAAAATATTACTCATATCAGTTTAACTCTAATGCTCTTTTGTCTTTGTTTGCAGCTCTTTCTGCCCCCTTAAAAGGTAAAACGTGTGTCTGAGAGATACTTTTTGATTTGTCTCATATATATTGTGAGCTTTTACTCTAATGTTTGTTTGTTTCTTTGCTTTATCCACCATAAAAACCAGCTGATGAGGAATCTTACACGTTATTCCACGGAGAGGATTTCCACATCCTACTACCCTCCCAAAATGTGGAGGTCACGTTTCATAACAAGTCTGCTCCTCGGTCAAAGGATGTGCACCTGATGAGGGAAGGCAAAGTGGTACACAGTCGGCCTAAACTCGACCGCAGCAACACCCATCTCCTTATAGAGGCTGTGGGTGAGGGAGATGAGGGCGTGTACACCGTGAAGAATCTGGAGAAGCCAGACGATGTCAAACGCATGTCGCTTACAGTCCGAGGTACAGAGTAACAAGACACACATTAAACATGGTGACAGAATTCCTAAAAACCCACAAAATCACACCTAAATTAAATACTGTTTTTACTGTATTTTTACAAATACAGTAATAATCACATAATTGATTGTCATAATTGATATAATAACATAATTGATACTTGATTAGGAATTAAGACGGCGAGTAACACCAAGCTGCTACTAATCACATGCACTTGATTAACTGATCATCAGTAAGTGTGAACGCTTCTACGAAGGCAGAAGTTTGCAGGTCTGCAGCATCCAGGTGATTAACACCCTGCCATGGAGGAACGACATCAGACAAGCATTCTGAGGTTTATTAGTGAGAAAGATTATTCACAAGTGGAAAAAAGTCAAGACAGTTGTCAATTTTCTCAAGAGAGCAAGCTTCAACAAGTTCACTCCGAGGTCGGAGACACTCCAAAAAACCCAAGAGCTACATCTCAGATTGTACAGGCCTCGGTTAGTTAGCATGTTAAATGTTAAACTTCATGAAGTACAATTAAAAAAGACTGAACAATTATGGCTTGTTTGGAAGGGTTGCCAGGGGAAAGCCTTTTATCTCTACAAAGAACACGGCAGCATGGCTTTGGTTTGCAGTGGCATCTAATCAAAGCACACCTCGTGCCAACTTTCAAGCACAGTGGTGGAGGGATGATGATATGGGTTTATGTTGCTGGTAGAGGACCTGGGCACCTTGCAGTCATTGAGCTGACCATGAACTCCTCTGTATACCAAAGTTCCCTAAAGTCAATCTGTTTGATAGCTAAAGCTTAGGTGAAGCTTGGGTCAAGCAACAGGTCGACGATCCCAAGCACAGCTGCAAATCTGCAACAGAATGGCTGAAAAAGAAAAGAATCAAGCTGTTGCAATGGCCCGGTCAATGTCCTGACCTCAATGTTATTAAAGTACTGCGGTGCATAAATGAATGCCAACAAACCTCAATGCTCTGAAGCAACACTGTAAAGAATAGTGGGCCAAATTCCTCCACGATGATGTGAGAGACCGATAAAGTCACGCAGAAAACAATTACTGCATGTTTTTACTAGTGCTCTAAAACAGCATCTGAACATCGTCAAAGACGATTAGTCACATACAATTTGTTAATATTTCCAAAACACAGACAGACACGCCTCCTTATCCCCACTAAATACCTTTAATACAGATTTTTGATACTAGGTATATCTCGCTGTTGCTACTACTTGTGCTTTCAATAATAATTTCAGCAGCTTAATAAACCTACTGTTAGCACATCCTGTTTGTCCTGTGAGAATTACAAGTTGCAGCAATGTTGACTCTGTAGAGATTAGACTTGCACACAAATGTGAAGAAGGCATTTTGGGCTGGGAGCAGGAGTGGTGGGCTCAAACCCAATATTGATAAAAGCGACCGTAGCGCAGCGCTGTGTACCATATGTTGAGAGTAAATGTGAAATCAAGTGATGAAGAGGTATGTGTGTGTTTGTGTGTAGAGAGTGAAGCTGCCCTGCAGTAATTATGCAGCTCTTTTACCACCAACCCACTCCGCTCTCCTTCCCCGCCTGCTGGTGTCCTGTCGTTATCTCGTCTTTACTGTCTTTCACTTTATTTGGTTTGTATTACTTCCCCTTCATTCCTGTAACTCTGATATTTTTGGATCCTTTGTCCTCTTTTTGCAGCATCTGTCACATCATCCTTCCTGTTCTTTTTTACTCCCTTCTCAAATAAACTGTCACTCTGTCGCTGCTCATCTCTGTGAAAATTTCAGACAGTTTTCTGTCCACTTAATCAAGTGTTTTTTTCTCCGCTTTTATCTTCTAGATTGCACCGTTGAGCAGATGGTCAAATATGGAGACAAATTCAGTATTCATTTGTCGGGGGTGAATCCTCCCATCACCCTTGAATACAGACCCAGAGCTACAGAGGCCAGGGAGACATTTAGGTAGGTGATATTTTAACCCAAGAGAATATGTAATGACATTTTGCAACATTGATGTACATTCAGTGAGACAGAGGTAACAGGAAAGGTTGAGAAAAAGCTCCTCCTCTTTGACTTTCCCTCCTGCAGACCAGGTTTGGTGGTGCTGACTGCTGCAGGGACATCACCGGAGCGCTATCAGGGTCGCGTCAGCACCGGTGGTCCTTATGTCACCCTCAGTGGTGTTACAGATGCAGATGAGGGTAGCTACACTGTCAGGGATAACAAAGGTGGTATTGAACGGAAAGTCTGTCTCAATGTCAAAGGTGAGAGCACATATGAAGACACCTCATGCCTATGTTCTTCTCCTACACTTGGCTTGCTTTAAATGAGCTTCTAACCCCCCCTTCCCCTGCTGCCATAATGGCTTTTTAAAGACGGAAACATTAATGGGCTCCTGCGGGCTGATGCATTTCAGATGATCCATGGAGCTGTAAACAGACTTGTGATTTATTTATCAAATGTCCCTCCTTCTTTTCTGCCTCTTTGTGTCTCAGAGCACAAAGAGTTTGTGAAACTGCAACGCGGTAACAAACTGAAGATCAACCTGATACTCAACAGCTCCTTGGTGTACCTCTACTACAGCCCCAAGAGTGACTCCACACTGCGCCTGCTGCTGGACAAAGGAGAATTTACACCTGTAATTAGAGCCTTTTTCCCCCACTATAGTCCAGCTATGACTCTTTCATTTTTGTACGTCATTTCTGTTCCTTGTTTTCTGCCATATACTGTTACAAATGTGGATGCTGATTTTAAGTGTCTAAGTCTAAGTGGCTGCCCTTTGAGTATCAGATAAATAAGGATTATTTTGAAGTAAGATTCATACCAAAAAATATGGAGCAGAGCATGAAATGAGCATAAACATCCACTTTAATTTAATAATGTTAACAGGTTGGCTTTAACTTTAATAATTAAAACTGAGCTAATACATAGGTATTAATACAACATGATTAATGGGATTTATATTCACTCTATATGTAAAGGCAGACTGCGCGAGTCGGTCCTTGATTTTATACACCTGAATTCAAAGATTAAAAGCTGCGGCTGATTATTTTTTATCCACAGGTATTGTATCTACACACTAGCTGCCATTTACAAATACCCTATATTGTGGTGTATAATATAAAAATATATACATATTATTTTGCACAAAAGCATAAAAAAGCATTCATTTTTCAAACATATTGTAAAAGCAAATTTTATAACTGCTATTGTAATTATGTGTGCCTTGTTGTTTATGACATTTGCCCATATTCTTCTTCTCATTATTTGTAACCTGCTGAGTAATTGCAGCTTTTCTAAGTGCCTGTGCTGAAGTTCAGGCTGTTTTATAGCTGATAAATGCTTCTAACAGACTGTGTGTGTTGTTTATGTTACTTAAGAGCTAAATCCTTGTATCAGTCAGTATGAATAGGTTTGTATTCCATTTCTCATCAGTCATTCATGTTTAATGTTTATTGCTCTAATCAGGATTTCTGTATTTGATGCCAAGTATGAAAATGTTTGTTTTTTCACGGTAGGCCCAAACAGAGCTGGGTTTCGAGAACCGTCTGTCTCTGGAGGGCTCACTGGTCATTCTGGATGACGTCAATGATAAAGATGAAGGCCTGTTCACGATTAAGGACCTACAGAATTTCACTGTGTCTACTGTCTTCTTTGAAATGAAACGTAAGCAAGGAGTGGGGAAAACACTAATAGACTGGGTTGTATTGCTGTTTATGCTGGTAAAAAGTCATTCCATCTAAAATGCACTGGATCTGAAAAATCCCCCTAGCTGAACCCTACAAAGGGAGCTGATTTGTTTAAAGTCATGCAAAATGTTAGCTTTGAAATTCAATTTCAAAATGTGTAAATTCAAATTTGGTGTTTTTTGATTCGCCTTATTTTCCTGAATTTTTAAGCCCTCAATGATAACATTTCTAACATGACTTTAAATTAGAAGACTGTGAAGACTGTCTTTGGATGACTGTTATGTTAGTTAGTAATTCTAGGTCGACCATAGGTGTGAAAGGGAGCATAAATGGTTAACCGTGGATGTGATCTTAATTTTACAAGTGTTTAATAAAAGTAAAAATGCTTAAAAATATGTAGAAATTAGACATTTCATATGCCTTACCCTGTTTTGACCAGCCACCTCTTCCACGTGATGATATGACCCTTTAAAGTTTACCCAAAATATAATCTTTTAAAACTTTTCTCCAGTGAATTATCGGAGAACAATAAGTCTACTCTACACCATAGGCAATACATTTTTGCTCATTTTTGCTTAGATTGTGAATTTAAGCCATTTAAGCTTTTTAAAATTAAATGTGCAATTCAGCCCTTAAAATGTCATGTGGCCGTCTCCTGTACCTGTGAAGTAATGAGGGCTGAAAACTTCTGGAATTTGTTTTCTGTATGCAATAGAATTTCAACACATCAATGAGAAGTCGGTTGAAATATTAATATCTCTTTTCTGCCGTGTGTCCTTGTAGCCTATAAGCTGGAGACACTGTATGTGGCCATCATAGCCCTGCTGGGCCTGCTGGCTTTCCTTCTGCTGGTCTGCCTGCTGTCCTGTCTGATCAAAGTGAAGAAAAGGGCCAAGAGGGCTGCCGCCCTGGAGAAGATTGCCCAGAACGCTGGAAAAGAGGAGGAAGGAGAGGCCTTCAGACAGGTTGGAGAAAAAAATACACTACTGACGATGTGATGAAGAGCATAAGGATAGAGTGTGCTCGGATATAATGACAAGTTCTGCTCTGTGTACGTCTTCAAAGGTGGTCAAGAACATCACCAAAATGAGCGAGGAATCCAAGCATTCCCAGGCTGACAACACGGAGAAGTCACAGAGCACTGAGGTGGATATTAAAGTAAGGAAATGTGTTATTTCCCACTTAAAACTGAGTCACTGAGGTTTCTAATGATGTCTCAACTCTTATGCTGTTCTAAGCGTTTACAGAGAGTCGCAGCTTATTCAGAACGCTACTGCTAGAGTCCCCACTAAGATCGAGAAAGCGGATCACGTCAGTCCAGGTCTCCGATTTTTGCAGTGGCTTCCTATCTGACGAAGAATGGATTTTACTCTATCACTATGATTTTCAAAGGCTTGAATGATTCAGGGCCAAAATACTTTTCTGATGTGCTGCTGTGTCATGAGTCGTTCTGACTCCTCAGGTCTTTTGGGATAGGTCAAGCAAACAAACAGCCAAACATGTCAAAGCATCTTTGAGCTTTGCTGTTTTTATGCGCCACATCTCTCGAACTATCTCCCAGAAAACCTGAGGTCTGCCCAAACTCTGTTCTTTTAAATCAAGGCTGAAAACATTTCTTTGCCACTGCATTTTACACCTTACCTTAAGTTACATTTGTTAAAACCTCGCATTGCACTGTAGCTTCGCTGTGACATGTACTCTCCTATTTTATTCGATTTTAGCTTATTATTATCTTCCAGTTTACTTTGTGGTTTTAAATCTTTTGTATATGTGCCTTTTTATGTCCCCTTTTTATATCGAATGCAACTTTGAATCAATTTGTTGTTAATAGACACAAACAAACTTGCTTGACCTTGTCTTCCTACCCTCAGGGTCTCGAGGTTTCCTCTAAAGAAGTTGGAGTTGGTAATCTAGAGACCAGTGACTCCGGCGTTGGCTTTAACACTGCTCTCCCCCTGGACACTGACACTGAGGCCCCTGATCAAATCCCTGACTCTGAGGCTGTAAGCATTTCTATTGCTCCTGAAACCAAACCAAGTCCTCCGCCTGCTGCCGAATCCAAGCCAAGTGCTCCACCAGCTGTGGAAATTAAGCCCAGTCCTGTACCTGAAACTAAAGTGACCCCAGCCCCGGAGACCAAGAAAACTCCTGATAAACCTGTGGAGGAAAAGTTGGATGTGCCCAAAGGAGCAGCTGTTAAACCTAGTCCAGCCCCTAGCCCAGAACCCAAGGCCGATAAAAAACCTGCGCCCAGCCCAAGCCCAGAGCCTAAACCAGCTGTTCCCAAAGCCACCACTCCAACACCTGATAGTAAGAGTGCCCTTACTCCCACCCCTGAGCACCCCAAGCCAACCACACCAGAACCAATTACCAACGGCACGCCCGAACCTGGACCGGATTCCAAACTGAGCCCGGATCACGCCGATATTATCAAAGGCTCAGCTCCAAAAGCAGTCGCTCCTAAAACCCCTGAAGTGGAGCTGAAAGCTAGTGGTGCCATATTGGAGGCGGGCAAAGATGGCACGGTAGCTGAGGATTCAACTACTACCACCTGAGAAGTGCAAAAACACAAAGGAAGCCCCACAGATCTTGTCCACCGCTCACCACTACTGTAGACAATCGAACACCCCTTACCAAATGATGAGGAAACCACTGCAGCTGGGGCGAGGACCTCGATTTAACATGTCTAATGCCTGAACACAGTATTACCTTGATAATCTCACTTATCTGTAACTAACACTTAAACCTTTGAGACTTTCTGGCTCAGAAACACTTCACATAACATGGCTTTTGATTGTTAAACATTTTAGTTGTACACGCCTCGCAGCCTTGTTTTTCTGTTCATTTTTAAAGTTAAACTGCCAAACTGCAAGTTCAATCCTTTGCAGAGTTTACAACTAAAATGTTTACTCCACATGAGGTCTTTTTCTAAAGTATCCTGAAAGGTTTACGACATTTCATTGAAACAGCTCACTACAACAGCTTATTTGACCCTAACTAACCATCATTTCCCATTTCGACGCTTGTTCCTCTAGCAGCACATGAACAGCACATGGATGAAGCCGATAAAATCTTTCAGCTGGTGTCATCTTAAGCCTCCTAAAATATGTGATGGCACCGATATCATCTAAATGAACTAAAAACCCCATCAGATCACACTGCTGGTGAAGTTTTATACATAGCTCAATTTTGGATTTCATTCACTTGAGCCAGTCCTCTAGAAACATCCGCAGTGCATTATCACATTAACCACACACCCACACACACTTATACTAAAAATACTAACCACATTATTTCTAGTCTTTGAGATTGAGATTCACACTCCCAGTGGAAATTTCAGACGATTAAATTGTGTTTTGCGGGCTGATCCCCCAAGTCCGGATCATCCACTTTATTGTCTTTGATCTGGATTTCCCCATAGCTCCATAAAAATCCCAGCACTCTTACAATTTAATGGGAAACTCACAACAGCTAAAACTTCCAGCAGCTTAAAGGGACCCCCCCGTGCCTGCAGTATGAAATATAAAATCAAAGTGTGTGGTAAGTTCACATAGTTAGAGCATGATTCTTTTGCTCTTTTTCTGCCGTCATCACCACCTTCTTTTTTCTTTGCCCCTGTTCATTCTTCTTTTTTTGTTACTACGACCACCAAGGAGGCTATATGACTGATTTGGTTGATTGATTAATTTACAAAAGGTATTAGTGGATTCATGTGACAGTTTTAAAAGAGCTGGGCTTGGTCCGTCTTAGAAGTGATCAGTTATTGAATGTCATCCAAATCTGGATCCAGGGACTTTTGAAAAAACAAATTCCTCAGCATTTTTTGTATTTCACCCCATATCGTCACAAATGAAAACTGCGAGACTAATTCGGAGATAATCATGCATTATGTAGAGGGGATTTTAGCCTCAGTGGAGGTCTTTCACTTCTCCTTCCTTTCTTTATCCTCACGCCCCTTTCTTCTTCTCCCTCATTCTGCTTTCATTTGCTTGCTTTCGTTTTTGCTCGCTTACATAAATGCTGTAAAACTTGGCTGAAACTAAATATTTATGCCTCACTGGCTTCAAAAACCAGCAGTATGGAGCCTTCACCAAATCCATGACACTGTCTGTGTTGAGCTGACCTGGTATTCAGGATGTCCAGTCAATGCAATTTCAGCTGAAACTCTTTTGGTACTTATGGTAAAGAGGAGGTGTGCAGGTTCGTTTTAATGTGCACGTCCCTACTTCATGTTTTAACTGACCAGTGGCAAACCAGTGACTGTCAGTGTTTGATGTACACACTGACAGTGTGTACATCAAAAAAAGCATGTTGGATCAAATGGTCAGAGGAATGTAGGGAAACTAAAAGTAGATCCGTATACAGTCAGCTGGCCTTTCTTTATAGCTTTCCTTACTAAAAGAGTTTTCTTATGAGTAAATGAATAAGAGGTGTTTTGTCAGCATCTGAAAAAGCCATAAAATGAGCTCGATTTAGATGTCAGATTTGATACCAAGAGCAACAGAATAAATAAACTAAAATTACAAAAAATACAAAATACAAAAATACAAAAATAAACTCAAGGTGCCTCAGCATTAGATGGGTTAACAGCGTCAATAAGTCAGATGTATTACACATGGACAAAGGTCTTTTAATGTAATATGTGTACAAAGACGTATACGCCTGCTCTCCAGCCTGCATCTGTGTGGGAACCACAACGCTATTTGGCAGTACTAACAAAGCTCTTCATATAAATACACACAGATACAGACACACACATGTAAAACACAAACATGGACTCCAGCCTTGTAAATACTGCATGTGTATGCAAGTGTAACCCCTCCCCACCATGAGGCTGAATGTTTTTAATGTGTCATACTTAATATTAAAAAAGAAAATCATTTAAATTTCTCTACAAACTTCAATCTAATATATAAATATATATATATAATTATATAAATATACACACACACTATATATACTAATATTCACTAATGTATTGAACTAAATCAACTTCCAAATATTGTAAATTCCCATCGAGACTGTATTAGCCTATTTTAGACCAGTTATTATCCGCTGCTGTCAGCACACCGTATCTCTCACACTATTTACATATTAATAATGTTTAACCAGTGTCATTTACAGCATTGACTGCAGCATGCCCACGGCACGTTCCGCTTCTATCGTCCAGACGTTGTGTCAGTGTGCGCGAATACAGGTGTGGTGTTTTTAATGTCGCCATCGTTGTGTGCGTTTTAAAGTCCGTATGCCTATGATGCACGTATCTATAAGTGTGCGTGTGATATATGAGCGAGTGTGTGCTGAATCTATGCACAGGGAGTTTGTACAGAAATGAAACTCTTATGTGTGCTTCTCCATTTGTTGTGAGCAAAGTATCCATGTGCCTGCTTCAGTCGTCTTGCAGTGTGAAGAGAAAAAAACAAAAAGTGCAGTGTTTTAAATCATGAGTGTGAATGTGATGGAAGCCACAAGAATATTGTAAAAACGTATTGTAACTCTGAGATATTCAAGTGACTCTTTGTCTTTGTTTTAGTGCCTAAAATGTATATTGGATAGTTGGCCTGTGCTCTGTCGTTAGCCGCATTCTAATGGCACCTTTTTAGTGAGGAGGATGTTCACTGATCCAGAATATGCAGTTTGCACACCTGAATGAACAAAGCAAAAATTGCCGGCTAACCTACGATGTGTTAATGTGAAAGAAATGTGTGTGATCAAAGTGATTAGAGCCTGACCGACATATCACCAGAAAGATTTTTCTTCAGTATTACTCAAAATCTGTGACTGAGTCATAAAATCAGCAGGAAAGTGTTTACAGAGGTCAACCCAGAAAGCTGTTGCTTAAATACAAGACAGGAAACAGAAAAAAAAATCAAATTAACCAGTCAAAACTTCATAGATAGGTCAGCTGACATATAATAGGTATTGGTTAATTGGCTAAGTTACGCCCAAGTAAATGATCTAGTCTGGTATTTACTTGGGCGTAACTTAGCCAATTAACCAATACCTATTATATGTCAGCTGACCTATCTATGAAGTTTTGACTGGTTAATTTGATTTTTTTTTCTGTTTCCTGTCTTGTATTTAAGCAATTTTTTACAATGATTTACTATGACCCTGATGAAGGCCACAAGCCGAAACGCGTTGGTCAATTATTAAAGTTGTTCATCTTCCCTCAAGTGTTACTGAAGTTCCTGCTTTATGATTGATGTGTCTGAAAGAAAAAAGCATTTTTAAATTACCAAGTATTGCTTCCGGTCTTTAAACTCTTTTGTTGGTTGGGCTCTAAAAGAGATGAAAAGAGTCTGATTTAATTGTAGGCAGCATACAAGCAAAGCATGTTTCCATTAACAGTGTCTATGGGTTAGTTTGGAGTTTGTGAGTGAGTTCATGATAGCAGCAGATGAATGACAAAGCTTTGTGTGGGTTTGGGTTATGTTGTTGTGAGTGGTTAATGAGAGGTGGCTAAAACTACATTTCCACACAACGCCACTACTGTGTGCTGTCAGTGATTGCAATAGAAAGCCACTTAGAGTGAGTATGAGTGTGAGAGAGGCAGACGGTGAGTGGAAGGAAGAGTTATTACAGCTAATTGGTGCCAGAGGGATTGTGGTTTCATACCCACCTCTGATTAGAGAAAACCCCCACCACTTTTAAGACCACTGGTACTCCTTGCACTATGTGAGTTGTCTCTGCTCTGATCCTCTCTAATTCCTGCTCCTGGCCTGGTTGTGGTGTGATGTCTCACATGGTCTCTCTCTCTCTCTCTGTACTCCCTTTTTGCACAACACTTCACACAGATGTTTTGTAAAGACAATATCTTTATTTCATGTCTAAAGGAATACTAAGAATAAACAAAAGATTATGACATCTGCTGCCTTGCTGTCTTAGTTTTTCTTTCTCTGCAATTAACAACCTTTCAGAAGGACAGTGCCGTCTCAGGGCTATCCCACCAAGCGGAGATCTCACACAATGCCAGCCGTGATTTGTTGTGGGGAACACATGTCACTTTCTGACCACATTAATCCCCTCTGGTGCGTTTTGAGCTTCCATAGCTGCCCCAGGACACAGGACACAGAGCTATTTATATGTAGGCCAAAGGTAAGAACATCACAGCTCTGTTTACACCTGCTGTGGATCCTGAAGCTCCAGATTGGCTGCAAATGACAACCTTAAAGAGTGAAGGAAAGTTACAGAAGCAGTGACCTGTGTTTATTTCATAAACTGAGTTTTTCCATTTATACCCTCTTTTACCAGGAAATAAGTGCATAATCAATGAGAGGGACTCTCTTCTTCTTAAAATGAGAGACACAATAGAATCACTGTAGCAACTATTAATTTTATTTTTGACTCATCTAGCTATTATACTTTTGAGTAAGATGTTAAGTAATCCAGTTGGAGAGGTGCTTCAAAAATGAAAAATCATGATGAAATCATTGGCAATTAATTCTGCAAATGTCTTAATGTTCGGTTCCAGCTGAACAGCTTCTTATAGGGAAGGGATAAAGATGTTCAGTGGTGCCATATTCTTTCCATAATCTGTGTCACATGGGTTGTAGAAGGGAAACAGAGGAACCTCCACAGTGCCCATGGAGAAGGTGTAGATTGGTGCCATGGTAAGGGCATTATAAAAAGTCACCTCCTCCTTTTCACAGTCCAAGAACACGCCAATGCGGACGAGGCAGAGCGACACCTTGATCTTTATCGGGTCTGGGTCAGTGCAGGCTAGGATAGAGCCGCTCTTCAGTGCCAAGGTCCACAGGCCGTTGGAGGTGCCTGTGGCAGACATCTCCCCTCTTGGGACGTCTTCTTTTGCCACACCCAGCCTCCACGCCGTCTTGCTCCCAACCTCGACCTCCCAGTAGTGTCGCCCTGTGGTGAAGCCCTCACGGCCCAGCAAGCAGTAGTAATAGTGAAACTGCCGCGGGTTGGCCTGGAAGTCTTTTGTGTCTTTATCCTCATCGAACCAAACTGAAGTGCAGGACTGGGAGAGAGTCAGATTCGGGTGTGCTGTTTCAGGGTCAAAGGTCACTGATGTAATATCTAGAAACAGAAACAGATTGAGGACAGTGACTGATGCTGCTTATTCACATGTGTATTGCATCGAATGAATGATGCTGTATGGAAATACTTGGGTAGAGGCAGCTTTTCATGTGTTTCCATATTCTGTACTGGATGGGACCGACAAACTGGCCAGAGCGAACCTCTGTGTCCACCTCCGCTGGGAGAACAAAGCTGACCTGAGATCTGTTAGGACACAGAGGGAAGGACTAAATGGTAGGAGGTCCATCTGTAAGACAGTCTCACAGATGCTAAACGTCCATACACACAGGATAAATGAGTTAAGAGGCAATGTCAAGATTCAGATTATTTACTAAAGTCACGCTACTGAGAAAACGTACCTTTTAATGAGATCTTGAATTTCCTACAAGAAAAGAATTCAGCCTTGATTAGTTAAAACAACATAACAGAGCACTTTTCTCATAGAAAGCTTTGTATTTGGACACGGGTCTGCTGTTTGGGCTTTTGTTTTCTAAATGAGAAACTGCTTTTTAATCAAATCAATCGAATCTAATGTAATACTTATTGATCAAATAAGTGCCAGTAAAGTGGTGTTGTGTAAGGGTGGCCCTTTGTAAACATGCATGCTCTAACTGTGAAAGTGTTTAAAGAGGATGAACAATTATAGAAAGTTATTTTTACTCTAAGGCGAGTGTGTCAAAGGAGCAGGGTGGAAAACAGTGGCTCTAGATAAAGCACTGTATTGCTGCTGCTCCTCACCACACACATAAACCCTGCCTATCAACACACCACAGCTTTGCAGAGTATAATTAGAGTCAAGTTCATAAAAGCCCAAGTTTAATTAACAATCACATGTCGTGTCTTCTTATTCAGTGACACTCTTCCTCACTTTGATCAGCTTAGGACTGTCCTCCTCAGTCAGCTTGTTGTTGAGCACTGCGATGGCTTTTTCCAGGTCTCGCCCTTGCCCCGCTATCTTCTTCTCTCTCTCCTTCAGCTGTTTCAGTTGCTTCTGTCTCTCCCTCCTCAGTCGCTCCAGGTCCCTCCACTCCTCCTCATCCAGGAAGCGGTGGAGGTTCTGAAACTCTGCTCTGATTTCCCTTTCTAGGTCATCAAACCTGTTCTGAAAGATAAATCAGGGAAAATGGAAAGAAAGAAATTTAGTATGTAGGTCAAACTGAAGGGTTTCTGTGTTTAACCAATGCTGGCTTCAGCACACTCAATTAGTCTGCAATAAACTGAAATAATTGTGTGTAAAAAGAGATAAAAGATAATGAATAAGGCGGGGATGGTACCTCTACTTCCACTGATTCTATGTATGTCTCTCTTTCTGCTTCTCTGCACTCATCTACCTCATGCTTGATTCTTTTAATAGCCTGGATGAGCTTTTCCTGTAACACACACACACACAAAGGAGACATAACCTTGCAGATAAAATACAAAGAGAACAGGAATCCTACTGCAAACAGTTTAAAAAAACAGGAAGCTAAAAATAAAGAACGTTCAAGAGGTAATGTATCTGCTCTCAACTGTTCCAAACACAGCAGCAGGTGGAAACCATAGAACTCGAAGCTTACCTTTTGACCACAGAGAAGGCTTTTTTGGCAGTTGTTGTTGGTGTCTTTAGCGTGGTTTTGGTACATTCCAGTTTTCTGTGTATAGGACAGAGCAGGAACAAAAAGACCTCTGTGAAATTGAAATAAGAGCGAAAGACGGCGTTAGAAGGAGAGAAAAGGAGCGAAAGAGGGAAAACACACATGCCAGTACAACGAGAACAACAGTGAGATACAGTCAGACTATTAGAGCAACGAGGACGTACATCCAAGCAGAAAATTAACAAGAGGAAACGTATTGACAAGCACAGATCAGCAGCCACAGCCTGACTCGAGAAAATATGGCTCCATTAAAAGTAAGGGAAGAAATGGAGGGGTGGGAGAGAGGCAGATGACTGGAGCTGCCAGGAGGGCTTGCTGGCTGGCTGGCTGGGTGGTTGGCAGCAGCGATTTATGGCAGCAGACACAGAGGAGTCTATTTCTGTCTGCCAGTGTCTTTGGAAACAACGAGAGGGGCGGCAAGTCAGTGAGATATTGTGTTTCATATTGGCAGTTGTTTTGCCTGGAAGGGAGACAGTGTGTGTTTATTTTTGCAAGGTGGCTCTCTGATATCTGCCTGATCTGGAAGGTGCATTAAAAGATGCTGTTTCGCTATCGGTGCCCTGCCGGGTTCTATATCGACTGCAAGGGGTGGCATCTTGAAATGTGCAGTCAGCGTTTCCCTGCCCTTGGAGAAACACTATCTGCGCCCACTGCTTCTTCTCACTTTCTGTCTTAAAAAAATAAAAAAATAAATAAACCTCCCTCCAGCCTGTCCACTTATCCAAACTTTTTTTTATATATATATATCTCTGTCTCACCCACACCCCATCAACTCCCCCACACACACTCAAGGGTCTGGCTGTGGGCTACGTGCACTGAAGCATCTCTGCAAAATGTTCTTCATCTATAATTCATGGTGCTGGGTGCTGGCCAGTGACTGTGCTGAACTAAGGTTGAGCAGAAAATTCAGTGCACCGCAGCATGCGGCAGGTGGAGGGGACAGGGAGATTTAATAAAATGCAGAGTCTTGACGCGCATGCATGCTA
Source organism: Copadichromis virginalis (assembly GCF_057382275.1). Classification (NCBI taxonomy): domain Eukaryota; kingdom Metazoa; phylum Chordata; class Actinopteri; order Cichliformes; family Cichlidae; genus Copadichromis; species Copadichromis virginalis. The sequence goes on from NC_140628.1 coordinate 26,510,636, forward strand.
CGTAACTCTTGACTGAGGATAAAAGTAGCTGTAAAGCATTGCTGGCTAGCAAATTTAGATATTTAGAATATAAAAGGATGTTTCATGAGCTTTGTGATCGATTCCTAATAAATCAGGTCTAGTTTCACAAACTATTGTGTTACAATACTAATACAGATAATGCTTAATACATAGAAAAAAACTACTACTAGTAATATATGTCTAATACTTTATACTAAAAGAAATAAAAGACATCTGATGCTTGCATTTGTTCATGTGGAACTTTTCTTTCCCTAAATGTGTATTTATAAAAGCTTGAAATCTGCACATATTTGATTTGGTATGGGTTTTACTCTGGATGACCTCCCTAACACAATCCTCCCAGGGATTTGCGTCTCCTCTTCGTGTTTATTTATACATTTAGAAAAATTTGAGAAGTTCCCACCATGCAGAAAACAAGGGAATAAACACACAAGAGAGCATACTATGTCAAACCCAAGTTTGGGACATCGGGCACAGAAAATTGCAGGGAGACATATCTAAGGGAGTTCAGCAGAACCCCAGTGCAAAAAGAGAGAGAGATGAGGAGGAACAATATGAGGAAATTTGATTTGCAAGAATTCACATTTGGATTACTCCTCGTAGGCCAGAGAGAAAGGTTCAGGCTACGGAAGACTGGGCCAAGGTAAGCCCATATTTTGGTTTTCTGCCCTACACTGTTCCTTTCAGTGACTACTCCTGCTTTTATAAGTTGCAACCAGAAAGTTGATCCAAGTCTGCATAACAGGTCTTTAAAAATATGCACTTAAGAGGCTCAACTTAGTTCCCCAATGGGGCTGAAGTTTCCACTCCTGCAGATGGAAAATATTTTGTCATGGGCACAAATGTTTGAAGGACCTATGCAACTTGATTTTAATGGTCAGGGAGAGAATAGTTTTAGAGCACTGTGCAAACGTTGTGAGCCATCCCTAACTTCTCTATGTTTTGTGTAAAAACATGCAGACATAAATGAAAATTTGGAAACAAGAATTCTAATAAGCTTGATAATTAATATGCATGTAAAAAGGTATGACCACCTTTATTCTTCAGCACAGCCAGAACTCCCTGTAATTGAGAAGCCTTTTTGGATTAGTTTCCCTCTTCTTTAAGTTCATTCAGATCTCTTCTTTGGATGTTGCCTGCCTTTTATTCTACTCTTTGTCAAGATGATCCCACACTGTTTCAATAATGTTGAGGCCTGGTCTCTGGGGAGGCCAATCTCTGACTGATAGTGTTCCATTGTGTGCGTTTTTTTGTTTGTTTGTTTTTTTGCTTATGCTTTCAATGCGCTGGCAGTATGTTTGAAATCACTGTCATACTAAAAATTAAAGTAGTGTCAATTGAGATGTTTTCTAGATGATATTGAATGGCTATACTTTTCTGGATTCGTAATTTCCCAGATCCCAAACACCAGTAGTTGAAATGCAGTCCTGAAACATGACACAGCCTCCACTGTGTTTTACAGATGGCTGTAGATACTGTTTAGAGTGTCTACAGTCATACCTCTCTCAATTAGAACCAAAAGTTTCAGTTTGGATTCATCACTCTATAAGACCTGTTGCCCTGTTTACCTTCATTAAAATGTCTTCTTGACAGCTGCCCTTCCACTGATAAGGCTTCAATGAATAGTGAATGGATCAGCTGAAGGTCCAGATGAGGATTATGCTAAAAAAAGTGCTTTGAGTGCTTAAATTCATTCATTCAAGCACCATTTATGTACCAGTCCATTTTAACAAACAAAAACACATTCCTTTGAGAATAGTCAGCTACAAGGACTGGACTGAAAATGAGCTAAAACAAGGTAAAAGGAAGACTTTAGAGTAGATGCATGTGTGTAGTAAAGGAGGACATGCAGAGGGCTGGTGTGACAGAGGATGCAGGGAACAGGGTCAGATGGAGACAAGTGATCCGAAGTAGTGACCCATAAAGAGAACAGCTGGATGACGATGAAAAAGAAGAAGGGGATTTAAATATAAAATATTGTTGGGATTTTTAAAGTTGGTACTTCCACTCCTGCCCAGGAGGTGGCGGGAAAGCACCGAAATTGTGAATGTCAAACAACTGTAACAGCAGAAGAAGAAAGACGCACGAATACGACGTCAGATAGGTAAACAATAGCACGTCCCACGGCAGACTCAAGAGAGAGGTGTCATGAGATAAATTAGCTTTAAATTCATCTGAGTCGTGCTAGCATATTTTGTAATAAGCCTTCGTAAACATTTGAACTGTTCGTGGCGCTCTAGCTATAGGTAGCAGGCTAGATATCGGAGCTAGCTGAAGGTACGGAGGCTGGTTCCGCTGGAAACGAAGAATGTGCTTTTACAGACACTACCTGCTATAAAACAATTACAGTTAGTATCCAATGCTGCTAACAAACTGCAGATTTCATGGTTTAATTATTTGCATTTTAGACATGAACGGCCAAGCGGACGTCGAAGTCGACTACAAGCGGAAATACAAAAATCTCAAACGGAAATTAAAGTTTCTTGTTTATGTGAGTGTTTTCATTTTAAACCGTCCCGTTTCCTCTGCCGTGCTATAGTTGCGTGTCTGTCTTTGCGCTGATTTCGTTTCGCTGGTTTCCTTTTCCAGGAGCAGGAGTGTTTTCAGGAGGAGCTGAGGAGAGCACAGAGGAAACTTCTGAAAGTTTCCAGGGACAAGAGGTTTGTGAGGATTGTGTCTTCATATAGGTATGCTTTGTGCATCCTAATGGAAATGCAAAAAATAATTTTCTATACATGTTTTCCAGCTTTCTTCTGGACAGATTGCTGCAGTATGAGCGAGTAGATGAAGACTCATCAGGTAGACTAGGAACATAAAACCTTTATGAGTAAAAACAAAAGCTGTTGCTTCTGAAGTCCTGTGGATCAATTTTGTCTTTGTTTTCATCATCAGATTCAGAAGCAACTGTTTCCTCGGAAAACAGTGAAGGGGAAGGACCCAGAGAGAGGGAAAGGGAACGAGAGGGAGCAAAGAAGTAAGTCGGCTATTTAAGTAAATTAATTACCAGGTAGATCAACCAGAATCATTCACTTTTGAGTAGGTTCATATTTAACCTTTTATTTCCACCCTCCACAGACGTCTTGTGCAATGCGAAGTTACCTGTTTACTTTGCATTGCACAACACTGTGTGTTATAAGTATTCATAGTAGTTGCATGCTCCATGAATCACTCATTTTATAGTTTGAGCCCAATGAATTCTGGTGTTGTCATCTTGGAATAAGCCAGTGTATTCTTTATTTTAATTCATATTTTTATTAAGGTTTCAAAAGCAGGCATTCACAATATGTACATCATGTAAGCATTCTTCATACTTAGGTTATCTGCCTTAGATACTGAAATAGTATTTTAATTTACATCCAAGTCATAAGGGAAGAATACTTACAACGATAGAAGTAATTGAAACCATCACATAATCCTGGAATAAGCCAGTGTATTCAGGGAAGAAAAAATTCAGTGATGGAAAAATCCTGGGCATTCAGTATATTCCGGTAGTTAGCTGATCTCATTTTCGGACAAATAACACTACCAAACCAACCCTAGACAATCTGAAGCAACTACAGATCATAACACTGACCAACAGGTTCCCATCTGAAATCTGATAAAACTGGGATTATATGACCACATGATCTTTTTCCACTGCCCAAGATTCTAATCTTTATGCTCCCTAAACTGAAGCCTTTTCCCCCAATTAAACACCAAGTAGTTTTCTTAAGGCTATGTGTGGAAATACCCTGTCTTTCAGTATTAAACATAGCCATATTGTATGATTTGATCTAGAGTCATTCAATCATCACCACTTCCAGGTTTAATGATGTATTGAACAGTTCTTAGCCCAATTTTTGTAGTTTCAGAGATCATCCGGAATGCATGCAGGCCATTAATTTGTCCCTTTTGAAATGTAGCTCCATAAATGAAGCGTGTGAATTACCACAGTAATTGTTGGTGGAAGGCTCTTTCCTATTCGAGGTGTTAAATCCAGGTGGTGACTGGATTTGGCCAGTCAGTTTATATTCAAGCATTAAATGATATTAAGGTACAGGTTAGAGTAGTGATTTCCCTTTGTTTAGTGTGAGTCTCTAGCCAACACTAATAAATCATAAAGTGAGTATTTTTACTGTTTTACAGTGGCTGAATGTTGTTTTTCTCCGTTTTCTTAACTGTGACTAGCTAGCACAAGAACGGTGTTTTCACAATTCTGTATGAGAAAAAAAAAATTCAGCATAATCTTTCTGTCACCCTGTCTCTGAGGGAGAAGGTGGCTTGCCCTCCCACTTAGTGACAGGGTGAGAAGTTCAGTCATTTGGGACGTACTAGGAGTAGTAGCAGTGAAATGTTCCATGCATGTTCTACTGGGAGTAGGCCCCGGGGTAATCCCAGGACACCCTGTTCCACCGAGTGAGCTGGAGGAGGTGGCTGGGGAGAAGGAGGTTTGGCTTCTCTGCTGCCCCAACGTTCCGGCCCCGAATAATCAGCAGAAAATGGATGGATGGATATGCAATGAAGGCAGTAGGGGGCATTTTAAAGCTAGGTTTATTTGGGCTTACTTTACATGTCCAAGCCAAGTAAGCCTGTTAGGACAGTTGAGTGAAACATTTGTGCTTTCTAATTGTTAAACAAAACACATTCATATTTCTTTTTATTTAATCCATGACCTTCTTTTCAGGCGAAAAAGTAGTCCCGGTGCGTGCCTCCCTTCATCATCATCTCCTCATCTCTCCCTGCTTTCCCGTCCTGGTGTGAACTCCCTGCAGTCATCCGGCTCTGGGGCCTACCTCAACGCTGTGAGTTTCTTTCCCCTCTTATCTTATTGCAACCAACAACAATAACATTGCCGTCATATTCATCTTCTCATCAAAGAGCATAATCTGTTTTTTTAATTTTGCATTATTTTATTCACAAGTCTGTTCCTTGCTTTTTGTTTTTAGATTTATAATTGCTCCACTGTCTTTTTATTGTTCATTCTTCTGTGTCTGTTTTGTTTATTTTTCTGTGTGTCTGTCTTATAAACTGCCCTTTGACTGTGTGCATGCATGTTTGTGTGGTCATTTGACAATGATTTGGGGCCTGCGTGTGTGTTGGGCAGATGCCCTTCCCACCAGAGTATTTGGCTCCCCCAGCTGAACGAATGAAGAAAGAGAGAAAAACAAAGACGGCAAAAAACAAGAAAGAGACTACGGGGAAGGTGAGAGAGGAAGAGGGGAAACAAGATGTTCAGAGATAAAAATAATTATGATCAAACACTTCACGCTTTATTCTCACAAACTGTACACAAACCAGCTATTTATATTTGATGGCCCGGCAGGCTGTTTCCAGTATTTTCAGTTTAGATGCATATTTATAACAAAGTAAAAAGCATCTAAAATATGTATATTTCATAGTACAGTTTTTCATTTTTATTGCTCTAACAATGGCATTTCAAGACCCTTTTGTTGAGCCCCAAAATGAAAAAATATATGAGTGCATATACAGTTGTGATAAAAAAGAAAGTGCACCCTCTGTCAATTGTAAGGTTTTACATATCAGGATATAATATTTAAAAAATGATCTGGTGTTAGGAGGTTTTAAATTGAGCTAAATACAACCTGAGATAAACAACACATGGTCTTTACCAAAAACATAAACTGCAGAAGCAGTTTGTGGAAAAACAAAGTGCGCCCAGTGACTCAGTAGCTTGTAGACCCACCTTTAGCACCAATAATTGGAAGTAATTTTTTTCTGTGTGACTTTATCAGTCTTCTTCAGTTCATTGACGTTTGTTGGCATTCATTTATGCACAGCTCTCTTAAGCATTCCAGTCAGGTTGAGGTCTGGACTTTGAGCCATCACACCTTGATTCTTTGCTTTTTCAGTAATTCTGTTTTAGAGTTGCTGCTGTGCGTGGGATCTTTGTCCTGTTGCAGAGTTAGCCAACAGATGATGTCACATTTGACTGTAGAATGCTTTGGTGTACACAGGAGCTTATGCTCCACTCTATGACTGCAAGGTACCTGAATCCAGCGGCTGCAAAGCAAGCCAAGTCATCGTCCCTGCACCACTGCACCTGACACTTGATATAAGGTGTTTGTGCTGACAGGCTGTGTTTGGTTGTTTTGTATTTTTTGCCATTTCTCTGAGCATTGTGTGTTAAGACCCACTCCTGTGAGGATTGGCAGCTGTCTTGAATGTTTGCCCCTTGCGAATAATCCTTCTCACTGGAGAATGATGGGGTAGATTGTTTGGAAATGCCCTTGGGCAGCAACAGTTGCTTCTCTAAGATTGCTGATCATTGCTGATGGCTTGTGTTAACACACATCTGAATGCTCCAGACCAGAAAACTGCCAAATCGTCTGCTTTCATAAAGGTGCTCACATTTGCTGATTATCAATTAACCAAGTGCATTTGATTAGCAGCATCTACACTCCTAATGACACACTGTAATATGCAATTGTTACGGTTGTATTTACCTAATTTTAAGACCCACTAAGAACCAGGTGAATTTATTTATTTTTTATTCTATCCGGATACATAAAAGCTTAGATTTTAAGTAGAGTGTACTGTCTTTTTACCATGACTGTTCATGCTTTGTCCTGATTTACTCCGGTCAGCTGTGACATTACCATCAATCCCCACTCATCATTCTTTTACACTCCGTCCATCCCTCGCTTTGTCGTTCCAAACAACAACTTCTTCTTTCTGATCTTCTTAGGTCGTTACTTCAATGGCAGCTAATTACCCATCAGGCCCTGCAGCTCCTCCAACAGCCAGTGGCCACTTCAGCTGGGTTCCTAGACAGATGTTTAGCGGAGATGCAGCTGAGGAGGAGGGCGAGAGCGACGGAGACAGTGACAGAGGAGACGAAGACAGAGGAGAGGGAGACGAGGCTGAACTCGTCATTGACATCCCTAATGAGTGAGCCTGAGTGTGCGATTAGATTTATTTATAAGTGAGGGAAATGTATGTGGATGTAAGGTTGAAAAATAGAACAGGGTTCAATGTATTTCTGCATTGAACAAACAAGTCCACACTTTTGAAAGGAGGGTCAAGCTCCCCCTTGTGGACTTAAGCTTAACTGCAGCAGCGCTGTCCAAACAATATCATCAGTAGTGCGTTTGTGTAAAATTATGTCGGGTTATTGGTCTGTGACAAAAGTGCAGTCTGCAAAGGATTAAGAAAGGTCTGGAATCACTGAGCTGGATGGATACTTTACTTTGTACAGCGGTTTCAAACTACCTGCTGATTATTTTTGTCAAAACATCCACACAAACTGAATACTAGGTGTGTCCTTTGTTTTTTTTATTGCTTAACAGCTGTCTCTGACTTTGTATTGTAGAAGTGCTGCAGTCCTTTTAAAACTGTTCAACTGTGACATAAATGTGTGTGCAGCTTTAAGTTTTGTTTACTTGTTACAGTTTTGACATTTCTCATTTGTACTCACAGTTTATTTCATCAAATCGGTCAAAAATTAAAGTGTTTCTCATGAATGGGTGTGTATAGTTTTTGTACCCATCCAACTGTGTGTCAGATTAAAATAATTTCAGCAGACTAAAAGTTTTTATTTAAACTTCACTTGTGTGTGTGTGTGTGTGTGTGTGTGTGTGTGTGTGTTATTCACAGATTCCACCGATGCAGCTTTACTTAAACAGAAAGTGTTTATGTGTTTACCAAAATGCATTTGTAACATATTTTGTAAAGTGAAAGTGTTAAATTGCTCTTATGTTGTGGTTTATTACCCCACCCTGAACTCACACCCTGAAACTCCCATTCCACAGCTCCACACAGACACTGAAGTAGGCAGTCCTCTTTGTACTGTGTTGCATTTAGCTTTTTTAAATATTTACAACACTAAAATACTGCGTAAACTTCATGTCCATGTCACTTACTGTGTATGACTGTCTTTGCTTGCTTGACCTCTTTGCAAAGGAATCCTGATACCGTTGTTGACTGAAGCCCAAGGGTACATTTGGCTCATGTTGGCCATAACTTTTAAGCAATGTGAAGGGAGCGTGGCGCGACTCCAGCTCTTCATGACTAAAAGGGAGTGCAAGATATTTTTTTCCTTTGACTCTAGAGCTGTGGTATTGCATGCAGATTTCTGTTTTTGCGACATAATGATTTTGCAAAAAGCACTCAGTGCCAGCGTCATGCCTCAACAGGCACGGTTCTGATATTTAGGAGGGCAAATGTGCAAGCCATGAAAGGGAGTGTGTTCAGATTTCAAGAATCGCTGCACTCTGGGAGAGACAATGACCCGTGAAACTGTCGCTATCCAGATTTAGCTCTAATAAGGAGTTCATGAACAGACCCTGCTATATTTAGAGTTCACTTTCTCTCATTTATCTGGACTTTTAGGTGTGAAATTCTTCTTGATTTGAAAGCAGTTCAAAGCAAATATTTGATCTGATAGAGAGTCAGCACTTTAAGGTAAGCGCTTTACCTAACAACAAGAGTTTGTCAATCAAATAACCTTGCACAGAGACCATTGTTTAGGCATGCAGACATACAGGTAATTGACAGTCCTGAATAGGTGTGGGCTTTCCTTGTGTACTTAACAGAAATGGGAGTTAAAGGTGTAACCATAGAGAGTATGAGAGGGAGGGGTGAAGTGGAGGTACAGGCAGAGGGAGAGTCACAGAGGGTGGAACTGACAGAGGGGGGCGAGGCTGTCAGGAAAAGGGAAATGAAGGAGTAAGCAAGATTGTGCCTGCAAACACAGACTCACTCTCACAGAGTGCAGCTAACATTACCAGCGGACAGACATGGTTGCAGAGAAACTGGAGGAGGAAACAAGGAGCGAGTGAGGAAAACAACAAGCCATCAGCAGCCAACCTTGGCCACATTATCTTTCTCATCTATATACGGAAATCACTGGGTAATTTATAAGCCTCTCACTCTGTGTGTGTGTGTGTGTGAGTGAGAGGAGGGGGGGGATCTGCTAAGCTCACCACCATCATGCTGTGTCCTGCTGCTGTCAGTGCAGCTGCTGCGGCTGTCTGCCTGCTGGCAGTGCTGGGCCTAGGTCTGTCTCTCCCAGCTGAGGACAACTCGGAGGCAGACTTCACCCTCTGCAGCAACTGCTTCTACAGACAGACGCCTCCTCGGGGATCCTCTGCAGGGCCGCTGCTGCGCCCACGCTGCCACAGGCTGCCGGGAGGGCAGGCGTTTGCCACTCTGTCCAGACCGACCTGTGACACAGCTGTCTACTCTGCCTTCCATCTCCGCCAGGGATGGACTGAGAGGGAGGGAGAGGAGGGGAGAGAACCTGTGGTAAGAGTTCATCTATCACATTTCTTAAAGTAGAAGTGCTTAGTTTTAAAAGATTAAGTTATAAGTAAAGAAATGTGGTGGAGAGTAACTAAGTACATTGTGAGTGGTAACCACTCAATTTTCTAATAAAGAAAATTAAGTAAAAAACGCAGAAAATTGAGCCCTGCAAAAGATTGGTGGCGTGTCCAAGGTGTGCCCAGCCACCTGCCCTGTGACAGCTGGGATACGCTCTAGCCCAACCGTGACCCTGAATTGGATAAGCAGAAGAAAACGCAAGGCTGGATTTGATGGCCACCCCTTAAGAGGGGCCTGTAATGACTATTAACTCTTTGCAGTTGAAGTTTAGGCAAATTTCATCTCTAAAAAACTTTCAGGTGTTTACATCTGAATACCAGCTCAGTGCTGAATTAATTAATTAATTAATTAATATTTCACACAAAAAATCATCATTGGTATAGAAAACATGATTCATAGGAACAAGCATGGCGCAGTTTAAAAAGCGGTTTAAGGATATGGTTTTTACAGGGTACAGGGAAAAGGTAGAGATTTGATAGGGTGTTCTTGTCTAATATTTTCATGTGTGCGCGCATGCACGGGTTTGTTGGTTTGGGTATATGTGTATGTGTATGTGTATGTATATGTATGTATGTATGTATGTGTATATATATATATGTGTATATGTATATATATATATATGTATATATGTATGTATGTATATATGTATATATATATATATGTGTATGTGTGTGTATGTATGTGTGTGTATATATATATATATATATATGTGTGTGTGTGTGTATATATATATATATATACACACACACACATATATATATATATATATATGTGTGTGTGTGTGTATATATATATATATATATATATATATATATAATATATATATATATATATATATATATATATATATATATATATATATATATATATATATATATTAGATATATATAAAATTGTAGGTTGTGTATCCTTCAGGTGTTAATGGGGTTATTGAAAATGTGTATATGTGCGTATGTGTGTATATACGTAGGTATGGATAGATAGAAACATATATGTGTATATATTTTAAAAAAAAATTACACATAACATATAATGTAATTACAAGGAGGTATTTCTGTAGTCTATTGATACTAGATAGTGGAAAAGGGGTGGGATTAAATAAGCTTATGCTTCTTCCTGCTCCTTTTTGAACATGGACGTTATTTGGAGTTGTGGTTGCTCGTTTTCCTTTTGTTTGCTTTGTTCATTTGTCTCTTTTAATTCTATTTTTTTTTTTATACTTTTTCAACATGTTCAAAATAAAGATTCAATCAATCAATCAATCAATCAATCAACATTTATGTACAGAATGCATTCTTACATATTACATATGTCTTACATATTGTTATTTAATAGTCAAACTAAATGTTAGTTTTTATATCTAAATTTGAGCTGACACACTGGAATTAATCAAACATAACATTCAACCACTAAAATACATTTTTCATTTCAGGAAGGCAAGTAAATAACTGCAATTTGGCATCAAAAATAATAACATGTTTCTATCTTTTTTCTGCTTTTTTGCAAAATAGTAAATTAGAGAATTTATGAATGACAACAATAATGATATTTTAACATTGGATTGACCATTAGGAAACATAAGAAATTATTTTCGTAATTACAATGCTGTTAATTTAGGGCATCTGTGGCATAAACCTTATATTGGTTGGTGATCTAATAACTTTGTTAAGCACTCTACTTGGAATACTTTATCCCAGACAATAGAAATAATCTGGGATAATAATAAATAAGAAGTAGTAGTATAAGAATAAGTCTGGGGATAACTAAAGATTTTTAATGCAGAGCCTTTGAATAATACAAGTGTATTCAATATAAAATAAAACACCTTTGAAACTTTTATTTTTCAAACATTCAGCTCTCAGGCCAAACAAAAAGTTTTTTTAAATTAGGAAAGGAGTCTGATTATTTTTTCCACATTAAAAATCATTTGAAAATGGAGCTTAAAGAAAATGCAAACAATATAAATTTAAAAGAGGATTGGATCTTTATCACACTCATAATTATCAACACTGAACAGCTGAGCACAGAGAAACAGGAATTAGAGATGTTTCTGTTATTGTTGTGTCCTTGTTGTGTCCTTATATGGGAACATTTAAAAATCAGAGTGCATAGATTGAAGAGTTTGATGGACTCTTTCTTAAACTGCTGGTTTTGGTTCTTTTTCTGCCAGACAGAGCAGGAAGAAGACATTAAAGTGGCAGCACCAGCTCTTCTCAGAGGAGGTGTGGATCCATCTCATTCTTTCTCGCCCACAGACTCCCCTTTTCACCACTGGGATTCAACAGTCACAACACTGGTCCAGTCAAGCGTGTCTCCCCAGTGCAGCACTGTAGGGGGTGATCTCTACATCCTTACTGGAGCGGGAGGACTCGGGGCTGCTGAGGATGGAGACGAGGAGTGTCAGACGAAGCCGCTGTGGTCTGCGGCGTGCTGTGCTGTCCCGCAGGGGAAGGGTGGCTTCAGCGTTGGGTTAATCAGAGAGACGCAGGAAGGGGTGAGGCAAGTGAGCGTGAAGGAGCTGGAAGACATGCTTGGATTGGCAGAAATGTTCTCTGAAGGCTGCGGAGGAGGAGATGGGAAACGTGTTGAAGTCGGAGTTGGTCTCCACAGTGAGGGACTTCCTGGAAATACAGATGTGCAGACAGACATTCTGGAAAGCCGAGAGAAATCGATAACTAAAGAACAGGCAGCTAATTCTCAGTCAGGGAAAGCTGATGGTGCTGACGCCATGCAGGAGACTTCAGCAGATGCAGCAACTTCTGAGGGCAGCAGTAATGAACAGGGTGATGTGACACGTTCAGGAGCTGTCAGGTCAGACTCCGACTCCTCAGCTGAACATGAAACTGCTGAAGAGACGGACACAAACTCCACCAGCACTCTGGTCTCCATCCTCTCCACCACCTTCTCCATCTTCAAATTTCCTCTGCGTCCTGTATTTTCTACAATCACACAACTACCTGGACAGGTAGCTCTAATAGCTCTCTAATAGCTCTAATGTGTAAACATCCAAAAATATACTACACAAAATATAAATATAAACATAATTTAAACTGAATTGCCCCTCTCACCATACTAACAGTTATTTTCTCTGTAAAGGATGTGCAGATATTAAGAGGTTCAGACTCAAAGATGTTTTCTGGGAGTATATCATACACTTCCATAGAGTCGAGTCTATATTAAGGGAAAGGTGCAATACTGGGTCCACTTTCCCATAAAGCATTACTGAGACTTCATGGATTACCTCGCCACACCCTAGTTTGTAAAAACATCATTGTTAACATCATGATTTTGTCAGACCTCTCAGATCCACATTCCAGACACGTGTGTAACACATGTGTGACAATTGTTTTCACAGACTGGCTAATGCTCCCTGAGACTCTCTAATTTCACTAGTTACAAGCAATCCTTGAGAATTAAAAGATATTATGACTTTATATTCATTAAACAGTATAATGACCTGTGGTTCTGATTAATGTTTTCAATAGGAAAATAAAACCATTACAAATCATTAGAAATAGACAATTTTTCTTTCTACATTTGAGCCTCGGGTTAATAAAACTGTCTCAAGAGTTTGTGTTATGTATTAACCTGTTATGTATTAACATATTCAGGTTCAGAGTTAAATAATAAATCATCTCATTCCAGTCTGCTCCGCCCGTAGACTGGAATGAGGTGTGGTGTACAGGTGGAGTTAATTCTAGGTGTAGTACATTGCCTCAAGGCTTTCTGTCTTTTTGTTGTTTATACTTCCCGCAGTCACACTGTGAAATCGACTCACTATTCTTATCTGCGTTCAGGTCACCTATGTTCTCCAGGAAGACCTCGGAGTTCTCTCTACCCTGCCTGGAGAGACCTTCACCCTGTTCCATCTACTGACCTCTGACCTCCTCTCCTGGATGGGCACAGCAGGAGAAATGCTGCTAGGTATTGGGGAGACCTGCTTCTGTAGTGTTTATTACTGCACCTCCTCTATGATGGGGGAACTGCTGAGCAGCTGCCACACTGGGGTCACTGGTCTGGGCACCCTAGCTGGAGACACGGTGGGGGTATTTGGTGAAGCTTTGGATAATGCTTGGTCGGTGACCAAGTTCTTTGGAGGGCGGCTGTGGGAGCACAGTGAGGGTTATGTGGGAACAGTGATGTCAGAGATGGGAGGTCAAGCACAAGCTGTAGGAGGAGGTTTTGGGAGACTGGTATGGAGAAGTGGGAAGGGAGTGATCAATGTGTGCAGGCTGGGTGGAGGGGTTATATTTGGAATGGTTGATGTAGTCTTTGGGGGTGTAAGAGAGGCCTTTGGGCAGGAGTCGAATGAAGAATGAAAGAAAAAAATAAAACTCAAGATGACACCTTTAATAAACTTTAATAAAGTTTCAGTTTTGGTTTGTAAATTTCTTCCAGATATGAATGTGTGAAAAACTAATTAAAGATGATGTAATTTGATATGCCTTAGTTGTTACAGATGGTTTGCTGGATTTATTTTTGAAATAACATAGTGGTGGAGTAAATTTCACTGCATTTCTTACACTGTAGATCTTACAATTCACTGTGGAAAACTAGCTGCCCAAATAGTCTGCTGTACTTGAGAGCTTAACCAACTGTGATTTGAATAACACTGTGCACACTCTGCTTTTGGATGTAATTACTCAAGACAACTTGTGTGATAACTGTCACATCTGTAAATCTGAATAAAAGAGTATGCTGGGTTACCAACATGACATGCACCATTTCCTTGAATTCCCTTAATTGAATATTCTTGTTTCCTTCTTCCAGTAGTACAGTTTGACACATATATGTATATTTACCCAGTTACCCAGTCATATTATACTTCTACTGCAAACTGTATTTTTAGACAGTAAAAATTAACAGAATTTTACAGATTAAACCATGATGATGTTGGTAATACGTTTTTACCAGTTCAGTAAACTGCTGCTTTATTATACTATTATACTATATTTATTATACTGCGTTATTTATACTAAATGACGATGAAAGCAAAGCTAATATATAACCTAACCTGCAAGATGACTCTCTACCACAGACAAATTTTTATTATCGAGGGCACATGAGATATAAAACATTTGTTATGCCTATTTGAATGCAAATATATTGTTTTGGTGTAATATATATATCAACAGACATTGTAGTGATTGAGTATAACAGTCCAAATAGCAACATCTGGAGGAAGGAGCGCGAAACAATAGAGTACCAGGGGCTAAAGGTGGAAGGTAAAGTGTAAGAGTCATTATGTGTGTCATTGTATTTAAATTTGAATATATGTGTGTGTGTAATTAAATTCAGTCAACTGATTGTAATTTCTTTTTTTTTAATAAATACTTGCTAATTATCATTTTCTTACTATTAGCTGATTTGATGTAATAGTTATGTACTACAACTACTACTACTAATAATAATCACTATCATCGTCATCATACTTTAACTTTTTATTAAACTGCTTTTAAATTGCTTTTATTAGCAGTTTTAACAGCTTTAACAAGACTTTTTAAATGCAGGTTCTATAATTTTTAATTTAATAGCTTTACACAGTGGCGTTGCTAATCTAATGCAATCTAATCTAATCACCGATCGCTGATTAAAATACTTTCAGTGGTAGTTGTTGCTGATCTGTTCTCGTCAATGGGTTGTAGATAACATGGCTTCCGTTTTGTGCCGGAAGCGACGGCTGAAACCCGGAACTCGTTGCAGTTTCATTGCATCAGACGGGCATTCATGTGGCTGTGTGTGTGTGCTAACTGAGCTGACGTCTCTGTCTGTTTCATTCAAAGGTACGCAGGACTCGCTTTAAAACATTTTAATAGCAAGCCTCAGGTTTCTTAGACGCTTACTTTCTGGTGAATTTAAAGTTGTGGCAGCTTGAATAAAGGTTTATTAAAGTTCACGCTGGAGCTGCTGAAGAAAAACTTCTTTCAGTTTGACTCGTTGGCTTAAGCTAACTAGCCTGCTTGCATGAGTTTTCATCAGTCTGACAGGTGCCACGGCTCAGAGCTGCAGAAAGTGAAACAAAGAGCTAACGGGCTAGCATACCTATCCTTTTTAAAGCTAATCTGATACCCACTGTGACATGCTTAAAGCTGATTTTATTAAATATGTTTAAAACAGTTTGCTTTAAAAAAAAAAAAAAAACTTAACCCACCTTCTGGACATGCCCCTTGAGTGGCATAAAGTTTGGCATAGCAGTGTTTCTGCCAGCAAACACACCCATCCAGTCTGATAAGGAAATGCTCAATTACAGCAACAAAATGAATGTTTCTCTCTTACTTCATGCAACCTGAATGTGTCTTCACCAGAGATGACCACTCTCTACGTGTCTCCTCACCCTGATGACTTCAGGAGCCTTCTGGCTCTCTTAGCTGCAGAATATGGACCGTCCTCCCGGCCGCAGATCATCACAGAGGACCCTCCTGCATCTCTGAACGCCCGCTCCAGACCAGCCCTGGTGCTGGCCGCCGCTGGGGATGGTGACTCTCTAGTGAGCGGGGCCACTGCTGTGTCATGGTACTTAGCCTTTCAGGGAAAGAGGGCTGGTCTGGATGCTAAGCAGCAGAGCCAGGTGTGGCAGTGGCTCAGCTTTGCAGACAATGAGCTCACCCCAGTGTCGTGTGCTGTGGTCTTCCCTCTGATGGGGGTGACAGGAGTGGATAAGAAGGTATTTAAAGCTTTCTTGGACCTGAACGTGTGTCTGATTTGTTCATGTAAAAATGTATTCTCCTACTCTTTGTGCATTCTCAGCTCCAGCAGACTTCCCGTGCAGAGCTGATGCGTGTTCTTAAGGTTCTCGATCAGGCTTTGGCACCAAGAACCTACCTGGTGGGAGAGAGCATTACCCTGGCTGATATGGCTGTAGCTACAGCGGTTTTACTCCCCTTCAAATATGTATGTGTGCTGCGCTACACTTTCTGTCTAACAGGTTTTTCTGCATAGCTTCTGAACAGACGAGCTTTATTATGCTTTTATGAATACTCAGGCATTGGAGCCATCAGACAGGAAGGCTGTAACGAATGTTACCAGATGGTTCACGACCTGCATTAATCAGCCACAGTTCCTGAAGGTACTGGGGGAGATCGTTCTTTGTGAAAAGATGGTCCCAGTCACACCAAAAACAAATGCTGCTACAAATGCTGTTAATGGCAGTCCTGCTGCTGACTCTCCCGGCGCTCCAGCAAACGGTTAGGAACTTCAACGAATCACTTGATAAGTATTAGCAGAATGTAATGTACAGTATCTCATGCCATTGTGATGTTTCCTCTCTCAGGCCCACCGAAGACGGAGGCCCAGCTGAAGAAAGAAGCAAAGAAGAGAGAAAAGCTTGAAAAATTCCAACAGAAGAAAGAAATGGAAGCAAAGAAAAAGACACAGCCGCCATCTGAGGTATAAATACGCAACATGTACAAAGAGAAATTCATTTGTGAAGTTTTGAAAATCACAAATATCCATGGTAAATCATCTGTTCTTATGTAGTGCTTTTCTACTCTACTTGAAAGTGAAAGTGATTTATATAACATATTAAATTCATACAAGCACTTTCTTGTTTTTCTATTTTTAGTCCTGCTGTGTTCTGTCAAAATTATGATCTCAATGCACTGTGATCAGCTGTATAAATTCTCCATAGACTGCTCTTGTTCAGAGCTTATCTGTTTATTTCTTCATTTCTGTTCATGCCATTTCAGTTATTACATTGTATGTGGTGTACAGTATGACAATGTCTAAGGCAGGATATGGGGGAAAAGGGGGAGGAGGGTGATAGGGGAAGACGTCATAAAAGGACAGAGTACAATTTATCGCTAACTGCCTCACCTGTAAGAAAAACAGAATGTACAGAACACAAAAATTTGAAAATGAAAATTCGAAAGGGTGACTCTGAGCTAGCCATCTGATTTGTAGTTGATAGTAACTCAGTCACTGAAGACATTACTATTTCAAAGTCTCTCGTGGTTTTTTTTTCTTCTGCTTTTTTTTTCTCAGAAAAAGGCCAAACCTGAGAAGAAGGAATTGGGAGTGATTACATATAACATCACCACCCCTGCTGGAGAAAAAAAAGGTGAGTGTTCACTATGCTTGAGTTGATTTGTGTACTGTAAGCACATTCCACGTAACTTAGTGTTCCAGGCAAGCTTCCCTGAAGCTTGCACTTTAAAGTTACCTTATCTTAGTGACCACAACCTGTAAAGCGGATGCCACACCTAAGTTTCAAGCTGTTTAATTTAAACAGAAAATAAAACAGAGGAAATGGCCGGGCAAAAAAAAGTGGAACAAATTAGGGTCAGTGGGCTGTAGGACCAAGAGCTTCTCTCCCTAAACTAATGAGGTAAAAAAGTAAACCAACAAATAAAACTGCAAAAGACAGTCTACCAGTACTTCCATCTTAAAAGAAAAAGAAAGAAGGAAGTGGAGATCTGAAGATGCTGGAGAGCTGCTTGGTCTGGTAGAACAAGGCCCTTTAGTTAGAGGCAGAACAGTCATTAATGACTGGACCTGATAAAGAGGGAATTGACGAGCAAAGTAGGAGAGTAGGGCAGGAAAGGGGAAACAACACTGACAGGTCTGTTGGCAGCAAAACAACAAAGACTGTAATATCTGAAAAATATGCAAAGTTCAAACAGTGTGGGCTAAAAGCATTACAAGTGTGACGTGTCTGATACCAAAAGCACATTAAATGATTTAAGCTGTGGCCTAGTATTTAAAACTCCCCACTGTCAATCAAGTTAGTTTATAGAGGTGTGTGTGTGTGTGTGTCTGCACTATGTCAGTAAAGGCTTTTTAAAGGCAGGAAGTAAAGCTGGATAAAATAGACCCTCCTGCTGTCTGGGCACGAGGTCCACGTTAATGGTACCACTATATTCCGGAGAATTGATTGATCAGTGGGTGGTAGTTTTGTACCAATTGACCCCCTCTATTGAACTTAACTTCCTTTATAACAAGATGGATCTGCAGCAGAAGTTACCATGGTGATGCGCCATCCCATCACAAGTTAACCACTGTCATTACCCAGAAAATCCAGGTTTAACAATAAAGTTGCCTCAGTAAGCACCAAATCCTGCTTTGTAGCTCAGGCCTGTGGTCACGCCACAGTTTTTAGTTTTTAGATAAATGTGGACATTTCACCAACTAGGTGCTGTGTAAAATAAAAGACACATAGGTTAGACAACCACAGTATTCTTTAGATTTAGGGGAACAGATTCTAGGCTTCAGGATTTGATATTCGTATGTATGCTAGAAAGCTTAACATCCAAGTGTCTTCATACTTCTCATCGTATATTATGTGTGTATTATTGTGCTTTGTTGACCTTTACGTTTAGTCCTTCTGGGTTTTGCAGGGTTTTTTTATTCATTAGAGGTTTATTATTTCACTGAGTGATGACGTGTTTTAAAAAAGTGCACCTTCTTTTCAGGCTGTGATATTAGTAGTTTTTTCAGCATTTCACTTGAGTGAGCTTTAGATGCTTTACTGAACTTTTTCCTCACCTTTGCTGCCAGATGTTGTTAGTCCACTTCCTGACTCCTACAGTCCTCAGTATGTGGAGGCTGCCTGGTATCCGTGGTGGGAGAAGCAGGGCTTCTTCAAGCCCGAGTATGGGGTAAGTCCTCAGATATTATAAAAATGGTCCTGAATTAGATTTTTAATTGATAATTTTAGCTTCAAATAACCTGTCTGTCACTATATTCTGTAGAGGAAGAGTATTAGTGAGGAAAATGCTAAGGGCATCTTCATGATGTGCATCCCTCCACCTAATGTGACAGGATCACTTCACCTGGGTCACGCCCTCACCAACGCCATCCAAGACTGTCTGACCAGATGGTAATTTAATAAACTATAATTCTTTTGTTAACTGATGAAATTTCTCTCTGCTAATATGTTTGAGCTAATCTCCCATCCGGTCTGTGCAGGCACAGGATGCGAGGTGAGACCACCCTGTGGAACCCGGGCTGTGACCACGCTGGCATTGCGACCCAGGTGGTGGTGGAGAAAAAGCTGATGAGAGAGAAGGGCATGAGCCGTCATGACTTGGGCAGGGAAAACTTTATCCGGGAAGTCTGGA
The DNA here is from genome assembly GCF_057382275.1 of Copadichromis virginalis. NCBI lineage: Eukaryota > Metazoa > Chordata > Actinopteri > Cichliformes > Cichlidae > Copadichromis > Copadichromis virginalis. Next base: position 26,530,030 of record NC_140628.1, read on the forward strand.
AATGGAAGAATGAGTAAGTAAAAGAAGTAGCAGGAAAAGCGAAGATTTAAACAATCTTAAATTGGAAAAACACCACAATATTTCTTTTTATCCCTTGTAGGAAGGGAGACCGGATCTACCATCAGCTGAAGAAACTGGGCTCTTCCCTGGACTGGGACAGAGCTTGCTTCACTATGGATCCTGTAAGGTTTCTAAAATCTTTGATGTGTGGGAAATTTTGTGTTCAATAATAGTTAAAAATAAAATTTTTCTGTTTACCTGGGCTCCTCTAGAAACTTTCCTATGCAGTCCAAGAGGCCTTTATCCGCATGCACGATGAGGGAGTGATCTACAGGAGCAAGAGGCTGGTCAACTGGTCCTGTACACTGAACTCTGCCATCTCTGACATAGAGGCAAGTCACTCTGCGTTAAGCAGTATGTCTCATTTTCGGGACCTTTTTTCACCACAAGACAACTGCAGGTGGGGGGATATTGATACACTGAGATATTTTCCATGGCAACATTGGATCAATACAGGGACAACAAATATTGATGTTTAATGAAATATTTAAAATACTTTTGGAATGATAAGAACAGCAGTGCTCAGGGTGCACCACACCCTGAGGTAATGTTAGCCGAGAAAACTTAGATTAAATCGGCTGAACCAAAAAAAAAAACCATCCGTAAACTGACAAAACTACCTCCTAATTCAAGACAAGCTAAAAGCTCAGTCACACAAATAAAAACGTGACACATCTACAAATAAATTGGTGGCTACCTGGAGGTTAAATTGAATTATTTCACATTCTGGCAGATTTCAACTTGTGATGACTAAATGGTTGCCAAGAGGTTGAGGGTGTTGCACAACCATATTTGATCGCAAGCTAATTGCACAGGTGTCTGATAGGAGGCGAGCTTTGTGTAAACAGTTGCAGTCTGACTTGGACTGACTGCAATTTACAGTTGAAAAAAGGGTCATAAATTGCATACTTTAACCTTCAACATATCGATAAATGTTGGAAGTCACACTAATATCCTATTGTGAGTTAAGTATTGTGATGTTGCATTGGGGGGTGTCTGGCGTGTCCCACCTCTATCTACAGTGGTACTCATACTAGGATGGACATTCACAGACAAGTATATAAAGAATATAAATGGAGCTGTCTCACATGCATCTTGTGGATTTGCTAAGCTCATTGAAACATGATTATATTGTGAACTCCCCCATGAACAGTTACCCTGAGGAAAAAAATGTACCAAGTCTAGTGCACTCTGCTCAAATCAAACTTATGCCAAACAAATGATACCACCCCAACTTAATAGGGTGATCAATAATAACTAACCAGGCGGAAAGAGGTTTAGTGAGAGTTAACAAAGTTATCGAGTATGGGTTAAAGGTTTTACTGTTTTGCAAAAAAATAAAATAGGCCTGCAAGCAAGATGCTCTCCTGGACGTTTTTCAACTTGGACTCAGACAAAAAAGGTTACAGAACAAAAAAATAACAGTCAGGAACATGAAAGCCCTTCTAGGTGCAGTTAATCTTTCACACCAGGCAACACGCAACCCTAACAAACAAGGAGGAGGCACAAAGCAGACTGCCCAGTTTTTGAAATGGCTGTCGTGAATTACTCTGTTGTGGATGAAGCAGAAGAAAACAGGCTGGTGAACAGTAACAGGGGTCTGCACTGACTTGTCAGAACAAATTAGTAACCGCACATAAGAGTGAGTCCGGCGATCTGTGGCTGTGACAAAGAGGAAACTTCAAAGCTGCTCCTTTATGAAACTATATGATATATGTCAAGGTCCAGATACATCACACAGAGCCCAAAGACACCATCAGCATGCCTTTACATGCAGGTGTACACAGACCCGCCCTCACTCATTTCACATTTATTGGCTGCTACTACTACCTTGTAACCTTTGAAGCTCTTTCCTGAGCTGAGCAGGTTCTGTGATATTTCACGCCTGCTTATAGAACAAAATGACTGGCTCTGCATCAGAAGATAGTGAGGATGGTCTCCACCTATGCAGCTACTCGGTTGCCAAACTACATCTTTATTGATATATGAGGTGTCAGACTAATTGTTAAGGGTACTAGGAAGGTTGTCAAATGTTGTCGTCATGGGGGAAAGAGATAAAAGTTCATCCATCTGAAGTCCTGATTAGTAAAGTCAATGAACAGTATTAACAGGAGATGAAGTTTGTTACTGTTGCTCCATTTCTAAGCTACAGTTTAATATTAGTTTGAGTGTATGGATGTTTATTCCATAGCCAGATATTGGATGTGGCGTCTCTTAATGATCAAATTAACCATCATAATACAGTACAAGTGTTATGGTATGATATCCCTGAGCTCGTGCATTTCATGGCATTAGATGTGCTTTCCAAATATGGTAAATGTGGCGTGAGCACTGCAGCTCGCTCTCATAATGATGTGAGAATGTCTTAATGAAGCCGTGAGGAACATTAGCATAAAACCGAATCACATCTCGATGATAGAGTTGCATTCTTTTAACAGACTGATGAAGCAATGTTACATTAGGTAATATCACCCACTGATTACTAGGACTGGATATCAGCACAAACCTTTAGATTACCTACAGAATTATGTCTGAAATATGAAGTATTGAAAAAAGACTCTTCGATTCTTTGTACTACTTACTGTGATGAGATATTGTATCTTTACTTTGTGTAATGTGGTAATTCATGCAAGTTCCTGCTCGTGTGAATACAAAATGAAACACTTTTGCATTTAAGGGCTCTTGCTTATTTTGTTAGGCTTTTTTGTATAAATGTGTGACTGCATGCACAGAATAAATACCCTGAAAAAGGCTCCACTGATAACCCTGTTATTAGGCTGTAATGGTAACAGAGCCATTTTGGCAGTGCCAGGCATTGTGTGCCCTCTTGATTAAATGTATTTTTCGGCTTTCAGGTGGATAAAAAGGAGCTCGCTGGCAGGACTCTTTTGCCTGTGCCTGGTTACAAGGAGAAAATCGAGTTTGGGGTCTTGGTGTCTTTTGCCTACAAGGTGGATGGATCTGGTATGTAAATTTATGGAAAGCAAAAAATGTTAACAAAGACACTTTGTGCTGCTGTTACGATACAGGTCTCCTTGTTCTTTCTTTGTCCTTCAGATGAGGAGGTGATCGTGGCCACGACTCGTATTGAGACTATGCTTGGAGACACCGCAGTAGCCGTTCACCCTGCCGACGCCAGATATCAGCATCTGAAAGGAAAAATGGTTCTTCATCCTTTCTGTGACCGCAAGATGCCCATAGTCTTTGATGACTTTGTGGACATGAGCTTTGGAACAGGTAGGCCTGGGGTACAGAAAAAAGATGTCATAGCTGCAGGTCTACAGTGTGCCGAGAATAAGTAATCATAACAAGTCGTTAAGCCCAGCCACTTGCCTCATTACAATTGTTCTTTTTTTTCTTTTTTCCCTTGTTCTCTGCTTGGCCTGTCTCTCTGCACCATTTTCTGTTCAGGCGCTGTCAAAATCACCCCGGCTCATGACCATAATGACTACGAGGTTGGAGAGAGACACAATCTGGCCTTCATCAACATCTTGGATGAAAATGGCCTGCTCATTAACGTGCCTCCTCCCTTCTTGGTATAGTGTCTCATTATCGTCCTTCCCCCCTGCAGTGTGTGACACTAAAGTCACGCTTTCTCATAGTTTGCTTCATGAGGCTATCTTATTTTTCAGAATTTTTTATTTTTAACTCGTCCTTCCCTCCCCAGGGCATGAAGCGTTTTGAGGCCAGGAAAGCAGTGCTTCAGGCTCTCAAAGACAGAGGCCAGTTTAAAGAGATCAAAGACAACCCTATGGTTGTCCCAGTTTGCAGGTAAAATTTGTGCACAAGCTGGACATGGGTTGTTTTTGTTTGAGCTTCCTTTATCTGTATTCCTTTAAGCCCCATTGTGCGTGTTCCCTATCAGCCGTTCCAAGGACATTGTGGAGCCGCTGCTGAAACCCCAGTGGTATGTGGACTGCAGAGATATGGGCAAGGAGGCTGCTGATGCTGTCAGAGAAGGCAGGCTCAAAATCATCCCTGACCACCATCTCAAAACATGGTTCAACTGGCTGGACAACATTAAGTAAATACTGCTTCCTGATTGTTTATTTTTTAGTTTTAAGCTTTTAGTTTAAGCATTTTGACACTTTTGGTTTCTGCAGTTTTAGGCATTTAAACAGAAATCTTGAGAAAAGGTGTCAATTTCAGTGTAGGAAATTGACACCTTTTTGTTATCAGTTAATTGGCAGAATATTTCCTTGGCTATTTGATTAATATATTATTTAAAACAGATGAAATTTTCTCAGAAACAAGCTTGTTTAAGCTCAAAGATATTTGATTTCTCATCACACAGGAAAAAAGGAAATCAGTTAATAGAAAGTGATGAGCCAGAACCGGAGAAAGTTTAATTAAAAAAAGAATATATTACATTATCAATTATTAAAATTGATGCCAGTTAATTTTCTGCCATCGCCTCACCTATTAGTGAACAAATTGGTTCAGGTCTAGAAAGGAGATGATTATCAGAAAGTGTGCACAGAGTTCATTTTCACATCCGTCTCTCTGTCTTCTTTTTCAGGGATTGGTGTATCTCTCGGCAGCTGTGGTGGGGTCACCGTATTCCTGCTTACTTCATCACTGTCAACGATCCGTCTGTGAAACCAGGAGAGGTAAGATGACTTCTCTTTTTGTTGTCAAGGTCTGGAGGACTTCAGATGACAGATAAAAGCTGCATCCGTATCGTGCATGTCATTGTCTGTTTCTCTGATTTATTTCTTCTTCTGTTCTTTTGCCTGCAGGACATGGACGGTCATTACTGGGTGAGTGGGAGATCAGAGGAAGAGGCCAGGGAGAAGGCGGCGAAACGCTTTAATGTGTCTGCAGACAAAATTACCCTCAGACAGGGTGAGATTTAGCTGTTTTTAATTTGGCACTTTTCCGTAGCACAATTATTGTAAAGTTATCTAATAACTTCATAATGCGCCAACACACACATTTGCCTAATTTAATTAATTCTACTCCATATTCATCAGAATCAGAATCAGAATACTTTATTGATCCCTGGGGGAAATTATTTTTTGTTACAGTGCTCCATTTTAAACCAACATTAAGACAAGACAGACAATACGCTAACTAAGAATAGTACAATATATACATATATATACATACATACATACATAAGTCACTTATAAATAAATATTTGGAAAAGAAACATGTGTAGTTGTAGCAGCAAACAGTGTGTTAAGTGGATGCGTTGTACAGGGAGATGGCCACAGGCAGGAATGATTTCCTGTGTCGTTCAGTGGTGCTTTTCGGTAATCTCAGTCTCTCACTGAACGAGCAGATTAGATAACTTTTGCTCCTGCGTTTCAGACGAGGACGTTCTGGACACTTGGTTCTCGTCTGGCATTTTCCCCTTTTCTATCTTCGGCTGGCCTAATGAGGTAAAACACTGAGGTTAAATGACTTTCTTTCTGCTGACACAGACGGCACATTGTTTCAGTTGACTGAAAGAATACCTTAAGCAGAATAGAAAAGAGAAACATGGAAATGTTTAATACCTGATTTCTGGTTTCATAGTATAAAAGAAAAAACCCTCCTAAAATATTAATCATTCGGTGTTTTTCCCAATGTGTTTGTTGTCGTTGGTTCTAGAATGAGGACCTGCAGGTGTTTTACCCCGGCACCTTGTTGGAGACGGGCCATGACATCCTGTTCTTCTGGGTTGCCCGCATGGTGATGATGGGTCTCAAACTGACAGGCAAGCTGCCCTTCAAAGAGGTGAGACCAATCACCCACGACACTGACACAGCAGGATGTGATATTTGTAGTACATGACTCACTGATGTTTTCGTTTCATTTTTCAGGTTTATCTGCATGCAGTGGTACGTGATGCTCACGGAAGGAAGATGAGCAAGTCTCTGGGCAACGTTATCGACCCTCTAGACGTCATTACAGGGATCTCCCTGGAGGTAAAGCCTAATCAGCCTTTAATCCACGCTCAGATACACACAAACACTTAGGCAAACATAAATATACATACTCTTTTCTCCCATCTGTTTGGGTTGTCTTTTACATAGTCACCATGCTCTTATGGGTCCCTTGAGGCCCTTACTCTTATATAAACTTTATTAAGCACCTCTTTCTGCTTCCAACAAGCTTTTATTGAGTCCATCAATCTCTTCACCAGCTGCGGGGAAATTGTTCAGTCAGATGAAACGGACCTGTCCTCTAGAGGGCACTGAAGGACTTGTAAACTAAGCTTAACCCTGAATGTTTTCCCTCTGAAGGTCCTTTCCTCCCTGGCCAGTTTAAACATCAGGCAGTCGAAGGAGGTCTCGTATTCTGAAGATGAAAAGAGAAAATTGTTGAAAACCTCCCTCGTCCTCTTACTCTCCATCCTCTAGGGTCTTCATGCCCAGCTGATGGACAGCAACTTGGATCCTGTGGAGGTGGAGAGAGCGCAGCAGGGCCAGAAGTCAGACTACCCAAATGGCATCCCAGAGTGTGGCACAGATGCTCTCCGGTTTGCTCTGTGTGCTTACACCAGCCAAGGTGAACTTTTTACGTCTTCCTTGTTTGTCCTGTTTTCCTTCTTAGATTCCTTTTAATGACCAGTGTTTGAAATTCACTAATATACATTAATTACAAACCATAAAGCTTATCTCTGTCAATCAGAAGTAGACATTCATGAGTGTTTCAGGTAAATGAATCCCTTTATGCCTGAAAATGACTTTGGTGTAGATCTGCACCTTTTCTTTCATCAGACCAATGCTATAGTACCCACAGCTATGGCCACTAATGCCATTTTCACTCATGATAATTCTTCTAGCAGATAGAAAACCACATTTTAACAAGTATAACAAGTATACAGCTTGATTTCCACTGGAGTCGTTCTTTGGTATTTACTGAAATCTTCATTTCTGAATCTCGCAGGTAGGGATATCAACCTGGATGTCAACCGCATCCTGGGCTACCGTCACTTCTGCAACAAACTGTGGAATGCTGTGAAGTTTGCCATGAAGACTCTAGGAGACAACTTTGTACCATCAGAGAAAGTCCAGGTGAGACCAAGGGAACAGATGAAGGATACAGAACATAAACAAAGTCTGTTCCATGCTTATTGATATTCCTCGAGTTAGATGCGTAACACATTTTGACCAAATCTCTGTTTCAAAACAAAACAGTGTTTGTTTGGAGGCTTAGTTTGCCATGATTTGTATTCGTAGATTTGCACACATTGACATTTGGGACATACCTGGTGCGGGGTTGTGTTGCCTGAATCTAAAGATCTCTCTTTTTTTTTCTTTTTTACACTTCTGTCGATCCTCTCAGTTATCTGGAGAGGAGAGCGTATCTGACAGGTGGATTCTGTCCAGGCTGAGCGCCGCTGTTACACTCTGTGACGCCGGCTTCAAGGCCTACGACTTCCCAACCATCACCACCGCCATCTACAACTTCTGGCTGTACGAGCTCTGTGACATCTACCTGGTAAGGATCTTGTAGGCGACTGAGCAGCCCAGAGTCTCATGAAAGTTCCACTTCCTCCTTATCTTTTCCTTTTTCTCTTCTTGTTTTCCAGGAAAGTGTGAAACCAGTATTCAGTAAAGCAGAGGAAGACAGCACGAGCCAGAGACAAGCCCTGGTGTGCAGACAGACCCTTTACACCTGTCTAGAGGTTGGTCTACGCCTGCTGTCTCCCTTGATGCCCTTCGTCACTGAGGAGCTCTATCAGAGGTTACCACGAAGAAAACCTCAGAGCGATCCTCCCAGCATCTGCGTCACATCATATCCCACCACCGAAGAGGTGAGAAAAAGAAGGGGGGGGGGGGGGGGCAGCTTGTGCTGAATCTTACTGATGCTCAAATAGCCTTAAAAAGTTTTTTTGTGGAGAGTGCTGTTTTGTGTTTTTTGCAATTACATTTTTTCCCTGTGATTTGTTGTAGTTCTGCTGGAACAGTGAGGAGGTGGACCGCGACATGGAGTTCATAATGACCATTGTCAAGACGATCCGATCGCTTAGGGCTGACTACAATCTAACCAAGACCAGAGCTGACTGTAAGACACACAAAATAAATTTTAAAAGTGATGCTAAAAATAATTTTTAGTTCATATTTCATCTATTTTCATGTGGAAATTAACCAGCATGTCTGTTCAATGCTGTACTTACAGTTGGAAATTAGCTCAATTCAGCATGTTCACACAAGCCTGCCAGCTTCACATGGAAATCTTTTTGCACACTGCTCAGAAAAATTAAGGGAACACTTGACCTTACAGTCCCAGTTAAGCTTCTGGGATATTAATCTGTCCAGTTAGGAAGCACAAACCATTTAGAATTCACTTCACAATGGTTTGGTGCAGATGAAAGTGACAACAGGTGGACTGGAGAGGCAACAAAGACAGAGAAAGTTGGGAGGAGGGGTGGTGACCACAGAAAATTTTGCCCTCCTGGTTGAGTTTCCTGTAGTTCGGCTTTTTGTTAGTATCCTTGTCACTGCTGGTAGCTCGAGTCGGTATCTGAAGCCCGTTGAGTCCTGTTCATCCGGGTCGGTACATTCATACGTGTTATCACAAGATTTGCTGTCTTTCCCCACCACAGTCTCAACAGTGTGGAGGTGATACCTGGGGATACTAGCAGAGCTGGCTCTTATGCTATCTGTTCTTCTCTGTGGGACAAGGAGCACTGCCAGAGCCCTTACAGAATGACCTCCAGCAGGCTACTTACATCCTCGTTTCAGATCAAACTGTTAGAAACAAAATATGTGAGGACCTGGCGACATTCACCTGATCTGGCGATCTGATTTGTGCTCACGAATCAGCTCTGTGCAGCTCCACTACTGGCGCCCTGCTCTCTTCACAGATGAAAGCAGGTTCATACTAAGCACGTGACAAGCATGAAATAGTCTGGAGATGCTGTGGCAAATGTTATTCTGCCTGCAACATCATCTGTGAAGAGAACGGGATGCCAGTGGCGAGCCTGCCAGTTCTGGTTTTCCTAGGAGGATGCCAGTTGAGCTGCATGGTGCTTGGCTGTGAGCACAGATCCCACTTGTCACCCTCGTAGAGTCTGATTCTGACTGTTTGGTTAGAAACATGCGCTTGAATAACCTGCTGGAGGTCATTCTGTCTCTGCTGCACAATGGACCAGATACCGGTCCTGCTGCCAAGTTGCCCAGCTCTCCTCGTGTCCCCTGGTGTCTGTCTGAGAGACACTGTAAATCTTCTTGTATGGATGTGGCCATCCTGGAGCTGGACTCACTGAGTAACCTGAGTGGGATGTAGACAGTGACTCATGCAACCAGCAGCAAGTAAAATCAGGAGGGATAGAGCGAGAGCAATGGTCTGTGGCCGTCACCTGTGAGAACCATTTCCTTTCCAGAGGTTGTCTTGTTGTTGCTTCTTCAGCAACTTTCATTTGCACCAAAAGCAGGTGAACATGATTCTGTATGGTTTGTAATTTCTGACTGGACAGATTGATACCACTTAAATTTTAGGGATATTATGTTATACTGGGATGATCGAGTGTTCCCTTATTTTATTTTTTTGAGCAGTCTATTTTTATTCCACTATAGTTTTGAATTTGATGGCAGTAATGCTGCATTTTATGACAAGCAATGATTTAAAGATCTAAAGAGGGGAGCAACTGTAGTGACAGATCGAGTGGACTATAGCAACAAGAGTTTGGCCTGAAACACACGAAGACTTTAGAAGTCTCCAAGAAAAGTTTCTGATTCTCTAAAGAAGTAAACTTGCTATTAAAAGAAAGGATTAGAGTCTAACAAGCAGTTTTCAGCTACTTTACATAATATTTTCCAACCTCTCCTACTTTATAGTTCAACTTCGGCATACAGATATTGGAAAATATGTTAAAGCATTTACATACCATATGTTGTTATTATAAAATATGCTTCATTAAAATGAATTAAACTGCACACCAGTATGTAGAGGATGTGTATGCACTGAATCAGAGTTATAGCTCATCAAGAATGCACTGTTCTGATGCTCGAAACCTTTACCATCTGTATTTTCCTCTCTTAGGCTACCTCCAGTGCATAGACTCTGCAACTGTGTCCCTGGTGCAGAAATACAGTCTGCAGATCCAGACCTTGTCTTATTCTCAGGCCGTCATCCCTCTGACAGCCAACCAGCCTGTCCCAGAAGGCTGTGCTGTGGCTATCGCTTCTGACAGATGTACTGTCAACCTTATGCTCAAGGTGAGGGCCAGTATAATCTGCCCTGTTCTGTTTGTATCCTTCCATCTGTCTGTTATATCAGGTGTGTGTATCTTAGACCCCCTGTACTATGAATGCACTAGTGTTTTACATGTAGGTTTTCTTTTTTTCAAGTTTTGAATTAGGTGAATTCCCCTGTGAATAGCCTGATAGATATGAGTAGATATGCATTTATACTATCAGGGATGCCATTTTTAAATTTGCTCCACCTGAATGGCAGTTCAGTGTTTTGTTTTTTTTAAGTTTCTCCATTGCAGAGCAAAAATAACAGGATCAAGTTTTAGCTGCGATTCCCATTTTCACTTCTTTTCCCCCCCACAGGGTCTCATTGATGTGGAGAAGGAAGTGGCTAAGCTGATGACGAAGAAAGGGGATTTGGAGAAACAGATGGAGAAACTGAGAGAGAAGATGGGGAAGAATGACTACAAGGAGAAGGTGCCGGTGAAGGTGCAGGAGCAGGATGCTGAGAAGGTGGGAAAAGGAAATTGACTCGACAGGATTCTCAGGTTGTAAGAATTCCTTGTAAATAAGAAACTTCCTCTTTCTCTCCACAGCTACGACAGAGCCAGATTGAGCTTGAGAAGGTGAAAGAAGCCATGGACAACTTCAGGAAAATGATTTAATTCCTATTTAGCTTTATGTAAAATCTGCTTTTTTTCATGTCATGTTAATTTTCTTTTTTTTCCCCCAAGTGAATAATGGACAATACTCAATAAAACTCTTGTACCAGACAGCGGTCTTCAGGGATGTGAAGCAATCTATTAATCTAACTCGCTTGTAAATCTGTAAAGTGTTGAGCAGTCGTATCAAATAATGAACAAAAGAATCAAATCCCTTGTCAAATTTTCATTCGGCATATTTAATAGAACATTTAAGAGCATCATTTTAGGATACAGCTTTGTTCAGAAAGACGGTGCCCACAGAAAGGAAATGAACCTGAATGGCTTCGGCTGCATTTTTAAAGACTTAAGTTCTTCTGGCCTGACAATATTAGGAATTTTTTAAATCCACTTACAACATATTTCTACTTACAGCTGCTTTAGAAATACAGCCAAAGAGGGGGAGACTGGAAGGAGTGAGTAATGGCTTGTGCATTTATTTAAAATGCATCTTTCTTTTCTTTTTAAAAGGAGAAACACTGAAAAGTAGAATTCATTACAAAAACTAAAATAAAACATGTTATAATTTACAGGGATTTGTCTGAGGGGGCATAAATAGTAGACCAGATACTTCTAGATGCCATCACGGCAAAACTATACGCGACAACTCGTCTTAGAAAAATCCTAGAACAAAATCACAGCAGTACATTCACGCTGTGCCAGGAACAAACTCTGACCACCGGCCATACGAGTCCTCTGTCTTTGCCCTCGTCCATCCATCAGTGGGCTTTCCCCCCCCTTCTTTTACAGTCTCCAAGGCGGGTGGAACTCGATGGCGGGGAGAGGAGTGCAGTGTGTTGCTTCGAAGTTTCGCATGTACTTTCGTGCCTTGAGAGAAAGAAAAAGACAGCAGGGATGGAGGAGGAATGTGGAATGAGAGGTGTGGGAGGGCAATGAACAAAAAGTGCAGAACTTGATTATATTAGGTTTGGTCTATCTGGCTCAGTGCCTTACAAATCTCTCCCATCTCTTAAGGGTTTACACAGGAGGTGAATAAAGCCTAATTTAGAAGGCATTACCAGGGGAGGAAAAGCATAGCATTAGCTGTAATTGATGGCACTCCTCTTGTTTGATGTTAAATGACTTCAATAAGCTGAGCGCAGTGAAATATATTACACCAGTCAACCTGAGATCACAGGTGAGCTGGTTACTATGGCGACCAGGAAAGTGTTCCTTAGTGGTAATGCTGTCTGAATAGCTGTGATCTTTTTTTTCTTTTTCTTTTTTTTTTTTTTTTTAAATGGGGATGCAATAGAAGGGGGGAAGGTAAACCGACCTAAAACGAGAAGATGGGGCTTACCGAGAAAAGGAAATGAGACGCTGAGCGTAAAAGGAGGAACTTGAATGTATTAAAATCAAACTTGGACAGATCAGATAAAGACAACAAGTGGCTGCCCTTTAAGCCACACAGGGGAATAACTGTTCTCACGGAGATGTAGCACACTGATAACAGCGGATGACTTCCTTACCAAGAATAGAGCCAGCTGCCGCCTTCCCTCTAGAGTCATATCTTCACCTGGTAACATTAACAGTGCATCAGACCGTATTAAAAACACTTTATGTTTGTGGGGAGTTTATTTGCCTTTTAAATGTGAAAGCAGCCCAGGGCTTACCAACACTCCATGGAAACGAAACATCTCTGTCTGCCTGATAGGACTGCAGCACAGACACGCACCAGTCGTCGTCCACTTCATAGCCACTGTACACAGACGCTGCAGACAAAGAGCTGGTGTTATTATACAGTTAATAATACAAATTTACGAGCAAGTTGGTGTCCTAAATATAGCCAAAATTTACACTTTGAATACATTTAGGACCACATGTTTTTGGACAATTACACCAATTTTGTAGCTTGGATTGGGAGTGAAGGGCAGACTTAGCTTGAATTCAAGCTGTTTTTAAAATACATTGCATTTACTGCTAAGGAATAACAGCCACTTTAAAACGCTGTCCTCATTTCCCAACGCTCAAAAGTAAAATGACAAAGTATAATACTTTAATGAAATCCTTTACATTCAGTTAGTACCCGTCCAGATACCATAGGCATCACTAAATGCCGTATTTCCTACCTTGCTCTGCCAAGCCTATAATTGCAGCCACCTTTAGTTACTGCTTATTTATGGCTCTTTGCTGCAGTGAGTTGCATGTAAAAATTGAAAATGATGCTCTATTTGTGTTGAGATCAAATGACTGCCATCCAATTTCTTTAGATTTAACCACTCTGGTCATTATCCCTTTGCACTGCGAAGTGCTACCTGATCGGTTTAACAGCATCTGGCTGAATCTGCAGCTCTGTATACGTCCCAGTTCATGTTGCCATTTCTAGCAGTCAGCAGTCACAAAAACATCAAACATCAGTGACCTAGTTACACTGTCATAACATTCCCTCCACCATGTTTTATAGAAAACATGGTATGCTTCTGTTTCTCCATAGGTTTACTCTTCCTCCCATCATTCAGACTTTTTATTTCAGGACTGTGCACATGTCCTTACTAGTTCTTGTGTGTAACCAGTGGTTTGCACCTTATTGTAAACCCTCTGTATTTACATTCACAAAGGCCCCTCTTGGTTATAGATCTTCACAATGATCTGCCTACCTCTGGTGAGTGCATTCCTTCTTTTTAAGAAAGAATCAGATTGTTTATTTGACCACTTCTAGAGTTTACATTCCCTCTGATGAGTCTGTGTTTTTGTCTAATGATGGTCTATAAACATCTCTCTGGTCTTCTCATTGAGAGTAAAACGCTACCAAATATAACTTCAGCTCCTATTGGTTTAATGGTCACTTAATAAGAAGGGCACAGGCCTCACCAGGCCATGAAACTGTAAACCACTGGTCCAATTACTTCTAAGCATCTGAAAACAGGTGATACAGTACTTTTGGTAAGCGTGCTTTTTTGATTGTTTGATTCAAAATCTCCTGTCAAGTGTGCAAACTGTTTAAATACCTAAGGGCATAACTGTAGATGTCCGAGTCCAACCACCACAAGGCTGGAAATTCCCTCTACAATAAATTCACTCGTTCTTAACGTATTTATGATTATATTGCAGAATCTGCCCAATTTTCTCCCATTTCACAACATTAATGCATCTCTCCTGGACCCAGATCAGGTTATCAATTTTCAAAACTTAATCACTTTAGTTTTTGGGCGGATCGCACCTCCAGTAAAAATTTCATGCAGGGTTGGCCATAATGTGACAAATCCATAAAGTTATCAAAAGTTTTACCCATAAAAATGAATAAAACAATAAAAACCTATTTAATTTAAATGACCTCCGAGTCAAAACAAAGGTTTTCTGCATTGTACAAATTCTGAAGGTGTAAACAGGTGCATGATCATCGTTTTTACAAACACGAGGTTGTGCGCTGTAACTCTGTACCTCGGGGTAAAATTTTCAACAAGGTCTACTGTAATATCCTGAGGCAAACGATCTGTGCTGTGAAGATTTTCAGCCGGAGCAACACAATCTGAATCATTTGTTGAGTAATCAGAACACAAGATCTGTCCAAGGAAACCATCACGAAGAGGAAATGTGAATTATAGTTTTTAGATTTTTAAAAGGAGGAGTCAGACTTTTACAATAACACCTTTTACTGTGCCTGTTATGACCCAGTGATGTGTTTGTTGGTATTGTGCCTCCCACCGGAGGATGGTGGCGGTATTTTCCCTTTTTTCTCTCCTAGGAGGTGGACACCTGGGCGTGGCTGCTAGGTATCTGGGTGGAGTCTCTACACACCTTCCGACTGGATAATTGATGGACCACCTCCAGTACTTAACGTCTGGATGACAGTCACCTGGGAGTGCTGTTTGGAACCCCGTTGACTCGGTCACAGAGTTGTGTGTTGTGTCATTGTAGTGCAGGCTGGAGTATTCACGTGTACCTCTAGCCTTGCCATGTAAATAATTGTAAATAAGTTAACAAGTGGCGGTCACTTTTTTTGTTCCTTTGCTGTATAACTTTCACTGTCGCAGCCTAGTAGGCGTGAGAAGCCGTTTTCTTTTGTTGAACAAGTTTTCTCCTGTTTTTCGTTAGATAGTTAGGTAAGTGACTTGTCTTTTGTTTTGGCTTCTTTTTATTTTGGTGTAGGGAAGACTAGGGATTGTTTTATAGGGAGTTTTGTTTA
The DNA here is from genome assembly GCF_057382275.1 of Copadichromis virginalis. Lineage (NCBI taxonomy): Eukaryota > Metazoa > Chordata > Actinopteri > Cichliformes > Cichlidae > Copadichromis > Copadichromis virginalis. The sequence goes on from NC_140628.1 coordinate 26,545,047, forward strand.
TTGTTTTGGCATTGCTCACTGCTGATGAAAATAAATGGCTGCTTAAATACTTAAAAAAGGTGTCGTTGTTGGGGTTTGTGCGTGGGTGGGAAGTGAGTGGGGCAAACTATTTGTTACGTTTATTTACTTGCCGGGACCAGAACGTAACAGTGCCACATACCTTCTTCTAATGGACTGGAGGCTCCGAGCCATTGTCTGACTACTCTGATCCCTTCATCTGTCATTATTTTGGGATACCTGTCCAGAAAAATGATATCGCCAGTTAAAAAGTGTATTACTCAAGTGCAAATTGACTGAACAGCGAGAACAATGAGAACATTGAAGACTAAGAGACCAACCTGAACTGTAGCAGCTTGAGCAGGAGGTCATTGCCTCTGTTAGACATGATGTCCTCAGGACCCCTGAAATGCAAAATAAAACTCAAAGGTTAATTACTTAAAAAAAAATAAATCCAACAATAAAAAGGTTATTTTAAAACTACATGTGAAACAACAAAATATGAATAGAGTAAAAATGTGACGACAGCCTCTCCTCACAGCGAGGAAACATAGGCGTGGCTGGTGCTACTGACTGCAGGACAATCACAAGGAAACTGCACAGGTCACCCTGCAGAAGGCAACCTATCTCCAAACAACGATGATCCAACTCAGACTGACTGCAATCACACTCAGACAGATTCTAAAGGTTTGCAAATAACTGCTGTCTAATTTATCTGCAGACAGAGCGCCAACAGATTGCAATCAATATGGAAAGGGTTGCGCTGTTAAACGCAACCCTTCGATGGGTCTCTTTGCAACAGGAGACTCCACTCAACTAGTTGCCAACTGGTGGTGTTCTGCTTGTACTCCTATATAAAGTAAGACTGCCGAGTGCCTTTAAGATTTTGTAGTTAAACTAACATCCTGTAGCAACTTTGTAAGAATTTGTGTTTTAAATCCATCTGAATCTGTCTTCACTCAGACTGCTGTATTATTCATATATTTAATCAAACATTTCATCACATTACAAATTTTCACATTTAAATAATATTTCTTCACAATAAAATAAATAGAAGCAAGCAAATCCATTCACAGACACAAAACTTTCATAACCTTCACTGAAATCATGACTACAGGATGTTATTACTGGAAATAGTTTGGACTAAAAGCACAGGAACTTGTGAAAAATCCAGACAGTTATCATCATCAGATAAATACTGATTTTTAATCAGATTTTTAATGCTGTAAGTAACAAACACTGACTTTCCTTTCACGTTCCCTGTAGTGGTTACAAGGCAAACTGAACTGAAACACCCGGTGCAAGGGCTTCAAATCAAATATCGCTGCACTGAATATTTTCTGCAGTTTGAGTCAAAAGCTCACCTTGGCATTCATGTTCCCTGGAGAAATCTACAATACAGCTATCTCATAACTGTAATGAACCGAACCAAAGGAAGTAAGAAGTTTCGGTTACTGCTTATCCAAGAAATATGTCAATTTGTGACTGAGGGTGAACTTTCTACTTCTCTCTGTATTGTGAGAGTTTGCTTTCGTCAACTACATTATGGAAGTGCTGTGGAAATAAACAACTGTTTGCTTGGTACACAATTGTTAAAATTTTTTTTTATATTACTTACAATCTAATCCATATTAATCAACTTTCTTCTGAATGACTGTCCCTCACAACCGTGAAGCTTAAATAGGAGGGTTTAATGTGGGATCTTGTACTCACAGCCAGAGCTGTGTGCCTGAGAGTCAGCCACGTTACCAGAATCCACTGTCACTGCTATTATACAGACCTAAGAGTAGAAAAAAACCCTGAAGCTGTATTTAAAGCAGTCTGGAGCCTGAGCTTTTTATTTGTTTCTTTTAATTATTTTCTGCATGACTTTATCAACCTCTCAAATCGTTGAGGAGGAATTTTGGCCCACTCTTCTTTACAGCTTTGCTTCAGTTCATTGAAGTTTGTGGGTGTTTGTTTGTCCACAGCTCTTTTAACGTTTTTGCCACAGCGTTTCAATCAGATTGAGATCTGGACTTTGGACAATTGCAGCACCTTGATTATTTTCTTTTTCAACCATCCTTCTGTAGATTTGCTGCTGTGCTTCAGATCAAACCCAATTTCAGCCATGTTTAGCTGAAGAACAGATGGCCTCACATTTGACTCTTGAATACTTTGGAAAACAGAGGAGTTACAACTCAATGACTGCAAGGCAAAATGGTTCTGTGTCTGCAAAACAAGACCAAAGCAGCCCCTTCACCCCTGTGCTTGGCAGTTAGTATGAGGTGTTTGTGCTAATATGCCGTGTTTGGTTTACACCAATCTCCACTTTGGTCTCATCTGTCTAAAGGACATTGTTCCAGAAGTCTTGTTGTTTGTTCAGATGCAACTTTGCAGGCATCTGGGAGGTTTTCTCCCGGCAAACCTTTCCAAACAAGCCACACTTGTTCAATCTTCTTCTAATTGTACTCAACTTTGCAGGCTTCAGCAAGTTAAATGTTACAAGTCCGAGCTGTAGTATCTCTGTAGGTTTCTTGTAGTGTCCCTGAGCATAGAGCATGCCCAGGATGACTCTGGGATGAATATTTATGTTCACTATGTTAATGCACACCTCTGTAGCAAATTCTATGGATGAAGTAAGGGTATACTATGGGTGATAATTCAGTGTACTTAATAATTATATATTATAGATACTTGTGTGTGTCAGTGTGTCCAGGTCACCAACTATCTTCCCAGGTTTTGGGGAACTGATATGGGGTAACTAGACATGCTCCATCTCCTTCATCTTTGAGCATTTTTAATTTGAGATGTCATTTAGCGCTTTCTTTCTCCTTCTCTAAATCCAGCTTCCCCTAAAAAAGTCCCCGCTTAGGAAAGTCCACACCGGAAATGTTTTATTTGTCACGCATTGGTGGTTGATGCAATTACCAGATATTCCAAGCTCTGGTTACCTAGGTAACCGTATCTCATGTCAACCAACAATACCCTTCATTCTCATTGATAGTTGCTTTAATTGCTCACCCCAGTGGTGAGAAAACCTGCCCACTTCATGTCACCAGCAATCACTGAACTTTCTGTGGTCTGACTGCATCATGTGTGGACATTTCTGCAGTGGGCTGGGCAGTAAAAAGCAAACCTGCCATGCTGAGCCATTTGAAGGACTTTATAAGTTCCATGACATGTGTGGACTTACGTTGTGGTGATGATCTCATCTCTGGTTCTCCTGATCAGCAGGACTGGTCCCTGGTATCTGCACAAAGAGTTGCATGCGCTTGTGTTAATCATCAACCACACAACTGTGAGCAATCCACTAAAAAAAATGTAGTTTTGCTATTGTTAGCGGCTGTATTACATAACATTCAGTGATTCAGAGTTTGACTTTTCACGATTAGTGTCACTGCAATCAGACTGTCCCACTCACTTAAGAACCTGCGCAGCGTTGTTGAGGTTCATGTATTGCCTAACTGTGTGTTGTACTAACGGCCCTGAAAGAGACCAAATACACTCAAGTTACTGACTTCTACAAAAAGTTGCTACATAGAGTTTGAGATCTTTAACATCTAGGACTCACTCCAGCTGTCAGGCATGACCTTGAGGGCCAGAGGCAGGAGGTCATCAAAGGAGGCATCCAACACTAATGATTGGATCTCTGGATATGACATCACTGCCCAGCTGGCTAAAAAGAGAAATAAAGAGACAGAGGAACAAAAAAAAAAAAGAAAAAAAAAGAAAACACAGATAAGGGATAAACATAAGCCCGAGGAAGGACTACATACCATAATTCACACTTAACATTAAAGTGCTGATCATGTACTGTACTTCAGCTGAATACCCAAAAGCTAAAGAGAGTGCCACGCACACACAAAGCCTCAGGATAAGGTTGACTAATCTTAATTTTAGCGATTTATTCCAGCCATGCTCTGACGAGGGCCATGAGGCTGAAACATTAGCATGTTTGTTGACATGGTCAGAATAAACAGGTGAAATTAAGATTACTCTACAGTATCCTGAAGCTCTGTGTGGGTGCTACATTTTTACCTCTGGGTATTCAAGGTTAGAATTAAATTTTTTTTTAGCACAAAAAACTGGAAAAAAAATTAAAAAATTAGCATGTGTTGTTCTTGTCTTTGAGAACCTGTGAATCCTCCAATAGACCAGGCATATATAACAATGTCGCTGAGGCTGAATCCCAGTTTGTGTACTGCAAACTGGATCACCACATCCATGGCGTTGGCCTCATTCTGGGGAAACGGCACTCCCTGAAAGGAAAATACAGGTTTAAAAAAAAAAAAAACCCGCCCATCATGCATGACTAAATTAACAGGCTCAACCTACACATAAACAATGACACTTTAAGTAACCTCCCAAATGATTTTATCTTTAATGGGAGTGTACACGTTCCTCTTGAACAATACTCCCTGGCTAAAACTAGAATTTCCACATACTGGTATTTTCCACTGAGCTGTTTATTTGTTCTAACTCAAGCACACAGCAGTACAGTATGCAGCACATACATTGTAGACCTATTTTATGATAAAAAAAACAAAAAAAAAAAACAAAAAAATCTACCAACACTGCTTACCGTGCTGCCTCCAAAGCCAGGGTGATTCCAGCCCAGTACAGAGTAGCCACCTACAGTGTACATCAGCACAATACTGAACTATAACTGCGACAATTTCCCACTGCACGAAATTTAAATGTCACTACAAAATATTTCAGCTCTTGGAAAGTAAAGCATTCCTTACCCTCCAGCGGCGTATTCATGCAGCCCACCTCATAAAAGCCTGCGTTCCCCTCACAGCAGATGACCTGTGGCAGAATTAGAGAACCAGCTGTAACGTGACCAACGCGACAGAAATGATGTCGGACCCTGGAACAAGCCCAAGGCATAAAATAACAAATCACTGCAGACATTTACCAGAGTCTGGCCATTCTGTCCCCCATCTCTCCTTCGATCCACAAACATTGTGTCAATCTCATTACCGTCACAGGCCACCAGCTTGTTTCTTTGGCCGTCAAACTGTGACAAAGTGGGACAAAAATGATTGAGTGTGTGCATTTATTATACTCTATATGAGAAACCAAATATGCTTCTTTCCCACCTCTTCTATTAATTTAGCCTGACCCTGCTGCAGCATTGGTCTCATGGCTTTCTGCAGTAAACCCACAGAACCGGGGTACAGCATCCTCCTCCCAAACGTGTGGGCAATGACAAAACTGCAGACAAAGACAGATAATGACACTGTGGCATAACTGCTAACAGGCTAAAAAATATTTTCAGAAAAAAAAAAAAAAAAAAAAAAAAAGGGTTGAAGGGGATGGAATAGGATGCCTAAGGTTAAGAGTTTGTGCTCCATTGGTGCTCCATTGGTGCGTTGCAATTAACAAATCATTGATCAGTGTTACCCCTTTTCCACAGATGTGGTGTTGGGTCCAGGCATTTTCACCACAAAAGATATTATTTTTTATGGAAGAGTCTTCCACACAAAATTCATCAATTACTGCCAGAGGCTGCACCCGATGTGCCCATGGAAATTACCCAAATTTCCACTTGCTGTGATATTAACAATCCATTCTTAAACATGCAGAAATGGATCTCAACAGGCAAGCCTGCATCAGTACCAGCACAGACACCATGTAGGTGGAAAAGAGATGTAACACAAACTCTGCATTTACCTGATGATGTGGCATGGTAAAGTGCGGACAGAGTGGAGGACACTGTCTGCTGCTCCTCTTAATCTGGGCTCTGGCCTCAGCAGAGAAACGCCAGCCTTGGACAGCTTTCTGTCAGACAGGTAGTCAAAGGCTTACAATGAATCAAGTGAGCCACAAAGCACTTGACATTCAGTGGCTGTATTCATCCAGTGTAATACCCAGTGCTTTGAATTCATATATTTAAAATAAGCAGAGAAGAGAAAAGCAGCGACCTCAGGTTCACTACAGATTAAACAAACTTACGGACTGCTGACTTCAGTCCAGCTGAAATCTAAAGGCCAATGTGAGAAGTCAAAGTCATAGCATCTCAGTTTTTTCTGGAAGGAAAGCAGAAAATATGTCTTAGTCATTTATCTCTCTTAATTCTCAAAACAGTATTAATGTTGAGCTTCTGAGTTCAGCTGCTATGATCTCACCTTGCTTGCTGGGGTGTGATTCTTCTTGGTTTCCTCAAGAATTGTGATAAACTGAACATAATCAGTGTTCCTAAATCTCCCCCACCCTTTGGCGATAAATGAAAAGAGCAAAGGGAGGCAGGGGGAAAGCAAAGACAGATGGAGTTATAGCAAAGTCCATGTGAGACACAAAACACATTTCACTGCAAATCCTCAAGGGTACGTTTAGTATGCCTCGTGGGTGTAGACCTTGTTCAACTGTCTCAATGGTAATAAAATCTTATTGGCATGCAGCATACACAGCATTGGTTTTGATCTCGAAAGATGAATGAACTGAATTACTCATCGTCTCCCAGAGAGTTCAAATCAGCAGCCTCACCTCTAAGACAGGCCACTCCAAGAAGACACACAAGAACAGTTCCCACATACTGACTCACAGGAACCAGTTTACTGCTACAGATGAAGCCTAAAGACAGACAAAGTAACAGTGATGCAAACACCATCATAGTGTACCCCTTCATCTGTCTGCCAGACTCGAGGCTCATTAACAAGCACTGATAAAAAGATTCACAAGCTGACAGCTACCCTACAACCATGTGCATAAATCAATACCATAAGCACTTTACACTAAGGAGTAACACACAACCTCAAGCAATTACTTTCTTGATGCACAGTCTTACTGGGTGTTTCAGTTGATTAGCTTTATATTATTCCCACATGCATGTGAACAGCAGTTCCTAAGTACATCTCCTAATGGTAGTTTTCCCCCCTTTCTCAGCAGAAAGAGAAATATGGCCACATGTGTCTAAGTGGAAATTATGATGATGATTATTTGAAACCATTCTAAGCAAATTAATGAAAAAATAGCAGTGAGAAGGAGGTAATATTCTGTAGTAAAACCTAAAAGAAAATATCAAGTGAATAAAAAAAACAAATCTTAAATTACAAGTAAAAACTTGAATATTCTTTGAGATACACATGAACCCATAAATGCATCTGAAAAAACCCTAAAAATCTGAAATTAACGCCTTTTTGTTAATTTTTTGTGACCACATTTCTTCATTTTGCAGGGTCGGATATCATAGATGGTAAACACTGTTATTGCATCTAATCAGGGAAAGCTTTAGAAAAATCATTAATCTTATGATTTGAGGACAGAAGGGTAAAATCAATATATTAACTTTAGTTAATATTTATTTTATTTCTCCGTGCACTCTCAGTGCTCCAGTTTATTTTTTTAATATGACTCTCTCAGGTTATGCACCTGTTTTGAAGCCTCGCATTTCTTTAAGAGAATAATTAGAATGTTCACATTTTGTACTCATAACCACTTCTCATAATATCTATAATGTCTTTACACTAGATTAATTACCATGTATTCTACCTTCAGTCACAGTTTCAAATTATAAATAACCCCAAAATGGTCCTAAAGCTTTTGAAAACGACATTCACTAAACCCATGAAGCTCACATTTTAGAAGTACAAAGAATGAGAAAATGGCTTCAGTGCTTCTTTTTTAATTTGCCATTTTTCACTGAGAGTACAAAGGAACAGAACTGGACAAAGAGACTGGTATAATTATATGAATCTATTTAAAAAAAACAAACACACACGTAATGTAGAAAAAACCAGAACAATGAAAAATTCCCACATTAAATAATCAAAGTGATGCTCAAAGCTATTTTTACTGTGCATCAAACAAAAACTACTTGCTTCACTTTTTTTCAGAGCCAGCAAAATAACATCATTATTATTATTATTATTATTATTATTATTATTATTATTATTATCATCATCATCATCACAATGTATTATAATATATTCACTAAATTATCATCTGACTCATTTTTAACTGCAACTTGTTGGAGCATCAACATATCTGGCACAAATAACAATTATTATCAATTCATTTAGCAATTATTTACTCCAATCTATAGATTAACTCAGGTCTTTTAAACATCAAACAATAGTGAAAATGTCTATTAAACATTCCCACACCCCGAGGCAGTGGCTTCAAATGCCTGAAATAATTTCAAATTTACAAAAATAACCTTCCCACTGGACACTTCCTCCATTAATCACTTATAAAAAATGGCTGCTGACTAAATTCCAGTTAACCAGATAATCAACACACTGACTAACATTTCTAATAATTTCAGCTGTAGTCACACAATTCATGAATCAGCCTACCTTTCCTGTAAAGATAGCAAAGAAGAAGAGGAGAGCTGTAGTAGGACAGAGACCATAGTGCTGAAGCCTGGAGGAAGAAATCATAAACAAATCACTAATCATTAATTTAATCTACTTCTGTTTAACTCCACCTACTTCTTTCTATACAGTTCATTACGATATAATACTGACCCAGCCAAGAATGCTGTCAGTGTGTCTTTCCAGACCCCTAGGTTGGTAGTTCCATCCCTGGCAAAAGAGAAGGAAATACTGATCATATCATGCATCAATAGTTTCCCTGATGTTACGTAAAATCAAGTTATTAATAGAAAGAGAAAGGTTCTGAGTTATGCGTGTTCACTCTGTACACCTAAAATTTCTATTACAGCTCTGAATCATGCTGCCTGCAGAGGCTTTCTGATGACTTGGTGGTGGTGGTTGGGGAACTGGTGGATAACTTTATGAAGTGGTGTAGCAGGAATCAACTGCTACTAAATGTAAACAAGACTGAGAAGGTAATGGTCAAATTTGAACATTAACATTACGCACAAATACCTGCTGAGCACTTAATGACCTTCTTCACAGCACACAGAAACTGCAGGCAGCATCTTTGTTATTCATCTACCTTTCTTATTATAGCTGTTTGCAAAGCTGCTGATTGCTTTTTAAAGTTTGAATGCAAAGGCTAAATGTAGGCAGAAATATATGGAACCAGGATCATCTGTGGAAGCTCAGCTCAGTCAATGTATGCAACTAGAGATCTTCAAGCAGTCTGTGGTCTACTGGTGAAGAGATGCCAACAGGATCAATAAAGTCATTCACAAGGCTGCAACAATCATTAGGAAAAAGCTGAACACATTTCAGACAGTGAGATGAAGGTGGTCAATGAACAGATTTCTCCCCATAAAAGACAAAACATCCTATTCTGTCTATTATTCATTACACACAGAGTATGGAAACCGAGTGCTGGTTCCAAATTGTCCAGCCCTCAGGAATCGTATCAATAACAACATGTTTTTCTGACAGTTGGAAAACAGTGACATCACATTTATGTCACTGTGGACCTTCTGCACATCTTAATCTGCACATCTCTCGTTTTACTCAATTTACAGATCATAGACTCAAAGATAAAATTGATCTGGAATCAAAAAGCTAATCAACTGCTTTAGTCTGACTTAAAGGCAAAATTGATAATAGCATTAGTATCAATCTGCATTCACATTTCCAACACACTCATTCGCCTCTGCTGACAGGAAGCATTAGCTCTATAGAACTGCACACTTGTGTGACAGGTGAACACAAAGTTGTACTCATGAACGTAAACATCTGTACATATCCATACTGGATATATTATTCACTGCTTTGTTTTTGCACATCTGTTCCTATTGATCTTTTCCCTCTCCCTTTCAATCATCACCACATATAGTAACATGGCCACTTTATTAGGTGCAACTGCAGGTAGAACTATTTAGGCATGTAAACAAAGTGAAGACCATCTGCTGAATTTGAATCTTGTTCACATCTTGAATCTTGACACACATGGCCTACAGCTGCTTTAGACCACACCACGTGCCACTCTTATCAGCTAAGAATAGAAAAGGAGGCTAGAAATTGCACCGGCTCGAGTGTGCGGGATATTTTCTTGGTATACTTTGGGCGACTAACTAAGCTTTATTTAAAAACCACAGCCTACCCCAATATTGATGCTGACCATGTCAATCCCTTTATGGCCACTGTGTACCCTTCTTCCGATAGCTGCTTCCAGCAGTCACCATATCACAGAACTCAGACCTTATCAGTTTGGTTTCTTAAATATGGCAATGAGCTCACTGCACTCAAACGACCTACCACCCGCTCAACCAAAACCTTTGAGATGTGGTGAAATGGGATTCACATAATGCATGTAAGGCTGACAAACTTGCAGCAACTGCGTGAAGCTGTCATAACAGTACGAACCAAAATCCTTGAGGAATGTTTCCAGCACCTTGTGGAATCTGTACCACGAAGAACTAAAGCGAAACAGGGCCCAACCCGATACTAGCAAGGTGTACCTAATAAAGTGTGTAAGTCTATGTAGAAGTGTATGTATTCGATGCTGAGCGTCGAATTCTTTAGATCTCCAGCTCTCATTTAATTTCTAGGGATACTTTTAATTAATTCTTTTGTGGTTGCGGTGTCATTTCCTTCGCATCACTTATTCGATCTATCGTTAATTTCATGCAAGTTAGCAAACGTTAGCTTAGCTGTTAGCATTATAATTTGAAGACAGAATGTATTCTACAATTCTGTCTTCCCAAATGCTTTTTACAGTTTTTATGCCTTTAAATTGTCCCTGTTTGAGTTTAATATTTTTATTCAATTTATTTGTTTCTGTTTCGTTCCTCCTGGGTTCTCCTCGGCTCCTGGCTAGCGTTAGCAGAAGCGGTTTGACATCATCGAAGATAGATTGAATTTAAATGACCGCTCCTTAGACGACGAGACGAAACAAAACACAACGAGACCAAGGAAAGCGTGTCGTTGCGTTCTTGTCTTTTCATTCATTTCTAAAATGTCATTGCAATGCAGGGTTTCAATAACAAACACCTGACACTTCCGGGCCGCAGCTGCAGCTAAATGGAAGCGAAAGGATTAATTATTGCTCAATCTTTCGCACTCAGCTGCTTTAAAAATCATGCAAAATACTGTACACATCCGTACCCTCCTTCCCGATCTCCCGTCAGGTCGAGACTGGTCCGGGGAACGATGAATTCGTTGAAGATGAGGCCCTAAAACACAGCGAAGCCACATCCAGACGGCCATTCTTCCACTACGAGAACTACGGAAGCCCGTACCCACCAAAACCTCAAACGCGAAACGCTCTTAAGAATATCTTGTTTAGAAATTAAAGCAAGAATTACACCCAAAGTCTTTATTTAAAAGTTTAGTATACATATAAATTAGAATAAAATTATTGGTACATATATTATTTGCAGAAGATTATAAAATTGGAAAACAGCAAATATGACTGACAGCAAGGAAACTCATGAAAAGATCATTTGACATACAGAAGTAGGGTACTGTATCAACTGCTATACATGGGTGACAGGTTTTGAAGCATTTTAAGTAAAGAATGCTTTAACTTTACTACTTGACAATAGCTTAGAATAGAGTAAAAACATTTAAACAATTGTGTAGCATGTCCCTAAAGCACTGAAGTTTTTCTTTAAATCCAAACTCTGACATTTGGCTGTTACTTGTGTTTAAAAAGGCCTTCTGCAGCAGCTGGGAGCTGAGCGGATGTGACAGCTGGATACGGGGGAGATGTGGGTAGGTGATCAGCTTTGACACTGCTCGTATCTGAAAACAGAATGCAAAGACACACTCACAAACACACACACACAAATCTCCAGTGCCCCAGTCTCTTTTATTCTTCCTTAAACACAAACACAGACAGCCCACGCAACAACAGCACACGGGTGAAGGAGTGCTGCCTGTCAGCGCGTGGCGTGATATTATGCCACAGTGTCAGAGTGATTTTCAGGCTGGGGTGATTGGTGAGTGTGAGAAGAATGTGAAGGGCACATGAGTGGCAGTGCAAACACACAACATACAAAAGCACACACAGGTGATGCAACTGTGTTTGCTTACCGCTCCAGTTCTTTATAGACATCATCCTCTCCTCTTGGCTTCAAATCCTGACATAAAGAAGAAAGGGGAAACGGGAAAGAGAGCGAGAGAGAGAGTGAGTGAGAGTGAGAAGGAGTGGGACAGAGAGGAGAAGGATAAAGAGATGTACTCAGGCCAGATTTATGTCCCTCTGGTGTGTAATGAGATTGATTTGTTAATACCACTAATGTAAGGGTGACAGTTGATAGGCAATGTTTTTATCTGAGTGAAGGCTGATAGATTAGAGGAGAAGACTGGAAGTGAGAAGGAAGACGTATCTGCTGACAGCTTAGGGAGGGTGCAATAGAGAGAATGAGACTTTGTATGCACTAGTGAAGATGTGTGTCACAGTTACTTGCACAGAGACATGCATGCACAGTGCCTGCATGTGTGTGAGTGCATAATAACTCACCATGTAGACTGGACCCTGGGGAGGGGCCTGTTGGGAGGGGAAAAAACTGGTTTAATGAACATCAAGTGACAGAGAGGGAGGGACACTTGAAGTCGGAGGAAAACAGAAGCAGACGAGGGAAGAAAAAGTGCACTATAGAAAGAAGACGGTAAAGGGGGGGAGGGGAGGGGAGGGGGAGGGAAGCAAATACCAGAGGGGCGATGGAGAAGCGGGGAAGATGAGGGCAAAAATCATCAGGAGGTATTTAGTTGAATTCATCACCTGTCTAATATCTTCAGGATTCTCATAGATGTTCTCTGCTTCACCCGAGTGGACAGACAGAGACTGCTCGATACCTGAGTACAAAAAGACAGTTACTAGTGTACACACACGCAAACACACTCGGCTGCACAGGGATGGAGGAGCTGGGAGTGGGGTGGGGGGCAGATTCATTACAACAACCCCAGAGGATGTCACGGCCCAGATCACTCAGTGGAAGCCAACAGGGGCCAAAGATGGACGGAACACGGAAAGCTGTCAAAAAAGAAAACGCCAGAAGACTCACCGCGATCAGAAATGTGTCTCTGTCTCCATAGCAACACACCGACAGCTGCGGCAACCAGGGGCACCAGGAGTAATAAAGCAGTGAGAGAAGGGCGCGGGGAGGAGGTGGTGTCATCGACACTCTCTACAAAAGGAAAAAGTGAGAGAAAGAGAAAAGAGAGAGAGAAGCATGATTTTTTCCAAGAACGGTGCTAATATAAAACTCAGAGAGCGGTGATGGTGTGCGGTTGAATGACATTAAGGCTGTCCAGGAACTTATTGCTGTTTGCTCTCCAGTTTGTTCTAGTCGAGCAGGGGGGGGGGAACCTTTTTTTCTTAACACTTGGAGCTATATTTTAGGACATTTTGCACTTCCAATTTCCTGAACATGTTACATGGATTTGCATCATACTGCTGTCAGTCAAGGACAAAGGGTGCAGTGAAATAAGGCGAGGAAATCGAGACTCTAACAGACAGAATGAATAGTCTGTAGAGCAGCTTCGAAGACATCGATCTGACAGACCCTCCGTCTGGACAGTAAAGGCTGTCAATTTGAAGCATGGATGAGAAGACGGAAAGCAGCAGTATCAAGGAGACCAGATACTCTCTGATCATTACAACAAACAACAAAAACTCAGCAAAATGCCACTTCCACACAAAGCTGTTTATGCAAAAACAAAACCCTAATTATTCCATTTCTCATTTTCTAAATATGATGTAGGTAAAGTCTGGAGATGCTTTTCTTTGCACTCCGTTGACATCTGATCCCAGCGACAAAAAGCTTCTAGGCAAACTGACAAACAATGGGGGATTGCAGTCCTTCAGCCAATCCTGGCCGATGCAGTATTTAAAAACAGGTGGTTTAAAAGCGTAGGCATGATTATCACAAACATTACATAAGCACAACATTAGCTCACTGTTGTACAAGTCAAATTTTGTGGGAAGAGCACATGCGTGCGATCAAACTTGTAAGGATTGTTTGCATAATGACGGTGACATCAGTCTTGCAAAACACAGCCACCGGGCAACATGGGAAGCAGCAGGGTGGCGCCTGTTTCCACAGAGATTGTGTAAATTAGTGCACCTGAACAAGCGCACCGTTGTCTGTCTGCTCAACTGTAGATAGAGCACAAAACGGTAAGATCTAACAAACGTCTTTGGGTTACACAAGAGAAGCCTCATTCACTCTCAATCACTGCAAAGACTGATTATGTAATTACATAATTAGCAGAATTTATGATTAACTCCTTCATTTAAGATTCTCCAAAGGACAGAAAAAAGGTGAAAAGTAAAGTTCACTTTCACCAACTTTTCACAAATTTTGTTTGAAAGGGGATTGGCCCTTGGGCTTCACCTTAGCCCCGGTGTCTCAGCTTTTAGCCAGCTTCAAAATAATCAATCATTATGTGCTGTGTGAGGTGTAATTGATTGGTGAGTGAGTGTAGAGGTTGCTAATGGAATATTGTAGTGAGAGCTGACCCCAAGACTGACCTGCTCTGTTCTCCATGCCAGCTTTAACGCATGAATTATGGTAATTGAGCACAGTGAAGTGAGGCGTAACTGCCCCTAGATTCTCGTGACCACTTGTCCTCTTCTTTCTTTCTTTCTTTCTTTCTTTCTTTCTTTCTTTCTTTCTTTCTTTCTTTCTTTTTCTTTCTTTCTTTCTTTCTTTCTTTCTTTCTTTCTTTCTTTCTTTCTTTCTTTCTTTCTTTCTTTCACCTTCCTCTATATCTTTACTATTTCTTTCCCCCATTGCCACTTCTTTACCTCATCTATTTAATCTCAAATGAGGTAGGGAGTGATTTATATTATTGCAATTGTAGGGAGGAGTGCCTGAAGAACTGCTTGAATGCTTTGCAAACGATGGACAAACTGAAGATAGAAAATGACTGCAGAAAATCCCTGACATTTGAAGTATGTTGTGTGCTCCTCAGCACAATAATTGGTTCAATTCTGCATTCTTTGAACTCTGCCACCGGTGAAAGAATTTTGACAGTGCATTGTTATTTTACCTCCTACACCATGCACTCTGCTTGGCTTACATTTCAGTTAATATCCTAAAATTATAAATATAAATATGGGTTGTTTGGTGCACTAAAAACTTGCTTCACTTACTTCCTGCTCAAAGCACAAAAATGATGCTACCCGAGATGTCTTCCAGAGAAAAAAAAACAGTTCAGAAACCTTGAACTGTCACTACTTATTGTCACATTATCCATTATTAACCATGATTTGATTTTTTGTGCTATCTTGCACTATTGCTGTGTTTGTGCAGTCTGCCACTTTTCAACAGAAAAAAAATGTAGGTCATCCAACACTCACATTATTTGAATTTTCACTCTGTTCAGTCTAAATTCCCTGTGACATGCTGGAAAAATGCAACGCTTGTCATATTTATTCTACACACAGTTGCAAGAAATAGTTTGAATTTCCAGAATTTATGAGGCGATTACTCATAAAATGTGGTCTTATCTTTATCTAAGTCACAATTATAGACAAATCTGATTAAAAATAATAACAAACACAGAGCTACCAGCTAGAGTGCAGGCTGAAAGTTGTTACACTCTTGAATTTATTAACTTGCTGAACCCCCTTTAACAACAACAATCTCCAGTGGATTTTTTTCCTGTGGCTGCTTCTGAGACTTGCGCATCTTTGAGACGCTCTTGTTTCAGTTCATCAGTATTTCAGGGACATCTTGATTGAACAGCCCCCTTCGGGTCAAACCACAACATCTCAGTTGGGTCGAGGTCAGAACTCAGAATTGGTGTGATGTTTGCAGGACGCCCACTCCGAGGGAGAGCAGCTACAGTCCTGATTTTCCTCCACTTGCAGACAGTTTTTCTTGTAAACTCATGAACACCCATGTCTTGAGAGAAATGCTTTTGGAGCCCTTTCTAGCAATATGCACTTCTATGATGCCATCATCATGTGAGAGTTGCTTCAAGCCAGTCTCTCTTGAGAAGAGCAGACTTTGCCAGTAACCTGACTTTGTGTGCATGTATTTAGTAAGAAGAGGCACATCTCCAGCCCACACTTCCAGTCTAACCTGAGCACAGAAGCACCCTAACTTCTCTCAGCCTAGACTTTAAATATTTACTCCGTGTGCTCAATCTGTGCATAAAAAGTGCAACTTCTAGCTACATATTGAGTCAGATTGTGTTTGACTATAAGCATGACTTAGCTTATCATCAGAATATCCAAAAAGTCCAAAAACTTTCTCTTACAACTGTATATGTATCTCAACCTGACCACTCCAATCAGACAAAATCTTGCTGCCTCATCTCTTCTCCTACTCGCCATTCACCCTCCAACGCTCGTTCTTTCCTGTGCATTATTCTTATAGCTTTACCATCACCATGCATCACGATGAGCTCTGGGGGCCTTCAACCCAAGTGATGTATTGGGTTATGGGGAGTGAACTCATCTCTGCTAAGGGATTCATTCAACTGTCACATCCTCCTGTGTTCCTCCACAGCCACCAATACAATAAGCTTGAATTATTTAGTTTTTGTGGGAAGAGATGTCCTAAGGTCTTGTCTTCTTATACTCAGATAGCTGGGTGAGTTTGATGAGAAAAAAAAAATAGCCTATATGGCTTTATATTTTCTAGAATAAAATGCAGAGTAGAATATTATCCAATGCATTAAGTTATTCAGCTGGATATTATCACAAAGACTTTTTGTACGGAAGCTTTGACCTGTGACCTCTTTAGCTACATTAAGAAAGCATAACATATGGTATCTGTCATGAGCTTTCGTCTCTATAAACCCAAGGCTCTCTGGCAGACGAGCTGACCTGGGGTTGGCTTGAATACGCCATAGAACGCTTCGTGCAGCAGATATCCGGGAAGCATCCACATTCATGGTTAATTATTCCCAAGCAGACAGGAAGTCTGCCAGGACTGTTGTGTGTTATATAATAGTGATCCTAAAGAAAATCAGAAAACACACCAACCTTTGGACAAATTCTGCACAACCTTTGGAGACACTGTGATAGCTTGTGTTGCCTGAATGGCCTGCCCATTTTTCAGGTGGAGAACGCAGGTGTAGTTTCCTGCTATGTCAAAGGTGATGGGCAAGGGCAGACTGGTGGTGATGCTGCCAAGGCTGCTGCTTGACATCTTTAGCTTTCGACTCGCGTTGTGATGCTTCCACTCGACTTTTCGGACCTGGGACCGCTCCGAGTAGAGGCAGATCAACTCCATCTTTGAGGAATATTTCTTGATTTTAACTGTGGAGGTGATGCAGAGTGATAAGCGGATGAGTGGAGGGCAGCACGGGAAGAGAACGAGACCAAAGAAATAAAGGGAAGCCAGTAGGAATGATGAGTTACAGAAAAGGCAGTTGCGGGGGGGAACAAGGTGTGTTAAAGGGTAGTGTGTGAATATAGAAAAGGGCAAGGACAGATAGAGAGTAATGAGGTAAAGGGATATGAAAAACAAAGAACAATTCAGAGAAGGGTCAAAATAATATATATTCATTAACTTGATTTGCTGCTAATGCATCGCTTGACTGTGACTGATGTTTAGTGTCTCATCAAAGTGGAATGAGAATCCATCTGGGTGTAATCAAGCTCCACAGACCCCATCCACACACACATAAAAAACACACACATTTCACTCTTGATTAGCGTGATCAGTGTGGGCCACCTACAGCCTTGGTGGGAGGGCAGCAGGTATAATCATGCATAATGATACTTATAATGAGGTGGGGTAAAAATATGTGCATCACATGATTAGTGCATTGGTGGTGCATGGTTGGATGTGTGTGTGTATGGGATGCAGATGTGTAAAGCAGGGTGACAGCGACAGTGACTGATCGGCCGGTCATGTCTGGACAACTGTGATGGATGCCAAGGGGACTGTGATTAGTAAAACCCTCCAAGGCCACCATGACAGGGCATGGTGTATGCGTGCATATTAGCTTTGGTGAATGTGGGTGATAATGTGTGCTTCTGCAAAGTGTGAAAACTCCTCAAGGCACACTCATAAAAATCAACAAGCACTCTGCTTGATTTTTTTTCCTCCTTTAAATTTATGAATTGAGCAAATGTTCTTTTTCATGTGTGTAAAGTCAGTGTATTCCTTTAATAATGTAATTTATCAGTGGCTGCAGGAAATTTTCTCTTCCTTTATTCTGCAGTCAGAGTGCATCGTCTGTAGGAACACTGAACTGGGTTAGAGAAAAAGTCGGTGTCTTGCTCAAGGACAATTCAGCAGGAGAAATGACACCTTGACACGGGCCTCCTGGAAGGAAGTCTCTTTTCACTACAGCACTCTTTGAGCCTGCACTGACTTTGCAACTAAGCTGCACATAGTTTAGTTTCACAATTTATATGGTTTTTATTCTATGGTAAGTTCAACACCATTGTCCAGTGTCATTGTGAAATGTATTAGCAGAGGAACAAAAGAGGCATTTATATTAGTTTAGTATAAAGACTTTAAACAAAGTTTGTTTGTTTTTTCCAGTGAAAAAATATCTAAGGTTTGCCAAACAGCCTTAAACATACTCGGACTTATTGTGCAGCAAGCAAAGACGCTGCAATGAGGCTGATTTTATTAACATATTTTAGACTGATCTACGTTGTTAGAATGGGCTTAACCTCACAGTCTAATGCAAACTAGACAGTTCTCAAAAAAAGAGGACCAACTTATTTTGACCCTAAAAAGTTTTCCTCCCACATCCAGGGTAACTTAGAACTACGACAAAGATAAAAAACAATGACATTAACTAAAAAAATGGCAGCTAAAATTGTGGCGTAAAAAAGAAGGAGGTTGATTGTCTGGAAAAACTGTAGCTACTTTTTGTGTATTGCTATATTTTGAATTTTTCTGTAACAATATCCTGGTAAATGTGAAATTTTCAAGCCGAAAAAAGATTTGTGTTAATCATCAGTTAGATACTAAGCCAAACAAAGCAAGTTATTTTGATCTATGATGTCACCCCGAGCACAAAAGTGAATAAGCATGTTTCATTTAATGTCAAAGTACTGCTTTAAAAGTGTACAGAAAATGAAAAAATATAATAATAAAAGCAGAATAAGTAGGTGGAGAAATATAACAAATGGAGATGCCACCAGCGATTACATGAAAGGTCACTGAATGAATTGATGAGTATGAAAATGATGAGTGAGTCATATGTTATGGCCTTTGCAGGATTTCAGCTCAACACAAAAACATATGGCATACTTTATGATGAAAAGACCAAATAAAACCCATCCATCCACCCATGCATACCTACATATATATACACACACATACATACATCAACTGTTTACAAAGATTGTAGTAATATATTTTGAAGGCAGCGCTTAAATTCGTCCAGCAAATTTAAAAGTCTAAAATCTCTCTAGAATCTGTGTCAAGGAGAATAAAGACAATTTGTCTTTCCATGTATCTCTTTTATCACAGATGCTTGCATAACAGCATCCTTTATGTCATTCTAACACATGTTACACTAAAACCAACAGTCCTAATCTCCAGTGACCCACTGGAGCTGCTCCTATTGTTTTATTCCTTCCAGTCCACCTCTTTCTACTGCCTCCTCCCTCTGACCCCGATCTGTACCTTTCAGCACGCTGAGCGACGTCCTCTGGCTGAAAACGTTGTCATTGAGCAAGACTTCACAGACGTAGAGGCCACCATCTTTCAAGTCAGGAGTAAGCAGAAAGGAAAAGCTCCCAGCCTCTGGGTTGTAGGGTAGACCAGCCATCTGTAGTTTCTCGTTTTGATTAGTCATTAGAGTACCCCTCCAACGGTCGTAATCGAACACCTTCTTCGTATTATTTTGATTTCTGGTGTCTGGAGGAACCCAGTGCACCTGCACATAGTCCCCCACAACACCAGGACAGGTTAAGAGGAAGGATGTGTGAGCCTGAATGGCAGTGGAGATCAGAGGACCTGCAGGAAAGGGTGGAGGAGGACAGATATGGAGACATTACTGTCCAAGAAGACACGTGGATGGGGAATTCAGACTTAAAAAGTGGATGCATGAAGAGTGGGGTAGAGAAACTATAAACAGAATAGCAAGAAAGTGGGAAAATGGAGATACAGTAGGGGAAAAAATTCCTTCAACAATAGGGATTACATTCTTATATGCTGAGAGTCACTTCTTCAGCTCTGCTCTTGCATTCTGCTCTGCCTGATTACCAAGCTGCTGACACAGGACTTTCAGACTGCTTGTGTTACAGAGTTACTTACCATGTGTTATATTGGTGAATGAGGCCACTTTGTCAGCTGTGGGGATGGGGTTGGGTGGGGGGCAAAAAGCAAATAATGAATAATACATAAATGTAGCAACTATAATATTCACAGGAGGACTAGCTGGATTTTAGTGCAGATCTACACTCTGCTTTTGAGTCTTGAAACTGGTCTATAAAAGTAAATACTTTGAAGAACTGTAGCTACAAGACTTCTAAATAAATAATGCTGTTGCTGGAGTTTCTGGCATTGATGCCCACTTGCACCATCAATAAAAGCAACAACAAATGCATTCTAGCTCGTAATGCTTCTGCACGGCTTCTCTTCTTCCAGTCAGCCTTACCAGAAACTGTTACATCCACATTGAAAGCAAAGAGACGGCTGCTGCTGTTACCCCGGGGGTAAACCATACAGACATAAGCACCATCATCGTTGTTCAGAACTTGTGGTAGTTTGGCCACAGTGTTGGTCTTTGACTTTTTTTCGCTCTTCAGTGTAATATCACCAGGTCCTGCCCAGGTGACCTTTGTGAAGGCAAAGTCAGGAGTGACGCTGGCAATCAGCCGCAGGGTGCTGTACTGAGGAATGGGTACATCGGGGACGACGTTGACTGGAGATGAGACAGGAAAGAGTTAATTTGTGCAAATGCACTTAATTCTCCAGCCATTTAAACAAACATTCATTGTGGCAGGCAAAAACAGCCTTTTATTGCTGTATCTGGATGATGTGAGGCTCATTTCGATTGCAAGTAAATTATTTATCTGCTGTGTAACTATCAACATAAATCTAGTGGGTTTTAAAGTCCAGTGTTTCCCTCTGGAATGCAGTGGATTAAAGGTTCAAATAAAACAGTGTAAAGCGAGCTGCATATATAGGTGCACTACTTGACTTAAGAAGATGTGCCAGATGTTACGAAATAAAAGTGTGGTTGCAGAAAAGATCATTTCCTACATATACTGTTTGCTGTCATTTATAAATCAAGCAAATAATATTCTTTTAGTTATGCAGCATTGTGAAGAAGAACTGTGTATAAAAAAGACATAGAGAGATTTAAAAGAAAAGGAAAGGACAGCATGGAGGAGCCGAAACGCAGAAAAATCAAAAACAACTAAGTTAAAGTCTCCCTACACTAAAAGATTTAGTTGATATTTCTTCTCCTGGTTGTGGGACTCTACAGAATGATGGATGTTCAGAGACACATGAAAGCTCTTCAAGTGGAAAGTTTCTCTGAGTGTACCTAAAATGTATTCTTAAAGATGAGTACCCAGAAGACTGATCTGGGACAGACATCACAACTACTTTGAAAGTCAGTGGTCCAATAGGTAAAATACACTGTTGAAGCCCGGACTCACAAACACTGAGAACAGACTTTTTCAGTGGCAGCTTGTGTCCTGTAGTAACATTTGGAAATTCATCTATCTGTTTTCTTAACTGCTTATCTGCTAGGTGTGGTGGGCTCGAGCCCTCGTCATGGTCTGACAGACCACATTTTTCCTTCCCACTGTCACTCACTAACTGTTTGCTCATGAGGGTCATCTGATTGTGTTATTGTAGGGTCTTTACCTACAATGTAAATTTCCTTGTGGTGACTTGGAGAAATGGTGCTATATAAACAGAACTGAACTGAATTTGGAGGGGGGGAAGGTAAACACAAGGAGAACCCTCACATCCACACCTACAGTTGATTTAGAAGCACTACGAAGATGGAGTACCTGAGAAAACCCCATCCAAACTTCATGTAATCAAGCAGGAGGTTTCAACCTACAGCTTTCTTGCTGTGCTAACCATTGCACTGCCATGCAGCCATGCTGAGAATTCTTGAAAACCGCATTACAAAAATTATTATTTAATGATGAGTGTGTTTAGATCTCACAAATTACCTGGTGGGGAACTTTAATCATTTATAGATCTGTATAAACACATATGCATACTTTATATATCTGAAAATCTTTGGTGACATGTTAGTAGGAGTATCTTTCAAATGCACAATAACGTCTTGTTATTCCTACCTGTAAGGATGACTAAAAGGATAATCTCCTCCTTAAGTATCTTCTCTTGTTGTCGTATCAAGCATGAGTAGAAACCAATGTCTGCTGCTTCAGGCTTTAAAGACAGTGAGAAAACCCCACTGTCTTTAAAGTTAGAGTCAGTCAGTTGCATGGATGGCTTCAAGGCACTTCCAGAGATCCTTTCATTTGTACTGGCTAACATGATCAATTTCCACTCATTTGTACAAAATAGCTTCACCTTCCAGTTAATGGTCACAGGCCCTCTCACACTTGTGTCATTGCAGATCAAAGTGGTAAGCATTCCTTCTCTGACCACCACAACATCGTTCCAATCTGAAGGAGAATAGACACGTTTGCCATTATAAAAGATTAATTCCTGAAGCTGAAATGCATTGAAAATATAGTCTTGCTTTACTGCTCGAGTTTTTTTAATCTTGTGCGCAAAGGACAGGATTATGTTTTTCAACTCAAGAAATGACTCTACACATGGCCATATGTAGAGTAAAAGCAACTATTACAGTTAATCCTCATCCCTATTTATGAGTAAAAATGATTTAGATGAGTTTAGCTGAGGCTATTATGAGGCTTCTGTTGTTAGAGTCAGTCATACATAATGGTTATCTTTCAAAGTCTTTTTAGCACAGAATTCCTCTCTTTGTTTCCCCAGACGGTACAGTATTTCCTTGTAGTGCTGCTGTGGATGGATAGTAACAAAAAGAACTTTGCACTAAAAAGACTACGGGAGATAACAACTCGATTTATGTAAAACAGACAACTAAAGCTTCACATTTGCTTCAAATGAATTTAAAATGCATTTCAGAAAAACAAATACTGTGGATTTTTCCATCTTATGATAACTGTGGGCATATCGGTGCTGCATAGGATTAAATAGCAAGGTAAACTGGACCAGGTGGCAAAAACGGCAAACAGCAAAAGGAGAGAAGAAAGCTTTTTTCCTTCTTCTTAACTTGGTAAAAGATACAGTAGGTATAGTTTTGTTGTCCCAGAGGGTCAATTTAAAAAAAAAAAACTATACCTACTGTATCTTTTACCAAGTTAAGAAGAAGGAAAAAAGCTTTCTTCTCTCCTTTTGCTGTTTGCCTCGCTAGGTGTGACTCATCATCGTAATTTACATTCAGAGCTGTGAATTCATTAAAGTTTGCACTACAAAAGCTGTAATTGCTGGGAAATGAAGGCAGTGTTTTCAGCATGAATAGTTTCAAGTACAGTTAAAAAATGTGCTTCCAAAAATCACAGAAATCGGTTCGTACCTGTGATGCCGATGCGACAAGAATATACCACAGAGAAGGAAGCAAGAATAAAGGTGAGAAAACCAGCCTCCATCACAGATTTAAAGAAAAGAAAAACCACTCTCACTGCACCAGTTGTCTCTGTCTTTGACACTGTGACCTTTCTTACTCTTCTTCGGAACAGCAAGAAGTATTTTTCTGCATCCTCCAATATTATTGGTTTGCCTGAGTGGCATCTTAACAACTTTGCTGCACATCTTTGAGCCGAACAGGATATGGAGCAACCAGAATGGACATAATCAGCAGGAAAAGACTGTTATTATTCCAGTCATGTATGTGTGCATGGAGCTGATAAAATACATACACGGGCATTACCATAATGTTGGTGTATGATGTTTTACAACACTTCCGAGCTGAACTTCAGGGCAATTAGTAACAGAACTTCTGACCCCAACGCCGAGTTTGACAAAAGGAACGAGCATGTACTCATGTGCGTATCACAATGTGTGTGTGAAACTGAGAAAACGATAAGAATAACAGAAAGTGAGGGATTGAGGGAGATGAAAAAGCGAGAAATAAAGAGCTTGGGTTGGTGTGGGTGCACTGCAACCCCTAGGCTACATGTCTTTACATCCCATAAATGTCTTTAATTAAGCTAAAGGTATTATCAGCTCCTCTGAGCACTATTACAGATTTTTCCATAATTACCATTGGGTGAATGGGGGCGGTGAAGAGAGATAGTGAAAGAGAGAGAGAGAGGGAGAGAAAGTAGATATGTATTGTGGGTGTCTAATGACGGGGAAAGAGAGAAAAAAAATTAAGAGCAGCACGAGGGGGAGAAATGTGGAAGGAGAGGTGCTCAGACAGAATAAAAAAACCCGGGGAGAGAAGAAGTGTGAGAGAGTGTTGCAAGGGAACAGAGACAGTGTGACTTCAAAGAAGCCTGTGGCTGCTGACAAAGAACGTGGTGCTGATCCTGTGGCCCCTCCTCTATGGGTAAATAATCACCATAAGCCTTGGCTCTGTCTAATGAAGCCACTGCCAATGAGCTAATATCTGTTAACTATGGGCTTCATTATCACTGCCACAGACCCCTGGAGAGCATGAGGATGGAGGACGGGATGAATAGCAGAGAGGAGTGAAGGACGAGTGGACAAAGAAAACTGAATGAAATGGGAAGAGGGAGAGAGGAAGGGAAGGAAGGAAGGAAGGAAGGAAGGAAGGAAGGAAGGAAGGAAGGAAGGAGAAATTAGGAAGGGGAGGAAAGTGAAGTTTAAATGAAGGGAAGGTGTAAGGGTATGAGATGGGTGGTCTTCGCTCACTTCCCATGACTGTGCTGGTCTTCTAACACTGTGCTACAGAGCCAGGAGGCAGAATTAATTCCTTTTTAGGAAAAGAAGTCTAAAAGAAAGATATACTTTACAGCTGTTTTTTCAGGTGTGCACACCATTGCTTGACCTCTGATCACTATCAGCGTCTTCAGAATTTGCATCTCAGTAATAGTCTGGAAATAAGAAGCTTGAGGGGAACTGAGAAAAGGAAGAGAACGGCAGGAAGAAGGCAACATGGTTTAAACTGTGGGACTTACGGAGATGTAATTACATTGGCTGTAAAACACTTGGGTATAGGGATTAGACCTAAACCAGATAATGCCATTGCTATGCTAGTGTGCACCCTGCTTCAGAGGAAAATAGGGCAAAATGAATTGGAAGTTATTCCGTAGAAGAAAAAAATCTCATCAACAATGAGTGTGCTGGAGTCTGCAAATAGATACATGAGAAGCTGTTTCCTTGTGATTTGATTTTTGTGGCTGCCACTGGTTTCGTATTTTGTCGTTCATTAATGAATGCTTATTGATTTTGGCATCTGCTGTTCTGGGGTTTATATGAGCTAATGTCACGTCTGTGCGCGGAAGCAGACAGCAGAGGGCGTAAGCATCATCTGCTTTATTTCATCATGACTCGGAGGAATTGTGTAAGCTAACTTTATGTTGTTGTTGTTGTTTTGTTTTCTGGCGTGTTTTTTAAAAATATAGTTTTAGGTTGTAAGTCACTTTTCTGTTGCAACAATTAGTAGTCTACACAAATTGCTGGTGAGATTATTTTACTTGGCAGCGCCCTAAAATTGGAAGTGGGTCGTGAAAACCGTATCATCCTGATGCTTTTGAAGGAATAAATCTCCCCCTCAAAGTGAAGCACATAAATTTTGTGACTCTGTTCTTTACGCACCAGCTCCACTGCGCATCTGCCCGCCAAAGAAGAGAGATCACTCCTCTGGTGTCTTTCCTCCCATTTTCTTCTTTGGTACAGTTCATCATCGGGGGTCTGTGAACAGCGGGTGCTGTGTGGTGAACAGATTGGAAAGCTCCATGAGGCAAATCTGTGATATTGGGCTGTACAAATAAATTCGCCTTGACTTAAAACCTGCTGCGTAGTTTGGATGGTATCTAGGTGCAGGTTGTATTCCAGGGAAAAATTCTTTCAGCAATTTCAACAAGTTGTTCTCTGAGCCCCCCCGCCTGCCATTGCTAATCTTAATTGTTTTTTTCGGAGGGGGGTGGAAAGGATAAGGACTGTGACGCCTGATGACATCACCTCAGTCACACACGCAGTTCGAGAGCCGCGCGCTCACACGCAGGAAATAGTTGTTGGAGCAGAGAGAGAGAGAGAGAGAGAAAGAGAAAGAAAGCAGCAGTTCTTCACATCCTGAACACCGGCGGAGAGGAACTATTCACCTGTGCGCTGCCAGGACGAATTCACAAGGATTTCCATTCATTTTTAGCCCATTTTGCTTTAAAGACGAACGAGGGACACTTCAAACAAGAATCTCTGTCGGACTCTTGACCTGTCCTGTAACCAAACAAGTTCTGATTCTTTGAGTGAGATTTTACTCCGAAATTGACCTTTATTTGAAGTTTTTTTTTCTTCTCAAAGCCCTATTTATTTCGGCGATCCTTCGTTCCTGGGGTTTTAGCGGACCGTAATCAACCATGGCGAGACATGATTCCCGAATCTGGCCTGAATGCACAAAAATGATAGGACTGCTCTGCTTGGTTTCGTCGATACTTCTACAGCACGGTAAGAAAAGATCACTTATAACAAGTCAGTGGTGTCCAGCTCATTGCCGACACCGGCTTGTTTTCCGTCTTCTTCTTCTCCGAGCTTGAATAATTTAGGAGAAGACCAATTTAAACCTGACTACCACCTGTCAGGGCGGTGACGGGCGAAGAAAATCCAGCAGGTGATTTCCTTGCTTTCTGTACAGGCGACGCTTTAACTCTTCGCTTTAACTCGTCGGATTTTCTCTGAGTTTTGACTATACTAACGCCAAGTGCGGTGGTCAGAGAGATAACTCTTTATTTTAATTATTTCTCTCAGAGGTTTTGATCGTAAACCAGGCCCATCGGTCTTTGACCCGAGTTTCGGTCGGTGACTCAACGCCATGTTTAGTTTCCCTAAGGTGTGGCTCTGTGGAGCAAGGTGTTGAGGCGAGGTGCCTTCTGCGCTTCATTGGTGACTTCTCCTCTTTAAACCTAGGCGCTGTTTCAGTCTATCCTTCGTACTCCTTTTCCCACCTTAAAGCCCATTTCATCCCCACAGCCCCCTCCTTGCTCCTTTTCATTCCTGTATCCACGCATTGACGAAAACTGGTCTGGTAACAGCTCTTAATGTACACTGAAACTGACAGAGGGGGCAAGAACTGGATGGCCCGCTCTGGCTAATATCTAGATGGAACTTGCGCATGATTTTCTTTCAGTGTACCGCTTGGATTTTTTAAAAATGTAATCTGGCGTCTATTACTTTAAGCAAAGTGACTGGCCACGCCTGCTCGCGTTAATAATTCAGCTGTTTTCCAGTCTGCTTGAGCTCAGGTAGCGTACAGGTACCGCGACCGTAGGGCTCCCCAAAAATATTCCTGGTATGCACTTAACCTATTAGCATATGAATATGTTGCAGGAAACCAGTTCAACATTCTCGCTGCCTTTCCTCACTAGACCGGGTATTTTGTTGTTCTTTTTTCCTGTAATTGGGGCAGGAATGTAGGACTAGATCTAAAGTCCTGGCACAGCTACAGTATACATTTTCAATAGTGAGCGGGTTGTGGTGTTTTTTAATTGCAGTATTTGAGTTATTCATGCAGTGGACCTTTTTTGTCCGATTTCATTTTACAGAACATGAAGTGCTCTTAGTGGAGGGAGAAAAGTGGAGAAAACAAAACAAAAGGCTTTACATATTTATGAGTGAGGACAAAAGCAAGGCATTCCCTGTGCAGGCACCAACGTGGCTTTTTCTTTTCATTTTTAGTATTTTTTTTTTTCGCTTTTTTTTTTCAAAAGGGACTTCTGTCTGATTTCCTTTTGGTTAATATGCTATGGGGAACTGAAACTTTTTACTGGTCTCCTTTTGCATTTTTTTACCTTCACTTTTCCCTCTAGAGGTTTGACAGCAACCACTTACCTCCACTTCTCCAGCTTCAATCTGGGAGCGAAAGAAGTTCATTAATTTTCTGCAAAGTTTTCAATTTAACATGGCCCAGCTTTAATGTAAAAACCTATCCAATTCAATATTGAATTGGATAGGTTTTTAATTATGTTGGCTTCTGTAATATTTCTGAGTTCAGCAGACAAGTGGCCTGCCAGTTTAAGCTCTGAAATTGAACTATAATACCAACCCCGACCCCCAAGATCACCACGAACCATGGATGTGGGTCAGAAAGGCTTTGGCCCATTACCAAGGAGATGTTTTTATTGGAAGAACGGTGGGCTTACGTGAGGGGGAGTGTTTTTTTTTTTTTGTTTTTTTTTAAGTGGGGGAGTATGAGGCTGTGGGAGTATTGTCTTTATGGCTGAGTAAGCTGCGTGTTTGCAGGGGGCGGCTGGCTGGGCGCCCGAGAACCCGGTGGGCATGCAGGGTCAGGGCTGGGGGAAGAGACTCTGTCCTTCTCCGCTCACAAATAAGCCATTGTTGTTGTGTTTTTAATCTTTTGTATACCTAAAAGCATTCAGAAAAGTATGCAAAGCCATTCTTGACGACTCTCCTCAGATTCAAGCAAAAACAGGTGGCTTTTCAGCGGCCCGCTGCTTTTGTGCGTTGGATTGATGTGGCTGAGTTTCTGGATTGGCTGGAAAACGCAACAGGCAGCAACTGATTAAGACAGGCGACGCCCTGGCTACCCTCTTTCCCACCGTCATTTGAAATCTCTCCCCCTCCCTCCCTCCCACCAAGCATGCGCTCCCTCCCCCACCGCTGCTGTCCACTACATACAGAGGCCTTGTTCTTGTCTCCGTCTGTTTTTTTTCTGCTGTCTTTTATTCTTTCCTGTCCAGAGCTTTTGTGTGGGTGATGGTAGTGATTGGGTTATTCAGATGGCCTCCCTCGCTCCCCCCACCTCTCTTCGAACTCAAGGCCGTGCTGTTTATGACAGGAACAACATGCAGCCAGACAGGACAATAAACCACATGACCTTACCATAGCCTGTCATGACTGTAGGATTTCAGAGCTGTATTCTTTTTACAGCTACAATCACACCAGCTAATATGATTATGCTGTAGAATATCAAAGTACTGAAAAAACCACAGCATTTTCACAATCATTAACTGCCCACCCTGTTCAGTCACACACAGACACACACACACAGATGTACTTAGCGTGGATACTGATTGACTCGAATGTACTGATCTTTCTTTTGGCAGTCCTCGGTGTGCAATAGTTCAGACTATTCGGTCTAACAGTTCCCCTCCACATGGTGTGAAACAGTGTATTCCTGCCAAGTCTGGAACAATTCATCATCACAACAGAGGAAGAGCACTAGACTCTGTCTATTAAGAGGAATGTAATTGATGGATCATGAGAGGAGGTTTTTTTTCTTTTCTTTTCTATGCTAATAAAGGGGAAGAAAAAAGTAAGTCCTTAGTATCTCATTAGTCTCAGTGGAGCGAGGAGTTTTCAGTCTGGCTTTAGTTTTTTGTGTTAATGGCTGTTGAGGTTTGGTCCTATCATTATGTAAATGAGCTGTCCTCACCCTTTTGCACCAGCACCGTAAATGTCAGAAGGATTTTGAAAAGGTCAGGTGTGTGCTTCTGTACGTGTGAAAGAAAATCTCGTCCCGACTGTGATATGTGCTGGTAAAAACACACACACTTGCACGCACACACATACTCGCTGAGGGTTCCTGTTTAAATGACACATCAATAACGTCTTCCTCTCGCTTATGGTCGCCATTAAAGGTTTGTTGATTCAGACATAAAAGTGTTCTTGAATTTATGGCTTAATGGAGACATGAGAGTGATGCCAATTCATTGTATTTCCCTTTATACGTGGGCAGTGTTTGGCAAATGTGTCCCAATTAATTTCGAATAACAAAATTGTGAAATGATTGAAGCTTTGGCATTTCACCAGATGAGCCTAATGATTTAGACAGCTTTTTAATACTACTTGTTATTTTTTTTTTTTTTTTTTTTTTTTTCCAGGTGCAGGACTTGGTAATATTTAATGGTCGCTCAGAAATGAAGCACCACTTATCCCACTATAAAATTGTGACAAATGTGAAGCTTTTTAACTGACGTATTGAAAACATTTTAGCACAAGGCACTTTTCATTTTAAAACCAATATGGTAGCTAAATTGATTAAATTGTTGATCCTTGACATTTTACCGGATTTTAGGTATACAGCTATTTTGATAAATCAGGTTTTAGTGAGATTACTTTGCTCCATAGAGTTTTCATTACCAGTGACCACAGACACAAAAGATCCATAAAGTTTATTGTTGACTTGGCAAATATTATTAGACTGGATGGATGGAGCGGAGCAGAGGGGGTCGATGCGCGCCAGCCGCTGCATCTTGTTGCGTTTTAGGCCACATAGTATACCACAGAGGCAGGCACAGATACGTGTGCACATTTAGCTGGTGATGCATGGGCGATGTAACCTGAGGCTGCACTGTAAGTCAGATGACATTCCAATAATAGGGCGGAGGCGACACATCACAGAATGACACTGCATGTGTGTATTACTGTTTGTTTCAGGAAGGCAAGTGTTATCCTCATCAGCAACCCTGTTATCTTCTACAGACATCAGATGTGAGGAGTTCCTTTTTTTCCCCCAACTCCATGCTCATTTAATTGACTGCCTTAAACGAGGCTTATCCTGCAACTTGTAATAATGATAGTGGGTTTCCTGTGACAAGAGAGCCAAAGCCAGCAGCTCTGCGTCTGAAGTCCCTCCCTGCTCTCTTCCGTTGACTTGTACATGCTGGGTGGATGGAGGTCACACTGGGAGCCCCCAGCCAGCATGTTTGTGTTTGGCTCTGAGAGTTGCCAGACGGCTGAAGTCAGTCCCATCTGATCCAAAGGAAAATGAGCAGAAATCCTTCTTTTGGAAGGAATGCCAAACATTATTAATATGCATGGTGCAGCTAAGGGGTTTCTAAAAACACAACTGTGCTGGGGTCGATGATATTCTTGGCGCAGGTGTTGGGTTTAACTCCTATCTACATCAAATCTGCGTGCATGTGCACACGCACCGATTAAGGTTCGACGCAAGATACCGTTCCATAATGTACCCTACCCACCCACATGCTTCTACATAATGGAGACTTTTAAGACTGTAGCATTTGCTGAAGTTGCATGCCAGGAGCTTATCTTGTATACAGTGGGATTTTTTTTTTTTTGTTTTTTTTTTCCAGTCACACACAGATTTCCACACCATTAGTCAAGATACCTTCTGCCAAATCTGCATTTTCCTATCTGCGTTTTCCTGACAAACCCCAGATGGAATTTAGGGAGATGCAGGTCAAACCCATTCCAGCTCAGACGACGTAGAGAATGAGCAGTAATTCCAATTGAAGATCCATTGAAAGGCAGCCAAACTCTTTAAAATGAAATCCTCTTAATTAACTAGGCTTGGGAGATGGGTGTCTCTGTGACCCTGCTGTAGAAAAAATCACAGAGGATGAGCAGCGGAGGCAGAGCGGTGAGTGGGGGGGTTGAGGTTGTCGACATTTTCAAATTCCACACCGCAGCGTCTTGGCAGAGGTGCTGGAGGAGGATTGCAGAAAACTGTGTGAGGGAGTGAACCAGGGAGGCCAGGAATTATCAGCTCATTTGTAATTTAGTCGCACCTCCCTCCCCTCTTCTTCTCTCTCACGCTCTCAAAGCATTAGGCACGTATTTAATAACTAAAGAGCCTTCATTGCAGACAGTAAAGGACTACCTCCACTAACCTTTCTCTTTTTATTATTGTTTCCTGGCCTGTAACCTCCCTCTGTCATCCTTCTCCTCTTTCTTCTGTCTTTGTCACATCCTTTTTATTTCTGAAACCATCCCCATAGTGCACTCAGCAGATCTCTGTGCAGCTAAGCACCGAGGCCCTTGACTGCGTCCTCCTCACAGTGTCCCTATATACTTGTGCGCACGCACACACACTCTCCTGCTCATTAGCAGTCACCTTAATGTGTCTAAATGGAGTTTGTGAGGTGGAAGGTGGTTTGCGTTATCGATCTGGTATTGAATGGTTGATGATGCAGTGTCCTTATGTGATATTGAAAACATTTAGGGCTTGCACTGTCGACACGGCCGTACCTTGAAACATCTCTCCCTTTGTTCCTCAGCTAATCCCTCCGCGTGTCCTCTCTGCCCCCAGTTTGCGAAATGTCGAGCCGGTTTTGTTGGCAGTACTGCCCGCGTGTCCCCCTTCACAGATTTCCCCAGCTCCAGCAGCACGCGTTACAAGCGTGCTGCATTTAGTTCCTTTTGTTACCTGTCTGCACACCGCTTTTAATACACACAAACGCAGACGTGTTGCGTCCTCATCGCATCTGACTTTGACAAGGTCATGTCCAATTCACAGAAGGAAATTGAATTTGTTGCGACAGGGTCTTGTCAAGGCTCTGGTAGCCGGGCACAGAGTCGTGCTCCTCAAAAACCGTGTGTGCACACCGACTGCTTTCAATTCAGTCAGCTTTCCCTCGTGATCCTGCTAGTCTTATCAGAGCAACACAGTAAAAATTACACGGCATAATGTGAAAATGTAGTATTCTTGCACAGATTGGATCTCGGAAGTATGAGATAAGAAAACTGATTTCGCTATTGCAGAGACGATGCACAAACAGGTTTTATTTTACTTATTTATTTATTTCACTGAAAGCGTGTGAAGCGTGCTCTTGTGTTTCGCAAGGCGAGCGGTCGTTTCCACAGTCCTGCGGTTCGATCTCGTCGCTGATATCTACTGTTTCACTTATTGGTTTAAAAATGTACAGCCACGCTACGTTGATAAACGAGCAGCAGTCTCGTCATTAGTCCCCAGAGCCTTGAAACGGCAGCTTTTAAATCCTCCCCTGAAGCAAACATCACATTAAGGTCAAATGGAGGCAGCAGGTTTATTCAGTTATCAACCCAGTGTTTTGTCAACAGGGTGTGCCAGGGTTTGCTTGTTTGTCGCTCCTTAGGGAGAGCAGGTCCTCCTTCATTGAAGTGATTTGTCTCATTCATCTGCTAAACTGATTGCCTGCTCTCTAATCGGCCACTTGCCCCCCCTCCTGTCACATTTGTGCCTTTACTTCCACTCCTCCATCTTGACTCATTCTTCCCCTGCTCTTTCTGCCTTCTTTGTTCACGTCCTCTCCTAATGCACCAACTTCCTCCTTTCTGTAATTTGGCACGCATAATTGATCCATCTGCTCAGCAAACTGCTGTGCCTTACTGTATCTCTTTTTTTTCCTCTTCTCTCATCCTGTTTTTTGTTCTCCTCCACTTTGTTTCTTAGTCATTAATCCCCCCTTTTCCTTCTGTAATTGGAATGTCTGTTGCTTTCCTCTATCCTCTTAGGCTTTCTATCTTTCTCTTTCTCTTCTGTAGCTCTCATGCCGTCTCTGTCCCACCGTCCAATTCCCCAGTTGTCTCTTCCACCTATGTCAGGCCTGGAGTTTCTGCTTAAGCCTATCCAAACTGCCTTTGCTACTTTCCTCCTTCTTACTCTCATTTGCTCCTCGTGTCTCTCGCTCTACTTTCTTCTCATACTTCCTTAACAACCCCAACCCTCCCTACAGACATTTGTATTGCAGGCATCTGTACCTTCCTTCCCCTCCTAACGAGTGCTTCTCCTCTCTCTCTCGTTCTTTCTTTTTTCCTTCTTGCACACATCAATCATCCGTTCTCTCTCATGCACTCCTCTCCTCCTTTCTCCTCTAATGGCGACAACACCACCTCCTCAACCCTAGTGGGCATTTTTTTTGAAGGTTAAGTTGCTGTGACACTTTTTACAGTGCGCTGCCCCACCTCACCTCACCCTTCCTCTTATTATCTCACCCTCCTTTCCCTTGCCCAGCCTGCAGAACGACAATCAGCACCACGTCCTCGCGCGACCACAAACACACACGCAGAGCACGAAAACAGTGCGTGCTTCGTACACACACGAGTGCTGAGGGATGTTGGGCTGATTTGATGGTTGAATCACTTGATTACTGTACAGAGGACAGAAAAGGAGAACTGACACAACAAAGTCAACGGAGCGAGAGCTGAGAATGAAGAGAGTTGGTGAGACGGCGAAATGGAAACAGATGCAGGATTTTATTTCATTTCAGCAGAACTAACCTGTCGTGCAATGCTAGGATCAGGATGACGGTGTCCACTCCCCTGCTGCTAGATGCTGTCACACACTCGTCTCCCCCGCAGGCGGTGACTAGGCTGGTAATATAGCTTGACTCATCTAACAAGAATCTCACACTGAGGCTGAAATGGGATTACGTCTCAAGAGTTAATTCCCAGAGGAAAAAAAAAAAAGTAATACTGTCCGAAACTTCAGCAGAAAATTTGCTTTTTTTTTTCTTCTTCTGAAACTTTGTGCGATTTTTTTTATTTTTTATTTTTGTGTGTGTGGGAGAAGCGAAACACTCTGAATATTTTAAAATAAAAAACAATCCGGTTCATTTGTTTTCCCCAGTACATCTTGCTGCTTATTTACCGTGAACGCTTTCATTTTATTCACACATTTAAAACTTTTTACTAAAAAGGACTAAGATGTGCTGAACCTTCGCGGCATTGAAATGGAAATGTAGCATAAAAGGATCCACACAGTGACCGTGGCGTGTGACGTCGTTGGTCTTGAACTTTTCTTTGTCATGACAGCACCCCCTACCCCCGCTTCCACTGTTGCCACTCCTGCTACCATTACCGCTGTTAAGCTCTTATTAATTACTTCTAGATGCGTGATAGGGCGTTAAAGAGAGCAGATGCCATAAAAGAGCAGCAGATCTCTGCATAAATGTAAACACAGACATAGTAGGAGGATTAACTGCCAGCAATTGCAGAGCAATGGGATTTCTTCACCACTTTAGCTAAGCTACTACCTACTAGATATGCAAGTCAAGATTGTGGCAAAACACAATTTTGGATACCTGTTTATCTATTTTAAAAAAGCTTTTGGTGTTGCTACGTGACGCATTTGTGCAAATATAGAAAGAAAGGGCTTCATAATGTGTGCAAGTAATGACACGATACTGTGTGCAGCTGTGGGGGTTAATGCTGGTGTGGTGAAAGTTGTAATGTTTAAAGATTTTTCAGGTAAAGTGAAAATGCACCACAGTTTATTTCATAGGATCTCGTCAGTTTCATGCCTGTGATAAAAATACGTTTGATTTTTTTCACACACTTTTCACGCAGCTACTTTAAATTGTGAATGAGGTGCTTTTCAAGACCGATGTTTTATTGGTCTCTCGTTAGTAATTTTGTTGTCATTTTCCTAAACGAAATATTGTTGGGTTTGGACTGTTGATGAGGCAGAACAGGTTATGAAGATGTCACCATATTATTTTTCCCATTATGTTTGGACATTTTAAAAAATCTAGGAAAATGATCACTGGACAAAAATCTGTGTCTGTAATTAACAATAGATAAATATAGTGAAGAACTCAGTGTTGTCGGAGCAGTATATTCACATGCGTGTTTCCTGCTTTCAAATAATGGAAACATCTTGGGTCAGGAGTCTTGTTTGACAACATTTTAAGTGCTTCTTAAGCGTGCGTTTGCACAAAAACAGTTCAACATTGAACCCCGGGATGATGGTTTTTAGTCCAGGCAGTCGGCTGGCTGATGCTAGACAAAGTGATGCACTCGGTGTTACTGCAAACAGAGACAGCATTGTTCTTAGCCAAGCTTAGAGACCCTCCTCCTCCTTCCTTTCAGCCTCCATTCCTTCTAATCCAGGTGAACTGAGGGAGATCATTGAAAAGGCCATCCATTGTCCCCCTTCCCCTTCTCTTCGCTTTCTCCCTCCACACCACACCTGTATCAATGGACAGAGCTGCTTTTCAGTAGTGGCCCTAGAGGGAAAGTGGCTCTGTAACAAGAGATGATTGCATAGTTTCTCTTGAAATGGAAGCTGACGGAGGGGCTTTTTTGTTGTGTGGATGGAGCACTGTGGTGCCTTTTAACAAGTTTTCTTTGTACGTAAGGTGTTGGTGCGCTTTTCATACAGAAAGTCGGATGTTTGCTATGTGCAAACACATGTTTGTGCCATCCATGTATCATGCACTTGCTTGTTACTTGGCCACTTGCTGCTTTGGCTTTCTGTCTTGGCCTCTTTAGGAAGAGCTGGATAGGGGTGGGGAGGCGGTATCTTCTCTTCTTGTCACCGTGGTCCTCTGGGTGTGTGCTTGCTCCCTCAGGATGCTGGAAGCCATCTCCTGAATCGTCTTCCTTTTTAGAAGCTTTTAAAGGAAACACTTTCTCCGTTTATTTCTGTCCTTTTTTCCCCCTTCTCGCTTCTTCCCAGTTTGCTCTTCTTGCAACAAGCTTGCGGCTGATTTGTGCACCAGTGATTCACGAATTATTATTTTTTTTTTCCCTCTGGCACA
Source organism: Copadichromis virginalis (assembly GCF_057382275.1). NCBI lineage: Eukaryota > Metazoa > Chordata > Actinopteri > Cichliformes > Cichlidae > Copadichromis > Copadichromis virginalis. The sequence goes on from NC_140628.1 coordinate 26,581,194, forward strand.
GCAGAGTCATGCGGTGTACGTGTGTGTGCGCGTGTGCGTGTGAGGAGGGTGTGCTGGGTCTGAGCAACAGAAGAAGACTGAATGCTGGGGGGGAAAGGTAGAGAAGGATTGTGCTGTGATGCCAGCCGCGATTAGAGCAGTAGCACTCGCCATTTAAGCACACATTTAAATAGACACAGCCTCGGGAAGATGGGGGGGCGAGGTGAGGAAAGGTTCCTCTGCTTGTGTAAACTAACACAAGTGTTCGCAATTGTTCTTGTTTTTTAATAGGAGACCCTCAGGCTCCTCCTACTAACTTTCTCTTGTTCTTTTGTTTGTCTCCTTTTCCTCCACAGTCTCCTTCTCCAGTGAATTCCTTTCTTTTTACACAGAATTGCTTTATCTGGGATGGATTATTAATGTCCTCCATTGATGTTTTTCCTCTGTGCCTCCCTCCGCTCTCGCCCGTCTTCGCATTCTTTTCCGTGACTCCATCTTGTGTGTCCGCTGATTTGGCTGTCGTCCCTGTGTCAGTCAGTCCCCCCCCTCCTCCTTCCAGTTTATCTCTCCTCCTCATTCCTTCCTGATGACTTTGTCCTCTCTCCCTTCCTCATCACCTCAGTCAATTGTGTTTGCTTCCTGCCTCCTTACAGTTTCCTCACTCCTCTTCATTTTACAGCTGTTCGCTATCTAACCCCCCCTCCCGCATGTCTCCTTTCCTTTACATTCTCTAAACCTAACTTGGCCTGCTTGCCTCTACTTTGACTGTCCTACTTTGATTTCCTCAGCTCTTCCCCCAGCTCCTCCTCCCTCTCTGTTGTTTATTTACATAGATGGAGGTAGGGCTGGCAGGATGGATTGATGGATGACGAGAGGCCATGGGTGAGAGGATCCTCTGGGTTTGATGGACGCTCTTGTCACTCAGGATAATACTTACAGAATTGGCTGGTTCGTTATTGTAAAAGTCCTTCCATGGAAGACTTGGCATCTATATTAAGACAACCTGGGCTGCTCATCCTGGTATCCGTTCAGTATCAGTAGATCTAACATGATTACAATATTGTGGACTTAAGGGCCTCACCAGCTAAAAGTAAACCATTTTTTAAGACTCATATTAGCAGTTTTGAACATCTCCACTGACAAAGGCTCTCAGCTGCACTGTGCGTCTGCCCTTTTAAAAAGCTCGTCCCTTGTAGATGACATAATTATGCAGTGTCAACGTGTGACAAGCTGAGCCATTAGAAGAATTAATATGTGCAGCGTAGGAGGGAGTCTGTCCACGGTCTTCTAATGCTCACAGCCACTCAGTCCCCTCTACTCATCTTGAAACCATCAGTGTAGAGGCAGTTATCTCAGGAGCCATCTTTTTGGCCCAGTATCTGGTTTTAAGACTCATAGTGGACTCATAACACAGTATTACATTAATATGTCACGAATAATAAATGCACTGTAGTTTTAAATTCTGACTCTGGGGTTAATTGGTCTTAAAATAATACCTTATTGACTGTGATATGATAGTCGTGCCAGACTGATTGTATTGAATGTTAGACTTGATTTCTGTGGGACAGGGATTGATTTTAATGTCATATAATGGTTGGATTACATACAAGTGTTTTTTTTGTTAGTATTGCTCACTATGTTATATATTATCTCTTTAATTATGGATTTTTTTCATCATTTCTGAGGATTTTTATTGGGGGAAAAATGAAGACGCTCTTCATAAACCGCTATGAACACAAAGCTTTTATTTCATTGTTTTCTGCACCGTTACTGTACATGAGGTTGCAGTTACAATGGAGAGACTGGAGTTGAAATCCAGCTGTGTGGCTGCCTGTTGTTTCACAGTTTATAACAGGTTAGCACAGTAAGACTTGTAGCCTGAAATATTACATCCGTGATATAAAGGTGATAAACAGTCAAAGTGAACTTTAACTTAAGGTATTGTTTTTTTTTCTTTCTTTTTTTCTATTTCTAGTAAAAAGACACACCATGAACAGATGGCAGGCTGTAAAATTTTTCTTTCTTCTAATTTGATGAGCTTAAAAACATTTTTTTTTTTTTTTTTGAACTGTATGAGTGCAAGTGCACAACTTCAGGCACCGTTCTACTTAAAGTTCTACTTAAAGTCTGTGAACTTAATTAGCTCATTAGCCTGTGGCTACACAACACGTAACATATGCGGATCGTTTGCAGAGCAGATGCTGCAACACTATGCTCCCGCTATAATCAATAAAACGGGCTACTCTGGTCTACTTTTATGTTCTCAGAGCACCCAATCTTCCTGTGTGTGTGTGTGTGTGTGTGTGTGTCCAGTCCTTTTACACAGAAATGGGTCATAAAGCACTGATTTCTTTATTTCTTTGCTAAATGAAATTGTCGCTATACATTAAGCGACTTTAGCGTCTGCGTTTGTTTTGCCAGTACCAGCTGGCACTTTCTTAGGAACATTATCCCCTATATCATCTCCTGTAGTCTGTTAAAAAGATTTTCTGCAAAGATTTTGGATCCAAAATCCTGAAAATGCAACACGATCTGAAAGTTTTTTAATTTTTAAAAAAAAAATTTAACCTATGAGTCACACAGCCTTACGCTGAACAAGCACTGCAGGTGTAGCGAGTACAAAAAATAAGAATAAAACAAAACCTACTGTGGCACACCCTGACACAAACAGTCCACACATCCTGTGGGTTCATGTAGCCAAAGCATTAGCCTTTAAGTGACTCATTAGGGAGGAGCTAATGATAATTCCAGAGCATGATAAATTTTCTTGACTCTTCAAACCGTTTGTTAACACTCAACGACCATGGCCTCCTCTGAGCTGACTGATCTGAAAATGAAGCTGATTGATGCTTTCAAAGCAGGGGAAGGCTATAAAAAGATATCAAAACACTTCTAGCTTTCCACCTTCTGAAATGTCATTATTAAATGGCAGTAAAAGGGAATGGTGAATGGCTAAGAACAATTTCAGATAAAATTGCGCTCCGGCTGGGCTAAAAGGCAGAGGAAAATCCTCCGAATGACTTCAAAGGAGCTGTAGGACGACTTGGCTGACGCAGCAGTGGCGGGTGCACAGTTACACTGAGCAGCACAAACAGGTTCTACGTGAAGAGTCATTATAAGGAAACCTTACCTGCAACCTCATCCCAAAAGTCACCATCCAAACTTTGCAAAGCAACATCTGGAAAAGCCAGATTCAGTTTGGGAACAATTGCTGTTGACAGGTAAAGTTAAAACTAAGCCTTAGGGGCACAATCACAAAACCTTTTCATACAGCAGGATTAGTGTTTAGATTTTTCTGTTTATTTTCAACAAATAAAGACAGAGTACGTGTTTATCTGGAATGTCCTGATAAAATGATTTGGAGGACAAATGCAAAACATTTTCTATTTTCAACATAAGAATGGTGGAGATTTGCTGATATTTCATTCTTTGATTAGTGTGTCCTGATTGTTAACGGAGCTTAATCTGTAGATGAAATGGTAATTATTAGTTGCAGCATTGGAATTGTTCTTACAGTGAAAATATGAGCACTGCAAAGTTAAATCACAATAATGCTGACAGGAGCTTGCATGCTGAAAACTGTAAATGTCCTCTTCGAGTAAAAGGGTGCTTAGAGGAAAAATTGAAGGAATTGATCAGTGTAGCAAAAAAAAAAAAATCAGTAGATTGCTTAACAGTTGGCAAAAAACCCCATCCGTGCCAAGACTGTAATGGTAGAAGCGACAGGACAAATGGGGCTGCAGAGATCATGCGAAAGCACGCACTCGGATGAGCAAGGGGAAGAGATGAGTGCAGGCCATGCTGTTGGAGGTAAATGTATGTTGGCAGTAGCTAAAGGGAGGGAAAGAGTGAGAGCACAATGGTGAGCGAAAGAGAGGAGCCTGTTACTGAACCATCAGTGGCGGTAATGAGACACAGGTGCAGCGCATGGAACCATATCCCTTAACAGCGAGGAGGATGGGAAGGCTGCGTGTAAGTCAAGGATACTGTAGAGCTGCAAGACGGAAGACTCAATGCAGCATTTCACTTTGATGGAACATTATTACTTATTAGCATGCGCATCCCCCACAGGAGTATGCGAACAATCGCCCGAAAACAGTAGACACCCCGGGGACGTGTCGTTACTCAGGGCGCCCAGGCTTCTTCTGACTCTCCGTTCATTTGCATCTATTTTTAAGCGCCTAGTTAAAAAATTATAAGTGCAAGAAATTAAAAACAAGCATGACATGCAGCCGCCACATAGAATTAATTCTGGGTCTTTGTTTGTAGTTCATCGAATCTGATCATTTCATTTAGACTTGGGTTTTCAAACATATGCTAATGAATGGGAAGCCAGGAAAAGCCAGAGCTTTGCAACACTGCAACTGATTTCAGCACTTGATTGTTAATGAACTTATATTTGGGTTTGCATGCTAAAAACAGAAAACGTTGGATTAGCTGGAAAAGCTGCTTTGAAAATTGGTTTGCAGAGAGGATGCAATGAGAAATGGGGGCTGCGGGGAGAATGTAAGGTGACAGATTGAGATAAGAGAGGAGTGGTGGAAGGGGAAAGAAGGGCACAAGCTGCAAAGGAAAAGGTGTTAAGAAAGTGTTAGGGGTATTGAATCAGAGGGGTGCTTGTGAGGATGCGAGCGGCAGAAACGCACTCCCTGCTCCAGGCAAGGTGGGATGGCTACTGTTGCTTCTGTGCTTGGTTTTCTTTTGCAACTTAAAGATCAGTCTAAGGCACAAACCAGTTAGACATGGAAAGGAAAGCAAAGGAGGATGTTCTGCAGTAAACAAATGTGTGCGGGCGTGCACGATCTAGAGAGAGGGGAAGTGAGAATAAGAGCAGGTGCAGTCTGCAATTTCATGTGGATGCATAGTTTGTTTGAATGGTAGACCTAAGAGGGGGTAAGAGAATGGCCTTTGTATTCAGCCAGTACTGAGTGAGTAAATATTTTGGAAGGGCATGCTGTGTGGGTAGATTGTTCTTTTAGGCAGCGGGGGTGACAACAAAACAGGGCAAGATAAGAGGAAAGGAGAAGGCGAGCTAAAGGAAACTGTGAAGCAGCAGCTATGTTTATTTCGCCATGCGGAGACGTGAACACAAACTGGGCTTTGTCCCGCGCCCAGGCTAACTTAATGTTAGAGCTAGCTGTGAGACCTCAGAGAGATGCAGAAACGGCTTTGCTCTTTCCCCTTCATTTGCTGCCAAATGACATCGCTTACTCTGCTACGGGGTTGCCCTCGCTGCCAGTGGCTGCTATCATGAATGAACAATGTGCACTTCTCAGGGTCCCTACCTCTCCTCAGGGTGCTTCTCCACAGGCCGTAGGTGTACACTACAGGACACGAAGCTAAGCATAAGATGGTATTCCTGCTGTGGCAGCCTTGTTAGAGCGATGTTTGATGTGTCTCATTTTCTAACGTTGGAACATGGTGTGAGTACAAATAGAGAAGTGAAGCGCACGCAAACACACACACTGCAAACACGGTGTGGTGTGACCTCCACATGGCCCCTGTGGCGTTATATGTATTTCTTTTCTTTTTTTTTTCTTTAGTGTAAGGGCAGGATGGCTCTAAAGTGGGGATGAGGGATAGAGGGGTCATTCATTCACCTCGTGCACACACATACACCTCCCTCACAGGCCTTTCATCTTTACTCTCACAGGCATCGCTTGTTCTGTCAGTCTTGCTGAAGAGAAAGAAGGCGAGGGGGAGAGAGGGAGGGAGACAGAGGAAGGATGTCAGGGAAGGAGTGAGAAGGGTGGGTGAAGAAGGAGAAGGAAAAAGACAGCAAGTGATTTGAGTTACCTGTTCCATGCAAAGCCATCTACCGACCTGCCCCACCTTCTTCTGTCTGGGGAAAAGAGTAAAGCGTGCTCAGCTTCTGTGCGCAGTCATCCTAGTTTCATCTTCTTCCACCCTCCCTCTCTTTAATTGTATCCTTCGCATCCTTCTCATCCTCTTGTTGCTTGGCCATATCAACACCCACCCGCTCCCCCCGCACTCTTCCTATGTCCATCCCTCGCCTCCCCCCTGGGGCTTACCTCAGTGGGTTGGTTCCAGTCTGTCTGTTTGCTGATGACTCCACTTGGAGCAGATGTGATGCTCAGCAGCTGTTTCTTTGCTCTGCAGTACCCTCCCTACCCCACACACCTCCGCTCCTCCCTCTTATCTCCCCACACTCACATCTCTCTGTCTCCCCCTCCAGTGTCTCTTATGTTCCTATTTATCTACGTGTCTTTTTGTTCCGACGTTGCTCAAGCGTAAATTGGCGAGTTTAATTTTGCTTTCAGATGTCTTTTTTTGTTTTTTCCTCCCCTCGTCTTCTCTGACCAGCCTTTCCAATTTGCTTCACTTTCCAGCCTTCCTTGATGCTGCTGTTAATGTTCAAAGCACGTAAGGATTTAATGTCATAACAATAAGTCTGGAATCTGCGTATTTGTCTGCCACATGAATGCCAACTGTTGCACTGTAATCATGTGAAACAAATGTTGTCCATTGATGGCAGCTCTGCAGAGGGTAGAGGGGAGAGTATTGTTTCCTCTATAAATCTGTGGAAACGAGAGAAATGTGAATGGCGAAGGTTTGTTTCTGTTTTTCATTTCGCCAGCGACATTGTGCTGTTCAAAGTCAGGCTCAGCGCTGGAATTAGAATTCTATGTTTAGCTTAAGATGTATAGAGATAAAAATGGGACTTGGACACTTGAAGAGTGATGGAGTGGGTTTTATTTAGGCTGAGTCCCCTCAGTGGCCTGTGCTTCTTTGGATAGACTTATTAGAATCTTTATTAGCTCTCTCTGTGTTCATCTGTTATCTCTGTCTCTTTGCCTCTGCCTCAGTAAGGGGTTGGCTGGTGAACTGAGCATCCTCTGACAGGGACCCTCTCATCCAATATTAGAGAAGAAGCAAGAGGGGAGTTCTTGCCACTGTGATGACTTAAGCCTGGAGAAATCTGTTTCTGGATGGGCGTGTGGTTGCATCGGTGTGGCAGGGCGCGTTCGGGAGTGTGTGCAAATACGTGCGTGTCACATCTGTAATTGGCTGCCTCTGATCTTGTGGAAATCTGGGCTCAGTGTGGCAGATCCACCAGCTAATCAACGCTCAGAGCTTGCGCACAGGAACGTCAACCTGTGCTTTACTCCAGAGGCTGGAATGTCACCACGCTTGGGATTTAATCGCTCCAGAAATCCCTTAATGGGGAAACGTTACATGAAGCCTAATTTGAGGATGTTGAGATAAAATGTTGCTGTGTGTGTGTGTGTGTGAGAGAGAGAAAGCTTGTGACAGTAAGGAGGTATGTGTGTGTGTTGTGTGCTCGACTGAAACTCTGATAAAAGATATTGAGCGCCACTTTTCCCCCTCGCTCTCAGATGATAAGATTACAACAAGGCCAGAGGTGTTTCTGTTTGCACTTTAGCCTCTCTGCTCTGCCTTCTCTGTGACCGTGAGTATTCATGGTGGCATACGGCACAGCGTCATTGGGAAATTCATAAGGGGGAATCATCACTCATTCCTGGTTCCCCTTTGAGGACTGCGCTAATTAGCCAGCGTCTGTGATTAGTTGGCTTGTGTTTGATCTGCTTCACTCCTCTCCCTCCCTGTCGAAGGGCTGCCTGCCTGCCTGCGCCGCGATTTGGCTGCGAGGTGCGCCAAACAAACACTCAAAAACAGACACACAAAGATGTACACAGCGCCGCTTTTCTCCCCCCCCCTCTCCTTTCCCTGCCTTTCGGAGACACTGCAGGTGGCCTCTGAGACACAGTATCATACACTGGCAGACAGCCACATACGCACAAACATGTGAGCCGCAGTACTCCAAACCAAAGCTCACAACACTTCAGTCGAAAGAGTATATCTGTTAATATTTCACTACTGCATACCAAGAACTTTGTTTACTTTCTCTTAGCGAGTTTCAGGCTGCCAGTAAAATTCCCCTGAAAAGCCAGGCAGTACGCCGCTTATTAAGGCAACAGAGGGTGTGGGTGGCTAGCTGAGAAGGGGATTTACTTAACTTAACCCCGAGTGATTACAGCTAAAGATGGGCGAATTATGAATGTAATTAAATTTGTACAAATCCCCCTTTGCTGCCCTTTTTTACGTTAGGTCTCAATGGCAAAGCACAGTAAGGGATACCCATGCTGCGCTTAATATGACACAAATAAAAGAAACTCTTCGGTGCATGACAGAGCACTGTCTAATTACACAGTGGCTGTGATATTGAAGGGCCCGTCTTGTCCTTGAAGCATGGCAGGGACATCTCTGACTGTTCATACCCCCATCTATCTACTCCTCACATCCCAATCCTCTATCTGTCACTCTGCCTTAAGGGGGTAGATGGTAAACAAAGGCAGCTCACATCCAATGTAATGACGACCTGACAGGAGACTGCTCCGGCAGCTCGTGTGTTGGCTGCTGCGCCTGCACCAGTGTGTCTGTGTGTGTGTTTGTTATTGTGCTCCTCTTTACGGTCTCTGAGAAGTGGCTTCAATCTTCTGAGAGTCGGATCAATTTTAACATCATTGTGACTGCTGAGCCATTACAGGCTAAAACCAGGGTTCACACTGTTATTGAGAGGAAACTTGATCCTCTGGTGTTCACCTCTCAGACGGGTAAAAGGTGTTTATCCTCACTACTAAAATCTAGCTCGGCTGCTGAGTTCTGCTCTCAATATAGAGCTGTATTTATTTATTTTTTTTAAATAGATGGTAATTAATTAACTCATCGCTTCCTCGTTGCGTTCTTTGAAATTGTTTGACTGACAGGCAGCGGAGGTTTTGTTTTGAGTGGCAGTGACCTCACAGGTGCTGGAGCTGTAATCTTGTGAGTTTCTGAGTTACTGTGCTGTTGCCTTAGCTTACACTGGGGAATAGATATGAACTTGTTCACGGTTCATTGAAGAATTATGTCGTAATGGTAATAATGTGTTTTAAGGGTGGAAACGATGGCTATTTTTGTTATTGGTAACAATCTGATCTTTTTTTAGAATGTATATTTGCATTTCGGGGGAAAAACTCAGCAAAATTTCCTAAGGGCAATGTATTTTTGGTGAGTCTAAAATACCAAAATACCCAAGTGATGTTCTCATAAAACTGGGACGTGCAGCAAATACTCCCATTTTAAAGGTATTGGTTCATTGTTGGGGCCTAGTAAGAATGAAACTAAGTTTTCCAAAGCAAATCATTTTACATGGAATAAATGTAATAGGTTAAGACCCGTTAAATTCATTAGTCAAGTAATTGCTGAAAAAGCAATTAAGGATGGGTGTTATAACACACTTGTTACTAAGTGCTGGTAGTTGGTCACTTTAAGCTACTTTTCATGTAGCCTTTGGACCTTTTTTATTTGTTTATTGCTTTATTAGATTACTTTGTGACAAAAAAGGGTCAAGAGGAATCAGGATGTTGCTACTTTATTTATTTCAAAGCTTTAACTGCGTCATGTGTGTGCTATTTGAATCGCATGCATGTTTTGTCTTTTTAGTGGAAGGTCCTAGTTTTATTCATTTATTTTTGCTGAATTTTATAGTTCCCGACTTTACTCAAAGTACCCACTTTTTATATATATTTTTTAACCTCGTGTGTTTGCTCGCTTCCAGCCAGCCACAGCTTCTCAGTGGATTTTGTTTAATTTTATTTAACAGACTGACTCGAGGAGAAATATCAGGTTATGTCTCCCCTCCCTCCCGTTTGATCCGTCTCCTTGAGCTCTATGTCTTTCTGTCTATTAGCTCTTCATTCATTCATCTATCAGCGTCAAAACAATACACCGTGTACCCAAGGCAAGTTGTCATAGTGACTGGAGAATAAGCAAAGTTGATCTCAACGTTCAGTACAAAGGAAAGAGATGGAGGGAGTGCCAGAAAACAACCCTGAATATAACCTCATCAAAAATCCCCACCTGTTTATCACTCTCTTGCTCCAGAGTGCCTTTTTATAGATCTTACAGAGCAAAACTTCTTTCTCTTTTCCTTTCTGCTACAGTCTCATTCCTTTCCTCATCAGTAACACCTCCCTCACCCTCGTTTACGGGAAAACTGGTAGCAGGAATGTATTTGTGTGCAGCGTTTCATCTTACCTGCCTCCTATTGAGCCTTGAAGACAATAGGCTGTTCACCTCTGCCCCGATGGCTCACCACAGCCCTGAAAGACGGCAACTCTGATCCATACAATGCAGCAGTAGTAACATACAAAGAATGGCTTCGTTGTACTTTTAATTGCTTTGGTTATCTTTGTCTTCTCCTCGTATCGTTTTGTTCTGCTTTGCGACATCTTTCCTGCTCGATGTTTACTAATTGTCGCAGTGTTCCCACCACACTGTAGCTCTGATTAATCTTTATAGGGGGAAAAAAATCTGCTTTTAATGGGTCCTCGTTTCACTTTGAAAAAGTGCTAGTGGTCTAATCAGTTCTCCATACCTTTGAGCGGCACATTGCAGTCTTGTAGTAAAGCGAGTCCAAAGCTTATTAAATATAACTTTTGCTCTGATTTTTAGCAAAACTTTTGCAAGAGGAGACACACTTAAAAGCATATGGGGGTGTAGAAATTTGGGAACCTGACTTGCCTGTCCTCTCAAATCTTTCCCTGCAGACTGTTTTTTCCTGTGCTCCTACACAAAACTCCCATCAGTAATTCAATCCAGCTGGTTTTTGCTGTGCGTTATGATGGACACAGTCATCAGATTATCATAATATTGGTACACTCCCCCTTGTTTGTTTGCGTCTGGTGCTTGACCTTCTGTCTTCCATATGGCTGGCATTGATTTGGTAACACGCCGAGTGATCCTCCTGACAGATTGACTGTGCTAATGGCAGTCCCTCATATCACAGTACTGCATTTTAATCCTTTAATGTGTGGCATAAATTAGGTTGGTCTCTCACCCCCTCGACTATGAATAAGCTGTTGGCTGACAGCTTTGTTGACCAATGGGCTCATCAGTAGCAGGCTAAGTGGAAGTGGGAAGCGAAGCTGGGAAATGAACCCCCCACCCCATCCTACCCAAGGGGAGGTAAAGGTGAACGCTGGCAACTAAAAACCTGGAAACACAGCTGTGTTTCGGTGCGTGGGCGGGGTTGTCATGGTTTTCCTCGCGCTTTAACGTGTAGCTTTGTTTATAATTCAGGGACTGGATCACACCCAGCTTGAAATATCCTCTCCTGACTCCTTGGAAGACTCTCACCTCCAAGTGTTGTTAGGGAGGTGAAAATAGGAGGCATAATCACATTATGTTTGCAGCTGACATGCCCATGGACCGATGTATACAGGCATCTACACGGTGATGGATGAGGTGACACACGCACAGCCTGCCTTGGACATTTGAAGAAGTACCTAGCACTTTGTTTTAGCTGTGCACTTCTGTCTTACCCATGAATTAGAGGCTGTTTCTGAAGCGATGCTGCCATACTCTGTCTGGATTTACGCTTCCAAAGTCATTCACTTTTCGGCAACATACATAATGGGGATTAGATCTAGATATTTCCTAGATACTGATACTAGACCTGTCTGAAAAGTGATTCTCCCCTCCCCAACTCCTCTGATTTACATTTTATGCTCAGGCTCTGACTGCAGATCTGTCACTGTGGTCACCCAGCACAAAGACCCAGTATTGCATGCCAGGATAAAAAAAAAACAAAAAAAAAACATGCCCACTACAATTACCATGAGAAGTGATGGCACACAGGGTTGGGATGAAGAAGTCAGACAGAGAAAGAACTGGCGGAATAGGGAAAAAAAAGTAGGCGAGGAAGAGCAGAATGAGCCAGAGGGATGAAAAGGATTTATTCCAAAGTGAAAAGACAGGACAGTGCTATAGCACTGAGAAAAGGATGGGGAGGAAAAAAAACAAAGTGAGCGATGCAATGCAGAGTGAAGGTAAGAGTGGTGGAGGTAGAATGATGTGCACGGCCTGAACAGATAAAGCCGAGCCAGGAGCCGCGGGGAGCTGGGTGTCTGTCAGCCATCCAGCCAGTAAGTTATTCAGTCACTTATTCAGTTGAAGCAATAGCGCTCGCAAGGGAGTATAGAAGCAGCTTGTTTGGCTCAGGAGGACTGTCCTTTCTGTCCACAGTAAACTGCCTGTTACAAGCCAGACTTTACTGACCCTAAACAGGCCCAGCGCCAAATGAAAACATGTGGTACCATAAAACCGAGCTTGTGCCTTATGGCTTTTGCCATTTTCCTTTTTGTGTTTTATGCCTTATACACCTCTGCTTTATACAGCCGTTTTATTTCTTTGTGTCCCGGAGTCATTCTCTCTTTGACCACCTCTCTCACTCACTCTCTTTTTCTCTCGCTCTGGATCACCCCCCACCCCCTCCGCGTCAGGTACAGTGTAGATGTTCTTATTTATCAATAATGAAGAGAGGCGGAGGAGAGCACACTGCTTTCGTTCTTAACCGTGGATGAATTATTCACCCTGTGGAAGAGTGCCTGTCCACCCTGCGTGTATGCGTACACACATTCATGTGCGTTTTTGTTTCTGCCTGTCTAAATATGGTTTTGCTTTACATAGTAGTTGTGTGTATGGAAATGTTTTTTTGGGGGGACTTTTCCTCACCACAACCACACAGCTCTTTCTTTTTTTCTGCTTCCTGTATGTGGCGCTTTGGCAGATGCTAAGTGCTTCAATGTGTTGTGTAAGGTTCATCCTCCTGTTGCAAGGTGTGATACGGTGCAGTAAAGCGAAAAATACCTCCACTATCATTTCTAATGACTAACTCCTGTTTTTCCAATTTCATCCCAACACACATGATTCGTATTTCAAACCAGTTCTCCTGGCGTAGCTCGCTTGACCCGAAACATTCTTTATGTATATAACTGAGAAAGGAGGATGAAGGAGTGTGAGAAAGGGAGAGATAAAGAGGGAGAGAAGGGTCCATAGAGACATACATGCATGAGCTATTGTGTATGTAATTTCATTTTAAAGCCCGTGCAGTTTAATGGTTTGGAGATCCCACCGTGAATACTTCTACGCTGCTAGTTCCTCTTACTCCTGAACTCATGCATAGTGCATAAACCAGTCTCAAGGCAAGACTAAGGTCACGGTCCAGCTGTGTATGTGGAGGTTTGGGGTTTCTGAACTAAAATGCACGCAGTTTTAAAAGTGTATAAATTGTATAAATATATATATTTATTTTTTGGTTTTTATACTTCCCTGCTGGGTCTCTTTCATTAAGACGATACACTTAATTGAATTGGCAAATGCTTATTTTTGCAAATGATATTCGCTCAAGTCCTAGGGCATGTTTGTTATAAACAGGCAACTAAATAGGAATATGCATCAGTATACAAATGCATGTGTGTATGCACTCGCTTACTAAACACACACACACATACACACTTCCCGGTGCAGATTTCTCCTCCAGCTGTTCATTTCTCCTTGGCACTTTGAAGCCTATTCGTGTCTCTCTGTCCCTCCCTCCAAACCCCCATTTTATTTATTTTTTCCTTCTCTCCTCTTCTGTTACATTTCATGTGTTTCTGCTTTCCTTCCTCTTTCTGCCTGTGTGTCTGATTCCCCTTTTTCTTTCCACAGTCAATGTTCAGAGTCAGTTATCAAATATTTCATCATGTCACTGTGAACAAAGTGAAATCTAGTACTCTCTTCTTCTTGCACCTATTTTTTTTTTCTTCCTACTCCTGTTGCATCACAGAGGTTGGTTTTACCTCCTGTCTCCGGCATGCAACCTTGCTGTAACACCAAATGTTTTTCTGTGTTAAATTTACAAGTTAGTGGAGTTTTTTTAAATGTCGATCTCTTCTGATAACCTTAAAGTCTTTGAAGTGTGCCTCCTTTTTCTTTTCTTTTAACACTGGCGTCTTTGACTCGGGACTTCCCACTGGAAAAGCAGCATGAATAGAATATTAGTATGTCATTGGAGATGTCCATAATGCACAGTGGCTACTTCTAAATGTAGCTTTCTCATGTGCTATCGATTGGCTCCTTATAGTAAGCCCAGTGGAAAGGTCAATGAGAAGACGAGACACATCTCAAGTCTTCATTTCCTAGTTTTATTCTTGGCTTGTCAAACTGCCTCGCCTGTCAAAGCTAAGCCGTCCAGACAATGCTCCCTGCATACCAAAGTGTGTGTGTGTGTGTGTGTGTGTGTGCGCGCGCGCGCGCGTGTGTAACGTGTGGACGTTCATTGTAGATTTGCGTGGCTGTATGTGTGGCCGCGTTCATTTAACTATTCGACCATAAGGCAGAGAAGGCAGTGATGTCTGACAGCAGTGGCAGACAGCAGGTTTGGGTTGGTGCTGTTCCAGGCTCCAGCTGATAACAGCTATTAAAACAGACCAGAAGCAGTTAGGACAAGACACACATCCACTGCAGTGTTGCCATTTTGTTATGGACACAACAATGGGAGCACCACACAGAAATCAGTTTTAAGGGCAGCTACACTGGCAGGTCATTTTAGCTAAAACGTCAGATGGCACCTCTCCGCTTTAATACACGTTCGACTGTCTCTGCTTATGAGTTTTTGCCACTCAAACAGAGTTTGAAGAAGATGAACAGTTGGTTCCCAGTGACAAAAACTGAAATATTACAGTCTTTCATCTCAAACAATAAAGGGAAGATTTTGTGAGGCTGAATCTTAGCCAAGAGAGAGAGAGCTCCTGGTGAGGAATAGAAATGAAATGGTTTGTTATCACGTTGCATCCCCAGGCTCAAGCTCATAGTGTACACATGTACATCAACCCATATCAAAACCGTGTTACTGTATAAAACAAAGGTAAATAGTACACGACCTCACATGCATGAAATGCATGAAAGCCACTTTGAATCTGGTCATTAGCTTAATTGTAACAGTTTCTCACTCTCAAATCTCACTGCCCTGATGTTATAAACTTCATTGTACAAAACAGCCTCAGTAATAAATGTAGAATTGAATCTGTGTTTCTGTGCCAGTGTCTCAAAAAACAAAATTACACATCAGCAACTTCAGAAAGCTGCTATTTGGCAGCGCGCCCATTCAGAAGCCAAGGCCAGCGCAAAAACTGGAAGACGCTGTTGCATTGAGAAATATAACCCAGATCTCTGAACAATGAAGAGGCAAAACGATCTGATGGATGGTGCGTAACTATTTTGTAAACCGCTAAGTTTCTTGTTTTTCAGGAAGTTTGAATGCCCCAAACCTCTTCTGGATATTGTTTAGTAATGTGGTCAAACAATGTGGCAGTGTGAGTCATTTTTACACACGTCCAGTCTATTGTAGGGATCCACTGGTTGCTTTATTGCAGCGGTCCCCAACCCCCGGGCCTCGGACCGGTACCGGTCCGTGAGTCGTTTGGTACCGGTCCGCGAGAGTTGAAGCTCAGGTGTGAAATGTATGGTTTTTATCGTTTTTATCGTTAACTCGGTTTTCCTGGGTCTTTTCACATGTGTTATAAATAAATCTTCTTTTTTTCGGTACCGGTGCTAGTTT
This sequence comes from Copadichromis virginalis, assembly GCF_057382275.1. NCBI lineage: Eukaryota > Metazoa > Chordata > Actinopteri > Cichliformes > Cichlidae > Copadichromis > Copadichromis virginalis. Next base: position 26,596,582 of record NC_140628.1, read on the forward strand.
TATTTTGTTGTATTTATCCGCGACACCTTAAAGACCGGTCCGTGAAAATATTGTCGGGCATAAACCGGAAAAGGTTGGGGACCGCTGCTTTATTGGATATGATACTGGTCTGATCCTGACTTAAGAAGCTGGATCAGATAGGGTGATAATTTGCCACCAGGTGAGCAAATATGGCCTGTAGGGTCAGTCTGGAGGCTTTTCATCCAGTTACAACAGCAGCTTTTCTCGGCACGTCTTTGACGCAACTGAAAACTCCGATCGCTTGAGATGACCAATGAGAAGAACTCATCAAAGCGTCTCTCTTGCTTTCTCCCTCTTATGTTTGGTGTAACACTTGCTTGAATGCACTCAGGAGGTGCACTTAGACTAAGAGAAGGAAAAGGACAGCAGTGTGTAGTAGTCTTAAGGCTCAAATTGAGCTGCAGTGACACTAATGCAAATACATTGAAAGAATAACATTGACATTTATTATTTCACTAAAGCTAGTTTCGGCTTGTATATTTTTGCAAGAGATTTGTCTCCTTTTAATAAATCGTATACATTAGCATATACTTTTTTGTTTTTTAAGTAAGGAAAGTAACATTCAAGATAGATTTATTAAAAAAAAAAAAAAAAAAAAAAGTGATTCCCAGTCTCTTCCCCAGAGTGAGGATTACAGTCTGTTAATTTTAGACTTTTAACACTGGTTGTTCTTGCCTAATATAGAATTAGAATAAAACCTTTATCATGTGGTGCGATGTGCGTTAGCTCCCAAACACTCTTTTCAGGCATCTCCGTCACCTCTCCCTCCCTTTTCAGTGGTGCAAACATATTTGAAGTGAAGTGTAAGAAAGGGTAACTGTGGCAAATGTCCCAAACTTGATTTGTGAAAAGGGCTGTGGATCTATCTTCAGTTTACCTGCGACGGGGAGTGGGAGAAAGTATTTAAAAGGAAAATCAAATCAGAGAAGGCGCATGCGGCGACAGATTCTGTCAGGACAGAAAAGTGATGACGCTCCCTGTTTCCCATATCAAAGCTATTATGCTGAAGGAGTGGAAAGCCTGGGCAAAACAATAACAACCACGGGAGAATAATGGAAATGGAGAAATTCATAAAGGCCTTGACGAAATATGAAATCCCAGAGTGGTTACTGAGACAGGAATGTGTTAGAAAGGCCAAAGGAAAAGCCACCCACATTCTCTGTCTCCCACAAAAACACACAAACATGCACAGTGGACCAGTGGGAAGCAATCTTCAGGAACATGGACAATGGGGAAGCTTCATTGTAGCCCACCTGACAGGGCATAGCCCCTAGTTTGATGAAATGACAGCGTCACTGAGCTCTGAAGGCTATTGGATATTTTAGTTGATGGCCTGCACTCCCGTCCCCTCTGACGCTCTGCTTTTCTCAACTATAGTGAGGATCAGACATGGAGGACATGAATGCCATTAGGCGTCAGCCAGCCAGGCAGCCAGGCAGGCGGACACAGGCTGATAAGCGTATGTTCGTTTTATAAGCCACGACTGGCTCAAATGGGCTGCAGAGAAAATTAGGATTTGGCTTTTATTTGCTCGTTCTCGCTCTTCCCCCCCCCCCCCCCCCCCTTCCGCTCGTTTATTCATACTGTTTCACTGTAGTTTTCGCTCTCTGTTCACATCCACAGTGCTTCTCACAAGGTCAGGTGTGGAGTGTACCTGGCATCTCACAGGTCCACGCCTCCCGTTCTTCTCCCCTCGTCTGCCTCTTCTCGCTCTGTTTCTCGTTACCTGCGCCCCCACCTCTCCATTTTTAGTTGGTCCCACTGCATTTCCCATGGCCTCTTTCCCTCTGCTAACCCCCTCTCTCTTCTTATTTCGTCTGCTTTTTTTTTTTTTTTTTTTTTTTTTTGTCCCTCAGCTGTCTCCTATTAACCTTGTTCATAGCTCACACTGTCTCCCCTTTAAGATCCTCCTCCTCCTCCTCTCCTCTTCTCTCGCCACACTCTCTTCGCTCCCTCTTTCATTCTCTATTCCTGGCATCGCGTTCTCTTCACACCCTTTCATCCCCACTTTTCTTGCACTTCGCCTCCCCTCCTCCGCTCTCATCCTCCATCACTTTGGCATTCCCAGCCTGTCTCTCGTCTCCTCCTTTCATCCTTCCGTCCTCCCAGCATACTTCCTCTCCTTCTTCCTCTCTGATTCATTTCCCTCTTCACTGATGGACGGTGGGAAATGTCAGCGTGACCAGGCAGAGGATCAGAGAGGACTGTGTTAATATGGCAGGGCTGTCACAGTGCCATCAGCAATAATGTGTGTGTCTGTGCGTGCACATCATGTGGGTGTTAAAAGACATAATGATAGGTGACAGTACTTAGGATGCCGACATCTGACTACTTAAGGATGTTGAGGAGGGCAGTTTGTGTGTGCATGTGTTTCGTTTGTTCATGTGCATTTGATGATGCTTGTATGTCACCTGCAGGCAGCAGAGCTACTGTAAAGTAGAGCAGCAGTGACATAAGGCTTCTGTTCTTACTCTCCTCCCCTCCAACCCTCTTTCTCTCCCCTATTCTTCTCACTCTTACCCTTGAACTGTCTTCTATTCACTAATTCCCTTTGTTCTTGTCCCCCTCCGCCTCCGATCTCTCTGTCTTGTGTTTTAATGTGACTGATGCACTCAAAATGTGTCTCGATTACTTTTTTTTTTTCTTTAATGCTGCCTTGTCTCATCATTTCCAAAAGTCTGTTTGTGTAGATGAACATGCACACACTGACTTTACTTTCTCCCCGTCTGCTGTTCTAATGACACGGAGTCTGAGCCTTTGGGCTGGGCTTTGGGGACTCACTAAGAATGAGGTTGTGCAAGTCTCTGTATGTCTTGTGTGTAATATTCATTTCCCCGTGGCTGTAGGAAGTCTCATAAGGCTGGCCCTGTCTCTCATCTGAGCTCTGGCAGGAGTTGACCCGTGGTGGCTCTCCTCTTATTGCCTCCAAATGACAGGCAACAGGCCCGGCTCAGTTTGCCCCCACATTTTTGTGTGGACGTAATAGATATGTGTGTGTATGAATTTGCACATAAACGAAATGAGGAGTAAGTTATTGTCAATCCCACGCTGTAATGACCTATGACATGCCGCTTGGTCCTTATACTACAATCAAGACTAGTAATCAAGGTATTCAATAACCTTTTATCCTCTTTTCTCCTCCTCTGCTACATTATTTTTATAACCACAGTCTGGCTCCCACTCCCAAACCTAATCTGTATTAGTCTGACTTGTTTAAGTAGGCTGACAAAGGAGTGTAGCGTGATCTTTACATAATGCTCTAGACATTTGAAACATTACAGGCCAGGTGCTTGACAATAAAGCAGTAATTTGATGCCCCCGTGTGTGTATGTGTATGCTCGCCGTGTGTCGACTTGCATAGCTATGCTCGTGCATGAGTCTTCAAGCAAAATGAAATTAAAAAAAAAAAAAAAAACTTGTTCATCTTTTCAGCCCAATAAGGCTCGCTGCTGATCCCACGGGCTGTTTAGTGGTTGTCCAGAGGTTCCTCTGTGGCTACAAGGGGGTTGTTTTGTGGTTGTAAATTGGGCTGGTCCTGGGAGAGCTGGTGTTATTCTAGGAAAGGCTTGCTTTCTTCCACTTTCCCACTCGGTTCTTCACTCATTCCTGCCTCTTCTCTTTCTCTGTATTGATACCTCAGGTCTCCCTTGAGAAGAGAAGGTGTGGTGTTTATTGCTCGTCAAACGAGAAAGACAGCGTTGCCCTTTCCTCTTATCTCTTGCGTACGGGTTTCGTTTGTGTGTGGGTGCCTTTATATATATGTGTGCGTGTGTGCGTGTGTGCGTGTGTGCGTGTGTGCGTGTGTGTGTGTGTGTGTGTGTGTGTGTGTGTGTGTGTGTTCTGCCAGTGCAGCAGATCATATTAGTTTCAACACAACAGCTTGAGCTCAGCACAAACTAGTGGAACTAGTTTTTCAAGTAATTGTTTGTCTTTAGGGGAAATTGTGTTTTGCTCATTCTATGTGTGTCTGTGTCTGTAGCTTCCCGGTAAACACACTGCGAGCGCACACACTCGTATGGAAATGTAGGCCTGGCTGCAGACATTTGAAGTTGTGTATCCGCCGGTAATCCACTCTTACTTAAAACAGGTGCCATCTTGCTGACATACACTAATGCGCGCTTACTCATACAAGTAATTACATTTTTCACAGAAACCTGGATTACACACACAGAGACGGACACACTTGCACAGATTGTCGTTCTAAAGCTCCTTCGCTCGTTCTGTTTCTCACACACCCACTGACAAAACGCACTAAGAAAAGCATATTTATTTTGACTCTTTGCTGTTACACAGGAATGTGTCAGCACAGAAAATGGCAGGCTATAGAAAAGCATAACCCATCCACATGATTTATGACCTATGGGTAAAAAAGAACTGGCTTTCCTCCTCCTCCTTTTCTTTTTTTCTCTCTCCCCCAACACACAACTTCGCTTCCCCCCACCACCAATCTGTCCACGCACGCACTGTCATGGAGAGGTACCAGACTCTTGGCCTACTTGCCTGAGTTCAGTAATGCTGTCCTGTGTATCACACACACACTTCCATAGTGTCCTCATTTATCTTTGCTTTGTACCAAGACTGTTCCTTTTCTTTGCTTTCTCCTGTAGTTTGTGTTTAAAGGGAAACATTGAGAGTAATGCTTTTTTTTTTTTTTTTTTTTTTTTTTTGTCTCTGTCTTTGTTTTGTTCAGGAGCTTCAGGTCAGCGTGTAAAAGTAGACCAAGAGGTGACATCGTATCCTGGCCAGACAGTCAACCTGCGCTGTGCCTTCGCTGATCCCACTGGGGTACAGCTTTCAATGGTAAGATATACAATCCCATGATGCATCTGTGTTTCCCCTTGGTTAGTATTTGATTACCTCTTTGCACCACTATACTCTCTCAACTGCAAACTAGATTTGTTGTGTGAAATTCAAATAAAAATGTCTGTGTCATCCCAAAACTGGAGCTCATTGTGCTGACTTGACACAATACAATTCAGTGAAATTGGGACTGCAGTTACAATTTGCTTTTACACTTGAAGCCAGCAGGTATCCGACTTGAAGTGGATTTGATATTTAACTCAAATTATGACAATTTTCCTGTAAATAAAGTAGTCATTTACTCACTGATTTGATTCTGCGGGTCCGTAAAACTGTGTCTGAGGTGGAAAAAGCAATTCTCTTCAATAAAATTAACCAAGAAAAATCAGAATATTGCTCTATGTGCCTTGTTTATTTGCCACATTGTACCTTAATCTAACAAATCATGGCTCACAGAAATAATCTAGAGGCCAGCAATAGGTTTTTGTCACATTTAGGCTTAATGTTTTATTACTCCAAACAAACAATGCTAAGCTACATTTTGCTTTAGTGGATTGAATATGGTAATGGGTGCATTTCTTAGCTGCATTTCAATGAAGCTGGAAGTGCACAGCTCTGCATGGTTCTGCTAAGAACAGTCGAGAGAGTACTTCTCCTGAAAAACTCGCATCCATATTCATACCTGCTCCCCACTTAATTGTGATGCCGTGTACGCAACCCTGTGGAGTTTACATTAAAATGTGGATATCTTAAAACGCTGTCGCGGTGTCGCTTATCAATTCCATGATGAATGAGGTCTGCTGTTTTTCATTGTCTCTCTATGCTTCCCGTCCACTGACCCTCTCGGTGTGTGCCATCATAGGTCACATGGATGTACGTGCCAGAGCCAACCCAAGACCCAGTCAACATAGCTGTGTTTCTCCCCGGGAATGAGCCCAGCTATCCTAACTCACCTGTGAAAGGCAGAGTCAGCTTCGTGCCCAGTCCTCCAAAGGTGGACAGCCCTTCTATCCAGATTACTGATGTTAGGATGACTGATGAGGGGAAGTATGCCTGCGAATTTGCTACCTACCCTGGCGGAAATGTCCGTGGCACCACCCAGCTGGTCATGCTAGGTAGGTCACTAATGTACTCTACGCACTAAGCTTAAGAAAAGATGTGATGAATCAAGGAAAAAGCCTCGGTGCTTAATGGCACAGAGGCATGAATGCTTTATCTCCAAGAAGCTGAACCTCTGAACCACTTAAAAAATTGGACATGTGGTTTGTGAAGCAAACAGATTTGTTAGAATTTAATAAGAAAGAGGGATTTTTCCCATCTCATGCTTTCATCTTTACTCTTAAGACTTCATGAATAACATCCAGTTGGAATTTCAGGTAATTTCTTGAAGAATGCCAATTTTATTTAAAATTATAAAAAAAAAAAAGAATGGTATTTGATGTGCCAGAAGATGATTATTGTTATTGCAATTATAATTTTACCTAGCCAAGTGTCCAGGTACAGTTTGGTCTCTAATTTTCTTGTACTGTAGTTTTGCCTGTGTACACCACCACAGTATTTTAATCGAATAACCAACATGTTGTTAAAGTGCAGACTTTCACCCCCAACCACCTCTAATAAAACTAGTAAGAGTAACAGACATTTTTAAAACTTTAGAAGTGGTCAAATCACATCTCTGGTACATTCTTAACAAGAATGGGTTCACTGGCCAGCTCTGAAAATGAAAAGGGCCCAAAGACCTTAAACACAACACGACATTTCACCAAGAACATTCTAAAGCAGGTTGGTATATCATTGTCTTTTTGTGTGTGCATGCTGTGAAGCGCAAAAATCTCTTTATAAATGAAAATACTGAGTTTACAGAAATGGGCAAACCACTGGTTACACTTTAGACAAGAAGAACAGATTAGACTTGGTCAGAAAAAGAGCCAACACAGACCTGAAAAGATTATTTGTGAGAATAAAACCAAGATGAAGTTGTGCTAAAATGATAGGAAGAGAAAAGTGCAGAGGAGGAGAGAAACAACTTGTGATCTGATACCATATTATCTGTTCAACATAGTGGAGACAATATTATGGCAGAAACTGTGAAGAGTACGGGGCTATACTCTCTGCTCATATTCATCCAAACGCTGCAAAACTGATCAGACAGCGCTTCACAATCCAAATGGATAATGCCCCAAAGCGTACTGTAAAAGCAACCTAAGAGTTTCTCAAGGCAAGGAAATGGGATTTTCTTCAATAGCTAAGTCAGTCACCTGAGCTCACCCAACAGAGCAGCTTTTTAGTTAAGTATAAAACTCTAATGAGCGCTAGACCTGGGGCAGTCATTGACTACGAAAGATTTTCATCATATTATGAAGCAATCCCCATGTTTAAAATGTCCTATTATTTATTTTTTCATCCTCTGAAAATGGGGGCTGGGCATAACAGTGTCTTTAGTTCATAAACAGTTATTGCAATACTTTTGTGAAACGCCTTGAATTAAAGCTGAAAGTCTGCACTTCAATCACATCTTGATTGTTTGATTTTTAAAACCTCTCTGTGGTGCACGGAGGCAAAACTACAAAAATGATTTCTTTATCCAAGATTTTTTTTTTTTTTTGCTTTTTTTTTTTTTTATTAATCTTTAGTTACATTTCTTGCACTACTGAACCTAAAAAGCTTCTAGCGTGAACACGAGTGTTAAACATCTGCAACACCAGCGCTACCCTACTCTGGGATTGACTTCCTGAAACCCTACAAACTCATTTTTAAGAGATCCTGAACCCTGTGTGTTGTGCATCACACTGAGTCGTGGCTTTTACAGCTCTATTTGTCAAGGGGTAACTTCCCAGCTTGTTGCATTCGTTGCTGTTTGCCAACATGCACTCCTGGGTTCAAAGCCATTGCAGCTTTTTGTCTCCCAAGGACTTGAATGTTTCCTGTTAAATGTATTACACGAGGATACCACTCAACAACAAGCATTTTTCAAACCTTCCCCCAGCGGCTTTTAGTCAGGTGCACAGGAACCCAGCACCATTTCCTCTGAAAGATTTGAAGCTTGAGGTTTTTTCACAGACTTTCACAACATGAATTAATTGAGTAGTCAAGCCATTTATAAAAAGCGGAATTGCCCAACTGTGTTTCACTGTCAGTTAAATTGGCTTTTCCAACCAAAAACCTACTTTCATGTTTTGCCAAAGTTTCAAGAGACTCATTGTGTCTTTGCAAGGCAAATTAAAGCCAGTGTGTTGTTCTTTCCCTTAAATTTGTCACTCATCTGTTTGTAGGGAACCCATGTATATATGGCTGTTCGATATAACGATATATATATCAGATGACGATATAAAAACGTCTATCGTTTCATTTTACGCTATCGTTTGTTTCGTGCTGTCGCAAAATAAACTCTTTACGGCAATATTTTTTTCATCGTTTTGATGGTCACTGTAGTGGCTATATTATTTTCTTAAAGTTCTCTCTTTCTCTTATATTTTATATAACCACACTACAGACGGACAAGCGCCTGTTTTTATGCGTTGTGGTTAGCAACAACGACGGTAAAACCATCCGCTTGTTTATGTTCCACATAAACCTTTCACAATACAACTCAAGATCCTGTTGAGACTTTTCAAAATAAACTGAATCACGTGACAGAGCAGATAATTTACGGATGAGAAGTAAAAAAGAGCCGCCAGGTGCTAAAAAATAAACCTTAGACTCAAACGTTAGAACAGGCTGTTACGGAGCCCCCCAGGGGACATGGGAGAAAAAAAAATTACGGAGGAAAAAAAAAAATTAGGGAGGAAAAAAAAAAAAAAATTAGGGAGAAAAAAAAAAATTAGGGAGAAAAAAAAAATTAAGACGGACTTTTGCGAGATCTCGCAATAAGTATTGCGAGCGCTCGCAATAAGTATTGCGAGATCTCGCAATAAGTATTGCGAGCGCTCGCAAAAGTATTGCGAGCGCTCGCAAAACTCCAACAATGGCGGCAGCTACTTAGTTGTAATATTACTCTTTCTGGGTCACAAAATACACTTTTAAGATATTTTGAGGCGTGAATGTAGTTGTGTAAACGTCAGATACCTGCTCGGTTTACAAGACATCACATATTTGCAAAAGAGCTCCGACGTTTTTGGAGATCTGACACCCACTAGCTCGAAGCTAACGGGAGGTCGAGACCTACTACAGCCGGGAGGAACACGGCTTTCCCGGCACATCGTGCCTCGACCTCCCGGTCGGCTTCGAGCTGGCGGCCACTAGCTCGAAGCTAACGGGAAGTCGAGACCTACTACAGCCGGGAGGAACACGGCTTTCCCGGCACATCGTGCCTCGACCTCCCGGTCAGCTTCGAGCTGGCGGCCTCCGAAGAATGCGGCTAAAACTTTTGCGAGATCTCGCAATACTTTTGCGAGCGCTCGCAAAAGTCCGTCTTAATTTTTTTTTTCCTCCCTAATTTTTTTTTTTTTTTTTCCTCCGTAATTTTTTTTTTCTCCCATGTCCCCTGGGGGGCTCCGTAGGCTGTTCCCCGCAGCACGCTGTGTAATAAATACTCACAAAGAAAACGGCGGCCTTTACAACTTATGTCTAAAAATGTATCGTTTCATAGATCGGTTAAAACACTGGACTCCAGCTACATGACGCAAAGCTGGAAATACTTCCCGCAAGTCGAGATTCACAGAATTTACAGAAAATGTTACATTTTTGTGATTTATATCGTTATTGGACGATAGAATTCTTATTTTGGGATATGAGATTTTGGTCATATCGCACAGCCCTACATGCATATGTAACTTGCAAACTGTATGAATGCAAAGGATCTTCCCTCTTACTCTGTCTGCTTTCCTCCAGCTCAAACCTTCCCCCAAAGGTAGTATATAGGTTAAAAGCATATGCAGCTGGGCTTAATTGCTATTATAAGTGGTATTGTCAGATCAATTGTGTTTTGTTAATGCAATGGAACTATTGGCGACTTTCAAGCCTTTGAGTCGCCGAGCAGCTGAATAGGGGAATAATGTTGACGCGCCCGCTGTTTAAAACGTTAGTCCAAGTTCCAAGTTAAAACTCCTTTATTTGTTATCAAATCCTTAAAATCCGTAGAAAAACGGTGATCAAAAACATTCCAAGCTTGAGCGGTCAGCAAAAGTCGACTTCCCCCATCACCCACTCATTCACAAAATTTCCCTCGGGCCGTGAACAGGTGATATAGCAATCACTATTACAGACACCACATGACCCAAAGCTACGCCTATCCATAACATTCCGGCCCCTAATTATTACATTTTTACAGTAATAATTACACATCCAACACCACAACTCACAACACACACTTCATCATATCACAGACACCCAGTGAGACAACATAACATACTCAAAAAGTCCACCAAAGTTATTTTCTCATGTCTTCTCTTCTGTCTGCACATGGTCAGTCAGTCATAGGCCAGAGGTTACCAGCACTTAGCCTAAATATAGTCAGTCTGTAATGTACATCTCATAACATTAAAGTCAATTCAAAGTTAGTTATGTCACACTGTGTCAAAATGTCATAATCATGGGTCAGAAGTCTCCTGAAGAAGGCATATCTTTGTGATGGGTCTGCACACATGGCTGGTTGGGGTCTTAATCCAGACCTGACGCACAAGCCCCTTTTCATCTGGTGCAGCTCCGGTGACTCTCCCAATGATCCAGGAACCACGAGGTGCAGAATCATCCACTATAAGGACCACATCTCCGGGAACGAAGTTGCGTTTAATCCTTCCCCATTTCTGGCGCTCTAATTCTGTGACTGGGACTCTCTTTGCATATCCTCTAGATATAAGCTCTGTCATGAAGGCAGTGTAGTCTTTGTGAAAGTCTTTATCTCTGATGAACCTTTTCTTCAAACCTAAGGCTCGTTGCTCAATTGCACGGTTGTCAGGCATTCTTATGTCTCGGTCTTTTAGTGGCAGGGCAATGCTGTAGTGCCAATCCCCCAAAGTCACCGTCTTGCTGGCCAATTCCAGGAACTTCAAGTCTTCCTTTGACAGCCCCATCTGTTCATCATTGCTGCTCTCAGGAAAATCCATCTTGAACTGCTGTTTCCATAGCTTGTCCAGTATGACAGCAGAAACTCTGTTGGCGGTAACTGTTGCCAAACATCCTGGCCTTCCACAGCATTCTCGATTAAGTGGCCCATTCACAGTCCAGCCGAGCACAGTCCTAATGGCAAAGGGTCCATCACCTACACTCCGGATGACCTCCAAAGGTTCTAGAGCTCTGGGCATATTCATGCCAATCAAAAGCTCAACATTGGCCTTAATTTCTGGCAAATGAACGTGCTTCAAATGTGGCCAGTCATCCAGGTCCTGTTGATTTGGGATGTTACCAGTATCTACAGGCATTTTATGCTGAGTGAAGAGGTTAGGCATATCACAGTACATGTCACTGTCCAATCCAGCAACTTCAAGTTCAGGTACAATGAAACTGTCCACCACTTTCTCCTGTCCCATGGTGCGCAGGAGAATCTTTGTCTTCCTCCCAGCAATATTCAGCTTGTCCATAAGACCCACTGTACAAAAGGATGCTGAACTCCCATGGTCCAGAAAGGCATACGTTTCCACTATTCTTTGACCTCTCTTTGATTTTACTTTAACTGGCACAATGGCAAGCTTACAGTCCTGTTCACCAGCCCCAGTAAGACCACTAGTCTGGATCGTAACAGGAATGTTATCTGCCTCATTATTAGGTTTGACTTCATTCTTCTCTTTGTGGTGGATATGGAGTATACTTGCATGTCGGAGGCCACAGATTTTACATGAAAGGCGTTTTCTGCATTCTTTGCTTATGTGCCCAGTACACAAACAGCCAAAACAAATGCGGTTCTTTTTAAGAAAAGAAATCTTCTCATCATGAGGTTTCTTATCAAGCAGAGCACATGACTCCAGTGTGTGTCCGCCTTTGCAGAAAAAACAAGCCTTCACAGTGCTGTGACGATCTTGAGCCTCTATCTGATTCTGTCTCTCGACGTCAGAGACTGTTGTGGCGAAGCTACTTCCTTTAGCTTTTAGATGTGGAGAACATTTCCCTCCATTGCTGCCCTTGGCTGCTAGATGTGTTGCTGGAACGTCACATAGATTTCCAAAGATGGGATCTGTTACAATTTTAACTTGACGCTCAAGGAAGGAAACAATGTCAATGAATGCGGCTCTGCGATGTTGCCTCTCCTGAATGTCATATGCTACTGTTCGCCATTTGTCTTTTAACTTATATGGCAGTCTTCTAATCACAGCAAGCATATTGGCAGGTGTATTTAATTCAGAGAGATCATTAATCTCTTCCATTGCATTGCAGCATCCACGTAAGAACAAACAATATGCCTGAAGAGCTTTTCCATCTTCCGATCTAATCAGTGGCCATGAGTGAACTTTGTTCAAATAGGCAGATGCAATCACATGTCCATTCCCAAAGTGCTCATACAGCAGAGTCTTTGCCTTTACATATCCAGCACTTCCAGACATATGTTGGCAGCTTTTAACAAGTTCATTGGGCTGCCCCTTGGTGTACTGTGCAAGATAATGCAGGCAGTCACCAGCATCGCCAGTCTTTGCTTCCATGACCTGTTCAAACGAGCGCATAAAGGCCTGAAAATGTAAAGGGTCACCATCAAAGGTTTGAATCTCCCTTTTGGGCAGTGAAGAAAGACTTTGCTGATGGACCAACATACAAGTTAATTCATTTTGTTTTTCCATAATGGACAACAGATTTTCATTGGCTACTGGAAGAGCAGCTTGTAGCTTAGGCAAAGGTGGAATTGATCCAAAAGCATCAGAAGGCCCCATAAAAGCTGGTGCAGGCCTTTCCCTTTTGATATTCTGTTGCACTGTTTTTACTTGAAGCTCTGCATTCCCAGTGATTGCATTTCCTTTTGTAAGCGTCTGAGGAACAAAAGTCTCTGCATCCGCATTAAGAATTTCAAGGCTGTTTCCCTTTGTTTTAAAATATGATTCCATTCCATTAGATTTCCGTGAAGCGACGCTCCGCATAGCGGATCCAGTTCTCAGCACGTTCACCTTTGCAACAGTTGCAGCTATATCTGCTTCAAGCTGAAGTTGTTCTTTCTTTCTCCTCAATTGTTCCTCTTGTTCTTCAAGAGAGTGTTTTTCTTTCAGCATATGTTGACGTGCGAGCAAGGCGGCCATTTCAGCTTCTGCCCTGAGACATGCAGATGAAGTAGATGATACTCTTGAGCTTGACCTACTGCCTTGATTTGACACACTGTCGGATGGCAACACGTCATCATTAACATCATTCTGAGGATTAAGAGATAATTGTGGTTCTTTTCCAGTGTGCTCTCGAACCTCCACTTCTCCTCCCAGGGAAGTTTCCTGTGACTGTGCCTTGTCAGATGATGGCCTCCCTGAATGTTTATCAGTTTCAGAAAGCCATATCTTAACATCCTCCATAAACCCTTTATTGTATTTAGAGATGCTTGAGAACCATGTATTTTGTTTATCTTTCTCATCAAATGAGATTAGAGAAAGTAAAGATTCATGCAATGCACTGGCATCCTTAAACAGGTGTGTTAACTCATCAAACTGTTTTTTGACTTGTGAATGATTTTTATCATCTTTCATTAGCTCTTTAAGAGACATAATAACACTTTTCATTTTGTTTACATGCCTTTTCCGATCTGTTTGGATGGTTTCAATTTTGTTTGCAAGAGCTTTCTCAGTGAGGGAAGTTATTCTTTTATCCTTTTCAGTTTTTCCAACAACAGATGCAGCCTGTGATCCACTCATTTTAAGCATTCAACATAAGCAGCATGCCAAAATCCAAAACAAAGGCAACAGCAATTCCTTCAAACTCAGTTGAACGCCTGCAGAGCCACAACTCACACACACCAAATCCAACAGCAAACGTAGCGGTGGGCGTGTCACAAAAACATCTTCGTATGGTCAGAATCCAAACTGCGTTCAAACAAACAATACGCAGCACAAAAACACAGTTTACATACCACCGTCGTCTTCTCCTTATCTGTCGGTCTAGCCGCTTTTACGGGTGTAGTGGCGGCGGTGTGTGGGCTCGCATCGGCGTTTATTCAGCGCTGATTGCGGGACGGTCCATTGCCGTCGCACTTTTTGCTGACAAATATTGGCGACTTTCAAGCCTTTGAGTCGCCGAGCAGCTGAATAGGGGAATAATGTTGACGCGCCCGCTGTTTAAAACATTAGTCAAAGTTCCAAGTTAAAACTCCTTTATTTGTTATCAAATCCTTAAAATCCGTAGAAAAACAGTGATCAAAAACATTCCAAGCTTGAGCGGTCAGCAAAAGTCGACTTCCCCCATCACCCACTCATTCACAAAATTTCCCTCGGGCCGTGAACAGGTGATATAGCAATCACTATTACAGACACCACGTGACCCAAAGCTACGCCTATCCATAACAGGAACCATTGGTCTAACTTTGGCCCAGCACCAGTGCCTCTGCCCTGCTCCCCTCTCTCCAAAGCATCATGCCCCCATGCTTCCCCCTAGGCAGTATATTGATCTAGCTACTTGTCATGCCTGCTGTCAGCTCTTGTCCTGCCTGCTTTCCTCTGATCCCACACTAGTATCAGAGAGGGCAATTAAGAAGAGGGTAGAGAAGATGGAGGTGAGGATAACTCGGATCATGTAGTGATGTAGAAATTGTATATGGAAATGCATTTGGCCAGTCAGGGAAATTGTGCATCAGTGGTGTGTGATAGGAATAGAGAGGGGACAGATGGATTTAAGGTTTGGAGGGAGAGTGACAGTAGATTTAGGGTTTGGATGTGTTTGCACTGGTGCTGGTAATTGTTTATCAATGTTAACTCTTGGGAGCAAAAGATTGAGTGTACACACTCCAAAAAACTCAAGCTATCAATAACCAAAAAAAGGAATAAAATGGGGAAAAGATTACTTAAAGTAAACGAAATGATCTGTCAGCAGAAGAGTTTCAATTCGACAATTTCTAAATCAAGCTTTTAGAAAAGCCACATTTCTAGTCTTAAAAAAAACTTTTCTCAAAACTAGTGTGAGCAGACTAAAAGTAAACACATTTATCTTAATACAAATAAAAGATCTTAATGTCTTCTCAGTAGGGAGGAATTTGTGCTTAAATTTAGAATTCATTCTTATTGCACGACTACTAGAGCAAAATTCAATGTTCTTATGACCGTAAGTCATAAAAATAAAGTCTATTATTTGACTTGAAGTGCAGAGGATGAATTCAGAATTTAGTCTTGCAGCCTAAGGAAAGAAACAGGAAACAAATGTGTCTGTATCGCTTGCCAGATGGAAAGCAGGGTGAACAGGCTGTGGCTGGGGTACGTGTTCTCATTTAGTATCCTTTGGGCTCGACACAGATACCTCACCTCACTGTTATCACTGATGCTTGGAGGATCGGTGCTGGTGATGCTTTCTATTTTTCCCCTGTGAGACTTAACAAAAGGCTATACAGCAAGACATTTATACAGAAAAGTGGGATAAATTGTTTAAAAGAAGTAAACCTGACTTAGATTAATGTAGTAGTAGTAGTAGTAGTACTATTAGAAATGAGATTGGCTTCCTTGATGAAAGGAATTGATCTCAGTACGGTCCTGAGCAGTGAATCAATCTTGATGTATATCATGAGATAGCTTTTGTTTTTAACAATGACGAGAGAATTGCTTTTAATGTGGCTATATGTTAACATGACTTGTAATCAGTGTGGGAACCCATTGCACTCATGGTGTCACAGCTTTGTTATAAAAGCTTGGAGATTAAGAAAGCAAAGGAGAAACTTATCTGTAAGCATAATGGAAAAACCATAAAACAGTAAAGTATGATAGAACATCCATCCATCCATTTTCAGTGTACTTCAGGGTAATGGGGGGTGGTCTGGAGCATTTTCCAGATGTAGTAGGGCAAGGTATGGCATGGGCTGGTCGCCAGAACGTTTGCATTTTAGAAAATATCCATAAGCGCTACTACAAATCTAATTTCCTTATATGCCCACATGCATGATGGGCCACATGCAACTTAAAAAAAAACGCAAATGGAAACATGCACAAGCTACAAAACACAATGGAATTTGAATAAAAACATGGAACGTGATGGAATAGCTGCAGAAGTAACATGCTAACAGTAAACCGCTAATAGCAAACATATGTACAGTATTAAATGACTCAGTATAATTAAAACACGTTACCTTCCATCCTTTTGTCCGTCACATCACCGATGAATACTTCGCTTCTTTTCAGGGTGTCTCAGAAAAATCCTTTGCATGTTTTGATTTATGTCACTCCCGCAGTTGGTCCGTCATGAACCCCCCTCCCCCCGAAACACTTGCTTTATGTTTTGTGAGATTTTTAAATTTTTTTAAATTTTTTTTTTTTTAATATAATTTTGTTTACTTTTGCATCATTTCTGGTGTTTTCTTAAGCTGCAGTCCGTTTGACCCCTTAGTGCCACTTTACACATGTTCACAAAACAAAGGAGTTCTGCCCATACCTGTATTATGGACAAAACAAATGATAAATAAGCAACATAGTTATTTATTGTGTTTGTCTGCAGGTATACATGATTCTGTGGTAGAGAATTGGCAACAACAGGCAATTCCATGTGGTCACGTTGATTTTAAATGTGTGAAGAGTTGAAAATGACATTCTCGTAGCTCTAATTTCATGTATTGAGTTACTCAGAGCTGGTAAAATTTCTCAAACAAGTTATACATTTAGAAACTAATTTCCAAAAAGCTTGAAAAAAGCAAAGTGCACTGACAACTCCTCCGTGGTAAGAATATATATCCTGTCATAAAATAAACATAATAGATATTTGATCCTACTTCAATGTTTACTGTGCTGAGAGAGGCTGAGCAGGGCAACAGAGGACTCATTCAGATCGGGTTTTAGATTTGCTTTTGCCCGGCTGGTGTCTCAGATTGTTTATAAATGTGCACAATATCTTTTCCCTCAGCTGTGTTATTTCCATTTTATCTATCTCTACATCCTTTAATCTTCTCTCTGCCACTCTGTGTCTCCCCCTGTCTCCACTCTCCACCCTTGTGTCATGTCGTTCATCCATCCATCAGCTAAACCCGAGAACTCGGCCTCCCCTGTAACAGTGGTTGCTGGCACTAAGCCAATCACTGTGGCAAGCTGTAAGTCAGCAAATGGCCAACCCGCTGCCGAGATCTCCTGGGTGACTACAGCCAATGGCAATTACACAACGAAGCAGCAGCTGGGGACTGACAACACGTTGACGGTGATCAGCGAGTACATCATGGTCCCAACGCCAAACGACAACGGGAAAGAAATTACCTGTGTCGTATCACACAGGACCCTGGTCAAACCAGAGAGCTTCAAGATGAATTTAGCAGTTCAGTGTAAGACCTCTCACAAGTGCACATACATCCATCAGCAATTATTCTAACCCGATTAATTGAGCTCATTGTATTGGGTTTTTCTTTATTTTTAAATTAATAAATTAAATTTCCTCCTCCCATTCATTCTTTCTTCCCCCAGTTGCTCCCCAGGTAACCATAGAAGGTTATGACAACAACTGGTACATCGGCCGCACAAATGTGGCGCTCACCTGCAAGGCTAATGCAAACCCCCCTCCAACCACTATCCAGTGGAAGTCGTGAGTATTGGCACATCCTTAAATCTATATTGTCTTATCTCTTTGTCCGTCTCTCCCATTTTTCTTTAGTCACATTTTCCCTTTCTTACCCTTCATCACCAGCTTCACAGTCCTCACAGACCTATAATTAGCGCTTTTATTATTGCAACTACAGAACTGTGCTCTGATTATGGAGATAGTTGAATAATTTGTCATAATGGACTCTGTGACTTGAGATTTAACCCTTGCATAATGAGAAACACAGTGTGCGTCTGTCTCCATTTTCTGTATTATCAGCTATTAACATAACTGTGACAAAATCTGGGGGAAAAAAAAAGTCTGGAAGTTTAAAATAGAAGAAATGAGATTTTGGGATTGGATCCAGCAACACTGATTTTCCTGCTGTCCCCATTGTATCTCCAGCAGTGTGTTATAATGGATTGCCTTTTAGGGAAGGGTGGCAAACTGATTGGTTTTGTGCTGCTGATCAAGATTAGCTTAATATGACGAAACAGTACAACGCAGCACGTTTCTGTAAATGTCCGACTCTCTGTCCCCAGTGTCAAATGTCCTATTTTTCTTTTCCTGTTCTCTTCTTTCTCATACCGATATGCACTTTTGTCCCTCTAGGACGACAGGAGAGTTTCCACCTGCAGTGCAGGTCAGTGAAAATGTGCTCAAGGTACAGAATGTGGACGAGTCTGTCAACACCACTTTTTTCTGTGAGGTCAACAACCAAATCGGGACGACCAAAGAACAGTTTGGGATCCTGGTCAGAGGTGAGTTTAAGTGTCACAGATCAGCGCAGCATGCTAAAATTAGGCACCTGCTTAAGTGGCCTTTACAATTTCAGTTAGATAACATTTTAAATATCATATTTCAGCATCGTGTGATGTTTCTCAGTGGAAACAATCTCATTTGTGCACTTCCCTGTGACATAATGAATTAACATTATGATTGTTCCTGTCACTGCAAGTCAACCCTTCTGTGGCTCTAAATGGATTAAAACCAATACGAAGGGTAATTTGCGCAACTTGCAAATGCCCCAGCACGCTGATAAATTGTACACAGTAAAGGCATCAATAAAGCAGTGAACATTTCATAAGTAAAGTGAGAAAGCCCACTCTTGGGACTCACTTGGGTCTCATTCATCATGTAAACGTTTCCCTTAGCTTGTACATAAAAACATTTATATCTGAACCGCGAACTGGAACAAAGTGCACTTTTATCACACAGGCTACACATTTCCTGGTGTCCTCTGCTCTCATGTCTTCCCTAGGGATGCACCTTGGATGCACCTTACATGCACCTCACATGTCACATATTCACACACACAAACGGACACATTTTCTGTGCTGAGGGCTAACTTGGGTGTTTAGTGTAGGGCTAAGGGGTCCAGCTGCTCAGTCCATGGTGTGTGTCTGTGTGAGTGAGTGCGCGTGTGTGTGTGGGAGGGAATCTGAGCGATCAGAGCTTGCATGTGCATTCCTTTTATGTGTTTTTTTTTCTTTTTTCTTTCTTGTTGTTGTTCTTCAACGTCATAAAACCCTTCCCCTCTCTGCTTTTAAGAGTGCGTGTTAGTTTTTTGTGTATCTTTGCATGCGCTTAATAAACTCTATTATCAAAGTTTCCATGCTTTATCAATACCCAAGGTCTGTCAGCTGCTTAGTACATCTTTTGGCATTTGCATTTTTTTATTTTATTTTTTTTTCCCCTGAAGGTTTTTCATGGTAGTTCAATATTGTGAGAGCTGCACACGAACTAGACGGTTCCCATAGATATTTTCACTTCTACTTTTTCTTATTCTTTCTTTTTTGCTTCTCAGCCATACTCTGTGCCATCAGTAACAACAGGAAACACTAACGCAAAGCAAGCAACACATAAAGTGACACATTTGGCTCAAAATGATACGGTTCACTTTGTAATATAGTGGATTTTAGAATAGTCTGCAGTATGGCTGCAGTGATGCATGAACTAAAATACTTTGGGTGTGTGTGGGTACATGTTTGCAGGTTGTGAAATGCATGCATGTATTCAGGTGTAAGCACTTGGAGAGAACCTTCCAGAGCAGGTCATACAGTCCAATTGCTGCTGTTTGAGAGTTTTAGCCACCCCTTTCAACAGTGTTCACTTCTGTATTTCACCTCATACAAAATACATCCTCCTTCACTCTTCAGCCTGCACTTAGCCGGAAGTGATTTTCTGCTGACATCGGGGTAAACCTTTTCCATGATGGGCAGAGAGTGACTACATCTTAAGAGCCACCCAGCTCCTCCATGGCCTCATTTCAACATTTTTTTTTTTTTGCTTCTTCTAGTCCTCTTGCTCCGTCTCTCCCGATTTCATTTTTGTTTCTCTCTCACTCCCCCCTACATCTTTCGTCAAGTCCCTTGGCTCCTTATGGTGCCACAGCATGCGTCACCACCACTCCTCTGGGGCCATTCTGTACTGCTGCATACAGTAGGTAGTGTAAATGGCTTCTGTAGCACAAAAGGATGTCACCAACTCCTGCTGTGTATTACAAGACACAAGCAAGTGAGATACAAAGATCCAGCGAGCAGAGGGAGAAAGAGGCTGCTGCTTTTAGACTACAAAGATGGGGAACATGCCACACCAAGATAAATCAGTGCCAGCATGCAATCCTCAGTCAAAGAAGCAGAGAGTAAGGGCACGAGGAATGGAGAGAGAGAAAGCGATGCTGACAGCATTTAAAACTCATGGGAATCATGTGCTGCTGCATCCTATCTCTACCACTATTGGCCTCCGCTATCTCTCAGCGTAGCGTGTGTTTCTGTCCGTCTCCAAGCCTCTCAGAGCGGATCAGTCACCCTTTGCTGCTTCAGCTCCTGGCTGCTTCTCTTCTCAATTCCACCATCCATTCCTCTCCTGCTCTGTCTTTTATCCTACATTTTCACTCCTCCCCCATTCTTCATCCCACTTCCCTCTTTCTCTTCTTTCATTTTCTTTCGGGTCTGCTTGTTCCTTACCCGCGTTGAACTTCCCACAGTTGGTCTTATTCTCTTGCTACCGACCACCTCCTCCTTCCATCCTACTCTTCTCTTACTCATTGGCACAGAAGGAGGATAAGATGCGAGCTAAAATTGCCAACACTTAATAGGTGACTAAACCAACAAGCGAGTGTCAAAGGAAAAGAAGTTTCTAGATAGCAAAAAGGGAGAGAAGTGCACATAAAGAAAGACGGTCGGTACTATTAAAGAGAAATTAAGGAGTCTAAGAAAGATGTGTAATGCCTTCAGATGGGATTGCAGTTCAGACCTGTGGATGCTAATGTGAACGTGTGTAGACAAACGGGACTAAGAGGGGCCGACAGGCGTGAAATGGCCAGCACCTGCTACATAGCAGGTCCCCCCACTCCCCTTTACCCCACAGCTGCATGACACACACAAATTTACACACTAGTGTCTGTGTGCTTACTCGCGCCTTCTGCCCTCGGTCTTGTCCTGTGCACATGGAGGCAGCAAGAGGGATGGATGTCCTCTCTTCTCCTTGCCTCTCCTCCTCTCATCTTCGATCCTGCTGCTTAGTCACACAGGCACGCAAACACATCCTAGCCTTCTCTCTTCTTGCATTTCTTTCGATTTATCTCTCCGATGCCATCTATTTCACTGCAGTTTGCTCTTTCATTGCATCTCTCATCCACTCAGTTAGCATATGCTCTCTCCTCATCCTCCTTATCTCTCTCAGGTTGTCTTTCAGCCTCCGCAAGTCTGCCGCTGATCTTCTTGCTCAGAAAAGAGACTCCTGCCCCCAGCATTTTCCTTCTCTCCATCTCATGCTTGTGCTATCTTTCTCTCTCTAAGCTTAACTCTTAAATACCAGTAGCTCTTCCTTAATCACAGCTTAGTAGTCTCCATCCCTCCCTCCATCCCTCCATTCTGGGCTCCTCTCAGGGGGGGTTCTTGTGTGGCTAACCCAGATTCCATCCATTTTTTTTCTTGGTTTTTTCCCTCATCATTCCTTAAAGGGGTGGCTCAGCTGAACCTCAAAAAAGTTAAATGCTCTAGATTGAATCCCCCACATGGTCTGAAGGGCTCTTCAGTTAAACGGAAAAGAGATTTCCTCCCAATTCGGTGCATTTTTCCCATTTTCAGACTCATCCAAGGAGACAGTTCAAGGGCAAAGGGGCTTGGCTATTTTCCTCCGTGGGGTAGAGTGTGTGAGTGTGTCTGTGTGTGTACGCCTGTATCTGTCTGCGTCTGTCGTTGTGTGTCTCCGGCCATGCGAAAACAGCCAGAGAACAGGTCTGATGGAGCCAAGTCTCCCTCCAGCCTGCAACTGGCCCCCTTCCCACCCCTAATTAGCACACACAAACACACATTTCTGGAGACACACACTCGCACAGACACACTCAGCTGTGTTCAATAACTTAACATACTGACAGAGAATACTACTAAGGGATGCTCTAGGTGCAGCCCAGCACAACATCCGAGCAGTGATGACCATGGAGCACGTGTGTATGTATGTGAATGAGACCATGCATGTTTTTTGGACGGCTGCAGCAAACGTTACTTCTGCTCCATCTCTCTCATTACTCGCGGTCACTTGGAGCGTACAGTTGTGTTGGACATGACTTCATAAGGACCATGCTGTTTTTTTGGCTTCCACAGTATGTTGTGTGTCTCTGTGTGTGTGAGTTTTATGTTGTTGTTTTTTTTGGGTTTTTTTTTTGTTTTTTTGTTTTTTTTTTGGGGGGGGGGGGGTCATACTGCATGTTTGGTTTTCTCCCCACATTATCTACACAGCATGCATATTGCAGTTTTTCATCTGGTTCATTCGTCAGCATGTCTTTGAGGTGTCCTCTCGTCACTCACTCAAATTCCACTGGTGCTTTGTTAGGTTGTGACTGAGTCTGCACTTGGAGTCTGTGATGGCTCCTTTACATCTCTTTTTGTGAATCTTTTAAATGTTGTCTCCAGAAGGGTAGAATAAAACATGATGTATTATCCACAAAAGGATTTACCAGCGCAGACTTTGAAAAAAAAATACTCTTAAGAACTGACTTGAGTTACGCATTAAATATAATTAGATGAGTAGAATTCAGAGAGAATTTGCATTTGATTTTCAGCGTAATTCCCTTTGATGTGACAGCAGTGTGTGGCAGCATCGGGCCCAAACTTGGCACTGAGATTTTCACCACGTAGCATGTGGTGGAGCTCCACAGAGTCGGAGGTGATAATGCATTTCTTGTGTTCCTGTTACAAGTGGACACCGAGGGCTAGCTCTCACTCTCATGTGTGTGTGAAGGGGAATGTTTAGCACAGCTTGGGGGGGGGATCTGTGTGCAAGGGGAAAGTAGTGTGAGAAGATGTACGAAAGGAAAGAAAAATGTACCCGCATTATTAATTCTTTCCCTAGGCATGTGTTGAAAGTGAAGCACAGAGGAGGAGAGCACAGAGAAGTAACACATGACAGAAATACAAACGCAAATTGGACAGGGAAAATGGATTTGGAGGGCTGAAGGAGTGTGTGCAGGAGACAGCTAGTGAAGTGGAGGCAGAGATGGAGAAAATGGTAGCAGAACTGAGGAGAGGAAGAAAAGAGTGAAGTACAGGTGTAGACAGCAGTAGACTACCATTCTCTCTTTTGACACGAATCAGTGTTACACGAGTAATACTGTCAGCTCTCTGTACAGTTAACAAGAGAGGCCGGCTTCTGTTGGATTTCAAATGGAACCGACAATAAGAATCGAGCTGATTTGCTACTTTCGAATTTAGGCAGGGATTTCAACGGCAGCGTCTACCGGTTAATCCTCTGCCGCGGCTGGTGAAAGTGCAGAGTGTGGAAAGGAAAGCAAGAGCGGTAAGAGAGGATGTTCGGCTTAACCGAGGGCTCTTGATCACTTTCTGCCAGAGTCTGAAATTAAAAAATACATTTTCTCACCACAATTTATTTGGTTTTATTCTGTAGTTAATGCGCTCAAACCTGAGTGGAGCGGTAGCACTTTGGAGTGACAGATAACAAACAGCCTATATTCCATTACATCATGTTTCAACAAAGCGCATTGTTGCAGAAAGAGCAACATGAAAGCCTTTAATTTCATTCTGAGGCATCACGAAGTAATGAGTACAATAAATAAGAAATCGGAGACATGAACGTGAATGCTTTGAACCCTGTAAAAGTAGGGATAATGTATATTGAGACATCATTTTCCGTTCCTACTTCAAGCAGGCTTACTTTTATATCTTCCAAGAAGGCATGCTGCAGGAACAGCTTACGGAATAAAGTCTAAGCTGTCTTTCTAATTTGTTATTCCTGTCTGAGTTATACCACTCGTTATGTCGTCGGCATATTCCCTTTAACGTTTGTAGAACACTTCTATCCAAAGCTTTGGCGTACAGCGAATGCAAACATTATTCTGGTTTTATTCTCGCTGCCCACTGAGTCAGAGATGACACTGCAGCACATGGGAAAACGGTCACAGGTTGTGTTTGTGGGGAGTTGTCAGAGTCCCTGAAAGCACTTAGAGCCCTGAACTCATGACCCCCGAAGCCCGTACAAAGCAGCAACATCCTGCTTGTGTTAATAGTGTTACTAGTCTAGGCTAGTCTGTGCCCGTGACACAATCAGCTAAAAGATTTTAGAACTTCCTGAATTTAATGTTTTCATTTAGTCACGTTCCTTTATAACTGTCTGAAGTCTGAACTGGAACATTAGAATAGCTTTGATATCGGCACTGACTCGTGCATTTTTATTGACACGACAAATGGAAGCATTTCATTTAATACACAGCCCCAGTCTGAACTGTTAGCTGACTTTCATGCAGAAGCAATTGAATTTGTTGCCGTTGAAATACCTGCTTTAAAATACAGCACTAGTATTACTGAAGGGGAATATCAGGGGAGGAGAAAGTACAAGTTCAGAAAAAGAGTACTGACAAGTCACATGGGACCTCTTTACAACCCTGATTTAGACAGCACTGCTTATCCCTGGAGTTTTTTGTACAAAGACGCACAAACAGGGATGCTGTGTGTTTGATTGCAGAGCCCTAGTTTCAGTCATAGCCTCCTGAGCTAGTTTGCACTCTAACAAAGCCTTTGTCAATATTAAAATGAACTAAAGTGACTTATTTTTCTTGTGTATGTGTAATGCCAGAGGAAAAATGGACCCACATATAAGACTGATGCGCACTCAACCAGTGCCTGTGGCGTACAGAAGTGGAGAGGGGCAGCAGTCTGTGCCCGCGCTCATACACTGCTTCCAGGAAGACTTGTCATTCCGCTGTGTCGCTTTGTCACTCACTCAATCCGCTGCCTCCTCCTCCAGCACCACCTTCTCCTCCTCCACCACCACCACCTTCTCCTCCTCCTCATCTAATTTCCACCCTTCCTTCCTTCCTCATTCATCATTATCCTCCTCTGCACGGCCTCCACCTGTTCTGCTCTGCACACACTGATCCATGCTCTTTAATAAAAGTGTGTGTGCGTGTGTGTGTTGCACATTTTTTTTTAACCCCCTGCCTTGCCTTTTGATGGTGGTCTGTGGACAGACCCTGGCTATCGAAGGGCAACACAGGGGGGAGGGTGGTTGAGACGTTGTTGTGACGTAGCTGTGGGAATGGGGACAGCAGCAGCTCTGAGGGAGAGGAGGAAATGTCAAAGTAGAAGGATGCTCGTCGTGCACACACGCGCGCGCACACACACACTTGACTGTACTGACACCTCAGCACTCTTACACACTTGACTGCATACATTTCAGACCAGCACCACTGACATCATCCAACCTTTTTCTTGCCATCTTGCTCTTTTTTTAAAAAAACCAAACAAAAAAAACCAAAACTTTTTTTTTGGCTGTCTTAATTTTTTTGTCTTCCTCTCCACTGGTCGAACCTTTTTCTTTTTTTTTCTTTCTACCCTTTCTCAACCATATCCTTTTTCTTCCCTGTTTTTCTCCCTCCCTGCCTCCCTCCTACAGAGCCCCCAAAGAACCCATCCAATGCTGGCGTGGTGGCGGGAGCTGTGATTGGCTCCCTGCTGGCCCTCCTTTTGGTTGCCGCTCTCATCGCCGTGCTCGTCACCCGTAGGCGCAGGCAGCAGCAGGGTTACCGCGCCAATGGCGGCAGTGACATGAAGACGCGCATATTCGGGGGCGGCAAGAAAGCGAGCAAGAACGGCACAAATGGAGGTGCGGGAAACGGCGGCGGCAACAACAACGGCCCCATCTACGTTTACAGCGAGAGCTCCCCCATTCAGGCCCTTGGAGAGAAAAACAACCACCAGCTGATTACCATGGGAGGCCACCCTGAAGTGGTTAGCACCACACCCACTGCCCAAGACATCCTGCTAAGCAACGAGTTGGACGACGCGGAGAAGAGGAAGTTTGACGAGCTTGACGAAGCAGAGAACTATGATCACTACAATCCTGGTGGCCCCATCCATTTGCCTCGCTCAATTCGCGATCAGGAGATGATTGGAGAATACGATGATGACATGGAGTCCCAGCGTGATGGCTCGGTCATCTCACGGACTGCAGTTTACGTATAGAGGAGGAGGAAGGGGAGGAGGAGGAGGCAAAAAGGCGAGCTGGAGAATTCCTCCTGAGGATTTTGTGGCGGTGGGGTCTTGTCCCTGTTTGATGGTGAAAAGAAAATCATACCACTTTTATTTTTGAAAAACAAAAAAAATCAATTTTAACTATAGTCTATCATTAATCACAGTGGACAGAATGAAAAAGAGGGTGTGGTGGGATGTTGTAAAAGGATTGTTGTTGTTGTTATGTGGTCCCTAAGAACTAAAAATCAAACGGAGAAAAGAACAACATGCCTCCCACCGCTTCTGCTCGTGCTCTCGCTATCACTGGGACCTTGCCTATTGACTGACAGACAGGCTAAAGAGAAACAATGTAATGTGGGAGTAGGTTCATGGAAAAGTGATTACAAGCTTAGAGGAGGCATCTCACTTGCATATTCGCTGTTATCTTCACTAAAACAGTAGCCGTGGAATAAGTTGTCAAGCAGTTACCTGATGCCTGCAAATCTCTTTACTTCTGTGGGAAACTTTTTGTTTTGCCAACGTGTTGAGCTGTGACACCTGGTGGGAAGTGGAGGACAGCGGTATGAGTCAGTTTGAAAGTATAGACAGTAACCATCAGGTAATTTCGAGACAGTAAAAATGTATTTGCTTATGTCTGCTGGTGACTTCGCTCTGCTCTCTCTGCCTTCTTCTCAAAACAACTCTGCCAACTATCACAGGCAGTAGACACTCTCAATTTGAACTTAGCAAAAAATTTAAAGAACATGAGGTCTTTGTGTGGCGAGCAAATAGAAAAGCAGTTAGGTTTTAACAAAGTAAGTTTGCTGAGAGTTTGAACCAAGTTCCTAACGAGCAAACTTTTGCACTGTGCCTGGAGGTAAGAGACGGTAAACAAGAGATGAGGGAATGAGGTGTAGCTGATCTGACAGGGTCAAAGGATGGGGAGAGGGATTCAGGAGGCAGGAGGACTAGAAAGGAGCACGTCTCTTCTTTTCTCTTCCTCCTCATCCTCGTCTATTCAGAGCGCTCCTGACAGGAGGAGCTTGATTGGTAATGAGCCGTGAAGTCGCTCGCTTAGCCGGGACCAACAGATTGCCACCACTTATCGTTTATGACGTGGCGATTCCTCTCTCCCTCCCACCTCCATCTCTCCATCATGCTTCCGTCTCTCCTCCTCTCTCTCCGCATCCTTCTCTCCCTTTCTCTCCAGTGTTTATGGGGAGTTTATGATTTATCCAGGGCGGTGTTGAGGTCAGGGCTACCGAGAGCAAAGTAGTATTTTACCGCTCCTGATGTGTCAGACACCCCACTTACTCTACTCCAGCCCGGTGTGCCCTGACATGCCAGGAGTGACTAATCCACCTGGAGTGGCCATGTTCACTCCACTGCACAGACACCCCAGCTGCCTCTCCCGCTTTAGTAAATGGTGAGATGTAACAAGAGCCCCACCTCCAGAGTGCAATGGCATTAGGTTAGACAGATTTTCAATGAGATCATATATTTCTTTCCATTAGCCAGTGTTGTTAAATGTAGTGAATTGATCGGGAGACATAAAAGGTTGCATCCGCAGCAAAGCTATGGGAGTCATATTGACTAACAGGCAACATGTGGCGAAATGGCCCTTTTTATGATGCAGGTTCAGGGCCGATTGTCTCCTGACTGTTAATTTATCCTTTTAACGAGCCACCGGAGGCCCGCTCGGGCAAATATTACTCCATGGCTATTGTACACCGCTGTCTTTGAGGCTCGGTGTGTGTACATTTGCATGCGTCACCATATCTGCATAGCCACTGGGCGACTGTGATGGACAATCGTAGAGAGAACCGAAGCTCCTCTAATCATTGCGTTCCCTGCCCTTCCTAATCAGCTGTCCTTGGACCCACTGGGAATCCAATGAAAGGGGTCTTGATGACTGTACCTGACCTCCTGTAAAGGACCTTCTAAGAAATGGGTTGGCTTCTGCTGCAGGTCATAAGGGCAAATGCAGGGTGACTCATTCCTAAGGGCAAAGATGACTGTGCTTGCGTTTCTTATCGTAGCTGGGTTTTTTTTTTAACCTTGAACTACAGATGTGAGAGATAAACACTCACCCAGTATCTGCACAGGGCGAGGCAGACCTTGTTTGCCTTTGTGATGGCTGTTAACCTTCAGAGAGGTGGCGAGAGAGAGACAGATGACAAAAATAGAGACGGCGCTTCGTGTTTGAGCGCTGTCTAGCATATTGTAAGCCAGTGTGTTCAATAGGATTATCGTCTAATGGCCTTAGCTTATACTTAAATGCAACTCCTGCCAACCTGGGGTACAGTAAATTTGCCGAACGCAGCTGATTTCTCACACTCAATATGAAAATGTATTATTTTTACACTTGTATGTGTCACCAATACAAAGAAATATGAGTGCAACACTTAGTTTTGTTTTTTTTTTTTTTTGGAAAGGGGGGGGGTCAAAAAAAGAATACTGACAAAGGGACAAAACTGTTGTATGTACATTTTGGTGTGAGCTATCTGTGTACTATATACGTAAGCATCTTTATTTTTCTTGTGAAAATGTGGATATTTATGAAAATGTAAATATCAGATCGATGGAGCCAGTGTTTCCGATGTTATGGAAGTAAAGAGGAAAGCGTTTGTGGGTCGGCTAAACCTCAGAAGGCATTCAGAATGTAATTTTTAACCTAACGCATACCTCAGTAGTTTGGGTGTTTATAACATACTGAACTGACTGAGTTTAATTTATCCAAGGGCCAATTTGATTTTGGGGGGGGGGGATGCATATGCTTGAATTTGTTTTTGGTTTTTTTTTTTTGTTTTTTTGTTTTTTTATCCGAGGTAACTTTATCTGCATTTATAAGCACACATTTCTTGGAAGACAATTGGCTTCACCTTCTCCTTGACAGAAACTCTGCACAATGCAAAAACTTACACACAATACTCAATTCATCAGATAGACCGTAACGACGCAAGCAACGGTCTGTTGAGTCAGCGCTCGGTGTGTGTGCGTGCAAATCTGTGTGCCAGTGTGTTCGGCGGCTTTAGGACATCTCTCGCTGCCATTGGACTGTAACTTGAGTAGCCACCCTTTGTCACCATGGAAAACTGGCAAACCGAAGATATTATTGTGCATTTCGAGAAGACTCACTCACTCGGCGCACACACACATACTGTACGTATACATTCGCAGAGTGCTGAGATGCATTCGCCCACACACAAACACCCCTCAGTCAGTCTCATTATGCTCACTCCCACAGCCAAACTGTGCAGAAGACACCTTCTACCTGACAACTCTGCCATCTCCTGACACAAGCCCACACAAATGTGTTCGCGTAGCTGCACACACACACACGAACACACTTCGTCTTACTCTGCCTCTTCCACAGCGGCTCTGTCAGGACACATACAGAGTTCTGTTAGTGTGGAAAGAGCTGTACCGTGATGTGTCCCCCTGCTCCAGTGCTTTCTGCCCCCCAAAGTGTCCAGCCTGTTCCCGAATCAGTGACTGTGTAGAACATAAACAACTACACATTCGGGGGAGACGCACACCTTTCACCCAGTATCACAGACACAGGCTTTTTAGGAAAGCGATTGTCCGTTCTGGTCTTGTTCTGCAGAGGGAAATATCGCTTTCATAAAAATGCCACCGCGCTGACCTCCTCCCCCTCCCAGAGCCCTTTGAATGCTTTTAGAAGAGTCGCATTTTTTTATTTTTTTTTTAACTTGACTCCAAAATGTTGTCTTTTACTTCAGCCACCTCTGCTACTGCGACCGCCTCCACAGACACACACACGAGCACATCCCATTGCCACCCACCTCGGTGCCCAAGTAAGGCTTGTCAGACAAAATGCTTTTAAGAGAAATCTGCAAACCTGGTCCAGGTCTTGCACAAGGTTAGACAGAATATCCAATATTTTCTTTTTCCTTTTTTTTTCTTTTTCCTGAGAGCAACGTGCTCTTATCGTTTCTTTGGCTCCAAACATCTGATGAGTAATCAAAGCCTTAACATCTCCCATCTCACATGCATTAAGTAAAAAATGAAGAAAAAAAAAAGAGAAGCTTCCGGTGTACATAGTATAAATATATAAATATGTAGCAGAAAAAAGAATTACTAATTTATGGTGTCACGTTTGTGTATTACTCAGTGACAGCACGCATGAAGGATTTATTTTCTCCTGTTTACCGCTTCTCCTCTCTTCTGTTATTTTTGCAGTGCTTTATAATTTATGTTTTATGAGTGCTTTATTCTTGACTGCTGCGCTGTGATTGCTGCCAAAACTGGCAAATGTGCTTCTTCTATACAAGTGAAACTGTATACAAACACACAACAAAACAGTCTTACCCAAAATGTGCTTTTTATTATTGACTGCTTTGTGTAAAGTTGTTCTTTTTTCTTTTCTTTTTTTGTATTTTTTTTTTTATTTGAGTTTTATTTTGGTCTTAAAAAGAAGTAAAAATACAGATTAGAGTTGGTATTGCCATTTTTGTCATGTCTTTCTAGATTATTTTTCCGTATTCAGTTACTATTAAAGATTTCTTGATTTTTGAAATGTTCCGGTGTTGCTGTGTGTGGTATGTGTCTCCTCTTTCTTACCTTCATGTCTCTTTGACACTTGAGGTTAGCTGGATGACTGAGCACCCAGATTGAATAGAAACGCCAGTCATTGATTCACACTGATTAAATTTATAGATTAATTGATCAGGATATGAAGTAGCTTCTCGGTCTCTTGTCACCCATCCTTCAGATCTCAGACACACCCCTGCTTTTTCTCCCCTTCCCCACACTCTCATTTCCTGGTCTGGCTGCTTGTCTCATTTCACTTTTGATAAATCTGTGAGTGTGTGTCAACAGAAGTGTGATAACAGGCTTATGGGAAAATGAGCGCAGGAACAGGAGATGCCATTTCGTGGTTTATAATTGTCCTGAGCTCCACCTCCTCCCGTTCTGTTTTGTATATGTGACTTGGCTGGCAGAAGTAAACTTGCTGCCTTAGTAATGGCTAGGTAGCAGATGCTGTAGTTGTTTAAAGGGCACATTTTTCTATTAGGTGTTTCACCGGTGCCTGGAGATAATGAAAGCACTGATGCATTCCTATTTCAGAGTGCAGGAATACTATTATATTCAGCGGAGTTTCAACAGTTCTCATGTAAAAGCTGTACAAGCGTAGAGAAAAGGGTAGAGAGCAGGAATGTGGGCATGTAGCTTCAGTGGTTTTCCTGGAGGGAGGCAGCTTGTGTTTTCAGTTGGGGAATGTGCAGGCCAAGCTGAAACTGGGTGAATGGAGCGCCTCTCAAAGGCTGCATTGTTTGAGCTCTGCCTAAACCAAACAGGTTTGGTCAAATTTCAACAAGAGGGCATGCAGAAGTTTAACTGTGTGTAGGTTTATGCTTAAATATGCTGTGTGCGTGTGTTGATGCATGCATATGCACCTGCCTCATTTAGTTTGGACATTAAAAAGCGCTGCCGTTTCCCCACAAAACAAAAACTGACACAAGCAAATTCTGCTCTTTAACGTGCCTGTGATGGTGACAGTTGGTATATGGCAGTGATGGCAGCGAGTTCTCGGTGTTTGCCTGGTGCTTTGATGCCGTCATGTATCTGTGTGTCATCCTGGCTCCTTGTCACAGTTCATTTTTGTTGCAGGCTTCTTCTGTCAATGCACAGCTATTTACTGTGAGTCCAGCCCACCATCTGGCCTCTCTAATTGCTTTGGATTTGAGGCTGGCAAGATAGAGAGCACTTACACAGACAGACTCGCTCACTATCTCTCTCACGCGCACACACACATACACACTTACACACACTTACACACTTTGACTCCTTTGGTTTTCTAGCTGAATGTAAAACACTACGCAGCAGCAAGGCTTTTAAGGCACAGCTAGTAATAAAAGCCTGTGTGGTGCATGCGTTTTTGTCTCGCTGTTACACATGAAGGAAAAAAAAAAGTATGCCCATCATGTGACTGAAGTGACCCCGTAACGCAGAACCTGGCCTATTAGCGCTCAGAGCAAATAACCTGGATCAGGAGTCAAAGTGACAGCTCTACGCCAGGCACTACCACTGCGTTCAACCTTAGCTTTCAACGATGAGACATGGTGCGGTGCCCCCCGGGCAACTCGGCTGGCTGGTAGTGGCACTGTTCCCAACAAGTTGATTGTGGGTGTGCGTATTAAAAAGTGTGTTCTTTGGTCATCCAGCGTGCTAAACAAGTCTGTTCTGGTGGTTAGGCGCCCACTGAGTGCTATGCTGGTTTCAGACAGATTGGGTTTCCACAGGATGTTTGTGTGTGTGAAAGTGTTTAAGTGTTATCAGATTTTTTTTTCTTCTTCTTTTTTTGGTGTGTACTGTTTGACACATGAATGTTTGTGCATGGCTGTATATTTAACTTCCAGCTCTGGCAGCCACAGCTCTGATTAAACACTCCGATCGTGTGTGTGTGTGTGTGTGTGTGTGTGTGTGTGTGTGTGTAAGCAAACAGACCAACTTTGGTCTCTCTCTCTGTGCTGATAACAGCTAATACAATGCTCATCATTTAGCCTCTCACCCTCAAGCTCCAGACTTGACTAATAAATCCCAGAGTGAGTGATGAATGGCCAAGCCTGCTGCATCGATGTATGAGTGATGGATGTGGTGACCTGGGCCTTCACAGGAATTAAAGCAAGTCTGCCTCTAACCTCAATTATGAAAGTAGGTCTGTGTTTCTATGAGCTTTAAAGTGACTGTTTTTTATCTTTGTTGCCTGTGGTGAATCAGTAGACCTCCAGCTGTGTGTGTGTGTGTGTGTGTGTGTGTTTATAGTTAGTCGAGGGTTTCTAGCAAACACTAGATCTTTAACTGGCTTATTTCGTAGCTGAGAGTGATTTTTCTAAATATTTGGGTTCTGCATTCTGGTTTTGACTCCTATCTGTTACTCCTCACTGACCCTCCAGTTTTAGGACAATTATCCAAAATATGAATCTAATTAATGAGTTTGTATGTTGAAATCGTGGAATGTACTTCAGTGGCCAAGTCAGTCATCTGAACCCAAAGCATCTATTTCCAAAGCATGCGTTTCTTTGCTGAAGACCAGATTGTTGGAGGGAAACCCCCTGAGGAAAGCAAGACATGAAGATGGCAGCAGTACAACTCTGGCAGAGATGACAAGTGCGATAATGTCTCTGGGTTTGGATTACTTTTTCTGAAGTTTGTTAATTTGTCCACATGCTTTCTTTCCCTGTGTGTTCCTACTGAACAATAAGAGCACAGAGTCTACAGTTATGTGTTCTCTGCAAAGCAGCGCTTTGAGCTTAAAGTTAATGAGTACAGTAGAGCTCTAATGATTTTTTGATTGACAGAGAATTATCAATTATTTATCAAGCAAACACTGCAGCTTTGTGGGGATTTGCTGCTTATCTTTGTCTGATGTAAAAGCACGTTTAATATGTTTTGGGTTTCTGACAAAACGCGAAAGTCAAAGACTTCACCTCAGGCTATATTGTGATTGGCTTCTTATGCTTCCACACCAGTAATAGCTGTGACAGGATGGATTATGCTTTCAGGTCGTCTCTCTGTCTGTACATCCATCTATTGTTGTAAACATGATATCTCTCAAACAGCTCAGGGGAATTTTTTTCTTTTACAAATTTGCCACAAACATTTACTCGGATGCAAAAATGAACTGATGAAAGTTTAGTGGTCAAAGGTCAGCATGGCCTTACAAAACAAATTTTCTAAATGAAGATATTTGCATGCTAATTGTGACAAGTTTTCAAAGAATTTAATAGGATGAAGTGATGATATTTTGTCTCCAAAGGTCAGCTTCCATGTTTTTCTCGCCATTATTCAGCGGCATAACTGAGGAAGAGAAGCAGAGGCTGTGGTCTCATTTGACCAGGTACTGAATTCATAATGCTAATCTTCAGTGCCCACCTGCTGAATAAAATCTTTAATAGATGTGAGAAAAGCAAGTCACGACCAACATGCGTGTTAAATCCAGCTTCACTGGAGATGTGGAAACCAATGGTGGCTGATTCTCTGCTTCTCAGTTCCCACTATTTTATAGATTTGGTACAAGTCATTCATCCATTATATCTTCTAACAGCCAACACAGTGGTTAGCACTGTCGCCTCATAGCAAGAAGGTTCTAGGTTCGAATCCCTCCAGCTGGCAGGGGCCTTCTCCAGGTACTCCAGCTTCCTCCTACAGTCCTGCATACTACAAGTAGTGATTGAAAATGGTAAAATCAGTAGGTTTTAGCTCTGTGATAACCTGGCAAATTGTCCAAGTTTCACTCTATCTCCTCCATAACATCTGGGATCGATTCCAGCTAAGCCCACAACCCTGAACGGGAGAAGCGGTTAAGAAGATGGATGGAAATAATCACTGGCAGGAGCCTTGATAAGAAGCTGCTGCTGCTGCTGCTGATATTACCATTATTTAGCATTCTTTAGTATTTATTTAATCATTTGCACTAGATTGGTTTAGCTAGTGACTATAGAATAATATAATTCTTTTTAATTAGTGCAAAGTGCAGTCAAGTTTGATTGGAAATTTGCATTTCCTGTCTATCACCCAACAGCCACCATAGTGGTTACGACTGTTACCTCACAGAAAGAAGGGTCCTGGTTCGAGCCCCTGGCTCAGGCCGTTCTGTGTTGAGTTTGCATGTTTTTCCTCTGCCTTTCATGTGGCTGATCTGGCTTCCTCCCACAGAACAAAAACATGCACATTAGGTTAACTGGTGAGTCTAAATCATCCCTGGACGTGAGGTAGATAAAGTGCTTACAGCATGAGAATAAAGTGTGGTCAAATGTGGCTTGTAGTCTCAAATGCCAGTCCATTTCTATTTCCAAATTTAATGAGAACCTTTTCAGTCGCTGGTAGGACATGTAATTCAAAACCAAATGTGAACCTCATGCTGGCACAGAAAAGTCAGAAGGTTCACCAAAGTCAGCGGGATCTTCTTTTTTCTCCTTTGGGGACCATGAATATCTGCAAAATGTCAAGGCAGTCAAACTAATCTTTGAGATATTTCAGTCCTGACATCACAATCTCCAGATACGATGTGAAATTATTGATTCAGTGCTTAAACTCTTAGAGTGAGTGTACAAAGTCATATACAGTCTATCGTGGTAATACTTGTTGAATTCCAGTATTTCACACACACCCACAGATTACTGATACTGGCTGCTCTCACGCTCCCTTGTTTTATCACAATGAAATTTGAATCAATATTTTTTAAAACAATCTCTCAAGTGGAGTTCTTAATTTCACACTGTGTGAGTCCATTTGTGACAAATTCGGGGCTTGTTCATAATTTAGGAGTCGCTATGTGGAGAGACTAATTTGTTTGCCCGACCTGTAGTTTGTGAACGCTAAACTGGCTTTAGGTACTTTTCAGTGGTACAGGTTCTGGTGTCTTTGGTAGCAATGTTTGCTATGTGGGAAGGATTGGAATCTAATCTCGTTGGCATCTTACTTTAGTTGAGTTTGTTTTGGATCAGGCAGCGAGCACTTATTCACTATTCACACCAGAAACAGCTGTTTATTTGATACTTAAAAAGTCAAGAAAATTGCAGTTTGAAGTAAAAATGCGTTTTCCATCAACTTAAATAAAAATGTCTCAAGGTATAACCTTCATTGCTGTAGTAATGAATGTTTCAAGCCAGAAGGGGTGCTTTAAAAGCACCTGAATGGCAAATGTAGTATTTCCTCTAAAAGAATATTATCATGTCACGCAAGGTGAAAGCAGAGCGCACAGGGAGCCACGTTTGTAAATAACAGGAAATTGGAAATCATATCGTTCCTCTTCCACAAGCGGTAAATGATAACATCCGATCTTCTGGCTCCTGGTCATGCAGTTGTGTTCACATGTGTGTCTACTGTATGCATACGTACAGACACACACTTATAAAAATCCAGGCAGACAGACGGGGGGAGATGAATGCTCCTGTTTCCCTCGTAGGCCCCTGGCGTTTACGCTTTCTGTCCCGTGCTGACGCAGCTGGAGGTAACTGGGCAGTTGCGCTGCATTGCTGGGCACACGATTCTCCCTAAGGGTGGAGCATGCACGCGCAAACGCTGGGAGGGCAGAGAAGGGCAAGGAGAGGGGGAGTGAGATGTGGCAGTATGGATAGAGAGCAAAACGAGCATGATGTTGTGAGGAGAGCAAATAGGAGGTGGAGGAGTGAGATCTGAAGCCCTGTGCACTGCCAGAAGCTCCAAAGAGCTAGCAGGTATATAAATTTAACAGTGACTAATGCAAGATTGAGTAAAGCGGGAGAAGAGAAGAAAGGAGGATGGAGTCAGAGGATCGAGAGAGCAAGAGGGCAAAAGGCAGAACAGAGAGGGAGGAGTAGCTTGATTAAAGATGTAGTGGAGATGGCCAAGTGAAGGGTGGAGGCTGATCAGGGCTAAGTTGTTGCAGCTGTGTTGATTTAACTTCTCACTGTTCAGATTGTGTGTGCTGGGGTGTGGATGCATCTATCTGAGGACGCAATGAAGAGAGGGAGAGAGACATGGAATACGAAGCTTAGACGTTCAGAGAGCGCCGCTGACCTCAAAACACCTGCACAAACAGCCACCACCACAGACAAAAGCTCCGGCGTGTGTTGTGCATGCATGTTCACGAGTTAAATAAGCCCCAAAAGGTCTTCATGCTGTGACTTACCTGGAACAAATCCTGTTCTAGAAAATAAAAACAAAGAACATTATGTGAATGCGGTATGACCACCAGGGAGCGTAGCTTTGAGCGAAGTGAGTGTGCACGTGTCGGTGTGTGTGTGCATGACTATGCGGGGATGAATAAGAGCGATTTATATCAGGGAAAGAATGGTTTGTTGCTGCTCCTAAGAATAGATTCTGTGACGGAAATGATTTTGATGCTGTATGCAAGTGTGTGTGTGTGTGTGTGTGTGTGTGTGTGTGTGTGTGTGTGTGTTTGCTTGCCCTGGAGTGTTTTGCAGATCAAATGCACTTTCTGTTTAATTCACCGTCTCAACAGGCAGCTCCTACAAAGTACATGCACGCACTGGCACATGCACGTCTTTGCACACTCTAATACAAACATACAGAATGCAAGATGAGAATGGAGATAAAAAATGAAGTAAGTCTGTAAATATTTGGTCTTGGGGACATGAGATATTCTTCTGGGACAACCAAGTCCACAGTAAATGCCGTGTGTTTGCTTTCTTGTTCACTTATATGTGTAACTGCTGTGCAGATGTGGGTCTGCCTGGTGGTGAAGAACATGCATGCAAATATATGTAGGGTTTTTTTTCAGCGTGGGTGTGTACTGTAAATGTTTTTTTTCAGGGCTGACAGGCGATGAATGTTCATGCTGTGTCCCCTTGAAGTGTTTCATAGTCAGAATAATCGCCATTGAGTGTTTTTTGGGAGAAATGGTTGTTGTGAAAATCCCTACTATGCTTTTTTTTTTCCGTTGGCTTTGTGGGTTGTATGCTGTGTATATACAGGTCTGTTCATACATACAGTAATGTGAAGTGAAAGAGTGGACTAGACTGTGAGCCTTCATCAGCAGTCCAGAGTGATGTTATCTGCGCTGGCTAGTTCCCCTGTAGGGTTCAAGTCTTTTCTGCTTTCTTTGTGAAATACATACCAAAGACAGCGCTGTCAGACCTTAACAAAACTAAGCGTGTGCTCGTGTGTGCTCGTGTGTGCTCATGTGCATGTGTCGGCTCTTTTATAACTACAGATTGACACCTCATTCATGTGTCTGTCATCTTATCGAGACATCTCCTTTTCCTGTAATCACTTCTTCTGCCTCATCCTCTTCTCCTGCACTCCTATCTCCTCATCGTCTGCTGTGGACTAAACGTACCTCGCTTTTAGTCCACACCAGACGGTGTGTGTGTGTGTGTGTGTGTGTGTGTGTGTGTGTGTACGCGCTCTCGAGCTCTCTCACAACGCCGTCCAACTCGTACTGGGGTGTAAAACTCCACTTCCCCTTTTCTCATTTCCAACACATCTCCCATCACTTGCGGTTGAGCTGAGAGTTGGCATTATAAAAAGAAAAGGCCTTTTCACTTGTGAGTGTGGGGATGTGGGTGTGTGTGTGAGCCAGTATGACGATCTCTGACCACACTACAGCACCTGCTAGGGGTTCTCCTGTATATCTTTGGCCCCTTGTTAACTTGTCCTCTACTCTAGAGTCCTCAGTGATTTCAACTACATGGCTTGTCACTCAACCCCACAGCCAAGGCATCATGGGTAACAGCTCTGACTCACTGCTAAAGTACACTTTAATGTCTAATGCGAGCAAGCGAGAGGGAGAAAGCATCGGAGTTTGGAAAATAGCTCAGCATTGCCATGCGAAGCACAGCGCCGCTGCGCCCTCCGTTGTCCGTTTAACTGTCAGCTTAGGGCAGTGATGGAATAAAATGGTCCTGAATGGACAAAGGGTCTTATCTCCGAAGGAAATTAAATGTTATTCAAATTTGGCGTTTGGCATCTCGGGGGCTGTACGTGAAATGTTTATAAACACAAGTCGATTATCGCTCACATAAACATGGATATGATCTTTGCCACCTTGACAGTAATAACAGGTTCATCGCAGCCTCACACCTCTGATTTAACCCAAGCGACAAATGGAAACAACCGCTGAGAATTATGGTCTGTTCACTGTGTCTAAGAGCTGGAACTCCTTTTGTTGTGAGGTAACAACAGGGTATAAATGGCAAAAAAAAGACGGCACAGAGCACTCAGAGGGTGCAAGAATGCAAGGCTCACATTTTTGATTAATTTATGTTCCAGTACATTTCAGTTTTCCTAAGTCATTACCCTCCCAAATGACAACCATTCCCAGTGGATTCAGGCAAACTCTTATAAACAAGTGCTTGCTGTGGTCCAATCTCCGTGCTTCTGGTCTGCTTATCGTCTTGTGTTAGCACTTGGGTTTACACTCTTTTTCTGGAGACTGTGTATCATCCTATAGTTTCCATTTCCCAGTTATTTATCTGTATATTACACACACACTCTCCAGGTACTGCTCGCAGGTCGTTTATCCTCCATAGGTCCCCTGATATATGGAGCTGTTGCATTATAGTATCATGACACACTCCTGCCTGCAGAGCAAACACAGTTGCGTACGCTGTCAAGCACCTGGTTTGTCATGGTGTGTGTCTGGCACAGTTAAAGGGTAAGTGTAGGTGTGTGTCTGTGTGTTAACTTAAGTTTTTTTCTTCTTCTAGTGATTTGTCCTATTTTAAGGCCCCTTACTTTGCTGTCTCTCTGTTAATACTACTTTTACTCAAGTGCTTCAGGGTTTTCTTCTCCCAATTGCTATTCATTAGGGTTGATGGGTGGCAAAGGTAGTAAGGCTGCAGCAGCACAAATATGGCTTCTAGAAGGTTTTCTGTGGCATATTTACTGCAGTATTTGCGGTCTTATTCATATAACCACAACCACTTTTTTTTTTTTTATCTTTTCTGTTTTATCTGTAGATTGTTTCTTGCTGGTCTGTGAGGTGTAAGAAATTTGCGTTTTGCAAAACACCAAGACATTATTGTCATTTTGCTTCGTTTAGCAACAAGCAGTGCAAGCAGAAAGAACTTAAAATAAAACAAAAACTAAACTTCGAAGCTGGGCCAAGAAAATACTTTTGCAAATGCAGTCATCTGAGCGCTCCGTATGATACGTAATGATTTCTTATTTCGAAGAAACATCTTTTGGTGTCTCATGTGTTGCTTTCCTTTCCGTGCAGACTCCGAAAGTCTTTGTTGATCATAAGCAGCGGAAATTTGACTCAAACAGTAGTGTGAAAATGGTAAATATTGCTATAGAAGATGAATTTGATGTTTAGTGGTGCGAGTTGGCGTACATGTGGATAATAGTTGCATATGCATGAGCCTATATTCGCTGTGTGTTGGTGGTATCCCTCTGTGTATGTGTGAGCCCCCCCTCTCAGTGAGTAGGCAGCGTATTACTTGTTTTGGTGCAATGAGCCAGGCCTTGTATTAGGCAGGTTGAGCTGCAGGGGAAATTTTGTAACACTTGACCTGTTTCACTGACTCATTTGTGTGGATGAAGAAAAGGAGGGAAAGA
The DNA here is from genome assembly GCF_057382275.1 of Copadichromis virginalis. NCBI lineage: Eukaryota > Metazoa > Chordata > Actinopteri > Cichliformes > Cichlidae > Copadichromis > Copadichromis virginalis. Next base: position 26,636,502 of record NC_140628.1, read on the forward strand.
AAAGGAAGGAGAGAGCAAGCGAAGGGATTGGATGGCAGCACAAGTGGTTCGGGGTGATTGGAAGCATGAGTGACAATGGTCAAGAAAAGGAGGGGGAACAGCAGCTGGGGCTAGCTGAGCGGGGAGAGTGACATGAGATGACGGTGCCTTCACATTCCTGCTTTCTTACTTTCCCCGTCTCTGCGGCTCTCACCCATCTTTCATTCAGCAGCCTCTCTGGCAGGCCCGGCCGAGTTGCCCCTCTTCTTATTACTCAGCCCTTCAACCTTAAAGGTCAAAAGCAAAGACTTTGCGCTTTAAAAGTAAAGAATATCACATTTCTCTGTAACTACCTGGTGCTGTGCACGTGACTATGCATATGTGACATTCCTCCTTTTTCCCGTCTGTCCCGGTGAATGTGGTTGTTTTTTTTGTTTTTTTTTAAATACTCAATGCCAGCTCACTGCATACATATTAATAGTCTAGTTTTTCATTTGAGGAGCTCAGCTGGTGGTCTCCTGCCTTGAAGGAAGACTTTAAGCTGTATAACTGCTTCACTGGCTACTTATTCTCACAGTGTCCTCTCCTTCCTTCTGTCCTCAAATTCTCTCTGTGTGTGTTTATTTTCCTTTGCCTTTGGCTGTAATGAGTATAAAGTAGGTAAGAATGATGAATGATGTATTAGAAATTGTTGAGGGGTCAACTGATCATTTTCAAGTGTCTTTTCATTTTTTGCTTACCCTTTCTGATATCCAGCCATGCAGATAGCTTTTTATTCGAGCATGTTTTTAAGTGTAACCTGTTAAATATGCAGTACCTATAAAAACTGTTTATAGCTGTGTATTTCCCAGAGCACCAGGGCGATGAATCTTCAAAGATAGCTGAGTATCTGAATGCAATTTTCATGTACAATTCACACCTAAAATGAACAAACTGGATATCTCAGCATCTGTCAGCGCAAGAAGGAAATGCATGGAGACCGCCATGTGATTTTTTTATTTTATTTTATTTATTTATTTATTTTCCAAAAAAAGAAGAAAAAATATCAGACCCCATCTGGAGATGATGATCAGAATCAGCTGGGTGTGAAAGGCAAGCTGTGTCCAAAGTCCACCTCCTCCCAGTAATTTAGTCCTGCAGGCAAAGAGTTTACAGATTTCATTTGAATTGTACAGACACCTCGTTCAGCTCTCTCCTCTCTGTTTTGTCCTATCAAAGGAACCCACTTTGGTGCGTATGACAAAATTTTTTCCTTCCCTCCCCTTTTCATAACAAGATCCACCTGTTTAGATCTCAAAAGAACTAACTGGCCAAAGTCTCCAATCAAGCCCTAGATTTTTAGACATGTAGGAGTAAAGTTATCTCTCAGACTAATTACAATATACTCAAATGCTATTATGGATTTTTTTTTTTTTCTTTTCCGTTTTTTGTCCAGTGATGCCAAACTCATGTCGTCTAGCCCTGCTTTAAACACATTTCAGCTCTAGCTATAACATCTTTCCTGACAAGAGTTTATTGAGGAAATAATTATGCTTCCCTCGACCTGGGACTTGCCAAGTTTGTCAGCAAGTACACCAAACAGTTTCATAATTTGCATACTGAGATTGATGGTGTGCATGTGGGCTGCATGGGCAAAGCGAAACTGCTTATAAATACAAAGCATTAAAACAAATGTAATGAACTGCATGTAATTATATAGAAACTCTAATGTTAATATCTGGTGTAGATGTTGATGGCCAAAGAAACCCAAGAGGGTTATTGCAGAATGTGGCCAGATAAACCCAAAACTATCTCGCTGGTTAGAAAGCACTGCAACTCCTGGAGCCTTTAATACTTAATGCGCTGAACTTTGTTGCCCACCAGTGGGTCAGTCATTCGAAACTCATGTTGTGCAGCCAAACATTGTTCTGACTCTTCGAAGTTTATTTCAAATGTGAGTGGAGATTCAGAAGTCTCCAGACATGCCAAGTTCGATATTCCTCACGTGCCTGGAATTCAGAGGAGGGAAAAGATAAACGAAATGTCAGGCAGGAAGTTTTAAAGCCTTCAAGTTGCTTAAGGGTAAAATTATGCTTTAAGAAATTTAATCATGTGTAAGAGTTTGATATTGTTCCTCATTTTCCACTTCATTTGCTTGTTTAAAAAAAAGAAGTAGTAAAAATGTGGAGGAAAAAAAATCCTCTTGTCTATCTTCCTTTTCCTTCGAATCTGCTTTCATTACCCTCCTTGTCCCCCAATCTCCCTTGTCGCCTGCTCTTCCGCTGCTGCCACAACTGCGCAAAGTACAGTTGTAGCCTTTCAGTCCTGGTGTGACGGCTGGCGCGGCGACTGGTGGCTGCGAGCACGTCCTCTGGTAAAACGAGCCCCGCCATCAGTCGAAACAGAGCCTGGTGTTTGGTGACATTTAGCATTTTACTGCAAAAATTATGCATCAGTGTTGACATTCAGCCTTATGCATAAAATTCATGATGTATGTGGCACTTCCTGTAGGCATTGCAGCAGAAAGACGGGCGAGGAGTATGTCACAGCTGAGGCACAACAATCCCACGTGTTGAGAATAGATCTCTGTTGTGCGTTTGCATATGTGCGAATGGACGAATAACATCCTCGTGAATCTAGATCATCAAGCTTTATGAATGATTTTAGGAGTCGTGTTTTTCGTGTTTCCTTCTCTCCATTGTTGTCTCCATTATGGATTCAAGAATAACTCCCTGCTCCTATGCACATACACACGTACACGCACACCTCTCCCTGAGGTACTTCACTTTATTCATTCTTCGCAGATTAATTCCGGGACGACACTTTTTACGATCCCCAATTTATGTCAGCAGTCAGGCAGGCAGGCCTTCCCTCTCTGCTGCCTCTCCTCTTATCTCCTCTGCCTCATGTCTCTGTCTCCCTCTACATGTGCGCTCAATGAAACAATGGTACTTTCTAGTAACGAGCATGGAGTTTGTCAGGTTTTAAAAAGAAGAAGAAGACAAATGGAGGGAGGGACCGAGAGGATGTGAAGATAATGGGTTTCTGTGGTGATTAACATTCCAGAGTGCTGCATCAAAGAAAGTGTGACTGTCCTATTGTGCCTTTACTGACAGACGAATGAAGGGAGGTCTCGGCGCTGGTTTCTTCTGTGGCTCACAGGGTAATAAACATACCATGTCTAATCTACATCTCGGGTGCCGGGGTGTCTCTGTAAGTCTGAGCATCTCCGTGTGTATCTCTGTGTAAACTGAGAGTGACACATCCACCCTTTTCATCTTTTGAGAACAGAGCCACATTTATAAGATGCAGTCAGCGTGACGGTGAGTGAGCTCTCATTCTCTCGCCCGGTGAGTCAGACGGCGAGCTGACTAACCGGTCATTCATTCTGTCATTTGGGATCACCGGGTTCCCGCCACGCCGCTGTGACACACCTGTCACCCGGAGCGAGAGGAGCCCGACCTATAGGTGCGTTTAACCAAAACAGGAAACGGGGTTCGGCAAGCCACTGTTCCATTAGAACTGACATTATTCCCGCTGAGTGAAAGCTGTTGACATGTAGGCATCACTGAAGTGTTGTGAAGTGCCTTGCAGAAAGGTTCGGCTTGCAAGTGTTGTTTTTCATTATTGGTTCGGGAGGCAGAGAAAAACCTACAGCAGCGTTCATAAGTGACTCCATCAACCTCTTAAACACTCAGTCAAAATATATCCGTGACCCCTGCTTCGCTTGCGCTGTTATCCGTGATATCGCTTTAAAATGACACAACAGCGATTACTCAGTCAAGTCATATATTTATCATCAGAAACTATAGATGTTTGGTCAACTTAATTTGCATCATCAGTATTTAATTACATTTTACGGTGCCAGGCATTAATCAGGACAATAGTGGTTCTAATAGCAGAAATACATAAAAAAAAAAATATATATATTATCTCACATAAACTAACAAAATAGAGTGAATTAATAGTTTTTGTTTGGTTTGGTTTTGAAACTGGCTGACCCTTAAAAGCCTGAAACGTGACATAATTGCCAGAAAATTTAGATTTTTTTTTTTGAAAATGGAGTGGTTATTGAGCCTTCTGACAGTTTTTTTTTTAAAATTCATTGAATATTAATTTGCATTCTGAATTTGCATATATGCATCATATTTGGCACATCTGAGTTTTTAATGTTTTTGTTTATTGCTTAAAAATGTATTTAACAAATTTTTTTTTTGATTTGTCGGAAAGAAAAACACTGATTATGTAGAGGTCTCAAAAACTTGTATCAAATATGACATAGTAGGTGTTTAAGGGTTAAAAACATTAAAGTTTAGTCTAAGCTCAGAGGGTTCCTTATTAGTCCATTAGGACCAAATATTCAAATTACTATTTTAAACTTTAACAAACTAGTTACCTGTTCATAGTTAGGATTCACTGATGAACACTTCCTGTGTTCATCGATGACATACCTGTTTTTCACTGGTACACTCAACTATTGTTCATTACAGCCAATCACACGTCAACAACTCAAAGCATTCAGGCATGAAGATGCATTCAAGTCAACCTGCTGAACTTCAAATTGAGCGTCAGAATGGGGAACAAAGGCGATTCTGAATTTAGCATGGCTGGTGCCAAACGACCGGGTCTGAGCATTTTTGAAACTTTTCCCACACAACCATCTCTTGACTTTACAGGGAGTAGTCCAAAAAATAGAAAATATTCTGTGTGTAGCCGTTCTCTCGGCAAAAATGCCTTATTGATGCCAAAGGTCAGAGGAGAACAGCCAGACTGCTTCAAGCTGATGCGAAGAAAAACAGTAGCTCAAATAACCACTTGTTGCAAGTCTCTCAATGCACAACATGCTGAAGCTTGAAGCAGATGGGCTACTGCAGTGGAAGACTACCCCGGCCTACAGTGTCGGCTAAGAAGAGGAAACTGTGGCTACAGCTCGCATAGATTCATCAGAACTGGACTTCCAGGATCGTAAACATGAAAGCATAGATTCAGTCTAACTTGTATCAGCAGTTCAGGCTGCTGCTGGCGGTGTAATGGTGCAGAGCATATTTTCTTGGCACTCTCTGGGCCCCGATGCACCAACTGAGCATCATTTAAAGACCACAGCTTACCTGAGTATTGTCTCTGATTATGTCCATCCCTGTATATGACCAGTGTACTCATCTTCTAATGGCTGCCTCCAGCAGGAAAACTCACTATATCACAAAATTCAAATCATCTTAATTGGTTTCTTAAGCATATCGGTGAAGTTGTATCAAGTACTCAAATGACCTCCACAGTTTCTAGATCTCAGTCCAGTAGAGCACGTCTGGAATGTGGTGGAATGATCTGATCATGGATGTGCCGCTGAGAAATCCGCAGCAACCGTATGATGCTGCCATGTCAGTTTGGATCAAAATCCCTGAGGAATGTTTGCAACACCTTGTTGAATCTGTGCCACGAAGAATTAAAACAGCTCTGAAGACGAAGGTTGATGAAACCTTAATACTCACAAGGTCTACTTGTGAAGTGACCAGGGAGAGTATATACCTTAGATAACCACACTGGCCATTTAGGTATAATGTTCAGGAATAACAGCTTTAGTAATATCAGGGCAGTGGACGCATTGTTTTATCCCTCTTTAATTACTCTAGTACAACGAAAATGGAGATGAGAAAAATTAAAAGGCTTTGGGCTAGAAAGGGTTAATAGAGCTAACGTCTGTGTTTCAGTGTCGTCTGAGTTCAGTTGTAAAAGATGATTGCAATAATAATCAATTCTCTAAACTTGACATTGATTAATGTGATTTTAAAGTTGCCAGAAGAAATCTTTGAGCCTTTTGAAATAATCTGGATTTTTGCACTCGTTAGCGATGAAATTCAGTCTGAATCAGAGCCAAGTCACACTTAAAGAACAGAACTTGCTGGAAAAAGCAACAATCCCTTGAATAATTTTGTAACTTGGAGACTCATCTTTTGCAGACCTTTTTTCTTCTTCTTTTTTTAAACGGCAACAGCCTCCATCTTGTAAGCAGCTACAAGAAATGTACATCAATATTATAGGCTGTCTTGAGTGACCTGCCCTCTGCAGGTCATGCACCGCTTCACAGATGTGTTAAGGGCAGTTTTGTTGACTTGAGCATCCCAAACTTTTTTTGCTATTGTTTGTGGATTTACTTGTGTGCTTTGGGTCACTTTCTGCAGTTTCAGGGCTGCCCTGAGGCAGCACTGAACCACAATGCTCCCTCCACCATGCATCACTAAGATTCAAGTCTGTAGTGCCTTTTCTGCTTCACACATGGCACAGGGGGCATTTTTTTTTCCCAAAAAAGCTGAAGTTTTGTCGACAGTACAACTTTCCTGAAATGTTGAGGACCACACGGAAGTTTCATAAAGGAAACATGAACACAGATTTGAGGAAAATGTAAGGATTTCTGTAGATTCTGCTGTAAGTGGTGGCTTCTTCTTACCTTTCTTGTTCAATAGCAACAGTCCTTAATCTACAAAAGGACAAACATCTATATAGGCTGTTTTTCTGAGGCCCTCTAAAAGGTATGAGTGGAACAAAGGTAACAAACAACGAATCTTTGTTCAGAAGGGCAGACTTTGTCTTTGTGTGCCATTATTTATAGCACCTCTGTAACCCACACTTTCAATCTCCTTAATTATAATTCCTAACTCAAAGTCGCTTTTTGCAGACGTTCTGCAAAAGAGGCTCAGTTTTTCAGCTTGCACAGTAAATCATTTCTCACTGTGTTATATATATAGTCATTAAAAGTACATCTCATGGTTTAGTCAAGCTGTGTTTGTCTAAAATAGTTATATAGAGGACCACATTTTCCCACTAGTGAATGCAGAATCTCTGGTAATTCGAAAAGCTCCCAAACTTTTCCTTGTGACTGTACACACAGACCAGACTTGGGAGTTTGTTATTGGTATTCCCTCCACTTTTCTTGCTAGATATGGGCCTCAAATGCCTAGCTAATCAGGTAGTCTGTCTGGAGATTGCTCGTGGATTCACAGCTAAGATCAGTGGATTCTCCCCAGTCCCAGACTTTGATCCTAATGTCTCATCCGCCTTCAGATCAAAATGTACATCCGACTTTCCCCTGCTGTTCCGCTGCGCTGTGCATACACCCGCACACAGTCAGGTGTGCTTTGAAAGCTAAGCAGGGCAGACACATTTTTGAGCTAAGTTAAGCCAGGGATTAAGGAGAAATTTACTGCCCATCTAGGTGTGTGTAAAGATATCTATTTTTGACTCTGCCTTCAGAGAGAAATGCCTGGTTTTCCTCAGAAAAGCATCAAAACCCCTTGCATCATCCCTGGCTCTCACTCCCTCATTTCACACAGGTGCTTTTGTAATCCACGCACACTCACAGACACTCGGAGAACACACTGTCTCTTCTCTCTATTTACGAGCATTTCATTTGTGAGTGTTTGTGTGTTCGTCGTTTGCACATGTGCTGTGTGCGTACACGCATGTGACTGTGTTGGGTGTGTACGCGTCCCCCCTCTCTTGTTGCGTGCCTAACTGGCTCTGACACATCTGTGGCTTTTCCAGGCGAATAAGGGCCGGTGCCAAACTGCCAAGAAATCAATGCAACAGACTCCACTCTCCTCCTCTTCCCTCATCTTCCTCCCTCTTGCTGCTCCCCGAGTCTGCCCCCCTCTTTCTCTCCGTCTCTGTCCGTCTCTGTCTTTGCTCTCGCCTTTCTTTTTTTTTTTTTTTTTCCTCCTCCTTTCTTGCTCCGAGCCCTTATTAAAAATGGAGCGAGTGTGTGCTGCATATTTAAAATGGTCATGGATGGATTTAAACGGCTGATGGTATTTAGTGTCTCCTCAGGGAGCTGCTATGAGCCCTTAAGCTGACTCCTCTGACTGGAGCCTGACTGACTGGTGAGCACACACTAAACCTCTAATAATGACTTGTGTACACACAGTCAGCCCTGCACACGCAACCACGCACACACCGGCAGGCTCGCACGTGCTCCCATTATAGCACACCCTTCCTAGTATTGAAAAGAACGCTGGTCACGTCTGTTCTGCATGGAGTAGGTGCATTTGCAGAGTGCATGCAGTAGTATGTGTGTGCGCAGGCTCAGCGGTCAATAACTCATTAGTTTGGCTTCTTTGATGTGGCCCTGTGTAAATGTTTTAACTGTATTTGAAGACACTCTTAAGAGTTTACAAGCATGTCTAAATGTGTGTGTAAAATCTGTGTGTGTGTGTCTTGACAGCCAGAGCTGATGTCACACTGAGCCTCTTCAGGTCGAGCAGCAAGTGTTTCTGTCATGTTGTCTTTCATGCTAGCTTGAATTTGGGCTCCAATCTGCTCCTAAGTGTCCTTCACTGAAACACTATTGATTACCCCCACGCGTGCTCAAACAGCGAACATAAATTCTGCTGATGTGAAACACACAAACACGCGGATCAACAGACACCCCCACAGAGAAGGGGGAGGGGGGGGGGAGCAGGAGCATCTTAACAGGCGACATTCTGCGATGGGGGAGTTTTACACGCGTATGAATATTCAGACAAAAGAGCATTTCCAGTAACTAACCTGTGCCTGCAACCATTCTGGATTTGGAACGATGAGCTCAGCATCATAGTCTTCTGTGTGTTCAGTGCGTGGCAGATGAGAATGATTTATTCATTACCGATGCTGCGAGGGTTTTTTTGTTTTTGTTTTTTATGTTTTTTAATAGTGGCTACTTGGTGTAATGTTGTTTGATGTATGTAGAGCCGTTTGTATCTTTCATCCATGACATGTGAGGGTTAAAGCGTGTCTGTAATGTAAATGTTTTGATCTCTGCTCATGCATTAGAGAGTGCATCAATTTAGATGTTGGCTGTTGGCACTTGTTTGTCTTTTTTTTTTCCCCCCCTCATACAGAGCTTTGACACGTGTGCCTCCCAGCATGCTTGCCTACGTTTATTTGTATTTGCATGTTAAAAGATGCAGGACAGTGAATTACAGCTGTGCTGCTGTGCGACTTACTATTGACTGAGCTCTAAACACTAGACACAGCGATGATGACCTTTGAGGATTCTCCCTGCAGTGGCAGAAATCAAAGGAGGTACACATTTCTGGTTTCCAGTCACAGTTTATTTTCACAGATTTACACAGAAGCTTAGACTTTCTTGGAAGTGCATGGATGCACCGAGTGAGCGTGTGTGCGCACGTAGGCTTTGTGCCAGAATATTTGTTGCGTCCTTTTTACCATGCATGAATCAGTAGCACTCTATGCCAAACAGCCAATCAACCACATTTAAACACTAATGAAACCATTCTTTATTACCAAATTGAACTGTGAATGTTTTCTTCTCCACCTTCCATCTCTTCTGTGTTCTATTGTTTCTGTGTCCACTGGCTCCCAGTGGCAATGCATAACTGAATGGCAAAGTGGGGAAACGTCTTTCTTAATGAGCATTTGAATTCGGGTTCGTCGAGAGCGCTGTTTTTGTGTGTCTCGACACCTCGCATTGTTGTGGTTTCTCTCCAGGGGCGCTGGATGAAGAGGAAAGTGAATGAATGTGGAGAGCACGCAGAACCATTATGGCTCTGTGTGTCATTAATCAGGAGCTGATGAGAGGCCGTTTGAGGGAGAGATGGAGCCTATTACTGCTATGGCACTCTCAGGACTGTGCACGAGCCTCTTTTAGCCTGCCTATTTTGCGGTCAACAATACACCAGGTACAAACACTGTAAACAACACTCGAAAGGAAATCATTATTCCAGCCCAAAAGAAAAAAAAAAATACAACAAATTCTGCAAAGGGATCATTACTTTTCTATGTTATCAAGCTGAAAAGAGGAGAACGTTTGGAACTTTTCTTGTTCCACGCATATTTTCTTTTTCCTCCTACACGTTCTCAGCAACTGCTTCTCCACCCTCCAGATTGAATCTTCTATTCTCTCAGAGCTCTGTGTTTTTTCCTATATGTTCTACACTCTCCTCCCTCCTTCTCCATCTCTGTCTCTTCTTCTCTGAGCATTGTTTCCTTTCTGGGAGTCTGTGTGAGGAACTTGGTAGGAGGGCGACATGAAGCGCACTCGCTTGTGAGTCAGCGAGAGTTGAGAGAATTGAACGAACTGACTCTCCCAATACTTTAAAGAGAGATGGAGGGAAAGGAGCAGTAGCCAAGTCCTCGACGTTACATTCCCCCTTGTTATATGTTCCACTTTTGCACAGCGGGCTGCTGAATGGATTGCAGTACACAGAGGCTATTACAGTGAAGCATCCTGGCTGCAGGGGAGAAATCTAAGAGGATAGTTTGAGGTTTTATGTGTGGCTGAGTGGGGTGGGTAATGAGGTGAGAGTCCCTTCTAGCCAGAGGTTAGCAGTGGTTACGAGGGCAGGTAAACATACCAGCTGCTTCTGACTGCCTGGCCTCAAGGCCACGGTGACACTGGCGGAGGAAGTGAGAGTGGGGTTTGGAGGGTGGAGAGCAGAAAAAGCAGGCCAGGAAGATGGATGGGAAGCCTAAAGGCATCGTGAGGCAAACTAGGTGGCTGGATATTCTCAGATTGCAACATTTACTGTAAGTTACAGTATATTCTCAGGCTTGATGGGTTCCCTTCCAGGCGTCTGTTTCTATCACAGCTGATGCTTATGTCCCCTTCTCTTTGTAATATATAATATTATGTAATGTAAGAGGTAGTTAATATCCTGGTTGCGTTCACATTCAGGAAACGCACATTTTTGTGTGTCACATTTAATAAAAATGCAGGAAACCTGCAGCTGTTTATTTAGATTGTCTCACTTTCAGGAATATTTGGACTTTTTTTTTTTTTTTTTTTTTTGGTGAAATATGTTTATTTGCTTCCTTGCTGCAAATTAAACATTAGGATCAAACAGATTTCAAGAATCTGTGCCAAGCCTGGAGCTGCAGGGACAGGATGTGATGTGCTTAGCGTAGAAAGGGGAGAAATAACCTGAACAGTCCTCCTACTAGCAAAACCGGTAGGACATATAACATGCTCAAGCTGTGCCAGTCGCTACAAATGTTAGTTTGTTTTGATTTTTCATGCAACGCTGAAGCATTTCTCGAAGTCTCATCATCGGGTATTGAACAGAAGTGTCGGTCAGTATGTGTAGGCGACTGTGTTTATTTGTTAACGAAGAATAAATATAAATTAGGCGCAGCCTTCCAGACTAATTTGCATCTGTTGTCCCCGGTTTTTAAATTAAAATTGGATGTCTTGTTTTAATGGTATTTGTTTTCTTAGTTATCTTTTTAAAGTGGGCATACAGGTGTGTGTACACCACCCCTTTATTGCTCAAAAGTGTTGTCACAGTGTTGCCACTGGACAAGGATAAAGATTGGCCTCAGTTCACATAAACTCACCATTGTTGTGGTCTCATAGGCAGATATGTATGTGGATGTATATGAGTAGCTGCTTTCCCCTCTGCATCCGATGCTCCTGATCGCTCATTAAAGTGTCAGGTATCACTATGGTTTACTATCAAAAAAAAAGAAAAGCCCCTGACTGTTTCTAAAAGTACTTTTGTACCATTTTTCTTTTGTGTCACCTAGCGCTGTTCATAGTAATTAGTAAGTCTTCAGAGGTGTAATCAGATTCTTTTTTTAACCTTCAGACGGAGATGATTTCATGCTTCCTCCGGTCTTTATGCTAATCGCTACCCAGCTCTACAAGTAACACGCAGACATGACAGTGGTATTGATCTACTCATCTTAACATCAGCCAGAAAGCAAAAACTGATTAAACCGTTCCTTTAAAGTGAATATCAGAAGGCCAGTTTAGTGATTGTGGTCACTTGTGTTCCTTTTTGTTGTATAAATGTATCTTTTTTTTCCTCTTCTGAAGTGATGCAGAATGTAAATGCTGAGATGTAATCTGAGTTACAGCAGATATCATGATATCATTATAATTGCGCTGCAAAACTTCTAATGAAAGTGCAAGCGCTAAAACTAATGGTATGTTAAATATCCAACATGTAGAATTTTAATAGGGCCACTTTGTTTTTGAGACAGCAGTGTAATGTATCATAATTGCTTTAATGTGTTGGATTTTTGAGAGTGCTAAAATCTACAAAATTATGTGCTCCAATCGACGTAATGGCAAACTGACCTGTGCTTTTAGAGCACTTGTTACTCTTCTGTTAAGTATCTGCTTGCTGTTTCCAGCTCTACCTTTTACCTCCCACCTTTTCTGTGTGTATATGTGTATGAGCGAGAGAGAGAGAGAGAGAGAGCGCGTGTGTGTGTGCGGGAGAAACGGTGTGTTTGTAGTACAACATATCATTCATGTTCTGAGTGGACAGCAACATTTGGCTAATGCAGCCCTGCTTTCTCTGCTGGCTGGAGTCGACCACCTCGGTGCCAGCGCAAAGTGGACTGTAAATATTGACGGGGAGATGGCAAGAGTAGAGCGGCGACCTTGTCAGGAAGAGAAGCAAGGAAGGAAGGAGAGGCAGAGGGAATGATTGAGGCGCGGGAAGAAAGCGAGCGGGGTGGAGAGAGAGGGAGCGACAGAAAGAAGAGATGGAGATGCCTTCTCCCAAGGCAACCGAGTGTGCTTTGATGCACTGTGGCAGGGAACACACTGTGTCCCCAGAGAGGGAGAGCATCTCTCTCACACACACACAAAACACACACACCATGCAGAGTTATCACATTAACCACGACACAGCTTTTTAAAATGTCAAAATGCACAGGCACACTTAGAAGACGCTTATACATACACACAAACACAATGTGTACACTTAATGTACGTCAGTGACGTGAATTTAATCCTCAGACAGTCTAAATGCGCAAGGTTGAGCTCTGGGAATCACGGGAGATTAGAAATGACCAGCATTACTGATTTGCCCAATCCAAAAACCCCTGGCAACAGCATTGCAGACGTGCACGCACACACACACACACACACACACACATAAAATTCAGTCAGCGTTTCCTTCAGTCAAATCAGTAAGGTCTGTCCTCCCTGAGCCATTCGGCTGGTTGTGTTGTCCGAACAAGCACAATCAATTTGATGTGATTTGTTTTGTGTTGAAATGAGTTGTAATGGCATCATGAGTGCAGTGAATAGCAAATGACAGTGATGGTGATTGTGGTGGTGGGTGTAGTAGGTCTTCAACTGCTGGAAAATTCATGTCAGAGGTAGCTGCAACACTCAACACTGTAGCACTTGCATTGATTGTGAATAATTTAAGTGCGTGTGTGCAGGTCTAAGTGGGTGTGCGCGTTTGTGTGTGTGTGTTCAGGCCTGCAGCTCATGCATGTGCCCTTTTAGCATAGCCACTAGCTGTACTTTATTCTCCACCTTTGTTGTTTCACCTCTTTGCCTCATTCTGCTCCTGCCCCTCCTCCTCCTCTTCTTGTCTTCATCTCCCTCAATTCTGCAGTTATCTGTGCACCTGATCGTTAGGTTACTGTATTACCAAGTGTATACACAGATCAGGCTGAATGAACGCCCGATAGATGGATAGGGCGTGTGTTTTACCAAGTTACCCCAGAACAGGGGTGCCCAATCCCGGTCCTCGAGAGCTACCGTCCTGCAGCTTTTAGATGCATCCTTGTTCCCACACACCTGAATCAAATGAATGGCTTGTTATCAGGCATTTGCCAAACATGATGGCATGCTGAAGAGATCAAACCATTTGATTCAGCTGTGTTGGAGTAGGGATGCATCTAAAAGCTGCAGGATAGTAGCTCTCGAGGACCGGGATTGGGCACCCCTGCCCCAGAATCTAAAGGGTAGGATTTCACTTTTCTCTTAGTGAGCAATGAGATTACATGCACTGTTCTTTATCTTAATCTCTTTCAGAGGCCATCCATTCATTCCATCCTAATCTCATCTCCAGGCTCTCTGCTCTGACCGTGGTAGCCTTGTGTTTTTCTGTGCCTGCTGGGACTATAGCCCTGTGTCTCATCTGAGTTCAAAAGGGTCGAATTTCAGCCGATACCCGTTTGTCTCATTACGCTGAAACTTTGCATTAAGGGCAAGCTTTTTCCTGAAACGTAAGTTTCCACTGACATCTTAAAAACAACAAAGGCGAACTTGCAGAAAAGAGAATTCTAAATCAAATGTTTTCTCCTTCAAAGGCATTAATGGTGGCGCGGTGATCAAACGCTGAGAATTTATATAATTAAATAGACATTTTTCACTTTGCTAAAAAAGCATGCTGCTGTTTGACTTGAAATATTGGAGAGGGTAAAAGCGGGGGGAAGATGATGCACAGTGAAAATTCACAAGCGGGACAATCCCGCAGCATTACTGCCACATGGCCAAGGCTACGTCAAGCTGAGCCAACAAGCAGCCTCGGGCTTTGGATATTTTGGTCAACTGTCTCTTTTTTGTTTCTTGTTTTCTTTTTAAAGGCAAGCCAACCCATTAGGAATGAATCTGATCATTAGCTACACTAGGATTGTTTTTCTAGTGACAAATCTGTTAAGCCAAAACCAACTGTATTTTTATCTAAATCTTTTCTTCAGTGGATATGAAGGATTTCAAGGTTGGTTAGCAGGCACTCAGTGAAGTAAAACTTGTGTAGGTGTGTGTTTGGTGTGCCTGTGTTGCACCGATTCTCTGAACAGGTCAGGGAGGGTAATAAAAACAGGCTTATCTCTACTCGTTAGGCACAGGAGATAAGAGATGCAGAGGGAGACGCTGCAGATTTGTGCTGTCGTAATACAGGGCCAGACGAGCGAATCCCAAATTGCGCCGCCAATGGAGCAGGATGACAGGAAAGGGGGGATGATGGGAGTGAAGGATGGATGGAAGGAGAGGAGGCACAGATAAATGCAACAAAAGCCCAGCCTGTGTGGGGAAGTGGAGGATAGGCCAGCATGTTAACCTTAATCCCTTCAGGGAGAGGCGTAAACACACAGGAAGAGAACAAGGGATTGAGTGGAAAAGAGAGGGATGTGAGATCTTTGTCTTCCTGCTCTCCCCTTTATCCCCTCTGTGTGTGATCAGCCAGTTGCAGGCAGCAGTCGGGAAATCCCTCTGTACTTATCTGAAGCCAGCCTCTTAATCACAGCCCTCATCTCACTTGGCTCTTCCTGCTCCCTCTTTCTCTTTTCCTTTTTATTCCCCTCTCCTCACCTTCTCACTGTCATTCTCCCATACTCCACTTTTTGGACTCCGCCATCTCTCCTTGACTCATCTCTCACTGAATCCTCTTTTGCTGACGACTCGCTCCACATTTCAGCTTTCCAGACAGTGACTCACTTGGACTAAGTTTTTAAGGAGAGCTCATCTGCCTCCCGAATTTTTTGTCGCACACACTCCAAAGCATTTTAAAATGGAAATGCGAAAAGAACAAAGGTGGAGCTGGAAAAAAAATCAAATCTAGCCACTAGCTGCAGAGCTGCAGCTGGGACTCATCCATGCATCCTAAAGCTCAAGAGATTCTGGTGGTATTTTCAACTTGCTGAAGTAGGTCTGCAGTAATTTCAGGCAGCTCCAGCGAACCATCCAGCCACATCTCCTCTTCCGTCACTCCTACTCCTCCCCCTCCTCCCGTGTGCCCAGTGGGAGAGTGGTGGTCTATGGTTGAGTGGCTGGCCAGGCAGGCATCTGTGAGCAATGGAGGGCTCACATATAGGAAAGGGATAGATGTCTATACGACTGGATGGTCCCTGAATTGATCCGCTCACAGGAATGGAGCTGACCTTTAACTGAGTTTGCATCTCGCTCAACAAAACAAACAACAAAAAAACACCACATGGTTTGTTGGATGAGCTCTTCTCTACCTCGGGGCTCCTCTCCACTCAAATTAATTTGATCATATTTTGTGCGCGCTGGGTTTTTGTGTCTAATTTTATTTTAAAATATGTATGTTGATGTGTTTCTGTGTACGTGTGTGATGTTTGTTTGGAAAGAAAAGCGAGGGGGGCCAAAGGGCAAATGGCAGACCAGCGTCTCAGTGTAAATACATCATCCTGAGTGACAAGAATGCAACACAGGATGTCAACTGTTTCTTAAAACAATGCCTTGTGTCGGTACAGTTTTGTGTGCATGGGCGTGCGCCCTATTTGTGTGGGTAATAGCTTGTCTGGTTGGATGTCCTTGGCGAAGAACTGCACAGATTTAAACAGGGCCAGCAGAAGTACGGTGTATATGTGCACACACACACTCTCTCTGGCGTTCTCGCTGTCTCTGTCTGCAATATTTCATTAGCGCAAGACATGGATGGTGTCCAGGGCCAACACAGAGGGCACGCTCTCAAGTCAACTCATTCACACACAAACACTGCACCTCAATCCTTACAATTGGCCTTTTCCTGCAGCTTTTTCGCCTCCATCTAAGGTTATCTGAAAGGAAGGAACAGGCTCCTACCTGAAACCTGCTGAGTAAAAATGGCATTGGTGGGATAATGACGCCTGTGAGATAATGCAAGGCAAAGCAGAAAGAGGCGGTTCTATAGAGGTTTGAAGGAGCGGAGGAAAAAAATATCCCAGCAACCAAAAATGTGGAGGGAGGTGTGACAAAGAAAACCAGATACGGCAGTGGAATGAGGAAGGACTAACACAAAATACTGGGAAGACGAGGCAGGTTTCAGGTTTTAAATGATTAGATGAGAGTCTGTGCTTTGGTGTTACAGAGACACAGCACCACCATGTGGCAGTCTGAATGCACTGCGTCGAGGTGATTTTTATGCAATTAGCTGAGATGTTTCCTGCAAAGATGTCAGCTGCAGCAGCTGAACCCCGGTAAGACCTGAATGCCTGCCAGTATGCCACATCCAGTCCCCATCTGTGTTGTCTGAGATTTCATCAAGGCTCCCTCGTCTTTTTATTGTTCTGCGCAAATCATTTCTCCTTTCCCATTAAATGAGAAATATTCCCACTGACTTTGAAAGTGTCACAGTACAATGTTCCCTTTCTCCTTTGTTCAGCCCTCATAAAATGAAAAAAAAATTGAAGTAATTATTTAGCATTGTTAATTTTACTGGTATAAAATCTGTTATATGGCTGAGCTAAAGCAAAAGTATGTTTTACAAGCTTGGGACACTTTTAAGATTCCGAGTATTGCATGAATAATTAGGTTTAATTTCCCGCAGCCTGTCCTAAATTGTCTCTCCAGCATAGTAGCTCATTGTTCTTTTCTCTGTATTACAGAAGAACCCTTTTTTTGTGTGTGTGAATTTGAGTAATAAATACAAAAATTGAAATATTTCTTTTCAGTGCATTTTAAGGTACAGGGATGAATAGACTTCTTAATGCTTGTAGGGAATGAAACACGTTTCCCTCTTCATGTGTGAGCACCGTGGAATTTTGTCCCCTCCAGAAGGAGAACAACTACTTTAGATGCATTGAGGCCACCACATGTTCGTTTTGCTCCCAAGATGTGAGGAGTAGGAGTCTTTGCTCCAGAAGTAATTACAAACAATAGAAAACTTTGTACCCAGCAGAATAAATCCAAACAACATAATTAACTGATTGTATTTATTATTTCGTTAGAACCCGTTTGTTTCATCTTTAAAGGGCTTACTGCACTTACTGATTGCTGTGCTTTGGATACTGCAGGTCCAGCGCTCATATTTAATTTGACACTGTAAAGTATGCTATCCGTTTAAAAGAGAAAGACGCGCCAAAAGCAGGACTGCAAACTGTGTCGATGGCGCGCTGATTTATTTCTTTTAATAAATGACAGCCTATTAAATGTTCACCACAATTAAAGAGTATTAAGAGGGAGGAAACCCAAAGAACGTGTGGGGTCAGTGATTTTTCAGATGATGTGTAATGAATAACAGGACGAGACATGATTATCAGGTCACATTTGTACGCGTGAAAGAATGAGGAATTATTTGACGAGGTATTCAAAGTAGACTATTGTTAGAAGTGAATCGTAATTAGAGGGCTAACAACGTTCAATCATGACCCTTCCAATTATTAAGACTAGAGTTTGTTCTCATCAAATGAGCTTCAGATCCTCTTTGCCCTTTACCACCTCCTCATTAGCATAATCCCCTGGGAATGCGAGGGATAATGAGCTGGGCTGCACCTTCAGTAAACACGCGCTGCGTGTGCGCACTTCGTGGTTCATGCTCAGCGTGGTCATGGTTCATTAGAGGAACCTCTGCACGACTCCGCTGGTTCGACTTAATCAGCCATGTGACTCGACACTCTAATCAAGACCCCGTCTGTACTTTACAGTGTTACATCTAGACACAGACACACACGCATCTCTAAACTCTTCTTCACTGATTAGTCTCTCCGTCTCTTTTTTTTTTTTTTTTTTTTAATTATAAAGCCACTCTTAGTGATCGGGTTGACAATGTGAAACAACTTCATTTATCTTACTTACAGCCTTGTAGTACACGAGTTCTAATTAATGGTAATGTTGTTAAGTCAGTTGTTCCCAAACTGAGAGGTGGGACTCGTTGAAAACAAATAGGAGGAGAAATATTAGAGTGGGGGGAGCGCACAGATCGTTGCACAAAAATATTTCTGGCCTTTTTAAAAAAAAGTTTATTTATTTGTCAGGGACCATGAACAAAAACATTAATCTCAGAGGAGAAGGGATACATTGTGCCGGATTTAGCTACCAGCTAATTTCCATCTGCAAGTCTCCAAGTCTCCAGGCAGGTAGACACGATGCTAAATCTGAAATACAAATAATGTCCAAGGTACTAGATACAAATTAGCGTGATATGATGAAGCATCCGCACGCAGCTCAACAACCCCCTGGCCCTACTCCCATCCCACAAACACACATCATACAACACTCACACATATATCCAACACCCAGACTAACCCATCAGTGTACATGCATATTATAACAATCAAGCTGCTATAGAGGTTTTAAAAACGCTTCATCTAATCAATGTTGAGTCTTTGACGCTTGTTTTCAGCCTTGAATAAATTACAGGGTCACTGACTTTACTATTCCCGCCGCTCTTAGCTGCTTCGTAGCCAATGCCTTCTTCTCACATCTATTTATTGGCTCTGAGCAGCTGCCAGACAGCAAGTGAGAACACCAGGAGGTTACCATCCCAGAAACAGAACAACACAAGTATAATGACAATTGTTGTTTTTTCTTTTTTCAGTTTGAACAACTTGTTCTCTTTCATTTTAATCTAAAACACCCCTTAACCTCCATTTTTCCATATTTGTATGCATGCTCCTGCAGTAGGCAGCTTCTAGTCTAGAAGCTTAAATAATAGTTTTATGGTGGCTGAGGTTTGGGTAGGTTTAGATCTTTCTCCTATCATGATTTCTATGGCTGCTCATGTGCTTTGTTACTTTAGCATAAACGCATGTTGTGCTGAGACAATTGTTTTGATATTTCACAACATTTTGAAAATTGAAAATTAACTGTGGGTCATAATTTTTGTTGTTGTTGTTGTAGTTGTAGTAATAGCAATCTCAAAATAAAATATGAGAGCCACAGGTGCTGATTGGTTGGTTGATTTGTTTGTTTGTTTGTTTTCTATGAGAGTGTAGCCATAGCACCCTCCAAAAGTATGACAAGAGCAAGACCAATTAATCTGTCCATCAAGCCTACGACCCACAGACACTGATTATGCCTTTCAAGAGGATCTTTCAGTAGTGCAGTAGTTCCCTTCAGGGGGTGAAATATGTATTCGGTTGGTTTTAAGATCTGGTGATTGACTGGTCTTGTCTTAAACCTTTAATTTGTTAACCCTAATGAAGTTTTGAGTTGAGGCGGCAGCATGTTTTGGATCACTGTCTTGCTGCAAAATAAAGTTTCTCCTGATTCATTTGGATGCATTTCTCTGTAAACTGACAGACAAAATGACAAATGTAAACTTTTACATTTATTCTGCTGCTACCATCATCAATACAAATGATTGAGCCTCTTCCGGAGGCTGTTGCATTTAATGGTGGTGGAAAAAGATCCCAGATGGAGACTCGTGGGTATGCAGGGATTTTATGAAACCAACTCTTTATTGAAGGCAATCTGAATCAACAGGAAACACTGGAAACTAAGGAAACTACAGAAATCATAATGCTAGGCTACAGGGAACTATTGGAAACCAAGGACCACAGAAAAAAAGGCAAAAGAAACAGGTGACGAGACAAAAGGCTACAGAGAGGAATAGGTTATAAACACACACGAGGTAAAGTAACCATCACATCACATACAACGGAAATTTACTGGGGAAAATACAACTACAAGGCTACCAAAATAAAATGGGGAAATAAGTAAATAGGGACTATATATAAATATACGGGTCGCAGTGAGGAAGCATAGAGGAACATAAACTCGGTATTAACTGTAAGAACAGCACAAAGTACGATTAAAATAATCTAGGAACATTAACCACTTCTAAACGGAAAACAAATAAAGAAATGGTAAAGCTCAACATGGTGGGTGAACGGCCATAATCGAAGCGAGCCCAAGCCATGGTTCAACTTCCACCATGCTTCTCAGATGAGCTTGTATGTATGAGCAGATCCCTTTGACCTTTCCATCGCTTTGGTAGAGGTTAATCTCCGTCTCATCGGTCCATAGAAGCTTTGTTGCAGAATTATTGTAACTCATCTCTGTACCTTCTTTACAAATTCCAGTTTCCACTTTCTTTAATCTTGATGAGTGTTTTGCACTGCTGTTCTCAGAGTCTCCTTCACACAGCAGATTGTGATATTTCCATCCCTGCTCGCTGCAGGTCGTTAACAATGTTATGGACTGAGTGGAGTGTTTTTCTGCCATTACTTGTTGTTTTTCCTTGAATTACTGGTTTTCTCAGCTCCAGAATGATCAACTTGACTGGCTTTACTATTCCAATACTTTTTTGTGAGGTGGTGGGGTGTATTTGTGTGTGTGTGTGTGTGTGTGTGTGTGTTTGTGCTATGTTAAGCTATCAAGTTGCTTTCATTGACTTAATAGTCATTCAAAAATCATGGAGTGCTAATCTAACACAAAGCCAGAGATTTACTCCTCGTTTTTCTCTTGTAAAATTCTTTACCTGTTTTGTTCTCTTTACAAGCTATTTAAAGGGGCAGTGAGCCCAAATATCAAACCCATCTATATAATTTTGGACAGTCTGGAAAATATCAGCGATAAAAATGTCTGCCTTCTCTTAAATATAATGGAAATAAATAGCACTCACCTTGCAGTACTCAAATTTGGAAAAACTCAGCTGCCGTGTCTCTCTATACAACTCATGACCTGCAGTTTCACGCAGGAACTATTTTTATTGTATCAAACCCCCTTAACCTCATCACTGTGCAGAATAAAGCACTCATCTAGTCATTAGGAGAGGTTCGTGTTCAACACACCGTGACAAGATGTAAACACTGATGCTGTCTGCCCCCCTTCAACTGGGCTGTAATGCTAGTTAGCTGCACACTTCTTTTGATTACTGGATGTAGACTAGAGGTAGAAAATAGTTTGTGCATAAAAAAGACCACAAAAAGATTCTTTAAGTAAATGCTGCTGATTTCTGGAAAGAGACACTGCTGCTGAATTTCACTAGGAGCAATTTGTGGACCCCATAACAAAGTGGTTTTATTTTATTTTATTTTATTTCTTTAAGAATAGAAATGTTTTTGGGGGTTTTTTTGCACACACAAGTGGGCAATTAGCAAAAACAAAAAGATGCTAGATGGATAAATAGGAATATAGTCTACTGGGAAAATGTGCAAATTTGATTTGGGGGTGAACAATCTCTTTTTTTTTTTTTTTTTTTTTTTTTTTTTTTTATTCTAAATGACATCAGAAACAGCAGTATGCGACATTACGTGATGGCAGAGCTTCAGTTCATCCTTTGTCATTTTTTTTTTTTTTTTTTTTTTTTTTTAATAAATAGGACAGGGGGAATGAATGAGAGAGAGAGGGGGAGAGAAAGAAAGAAAACCAAAGGGGAGAAGAGACGGTGAGAAGGGGGGGGAAGAGAGACAAAAAAAAAAAAAAAAACTCCTGGGTCACCTGTATGGAGAAAACAAACAAACAAAAACAAACAGAGGAGACAGCAAACAACAAAGAGCAACATAATAATAGAGAAAACAAAGCACCATCACAATAAACTAGCTAGTCATAGATATCAGTATTTACTAAGTAATAAACGATATTGTGCAGCACGCAAGATAGACAGCGCACAGTGTGCTTTGAGGCAGCAGCCAAGAAAGCTTTAGTCCGCGTCTGTGAATACCCGTGTGTACACCTGTGTGCATACCTGTGTGGATCAGCATGCTTGCATTCCAAAGGTTTCTCCATGTAATGATCTGCTAGGGAGTGTGGGGGGGCCACAGCCCCGTCCTCCAGGGTGTGAAGCGGGTATGGAGGAGATCAAAACTCCAGACATCCAGAGGCCCCCAGAACACAAGAGACCATGGAAGACCAACAGAGGGGCAGCCGCGCCACTGTCCCAGTAAGAGCTGAGGAGAGTCCCAGATGAGGGCTCGCCCAGCAGCCGCGGAGCAGAAGTCAGGGGGAGTTGCAGTGACGCGCCCGTGAGCTCCGCCGGCCCCCAGCTGCGCCTGAGTGACCGAGCCCTAGGCCGAGAGGCCGGGGGCACCCCACCTCCAAAGGGGCCCGAGCGAGCCCCAGGCCCTGACAAGCGGCCGCCAAGGAGTGAGCCGGTGTGTACCCGGACGCCCACCCCCAGACACAAAGAACCACCAACACACCGACACCTGAGGGAGTCCGCCACCGGCAGGGGAAGTGGTGGTGGGTGGAGATAGGCCTCCAAACCTTGGAGGGCCTGAGATGTCCCCAGAGAGGTGGCGTCTGATACCCAACCTGACATATAGACACAGACATACAGGCACACACAGACACAAACATCCATTCCCACCCTCATGCTCTCATATGCACTCACTCCACACTCAACCAACGTGGAGACAGACATAAAGAGACGCTGTACACACAATCACACTCCCCAAGCGTACTCTACAAACCGGGTCTAGGTACCCTTGCCCCTGGAGGGGGGAATTGCACCCAGACCCAGGTGGTGTTACCCTTTTCCCTGCGGTGGGGAGAGGCAGACCACCCCGACTCCGCAGCAGCAGGGAGGCCCCAGACCGCAGTCGGACGGCCAACTCCTCCTACTAGCCCTCCCGCTCCAGCAGGCCGCAGAGAATGGGGGTGGGAGAAGACTCCAAACCTCCCTCCACCCGCTCATTGTAGTGTTGATGCATATGTGTTCTAAGGTGCAAGGGGTGAACAATCTCAATCTCTGGTGCAACTGTTAGAAGGCGGCATTATTGAGAGAAAGAGGGCGTTCATGCCATCTGTAGTCTGGTCTAATCGTATTTGACATATTAATAATATTTTTCCAGAGACCCGTCTTCCAGAGAGGGGGCCTACTACAGGGATCATCATTGGAGCCATCATAGGGGTCATTATACTCATAGCCATCATTGGAACTGTCATTGCCCTGTACCGCAAACGCAAAGCCAAAGTACTTGGAGAGTAAGTATCTCTGTGAGTGACTGAGTTTCACTTCAGTTCACTGTTGCTGATTTCAATGAGTGTTTGCTCTTTTTTTTTTTTTTTTTGGTTATTTGCAAATGATTCCATTAGATGAAATGCCATGCAGCGTGTCTCATGCTTTTGTGAGTCATTAAATGTGTGAATTGTGTGTTTTTGTGCAGTCGTCCACCAAAGTACAAGCCCCCTCCCCCAAATAAGACATTTAATTCCACCAACTCTGCTAACATGGTGAGTCGCTAATTGAAAAGTCCTTGGAAGGACAAAAGTATCACTATCCTGACATCTGTCAGGTCACTCGGCACATATCACAACTAACAGTTTTGTTCTCGTGCTGTATAATGATTGTTTAATTGTGTGTCGACAGCTGCTGAACTCAAGCAATGCCCCAGTGGTCCAAAACGACTTCCACTCCACCCAGAGTCAAGAGCCAGTCACGGTAAGGATGCATGCTGAGTACATATGTGAAAATGACACTTAAATGCATATTTTTCGAGATCCTATCAAAACAGAATCTCCTCAGAGTACTCTTTTTTCAGCATCTGTTTTTGGTTTGGTAAAAAAACAAACCAAAACAAATGTTCAGGACCATTTTAGATAATTGGCTACATAAATCCCAGTTTGATCTCAGGAGCAGTAAAACGAATGCATACATTTTTTAACACGGTTGCAGTAAAACCACTGCATTTGAAAAGCAGATGATAAACAGCCTGAGATGTCCCAAGAAAAATATGTTCAATGTATTTAGTGTACTCAGTCATTGCATGCACATTGTACTTTACAACAATCAAACAGCAATTGTATTTTTTCTTTGTAAAACTTATTGCAATTATTGCACTTTCAAATAAATAGTGTAAGGTACAAACCCCTTAGTGATGTTATTGTGCAGATTAACTGCATTATTATAGCTAAGTGGTTAAAATCATCAACAGATAACAAAAATGATATAAATATTAATAAATCAATAATGATATTTTAAAATGATCATTTTTATGATTCTGAAAAATGTTTTTTCACAAAATTAGTATGTTTATTTTCAATATTTCCAATATATTTTGGTTATTTTCCCCTTTGTAAAACAGTTATCTGGCACAAGATTAGATTTAGATTGTTGTGCAGCTCCGATAATTAATCTGTAATAGTTCACAGGGCTGCACATGAGCAGCCTGTTTAATTCACTGATTTTATTTCTGTTTAAATATTCTGACTTCCTGGGCTCCCCACCCCACCCTTCCTACCCCTGCTTTGTTTTTGCTTCCTCCTGTGCCACCCTAAAATCCTGTATATGCCTCTGATACTTGTGATAAGCTTTTGGTCCCCAGTTATTATTAACTAGAAGACTAGAGGTGAAACACTTGCTATGCTGGTTTTGATCAATGCCATAAAAACCTGTTATTTTTATCGTTGCTGGTGATAGTCTGGTTTTCTGGAAAGTATTTATTATCTGAAAGAACTGAAAGAAATCTCATTGATGATGCTATCTGAGTCTAACTTAATGTTTCATCTTTTTTAGAAGGTGATGATAGAAACCACCTCCTATTTCACTAATACAAATACATACTCGGTAAACTCTCGTAATTCGTAGTTGTATGATATGCTTATCTTTCCTTATTGTTGGCAGGACCTGGATGCCTATCAAGATGAGGATGACGATTATGACAACGGTGGTTTAAACAACAGAATGCATTACGTGTCTGGTGCCCCCTCTGGCTGGGATGATCCAGGGAATAATGAGGTCCTTCCTCCTTATCTGCACGTAGACGTTGACCGCCAGGACTACCACCCCGTCCCCAACATCAGCCGTGGTGAAAGCTTCGTGTCGTCTGCCATGTTTGTGTGAGGGCTGTCAAAAGCCACAGAAAGTTGCTAATGTGTGTAAATATGAGCGTATGCGAATGATTGAATGAATGAATTCATATTTCTGTAGGTACGTGGGAATGTGAACATTTGATGCTTTAATTGTGAATTTTCAGGTTACAGGTAGTCTTTATTGTGACGCAATCACGTCCAGCCTTGTGTTGCTGGTTGCAAACGTCCATCAACTTGAGCCAGCAAGACACAAACTGTCGCCAGTGCACACAGCTGTAGAGCACAGCTGCAGGAATGTAATGAGATTTTTATTCTTAAACTGTACATAAAGCAAACGCTGTTGTTGTTTTTTCATATTCAGCTCATGAACACTGTTGAAAGGAGCAGATGTTGATACTGAATCTGTTTGCATTGCTGTCATACATATTTTACTGAGGCGGCATGGTTAAAAGAAGCACAGTATGTGGGTTTTTACGCGATACCTCTGTTTAGTCTTATGTCTCACGTTGTTGGTTTCAGTCTCAATAAAACAGGCGCCCCGCGGAGAAGCAATTAGCAGCAGTTAATCAGGTGGTGCTTAGAAGACACCAGCAGACCGTGACGACATTAGGTTTTAAACTGCAGTCAGTGGGGGTTTACTGCTGCTGCAGCACTTTGTTTTGATTTAAATATTTTCTTTTTACCGACTTTTTTCTTTCTTATTTTTTGTGCATCTGGATTTTGCCTTTCTTTTGCAAATGTAATGTCATTCATCTCATTTGGAATCAAACTGAGAGTGATCCTTTCTTTTCTTTCTTTTTTTTTTAAAGTGGATCCATCCCTCAATATTTAAACCATAGCTTTTCTCAGCACTGGCAGTGCAATATGAGGGATATTTCTTACTAAAAAATGAAGAACCAAAAATGCATTTTGTACCTATTTTTATTAGTCGTAGCATCATAATATAAACTAGCATGCTGAATTTGGTTGAGGGCAAATCTGGATTATGTCTATGAAGTCTACATTGTTTATCTCTCTAGTGGAGGATTAAATTATGAAGTTGAAACAGAGGTTTGCAAAGAGCCTGTTTGTATTCTCATATCGCCGTCCATTATCAGGCTCAAGGGTTAAAAAGGTCAATTGTGCTTAGTCAGAATATGTCTCTTTGTGTTGGTGCCAACCAGGGGTTTATTTTATTTAACCGACTTTTGTTAAAATTGAAGTACTTTCTGAAATAAAGTTGGCTTAAATCTGTTTTACTCCTTTTTGCATTGTATTATCTCAGTCATTCTGACTGTTTTTCCATTTAATAAAGTAAACGGTAAACTCTGATCTTATTAAAAAACATAAATTTGACTTTGTGGTGTTGGTCTTCATTGCAAACAATTCATTCTATTGCCCTCAGTTGTTATTCCTCCATTTCACCAGATGGGAGCAGTGTGGACTGAAAATCCATGAGTGTTTAGCACAGCAGAGGGAGTCTTGATTCCCACCTGCTAATGTGTAATCCAAATAATACAGATATTGTACTGGGGAGTGCTTCAGCTTTGATTGAATACTGTCACTTTGTAGCATTTACGAGTGAATGATGGGTGGAGTGTGGGGCAAACTGAAGCTGCAATACCAGCAGATTTCCATTTAAGGACTGCAGCAAGCTCTAGCTCACCTGATACGGTGGTAGGCACACTCTGTGCTCCCCCCCCCCCCCCCCCCTCTTGTCTGACTCATCTCTTTCTATCTCCAGCTGTATTCCCTCCAATCCTGTATTTAAACTCTACGTGCACTGTTACCTAAGAGCATCGTTTTTGGATCCGCATGGTTCACTTGCAGCACTGTGACTACACCAAAAGGGGCCAGATATGTGTTCCAACTGACTATAAGGATTACATGCATCACTTTCGTGCACCACTGACTCATATGTATAAACTACTTGTGTCTTGCAGCTTATCTGTATTAATTGGCACGGTGTGCAGCAGTGTCCTGACTGAGCGGGTCTGCTGCAGATTAGCCTGAGGTGCTGCAGATGAAGGTGAGGCCTGACTAGCACTCACCATGACTCTGCAATCTGTTCCCTGCCTGAAATTCTGATCACACAGGTACATGGTGATTCTAGGAAGTACTCGGTGTGTAATGGGATTACTCCCGACATAATATATTCTTTTTCGGAGGGCCATTCAAAACTTAACGTCAAGGTCAGCTCACTCTGCAGAAGCAGTGAAAGCTCAAGTGGTACCTGGGATTTTATTGTGTGCTAGCAGGGTTCTCATAACTAGACTTCGTGAACTGGCATTTAGGTAATGAGTGAAGAAGGCAGAGAATAAACCTTCCATGCCTTCAGTGCTGCTAAGCTGGTTAAAAATAGAGGCAGAAGAGAGGGATTGAAAGAATCGGGGTGGACAGAGAAGATGGGGGAGGAGACTACTAATTTGACTCCCAGTAAAGTAGGTAAGCAGGGAATTACCGGGTGACCTTGGCTGCGAAGTAAAGCAAATGTGTGGCAAGATGTTAAAGGCTCAGAAAGAAACTCACTTCATGCAGCTACAGTGATCCTGAGTGCTCTTTGCAAGCCACCAGCTGCCTCATCCGATGGACAAACACTGCCTGGGCTCATCATGTGCATGACAATGATGAGCATGTTTGGTTGCATGCTGATAGCTTGGTTGGTGAGTAAAGACACATTTATAAGTACAGGCCTGACAGGGATTACTCACAGAACATCTTGAAGGATCTTGAGTATCTATTTTAGGAGTGCAGATTAAAGCTAGCAGTAGCATTTAAGCAGCAGACTGAAAGGAAAAGATCATAAAAGAGGAAAGAGATTTGATTTAGTCCTGCTACTTAGAACTGAACCTTAAAGCAGCTACAGGAGAATGAAATGAAACGAGCTCCCCATCTCCATGTGCACAGGATCTGTGCTCATATGTTATCAACAGTAAAAACTAAAGGCCATGTGAGCAAGTTTTTCAAGTACATTATACCTGAAAAGTCCTGTCTTTTCAAAAGAAAACTTCCAGGAATTATCTTGAGAAGCCTACAACCCCCCCCCCCCCCCCCCCAAAAAAAAAAAAATTCCTCATCCGTTCCCATTTCTCTCTCCAGCTTTCACTCTTATATTTTTCCCCATTCTAAACGCCTTCACTTCTCAATTCTGTAAACACCAGGCCAGAAGAACACGATGTCTGAGGAGAGAGCAAGAGGGCGAGGGAGGATTCAACACCGGCCCCGTGGTGAGTGACACTGTCGAGACACCTGCGCAAAAGGGAAGGCATGTGAGTCAAGAGGGGAGTGGAAAGAGGGAGAAACTGATAGAGAGGGTGATGTAGATAAGGGGCACAGGCCGTGAAAGAGAAAGAGGAGCTTTGGAGGATTAACGGGGGAGCTGAATTTGGAGGGCAGACGAGGCCAGCAGACAGCAGCTGGGGGAGGCCTGGATCACATCAGATTGGTTCAAATTTTAACTTTGTTTCGCAGATGGACTTCCTTTGAACCCACAGACAGGGTTATTGAAATGGTTTAGTTACATGCTTTACTATTAAAAAAACGTATGTGAATCTGTGAACGTTCAAGAAAAAAAATGACCAGTGACAGATTGTTCTTGAAGAAAATGTATTAACCTTAAAAGACATTTAATGCAGGGTCAAGTGAGACTATAAATAATTCCCCAAAGATTGTAGGTGCTGCAGTGTCGAGTGACCAGATTATCTGATTGGCTGGTTGTTGCTGTTCCACACATGCTTTGTATCAGGAAAAACAAAAGCCTTCTGATTGTAACAACTGGAGGCTGTTATTTTTGCTTTAATCTTCCTGTAAGGCTACAAAAGATTGTCACAGATTTGAACCAATTATTGTGGACAAATTAATTAATGGCAACAATGTTATCACAACATCTGTATTGTCTTTACAGGCAAATGAGCTGTCTGCATGCATGGCTGTCCAAAAAGCATGAAAAAGAACAACTAGTCAGATATTTACAATAATATATGATATGTGCATTAAGACAATATGCACGTGTGTATTACCATCATTTATAAATATCATATAGTAACACT
Source organism: Copadichromis virginalis (assembly GCF_057382275.1). Classification (NCBI taxonomy): domain Eukaryota; kingdom Metazoa; phylum Chordata; class Actinopteri; order Cichliformes; family Cichlidae; genus Copadichromis; species Copadichromis virginalis. The sequence goes on from NC_140628.1 coordinate 26,665,647, forward strand.
GGTCCTGGACCAGTCTACATAGTGACATGAATCACAACTCATTTGTGGACTGTTCAGCTTTTATTGTGATAGGAGAAAACAGGAAAGCTGGATATATAATAATATAATAAAAATAATGCTGGATGTAGTAAATATGATACAAATTAAAACCCATATATGCAAATTCATATTTAATCTTTTTTATTTATTTTATCTGCCAGGAGGTTCAATAAACACTTCATTTTTCAAAACAAATAAAAAAAATAGAAAATTATGGAAATTATTTCATGCTTCGGGCTTAGAGACCTAGAAAAACCAAACAATGTTCTTCCAAATGAAAGTATCTGTATTTAGAAAAGCTTACTGTGCTCACCGAGGCAGTAACATGTCAGCAACACTTGAAAGAAACAATAAAACACTGTATGAATATGTGTGAGTGGAGGGGTGTATCTCGTACAGAGAAAAATAGTAGCAGTAACCTCAATATTGCCCATTGTACATTGGGTGAATAGACTCTCTGTGTGCGATATGTGCAACTGTGTTTCCTGGGGAAGTCCTGATCTCTAACGGTTAAACAGTGGTTCCCTTCACTCTGTACTTACTGAATGTCTCCCTTTAACTGTCACCACATTTTTTCATTTAAATAGGTGGGATGTCCAACATGCCCTTTAAATATCTCCCCGAGTGAGCTCAAGTCTCCCTGCTTCTCTTATGCTTTTCCATGAATGATGTTATCATGTCATAAGTACTTACTCAGTTATTATCAGCAATGAGCTGTTGACAGGATGTTATCCAGCCTCTGCTAAAATATTTAGTATGTGAGAGTGATGCATTGAGAAGTGGCTGTTACACTACACATTCATCTGAGCCTCACTGCTGATCTGTAGCTCTGTCCTCATGACACGTCTTTCCCCTCCTTTCATATTTTGTCTTTTTATTGATCCTTTATCTATGTATCTATTTATTTTTTCCTTGTGTAAACTGAAGAAATATTCATTTTCAACAAGCCTAGCAACACAAGAGTCCTCCTCTTATGCAGGTGATATTATGTTGAGTCCCAGCTCTGGTCCAATCAAACAGGGGCGGGTTTCCTCTCTCCAATCGCAGCCGTTCGGCCTGCACTGCAGCTGCAGGCGGGACGGTGGGTGTGCACGGACGTGCATGTTCTCTTTATCTAAAGCAGGTGCTCCACCTGGATAAGATGAGGGCGAGAGACAGAGCAGAGAGAGAGAAAAGTCACGTTTTATTGGCTTTATTCGATATAGAAGGAAGTCCTTTGGCATATCTGAATATGTTACGATAAGCTTCACTCAGCAGGATGAGATGAGAAAGGCCTTCAGCCTTTAGGTTAAAACTACAACTAAAAGTGTCAATCACAAGTGATGATGCCACGAACACTGCTGACATTTAATGATTTATGGTTAATCAGATGATTCTCCATGAATGACAAGTTAGATGTGGAAAAAGTTTTATAAGTTGCTGCATAAATTAAACAATGGATCACTTGTATCCAGATGCTCTCTGTAAAGGCTTCGTAAGTAGTAACTAATAGCTTTAATAATGCTTACTAGATAATGCGCTCCTCTTTAAGGATTGAGGTTCTTTCCTTACATCAAGAATTAATATCTACAACAAAGCATCTTCTACAGGAACAGTGTTTGTCACAGCCTTTGTGTAACTGACGTGTTGAGGTTTGTCAGTCTTTAGATTTTCCAAAGTTTTATTTGCTAATACAATGTTTATTAATGACATTAATTATGGGGTTTCCATTTACCACATAAATGTATGCAGACTCTGGGAAGTGCCCTTTATTCTGTGTTATATAACTCCCTCTGCTGTGTAATATTTTTCTAAAATGTCATCAAGTCTTCAGTAACAAATGCTAGAAATAAATCTCCAGTAAGAAATTCTAAAAAAGGCTCTGCAGCAAAGCTCAAGCTTATTTGAAAAACTAGCGCTTGTGTCATAAAGCAATTAAAGGTTTTGAAGTGCGCGACTCAAATGTTGTTGTTATCAGAGAAAATGTGAATCATCAGTATACATGAATATACTGTCATGAAATACTTTATGGAGGGTTCTTATCAGAAAAATGACACTTGTAAATTGTTTGCAGTGACAACTTTAAGTGTAAAGTTGAATTTGATCCTTTCCTGTGCTCTACCTAACCTTCATAATGGTATTGTAGTTTTTTACTGACATCTTTAGCCCCCAATTTTTTACTTTCAAGCCACCTGCTTGACACCCGCCAGGTCACTGGTAACCTCAACTTGGCTTAAAGGTACGGTTAGGTTTTGGTTAACTCTGTTTGCTGAATTTGTTTTAGAGGTGGCTTTATAAAGTTTCTGAAAATGTTTCGATTTAGCATGAGGTTTAACAAAACTGCCCAGTGGAGTGCTTTAGCACAGGAGCAGGATGCCATCTACCAATTCAGCGGCTGGTTGGACGATCCCTGGGTGTTTTAGTCTGCATGCCAAAATATCCCTCTCGATCTGTTCATGTTCAGCTGAGTTAATAAACTCCACTAAACTAACCAAGAATCTGCCCATAGCTCAGACAGGTAAGCAATGATGGGCAGATGATTGGCAGATGTTCAGAGCTTAAGGTCCTTGTGCTTCTTGGATACAAACAACAGCTTGTCATTATGGTAAGTTGCAGTGAATTGGGCTATCACAGCACTTGAGTGATTCTTTGCATAGTCTAGATTATCTGAGGCTTGATTAAACATACTCATTAAACCATTCATGAGCTCTCATTGTCTCCATCTAAATTTTTAATGTGTCTGTAGTTTATTAAGACATCTTTCAATTTATTATCTTTTTAAATCATCAAGACAAAAGCTCCTTGAAGCACACAAAAACAAAGCTTGTACTTAGACATAAATAAGAGTTGGCTGTTTAAATAAAATGAACCCACAATAGTTTGGCCTTTCAGTTATGAGTATTATTTACAATAGAGCTACTCCTGCACTGAGACACACTGGCTCCCTAATCAGCCTGGGTTACACTTTGCTTCACTCTATGTTTGACAGAGTGAACGAGTAAAACCAGCCAGTGAAGTCAACACAGCGCAGTGCCAGATGTTTTATTCCTCCGTGATGGCACAACATTTGAACAACTGAGTGCCTCTTGGGTTCTCATCCAGACTCCCTCCCCTTTATCATCCCTAATTTCATTCAATCCAAAATCACATTTCTGGGCAGTCGCGCAACCTTGTCTTCCCATACACATACACACAGACACACTAATACATTCAAATGGCTGCCAGGGAAATACTTGAATAATGACACATGAATGGCTAAACCGCTCATTCAGTCAGAGGAAACAAGCCTTGATTTAGCAGCACAACATGTTAGCATGTGCGAGCTGACATGACATAATCTAATGAATCATGATTTATTTGAGGGTTAGAGCTACTTACGTTGATGAGGTGTGCGTTTGTGTGTGTATGTGTGTGTCCCTATTAGCCTGCCAGGGTGTGTCCAGATGTTCGTGTCAATTTGATCAAGCCCGCAGCCATGCCCGAAGTACTCCATAATCCTCATGGAAACAGATTACCAGGGCTTGAATTTATCAATATAATCCTCAAGCACAGTTAGCTCCAAAGAACACAAAGACATCTATCCCATTATATTCATATATTGATCTCGATCTTATCTTGCTGCAGAGATTGTTACTGGAATTTCAATGTGGGCTGTATGCCATTATCTGCTGCTGAAAGCATGTTTGACACAATGAAAATCCAACTTTATGATGCATTTTTCCCCTTTAACACATAATATTAAGAAGATGAGATTGAGATTAATAGATCCACACAAACAAAAGTACAAAAGTACTAGAATTTTAAAATCGCTGGTTCCTTGGACAGTATTGTGAAAAAGTCTTGAGCCTTGCCCCCGTCATTTCTCTGTATCTTGCTAAGAAAATAGAAAATAAGTGTTTTGTTTAAACATTTGGGTTTCTTATTATCTTCAGGAATAGCTCTCAAGCCTTCTTGAAGGACATTCAAAGCTGTTCTTTGGATCTCAGCTGCCTTTTGTTCCATTCTTTTTCAAGATGATCCCACACTGCTTCCATAATGTTGGCGTCCTGGCTCTGCAGAAGCCAATTTATGACTAATTGTTTTCCTATCCAGTTATGCTTTTAGTGCATTGGCAGTGTGTTTGGGATCATTATGTTGTTGTTTTTATGTTGAAAAATGTAGCTGTTGCCAATCAGATAATTTCCAGATAGTATTGTATGTTGTAATTTGGTCACCTTTCCATTGAGACCATTTCTGATGAGGCTTCAGTAAACTGCACTTCTCAAGTCCTGTGTCACATCTTTGCAGTGTTTTTTAATTTTATTTTCCTTACTGTTCATCTACTGTAGATATTTTTTAGGTACTGGGTCTGCGACACACAACACTGGGTCGCAGACCCAGTACCATGACATTGGGAGCTGTTTAGTGAAAATATTATTTTATTTCTATCAGGCTGAGTTATGTTTATGATTCAAAAAAGCCTGGAGATCTATTACTCAATATAAATTTTACAAAATTTCAAGAAAGTCTGAACTTTTGCACAGTACTGTATAAAACCAAAAAATACTTTCTTCCACAAGTTTGCCTCCAAGGGCCACACTGCCCTCTGTGTCTCACCTTGGTCGTCAGTGGATGATGATGACCTCAGATTTGCCACTGTAAAATATCTGTGGAAGTTTAAATGGAAATCTGACAATCCCTTCAGCTTTGCCTGCGGGATAACGTTCCGCTTCACTTGTTTATGCTTGTGTGTGTTTGTGCGCATGTGTGCAGTTAAGTTGCCAACTGCATGTTCTCCTGCGCACTGTCATGCATAACCTTGGGAACTATCCTTCCTCTAAGCATCATGGGATGGACGGGGAATTATCCAATCAGCCGTTAGGGTCACCCCAGTCAAATGACTCTAGAGACTCGCTGCCTCCCACCCCCTACACCACCCTTTTCATCTCCTCTCTCCCCATCACATTAGTCATCGGTTCATACGCACATCCACGCAGAGTGTTTGATGTGTAAATGCGTGCCGAAGACACATACAGTATAACTAGGGCAATTAAAGTCGAGTGTAACTGACGTGTTACAGCTTAAATTAGACTCACCAAGAGCACAGCAGCAAGGGAGGAAGAAAGAAAGAGCAACGTGAAACAGAGTTGAGGATAAAGAAAAAAGAAGGAGTCTGTGGAGGACAAGACAGGTGACATTTAAGGGGAAAAGTGCAAACTTAAGCTCTTTTGCAGCATTAGCATCTGTGTTTCTGCCCAACTGAACACTCCTCCTGCCTGTAAGTGTGTGATTTAATAATTCAGGGTAAATTAACATAACCTAAACAAATTGTCCCAAAACCTGTTTCAAAACGAGTGCTATTTATAGGCATCGAAAAGTCTCAGTGGTTGGAAGACAGCTAAGCTTAAAGGCACAGCTCACCCCAAAGTTAAATATAGACGTTTTTCTTCTGGGCTGTAGTGCTCTTTATCTGTCCTGATCGTTTTGGTGTGTCGTGAATATAATGGAATTAAAGTTGTCTTGTAGCGCCAAAAGGGCCAAAAGACCCAGCAGCAGCATCCCTATTCAGAGATCATAACCTTATCAAATAAATTCAAAAATACTGTGAAGTTAGAACAATTTTTTTTAACAATCGAACCACAATCACAAAAGAAACGTTACTGTTCAGCTCAGGGGGATGTCATTAAAGTTTACATCCTATTTTCCTGTCATGAGGGTGACCTCTGTGAGCCGTGTAGTTTCGCAGGAGGCAATAGTTCCTTCATGGAACTGCACACGTCATGTCTGTTTTTGTGGGTGGAGGTGTGTGTGTGGTGGTGGGGGGATTCATGCTGTATTTTTTTATCTTTGACATGTTTTTCACGCGTCTCCCATTGCCGATGAACTCCGCCGCTGTCACTCCCTTCCCCGTTCCAGCCACAGTCAACAAATCGGCATTCACCCGGCACACGGTGTCATCCATATTGAGATTTTGAGGACTACATGGGAGCATGTTTGTGCTGCTTAAAAGCCTCTCTCTGTGGGCAAATGCATGCACAAACAGACAAAACCGCAGTACCATAAATAAAACATCAGGAAGCCGGGGTCAGAGCACACAGTCAGCCACAACACTGCACTCCTGGACCATTTAGGGTTAAGAGCTTTGCTCAAAGGCAACATTCTTGAGGAGAAGGTTTGAACATATTGTTGCTCTTGTATTCCCTCTTTTCCAGTTGGTGACATCATGGTTAGTCTAATTTAAGGTCTGGCATGCCTGTTACATTTCTATATCACACAAGCTCTTTCTTGTATATATTATGAATGCCCATTTAGCCTACACATCTTGTGTGGATGCAGACACAAACACACAACCCTACTGAGAGAACAATATCTGAGAGAGTCCATAATGAGTACACGGCAGCCTCTTTCTGTCAAAACCATGCTCGGGATAAGGGCACAGATACACATCCAGTGGACAAGCCTAAGGGACAGAAGACACAGAAGAGCACACACATAGATATGCACACATCTGACACACACTCACAAGACAAATGAACTTCCAAAATTAGCAAGCAGAGTGGAGATGTGTTTCTTTTTCTACAGTATCTTTACCTTTTTATTATATTCGTGTGTACATGTGTATGTGCGTACGAGTGTGTTCATCACTCGATTGGTCCGGTAGGCCACTGTCTGACGCGACCGGGAGCAGCAATAATGAAAACGCTGCTGAGGTTGCCTAACTGGCATAGCACTCCATCACACTGACTCATTGGGAACAGCAGCACACACACACATGCTCATGATCCATGCAGAAATATGCTGACATATACAGTCCCACACGTCACTTCATACTCTCTGCTCTTGGTGCCTTTTATGCCATCTGTCTTCTACATGCACACACGAAGACACACATGCACACGTGCAAACACTCCTTTTCTCACCCGGAACAGAATGAGGACACGCACAGCCACACAAAGCAACACATCTGGTTAGACCACAGCACTGCAGTTCCTGCTGCTGACGTACCACACACGCAAGGTCTGGATGCCTTGCTGAGCGCTCTGCAAGCAAACAGCCGTTAGATCTCCGTCAACTGTTGTTAAAACCATATTCACCTCTTTATCCAGCTTCAGGCTATTTTTGTTTCCATAAACTGTATTTTTAAGGAACACTCGAATGTTTCAAAAAACACTTATCGGCTTTCATGCCAAAAGTTACACGACACCATTAAAAGCGCTCCTTGTTTGTATGGTAAATATGAAGTTAAACCAATGAGAAGTCAGCTTAGTGTACACTGTAGGCAGGTGGGAACATCTCACTCAGCTTTATACCTAGTTAACAAAATCTGCCCGCCTACAGATCGGGATTATATTCTGAACTACTTATAGGAACTGCACCTGGCCAAGAAAAAGTACGGTGCAAAATATCCCATCTGGCCCTCCTTATAGTTATATTTTTTATGCATTAAACTTATTTGTTTTGTTTTTTAACATGTCAGTGTCAGCTGCTCTGTTTCCAGTCTTCATCTTTAGCCAAGCCAGTACTCTCCTGGCTTCGTCATCATAATTACTATAAGACTGAGTGGTATCGATCTCATCATCTATTGTTCTCATACTGTCAGTAAGCATACAGCACAGATTTCCATTTTCTTGGCAAACAGTTCTGGGAGACCGTTTATTCAACCTTAATCACATTTTTGTGCCCGTATTATTACTACCTCTAAATGTGAGCCTTATTCTTATTCTCCTCTTTCATCCCTTTCAGAGAAACTCTTGTGCAATAAGAGTGTGGCGTGCTGTCAATTTAATCTGGATGGGGTGACGTCTGCATGTCTGCCTCAGAGGGAGAGAAAGACAGAGAGGTGGAGTTAGGCAGAACTACGCAGCTGAACTTTTAATCCTCTTAGTGTCCTCAACTATCTATCTCTCATTCATCTGTCTTCTGTCTGTCTGCAACTAACCACTCTTCTACTTATTGTATCCATCTGCCTATTTCATGTAGCGCTAAATTACCTCTGAGGTTGAGATGAATACATTTCATTTTCTTTCTTGCTCTCTTTTGCTCGCTTCCTGCCTCATCCGTGACTCAGCCCCTCTTTCCTCCCTCCTTTATCCGGCTCCTCTATGTGCTCTTCCCTCTTTACCCTCTCCATCTCTTGGGCCCCCTGCAAGGTCGTTCCCAAGGACGGCCTGCTCCCAGCATCCCCTGCCTGATAGGCCGATAGGTATTAAAGGACCGCTTCCCCTGGTGGAGCACATGGCTCAACTACAGCTCTGCTATAACGCTGTCATCATTCCCATCACTCCCGAGGCTGTTTACTGTACTTCCTTCTTGCACATACACACACGTGCCAGCTCACACGCATCAGTGAATCCAACGGCACAGCTAACACAAGATGCTGACAGTATATTATGCTCGCATTCATACGCTAGCCGGATTCTTAAATCAGGTGGGGGCTGCTTGCTACTCCACACGACAGGCCACTTATCAGAGTGACAAAGGATGCATGCCTGCAAATACACCGATGCACACAGGCAATGAAAGAAAAGTACTTGACCCATGCTGACAGATAGCCAGCACTGTCTGAACTAAGCAAACCTTTTCCTTTACTATAACCTAGTGTGACACAATACAAGCTCAGCAGACCTGAAAAATACAAAGCGAACAGCTTTAAAGCAGCTTGAGCGGTGAGACAGTCAGCAATTTGGCCTCCATGGACGACAAATTCGGTCTAATGTGCTGTCTGGAATAGAAAGAGGATAAAAAATCTAAATTATTACAGTTGAGCTGTGAAGGATTCCTAAAAAATGACTGCACCACTCATCTGCTAATCTGCTGAATAATCATAGTTTTTAAAAGCCATTTTTAAAAGCGGTGACCTCATTTATGAGCCAAATTGACACTTTGTGGCATTAAATACAGAAGTCCTGTGCTTTGTTATATCTCATTCAAAAAACAAAAATTGATATCAGAACCTGGCCGACCATAGAAAGCTTGGCAAGTCAAAGCAGTCTCCTGGAGAGTAGAGGATAAACAGCACTGATGGTAAATTTCAATGCCAAACTATTGGCAGTCTCCAGAGTTCCCACATTTGTTTGGGGCAGGATCATTATTATGTGTGACAGATGCTGGGAATATAGGGAATGACTCCATAAATCCAATTTAGATTTTTAGCCTGTTTGGACTTCTTCTTTGAAATTACACCAGTTTTTTTATTTCATTCTATTGTGTCACATAGTCAATGAAAACACTTCACAGTGTGCGCGTTTTGTCTCATCAGTCAAGAGAATATTTTCCCAAAAGTCTTGGAGATTATTGAGAAGTTTTCTGGCAAATGTCAAACAGTTTTTGTCTAGTTTCTTTCTTGTTGTTGAAACATGAACTCTCACCTTAACTAAGGCAAGTGAGGCCTGGAGGTCTTTAGATGTTGTTCTGGGTTCTTTGTGACTTCCTGGGTGAGTCATCAGTGCGCTCTTGGAGTGACTCCTGGGAAGGTTCACTACTGTCCCAAGTTTTCTCCATTTGTGGATTATAGTTCACGAGATTCCCTTTAGAAATGACTTTGTAACCTTCTCAAGACAGATAGATATCAGTGACACTACATCAAAGCAGTATGTATTGCTTTTTGAGATCTGTTAGCTTACTTCATTTTGTCAGACAGCTTCTATCTAAGGGATTTCTTGATTCAACATGTCTGGGAGTAAACATGCCTGGGTGTGGCTAGTGAGTTTAGTTTCATTAGCCAAACCCAGGCTTGATATGAACTCAGCTTTTCAAAAAAATGTGGTTAATAACAATTAATCCATGATTTAACAGGAGGGACAATTACTTTGGACCAGTTTCCTCTTTCGAGGTTTCATGTTTTAAGTTAATTCTGATTAAGATAAGGTGAGGGGCTCCCTTTTGTAACTTAATATTTACCTTAGAAAGCCAGCGTTGTATCAGCCTTTTCAATCAACTCAACAGTAAATAGTTTTTCTCAAAACTGCAAATCCACAAATGTGTTTTACACATCTATGAGGATGTTTTAACTCCATCAGGCCTTTCTCTTTACCACTCATACAGTTTAGGGCGTCTGGATCTTATCCAGGCTGAGATGTACATTGGTAAACCCTGTGAAGGTTGCCAGCCGGAGACAGACAACAGACAACAGTGATAACCACTGCACCAGCATGGTGGCTGTCACATAATTGATACCATCATCAGCACAAGTTTCACATTATGTTTCTTAACTACTGCTGCTTGGGATTGAATTAATTATGAATGTGCGCAGGCTGCACACTGTCAACATATTACTCAGTCTGCTATTAATTTTGTTGATCGCTTTATCACATTCTTAAGTTTCATTATGGTATGCAGAAGAGTTTAGTAAAATCATGGCAATCATAGTAAAATCACTTGCTTTTAAAAAATAAAATCAGGATTTTACTGTGAGACATGAGTTTTAAAAGGAAACAAAGTAACAATTCATTAAAAAAAAAAAACTTTACTGACTAACCTTGAGAATTTTTTGAATGTGTATTCTTTGGTTGAGGATATCCAGTGAAAACAAACACCATGGACTTTATTTATTTCTAAAATTATCTTCCAAAATGCCAGTAACGTCTATTTAACTTTTGGCTAAAACATGAAAGAACTCCAAGGCACTCTCTCTTCAGATAAAACTGAAAGGCCTATCCCTGAAAACACTGGATATTTTCTAGTTATCTGCCATAAATTGTTAGCTTCCCTTCTATGACGAGAGTGGAATATTCCACCAGTGAAGCTCCACCAATAGGAGGAGTCTTAAACCTGGACAGACGCGGGAGATCGACACCAAGTCAGAAACAGTCGCCACATTCAATCTAAATTAAACAAGATAACACAAAGAACCATCAGTCATACACATGAATGCGTCTTTTAAGTCAAATAAGGTTTATAGAAAAGGAGTAAAAATCTAAGTCCTCAGTTAAGCTGGAGTGTTTAGTGGCCTGTCATTATAAATCCAAAAAGCTTCCCTTTGGTATTTAACCTTTGTTTAACCAGGCAGGTCATTTAAAGAAACCTTGCACTCACTTCCAGCCGCATATTTTTTCTTTTGTCTGTATTGCAGGAGCTTAACCCACACTTCAAAATAATCCTTGTTTTTCCAATACATTGCTTTAGTGTGTTCCCTCAGTTCATCAAAGTCCGAAACAAGCTTTTTTAACTTGAGCCAAAATAAAGAAAAGAAAAAACACAAGGCAGCCCAGGCTTCAAGCCAACTTTCTTCTGATTTCTCGACCCTTGAGTTGTCTGCCTGACACATAAAGACACTATCACCCCTCTTTGAGACTGTACAGGCCCAAAGGCAGAAAATGTGGCATAACATGTTAAATTACAGCAACTATACAATCACTGCCTGTTTATTAGGTGCACTTTTTCAACTGCTTGTTGATGCAGATATCTAAGTAGCCAATCGCATGGCAGTAACTCAGTACAATAAGCCACATATGATCAAGATGATGTGCAGAAGTTCAAACTTAGCATCTATGTGCTGTTGAATGTGGAAGAAAGGTGATTTAAATGACTTTGAATGGGGAATGGTGGTTAGTGCCAGACAGGCTGGCCTGAGTATTTTAGAAACCGCTGATCTATTGAGATATTTCAATACAACCATCTCTGCAGTTTACAGAGAAAGGCCTGAAAAAGAGAAAATATGTGAGTGAGTGAGTGAGTGAGTGAGTGAGTGAGTGAGTGAAGATGACTTGTTGATGGCTAGCTGCAGGAGGAGCTAAAAGGGAGGCACCAATAACTCAAATAACCACTCTGTACAACCGAAGTATGCAGAAGATATTTCTGAATGCACAACATGTATCGATCCTTATAGCAGATGGCCTGCAGCAGCAGAAGACTACACTGGGTGCTGCTCCTCTCAGCTAAGAACAGGAAACAGAAGCTACAATTCACACAAGTTCATGAAAATTGGATAACAGAAGACTGTAAAAACTGCTATTGACAGAACTAAAAACAAGACATTCATAATCTACCAACTGCACAACCATCATGTCAGAATAGGACCAAACAAAGAACTATATTGAGACACCATTGCAAAACAATCACATATAGTTTTGCAGTCAATTTTAAAGCGCGTTGTACCTCAGACTAGCTCTGCCCAGATCAGTGTCTATATGCAATATGTGCAATGCCTAATAATATACCATTGGAAGTAATGATGGGGGAGAACCTCTGTAATCAAGTGCATTGTAGGCGTTGCTTAAGAAAATACAACTTTAATTGATGTGAAAAGCCTATTTTGACATCTTTTTTGAGTGAGAAAGAGCAGCGTTGCTGCAATGCTTTAACAGTGGGAAATGAGGTAATGGGCATTTATGGTCTTAATGGAACTTTAAGTGTGCTTTAAGTGCACACTGAGAATAAATACCTAATAGTAGGCCGTTACATAAAACGGAAAACAAGTGGATGGATGTTTAATGTCTAATGGCCTTGCACACTGAGACTTTGAAAGCACATTAAGTGCATTTTACTTTCATTCACAGTTCTTTTACTCATTTGTGTTTGTAAAAAAAATATAACAGAGAAACCCCTGAGCTGAGTACAAAGAAATGAGCAGCTGATAAACTTTGTGCGAAAATGCATTAACCAAAACCACAAAAATGGATTTCAACAATCTGTTCAATTTAATAAAAATTAATTTAAGTTGCAGATGAACTGAAACCACTAAGAGCATGACATTATTAATGGCTTTTTTGCAGATATTACTGTGACTGGTTTGTGAGAGGTATTTTAAGTTATGGCAAAAGTAGCAAAAAAAATGGTGGTGAATAGGATGCAGAAAGGCTTTGATGTAGTGGCTGTGGTGCTGAAAGGACAGCTACCGGACGAGGCGGAGGAGTCAGGAAGGAGGGAGGAGAGGAGGAGAGGAAATGCTTTAGAACCAGATGTACAGACAGAAGGAGAGAGGAGGTGACTGAAAAAGATTTACTTGATATAATTTGAACAGTAGGAAGATGAAGTCGTGTTTAAATTTGGCTGATTATCAAATAAATTGGTGAATAACTTCAATATACTGTAAAAGTATATGGGTCTACTGAAAGCACCAGTTTTTTTCCTTTCTTGAAAAATCCTTCCTCTGTCTTTGTTTTCTAAATTGTATTCTGATACTGGCAGCAGACAGTCTAATAGCACATAGCAGGATAGGCACAGACATAATTAAAAACCTGATAAATAGCTGGGCGTCTGAGGTCTGGCCACTGAACATGCTGCTTTGCTGGCATAGATGCCTGGAGCAGTTACTGTCATCACTGACACCTTTGCTTTTCCTGCTATTCAAAGTCGCAGGTTTGCAGGTTCAGTCTATTACAAAAGGTTTGCATCTTTTAATATTGGACACTGTGCTTTGATGCAACGCCATTTTTAGCTTCTGTCTCTTTAAGTTCCTCCTACGCATTTGTGCTCAGTTGTGCAGCCAATAGCAGGATCGGATTTTGGCATTTTAGCCTTTATTGTATAAAGAATAATATAGCGAGTAAATAGGATAGTGGGCTGGATTGGCACACAAGAAACACCCTGAGGGCGACTGGATCCTGCCCCTGTAGTAACTTCTTGGCATATGGGTCACCTGCTCAGCCAGGTGAGTTGTAGCATAACAGGACAATTGACGTGTAATGTTCGAAGCTGAAACAGATTCAGAGTACGGAGTAAGCAGTCGGGAAATAATGACAGAGTTTGAGCCAGCTAGCTGTATGTGGATTTAGTTGAATCAAACTTTACTATTTAACACACTACCATAAATGGTATAAGAGGGCATTAAGGTGGTGCATTGCATAGTGATGGAGATAGGTATCGAAAGAAAAGGCTGGCTTCCAAACAGGGCGTTTATTACTTCCCTTAATTAGACGTCCTGTAGCACTTTGTGGACATGCACAGACTGTGCTTAATTATGACTCTGTCTTTTATCATTCAGTGAAATATGTAAAATCACTTATAGTAAATAACAGGGACAGTTAGCATAGCTCAATTAAATAGCTCCCTGAGGCACCACCAGCTGCAGAAAGAGGTAAGACATGATCCTCCTCACTGACTCTTAACGAGTTCCCAATATTTCTAATTTCCAACTCTACAACTATTGGACTATCATATAGTTCACAGTTCAAAATATTTGTTATTTCTTTTATACAGGGCTTTGACACAGACCCTCCACCAAGTTCCTTTTCCTTTAATACCCCCCTTCTCCCCATTCAAGTAAAATGTCTTCTGATTGGCTGCTTCTGGAAGATTTGCAGCTAGGAGGGGCCTCTGTGCTCACAGCCAGAGCTCTTTACCTAAGATTAGGCATATAACCTGCTCGCTGACATCATACAAATCTAATTGTAGAAAAAACTGAGCATTTAAACAGTCTGAAGCTTGAGCTTTTCTCTGATAGTTATTACCTGTATATATGCTGAGCTCATAATTTCAAACTTTGACCTTGTTTAATATGAACATCCACCTTTCTAACAATATATATGACAGAATCTAAGTAAAAGCATTATAGATAATATATGTCTGCTGCTGATATCCAGTGTGCCTTCTGCATTGTTACAAAAACTGCTTACACTGTACTAAACCGCTGATACTGAGAGGACAGGAGAACATGCAGACTGAGAGGACTGTAGGAGGACACACTGCAGGGGGCTGACTCTCACATAACCTGACTTTTTTAAGCTTTTTCCAACCCCGTGATTCATTTGCTCATGCTGCTGAGTAGGAATCACGTATGAGTAACCAGGTTACTGACGTTCCCTGCAAACATTATGATATGATCCACATAACTTAAAATCTAGCTGTATGTGTGCAGTTGTGTCCTCTGCTTGGGTCATCTGGGTGTCATTGAGCCAGAAGGTTTAACAAAAGAAAGCCTCTAATAAGGAACAATGACCTACACCCTGTGATGTCACTGACGTGGCAATCTAACAAACAAGACATTTTGATATTACTGGCCTGCCAGTTTTAAATCCCAGTGTTTGCTAAACAATGGCAGAGTTAAGGTGCTTGGGTTTCCTCGAGTTGCACAAACAGATGTGTCTGTAAGAGGTTATGATGTTCACAATAATGGAATCCAAGTTTTACAAAATGCTTGTATTTGTTCCTTTCAGCTTTTTGTGGGAGTCTTACTTTTGAACATCCCCAAAACAAGTGGGCTGAGCTCCCACTACCACAAAAGTGAAAACTTATTCATAAGTATTAATTATTCCTAACACAGACTGATTCAGGACTCTAAAGTTTCGAGATCTGCCCCTGATAAATATAATACAGCTGTGAGCAGGTAGAGGGCCTTTAACATGAGTGAGGGTGACATGTAAAACTAGACCATTCAGTTTCAGGAAAAACCACTTTGGACTGCTGTGATTGCGAAACCTGGTCTGTGGCATGCTGCTAAAAAGTCAGTTAAGAAGCAGTTAAAGTTTTCATGGTAATAAAACCTGTCAAAATTTCTCTGAAATGGGCTCAGCACTCCTCTCGCAAAATGGCTTTTAAAGGTCAAACCGTAATTCGTGTTTACATGAAAGACGACATCTGACGACCTCCCCTGGACCCTTAATGGATGTTTTTTTGTAAACCATTCATAAAATAATTAAAAATGGTACAACATATGTCAAAACACTACAGAACACCACCGAGCCGATCATTTTGGTTTTTGAGCAGTGCAGGACTAGTTAGGTGCAAAGGTTTCTTTTCTTTGGTTTTATTTCAATAGAGAAAAACATATAGTAGGATTGCTTGCTTTGCAACAACCCCACCAATAATCACCAGGGGTTTCCTTATCATTGTAAAATGTTTATTCTCTTAGGTTTATAAAACCCTGAAAACCTTTGTGCTTGCCAAAGCAAGTTGTTAGATTTATACTCTGAAATAAATGCTTTTATGTAAAGGCAGCAGTCGTACATAGATTGAGAGGGTGAATAAAGATAAATCACTCTCTTTCTGTTTATTGTCTGTCAAACAAAACTACTCTCCATCATTTTCACAGATTTCTGTTTTCTAATCTGCTTTTCTTGTGTTCTGTATCCAATTTATGATACGTCTTCTGTCCTTCCCCTCAGTGCAGCTGTATGATAACCACAGCTTCACTGCCAGTCCTGTATCAATCCATCCACGCTAAATCCCAGAGGAATTTTCCACCACCCACCTGGCTCTGTTCTCCTTCATCCATGTCTTATTTCCCTGCATTCTTTCTCACGCTTTCTTTCTGTCATACTCCTTAAGCCCATCAGCCTTTCTATCATTTATCCTCCTGCCATCTCCTTCCTGCTCCTCTCCGTCTTTCTCTCTCTCCCCCCTCTCACTTCTCTCTGCGTCTCCTCTTTTCCTCCCTTCTCCCTGTTCTGGACACTGTGAGTGGAACACAGATTATGTCAGACATTTATAAAACCGGATTAGCTAGGATCACCTTCACACATGCACACACGCACGCAAAAACAGATGACTTCGTACACCCCCACTCAAACCCTAATTTTAGCTATCCATAGATACACTGCAATGCCAAAAGTATGCGGACACAGCTGTTTACATAATTACTAGCAACGTATGCTGCACTTCTGGTCCTTTTCTGCAGTTATCTGAACTAAATCTCCCTCCAGGTCCAATGAGGATGCCTACCAATACAAAGGAAGGGTCAATAACGTGCTTGCACAGAGCAATGACACTAACCCTGTCCGACACCTCTGGGATGACCTGGAATACTGACAGCTAGCCAAGTCTTATTGCCCAGATACACCACTTGTCCTCACAAGCCCCTCTGTTGCTGAACAGGAGCAAATTCCTGCAGCC
Organism: Copadichromis virginalis; assembly: GCF_057382275.1. Lineage (NCBI taxonomy): Eukaryota > Metazoa > Chordata > Actinopteri > Cichliformes > Cichlidae > Copadichromis > Copadichromis virginalis. The sequence goes on from NC_140628.1 coordinate 26,682,414, forward strand.
ACGTTTCAAAATCTTGTGAAAAAGATGAGTAAAAAATGCAGTAGAAGCAATAATGCCTTTTAATTATTTTCTATTCTGTGTGGACATAGTGTTTTAATGCAAGCATTTTGCCATTAGGTATGTTGAAACTAACAAATACTGCATCCATACATACATATGCTATTTCCGTCTGATCCATGCAGTTTTTCCCCACATGGCCTCCACACGCACGACCTATGACTGCAAAACCCCATGATATACACCATTCACCTACAAAGCCTCTGACGTCATATTGTCCAAAATAACTGACTATGCACTCGTGACACAAGCACATGGCACTTGAAGCCATGCAACTCTACTTCATTACTTCATGTGAATAAGTCAGACGCAGCAACGCGAGCAGAATCCACAGAATCGGTAAGAATAAAAATATGAGCCAGCTTTCTCTCTGTGCCATCTCTCGCTTTCCTTCTCTCTCTTATTCTTTTCTCCCTGCATCCCCCACCCTCCCTCACTCAACCCTCAATTTCTGACTCAGCAGAACAAGACAGATACAAGGTCATCTGACTGCTGTTGCTGTGGAGCACTCGATTTGGGGGGATTCTTCCCTCCCCCCTCTTTCTTGTACTGCAAGGCGGGTAAACGTTGGGAGGTAGAGAGGCTGAAAGGAGGGAGAAACATCAAGGCATGACAGAGGTTATGGAAGGGTACAGCTGGCAGCCATTTTAATTCAAATGAAAAGAACTTTATTAGCAGCAACCACACTGACAATGTCACCCTCACTGGCAGCACTGAGTGCTTCAGGATCAAATTATTAAGCCTAGCTGTGCATTGCATATATGGGCTACATATCTATTTATTTGATGCAAGGATTTTGTAAAGCTGAAAGCAACAGAAGCTGTTGAGATAAGGGTAAAAATAATAAAGATGTTCTGCATAAAATATCTACATGTACAATGTGGTTGCAGAGTGAAAACTGACAGTCAGATTTAATCAAGACTGCTCCCCATCCATGAAACCCCTGAGGTTTATAAGCATATGTTATTACTGGCTGGATACTAAACTGCATTAGTGTTGTGCATTTCTTATATATCTCGTATAGATTATCAAATCACATTGCTAAACTGCTCAAGCTTTACGGACATATCTTTAGATGGATACTATTAAAACCCAATTCTTCATGAAACCACAATAGAAATGTTTGGGGGGAAAAATACAAACAGAACATTCCTAACAAAAGACAGCTTGTACAGTTGAGTATATCTTGTAATAAAGGATTAGATAAAGAGAAAACATGATGCTCTGGAGCCTTCTCTTCCACCAAACCAGCTGAACACAGAGAAGGTCAAAATCTTAGAATTTTCCACCACAGTGACAGAAAAAGCAGGTTAGGTTAGGTGTGCATATTCATGTTACTTTTCATAGTGCCGGCACTGACTTTAGGGTGAGCATCCCACAGGCAGAAGAGTGGGTGGTAAAAGGTCAACAGCCAACATTTATCTGGATTTACACAGAAGCCTGTTATTAATACAGACGGGGCAAAATGTTCTTTGAAATCAGATCTTAGACAAGCAGTGATGGAAAAACAAAGTGTCAACGTTTAACATCTTGTTAGTGTTGTATGAGTGGGATTTACCAGAATGTGCATTTGAAGCTTTACCCCGTCCATCTGGTTGTTCGGGAAGGTTATGAAAACACCAAGCATCCACAAACAAAATGATTACTCACTGCTAATTGCATCTCATTGCGTCTTTACTGATTCATACTTCCCATATCAGATTAAATAATAAAAAATAAAAATGCAATGTGCACCATAACATCTTGTTTTAATAAAGCATCACGGCTGACTGACCTCCAACTCTGAGCTAACCTCATTCTGATGCTCTGGGGCTTCACGGGGCTGAGTGGTCATCGTCTGGACCCACAGCAAGAAACCCAGTGAGGCATGACAGCAATCTGCTGCAGGGACAGCACGCGTGACTCCCAGCTTTCCCTTGCAAATCAGGCATCGCTGTGCATGCATGCATAGTATATATGTGTGTGTGTAACTTAGCAACTCTGCATGTGTGCTTCCACTGCAGCATCACGCCTTCATTCCAAAGCACGAAGAGGAAAAGAAAAATGTACGACCAAAACCATCAATGATAACTCACTGCTACACACGTGCCAGCTGCCTGTCATTTTTGCATGTCCTCTGTTTGTCTCTCTTTCATGCTCTCTGTCTTTGAACTCTCTGGCACCGTTACAGAAAGCAAAACTCATCCCAGCCTGTCCATCTTTCTGCCTGACCAGTGTTTAATGAATGCAGTCTAATTTGTTAGACTATCTCATTAATCTGAGTGTGTATCCTTGCAGAACCGGTCAATCCTGTGTGTAGGATTGACAGCTAATCTCATAAATGTCAAGTAAAGTGAGCCTTCCGAAAATTATTGTAGTGCTTAAACAATCCAAGTTGTATTTCTTTTTTACTTCCATTAAGATTCATCTAGTTTCATCCTTTTTTACTTTCCTTTTTTTAAATTTTGTTTTGTTTTTTGCTTAGAATAAGTCTCCCCGTTGGGTGAGATGCTGACTCTGCATTGTCAGAACTGTACACCTGCTGATGGAGCCAGTCAGGTTGCAGGCTGCTTTCTGCAGCCGACCATGCATCCCGATATGCAGTGACAGACTAATGACTGAACTGTGGCTCGTGACTTCACCCTCATTCTTTCTATCTGAATTTCACACACTTTGGATGTCCTGCTCTCTTTTCTCTGGCTGCTGTGCCCGGGCCCACTACTGAGGAATGGATGTGCACAACATGCTCATGATAGGACCAACACAACATCCAGGTGCTTGCTTTATACATGCAATAACCTACTGCACAAAAAAACCCACTATTTTATGGGACAGCAATACATTACACGATGAACAAACACAATCACGACAACTAGAATCTAACCTTGTGCGTCCATTTATACAAAATTTCAGGATAGAGACTCGCGATGCTGCTGGCTGCAAGCCTCGGAATTCTGCATTAAAGCAGGAGGGGCAGAATTATATAGTTCTATTGGCTGGCTTGTGGAGTAGGATAAATACAATTGGTCGGAGGCGCTCATTGGCCAGCTCTGTCAGTTCTCGATTCACCGATTCGCTTCTTTCACCGGCGGAGTGATGTCGGCAGAAATGGGGAGGGAGGTGGTACTTGTGGCCACAAGTATCAGAGAGCAAAGGGAGGAAGCGGTTCCCCGCGTGATGCTCCGCTTGAGACTGCAGAATTTCATTTGAAAGACGTCCCACAAGGGGAAACTGCAGCCTAACCTCGCCGAAGGTTTGAGAGACAGTTTATTTAAACCAAAGACAATTCTTCTGTCAGACTTAGGCTATAGATAACTTGTCTGACGTCGTTTACCTGTGTTTTTTTCCACTATGCAACACAAAACAACTGAGCATATCTTCTTTTGCTTTTCAAGGCAAGGCATTTTGATATAGTTCAACGTGAGGGGCTGACACCTCTCAAGCCGTGCATCACCTGAGAGGAAAAGAGTGACTGCGTCAACATGGGGGTAAGAACCGGCGATTCCAACTTTTTTACTGCGTTGTAGCCCACCTGAAGTGGCCTGAAAAGTGAGAGGTAGCCTAAAGCCTAAAGAAAAGCTGTCAAACTGAGGCGTGATGTCATTTTTGTTCTTAATGGAAATCCCGTTTGTCTGAGTGACATTGACTCTAATGCGGAACTGTGTTTTACGCCGGTCTAGACTGCGACAAATTGATGTAGCCACGAGCTCTTATCTAGTGCAGTAGTGGAAACGAGCTTCTTTTGGACTGTTCACTTTCATTCGACTTGGATCAGTTATTATTTCTGGCTCGTGTGGGCTAATTTGTACTGGGATTCTCATTAATTGCTGCCCCCGTGATGAAATGTTTAGAAACGAATGCCAAAGTCTTATATCTAAGTACTGTAGGTCTGTGATGTTTCCAGCTTGTCGGTGTGTCAGATGTGTAGGCTCTTTTAAGTCGTAAAGGCCTTACTTTGACCATAACCTTGCCAGCCATGATAGGCCTAATCGGTTTATTCTTCCTGTATGCTCCTGTGTGTTAGAGGAGGAGCACGTGTTAAGGTTATTCCCCTCCCCATCATTAAGCTGCAGTTTAAAAATAATACTGAGTTTTGCCACATTTTCGGCAGACTTGCATGCACTTTCTTTATGATTAAAGACCGCAGTGCATTATGACCTCCTTCATGCCCTCGCTGCCCACCCCCACCCACCTCCACCTTCCTCCTGCCCTCTGCTGCGTTAAACCCCGCTGGCATCCCCCCCTTCTGCGGTCATCTGTTTGCGCGCAAGCGAAGCAACTGTCCGGTGAGGATGATGAGCACGCCGCGTACTTACACTGGACGCTATCAGCTGAGGAGTCCATCCTCGGCACCCTCGCTGACCCGTGCGTCATAATGCGGTTACCACGAATAAGCGCTTCACCAGCTTAGGCTATTTCCCCTTTAATTTGTGACATAACAGGGACTCGATAATCGCCAGCAGTGACTACATTTACACACATCACAGATTAAAGAAACGACGACTCCAGCCGGCTACACGAGGAGAATGACAATAATGACAATAAGGTTCGTCAGTGTGACTTTAGAGGGCTCTCTTCTACTGCGCGCATCCATTAAGCTATTAAACGCATTTGAGCTGTTTCCGGGTATATGGATAAACCTATCACTCGTGTAAATTGACCAGTATGGAGTCTGGTGGAAAAATACAAGGTAAAGTCAAGATGCGGCTGGTGGTGTGAGTTATTGCGCAATTCGGCTCCATCGCCTCGCCATGAAAGAGTAGTAATATTTAACCCCTGTGCACCGACTGAGCGATGCGGTGGCATGACGCTGCAGTAGGAAGACCATGCGGAGCTGAGACATTTCCAGCTCTGCGGAGGCAGTGCAAGCCGGTTTCATTACAGTGAGACCAGCTAATGTTGCCCTGCAAAGCCTGACATTTCTGCGCCAACAGAGAGGTTCAGTGTGTTGGATTCCGGGGAGGTAGAAGAGAGCCTCCGGTCCATGTCAGTGTCTTCTTATAGATGTGGAAGCTATAGTGGGCACTGCGTCAAAAGGGATGGGAGTGCAAAAAAAAAAAAGTGCTTACGCATGTGCTGCTGATGCTGCTGCTGCTGCTGTGTGGAAGTTCACTGAAGCAGTGAGAGAGGGACGTTGAGTGGAAATGGACTGTCATTTCAGAGGATGTCCTGTCTCCTCGGAGACTGCTGTTATAGAACAGATCAATAAGGAATATGAGCTTCCCTTCTGATGTCTTAAATCATAAAGAAAGTATATGCAAGCCTGCCGAATGTGTTTGCGCTTAAGGCGCTGAGGTTACCCTAAATGGAAAAGATGGATGGATAATGGAATAGAGCTGTGTATGGAAAAGTGTCATCACTTGTGCTGATGTACAGCACTGACTTGTCCCTCTTTCCGTCTGAGGATTTCGCACTAGCGCACTGTCCTATAGCATTGCCAGCTGTCCTTTCCCAAGGCCGCAGGGGGCACCGCTTGCGACGTTCCTTCTGCTTCAAACCGGGGGCGGGGCCTCTGGTGTGGAAATTCCCTGTAAAAGGCTGTGATAGGCTGGCACGAGCAGCCACGCAGAAAGGACCCGGTTAACAAGAGAGAATAGAGCAACCAACCGGCACGTTTTGTCAGACACAGAGATATACGTTCTAAATTTGGAGGACAATCTCTAAGGAAAGAGGAAACCTTCTCATCTTTCTCACTGTCCTTTCTGCATTGATGCAGTTACTGAGGATGAGTCCATGGGAGGAATGTAAAGTGAGATGTCGAGGAAGGGCTGCACACATGCAACATCTGCAGCTGTTTATCTTCAAACTCATGACACAAAGGAAGGGAATGTGCCACTGCTGAGAGAACAACGGGTACAGAGAGAAAGGAAAGACAGATTAGTGGTGGTTGGTTTGCAGGAGTAGTGAGAGAAAGAGAGAGGGATTTAGAACGAAGGAGGTGGCATATGTTGAGGGGAGGGGTGGTTGGATGTATATCCTGTTACAGGATAATCACCTGAGGCTCACAATACCGCAGCTCATGTTTCCTCTTTCTGTGCCTGGTCATATTGGTTAACCGGGAGAGCAGAGAGAAATGGGATGAGGAGAGGAAGGATGTACTTGGGTCGAAGCATAATAGGTCTTAATAATTTTTGTTTTCATGATTGAACAGTTAGTGTTGAGGTGAAGAGGTAGGGATGTAGGGATTGTCTTTAAACCCCAGTAAGGAAAAAGGAAATTAAGGTGATTTAGCAGCAGAAAGGATTTTTAAGAAAGGCCATAATGGCTGATGGTGATGGGTGTGTCTGTGCTGCTGTTAGTGCAGTGTGGCTGAGGAGAAGCTCCTGATAAAGATAAGTCCCCTCAAAGACTGGATTCATTCATTACCTTATGATATAAAGGCTTTCAAACTGGTACCAGAGAAGTGTGCGCTGCTATAGAAAAGAAGTTGGAAGGTGTAACAGAAAGTAATTCAGGAGTTGGATATGTGTGTCCGCTGCAGAAGCCCAGCCCTCAGTTTGGTGCAGAGTGCTGCACATCCCTCCCCATTGCACCTGCTGCCTGATGCAGATAGGCTGCACTGAACCACAGCTGATGTGTCCTGCACGTTGCAAGAGCCAATAAAAAAGCATAAAAGATCTAATGAAACACAAGTTTATCATAGACCTGTGGCCCAGAGGTCAGTTAAGGTCAGTATGGTGATTCTTTGAAATGGACCTCCACTGCTCGCGTCAAGCCACTTGGATCAATAGACGTCCTTTGTAATCAAAGCAATTTTTTTAGTGAGAGTGCTGCTTGAGGATAGATTTCTGTAGTGCCTCAGCAACACCCCTAGAGTTAGCCTCCCTGCTAGCTTAAAACTAATAAGACTAGACTTGAGCTGCGAGCTCGTGTAATTCTAATAAAATGTAAAGGTCAGTGCTGTCTCCTTTCTACATTACTTGTAGAACAAAATTACAGTAGACGGACAGAGTGATTGATGTGGCCAACAGTTCTGCAACATTAACGTGCTGATGGTCTCCCATAAAGAGACCGAGTCAGGAGGGTTAGGTTGCCTGACTACGGCAACATGACTAATTCAGGGTGTTGTCGTGGAGATGTGTGTGTCCCTTTGTGAATACACTAAAGGAGAACATGTAACACTGGGCAGCCACAGTGGACAAAGGCTTATCACAGACCCAAAAGAGGTCATTAGCTCTCTGTTTGTTACGATTTAAGCTGCAGCACTCTGCAAGGAAATTAATTTTTTTCTTTTCTGTAAATTTATCTTGACTGTTAAATTGTGCATTTTCCATTCGTTCCTGCATCTGATAGACTTTACATGAGGGACCCTGCATGTTTTAATGGGATATGTTAATAGGTATTTGGTAGTTTTGCAGTCAGCAGCTGGTGCGTGTAGATGTGAGATCATTAACATCTGCATATCTCAGTGTGACCTCTTGCCTGATAGTTGAGGTGCCCTCTCTCACACTGTGGCACGATGCCATGTTTTCTACCAGCGCCAAGAAATTAAGATTTACAATACTAGTGTCATGTAATTAATGTATTCTTAGTGCTTATTTTCTGATTATATTGTTTGATGTACTTTAGTAATGAAGGTGCTCAGCTAAGTGCTCAGCCAGACTGAAAAACAGGAAGTTAGTGTAGAGCTATACAAGCATATTAATAAATACAGGAAGCCAGAAAGGAGGAACTTGTAACATATAAGGAGTTGTTGAAACTATGTGTGACGTGTAAAGTACCAAAATAACACCTATATGTGAGACATTCTTATGTCATTCTAATGTTAGAGATCCTGCAACTGGCATTGGGCTGTGCAGGGCTCTCTCTCTCTTCCGGAAGATGATTGAATAAAGAATTAAATATAAAATGTTTTGACCGCTCTGAGTCGGGTGTTCTCTGTTCTGTTATGGGGATCAAAGAATCTGGTTTTAATACTAGTCTAAATCAGGCAACATTCACTCTCAGACCAAGACACACAGACAGTAGTATTAAAGTCCTTAACAGTGCCCAGCATTATGCAGTCCATCGTACAGAACTATAGTTACACAGTTACACACAAACGGTCTCTATGGGTTGAACGGATGCAGATAATGAGGGACAGGCAGATGGACACAAGGCAGCAGAGTGGAGGGGAGGGGGGGGGGGGTTATAACGCTGAGATAAAGCTGAGATTGTCAGTTCGACTTATCAGTGATTATGTTTCTTGCTTTTGTTTATTTTTAGTTTTCGGAGCCACCCCAAAGTGGATGATTTAAGAGCTGTACAGAGTTAATCTCTCTTTGTGTGTTTGTGTTTCCTGAGATTAAGATTTTGTTTCAGTACTCAGCCACAGTCTTTTTATTATTATTATTATTATTATTATTATTATTATTATTATTATTATTATTATTATTATTATTTATTATTATTATTATTATTATTATTATTATTTATTATTATTATCATACATACATTTCATTTCCTCCAGTATTAAAGGAATGTCAGTAGGGACCGGTCCGCCTCTGTCTGTTTCCTTCAGAAGGGTTTTCCCTTTCTTCTTTTTCAAGTCTGGTATCTGCAGTCTCTCCCTATTGATGTCTCTTCACTTTGTTAAACAGAAAGATAAGAAAACTCCATATCACTCTCAGGGCTGATACAGAGAGGCAAGAGCTCTTTGGTGGTCTCCTTTTCAAATACTAATCGTCAGTTAACAGTGACAATTTAATTATTTCCTTACCCAGTGCTGTTATAAAGACGTTCACCAAACGATTGCTACAGCGATACAATGACAAAAATTCATTTATGCCCGAGAATGGTGTAGAAAGGAGAGTGAGAGAGACAAAGAGAAGGAGAAACACGGTGGGTTAATCCAGTGTAGTAATCAGACTAAATAATCCCAACAGCCATGGGTCGCTACCCTGAGCCCCCTACTGTGGGCCCGAGCCCTTCCATCCTACTGCAAGAAACAGCAGATGGCCCAATGACCTTGCAAGGTGTCACACACGAGCACACACGTATGCATTCAGTACCATAGGGTGTATACACGAGTCACAGGGACACACACACACACACTTACTGAAACAGTGTTAAGATTTTATGTGGTGAACACTTTTATTAGTTTTTACATTTTATCTAGTAAAATTCAATGTTTTTAACTTTAAAATGCTTTCATTGGATCATTTTAGGTTAGAAGAGCAGCTTATGGACATTCACAGTAAATACATGCTTTAAAAATGTAAGCATGACAAATTTTAAGCTCTCACAACTTTTAATTCTACTCGTTGGTCTATGTGTGTGAAACAGTCGGCTGAGAGGCTTTGCTGACTCCACTCAATGCAACCTTTAAACAAAACGTATGCATCCAGTCATACACGAGTGACTTTACTTTAAACTTTTCTTCTGTTTACCACTCAGTAGTCATGTTAGAAGCACTCAGTAACACCATCATGTGGTGCAGAGGACATGACGTTATCACTGAATGAGTCAGGTCTGCGGAAAAAGAAGAAGGCTAGCCTCATATGACATGTATGACAGATTTTGTGGTCATTGGAAAAAAAGAAAACTTTAAGAAGAAAATGTTGGGCGTAGATGTATTTCTTCCATCTACAAACCACTTCCTCATGTGAAAAGAAACAACACTCTTGTGTTTGTGCATTCATAAGCACCGGTTTCTGTTCTGCCTTATGGCAGGGAAAGAGGAAGGAAAATTACTTCCCAGCTCCAGTGAAATCCGCTATCAGTTCTCATGCCTCAACTTGTCGTGCTAAACAGACTTTGCATAATAATAAATCGTCTCTCAGGTGCCACTCCTAAACACAACATGACACTTCCTGCATTTCTGTCATTCGAGGTAGAAAGTGTGCCGTTATCTGACACAACACTCTCTTTCATTCTCAGGCCTCGCTGACTTTTAGTTTCTTATCTTTTGTGTATTATCACATTACCGTACAGTGACTGGGTCTCTCTTTTATTCACTCTACATCTCCCTCACTCTCTCTGCCGCAATGCGTGTAGATGCTGCACATACGGAGTGTAGCCAATACAATGACTCACCTCTGCTCACACAGACACAGACACATACTTATTCCTTAAATCGATCGCCTGTGAGCGTTATACAGCAGTGACTACAGTGTCCAGTTACAGGTGCATCAATTATTGCTCATCCTGGATTACATCGGGGGATCCGAGGAGTACCAGGCCACCGCTGAGATTCACCATGTCAATGGCCATGCCGGTCTCCATGGTTACTTGCCCTCCAAACACGCTTGCTCATCAGTGTTGTCCACATGAGGGCAAATCGTGTAGTTTGGTCAGCCGGTGCAAGACTCAAACGCGCATGCAGATGCAGGGGGAAAAGATAGTTACTGATATTTGAAACACACTTTGATCAATCAGGATATCACCAGATCTGAGTGATTGCATTCCGTTATCCACAGAGGAGCATGGAATTTCTCCATTTCCTGATGATGCCAAAGATATGTCTGTCCATCACTCTGTTTGCTTGTGATATTGTGAAAGAGCGAGTGTCTGTAATTCCAGCCACGGGTCTCCGTTTCCTTCCTCAGGACAGTGGAGGCTCATTGAATTACCCAGAGCTGTGCGATACAGCTGGACAGAAAAACACAGGCAGCACGTGTTCTTCCTGCATGGCATATTTTCTTCTTCTTCGAGCACCTGATTTAACAGCTAATGTCAAGAGAGATATAAAGATCTAAAAATATATATCAGCTGACAGTGATATCCCTTTTAAATCAATTTTTGTTTTGTTTTTGCAAAATAACTCAAGAAGAACTATTGCAAATCAGGTGCAGTGAAGCCATCTTGCAACGTGTTTAAAGGCTGAACCCTTTGTCATAATTGAGTGCCAAGCGCACACAAAGCTAAAACACTTAACATTCTGTAAATAAGGCGAAACAAAGGATAAGCTTCCAAGATATCACTTCCTATGTGACTCATGCTGCTAACAACTCATTCATATCCTGCAAATGAACGTTCACATAAGGGCACACTCAGACACCCAAAGTGAGAATATAATCTATTAGCATTTGAGGACACATTCAAAAAGATACGCATAGCATAAGTGCAGTTGCGCAATCTATTAGAGTGGGGTCACTGAGGGTCAAACACTGATATGGAGCCAGCAGACAGACTGCTGGTCAATATCTAATTAGAAGCATGAGAGAAGGGTGACAGCAGCTCCTCTCGTGCTTTCACTCACTCGCTGATCCTTTCTCCACCTCGCTGTATCACCTCCCACTGCTGTCTCCTTTTCCGTGTGCCCAATCCTGTCTGTCATCCATGTCTCTGTCTTTACTTTTCACCACATTTCTCTCTTTGTTTGAGGCTCGTCTCTCCCTCCCCTGCCAGCCACTGTTATTGTCTGTCTGCTGTGTGTGCGACATAAAGAGAAATAACTTTGTCTCCATATTTATATCATCAGTTTAATCATGCAAATTCACAGGGGAGCAGGTGCACTGCTGAGCTAACAATGCTCCCTAAATGTGTATTTGCTGTGTTCAGTCACTCTCTGTGGAAAAAATTATCTACAACAGCAATAAAAAGTCTGACAGATGATTCACAAGCACCCATCAGTCTGTTGTCTTTGGAACAATGGTGCTAAATTACACTTGAATAGAAGGCAAATCTGTAACTTTCCATGTTATTCAACACCTCTGATCTCTGATCAGAGATATTTAACTGTTATTCAGTCTGAACAGGCACGTTCACATGTGTGTGTACACATGTATGAGCAAGCACTTCCTCTTTGTCATTTTCAGAGACGTGACACACGAGCACACACATGCCCAGGGTCTGTCTCAGAGGGGATGAGCAGCAGTACTTTTCCACTGCATCAGTCTCTGCTCCCTTACCCTCTGTCTCACCAGGCCTGCCCAGTCTTGCTGCAACAAGAGATTTGCTCACCTGTTCTTTTGTTGCAGAAGTGTGTGTGTGTGTGTGTGTGTGTGTGTGTGTGTGTGTGTGTGTGTGTGTGTGTGTGTGCTTGTAGTCCAGTCAAACAGCTACCTCGCTCTGACAGCCTACTCTCTGCTTGACATGCTTGAACGAGTGGTTTTATTGTTTGCTTTGAATTCAGCAGTGGTCGTTGAGAGCAGCACTCCCTCAATTGGTCGGCAATTTTCCCAAGATGTCTTGCATGTGTTGCTTCATGAATACTTTTTTTTTTCAGTTATGAGCACAACCAGAAAGGCAGGTCTTAAGTAACAATTGCATACAGACTAAATACGCAGAGACATGATTTCACAAGACTTTTGCACAAGAGCAGTACAATTACAGCTCAAGTGGAAAATTCACTGGCAGGCTGATCTTTATTACGCACACTGGTGTAACTGCAGGGGTGTATGTTTTGGTGCGGTCTGGGTGTGGGAGTTTCCATGTCAACATGTGCGGAGGACTCGGGATCTCGTTTCATACCCCCTCCCAGGTGCTTTTGTAAATGTGTCCGTTTGATTTGGATAAAGGGCCAACTTGTTTTAGACTAATTATGTTCGAGGTCAGATAAGCAGTTCATATCTAATTTACAATATCAGATTTAAATAAAGTGACCAAGCAGGAGTGATCAACCCGGCTATACCACTAGAGGGTGTATTTTTCCCTGTGAACAACAGCACACATTCAGCACTTCATCATATTTAAGTTACAGGTTAACCTTTAACCTCGTTTTTTTTTATCGTTTGACACAAAATGACTGCTGTTATTGATTTATTAGTCGATAGGTATTGACTTTTCTGTTTGACTTGTGGGGATTTAATTTTGCAATCCCCTGCGTGGAATCAATACTGTATATTTCACTAAAATGATGTTTCACCAAGCTCAACTCCCCCGATGACCAGGTTGGATCAGTGAGCGAACCCACTTGCATCTCCTGGGAGGAGTTCTTGTCACTCCATGTCACCTCTGACCTTTGATGAAGCAGATTTGTATGGATGAGGCTCATCAAAGGTCAGACTACTCTCCTTCCAGACAACAGGCTAGAATTACAGCTATAGACTAAGGATCAGAAAATGCAATGATGGAGGAAATGAGGTTATAAATAGCTCACTTATGTGTAGTTAAACAAAGTGAGCCATCTTCTAAGGGGAGATTTACAGTAACTGGAATAATAGATTTGATGTAAAGCAGGCAGAGGAGAGTAAAGACAGCTGATGTGTCTGTGTCTGCATGTTTGCGTATACACGCAGTTTAATTTTTCTTGACATCAAAGTGGCTCTGATGGTTTTGTATTGTAGTGCATGCAAGAGTCTGGTAAGAAACGCTTTGATGAGTCTGCAAACTCAATTTTCCTGTTCGCTGTCTCTTTCTTATGTCGTTAATGCTCACTGCTGGAGAAGTAAATGAAAAGGAGCAAAAGTGATTTGTTAAGACCTCAAGGTTAAACCATTTGCACTATACGTTTTGATGTGTCCATCAGGATCTTGTGGTCATTGAAGGGAGCATTATTTGATCAATGGAGATCAAATGGGTAGATCGGGCTGCAGGCACTTGCTTTGATGTGTTGATAATTCACTCCTAACCCAGTTTTATATTTGGTTGAGCAAAACCGAGCCACCCGGGTAATATGTTTTCAATTCTTTAACAATGCTTATAATAATAGGTTTTTATAGTCATGGGTAGGGCTGGGCCATATTATACCGTTCACGGTAATACCGGTATAATGTTAGGCAACGATAGGAAAATGAAATATCGCGATAGAATGGGAGTAAAACGCGCATGCGCAGTGCCTTTGTTTTCATACGCACATGGCCGATTGTTGAGTGAAACAGATGAACCAGAATTGGTTTGTAAAAATGGTGCAACTTCAGTGATGTGGAACTGGTTTGGTGTTTGTCCATCAGATACACAACAAAGCACATTTTTTGCAGAACATGCAAGCGGCCGTTGTTATTGTCGTATTTGTCGGACTAAGATGCTCTTAAATCTGGGAGTAATCTGGGTCCTAAACTCCGTAGGCTTCAGGTCAAACAACACTGCAGCATCACTTAGAGTTAAAAACTGTCTAAATTCTTTCATCTTTAATAAAACGATCAGCATTGCTGCTTTACCAGGTGTAACTATAAAGTTTAACTTCCAGGCATCCATGAAAACAAAAGTTATTACATTTAACGGGAGTTAGAAGTTAGCAAGAAGCTAGCGGAAGTTAGCTCGCTAGTTTTGCTAGTTACCTAAGCATGATATTGCATGTTCTGACTGAGAGATTTCTGAAAAAAATCAAACGTACAGCTCTGCTATCACTTCCAACATAAATGAAGACAGGAAACTAAACAGCAGTGACGTTTGTAGGGTTACTGAAGTTGGGCTAGCTGGTATATAATGATGTGCTACGTGATCGCTAGCGACACAGCTATGTTAGCATAACATAAACAGTGAAGCTGGAGGACGAACACTAACACTTTTCCACTTATAAAAGTTAACGTGAAGGTTCTTCATGGTTAGAGACAAATGCAATCGCATGGCAGGATGCTGTAAACGGACCAAACTTTAGTCAGGAGAACAACTGAGATAATCCATCCACAATACGAGGTTAGTCATTAATATACTGCAGCAACATGGGAATAGAGCAGCTGCCAGAGAATTCAACATTAATGAAACAATGGTACAGAAGTGGAGGAAGCAAGAAGAATGAGTTTAATAAAGTTTGATTTATCTGACTGCTTTGTTTCGCTTAATGTGCCTTATAATCCTGTGCACCTTATGGTCCGAAAAATACGTACTGCACACTGCAGTTTAATGTTGCAAAGCACCTCTTTTTAACTTCAGTGGATATTATATATGGTTATGCTCAGGATATGTCAGCCCATTTCTACTGGAAATGCCTTTTGGTTAAACTTTCAGCAAGGAATTTGCATTTGCACTGTTACATTTTTATAAAGCTTTAATGTACATAAAAACCAGCTTCTTAAGTGAAAATAAATGGAAGGTTGTCTTTTTGCGCTAGTAATGTTGTGGAGTTGTATTTTGTCTCACATCAATTATATCGTCGGTTATATCGTTATTGCAAATTTTCAAATATATATCGTGATAAATATTTTTGGCCATATCGCCCTGCTCTAGTCATGGTTTTTTTTTTTAGCTAACATCATCCTCAGAAACTAAAAATACATTCCATTATTATACTACTACTACCTCTCAAGGCCACTTCACAAGGATACAACGTTATTAGCTGTGTAATGAAACAAATCTCATCAAGGCCAGTTCAGCAGTGCCCACTGCCTTTAATTCAGCTGCAGTCAGTGGCTGATTAATACTCTTAAGAAGGCTGCTCTCGCATCAGTTTACAAATGTTTTAATATTTTACAGAGCAGTGTAGTTTTTAATGGCTGCAATGAACATAACAAACCAAGAGGACAAGGGCTGCTCTCTCCATTATGTAGTCCACAGGCATGTATAAAACATGTGTGTATGTCTGTAGTATGGGAAGTCAGACAGTTACCGCGTTGCCACCACACAGGACAAAGATGACCGATCCCCCAAGAAGAAGAAGGGGGGAACCAAGGACATGGATGACCTGAAGAAGGAAGTACCCATTGTAAGTAAACGCTTCCTTTTTTTCTAAGAATAGTTGTGTAGTAGTAACTGAGTTTTGCTATGATGTGTGTTAGAGGTTACAAAGTTTTACTGCACTCTGTTTCCATCTTGCTGGATTTAATTGTCACTGTTGAGTGGATCCATACAAAGGTCTGGTCATGGGCAAAGTTTTGGGTCAGTTCATTTTTGTTCCTGTCAGTCAAAGGATGATTGATCGCTCGTGTGCAGTTTTCTTAGTATTTCAAATTTTTTTTTAAATGATATTGTGAAAAAAATTTTTTAACATCCTTGAAATGATGCAAGGATGTATTTTTGAAGAAAATCTTCTTTCAGAATGGAATTAATGGAAGGAAACTGGCAGCATTTTTTCGGACAGAGAAGAAATTATTTTCCCATACACGCAAACGTTTTTGTATTTTTTGCTGGTAAGATGGGGGGACTTATTATGAGGAAGTCGGCATTTTCGTCCCACTTTTCAGCCCAAGAAACAGACACCATGGTCGCCATACCTGGCTGCCGTTACCACATACTCTTACCCCTCAGGTGAACTGCATGCATGGCGTTGATTTCTGAATTTCCTTCTGTAAAATAAAACGATAGATTTTTTTTTTTAATCAAAATTTCCTCCATGAATAAATTTAAGCTGGAGAGTTTTCCCCACAAAATATCTCTGCATGCAACTAAAAATACAAATAAAATTGTGAACTACAAGAAATTCTAATCTACATTGTTTTTATTTTTCTGTTTGTTGGGGGGGGGGGGTTTAATAACAGACGGAACACAAAATGTCTGTAGAGGAAGTATGCAGGAAATTCCAGACTGACGTTGTCCAGGTAAGCTGACAACGCATTTTCCCAGTTTGCCACCAGGTGGCAGTGATGTACTTTTCATGGTTAGAGTTTGTGACAAAGAAATGCTTTTGAACTTCACATTCCGCTTCCTCTCGGTTCACTGCAGGGACTGACCAATGCCAAGGCCGCAGAGTTTCTGCTCAGGGATGGTCCCAATGCTCTCACCCCTCCTCCCACCACCCCAGAATGGGTCAAGTTCTGTCGCCAGCTGTTCGGTGGATTCTCCATCCTGCTGTGGACCGGCGCCATCCTCTGCTTTCTGGCCTACGCTATCCAGGCAGCTACCGAGGACGAGCCTGCAGGGGACAACGTGAGCAACCCACACACACATTCACAATTAGTCACACAGGTTTAGCCCAAACATATTCATCTGTGGCCTATTTGCACCTCATTAACATACCCGTCACACCTAAGACTCTTGGGTATTAACATAAATAACACCTCAGTAAATATTTTACACATACTGCACTCGGTGGCTTCAAACCACCCCCACTAACATATTTCTAATTTTCTCTCCTTTCAGTTGTACCTTGGTATTGTGCTCACAGCTGTCGTAGTCATCACCGGTTGCTTCTCATACTTTCAAGAGGCTAAGAGCTCTAAAATCATGGAGTCTTTCAAAAACATGGTACCTCAGGTAAATAGGTGCTTGATCCCGTACACACAGTATGAAGTAATCTATGCTGTAAGGACAGCAGAAGGCGTACAAGACATCCTTGTCGCCACTACTCATATAGCTTTTACTTGAAGAAACCTCCTGCCTCCATTCTACAGTAACATTTAACATGTCAGTCAAGGCCTGTGTGAAATTATCCCCCCACTGCTTCTCCCGTACCTCTCTACTTGCCACTCTGATTTAGAATAAAAGCTGTATACACAAAAAGAAGTTTCACAGCTGGTGCTTGCCAGTGTTTTGATTATAAATTAGTTACTTACAGTATGTAAGTCAAACATATCTACATGGAGCTCTCTAAATGTAATTCTGGCATCATGAATGACATTATTTCCTCTCCTGCAGCAAGCACTGGTGATCCGTGAGGGTGAGAAGGTGCAGATCAATGCTGAGGAAGTGGTGGCCGGAGATCTGATTGAAGTGAAGGGTGGAGACAGGATCCCTGCTGACATCAGGGTGACTTCAGCTCACGGCTGCAAGGTAAAGACACACACACACACACACACACACACAGTCACATGCATAGATTTATATTTTTGTTTCTTTTTATATGTAATAAAAAAAAAAACTTTAACATTTTCTTTTGCCCAACAGGTAGATAACTCTTCCCTTACAGGAGAATCAGAGCCTCAGAGCAGGTCACCTGACTGTACCCATGACAACCCCCTGGAGACCCGAAACGTTGCTTTCTTCTCCACAAACTGTGTTGAAGGTATTGTCACCATGGCAATAACACTGCATGCTATTGTTACCTTGCAGGACTGTGGTTGAATTTAAAGCCCTCAGTTTGAACAAAGCGATAAAGTTCACAGTTAAAGGGACAGTTCACCCCAGAAACTTTATGGGCTTTGAGGCCGTTTGGCAAGTTGATCAACTTTGGAGACTAAGTCTGTATAAACTAGAACATACTAATGTACTAGAACTAGATGAAGCAACAAACAAATAGAACACAGCCATAGTGATTTTTTTCTAGAAATCATGACACACTAACTAAAAAAAACCTCTCCAGAAACCCATAAACATTGTGAACAATTTTCTTCTGCTTGAAATATCCGACATGCAGCAAAGGGCCACGGGTCTGACTCCAACCCAGCGCTCTGTCCATGTGGCATGCCTGTATGGTTGCCTGCTTAACTACTGAGCTAAACTGGCGCCCCCTTACACACAATATTGTCACTGCGCTCTTTTTGTTGTTTTTTTATCTCTAAACCCAGTTGTCAGGTCGTGATTTTAGAAATGTGTTTTTAAATAAAATTTAAAAAAATCACCTTCTAATGCAACAAAGTTGTTGCACCTGTAAGATTGTATTTCTGATTTTGTTTTTTGATCCACACCAGGCACAGCGCGTGGCATTGTTATTTGCACTGGAGACCGCACAGTCATGGGCCGCATTGCTACTCTGACGTCCGGCCTGGAAACCGGCAAAACACCCATTGCCCGCGAGATCGAGCACTTTATCCACATTATCACAGGAGTGGCTGTCTTCTTGGGCGTCACCTTTTTCATCTTGGCCATCATTTTGGGTTACACCTGGCTGGAGGCCGTCATCTTCCTCATTGGCATCATTGTGGCTAACGTGCCTGAAGGGCTGCTGGCTACTGTAACTGTAAGCAGGCAAACATTTGCTTTATTTTTGTATTTTTTTGGTTACATATTTCAGTGCTTTCCTTTGCCTGATTCTTTTTCATGCCTTTTCACTGGTCTTTTTGGAGATTCTATAGAAATAAACACAAACCTTCTCATTTAGTGTGTTTAATATTGTGCTAGTGTATAATTAGATTACTTCTTTTAGAATCGAGGAAACGGATCAGTTGACAATTTGAACTCTGTGCAGGTATGTCTGACTCTGACTGCCAAGCGTATGGCTAAGAAGAACTGCCTGGTGAAAAACTTGGAAGCTGTTGAAACTCTGGGCTCCACCTCCACCATCTGCTCTGACAAGACCGGCACCCTGACCCAGAACAGGATGACTGTGGCCCACATGTGGTTTGACAACCAGATCCATGAGGCTGACACCACAGAGGACCAGTCGGGTAAGTGAAGGGATGGCATACGGGCAACACTGATGGCTCAAATATTTTTATAGTGTAAAAGAATTAAAAATGATTACTAAAAAAGTACAACATTTATTAATTCTCACTCTTACATTCCTTCTGCAGGTGCTGCATTTGACAAGAGCTCTGTGACATGGCTGTCTCTTTCTCGTGTTGCTGCTCTGTGTAACCGCGCACAGTTCAAAGCTGGACAAGACTCAGTGTCCATCCTGAAGCGTGACGTGGCTGGTGATGCCTCAGAGTCAGCTCTGCTGAAGTGTATCGAGCTGTCATGCGGCTCAGTCAGGATGATGAGGGATAAGAACAAGAAGGTGGCTGAGATTCCCTTTAACTCCACCAACAAATACCAAGTGAGTAAAGGGTCAATATGGGTGAACACATATGTTATACACTGAGTAATGCATCAGATGGTCTCATTTTAATGCTTATCTCTGTTCTCCTCCCCTAGCTTTCTGTTCATGAAACAGAAGATCCAAATGACAACCGCTACTTGCTGGTGATGAAGGGAGCCCCTGAGAGGATCCTGGATCGTTGTTCCACCATCATGCTGCAGGGCAAGGAGCAGCCTATGGATGAGGAGATGAAGGAAGCTTTCCAGAATGCTTACATGGAGCTGGGAGGACTGGGAGAGAGAGTACTGGGTAAGGTCGAAAGAGGTGAAGGTGGATACTGAGGGAAAGATTTGACAGTGTGGCCATCAGGTTCAAAATCCCAAAATACACATTTTATTTAATAACAATTTATTTGAAAATGTAGCTCAGCTAAAAGTATTATTTTAGTCATCGCTTAATAGCCTATCGGATGCAGTGTATGTTCTTCTGGGCAAAGGATTGAGTGTTTACTTTATTATAAATGTGGTTTCCATTCATGATCATAGATAAAACGATAAGTCCGAACTTTCTTCATGTCAGGCTGCAGATGTTCCATCCATCCACTGTTATTCATTTATTTATATATTATTTTTTACATCCATTTAACTGGTTTCAAAGAAGAAAATGTTAATGTTAAGCTTAATTGTGATTATGGTTTTCACTATAATCGAGCAAGTCCTGTATCTGTGGACGCATCCATCCTGTGCTGTCTTCTGAAGGTCATGTTAACGTCCACTTTCCAGGTTTTGAATTCATTGTCAAACTGGTTTTTAAAAGACTGATCAAATCCAAATTGGACATTAATATATTTTTACTACACATCTGTACTGTGTTTATTTGTTTAATCAGCATCAGCCGCAGAGAGTTTCTTCCTGAGGGTCCTTAACACACTCAATCCAACACGTAAACACAAAACAAGGCTCTCCTCTTGCAGACAGCATTGAGTTTCATGTAGACACTTCCTTACAAGATACTTTTACTTTAGTTCCAAGAATAGGGTTATAAGAAACGACACTTTAGAACTAAACAGCACACATCCGCTGTATTCATTATCCAAACTATTTTAATTACAATTCTTACTAATTTTGATACACACCGTTTTATATTTGACTCGTTCTTTAGGAGCTTAATTTAACATAAACTGGTAGGAACTTCCACCCAATCTTTGCCTGTGAATTACTGTTTTCTGTATATTACTTGTTTTAGCTTTTGGCATTGTAAAGTTATTTTCTGTTGCAAATCATTTTTCACAAGTATGTTCATTAAATGTGAAAACAGTCTTCAATATAATTAGCAATTACCCATCCTAGATTACTATTCATATCACTGACATGATTTCTGTAAGAGCATTATGATGCACGTCGTGAAGATTTATTTTTAATTTGTTGAAATGTTTTTTTTATTTCTTTTACAATAATTGCAATAATCCAGCTGTGATAGAACCACTGCATTTAGAACCTCTGGTTTTATTCATTTTAAACCTCTTCTAACCACCCCGACCCATTCTACTTACAATGTTATTAATGTTGTAAGTTAATTTCTAACATACTGTTAAACCTAATAGTTTTGTCTCTTACACATTTTCAATAGGAAAATGTAAATCACGCGTGATGTAATGAAGGTTTTATACTTTTAGAAGCTCAAAAAGCCCTATTTGAAATAAGGAAATTAACTGTGACAAACCTTGAAATAGCTAATTCAGCATCGCATACAAGAATTGTTTTTTAGAATTATAATACCGCTCTCTTGGTTTTCACTAATTTATAAGACTTTAACATAATTTTTTTTAAATTATGATCTGTTGAATTGTTGAAACAAAACACTTTAAGGTTATAACTGTAGGAAGGAGTGTAGTGGAATTTATTTAAAAAGTAGAGAAAGCCACAAAAAATATGCTTAAATAAACAGCATTAAGTCACACATTTCCCCTCGCTCCAGGTTTCTGCCACGTGCTGCTGCCAGAGGATCAGTATCCCAAGGGCTTTGCCTTTGACACAGATGATGTTAACTTCCAGACAGATAATCTCTGCTTCGTCGGCCTCATATCCATGATCGACCCTCCCCGTGCCGCCGTGCCTGATGCTGTTGGCAAATGTCGATCCGCTGGTATCAAGGTAAGCTGTTTAGATTCGACACAAACTTCTTTGATCTTTAAGTTTAGTCTATTGTTGCCAATAAGAAGTCATTTTTGTTGTTCTCGTAGGTCATTATGGTTACTGGTGATCACCCGATCACAGCCAAGGCCATTGCCAAGGGAGTGGGCATCATCTCAGAGGGCAACGAGACAGTGGAGGACATCGCAGCTCGTCTCAACATACCTGTCAGCCAGGTCAATCCCAGGTAAGGAACGTTTACAGAAAAACACACACCAAACAAGCAGCAAGTCTCACAAAGTGAAAGCAAATTTGTTCTAACATTTTAATGTCTGTGTTTAGAGACGCCAAGGCCTGTGTGATTCATGGCTCAGACCTCAAGGATCTGTCTCAGGATCAAATGGATGACATCCTGAGGAATCACACGGAGATTGTGTTTGCCAGGACCTCACCACAGCAGAAGCTGATCATTGTAGAAGGATGCCAGCGACTGGTTGGAACATTTTTAATATACTAGCTTGAAAAGAAGCTACAGGTTTTCTTTTTGGAAATGTACTGGCTTAATTCCAGGGACTGCACTTTGAGGTGTCAATATACTTTTGGAACAGCAGATGGCACTATTTGACCACTGGATGAAGAGCTTGCTTTTACACAGGGAGATAGATTGTATTAAAAATGGCCATGTTTTTTCGTTTTTAATGCAAAAAATGCACCAGCCTGTTAATTGTTTTTTTTACAGTTCCCAAACTTAACATTTTTCTGTACAAAAGCTAGAAAAATAATGTTAAAAAGAAGCTTTAAAATGAAATGTAAAATAAAGTGGTAACAATCGAAATATAAGCACATACAATATTATATTTTTATGTATTAATGTATATTTAATTTATTACATTTATTTAATAATCTTGGAAATTAATAATTTCAATAAACTATCTTAAATTCAATAAAACCTTGCTAAATAATAATGAAAACATGTAACAAAAACAGCTTTTTTATTCGCTTTAATTAATGTCGTTCTCTTTCATTTGTCCTAGGGTGCTATTGTAGCTGTGACAGGTGATGGTGTGAATGACTCACCTGCACTGAAAAAGGCTGACATTGGTGTTGCCATGGGAATCTCAGGCTCCGATGTGTCCAAGCAGGCTGCAGACATGATCTTGTTGGATGACAACTTTGCTTCTATTGTCACTGGAGTGGAAGAAGGTGAGACGACCCAAAGGAGAGCACTGAAAGACTAAGAACGCTTAAATCAATAAAAAGTTTTGTAATGAGAATCTGAGAAAGGACGTAGGAGGAAGATAGAAATGACGCTTTAGAAAGAAAAGAGATGCTAATGGTTGTTGTTTTTTTCCAATAAAAAATGTCTTGCATGAAAGCAGAGTTCCCGATCATCCACTTGCATTTGAGATGTCAGAGTTGGACAGAATGTGACGTGAACTGTCTACTGTTTCTTTTTTTTTCTTTTCTTTACCCTCTAGGTCGTTTGATCTTTGATAATCTTAAGAAGTCCATTGCCTACACCTTGACCAGCAACATCCCAGAGATCACCCCCTTCCTATTTTTTATCATAGTCAACATCCCATTGCCACTGGGAACCATCACAATCCTGTGTATTGACCTGGGAACTGACATGGTAAAGAGCTTAAAAAGACTCTTTGTTTAGTATGATGAATGCAGCATTATGCTCACATACAGCTCATACTGTCTTCTTCTTCTACTCTCAGGTTCCAGCCATCTCTCTGGCTTATGAAGCAGCTGAGAGCGACATCATGAAGCGCCAGCCTAGGAACCCAGCCAGGGACAAGCTGGTGAATGAGAGGCTTATCAGCATTGCCTATGGACAAATTGGTGGGTGAACTGAAGATTGTGACTGTTGATCCAGGCTGTGAATTGTCTTTGATGTGGATTGAAGTTAGATCTGAGTTGCCTAGAAGTCATTTTGTTGTAAAAATCACTTTATCCCCCTCTTTTTTTTTTTTTTTGTTCACAAAAAACAATAGTTGGATTATCTTTGGAGCTGTCCTCGGTGTTTAGGGGGGAAACTCGATTTTGGAAATCAGAAAACTTAAAAATTGGTAACTCAATCTCGATGTGTGTACATGTTTCTTAAGGTATGATCCAGGCTCTGGGAGGATTCTTCGCCTACTTTGTCATCTTGGCTGAAAATGGTTTCCTGCCCTCTCAGCTAGTAGGCATCCGACTCAACTGGGACGACCGCAGTTTAAATGACCTGGAAGACAGCTATGGCCAGCAATGGGTAAGTGTGTAGTAGGTGCAAATTTTGTGTTTTCACATTTTGCTACTACATCTTACTATTATGGTTCTTTCCTGCCTTCACAGACATATGAACAGAGGAAGATCGTGGAGTTTACATGTCACACAGCCTTCTTTGTCAGTATTGTGGTAGTGCAGTGGGCTGATCTCATCATCTGCAAGACCAGGCGCAACTCTGTCTTCCAGCAAGGCATGAAGTAAGTCAAAGAGCTATTCACTGCATTATAGTTGTCTTTTCTGCCAATCTTATCAGCATAGAAAAAAAATCTAGATTATACTAATCGAGATGTATGTATGTATCTATGTAGATATGTTTTTGGCTTTAATATGTGGCTTTTCTAAACGCAGGAACAAGATCTTGATCTTTGGCCTGTTTGAAGAAACAGCCCTGGCTGCCTTCCTGTCCTACTGCCCAGGCATGGATGTGGCACTCAGGATGTATCCTCTAAAGTGAGTTTCAGCAACACACAGATAAATACATTGAAAGATCAAGTTGTCTGGTTACTTGATTGCAGTTCTCTCGTTCTCTCCACAGGCCTACCTGGTGGTTTTGTGCATTTCCTTATAGTTTTCTCATCTTTGTTTACGATGAAGCTCGAAAACTCATCCTTCGCCGGAACCCTGGAGGTGAGCGAAGTTTTTGTTTTTTTTTCATTTAAGTGGGCGTTTCTTTAAAGGTCTTTGGTTCATCAGGCCTAAGATGAGAGTAGTTTAACTTTTTCTGTAGATTATAAACAAAAACAGAAATTTATTAATTATTGAGCAGCAGTTAAGTAACGCTAAGCTAACTGGTGACAGTAGGGTCTAAATATCAAAATAATTTCCCAAGTTACTAAAAGCACTGTTTATTTACTGTGTTTTTTCTCTACTATTTGTGCTTCAGGTTGGGTGGAAAAGGAGACGTACTATTGATCGTTGGAGCACTTTCGCTCAAGCCCCTCACATCTTCCACTTGTTTCTTCCCCCGGTCATTCCATCCTCGGCAAAACACATCTCCAGATGTCCCGCCCCCTTAAAGACAAAAAGCGCTTTGAAGCAATTTTCATCACAACTGCCCCAAAGATTAAAAACAGCAAAAGCACCTTTACAACTTTCTACATCGACCTGCCCTCTTTCTCCCCACCTCCTATGATACTCTTTGCATGTGTTCTCTCACAGCTGTGTACATAAACCAATATATCTACCAAACGGCAGCTGCATATTGTGTATGTAGATCTGAATGAGCTAATGATACAAAGGGAGTGTCTATGCTCTGCAAAAAAAAGGGCCATCCAGCTCCTTCTCCTCCCTGTTCTTCTCCTCTTCACCAACATCGTCTTTCTGTACACCTTTGTCCCCTCTTTCACCTCCTCGCCAACCCTTTGCTTGTCCTCCAATCACACACAGATATACACGTCACACAGTGAGATCCCATCACCGGCACTACTTCGACTGCCACCTTTCGCCTCCTGTCTGTGGAGGACCATTGGAGTGGTCATTTTCCTGGCATTCTCACCGCGTCCATTTTCCTCCTCTTCTGTTCCTTAATGTCCAATATTGTTTGTTTGTTTTTTAATATGTGGGGTAGGGGGGCAATTTTGATGATTTTAGTTGTTTTGTTTTTTTTATTTCAAAGTTGGGAGGGGAGGTGTGTGAAAACAACTTATCCTCATTTAGGCGCACTGAAGCACACCGCACGGCGTCCCGTCCACCGCCCCTCCCTCTCTGTATCTCACACCCCTCCCCTCCCTTCCCTCCTGCCCCGTTTGTCTCTGTTCGTGTGCACTGTGTGAACCATTGTCCTCGTTAATAGCTATTACAGTACACCTCCCTCCCCCCCAAGTTGGTAAATACAACTCAATCTTTCTGTGTGTTCTAGGAAATCTATATAATTCTATACTGAATTTAAATGAAACAATAAAGGAAAAAAAATGTTGAACATCAGCTCCAGAAAGACATTCATGAGGACGATCAACAAAATTGGTGAGGTAGGGAAAAAAAAGTGAGAGACACTGTATCTGTCTCTCTTTTTGTATTTGATTTGGTTTCAGTTACTTTTGCTGGTTTCTCAGGAGGCTATTCGAACATGTAACAGCAAAGCAGGGCTTTATGGTAATTAAGTTGTGTTTTTACCAAAAGATAGAAGTCGCCAACCAAGACTTTGTGGTTCCTGTCACTGCAGGCGTGCCGGTATGATGTGGTGAAGTGTGCTGTGGAGTGGTGAGTGGAGATGATAAGCCCATGTGCCCGGGTCTGTGTGCATGTATGTGTTGGAGACCAGTGAAGGGCCAGCGGCCTCGGGCTGGGTCCGTCTTAGGTGGCTGAATGGGTTGAAAGTTGAGAATTAAAAAAAAAAAAAAATACACAACTAGTAGAACATGTGTGTCAAATAAATGAAACCAACACCAATAAAACATCTAGACATTTAATACAACCTAGATCTGTCTGCGTGTCTTTGTCTGATTTACTTTTTGTACCACAGAAAACTTTACTTTTGTTTAGTTGCTCATATTTTCTCTTATTTTATATTTTTGGCTCAAATGAGTGCTGCTCATCAGCGTTGGGTGCACACACAATAACAAATCCTGCAAGAAAAATTACTTTGTGTTCAATAGATTCCACCGGAAGCACCGAACTGCATCTTTGAACTGGCAGTTTGTCGCCTGCATTCATGAATACTGACCAGTTGACATCATATTACTTCTACCTCCTGTCTATATTTGGCATTCACTAACAATTTTAGTAGACTACAACCCCTGAATATTGCACCTATATTTGATTTCAGCAAATATATATTCAAATTTGTAATAAAGCAATTTCCTCATGATGAAATATATGCAAAACACCATAACCCTTGCCCATGCAGTACAGCTTTATGCATATGAGAGTATAGCTCAGCAGAATATGACAGAATAAGAATTTTAGGATGAGATGCCATCTAGTGTTGCAAATATATGCACTTCAACCTACAAGACTGCATAATGTTCAAGTGCCATAGGGGGACGAGTTGGCGGCAGCCCAAGGTAATGCACCAAAACCACTCTATACGTGTCAGCATTGTCTGACTCCAACATAAATGAGTTCAGAGATGAGGCTCGCTCTCAGCAGGACCAACATACAAAAGGATTATTGCTCCATTTCCCAAAAGCCATCTCTTTTAAGTTGATAGAAAAATAATAGTGCAGGCAGTGTGTTTATATGAAGGAACAGCTACTTTTTTGATTAATATGCTACATTTCTGCAAATAAAGCAGGTCACCTTCAGGGAATGGGCTGCAAATGTGCTGCCTCGCTGAGCCACAGGGGTCATATATTTTAAATGAACTGCTTATTGCCTACCAAGTACACAAATCAAATAAATTATACATAATGTAATGCTCTATAATGTGAGAATTAGGTTTTGTGTGAGGTCACTTTGCCACAAAAAACTAAAAAAAAAAAGAAAAAAATTAGGACACGTCCCTTTGAGGGAGAAAGACAAAAACTTTGTGGAATCGTTTCACTACCCAATGACAAATGCACGCATGCATACGCACACAAACACACACGCGCACCCACTTTCTGTCACTCTCCCTGACAAACACGCTCACGCTCTCACCCTCGTTCTAATTTCCCCCGTGTCTCTGCAGTGAGCTCACTGCAGTGCGACTCCCCCCCCCCCAACCCGCTCCTCGCCACCCTACGTATAATAGAATATCGATCGCTTGCCTTTGCCGCAGTGTGTAAGCGAGTGCTCCTGTGGCCGAGTGTGTGTCTGACTGGGGCCCTCCAAGGTCATCGCTATGGCAACCTGAGCATGGGGTCCTTTCGCTGTGCTGTCACAGAGCACAGGGTCACAGGGGTCACGTGAAAAGGGGGACAAGAGGGGGTTGGTGAGCGCTGCGGTGCTTGGTATACTGGAGGCAGAGGAGAGGAGCCACAAGGGCTGGAAGTGCCCTATTCCACTGTGTATTCAGACTGGAGCAGAATAATGAGAACATGTACAGACCTAAGTGTTGCCGAGGGACACCGAGTTCACTACAACTCCTGCTGTGCATGCACAAACAAAAGTCAACTGTAATAGCAACTTTAGAGGAAATAAATATGACTTAATTTGATACTGAATAAAAAAGAAAGAAAGCGAGAATTGGATAAGCTGGCCTTAAGAGTTTATTGCACTGAGAAAATATAGATACAAAACACCCAACTTTTATCAGAATGTAAACGAACGATGAATTTCAATAAAGTATTTTACATTTATGTGACGTTACACCTCCAAGTTCCAAGCTAAACATGTATACATGCTAACAAGGAAATTATAAACCCGATGTAAAATACCATGATTAAGTACTGACCTTTAAAGATGTGTCATCATCAAGCCATCTATATAAGAAGCCTATCTGAATGACCAAACCTGCATTTGTCTAATAATAATAATAATAATAATAATAACAACAATAATGATAATGTGTGTTTGTGCATTAGCATTAGATACAGTTTTAAAGCTTTAAATTGCACTTTCCTTTGGAAACAATCACAAATTCTCTTTAGAAGTGTAAAGATTACATTGATACATATTATTCAAATCAGAGAGAATGTATTAGCCCAAATATCTACAGCAGAGAGCACAGCACAGATAGCCCATTAAGATATAAGCTGAGAAATATTGCAAGGAATGAAAGACTATTTTACACAAATCAGAGGCATCCGAGGTTTAAAATGAACATAGAAGGCATATAATCTGCATTAATGTGTGGTTAGACTTACGTTCAGAAATCCATTTTTGTGTTCTATGGCAATTTATGTGCTTAAATGAGCTTCAAAAAGCTGTCAGTAACATGACAAGGTACATTCTTGATACCATGGTAAGGGGTTAAAACACAGGGAATTTAACAAGCTAAGAAACATATATATGAACAGCTCTTCCTGTGTGCAAACATATTTGCAGGGTCAACATGATGACTGATAGCCAACCGGCGCCTGCTGATAGTTTAGCCTGGTCTTTATACGGGCTCCATGAGGAGCTCTTCCATGTCCGATCCCTCCAGCTCACGAAACGCAGCATGAGAGCCAATCACAAACAGCGTTGCTCCTGGGAAGATGAATTATAGCAGTATAAAATGGATGTGAAGAGAAAGTAACAAAGAAGAAGGTTTTTCTTACAAATGCGTGAACAAGATTTAGGTTCCACTATTAGAGAAATGTTAGCATTGCAGACAGCAGTGGAATATGTTCAATTATATTTCCAAAATCAGAAAAACACAATAACATTTTTTTTAAAACAAAGATTCAAAAGAGTAACACAGAACAAGTATAATGTGGTTTGGTTTACCAAGAACCCAAAACACGGCAGCGCCAGCTCCGGCTAACCAGAACGCAGGCAGAGAAATGGCTCCAGCCAGGCTCATCTGGTGAGGCGTAGTCAACTCTTTGCCTGGTTTGAGAACACAAATTATGACAGCAATTAAAGATTCCATAAAAATGAAGATGTTTTATTTTCTCAAACTAAAATCTTACATAAATTTAGCTTATTCTTCACTAAACTGACATCTTTTGTGGTTTACTGAGAACTGTAATAGTAGAGAACAATAATTTGCGGGCAGAAACAGGTTGCTTCATTAACCCATTGATTTAATTTCTATACACAACAATTTAGAGGTAATAAATAAATAAATAAATAAATAAATAAATAAATAAATAAATAAAGATATACAACTTAAAGTTTGATGTTTAATTATTCGAGCTAGCTTTATCTTAAAGTAGCTGCTCAAAAAAACATTTATATTACTTGCCGGTGATTCAACAAGCAGGTATTTATGTGATTGTCCGAGTTATTTGAGACACTTTTACTCACCGAGCACAACCAGTTTAGACTCCAAAGATTTGATGTGAATGATGTAAAAGGCACCGGCAAACACAGCCAAGGCGATCAGTAGCATGGGCGAGCTGATGCTGAAGAGAGGAAACATCAACAGTCCAATCGTTTATTACAGTGTATCAGCTGAAAATTTCATTCCTTTCTTTCTTTTTTTACTACCGCTTCCCTTTTTCCCCGTTTCTCATTGGCCTAACCAGATTTATGAGCTCCGAACAAAGTCGTGTTTTGGGCTTACATGCAGTAGAGGATAAGCCCCAAGAAGATGAAGGTGTAGTTGCTGTTGTAAATTTCCACATTTTTCACCACCCTCTTGCACAAGTCTCCAAAGTTGCGGGGTTTTGAAAACTTGCGCTGGTCTACAAAACTGGCCCAAGGTCGAATGGATAATCGGCGCTTGTCGAACCACTCTTTAGCCATGCTAGCTGAGATGCCTTTGGGAAGCCAGAGCCTATGAAATAAGATGAAGACATTAAGAACCAGAAACATTAAGAGGAGTTATGACATGTGCAAAATTTATATTATCACTTGGTGGCTCATTAAGCTTACAAACATTAGTAGCAGGTATAACAGATGCAGAAGCACATGTCAGCTCTATTGTGTGATAAATCTGAGATAGACAAACACATTTAAACTCATACTTTGCCAGGATTCCTGTGCCTCCTGTGCCTGTAGGATGAGCATCCTCAGCTGTGAACAGATCTCCTGCCTTGCTGTCCATGTCCACTTGACAGTTCTCCCCCTTTGGCACTCCAGATGGCATGTACACAGTCTGCTGTCAGACAACTGCAAGGAAGAAAACACAGAATGTAAATACCAGTTGTAAAACATTTCCATCACTAATTCTCAAGTCCCTCTAGAAGCAAATCTCACCAATGGATAGAAATGTTGAAATGCCACAGTTATTTTGATTCTAGGAAGTTAGGCAGTTATTTTGATTCATTATCAAATTTTAATTTTCATCAAAATGTAAAAACTTCCAAGATTCAAAAAGACAAAAGATAAAAAACAAACAAACACTACAATCAAACTGACTTGGTCTCAAGATAAGGTTGAAAGAAAAAAAAAAAGCTTTCTTCCCCTACACAACAACACTGGTGGATGAAGTAAGACTCATATAGGTTTAAAGTTATGATTCTCTGACTCATATTTTTGCTGCCAATGCCTTTTATTTTTTGTTATTCCTGAGCAGCTCATTAAAAAAAGTATTTTAAGCTTGACTATAATAAACCTCAATTAGCAAACCAGATTAAATTTATTTCAGGGGTGCCAATTTGTTTTTATATACACACACACAAAAAAATCCTGCTATGCAATTTTGCACATACTTATGATGTTGACTCCCAATAGACGTTTATATTTAGCAACATAAGTTGTTTTAAACCATCATATTATAACACCAAAATCTGGGCATGAAACTCAGTAGAAGTAAGATAGAATACATGTGACTGAAAGTGAGGCAGACGTAACAGTGAAGCTGGAAGGAGTGGAGGCTCAGGGTCATGGATGTGGAGGATATAATCAGCGAGATAGAGGAAATCTGATCTGCTGTGGTTACCCCTAAAGAGAACAGTCAAAAGGAGAAGAAGGGCACCATTCTGGCACCACTTAATTGATTCCCTCTCTTTGTTTATATCCATATAAATGGTTAACTAAAGTATTTATAAACAGGTCAGCCAGTGTAGAATGAAGTTCGTGACCAACACCAGTTTTTATATTCCTGCATTTCTCAGTCCTGTCGTTCCCAGAGGTTGAAGAAACAACACTCAACACAAAAGACCGAGCTTAGCAACAGTAGGCAGAGGAAAATGTTCGTCAGCAAAAGGGCTTGGTCAATGCCACATCATTAAACATACGCCCGGATATTCGACAACATTTCCAAGGAATACTCACTTATTTTATTTTTAATTTGTCAAGAATCCTAACTGAATGACATTTTTAAACCCCGGTATGTAGTCCATCATAACTCCTAGTTGTTCTTAATAACTCTTGTTGTTCAAATTCTGTCGCAGCTAGCTTCTCTGCTAATAACCACTCCAGTCGAAGCGGATTTATGATTTTATCGTAGCCCAACTTTACACACCTAAATAAAATGAACCGAAATAAAAATGAACAATATCAACTGCCAAATTTACAATGGTTTAATTACATATACTCACAGCAGGAGATGAGTTTAATGGGACTGCCTCAGACCTTTTGTTGCTGTTTTAGTTTACGGATATGATGTGGCTCTTATTTGCCTTCCTTGTTGTTGTTCCTAGCTGCCTTGGTTCCAAACACCGCCACCTACTGACAGCATCCAGCAGTTTTCCCTCTGCTACGTTTGGGTGTAGCCTGCTGCAGTACATATTCTTGTGCTTATATGCTTATGGACACTACGCTGCAAAGCTCGCTTAAAGTACTGATTTGTTTTTGTTTTGGTTTGTTTTTTTTTTTCATGTGGAAGCTAAGACAAAAAAAGTAAAACGAAAAAAAAAAACAGGGGGGGGGGCGCCCTTGAATCAGCTGTCTTTACTGACTTGATCAATACGATAAAGTGACTGTTTATGAAAAACTGTCTTCAGATCAGTTCAAAAGATCAGCGAGAGCAAAAACGTGACTGGGTGTCGCCGTGGAAGTCAGGGGGCTGTGATTGGTCAATTCCTCAGCGTTGACGTAGTGCAGAACTGCACGTTGCTGTGGAAGTTACTAGATCATTCAACCCACCCGGAGGTGAGTCGCCCCCAGTTACTTTGGGTTTCTTGATTAATATCCCGTTAAAATGCTTTGAATATTAATCTACTGGTGCTTTTTTCACGCTTTCATGTATGTGACCCAATGCTTGTCGATACTACAGCCAATTTAAAGCTGAAGTAAGCTAACGTTAGTAGCTAGCAAGCGATATCCATTTCTGTTCTTTGTATTTATCGGTAATGCATATAGAGGAAAAATATATACATATATTTTAACCCTATAGTTACTGTTATATGTTTCAGTGCGTATATAGAAATGTAGCACACCTGTTAATTTCAGGTTTGTTATTTGGCTAAACCGCTGTTTGCATTGCAGTTCTTGATGTTTGTTATGCTTTTTTCCACAGATAAACGTGACTGGTTACATAACTTGTCAAAGGGGAAAATTTTGCTCCACCGGTTGTTACTGGGCGTCTGAAGAACGGCTAATATCTTTGGCTTCCAACTGGTTAGTGTACGTTTCTGAGCGTAAATGGAAATAAAGTGGTTATAAGGGGGTTCTCCGTTACGCGTTTAAAAACTGTTTCGAGCTGAGGGTGAAAATGGTGACTGCTGAGCTAGCTGATGCAGCCATATAATGGTAGAGACTAGAGAACGGGCGTAACGCTGCAGTATTACGCCAACATGATCATTGACTGTGTTACATGGCACAAACGGCTTGCTATGTTTTATAGATGAATACAGTTTAGTGGTTAATGCAGTTTATATGTAGCTACACGGGATTTGTTGGAGCGGCGTTTTATAGCTTAAACAGCGACACAGATGACATTGTTTAGTGTATGTAATGCAATTAAAAGTAGGAGTATAGAACATGGAAGGAACTCGAGGTCAAGCCTGTTAAATGAGAATTGCAGCCTTTACAGGAACGCTGAGTACAATGCATTATGTGTACTGAAAAGTAAAAATGTCAACAAATGCAGTGAAAACAGCCCCGTTTCTCTGACATATTGTCCAGCTACCTAGTTTTTACCTGAAGAAGATGTCAATGTCTCACTAAAAGCTTCATCATCCATTGGTTCGATTAGTTGTACTTTGGCTACAGTTACGCTAGAGTTAAAGCTGCAGGTCCTCTAGTGAATTTGGCTTTCAGGCTAGAAAATATGGCACACTCTTCAGCTTTAGCTCTATTTTTGTTTGACCAGGTGTAAATGCAGATTAGATGTGTTGCTTTGGACTTTGCACTACAAGTGTTAGAGAGAGTTTTTAAAAAACATGTAACCACACCTGAAAATGCTTTCAGCATTCTACCGCTACCTTTGCCCTGTCATTTGTTCCTCTTCAGTATGTAGCATTATTGACATCTTGTTTTCTTTCTTTCTCTAACCCAGTTTTTTTTTTTTTTTTTCTGGCACCAGAATTTGGTGCTGATTAACAGTAGCACTGACATATTTTGGTTGGTTCCCTCAACAGCACCAGCTCAGTACCCAACCCTACTTATCTGGTTTATATGGTTACTCAGATGTATCTTGTTAGACATCAAAAAACTTTAATAGTAATTGTTCTTCTATTTGTTTTTGTAGTCTTATCACTGGCTGAAACGTGGGAAAGGTCCATAGCCAAATCCTGACCATGGCTGCAGTGCATCATCAAGGGTACCCACTCAGGGATTCACTGTACTGGGATGAAACAGAGTGCCTCAACTACTATGGGATGTTGTCTCTCCATGAAGTCTTTGAAGTAGTTGGTTCTCAGCTGACCGAGACTGACATTGAAGTCCTGTCATTCCTTCTGAATGAAACTTGCTCCGCGACACATCCTCTCGATCCCGCAGGCTGGACAGTTGAACCCCGTGAGGACAATCCAGATGATCCAGGTGTGGCCCCAAGTCCACAGCTACTAAAAGCATGGCAGCAATTAAAGCCTACGGGGTCACAGCAGCCCTTTTTGGACCCAAAACCCAAGAGTGGCCTTGAGCTGTTGCTACAGCTCGAGAGGAGAGGATACTTTAGTGATGGAAACCTGGCACCACTACTGCAACTTCTAAGAGTCCTTACCCGTCATGACCTGCTACCCTCAGTGTCCCACAAGAAAAGGAGGACAGGTGAGGATCTTGAGATTATGTCCTGCTGTAGTTGATCTCAAATAGTTTGCCATTATGTGTTTTTTATGCTTTTCAGTTTCTCCAGAGAGAATTGGACAGAGGTATGAGATAGAAAGCACAGAGTCGGTGTGTACTTCTGGAATAAGTAGCAGCTGCAGGGAGACCGAAACTCCTCTTACATCTTTCGCACATCAATTAGAAACTGGTAAGTTTACTGCTCTTTAGTATTTGGCCAAACTGAAGTACGTTCTTAAGTGTCTTCAAGCTGATTAATGATGATTTGAAAACGTGTGTGTGTGTGTACCAGATTCTTTTGTGGTTCAGAATTGGCCTTCTTTAGCCTGATTGACTCTGCTTATATGCAAAATATAAATTAAGGCATGGAAGCTGCTACTTTTTTTCCCACATAAATCGGTGCCTTTTGTGTATTTCTGACTATTATATATGTCAGTGATTATTATCCTAATTAAAATAATAATATTTAAAAAATAATTTTTGGTGGTTAAAACCTTTTTTTTCTTTCTTTTTTTTTGATCTGTGTCTTGTGTGGGGAAGAACGCTGTGTACGCACCATGATCTTAACAGGCATTTTTCTTGTTGAAAGTTGTGATCAAATATCAGCAGTAAAATTTCGATGAAAAGCTAAAAATAGTCCTTTGCTGTTATTTTTGTCTTGCATCCCTGAACTCAGTCAATATGTTTTCTGTCAGGTATTTACACTCCTGTGGCTGGGCCATGTGCAAGTAGGCGGAGGAAGAAGAGGGGAAATGGCTGGAGCCGTAAGTCCAAGAAAACAAGCAGGCAAAGTCATCCTCTGCCTCCACCACCAGCGCCACAAAAAGTGTCCTGTGGTAAGTGCAACTCATGCATTTTCAAAGTGTCTTTCTTTTTATTTATTTTTTTGTTTTTTCTCTTGTCTTCTGTGGTACCTTCATCCTGCT
This sequence comes from Copadichromis virginalis, assembly GCF_057382275.1. Taxonomy (NCBI): domain Eukaryota; kingdom Metazoa; phylum Chordata; class Actinopteri; order Cichliformes; family Cichlidae; genus Copadichromis; species Copadichromis virginalis. Next base: position 26,717,816 of record NC_140628.1, read on the forward strand.
ATTTACCCCTGCTGCTCATTTTTCCTTCTTTAAACAGACGAGAATATAATTTTCAGCCTATTAACACCTCCCTGGCATCATCATATTTCCTGTTTAGTTTCTTCAATTCTGATGTTGTTTATCTATGCTAAATCTTGAATGCCAAAATGTTTAAAAATGCATAAAAGCGCCAAGTTCATGCTTAAGAAGATTCGTGTTTAAAAGTTAGCATACAATTTAACATGTTATTTGTAGACTTGGGAGAAATGGACAAATTAAATAGCAGTAGGGATGGTAATTGATAAGAATTTAGTAATTCCGATTTCTTTATCGATTTTGCTTATTGATTCGGTTCCTTATCGATTTCTCATTGCCTCCACTTTGAGAGTCGCCAGCACTTCTAAGCAGCATATCAAATTCATGCAAATTAATTGCGTACGTAATTAACTAGGTGGTGAAATGTTTGTGCATGTTGGAGGCATTTCCCCTCTTTGTTGTGATCAGTGTTGGGGTCACTACTCAAAAAAATAAATTTAAAAAGTTGTTGCACATATTTCACAGAACACTTTTCTTAAAAGTAATGCAGTACGTTATTTAATTACTTCCAGGAGAAAGACATTTGTTATACTACTTGTTACATTACTTTAGTGTTACTCTGTAAAATGATCTGAAACTGACCGTCTCATAATCACAAATCCTAATAAGGACAAACGTGATCTTTCTCTTAGTATTTAGGTATGAACACAAAGCCGACAATGCAAGTCGAAGATAAAAAACCATCACCAAGAGACTTTAAAGCAATCGTCTTGGTGATTCCACTGTAGAAACGGAGACTGCAGTATGACTGCTCATCAGTTTGTTACCTGTTGAAGTTCAGCAGTGGCTGCTTCACTATAACTAATGGCTCACTTTATCATGGTGCTGGGCTTAAGTCAGCATTCACTCAGCTTTAGCATCACTCTGAGTTCCTCTTAGTAGGGCTGCATGATTTTGCATAAAATGAGAATCACGATTTTTTTGGCTTAGAATTGAGATCACGATTCTCTTTTCCAGTATAAATATTTATTGCACTTATTAACTGCACATCAACTTCGTAACAGTTGAGACTGAACATAAAAACAATAAGTAAACATAAAAACAACAAATGTCTCACGTTTTGTTGTTGCCGCAAAATGTCGTACTGCTTGAAATTCCGTCTCCACCGTTGCTCGACACTGCGTGTATAGGTAGTGCAACAATAGAAAAATACTTGCGGGACGGCACTGTGTAGCGTTTGTCTAGGGTGTTGATCATTTTCCTAAATCCCTCGTTTTGCACAGTGTTGATGGGAGCCATATCTTTGGTCAGGTGATAAGTAATAGCCTCCGTAATTTCTTTGTGCCTGCGGGAGTTCGACGGGTATAGGGAAGCGCTGTATAAGGTTCCCGTTATTGATGTTTGGGTGGTTGACCAGGACGGATTTTCTCCTGTCACTTTCTCGGCATCCCTGACGTGCTCTCTGTTGTTTTTTTCCCTGCTAATTTTAGCGTCACACGGCACAGCTTCTGTATCACGTGGTATAAGGCTCCGCCCTTGTCATTTGTTGAGCAGGAAGAGTGAGCGCTTGTTTTCATGCAGAGTACGTCCCGGATCAAAATGCGGTACAGTCGTCGTCGTCTTTTTTTTTTTTTTTTTTTTTTTTTTTTTTTTTAAATCGTTGTCATTTGGAAATGGGAAATGAGATCGCACATAAGTATGAATCGAGATCGCGATTTTCTAACGATTAATCGTGCAGCCCTACCGCTTAGCTTAGCGTTAGCATGCTGTGCTTGCGGAATGTTGAAGTTGCGTTAACAGTATAAGGCAGTTGTTTCTGTCCCAGTCTCCACTTTACCATTGCGCTCTCATCCTTTTATACAATAAAAAATAAAAGAAATGTCCATATTCACGTCATAAACTGCACTACTGTTTTCCTCCTATTACACATAAACTAAATCAGCTGAATGTAGCAAGAGTGCAAGAACGGATAAGCAGGGTCGATAGGCAGGCAGACTAACGATTTGAAGGAAGTAGACTACTGGGAACCAGTTCTTGACAAGAACCAGTTCTCGATTCCCATCCCTAAATAGCACAGAGCGGTACACTAGATTCACACCTACTTATAAAAATGTGGAAGATGGTGTGCTTGCAAAGGCCACTGTACTTTACCTCTTCCTGGAGCTGCACAGAGTCCAAACATGTTCCAGGGTTGAGGAAACTTTTATTTTCCTTCTGTTTTGTTTTTCAACCCAGTGTCACATTTGGTGAAAAATCCGGACTGCAATATTGCCTAAAGCTCTCTGTGCTGTACAGACCACAGCGCTCATACTTTTTATGTTAGTACCAAATGTGCTTAAAAATCCTAGAGCTACTTTTAAGTCTGAGAACTCAATGTGATGCGCTTCCCTTTGATTATTATTTTTTTTTTAAAGCATTTCCACATTATGTTTTTGTTGGTACACTATGATCTTGTTGAGACTTAATGATAACCCTTTAACTGTCGTTTTTAAACATACAACATCAGAGTTTTGTTGCCTTATCAGTTTCTCCCTGTGGGAGTCCTTTATATTCTTTTCCCTTCATTCCACCTCTCTTTTCTCTAACCTTTTGGACTATGTTCAGCTGCTGCTGTTGATAAGAATGCTCACTGGTAGGCTGTGTCTTGTCCTTTTTTGTTTTTTGTTTTATTCCCTTTTCTTTCAATATAAGTGTCCAGTCCAATCACTACCAGATAGAGCCATTGTTCTGCTTTATTGCTAAGCTTGAACCAGAGTGGTTCTGACAACTGTCAAACCTTACATATCCCCCAAAAATCACTTTTTAGCAGTTGTTTGAAACTGTCTTAACGCCACTGAAAAGCTGCACTATGTAATCCATTGTCAACGTCCTTGCCCATATTTCCACTACTACCTGCCTTTAAGAAATCAATGGTAGTTTGTCTTGGTACAAAAAGACAGATAACACTAACATCAGTTTCCCTTTGTGTGAAGTTTGCTTAGTCATTCATGTAGACTTTCCCAAACTTCTTTTGAATGTCCATCTTTGCCTGTTGGTCAGAAATATTCATTACAACAAAAGCCCGATGATTCTCACTTCATTCAAAAAATAAAAGAAGAAGAAATCATTAAGGACAGCCTTTCTTAGCTACTCAGGATGAGTGATGTGCCTGTGACTATGAACTGTTGCTGTCTTGACTCCACATTTGATTCCACCAGGTTGACTCAAGAATGTGACTCAGATCGAGTAACCTAAGACACAATGGATCATGGAGACTGAGGAACAAAACAAAAAAGTCTGTCACTCCACTCTGTCTGCACATACTGCAGTGTGCGCGATCAACTCAGTCATGCGCTCTCTCACAAGTCTGGGCCGATGCCTAAGGTAAAAGAGGCTCTCCCCCTTGTTACAGCAGGGGTTGGTGCTGCCACTTTGCTCTGTATACGATGCTTGTGTATCATAATGTAGCTGCTCCTTACCCTGTCTCCTTCAGAAAACATAATCTGCTTTAACAGAAAAAATCATCCTGTAATGTTCTCTAGTCTTGTGCACTGTGGAAGAAAAAAAGCTTCTATTTGAGATTTTTAGCTTCCTGCCTATTAATGACAAGAGTTATTGGTGTCAGTGTTTCACAGAACTACCAGAGTCCTCAGCAGTAAGTCTCAAACCCAAAGACTGTACAGTGATCTTGGGAAAACCTTGAGTCAGTTTGATTTTACTCAAAGCATACCGAAAGGGGAAGCGTGTAACGAAAGTATTTTAAATTCCCCAATATTTGAAATCACGGGAACTTAACATATTTTCACAAATATGTCCAGCAGAAATTCCAGTAAATGTGAGTAAGGCTTGGGAAAAGAATGAAACTAACTTCTTCCAACCAGATGACCAGATGCTTTATATGGGCAAGAATAGGACATTGAATTAGGCATAGCTGAAAACCTTTAGCTGTAAAGAAAACTAAACTGTTAGCCACACTGACAACATAGCCACTCATCACATTGTCTAACCTTAATTTACGTACACAACCTGGGAAACCAATGCAGCACAGTTCAATCTTACAGGAAAATTAAGTTGGCAGCATAGTAACCGAGGAAAAATACAGCAAGTATGTGTACTGTCAGAGTCAGTCTGTCCTCCATTTTAGAGCTGCCATTTCAGATTTTCCTGCAGAACTTTTCACAGTTAATTAAACTTTTCATCGTATGAAGGGTGGTGAATGCCTTCGTTGTACAACAGCCAGTTCTCTCTCTGGAAAGACCTAATTGGTCAGTCTCTAGTCATGGGCTAAAGCCTAAAAAGAGAGCTGAGAGAAGTTGCACAAGTCTAGTTTTGTCTTGGACAACATGCAGAAAGATTATTGTGGAAGCTTACAGAAAAATGTCTGCTTAACTTTGCTACTTTAATAAAATTCAGTAGCCTGTCAAGGAAGCCACCAGACTTAAAGCAAATTGCTCCAGCCTACTATTGTTCAGTCTGAATGATTCATATTCTGAAATGGCCACTGTGCACCAGCCCTGACCTTTGCTCATGTTACACAGTACAGTTTCTAAATGTTATTAAAGAGGATGACACCAGATGAAATCATGGAGGTTTTTAGCTGTGGTGAAAGTTTCAGTAGTAATGCAGAAGTGAAAGCTGTTCTGGTCATTTATTAAAAAAACGTAATGTCTGATGCCTAACCCAAACAGAGATTTAGGTTATATTTGACTGAGGTCATGGTGAGATAAATTAGGATTTACAAAATAAAATTAGAACAAGTACACTGAAGAGTTTAACTCAAAGTGGAAACAGAAATGTGTTGGACATGTTTGTGAAAATGCGAGTCAGCACTGCATATGAACCCATTGGAGACGTGCAAGGCTTATAAATGGCTGCCCTGTGAATTGAACTGACTCATATTATTTTGGCAAACTGAAACATCACGATGCCAGTTCTGGATGCTCAAGAGACAAAAAAAAAAATCCTAATTGGGCATAGAGTCCTGTTCTGTAAGGCCATGTATTCAATTGCACCAAATCTAAAATGGCTGCCAACAGACAGCTCTTTAAAAAAAAAGAAAAAAATGTCCATGTAACCTTTACTCAAGCCGTTCTGGGGAAAATCACCGAACAGTGCTCTGCTGAAGGAAGCTCATGCTGTATCTTATCTCTGTGCCCTGTGAGAGCCCTGGTGTGCGTTTGTCAAGATGGAGCAGAGATAGATAGGGCAGTTCAGTCCAATGCTGGCCCATAGCATTTGAACAGACCTCAAATACTCTTTCTTGTCACCATTCATCATCTCTTAGGTCATTTTCAGTGAAGTATCTCAATTACATTCTGACAATGACAACTGCTGTTACAAATGTCTTAAAGGTGTTTGCACATTCAGCTCAGTAGTGTTTTTGTGTCTAAATGGGGTGCTTGTGAAGGCCCTTCCTTGGTTTAATGAGCACTGTTGATTAACGGTGCGGCACAAATAAAGGGCCGGAAGATAAGGTTAAGAGATTTGGTCAAGGTAAGGGTAATCCAAGTATCCCATTTAGATTTTACCTTGTTATAGTTCAGAGCAGTAAATGCATTTCTGAGCTGATTAATTTGCCAATGCAAACTATTGGCCTTACTGAAGCCTCATTAAAACTTAGAAGTGACTGCTGTGCCATGCCTGCTTGATGTTGGGGGAGGAACAGTCCATTTAACCACTATGCAACCCACTTGTGCTTGTCTGTTTCTCTCCTTTGTCTGTGTTCGCAGTTCTAAACAGAGCACCCTGTGTGTCAGGAAAACTATATCCTCACACACAAAGAGAAGGAGAGAATGAACAGTAAATATTCAAACTACACAAAACGGTACAGAGGATTTATGTTGTTTTTTTTTTAAACTATAGGGAAAAAGTTCTTCAGGCAGACACAGATATTTTGCCTGTCTCTCAATACCCCCCTAACTCTCCACTCTCTTGGTCAGTTGTTCAACAGAAAAACGGATCGATAAAGAGTTGAAGCTCTCCGTGCCAAGTGACTCCTCGTAAATGGGTACTTAAACTTTTTCTCTTTTCCCCCCTCCCTCCTTTTGGTGGGGTGAGATGAGGAGCCAAACGGACTTGGTGTTTAAAGTGAGAAAATGAAAGCTGTGGTTCCTAATGTCCTGTCTAAGTGGATGTCTCTATGTGTGATGAAGCGTGAAGTGCTCTGTAACCCTAACAAAATGACTATCACTGTGTTCCTGTGCTTTTAAATGGCCTCCTCACTGTCACTATCTCTGCCTCCATCCTCCTCAGTATGAAATGGGAAGGCAAAATGGAGGACATCCATAAATAGAGTAATTGCATGAAAGGCAGGTGTTTATTGTACCCTCAGCCCTCACACACTCTATAATGATCCAAAAAGGTCAAATTGTTAATGGTGCTCGAACTTCATATTTTCCTCTGTCCATACTGAATATTGTATAAAGTTAGATTATGTGTAGTCTGTTTAATCTTCTATGATAGTTCACACCTCAAAACACAAAAATGCTCAAACTGCAAATTTATCCATGTGCTTGCCACAACGATGGATACGTAATCTTTTTTTATATAACTTCATTAAATCACAATGGACTCCTGCTAGTGATCAACAAGTGTGAGTTTCGAAGTCAACACAAATCTGTTGGGGTGAAAAACTGTAGCTTATTGTGTTGAAAACGTATGTGACTCGGACTGCAGCGGGTTTCCTTCAGGATTTCTCAGGAGTTTTGCTGCATTCAATTTACCCTCTACCTTCAGAAGCTGCTGCAGCGAAGCCTCCACACAGCATGACGCAGCCACCATCACACTTGTGGGGATAATGTGTTTGTAGTGGTGAGGAGTTACTGACTTGTGAAAGCAGTGGGCAGAATTCATAAAATAAGCCTAATTCCACGTGGATCCTCCACTTTTGTAATGCCAGCTTCCTCTATAGTAGCCCGCTGGTTTTATAGGTAGTGTTTCCATGTCAGCTTTAGGATTGTGTAGACCTCCTGTAGACATCTTGGTGCTCTTCTTCACTAAATGTTGCACAAGTACAGTGTGCTCTATAGAGATGAGCAAATTTTTTCATGATATTAAACTGATGAGTCATGTGACTTAGCTTTTCTCTAAGTAATACTTTAGAGTGACAAATCACTCAAGTGTTTGTAATGCATTTATAGTACTAGCCCAACTTTTTTTTTTTTAAATATTAAATGAACATATAAAGGGAATGAATAGTTTTTACAGATGTTTTACATTCTGTGATGATGATCTTTGGTGCAACAGTTTTTCTATGTGTCTGGCTTCTGTATTGCCAATGAATTTACCACAAAAGTTATTTTAGTCTAACACAATTTATTGAAACATTGTAACACAGACATGATTTAATAAACAAAACTTGAACTATAATCGAAGGTTTCTTTAAAAAAATCTTGACATTTTATATTTTTGTACCATAAATCCCTTTTGAAGAAAACATTCTTCCTTCATTCAAATGATTTTCATGTAAAAACTACACATTTTAAACATGGCTTAAAATGTGTTGATTTAGTGTCCCCTTCTAACAAGTCGTCTGTTTTTATAGTAATCTAATTACAGACTTGTGGGGCATGAATGCAAAGCCACTGTTTGCTTATTGCTCTTCTACAAATGTTAAGAGATGCAAAATCAATGGTTTAATTCAACATTTGCATTTCTAATGTTGGCATTTTCCAAACTTTATCCCTCTTGAGTCTCGCGCCATTCCCTATAGCCCCAAACAAAACATGGCTGCAAGAGGGGTGGATGTGACTCTCAAGTCAAAGCGTGTGTTAAAGTGTACACTAATCCTCTGGTACATACATGAAGAAGAGTTCAAGACAGTCTCGTAATCATGCTTACCTTATACTCTGGGTTTTTGTCAGAGGCAAGCGTGAGTTTATTAGAAGTACCTCTGGGTCCATTTCATTCAAACATTTGTGATGTGACCATGTGCTGCTTATTCCTTCAAAATTAAGTATTTCATGTTGTAGCATTTAAAGCTGATTTGATTTTTTTTTTCCTTTGAGCCATTTTGTTTATTTTTAGTCACAGTGCTCCTTTGTAAGTTTTTTTTTTTTTTCTTCCTTATTTGCTTCATAAAATGTCATCATGCATTCAGATGCAAATATGAAAAAGCAGCTTCTGCACATGAATTCAGTGAGACTCTTAATGCGAATGTTTCTGGAAGAAATGTTGCTGGTAAATACTGTTTACATCTGCTAAAGGGGTTTGAATGGGAGAAATGGATTTTTGTTGCAGCAAAAGTCGTCAGAAGCTGATTTCCCACTTGGAGCTCTGGATTAATGACATGGGAGATGATCTCAGCGTTGCTCTTGCTCAGTACAGTATGTATCCTCTAATCTTTCTCGCTGTGCTGTTGCATGACCACCAATCCTGTTACTACGGAACTCCAGACGCTATCTATTCTCAGCCTTACCCATTTTGATCTGAATGAATCTGCCCTTTATAAACACCTGTCAGGAACAAAAGCCACTCCCGGGCTTGTCACTGCTGAGTTGTTTTTGTTACCCCCGCTGCGATATTTGCTCAGGGTGCCAAGTTCATTTAATCATATTCAGTATACAAACGCTACAGCCGTGATTTATGAGGACCATGCTGGCTGTCGTACAGAAAATTCTCATGCACCAGCGTCTTCTGATTCAGTCATGTTGCTAAAAACCATAAGTACCTAAAAAGGAATTGTCCATCCAAAAAAAGAAAAGGGATCTACACAGCCGGATGAGCTAAAGACGATTTCTCTCAGTGCTCTGAATATCTTTCACTGAAACAGACGAGAGGGGCTTGTAGCTGTATTGAGCACAAAAGTTCACATGGGTTGGTCTAAGTCCATTGCCCTTCGTAAATAATTTGCCCTGTTCCACCACCGTATTCACTTACTTTGTCATGATTTGGTAAAATCAAATATTTAAGTCCAGTTAGTACTCCTACAATCTCTTTTTGCTTGATGTCTTGCACAAAGTTGAATGAGCCATCTTTTAACATTGTTTTCATGTTTGTTTCTTTCTCTCCCCCGTCTTTGTTTCAACTTCATCACCCCTCCTTTTCTGTCATGGGCCTATCCATTCTTTTCTCTCTTTTTTTTTTTTTTTTTTTTTTTCTTTTCTGGGTAACCTTCACTTTCCTCCTTCCTTTTTCACTTCCCCTCTGCTCTTCCTACCATTACTCTCTCTCCTCACTGCCACTCACCCTTTTGTCCATCATTACTTCCTCCTCCCTCTGCCATTATCAGATATCCGCCTGCGTGTCCGGGCGGAATACCTGGAGCACGAATCGGCATTACGCAACGGCGTCGCCTCGGACAAGCGGCAGCCACTGGAGCGGCAGTTTGAGTTGTTCAGTCAAGCGAGTTCGCTGCTGCGTGCCAGAGACCTGGGATCCATCGTCTGCGACATCAAGTTCACGGAGCTGGCCAACCTCGAGGCTTTCTGGAGTGACTACCTGAGCGGAGCTCTGCTGGAGGCCCTGAAGGGAGTATTCATCACGGACTCTCTGAGGAACGCAGCGGGCTCCGAAGGCATGCGCCTGCTGATCAGTGTGGACCAAGACGACTACGAGGAGGGCCGAAGGCTGCTGAGAGCTAAGAAAATGATGTCATCCAGTAATGATGGGCACCCAGAGACTCACTGGGATTCATAAACTGATCAGACTCTCTGGGGTGTATTATATTAAACTTAAAGAAGAGAAAAGGGAGGAATGTAATTAATAATGGGTACAGGCAAGCTTGGAAGCATTTGAGGCCTCCATTTGTTGCATTCCATTTAATGACCACTAGATGGCAGAACTCACCATTGGTTCTTTTGTGTTCATAAGGAGCCTTTCTTTTTGCCTTTTCTTTTTTTTTTAAGAACTGTCAAATTTTAGTTGGAAGTGTATTATTTGTAAATGAAATATAAATAATAATGTATCACTGTATTTTTTTTTCTTTGGATTCATGCACAGGTGCTACATCAGGATGACACAGGATATATCGAGATTTTTTTCTTAGTCTCTGAGAACTGGAACAAGCAAGCCTGTGTCACCAGATCAAGTGGTAAGCCCCTCACAGCTTTATCTGTCTTACAAAATAGGGTTAAGGCAACTGGGCTACCACAAATGATGTAAAATACTAAGTTTTGGTTGACGCAAACACATAAAGCACATGGGTGTCCCTACCTCCTTATTTAACTAACTTTTTTTTTTTTTATTTAATGTGTAACCATGGACATTTCAGATTCCAGCATGAGTTTAAAATTCCCAAATCCAAAAAGATCAATTTAACCAGAACGTCAAGATTGACTGTTGGATACTTCTTTGGGGGTTTGGAAAATAATAATAGCTTTAACTGACAATTATTTTTATTGGATTCTGTTAAAAGTATAAAGTAACCTGCCAATAAAAGTTTCTGGTCTTCAAAGAAAAAATTAGATGTGGAAAAGTGGGCTGCTCTCACAACAGATTGACCCAACTTTGGATAGAGTCCACATCTATATCTAGATAACAAACACTGGAATTTCCAGCCCTGTGTACCATGATAACCCAACTTGTGATTGCTGTAGTCAGTGGATACAGCAGTTGCCAGTAGATGACAGCAGTGATTAGGGCTGGGTCTCAACAGACCATGGAAGATTCATCATCACAAGCTTGTCAACGGCAGCCCGGATAATGCAACAGTGGCTTGTGTCCGGGTTTCCAGCAAGGCCTCAGCAAGTGCTTCTCTCAGCAAGTAAGGCACAGGACAGTGCATCGGTCAATAGAAGTGATGTTGGGGAGATCAAAATCAAAAGTGCACATCCCAGCTCCACTCAGCCCTGCTATGTAGGCCCAGTAGAGTGGCTCATGGACAGCTGTCGACTCACCCTGCTGGAACTAATGCCTGGACTTCACTCATAGAAGACGATCAATAAGCCCCTTCACTCTAAGTCCCTTCATACAGGCACGACTTAAGCAGGCAGACACTGTCTGAAGTGCAGGTCTCTGCAGGACCGGGCACAGAAAAGGACAATGGACAGATTTCCATGTTTACTTTTGTGTGTATTTGTTAAAGGAATTAATTAATGTGTGTTTGTATTCTTTCATGAGAAGAAAGATTAATTCAATCAGGGGAACATTTTTGTTAAAGAAATTTACTTTATGAAGGTCAATTCTTTTTGTGGAAATCTTTATAAATAAGAAATAATTTCCTGTGAATAATAAAGAGTTTTGATGGCCTAAAGCTGTTTACATTTATTACCTGTTTGTGTCTCTGAAACTATCACCACTTGTAATCTGAAATTGTCTCCCAACTCTGAGGTTATTTTGAGCAGTTGTTTGAAAATTACGTGCCCTCCCCCTGCCCTGAAATGGTCTGAAGTGCTCCATTGAATGCAGGTCATCGTGGATCATGTCCTTAATTAGTTCTTGCTTTAAGATATCGGCATGATGAAACCCAAGAATAGCGTGTACCTCTAACATGTTAGTAATTCAACTGCTGTTTCTGGTTTGGCCACTTTAATTTCTTCTTCCATTTATGTGCTAAATTAATTGGACATGAAACCATTTTTTTCCCATCTCTAACATAATTTCCTATTGATGGCACCTAAAGTGTAACTGTAAATAATAACGGTATCATGTTTATTTAAGGTTATTTAAAGCTTTAACATTTAACCCTCACATATTGATCATGTTCTGTCCCTCCACAAAAAAACAAACATTTGTTATCACAAGCTATTGCTTCACACTTTACTAAGACATGAAAGCCTAACAGCGATAATTCATGTCATGTCTATATTTTAATATTATTATATTCAAAGTGAAAATGGTGTGTAGAACTGTTAGGATCTATTATATAACCTCGTATAACCATTACATGGTTGTACAATAACATCAGAAGAGTTAAACACTGGTCTCACTTCTATGTCATAAAAATGTCATAAGTACAATTTATAAATACAAAACTTGACCCAACTAGTCTGTGGATTCAAAGCAGTGGTAAGAAACCTTGTGTGTGTGTTTTGAACACACATACACTTGCTGAAATGGCAGCTCAGGTCCCTCCATAGTCTTATGACCCTCACAGTCTTTCTTTTTATGTCTGTTTTAATATCGGCTCAGAATAAATAGATTATTATTTGATAAATGGCCTGTATTGTATAGCGCTTTACTAGTCCCTAAGGACCCCAAAGCGCTTTACATATCCAGTCACCCACCCGTTCACACACTGGTGATGGCAAGCCACCCTGGGGCGCACTGACAGAGGCGAGGCTGCTGGACACTGGCGCCACCGGGCCCTCTGACCACCACCAGTAGGCAACGGGTGAAGTGTCTTGCCCACCGACACAACGACCGAGACTGTCCAAGCCGGGGCTCGAACCGGCAACCTTCCGATTACAAGGCGACCGCCCAACTTTTGAGCCACAATCGCCCCACCTTTATTTGATTAATGTTTGGTTATTTTTACATTGTAAGGCACTAGCAGGCACACAGCATTCTTGCATTCATACGGTGCTATTCTAGTCTTAGTGACCAGTCGCCACAAAGTGCTTTTGACTACAAGCCACACTTTAACCTTATATTAACACAGCACTTCATTCTATACACTTCAGGCACCATCTACCTGAGAAGCATCTGTGGACTGTGTGAGGAAGTCAAAGTAGGACAAATGTGCACTCCACACAGAAAGGCCACAACCAGGATTCAGACGAACAGACCTGACTATGAGGTGATGTTGTTAACCACTGCAGCGCTGAGCCGCCCTATTTTGGAGCTTGTGTCCATGTCAAGACATTGGCTGAGCTCTGTATGACTTCTGTTCCTTATGTGAACCCTATATGATTGATTCTACAGTGTTTTGCTATTACACTGTCCACATGATCCTTCAAAGACCTGCAGGTGCCTGTCTCTGTGGGAACAGACTTCTCATGATGGTGTCAAGGTCCTCCTTGAACTCTGTCACCACAATCCCATAAAGAAATCCACAGAGACAAGCCATGTAGAGTTTTCAGTTTCAAACTTGTGTTTAACCACCATTTTATTTTATTTCACTCACACTGGTGGATCTAAATTCAATCACTATAGATACAAGTCAAGATCTTTGTGCAATTTAAAATATTTTCATTTAAGTGTATATTTTACAATTTAGAACAAGTCATCAAATTTCAGACTAAAAGAATGTGAATTAGGTTTTGTTGCTGCTGTCAAATGTCAAAACAGATCAAATTTGACCATATGTATGTAAGGGTTAACGTGTTTGTAATAAATATCTGATGCCGTCCTTACAGCCTAACTAGAGACATGGAATCTATTCGGTGACATGCAAGTAGATCTTTTTGCCTCCAGGGTGAACACACTGCCCCTTGTTCTTCTTCATAGGCGAACAAGATGCACCCCAGGACACTTAATGCACTAGCCCACCAATGGCCAAATGTGCTTCTGTATGCATTTCCCCCAGTGGAAACGATATCTCCAGTTCTAGAGAGAGTACACCTCACTCTGATTCTAGGAGCCTGTTGGTGGCCAACAAAGTCGTGGTATGTGGAGATAATCACCCTATTAGCAGCAAGGCCTTGGCAAGCTTCCTCTCTGCAGGGTGATGGAAGTGATTCATCCACACCCGGATCTCTGGCACCTTCATGCTTACCTGCTGAAAGGTCAAATTTGATAGTTAAGGGTCAGTTCTCTCTTGATGGCCTCGGGGATGTATCGCGCCCAAATGCCACATATTTACCCAAGTTCATTCCTGCAGTTTATAGCTCAATTGAATTTGAGCTTCTGAGCTTTTGGTCCCCTCCTTTTGGATCTGAGAAGCAGAGGAGGATCCATTCTCTGTGTCCGGTGTGTGTGCTACGTACCTACATTGAGAATGTTCTTTTTTGTGACGAGTTGTTTGTCTGCTTTGTTAATCCAGCCAGAGGTAGAGCTTTGTCTAAACAGAGGCTGTCCCACTGGATTATAGAAGCTATCTCACTGATGTACAGCACTAACGGTGAGCCCCAGGTGTGAGAGCTCATTCCGGGTACCTGTAGCTGCACCTAGTTGGCCATCACTGCACACTTTTGTCAGGTGCTATCGTTTGGACATTACAGCCCCTTCGGTAGCTCATACTATCCTTTCTGCTGGGTCACACACAAACACACTAATGTGCTGGTAGTACACCGTGCAGAGCGAGGCGTGTAAATTTGTCGCATACTTAGGTGTTGTACAGAGTGAATCGACTGAAAGGGAACGAACAGTTATATCTATAACTTCTGTTCCCTGAAGAAGAGGAACGAGGTACAACACAAGGTTCCACCTGCTGCACAGCTTGGTTCGGTAAGGGAACAGCTAGCAAACTGAGGGATGACTGTGATGACGGGGGTACATGTGCAGGCGTGGCCATGCGCATGTCATCACTTCAGCCAGGACACACTGGGCGTGATATCCCATACTTATGTGTTGTACCTCATTCCTCTCCTTCGGGGAACAGAAGTTACAAATATAACTGTTTGTTTTTGGACAGATGTGTGTTTTTATTTATGATCCTGAAGAAACACACTGAAACATCTGTAAAACAAAAAACAAAAGAAACCAAACTCAGTGTTTTTTTTACAGATATTTTCCACACTTTTAGACAGTATATCATGTAAGGAAGTATGAGGGAACAATTTGATTTATAAAATCTTTAACTTTATAAAGAATCTACAGAATCGTTCGATGAGGGGGAAAAAAAGAAAATAAGGGGCATTACAACCAGAAAGCTGATTTTCTTGTAACATAACAGATGTTGATTTGTGGTGAATAGATGCGAGTTATTTCCTGATGGTCGGTGAGGTCTTTGAGTTTTCCCTGGGCCTACTTCGAGGTAATGAAGTCCTCTGATGTAGCCCAACACGCTCCTTGGTCACATGAATAAATGATGTAAATGTCGGCAAAAGGGCACTTTTTGAAGAGCCACCTCATTTCACTTAGTGACCCTTCACAGGCTTTGACTTTTTCTAATTAGTGCATGTCATTTTCAGCCAGTTAATTATCCTGAAGGTTAGACAACACCCAAACAACTCTTATAATTAATTTATAAAATGTTGTATCTTAGCAGTTATGTTTATTTAGGTTGCTCTAATAGTGCTATATAAGAAAGCTATAAAACCTATAAGACTCTTAAATATTTAATACACTGTTGCATCCATGTCACAACGCTTAACGCTGTCTTTAAAGACGCCACCATTACTGGATCGGTTAAGAGCACTCTGGCAACACCCCACGTCTAAAAAGCTGCTGAGTGTACAAATGAAGTTTTATTATTGAGTTGCCATCATGGAGAACAGTAAGCGGCACCAGCCCTCTGGGAAAAACCTGATAGGGCCATTTCTACTCTGTTCAGAGTGTGCCTTGTTTGATGGCCAGCTAAACTGCCCCAGGCTTGCCTTGGGGAAAACTGAGATTTTTGAAAGCCCGGTTCTCACCACGCCCAGCCTCAAAGCAAAACCAGCGACGTGATGCCCACAGGGATCCCCAGACACTCTGCTTAAGAAGTCTGCAAAACTACTGAGGTCTAACTCAAAGGATGCTGCCATGTTCCTCCTCTGAACAATGACTCCCTCTTGGATGGCCCCTGCCACTATGAGAGATTTGTTTGTCAGAGAAATTGGGACGCATATCTGGAACGCTCAGGAACATAATGCTCACAAATATCCAAGGACGAGACAACACGTCCCGCCGTTATTTCTGTCCAGCAGCTATCTGCTGCAAAACTCTTCATGAGGCTCCTCCATCACCTTCTGATAGTTTTTTCTGTGAAGAGCAAGAGAATTAGGTTGAAGTTGGTACGAGCACTGATAAATCTCTCCCAACTTTCCAAGAAACCATCAAATCTTCTTGGAAAGTCTTCTGATCAGTCAGGATTAAAATGGTGCTTAATTGTCTGGTGGTTAAGAATCAAGAAAAACAAGCAGCTAGCTTTGCCTACTGCTCCTTCTAATGCACACTAATTATTAACACAATGCATTTTGTTTTACAAGCGCCTCTTTTTACAGGACATGCTTCAGAGAGGCTTTGGGGTAACTATCTACTCCCAGCTTCATGATCTCTTGCCAAGAGATCATTTGTGTCACTTGTATGTTTGTGTGCAAATTCACACAGCTAAAAACATTTTGCAGGATTGGAAGGTAAAGGTCATGATGGTGGTGGTGCACAAACAGTGGAAGAACTCTTTAAATGATGTGAATCTGGTGTGTGTGTGAGGTTGTGATCTCGCAGTGTCCTTCTAGTGTCTTTATGGCAGGCTATCAGC
Organism: Copadichromis virginalis; assembly: GCF_057382275.1. NCBI lineage: Eukaryota > Metazoa > Chordata > Actinopteri > Cichliformes > Cichlidae > Copadichromis > Copadichromis virginalis. The sequence goes on from NC_140628.1 coordinate 26,734,032, forward strand.
AGCTAACTGGCTGCTGGTTCCAGCTTTTTAATCTTACACACAGGCGCGAACATTATTCATCAAACTCTGCAGGAAAGCGAATAAGTGCATCACTCAAAAGTCAAACTATTTCTTTGAAGAACACTTTCACCTTCTGGTGATCGAGGTAGCACTACAGGTAAAGGGTCTCTTTGAATCTGATTGCCAGCCATACCAAACTCCCAAAGTCTGCCATGTTCCCAGCCTAGGCTACTGCTGACCCAGAGAGCCCACGCCCCATCACCGCCGCCACAATCACCCCTCCTTTGCGGCTTCAGCAGAGCTTTCGGTCAAAAAAACTCCCTTCATGTCTCTCAAATCTACATCCAAGAGAAGCTTTTGTAGATATTTTAAAGCACGTGGTAGGGTAGGGAAACTATCCGACCAGTAGAAGCTGAGGCAGAAGGGAACCAGTGATGGAGTCAATTTTTTATTTTATCAATCGACCACTTTCAACATCTGTTTTCATTTTCTGTTACCTACAACATAACTTGGAGAAAACTAAATAAATCTGGCATTTTTTGTACACCACAGCTCCGTGCACATTTGGTGAAGTGAATGTTCAGCTGATTGCCTAAACCACTTCATCGAGACATCAGAGGTGATTTTGTGTTCGATGGTGCAAATTGTATTGGGGTGCAAAAGCTAATGTAATACTGGGTTGTGTGGCAGGGGACTGGTCATCATCCCGCTGAAGACTTAATTCCACTGTCCGCAGGTGTTCTTCTCACCTCCTTGATTGGATGGAGACTCAAGTCATCTCATGGTAGCTCAGGCCTAAATCAGTCTCCTATCGAAACGTGTCATCTAAAGCTGATAGACACTATAGCCTTCAGTCGGCCCGCTGGGGATGCTGTTATTGTACGTATACCCTGCAGCACATCGTACATTCCTCTGATGGGGGAAATGCTGTGGCTTTTATTGAGGGGGAAAAAATTAGATTAGGTGATTCTTCTCCGAAGCCATCTTCCTTGGTTTACCTCTCCGTGGTTGGTAGTCAGTCGCAGCAGAGTCCACGCAAGCCTTTTAAAATACAACATATGAGCACCTTTTTTTTTCTTTTTTAAGATGCCTGGATGTGAGGTTGAGGTTGGAAGTGTTGTTACAAAAAGTGATTTCCGGTACTTTCAAAAAAAATGTTTTGTATTTAAATTGCTGCAAATGAATTGTTGGCCTGTAATCTGCAAAACATATATCAAACATCTCTCTCATGAAAGATATTAAGTTATTTTGAGCCATAGACAACATTCATGTGACAGGGTAGAAGCTGCAATCAGTTATTGGAAAAGTGACTTTTATATTCCCTTTATTTACCCTGCTAAAAAGCCTCATTGGCATTAAAAATGTCTTTTAAAAAGAGGGATCTGGTCAAGACAGCAGCAAAAATTGCAATAAAAATAACTTAACAACTCTACAGAGATGTTTTAGGTGGGCAAAAAAGACTGGATTGGTTACAGTGTGTATACAGTAACACGAAACCCTATAGGTACTTGCAAAATAGGTCATTTCTTGTATTGAGGGATTATTTTATATATAATCCCTCAATACATCACGTTAACTGCAGTCTTTTACCAATATAAGCAAAGAGATTGCACATTAAAAAAAACACAAAAAAACACCGGAAATATTTTTTGCCACAACACTGAATTGGTAAATGAAATACGACATAAAACCTCATTTCAGTCACCCTGTTTGAGACCTCATGCTGAGCAGAAGGCAGTGATCTCCGTCTGTCTGTGTGTGTCGCTTTCTTCTGCTACCTGCAGGTGGCAGCATAAAGATGCATGACCAATTTGCGAAGGCCTCATATTCAAAACAGCAGAGCTGGTGAAAATCAGCTCAGCGGCATCATGTCAGAACCGCACGCGTCAAGAAGTTACAGAAGTTGGAGTGGAATCTCCTTCAGCGTTGATTCAATCTGATGTTTAACTGCGGGAACTTTGCTGCTTCTTTTATGCGCGTTTTAACCGGATTATTATGCAGGGCGTCTCAGATCTAGGGTCACGCCGGGCCTTTTAAACGTCTCTCAGCCGCAAAACAAACCTGCTGCCGTAAAATTAAAGTGGCAAAACAGCAGTCACAGCGTGACGTTTGTTTGTTTGTAATTACGCCTCCGAAATGCTGCTGATTGCTCATTTACCTCTGATGGGGGGCGTGACCCCCCTGCCTGCACTATTAGACGACCGTCTCGCCTCGCCTCGCTCACCGCTTCCTCGCCCTCTCTCACGCACGCGCTTCTTTCTCCTCAGCAGCACCACAGCCACCGGGTCGCCATGGAAACCGCTGAGAGACATACGTCGAGGGTGAGGGATGGAGAGAGAAAAAGGGACAACGAGGGACAGAGAGAAAGAGAGAGAGGGGGGGGGAGACATGAAAAGGTTAGTGTGTTACCATATGACAACACCCCACCCTCTCCTCACCTCTAACCCCCCCAAACCCACACCCACAGCCCCTCACTTTAATGCTGAGCCCCTAACCCAGAACAACTGCCCCTCCACACAAACACACAGTGGCCCCCCTTACACGTACCTCTGCCTCCCCCGTATCCTCCTCTCCCCCATCATTTTGCTCTCCATCCCTCTCTTGTCCAGACAGGCTGCTCGCATGGCGGGGATGGAGACGTTCACCGATGGAAGCACTGGTAAATTTTCACACCCACAAAAACAAAAAGAAAAAAGAAAATTATTCTAAGGGGCGGAAGTGCAGGGACTTAACTATTTTCCTCCATGTGTCTTTTCACCCTTTACTGTCTTCAGCTGTGCTGTACACTTCCTCCTTCTCACCTTCTCACATCACAATCTTTCTTTTCTGTGTGAATTCAAGAGGGTTTTTTCTGTCCACTTGCGGGGGAGCCCGACTTTTCCTCATGGCAGGGTCCTGGGGAAAGGCAGTGCAGGGAAGAGAGAGGGGTAGAGAAATATCGGTCCTAATGATTTTTTGTGCGGGGCTGGGCTTTTTCTTTCTTTTTTTTATTGATTAGAACGAAATTAATTCACAGGAGCAGCCCTCGTGTTCCGACTCTCTCTCTCTCCCTCGCTCCCTCTCTCTCTCCCTCCCTTGCTCCTTTGCTCCGTGGACGAATAGCGTTGTGTCTTCTTGCCTGCTCTGCATGTTGTATGATCGCGGGAATATTTGATTCAGAATGTGCTCGGTGTTATGCATAGCCCATACGGAAACCACGCTGCAGCTGCATACCTGCAGTGCTTTCACGGTGTGCGAATATTACGCACGTTGTTAATCTCATAAACACAGAAAGATGGGGGTGTGTGTGGTTTGTTTCCATTGTTGCTGATCGCATTTTTATTTTTTTAATTTTTTTACATGTAGCCCTCACATTTGAATTCATGCACGTCACGCCGCCGTCTGGGTCTGGGCTTGAAGGAGAATTAGTGCTGAAATCGAGACATCTCCAGTAATTTTCTCTACTCAGTCTCCATTGTTCCGCTGATTCGTCTTCGCTGTGTATTCTCTTTGTTGTTTGGCTCATAATTGTGACAAAAAAAGAAAGGCCACGGCTCGTTTGTGCGCTCTTTCCGCACACGCGGGTGTGAGCGCGACTGCAGGCCAGCTGCGGTTAATGGGCAACCTGTGTCTTAATTCGTGCATAATGTAAGGCAGCAGTTTACAGGCAGATTCTCTCCCGCTGTGGGTTTTTTAATCAGTGTGGTCGATATTTGCTCGTCGGTATCCCAATGTCCGCACATAGCAAAGAAACACCTCTGGGTGGCGAGGGTCTGATTCGCCGCCGAAGGGAAATCGATGGACAGACTGAGTTAATTATGAGAAAATCAATTAAAAGGAGGGGATCTGTGGGCTTTATAAGGCCGAGCAGGAGGCTCGAGTCGGCAGAGGAGAAGAGGGGAGCAGCCGGTGCTTACCTCTGTGCATGGTCGCTGCGCGATGCCCCCGCCGATCATTTGGCAAACCGCTGTGCTGCAGCCTTGACTTACACCGTGTGGAAACGCCTCTGCGTGGTATCACATAGAGCACACCACCGGCATGACTCTTGGCGATCCCCCCAAAATCATCAGATACCCCCGATTCTTTGGCCAGCTGTTGATTTTGTTTACGCACAGTCCTGCTCTGATCCACACCCCAGCGTCTGCTGCGGGTTCGTTCAGCTGTGTTTTCCACACACACACCTCTTTCCTTTTTGACCTTTGCTCTTCTTAAAATATGAACGTGATCAGATCCTGTTTAGGGCCTGCATGTCGCATCTTGACTAAAGGTTTCTTCTGAAAACTTTGTCCCAAGCCTCGATCAATTCCATTGATGCCTCTTTATTTATTTTAGGGGATAGAAATGAGCTGCGTAATTACTGCTGCAGACTCAGCACCAGCGCTTTAGGACAGGGCCGAGTTCAAGTTCTTTGGAGTCATTTGCAACTTGTGACACTCGGTGTGTGTGTGTGTGTGTGTGTGTGTGTGTGTGTGTGTGTGTGTGTGTGTGTGTGTGTGTGTGTGTGTGTGTGTGTGTCGTAATATTAAAAAAGGCCCAGCATGTATGAAGAAGTGTTAACCACAGCGCACAGATGACTTTAAACCCCATGAGACTAAGACACACGTTATGGTCAACCGACAGTTCTCCTCACAGACCGCTGCACTGAAAGAGAAAACAAAGAAACGGGGCGACTTTCTTTTCGTATTTACCAATCACGTGTTTCACTCTATTATTTCACCCAGTTTGCATTTTCTGATTCTCATATTTAGAAACTTGTGTCTCATTAAAACTCTCCGACTTATTGCATATTCACAGCCGTGGCATCGAGGAACAAGTTGGGCTGTTTTTTTTTTCAAGACAAGAGAACTTAATTCACACCTGAACTTAATATAGGTTTATTATTATTATTGTTATTATTTATTTGCATTGCCTTCTCTGTTTTTTGGTTATCATATAAAATTTATGCAGACGCCTTATTTTCATAATTATTCGTCCAGATTTATTTAAATATTTTATTTGATATTCTCTTATGCGCCTCATAATAATAAATTATTTAATATTCAGTGAATTATACTTTGAATTGGAGCCTCCTCATTATCGTTTCTCATAATAGAATAGAATAGAATAGAATAGAATAGAATAGAATAGAATAGCCCTTAAAAATCAAACACGTAGTGTTCATCTATCAGAATGTGTGATTTTCCTTATTACAATTATCTGCATTTTTCATTCAAAGTGAATATCTTAAATTTATTATTTGGGGAAGCTATGGTTGAATTAAAAACCCAAACTTTTAAAAAGTATCAATTTTAATTTGATGAAAACTTTGCATAAAGTTTTAGGCTAAATAGATAAACTGCCTCCGAACCGTTTCAGCAGCACTGACAATATTTGTTCAGTTGAATATTTCAGATTTCATCTCGCTTTTTCCTCCTGGATGAGTTAATTTTCACATTTTATTTTGATATTTCTTTCTGGGAATATTTAGATATTATTGTGCTTTTTTGCATAAACTGTGAATATTTAAATATTCGAGTTTATTTCACCGTCATTTTCACAGTTGTTCCTTCAGCTTGTTAAAGTCGTATGCACGATATTCAAATTAGAATCCACAGCTGATTTTAAACCAGTAGAGAGGGAGTCACTGAGAGGCTGATGTGACGCCTGCAGTTTAGAGGCAGCCATTTATTTATTTCGACTTAAATTTCAAAGTTAACTTTAAAAAAAATTGCTGCAAAGTTCAGTAAAATTTAGAAACCGTAGCTGTCTTATTCAAACACGAGGCCTCGTATTTAATATACATTTGAATGTGTTATCAATTCATGTGCTGATTTCGATGTGTCGCACTTCAAAAACTGTTAATTACGGAAGTGTTATCAGTAAGATCAGCCCAGCGCAGGGCACACAGTCGACACTCGAATTATGGGAATATAGTTCTGACGAGATTTGTAATTTAGGATGAGACCTGAGCAGCCAAATGGTTTTATTTCTTTTTTATTACATAGGTAAGAGGCAAAAAAGAAATGTTTAAATGTAGGTGCTTCTTTAAAAAAAAAAAAAGGAAACGCTTTTGTTTTAGCATTTTTCTGAAGTTTTTATAAAAACCAGGAATCACATATAAGGAATCTTACACACACATGGAAATTTAAAAATAAAACCTGCGCTCTCTTTTAAATATATAGATTTTTGTTCATTTAGCATTTGTAAAGGAGCGTGTTCCTGGGAGATTTTATTTATACTTTATATATTATTTAATGGGACTGAGCTGGCACCCTGACACCCTGTCCTGCACCTTATCAACTTCAAACAGACCACAAAACCGATACGTTCAATTTTATGGTTTATGTTAACGTGCATGCAGCCTGCCTCAAAGCTCATTTCATAAACGGTTTATTGGCTCAGGTTTGATGGTAAACAGCGCGATCGTGCCGGTGGGCTTTGATGTACATTTTTCTGTACGTTTTTTTTTTTTTTTTTTTGGTCACTGGGCCACTTCAGTCGCTATCAGGCACCAGAGGCGATACAAAATAATCCGTTTTCTGCGCACGACTCTCCTCCCAAATGGTGCGGCGGCTCTCCGTGGCCCTGCTCACAATGCGCTAATGACCTCTGGGTCAAAGGTCGTTTGGCCAGTTCCTCAATTAAGGCGTTAAGATTGCAGTTGCACGATGCATCGCTGTTGTGAAGCGAAGGGACCAGAGGCCGGTATACAGAATATTAGGATTTCTAGTAGGTAAATTTCGCACCTCTGAATGTTCACCAAAGTGCAAAACACGTGTTTTAATAGTTTCTGTTAGAATTCAGTTTGTTTTTTCCTCACATCGTTTTGGGAACAAAACTGCATTTTAAATATTTAATATTTCTTTGTTTTTAGGATGTGGTTGATACTTGGTGTGCCTACAGCACAGCTTAGTTTTACTTGAATGTAATTGAATGGATACTTTTACACTTTGGTACAGAAAACATGAAGACCTGTGAGAAGCTATAGAACACATTGTCACTGTGGTGCATTATAGTTCCTATAGAGGAAAATCAAAAACTGTACGGCTGATTTTTGCTCTATGTGTGTGTGTGTGTGGGGGGGGGATTGAGAGTGTTTACTCCCACTCCCTCCTCAACATAGTCATGTATCAGTTGTGGTTGTTGAATGTAATCAGTGGGCACTTCCCGATCATCGCTGCATCGATTAGCTGATAAATGTTGGTGGGATTAATCATCCGAGATAGATCACTTTGTCGATGTCATTGTCTTTCTTACCCTGCCGTGCCACGCAGACCTAGGCTTCGCCAGCACAGACAGGACTTCAATAAGTGACAACAGAAAAGTGATAAATTGATCAAAAATGGCCGCAATGAAACAAGCCTCTTGTGAGGCCGCACATGTCCATTACATGAGTGTGTCTGCGGGGTTTGTGGTTGGAATACATCAAGGGCTCAGGGTTAAAGTTCAGCTTCATCCCAGACTGATGACCCTGCAGACTGACTGACCTTTTTTGGGGGAGGAGGCTGCACATACTGGACCAGCTAGAGAGAGAGGGGATGGGGGGGAAAGGGGTAGAGATGGGGAAAAAATGAGGTGAAATTTAGGACAGAAGGGAGGAAAAGCGAGAGCGAAGGTGAATCTAAAGAGGATGTCGGCGGGAGGGAGAAGCAGAGGTGCATGGTTACCGCAGTGGACCTTGAATATATCCTTGTGGTTTTGGTCGATCTGTTCAGTTGCGGTCTCCCCTGGTTTTTGTGTTTGGCTCTGCTTTTGAAGCAGTGAATTAACACCTGACCCCGGCTTCTGACCCTACCCCCTTCCTCCAGCTACCCCCTCCAGATTAGCAAATATGTGCTATCTGGTTTGGACACACACACTCACACGCACGTATTTATACAGCAACACAAAAACACAATCACACATGTACACACGTACGTACTTAATGTATAGAGAGTTTAAAAAAAAGGACAATGCAGCAAGTGTACAATGTCACACAACCTTTGCACATCCCATCGTCTGTCCACAGCTAATTCCCCCGAGAGGAGCCTCAGTGTGTCACTGCTTGTCACCATAACGGTCAGTCCGTAATGGCTGTCTCTCCCCACACAATGACCAGGGAGGCAGACTCCCCCACTGAGACACACACACACACTGACCCTCATTCATTTTTACCTGCACAGCAGAGCCTCCCCACACACACACACACACACACACTACAGGACGTGCTCCCACCCTGGCATCCTACCACACCCGTCAATGATCAGCGGCTTTTGTTCATACAGTTTGACAAAGGATTTGAGTTCGTCTATCAGAAAAAAAATATCTTTCGAGTTTAATCTGAAAAATATTCACTGACAAAACAAAAACCGAATCTTTGTGATTTTCAGTGGATCCACACATTCATGTATAGTGTAAGCAGCCTGTGCTGAATGTGTTTTTTTGTATGAAACCTTCTAAAGAGGTCTGTGACAGGACAAAAGGAAAAGCAAGAGAGCAACACGGGTGTGCAAAGTCACTTCACTTTAAATTAAACAGCAAAGTCATTACCACAGCGCAATCGTTTTATCTTAGAATCTGCTCTGTTGCATCAGCCCCTGGCATATATTTCTCTATTTTAATGTAGAGCTTTTTTTCTGTATTTTGCTTATTTCAGGGTTAAATTCAGATTTTTTTTTTAAATTAAAATAATCTAATCCAGTCTAAAATCTTATAGATATGATTAAAAAAATGATGAGGCTCTAATATGATGCTTTGGTTCGGTTTGTTATTTGTTGTTTGTTTTTAAAAGAGAGGGGAACTGAAATGAAGCGATACTAAAATCCTTTTTTTTTCAAAGCAGCACACATTTCATAGTTTTTCTTGATAGATTACTGAAAATATTTAAATGTATAATTTTATAATTTGGGGGATCTGACAGGAGAGAAATGAGGAGAAAGAGAAGGAAAATAAATTGAACTTGGTGTGCTGCAGTTATTAGTCAGCACCTCGTGTCCTCTTGCCTCCCTAATTAGAGATATTGTCATTACCAGAACTGTTTTTTTTAAATCATCTAATCAATAAATCCAGAGTGTTTCAGCATTAAAGTATTGGCATAATTTAGGAGAGACCTAACACTGTAAATTAGTTTATGCTTCTTTCTTTCTTTCTTTCTTTCTTTCTTTCTTTCTTTCTTTCTTTCTTTCTTTTCTTTTTTTTTTTTTTACCAATATTAAAAGATTTCTGTGGCTTCTGTGCCTTGATAGTTTCATTCAGACTCTCTTCTCTCAGCAAGAATCAAACTTCTAAGTCTTGGCAGTGTTACTGGGTCATGTTACCCATTGGGCATCTCTTTCCCCTCTCACCCCCATCTCCTCCACCCTATTGTGCTGAATGATGATGGCCGCTCTGGCCGGTAGGTGAGAGAGGAGGTTGGGAGTGGGGGTCTCGGCTCGGCTGGTCAGCAGGATTTGTAGTGCCCCCCCTCCGCCTGTGAGTGTCAGCAGAGAGCAGGCGGCGTGTCTGGCTCGATTAGGTTTCCTACCTATCTTCCCACTGTGTCAGACAGAGGAGGAAGGCAGCAGAGAGGGGGAGAGCAGCGGGAAGTTGCCCAGAGGAAAGGCAGGACAACAGAGGAAGCAGGAAAAATACATCTTTTTATCCCTGCTCTCTCCGTCAAAAGCCCTGTACAGTTTCCTCTTTCTGCGCGCCTCTCATTCTCCTGGTTTCAGCTCCTCCCTCCTTCCCTGCCTTTCTCACTTTGTCCTGCTCTCACCCAAACCCCTAATCCCCCTCCTTTTACCCCACACTCATTCCTTAATCTTAAAGCTCTTCTTCTCTACCAGCCCTTTATCAATTGTTCTCCCTGTACCTCTCTGTTACTCACCTCCTCCCTCTTCTTTCTGTCTATCACATCTGAACATGCCACCTCTCAGCATAACCCTTTTACACACTCCAGATGACTGCAGCACACCTTATTTTTTTTCTCCATCTTTTTTCCAGCATTTTTTTGCTTTGTTTTTGTTGCTCCGTTTGTTGTCTTTGCCATCATCTACGCATCCTCTTTTGCGCCACATCACCACCTCTTCGTCGTTCCTGGCCTCGTCTTTGAATGAGTTGCTGCTCCATCCACTGGTCTGCCTGACTCAGATGTTTCCATCACAGTTAATGTCAGAATAAATTAATTAGGGCTCATTTCTAAACTGTTTTTTCTTTGTTGGGAGAACTACAATGTGGTTGTCAGAAAGCATTTGCCAAATTTTTTTTTTCAACCCCAAGAAAGCTCACACCAATTTTAGTCACCCTGTCATTTTGTTGGATGTGATCAATTTTCTGTGATTTGGTCATTTTCAGCTCATCTCTGTTGTGTGAGGGTTCGGCTGTGTTGCCATGTATAGCTCGACATTTCCAGCCTTTCTCTCAGGGCCAAATGACGAATATGAAGTTTTCACTTGTGCATGTTGGAGAATTATCATGGACAGATGTTTCCATTAACAATTACATAATGAAATGACAACATAATGAGTGTTTCTTTCTTCAGCTGAGAAGCTACTTTCAGTTTCACAGTTAAAGTCTTTTTTTTCTTGTAGTGAGAGCGGGCTGTAATTTCAAACCCGGGTTTAACCACACAATGTTTCACAAACAGTCTTTCCGTGCCACCTCAGCACTGCTCATATTATTCAGATAACAAGAAAGCTTCTGTCATGTTCTACAAAACAGGATGTGTTTTCTTAATCTGTCAATGGCTCCGGCCCCTGAAAGACTTCATTTTGGCTGAGCAATGAAAGGCTCACAAACATCAATATGGCTGAGCAGGATAAGAAGAAAGAGCCATATTCCTGGTGTGTATCACTTTCCACCCCCCACCCCCCACCCCCCAATATCCTCACCCTATTTGTATGGTGCAGATATTGGGTCTCAAGCGAGAAATCAGGATTGCGTTCTCGCAGAATGGCAGCATCCGTCTGTTGAGCTGGAATAGGAATGTTATACGGAACCAATGCATCCGGACTGGCCTGGACATCTTGACAATACAACTTCACACTTTTTTTCTTCTCTCCCTCTCCGTCTCTCTATGTCTCTCTCTCTCTCTCTCTCTCTCTCTCTCAATAAGTTACTCGCCCTCCATCTCCATCACAACCACCCCGGCGTGGAGGAAGAGGTTTGGATTAGGCCTAAACACACAATCATGTCGGCTAAGCCATGACTGCCTGCTGATCACTATGGGTCCACCATGGAAATAAAGTCTGTGAAGAGAAGAAAGAGGGAAAGAGAGAAAAAAAAACAACAACAACAAGAAGGAAATCCAGTCCACTTCATACGCCTCTCACTTCCATTCTCTTTGTGCGTTTAACGTGTGAAAACGGATTGCTGAAAGGATGTCAAGAAGCAAGAAGAAATAGATAGGAGGAGAAAGACAGTTATCCTTGCTTTCCCCGCGCCGGTCACACTACAATGTGCATGGTTGATAACTAATTCAAAAAAACATGCATGAGCTGGATTTATCTTTTCAAATCACTGGTACGTCTGAATGCGATTTAAAGGCTGTTTTTATGCAGCTGCCTGTGGCTGATCAATGCTGTTCCTCTTGTCATGCTGTGGGTCCATCACATTGGTATACAGCCTTTCAACACTGGGCGAAGGGACCATTTTGCATTGTCTATGGAGAACATTTGGTTTTCAGAGTATGATGTATATGGATGGGGCTTGGGACTGTATTGTAACTGTCAGTGCAGAGAAGAGAACAGCCTCGGCACTGCAGACAGCGATTTCACCGATGTGCAGTCGTTGCTTTTGCCTCCTGCCTTTCATTCTCTCTTGCCCCCCCCCCCCCTCCCGCCTTCCCAGTCCTCGCTCATCCTATTTTCAGCCTTTCATTTTTTACACAAGGGGAAAATGAGGAAGAACAAAACCAACATATGAAAACTAAAACATGACAGAGAGGGGAGGGGATGGTGAGGGAGGGGAGGAGTAACAGAGGAAGGAGAGGCAATCTCAGAAAACAAGAGGGCTTTCAAAAGTAAGGGATGAAAGCTAGTCAGGCTGTTATTTTTGAAAAATCATCCTTGTGTAGTGCTCCTCTTAAGAGCCAGGTACATATTATTTTATCTTCCTGAGGAGACTCAGCGAGGTGTTTCAACACACACGCACACATACACAAATAAAAAAAAAAACCTCAGTGATGCTTTCTTTAAAGTTGCACAATTTATTGTCTTTAATGGGATGCCCGACAGGTGTGTTTTAAATTGCTTATCGGCTTTGGCGTGAAATGTTTCTCTAATCACCTATCAAATTCTCAATTTTCAGATGCGCTTGCATTTTGACAACCAATTATTTAAAAAAAAGTTTTTTTATACGTCAAATGTATGCACCAGTCCAAACTGGCAGAGTGCCCCCACATTACAGGCAAAAAATGCACACTTCCCCTCGCTAACACGCACTGCTCCTCTGTCCTTAATAGAGGCCGGTGCTGGCTGACACCTGAATTAGAGTGAAGCTGGCATCCGCACAGAGTCTTCTCGAGCTCCCACTTTGACCCTCAAAGCCAGGGATCCCACAGAGGCGCGTGATTTGATGCGAGGGGATGTTGGACTAGTGGACTGAGAGCCCTGAAAACATTTAAATGTCTCTTGGTTGCGGCTGGATCTGAGGATGTTGGTGCTCAGCGATAGTTAGCGCCTCTGCTTGCTGCTGCTGCTGCTGAGCCTCTGGGGCAGGCGTATGTTGAAAAACGCAAAGAAAAGCCATGAAGTTTTATGAATATTGATGTTTTAATTTGTGTTTTATATCATATAAAACATTTTCGCCTCTGTAGAAACTTTCAAAAGCTCTTTGGGTGTGAGCATCATGAGGCATATCCTTCATCATTACAGCAGCACAGATGTTTCTGCTGGAATATGTGGTGGTATGTGTGTGTGTACGCGTTCAACATGTGTCTCCTGTATCAATAGGTTAATAGCTGAGATGTCAGTTTCAGTGACTCGCTGATTAGTTGTGTGTGTTCACTAATCCACACTGGGGCGGGGAACTGTTGGCTTTCCCATTGATTTTAGCTGGTGAGTAGGCAGAAGATAGAGAGAGGGGAGATCTATTGATTGACCCCAAATTAGCCCCCCTACCACAAACCGCCAAGCTGTTCTGCTGTTTCCCGCACTCAGCAGCAGCTCCCTCATTGGGCGCCCGCGCTGACAAACATTCAGTGCGATTGGACGCTTCGACCGGGAGCGCAATGTCCTCTCTTTTGATGTCACTTGATTTGGAAGTGTTGGCTGTTCGTGACTCCAGCTGTTGCTTGATTGGCTGTCTTGGTGAGGATGAGTGCTGCGCTGTTCTGTGTCTGATCACAGGGAGCGGCTCGGTTTTGGAGCCTTTGATGAAGCAAATAGTACCACTTCCAGAGGGAGGGTATTACTTTTTGTGTTTCTGATCACAAACTGTGACCTTATTTGTAAACCTCAGCTCTCTTTTCTATGGAATATTTAAACAAAAAAAGAGTGGATTAAAAGAAAAAAAATCCAATTCTGCCCCGCCATCCACATCCGTCAACTTTCCCTTTTCTCCTCTGTTGTCCTTCATGACTCCCAACTGGTTCTTTATCACCATTTGTGTCGCTCACTCCCCGTCTTTCTCCGCCTCTCCCTCCAATCCCTCTTTCCTTGAGTCTAAGCTTTGAGCGCTCTCTCCTGAGCCTTTCCTTCCCATATATCACTTCATCTCATCCCTCTGTGTCTCCCTGATATTCCTCTTTAGGCCTCTGTCACTCTCTCCCTTGCTCCCCCCCTGTGTCTATGTAAGCAAGAGGAGGTTGTTAAACATTTTTCTTCCCTCTTAATTGTTTTGACTGGGCCGATTGGCATCCCGATTAGGCCCATTGATTTCCTGGCGCTAAGTGCATTGATTTTTAAATTTCTTATTGATCCCCGCTCTAAATCTCCTGCACGCTTACTCACACAGTCTCACCGTTCGCAGGGGCAGAGATGGAGGAAAGGATTGAGACAAGAAGGAAGGTAGAGGAGAGAGGGAAGAGGGAAAGGGGGAGAGACTGGTGTTAGGTAAATACACTGACCGGTGACAGCGTAGTGAATTAACAGAGTGAGAGACAAAGAGCAGGAGGTGAGGAGGCGAAACCAGAGTTATGAGCTTTAAGGGGAAGTCGAGTTAAATAAAACACACACGTACACACACAATACGGGTGTATACATGCAGTGTAGAAACAAAAGGCGCAAGAAAACACGGATAGCTCTGCAATCAAACTATTTTTAAAGCATTAAAGCATTTCTACACAGCGTAATGGGGATTTTAAATCAATTTATCTTTAGCACCTCCTGCCAAAAATCTATGAAATGTAAAGGGAATCAATAATTCTGTAATTATAACAAGCGTCAGGAACGACTGGCAGTAACGACTGCCAGCCTGGTAGCCGCCTGGATGGAACATGTTCATCTGTGAAGAATGAGTCACTTTATGGGTGAACAAAGGTTTATGAGGGATAGACAGATATTGGAAATGTCAGAGATGGAATGGAGTGTTTTGTCTTTGCCTTGCTATTTCACACGGTCTGCAGAGCCTACTGGAGACGTGTGTGTGTTATTTCTGGCTTATGACTGTGTTAGGTTTTAGAGGCCCGCTGGACTCCGAATCTTACATGCCCACTGGTGTTTCTCTGAAGGTGGTGGACCTAATTGGCTGTATCCGAGTCTCTGTGTGCGTGCGTGTGTCTGCGCTCACACGCACGCTTGAATGTGTGTGCGTGTGCGAGGGCTCGATGTGAAGTAAACGATGAATTCTTCCGGCGCATGCTCGATAACATGTATGTGTTTGTATATTTGTGTGTGTCTGCGCGCGCGTGTGTGTGTTTGACCTTTTCTTGGCTTAAGTGTTGAAGCTCAAATTCAGACATTCAGTTGATAGCATTTTCTTTTTATAGCCTCTGTACTTGACCAAATTGTGCTAACCTTTTCTAAAGTCATTTGCTGCTTTTCTGTCTCAGCGTGCAGTTGAGTGCCTTGCACAGCACACAATATATGGACCATATGTAGCATTACTGCGTTGCAATTACAATTTACTCTGCGTTGATCCACTTAAGATAAGTGCTTTCAAAAGGCAAGCAAACTATTGTCAGCAACAGTGGGAGAAAAACTTCAATATCACGACTGTTGTCAAGATGATGTAATGCCGCTCCGCAGTGGCATTAAACGCAGGATGTTTTAAAGAGTGCGCTTTAATAGCTGCGTTGTTATGATGGTAAAGGCGGCAGTGACAGTTTTGATTAACCATTCTGTGTTTACATTTTCTGTCTGCAGTTTGCAACCGCTGTTTGCTTTGTAGTTATGGGGCCTATGTTTGCCCTGATGATAGGGATAGGGATGGCCTGACAGCACACATGGTCTCTCCCTCTCTCTCTCTCTCTCTCTCTCTCTCTCACACACACACACACACACACACACACACACACACACACACACACACACACACACACAGAGGCTATTTTAAAAATATTCGGATACATTAATATGTGGCTTTCCTTGTTTTAGATTACGCATGTATAAACACACGCGGAGGCGCCCGTGGACAATAAGACTCAAAGCGCCTGATGGTCACCGCTACTGACTTCTCTTTTAGATGAGAAGTAGGAACCTGCAGACTCAGCACACAAAACCACATCAAACACACACAATGTGTCCCTCTCAGCACACATACACATATATGATCAGGGCAGATTCTCGCATAAGGTGTTGCACTCACACACGCACACACAAGCGCTGACGCTGTCCTTGCACACACACCTCTCACACAATCAGCCAGACGGACCGACACCACTTCGTCCAACACACACTCAAAACATAACCTTGACCCGTTGTACTCCCAGCCTGCAGTCTCATACATACTTCATCCGTTCACTGGGGGATGACACACACGCACATACACACACGACTTTTCTGCACACACTAATCACACGGGGCCTGAAAAATGCAAACTCATACCAGAGGTTTGTGGAAAAAGACAACAGCTCCAACTTTATACCTGATGGAGTTTTTGAATTGATAGGACTTTAAATATTTCTTCTTGGTAAACAGTGAAACGTGGCAGAAAGTCTCAAACTCAAAGCTACTCAGCTCATAAGGAAATAAAACTGAGGATGGGATTGTTTCATTTTTTTTCTCGGAGACTGATAAAATTATTAATCGATTATCTAAATTGGTGCCAATTAATTTTCTGCCCACTGACTAACTGATTGATCAAGCGGTCGTCGTAGCTCCGCTAATGAATTTCAGATTTATCTCTCACAAATTGGGACTCTGGCTCCTCGTGTTCATCCAAATGCGTCTATAAAATTAGAGCAGATACAGGCCTACTCAGTGATGAATTTCACTGTCAAAGACAAATTCGAAATAAATCTCTCACTGTGGACTTCGAGCGTGTGTCGCACTCTGATAATTTCCACAATATCCTCTGCAGCCCCCAGGGGCAGATTTTTTTTCCTGTTATTTCTCTCTCCATCCTCTCCTGTTTGTTTCTATCCCTGTAAAATGCTGGTTGCTTTACTGAAATACTGCAGTGCTTTATCTGCCCTCTTTTTCCTCCCTTTAGTCCACTCTCCCTCCTTTTTTTTTTTCTTTTTTCCTCCCTTCTCTAACCTCCCCATCCCGCAACCCAGCCCTTTAGTTGTTGTTGAAGATGGTGGGGGGTGGAGAGGGTAAGTGTAAGGGTGGGGTAATGGGTGAGGCAGATAGGGGAGGGGGTGGGAGCAGAAGCAGCCGAGACCCAATGACGTGGGTGCGACATGTAACCGTGGCGCAGGAGAGGAAATCAATACATGAAAGGATGAGGAGCACTGGGGTGGATTACCGTCTGGGGCCCTGGCTACTGGAGGGATGCAGGGAGATGGAGGGGGTGTAGATGAGGCCTGGGGGGTTGGATTGTGTGTGTGTGTGTCTGTGTGTGGAGAAGAAGGAGGGGTGGAGAGGGCGAGAGGCCAGATTGTCCAGTCCCCTCTCTCCTGTATCCCCTCCCCTGACCAAGCACTGCTTGAATCTTGACCCATCCCATCAACCCTCCCTTGGCTTCTAAACACCGCTCAGTGCCGGTAGGCTGCCAAAGATGGACCTTCAGCTCTCCACACACGCTCATACACACATGCAGGTGCAGTGGACTCTATAATGTGGAGTGAATACATTGCAGCCACTGTGTGTTAACTCTGCCGATAACCCTACACTATCTGTGTGGGGCATAATCGGCTGATATTACCAGTGTAAATTAAAGAGCCCCAGCGAGGCTGTGTGTGTGTGTGCGCGCACGCGTGTGTGTATACGTTTATGTGCCTGTGTGCATGTAAGTTTTCAGCAGGGGGCTTCCACAGCCCTGCCACAAACCCAGATAATAAATATCTATTATAAATATCATTATTATTGGGCCAATCTCCACCAATAACTGAGCCTCTGTGAAAGATGGCATGAGGGACCGAGCTGGATATTGGCAATATATCAGCATTGATTATTGAGAGTGCTGACAGAGAGAGGGAGGCAAAGTTAATAAAAACTAATAAAAAAGACAAGGAATACAGAAAGAACACGGGCTTTAGCTGGATCAGCTGCTTGTTCGCTCGAGGAAAGCGAGAACGGAAGGCGGAGGGCTGGAGATTGTGGTGTACAGTCATCGTTTGTGTGAGGCTGTGTGTATTTTCTGCTTCAACATACGTGTATCTGTGTACGTGAGCGTGCGTGTGAAGTTTTACCATTCTCATTTGGGAATTTTTTTCGTGTGTGTGACTTTGACTTGTGCACACACACAGCTCACTACTTCTTCTTCTTCCACACCTGTATGTGTGTATCTTCTTGGATTGATTGAATCTTGGTTGGATGTGAACTCTACAGTTAGGATCCAAAGCCTGCACCACATCTTGCCTTCCCACACACTGGCACTTACCAAGATCCACAAACAGTACCTGCCCACCCACTCGCCAACACACGCACTGACAAAGACACCAAGAAAACAAACCTCATAAAAGCCCATGCATCATATCCATATTATCTTGACAAATCTATACATCATGTCAGAGCATGGCATTATGTGAATATTACATTTTGCCATCTGTTATTGATGTGTGTGTGCACGGAGAGGATATGAGAGGAGTGTGTTGACGCCTTGCGCTGCCCGGATGAGCCGGGACAAGGCGACAGTGAGAGAGAGAGAGAGCGTTGTCCATTCTAATAGGGCCTTGTTAGGCCGCTGACAGAGCCAGTAACGCCACCGTTGGCCTCCTATTGATTCCCAACCGACGCAGTTATTGATGAGTGAGAATTTAATTCGACCAGCTCGTTTGTCAACATGACATCACCATTTAACTACGACCGTGACATGGCCGCAAACACCCTCAGATGAGCCGGGGTCACACACGCGGAGCGGCGCGTGAGGACAAACACACACACATCCCGCCTGATCAGTACGAACCGTTTCACCGAGGAAAAGGGTTTGGAGTTTTTTTTGTGGTTAGAACTTTTCTTCTGCTTCATCATTTATAATAAAAACTAAAAAAAATCATGTTCAATATTCAAACTCTGTTTCTAGCCAGTCAAATCAATCATTCAAAATGAAGAACAGGCAATTACCAAGAGTGCAATAAACAATATGACTAATGAATGGTCCGTGTTGTGACTAATGTGTAGCCTAAGGATACTTTGGCTTTTTCTGATTGGACACATTTTTCATGCCACATCCTGACCTACAGCACATGACACAGAAAACATTTTGTGGAGAGAAATTGAACAAATTGCTTTCTATGAATAAATCTGCTTGTGACTACTGTAGGTGGGGAAAACTACATAAGCCAGAGTATCAGCTGCAAACAAACTGATTTGTGTTAAAGAAAAAACGCTGAAAGCAAAAAGAACTTCAAATAGTATATTTTTTATTTTCTTCATTTGATCTCTTAGTTTGATATTTTGTCTTTTTATTGGAGATGTTGTCTAACTGAATCCAATAATATGTAATAAGTTTTGAAAAGAGTGATTCAGGAGTTGTTTTTAAATATTTCACTCATTAAATAATTGTGGGGAGTAGC
Source organism: Copadichromis virginalis (assembly GCF_057382275.1). NCBI lineage: Eukaryota > Metazoa > Chordata > Actinopteri > Cichliformes > Cichlidae > Copadichromis > Copadichromis virginalis. The sequence continues at coordinate 26,753,008 of NC_140628.1, forward strand.
TGTGATGAACGGAGAAGTGTGTTTACCTATTAACAGTGTGTTTTCTCCATTAGCAGTAGCTTATAAATTAATTTGACGACATATATCAATATTGTGGCATCATAACGAGTTCATATATGTATATGATTTTTAGCAAATGTAATAAATTCTAAAAGTACAGCGCAGACATTATGTAATGCAGAAAAACCTGCAAATCCAGTGCAGGACACTGCAAGCAGAAGTCTCATTTATTTTGTAATTTAAAGGGAAGAAAAACTTTCTGGAAGATGTGAAGCACACAAATTACAAAAGATACACATTTATACTTTTTTTGGTTATTAAAAAGAATCATTCGGCAGTTAAATCTCAATCTCTAAACTTTATTTTTAGTTCCTGCTTTCCAGTTTTACATCCATTACAGTATTTGTTATTTGTCCCTGAAAAAAATAGAAGCAAAGCAAGAGAGAGCGAGAGAGACAATTTTGGAAGAGCATTTTTCAATACAGCAGGGCAAAGATACAGCCCAGAAAACAATGGAACCAGCTATATATCTCTGTATGGATTGGGAGGCTTGATAGGGAGGGAGGTGGACAATCAGGACCATGGGCCTTCAATGAAAGCGGTCCAGCAGGGGTTATTGGCTGGAGCAGCCCCTCAGGGGAGCTCGCTCTCCCTATCTGTTTCTCTCTCTTTGGGGTTGTGGGTCTCACCACATCCCTTGGGGACTGAAACTGTAGAGCCCACCTCGCTGCGGGGGCCCTATAGGCACCAAGCAAGAAACACACGGAGGGGGCGGTTTGCAGAATTCAGGTGGTCAGTCCCAGACACATGGCCAGGTAGCGAAGCCTCTGTATTCTGTGCTTATTTTACCTGTCAAACAGTTTGCACCTGTGCAGACATGATGAGGGAAAATAACTTTAATAGAGGGAAAAATCGAAATTCTGCACATGCCTGAATTTGTGTGAAAGACGGTCAGTGAGAGGACATGAGAGTTTGTTTCTTTCCTTTAAAGTTTCAGCGTCTGCTGCAGAATAAGGAGATCGGCTCATCTGAATACCTGAAATCCACGCAGGTGTTTTGACGGTGGTGTGTTTTTATGTGTGACTGCCTCATTGATAGTTTTCTGTGTCTTTGTGGCCGCGTCAGGAGGAAGAAAAAGAAGAGTTTGGTAAGAAGAGCGCATGGAGGACAAATGGATGGATGCTGTATGTGTTAGCACCCCTCCTCCTCCCTCCTCACCCCCTCATCCACCTCACCCCTCCAACACCATCTTATTTTCCCCTCCTTCAATCTCACACACCCTCCCTCCATCCCTCTCTTCCACAGACGCGCACAACCACACTACATTCTACAAGAAATAATTGCTTTTGTCTGGAAGGAGTGCGGGGAGGAGGGAAAGGGGGCGCGCATGGCTCCCTTTGTGGAGAGAAGGGGGTCTTTGAAGGACAACTAGTCACTTCGCCCTTCCCTCCTTCTTTCCTCCTCTCTCTTCTTGCTGCCTCACCTCCCATCTCCTCCTTCCCTCTTATTACCCTGCCACCTTACTCCTCTTTCTCAGTTTTCCACTTTTCTACTTCTCCCCTTCCTCCTTTCCTTACTCCCCGTGTCTCCCGTTCTTCTCTCTCTTCCCTCTCCTCCTCTCCCTCAGTGGATCTGCGGATGTCATCTGTCATATGTGAAGCAGAGGGAGAAGGACAATAAAACCAGGTTGTCTACTACAGAGGATGACACATTTTTCATAATTAGGAATATGCCAGTTTTAGTGTGCGGCTCACATTTCTTGGCAATATGGCTGTCTGCTGATGACTGAGTAAATGACAAGTCTGGTGATGATGGGAAAGTAATTTATTGCACGTGCAGTTTCCATTAAAACGGGCCTAATCGCCCACAGCATTAAGTGAGCAGGCATAAACAGTCCTGCGGGATGAGGCTCTCAGGCCCAACAGGAGCAAGAGCTCGCTCATTCCTATCGATTTGCCCGTATTGACTGCAATGTTTAACGTATAGATTTTTCTATTTAAAAATCCATATCGACAATAATCTGGCGTGTAAGCGTGCGGCGTTGACTGATGTTGGCCTGTAATTGACAGCATGTAACATGTCGGGAGCCCGGGAGTGGGAGAGGGCAGAAGGGAGGCCGGCATGCGTGGAAGAAGGGCTTCTGGTGATCACCTTTGTAATGGAGGAGCTCGTCCCCTGACACCTGGGCTCTCTTGTTCTTTATTTTTATTGTTGCTCTTGTTGTTGTCATTTGTATCCTGCCTGCAAACTCAAATGCAAGCACTTATGCATGCACATGCTGCTCCTATCTCACTGAGTTTATAGCCTGCACTGTGTTTTCAGTCTGCTTGATATTTTCTCATGCCTGGAATAGCAGTGGTCGCTCTTATCTTTCTGTCTATCTGAATAATGATAGACCCTACTCCGCTCGGGAGGGCTTATTAAACGCAGCAGTGATGAGATGACTTAATTGCGTGCATGCTGGGTATCCTGGCAGGTATTAGCACTAAGCACCTATAGGCATCCATGGATTCTCTTCATCCCTACCCAAGGAGGCCAGCAGTAATGCACTGATCACCATTGGCATCATTATAGCCGGTATTATTAAGAGGGGGGAAAAAATCCAGAAATCAATACAGGATACCTTTTGCAGCGGTAGTGAAAACGAGGGAGATGGGGTGGTTGGTGGGGGTGGCGGTGGCGGTGGTGGGTGGGTGGGAGGCAGGAGGGAGGGATTGAGGGATGGAGGGAGGTGCGGGGGTGGGGTGGTGGTGATGTGTGAGTAGTAGCGGGTCCTCTCTCGCCTCAATGTTGCGGCCAGCCTAGTGGCAGATCGCTACAATCCTGGAGGGAGCCGGGTCGAATGAGCTGTTGGGGTTCCCAAATAATATCGGGGACAAACAGACAGACAAAAACAGACACACAGACGGATGGACGGAGATAGGCAAGTGTTCCGATAAAACGCGACACCATAATTCGGATTTCAGTAGATACGCTTTCTTATTTCCGTTTGGTTTTTTTTTCGGTTTTTAGTCTGATTTTTTTTGTTATTTATTTACCCGCTGTATTTATTTATTTGTTTATCTATCGATTGATTGCGTTTTAATTACTGCCTTGTGACAGAGAGCGAGGGAGGAGGAGCGTCAGGGCCAAGCGCGCGCGCGCGTTGTGTTTGTGTGTATATGTGTGTGTGCGCGTGTGTGTTTGTGTCCGTTCAGCCTTTTTTTGTCCCACTTGTTTATTTGGAAGCCTTTAATGAAGCTGTTTTAATTTAAAGAAGAAGAAAAAAACGCGCGAGCCGCCGCTTTTTGCCCACGCGGATGAATGTCTTACATGTAGCCTTCATGCAAAGGGAAGAAGAGAAGGAGCGCGTGCAGCTAGAGACCAAATACAGTATAGACCAAACCAAATAGTGCAGAAATCCAAATAAGACTTTCTAACTCTGCTGGCCTTGTTTTTTCACTGTCGAGCGCGTTGTTATGCGTCCTTGTTGTGCTGTTTTAAACTGCAAAGCGAATACCAAAGCCAAGCCCGGCCGGTGATGCTACAGGAATAGGCTAGCGACTGTTCTCATGCCTCCTCACACCTACAGGAAACGTTAACTGGTGAGGAGCGAGAGAGGAGTGTGAGGGGATAAAATAAGCTCCCGGGCCTCTATGTTTACTCAAGGAAAACGATATAGCGGAGCAAAGGTAACAGAGAGACGCAGGTGCATCGACGACAGACAGGTGACACGCAGACTTGTGTGTTTTTATTATTATTATCAAAGCTTACTTACAATAGGCCTGCAATTGTAACACAACTTTTCCTGTAGCCTGTAGAAGTGAGCTCTGATCTCCGTTCTGTCCGTCTGTGTGTTGGTCTGGACTGTAAGATAACTGCTTCACTCAAGGGACCATCCTACATAAATATATATAAATATCTAAATATAAATACTATGTTCTATGCACATTTACACCAAAACAAAAGCCGAGCACCAGTCTACAGATGTAAATAAAGTGCGCAGCTGGGGCTACATGTGTACACACCTAACGGCGAATGTTCTGAGCTCTCCATACCAAATATTGTCCAAAAGCTGTCTGCCAGAGAAACGGACGAAAGTGCAGGAGCTTCAGAGGACGACAGAGCTTGTTACAGTACATCTGACAGATTATTTGCATCAAAACAAGAAGCCGGAGGAAGATCATGTTTGTTCCTTTGCCGGTGCCGTTCGTGTTTCAGAGAGCTACCCCTGACCTCAACGCCTGGCGTCTCAAATCCCCTCTGGCTCTCCGCTCCAACTCCGGTAAGACATTTTTTCTCTTCTCCCTGCTACACCTCCTCCATGTCGGCCAAGCCGCGGAGACCCGCCCCGCCTGCCTCGCTCGGTGCCGATGCACTTGCAGCGGGCAGAGCTGGCGGCGCACACACCCACTTGCACACGCACACACACACACACACACCTCGAGCTCCTTCTGAGGGCTTGAACACAGTCCTCCGCACTTGCGGGGCGGCTGTTAAAAATCAGAGAAGCTGTCCCGGGCGCTTTGCTTTGTCCAGACTGATTGAAAATGAATTGCGTAAAATGTCCAGTTTCTTTTCGCTTTCCGTTCTGTGAAACGATGCGCCACTGCTCCACCCGTGTGTTGCTTAATTTCCACGACGCCCGTGTGTTCCTATTTCCGAGTAGGCTATTTTTTCTCTCCCCGTCTCCGTCACCGTCCTTCCCCTCTTCTCCACTGCCTGCGCCTGAGCCTCAGCCTCCGACTCTCCCCAACTAGACTCTCGGCAGGCAGGGAATATTCATGCCAACTTATCGATCCTGCGGAGATCGATTCCTGGGCCGGTGGAAGCAGAGAGAGGGGGAGATAGAAGGAGAGAGTAGGTGCACGGAGGAGTAACAACATACGAGAGGAGGCAATGGAAACGCTGTTTTCCACTCGTTTTTATTCCAAAGCCAACTGTTTAGTGTTTGTGGTTTATTCATATAGACTAAATAACTTGTTAGTGGGTCGACTTTGAGCTCGAAGAACCTTACTGATTCTCCTGACTCAGATTTTGCTCAGACTTCCATCCAGCTTAGCTGGCAATGATCGCATCTTTGTAAACACCACTAGAAATGGACTTGGAGTGATTGCATCTCTCTGTCCCATTGCTTGGGCTGCTCCACGGTTGAGAGCAGACTAGCAGAGGGAGTGTGGAGTCAGGGAAAGGGGGTGGGGGTGGGGGGGACGCCGTCTGCTTTCATCTGCGCTGAAGTGGAAGAAAAGGATGCATGGTGGGAGCAGCCAGTCCGGCTTCAGTGTGTTGCTGTGAGAAACCTCTTGCTCAGTCTAGCATCCACTGTTTCTAAGACATGCAACAGCTACTTAGCTCTTTACTGGCTTAACATCTTTGCTTGCCCTGCAGTCCTGCGAGGATTGTATTGTTTTGGGAAGTGATGCAAAAGGAGGAAAATTAGGTGAAACATTAGTCATTAACTATTGCATACACATAGACAAACTTGTGTGAAAAGCTGGGTTAAATGTGTCTCATATGCACCTTGGCCAGTGGGTGAGCTCTTACAGGCCCAGTCCCCTGCGCTCCCCTCATTTCCAGATCAGTTCAAGCCCATTTGATTTGCCAGGCTTCACCCTTTACTCCACATACTCAGTCAACGGTGCACAGTGTGTGACAGTGAAGGGATAGGTGATAGAGGGGGAGAGAAAAAGAGCGTAGAGGGATGAAAGGGACCTGTTACCTGCCATATCTCTAGAGAGATACATAGAGAAGAGAGGGGAGAGCGGTTGGATGGTGGAAGTGGCAAAGGAGAGAGGGACTGGGGAGGAGGAGTTTTTTCGGTCTCCGCATGTTGAAAAATGGCGAATGTCACAACGAGATAAAAAAAAAAATGTGGAAAGAGAGCGAGAGAGAAGTGGGTGAAAGTACGAACAGATGACAAAGTGAAAAACGAGGAGGGAGAGGAAAACCCAGTTTGAGCTCGAGAGGTGAGAGTAAACCGAGGATGAGCCATTATGTTGCAGTGTCCCAGGCCAGGGCCGGCATCTGAATAAGCAGGCAATCTGATGGGATGTGTACACAGGCTGCTGAATTCCTTAGATGGCAGGATAACGTGATTCACAGTCCTCTGCTGATTTTATTCCAGGTTGATAACATAGCGCGAGGTGCTGTCCTTTCTGAACTCAGAGGGTTTGTTGCCAGGGGAGCGCTGGGTCACTTCAGCATCTGAGGTCTAAAGCAGGAGTTGCTTCTTCACCGTATATCAGCAAACAACAGGAATGATTTAATCTGAAAGTATTAAAGATGTCTTGATGCATGCTCAATCATCCAGGTAAGGAAATCCCAAAAAGTTGATTCTGTTTACTCATCCAAGTGATGAGAGTGACGAAATGCCTCTCACACTGAAAACGCCACATCCACATGTACAGAATCAACTTTTTGGGATATTAAAGATGCTAGGATTGAGTGGACACGCCCACAGAAGTGTGCTTTCACTTAGCCAACAAAGAGCCTTTAATACTGTTACACACACACACACACACACACAGACGCACACAATGCTTTCTGGGTAGTTGTAGGGCTCTTGACTCAAGCTCTCAGTTAACTTGTCTCTTTGACTGGTGGCAGCTCCTTGACTCCTTTGTGTTAGAGCCTTTTGTGGGGTCAAAGGTCACGGCGGGAGTGTTTGACTCAGCCCCACCTGACCCTTTTTAGCCCCCTGTGTTTTGATTCTCTTTCATGTTACAACAGGCCTCGAGCACTCATGCACAACCCCTGTGGGGGCTCACACACGCACACACAGAGACACACACTCACTGTCATGAAACAGACAGACCATCATATACACTACCATAAAACAAGCACGTTAGGCTGTTTGCACCTGGACAGCAAGCTGCTGTAACTGATCCAGGTTTTGTTCTATTTTTAATGGCATTGTGTCTGTCGAGGTACAGGTCATGGCCACTGCTGTGTGAACTCTTTGTGTGTATACGTGTGTATGTGTAGTAAAGTGGTTTGTGAAGCCATCAGCATTAACTGGTATATGAAAGTTTAATGGGACATAGAGGAGAAACCGCAGGTTTCCCACACAGTGCAGGGCTTGGTATGATATGATATAATATGATATGATGGGACATCAAGAAGACTGGAGACTGCCTTTCTCTCTCTCTCACACACACACACACACCTGGATTCAGTTCATCTCAGCTATGCACCTTCTGTCACACACCATTAGCCACCATCTTCTACCATATACTCTCTAACTCTCTCTTTCACACACACACAAACACACACATGTGCACTTACAGTACGATCACACACGCTCCTCCGGTTTTAGCAGCTCGTGAGCTGTTTTAGTTCTGCCTCTGCATTTCAGACTGAGTAACATTTAACTATACACTTATTGATATTTGTTTTCCTCATAACATTTCCTGCCCGTGTACTGTAGGGCCGGTCTGATGTTATTATTTCCTTCAGTGTATTCCAATAAAATGTTCAGTCTTAATCCATTAATCAACATGTCCACAGCTCTGTGTCTGCGCTCGCTGCCAACTTTTAAGACATTTCTACATGTGTACAACGTCGCGCTGGCACGTCCTCGACTGCATGATGTAAGACCGTGCATGTGCTTACCCATTTGCTCTGTGTGTGACAGAGCGAGTGTGTGTGTGCAAGAGCATGAGCACACGTGCAAACTAGTGTGTGTAGATATAGATCGGTTTGTGGAGGGGAGCGTGCAAGTCGCAGTGTTAACATGATTGCAAATGACAAAATGTCAACCTGGGTTTGTTAGCAACATAATGGGGAATCAATAGACACGAGAAAGATGTCAATACTACATGCTTTATTGCATTAAGCTACCTCTCTCCTTCTCTGTAGCCCTCTCTCTCCTCTTCTTTTCCCTTTACCTCCCACTCTCTGCTCTCTGTCACAATACAATTCTCTCTCCTCTGCTCTCCTCTCCCCCGGTAGTAGAATTAGATTGCAGTATATGAGCCAGCCACAGGGTTCTGAATGCTGCAGGCTGATGGCAAAATGCTCCAGGAGCTAATGGGCTGTTGGGCTCATCTATTTACGTATATTAAGCTCACATAGACGACCACAACAAAATCTGACAATGTGACGAGGCCCAAAGGAGGAGCAGCAGTGACGTCTTCTGTTTAACTGATGCATTTACGTAACGAGACAAACATACGAGTTATTGTAGGACACTTTTAAAATCATACACTCTGTAACTGTGTGCTATGGGTGACCTTTAAAATATATAGCACTGGGAATTAAGGCTTTTTCATGGTTTTGGATTAATCCAAGCAAATCCAGTCTATAAAGATTATTAGCAGGGTGCTGCTGTGTTATTCATGTTACAGTGGGGTTTAATAATTCCTTTTAATCCTATTAACTGTTTACCTTTTTATTGGATTTGCTCAGGTGTGCATATGCGCCAGTAGGTTGTATTTATACAAAGCGTGTGTGTGTGTGTGTGTGTGTGTGTGTGTGTGTGTGTGTGTGTGTGTGTGTGTGTGTGTGTGTGCGCGCGCGCACTGATGTGTTTATATTACTTGAGACTAATGTAGTATTAATGCTGATGAGGTCCCTCAGCTCATTAGCAGCAGGGAGTGGTATTGAGTTTCTCCCAGGGAACAGGAGCGACCGGGACATACACACATCCGCTGTAAATTCTTAACAACCATTAGTGTATTGATAACCATTATCATGCACACATATATATACACACACACCCACATTCACCAAACAATGACCTTTAAAGACATTGCTTTTAAATATGCATACTCCAGCACACAGGAGGACACACCACAAAAATCATGCAAACATATTCATCTGAACAGCACTTTAGGCTACGTTCACACTGCAGGTCTTAATGCTCAATTCCGATTTTTTGATCAAATCCGATTTTTTTGTCTGCTCGTTCACACTACAAATAAAATGCGACAGCAAACGCTCTCTAGTGTGAACGCTCAAAGCGGCCCGCATGCGCAAAAGAATATGTCACACACAACGCGCTCTGTTTAGACCCAGAGCAACAGTATTGTTTGACTGATGGCCCTTAATATAAAGACTTCGGTCTTCACGTTTCCCAATTTTTGCTTTAAGTTATTTTGTTATTTACATAATAATGTAAATAACCTAATAATGATCCTTATTGCCGTTTAAGAGAGGAGCGGTGCTTCAAAGGATAGCTGTAGATTTCTGTCAGAATCTGCAGATTATACAGTACAAATAAAATGTTTACGTTGTCTTCCCAACAGTTTCACTGACATCCACACTGGATGGCCAGGAAGCGTTCGCGATGTCTTCTCGGGCGCTTCTCTGGCGCTGATAATTGGCTTCAGTCTTGTGTCGGTGACGTAAAAGGCGGATTTAATGCGACTTGACCGTTCAAACAGCAGTCGCTTTCTAAAACATCGGATATGTATCGGATTCAGTACCACATACGAAAGTGACCCAGATCGGATTTGAAAATATCGGATTTGCGCCGTTCACACTGTCATAGCATGATCGGATATGGGTCGCATAGGGTCAAAAAATCGGATTTGATGCGCTTTCGCCTGCAGTGTGAACGTAGCCTTAGAGGCCATCCATTATTCTCCAATGTGTTCACAGAGACACGGACTCACACTCAGTCAAATGATTTTGTGCAATTGGTCACCGTGTCCGCTGAAATACAGCCTAGCATTAGTCCTAACCAGGGGCTGGGTGAGCACGCCACTTAATCATACCTGGAGGCCTTAATAACAGAGAGAACACACACAGAGAAGTATAGATGGTGTGTGTGTGTGTGTGTGTGTGTGTGTGTGTGTGTGTGTGTGTGTGTGTGTGTGTGTGTGCGCGTGAGAGAGAAAGCAGCTAATCAACACATCAGCGGGAATAAATACAAACCAGCTGATTCCATCCTAGATATTGATTTACACTTCCTTCTGTGTTTTCTAGTTGCCTCTCCTTATCACTCCTCCAATAGCACACAGGCAATGTACATACTGAGGACTCAGCCATACTTGACCTCTACATGGGGGACATCCTCCTCTGAGTATGTGTGGATGCTCAGTCAGTGGTGGCCTGGCTGTGATCAGCGTCGGAGTGGTCATCGCCACAAGCCGCCAATCAAACTAGGCAGTCAAAACGCGCCTCTGAACGTCTGCTGTCTATACACTTGATTACCTGATCTGGCAAGATTTTTCAAAGTGATTTATTCAGACATCAGAGTAAAATCTCTCTACATTCCCCTGCTTGCTGGGACACGAGTATGCTGTTTCTTTGTGGCGATGCGCGGGTTCCGTCTGGATACTTTATTTGCTGAGATGACATGGGTCTCATTTCTAAACCAACAATGCGTTTTTTACTGGCCGCTGTCTTTTTTGTTGTTCATTGCCGCCGGCTGTCACCTCTGCCACCCTGCTCATGTGCCAGTACATTTAGATAATAAAAAGACCAATAAAACCCAGAGGTTTGATTGGGTGTCTCCCCTTAGCCCAGCAGAGCTGACGACTAAATCAGGGGTCCTTCTCTCCATTTCATTTAGCTGATAAGATTTATGGTAATGAAGGGTTCCTATTAACCTCTGGGGTTCCACTGCTGTCCTTCAGACTGAGGGTGGATGGAGAGTGCTTACCGATCAGGATAAGGCTGCGAACATATCTGCTATAAGCAATGTCACATCATTGCAAAAGCATCCTCTGGAGTGTGCATGCACACACACACACGCACACTCATGCATACACATACTCTTCAAGAGCACCTCAGCCCTTTAAGAGAGCTGAATGCATGTTTAATCTCTTTTCTGTCTTTATTACTTCTGAGCATTTTTGCTTTTCTTTATCCTCCCCACCATTCTGCTCTCCATCCTTTTCCCTGCAGGAGATTCTGTTCTGAAATTAATCTGTTGTACTCCCAACACCTCTTGTCCCTTTTAGCCCCCTGTGCAACATCTCTCTTTTAGAACTGCACAGTCATGTTTTTTTATTGTTTGCTGAAAATACTCCAGAATTACAAACAATTGTAACTAATGATTTTAAATTTTACATTAGATATAGGGGGGGGGGATCTTAAACATCGTCTGGGTGTTGGTCATCTGTGACAGTTACTTTATTTTCTGTGGAAAGCAACAAACGAAAATACTTTCTTACACATACTGATAGCAGTTCGTCAGGGTGAAACCCTACACAAGTTTTAAGGGGGATGTTTCTCTGGAACACCCAACTGAACGAAAGTAAAATAAAATAAAACCACATTAAATGCACCCTCACAGGAAGTGGTTGCTTCTCTCTTCTACTACTCATTCTCTTTTCTCCATTGCCAGTTTCAACCTGCAGAGAACCTACCACTTGCACAGTTAGGGAAGGGGTCATCTAAACACAAGTAGGTAACTAAAATATGAGTAAATATAAGCTTAAAGATGAATTTGTATCCTGTTGACATGCACCATTAATATGGCTACCTATAATACATGTATACACTGCACATATATATATTTAAAATATGCCAAAGAGAAAAGAAAAAAACAGTATATCGTTCTCCCCTATCTCTCCTGCTCTCCAGTCAGGACCTTATCATGTAAACCTATCTTCGCTACAACCGGTTAGCAGGTGATTCTGAACCACAGAAGAAAACGTCATCAAAACACCAACCACACTCTGATTGATAGACCAGCTTATACCAAAAATAAATACTTCAGCATGTGATTGGCTGTCAAACACCAAAGGTATAACCTACCTTGCACATCATCCTGTTCTCTCTGTGAGCTTTAGCAGGCTTGGAGGGGAAATCAACAGGTATGGAGAAAAATGTGCCGTAAACCCACACAGAGACCTAATTTTGATTAATATTGGGCTTGACCAACAACTAATTGCTATTTATCAAAAGGAAAGGCACACTTTAGTTAAGCTAGCCAACTGTAGTGTTAACTAATTCAAATTTTAGTAAAGCTAACTAGCATGAACGCTAGCATGGTTTGGGTTATATTACTAGAGCGATGTAAATAAGACCATAGTTACTGCAAACTAATATCATCATTAAAAAATGTGTGTATTAATTCTTTAGCATGTAAATTCTGGTTGTATTTATTTTCAAACAGTTAAAGTTAAGATCAGGTGGAGTTTAGGTTGCGCTAACTAGTGTGGTTTGAGTTTAATATTAGGCTAGTTTAAGCTAGTTTATTTGATATAATTCGATCTGAGAATATTTAAAACTGTTGAATTTATATTAATATGCTTTAAATGTTTGCTAATAACTTATAGCACTGCGCTACACATTAATATTCTCCATTCAATTAACACATTTAGCACATTATTTATTATCTGCCTGCCTATTAAAATTGATCAAAAACCCACCTTTTAACATCTACAAACTGTTTTTGATTCAAATGGAGGGACAGGTGTATTTAAAAAAATAATCACACCTTGAAGCCCTAGTTTAACTCGCTTTATGAATAATATTTCTGTGATTTAGGTTCTTTAAGAGAATTATTTTCCTGTCTAAATGAGGAAATTTCATTTTGAACGACCTCCAGTGTGTGTCACTAATTTCTACCTGCATCCACCGACAATATCAACTGGCTGTCGTTAAATGTTAGAAAGCAAAAAGGAAGGTAGGAGTGACAGAGGGAGGGCGCAACCCCTCCCTCATCTGTACAAGGGCTGCACCCCTCTGTCCCTTTGTCTGCTTGTAAAGGGGACAAGGGAGGAGGTGCAGAGCAGGGGGCGCAGGAGTGACTAAGTGACCTCTCGCTCCCCTTTCTTTTGACGCTTCCATGTTCTGTCCATTTTGTCGTGCACGTCCCTCTCCCTCCCTCCTCTTTCATCCTCTTTCGTTCCCCCTTTTTTCAGCCTGGTTAAGTCGCCATGGCTGTTGGCTTCATATGTCCTATTCTCTCCTTTTTTATACCCCCCTCTGTCTGTCTCCCTTCCCCTCCTCTCTGTCTCTCTCCCTCTCTGTTCTCACATCTTCGGCAACAGCAGCCTGGTTGCCAAAGTGTCTGTAGGACACATTAAGGCCCATAAAAGCCTAGTCTGCGGTCACACTCTTAACCACCAGTCAGAGGTAGTGTACAAAAGTGACTTTAAATGAGTCTGTGATTACCCTGGAACATGGAGAGATACTGAAGTGGCCAAGAGAGTGCGAGACAAGGACGGAGCGTCTGAAAGGGGTAGAGAAAGCACAGCTTGAGGGTGTTTCTTGACTCTCTTAAAGAGAATTGAACAGAAATGAATATTTGTTTCTCTCTTAGCTAAGAACCAAAAAGACTACCTGAGTGGAACAAGCGATGACAAGTTGTAGTGGTAACCCAAATTTACTGGCCCCCCTCCTTCCCACACCTTTTACCACAAACTGCACGTCCCTCCCCTCCTCAACACCCCACTTCCTAATTGGCCACATGCTGCCATGAGTGACAAGTGTAATCATCAGTCAAATTATGATGGGGGGGTGTAGGAGGAAGACAGGAACAGCAGAAGGTGGCGGTGGAGGGGATTGAAAGGGCGCGCTTTGATCAGAGATAGAGAGGGGGTGAGTGGGCAAACAGACAGAGCTACATGGAAACCTGCTGTCCACACACCTGCTGCTTCATAGATGGGCAACATTAGCAGCCTCAGACCTCGATGGATTATTAAAAAAGGGGAAAAAAATCACAAGACAAGCAGTTCCTTAACCAAACAACGAAAATGCTGTTGAGCTTGAACTTGAATCTTTCTTGTATCTCCATTGCTTTAATTACAGTCGCAATACAGAATAGGGCAATAAAATCACCGGGTGTGGTAACGGCACGCTCTTTGATTTTCGCTTGGACACGTCAGGCCAGGTCCGTGTTATATTTGGACATAATTTGTTACTGAGAGCAGATGTTAGCTTTCCAGCCAGCTAACAAGGTTTACAGTAATTAGGAGTGCTGATGAAGCGCTTTGATTCCCTGGCTGTGGCGGCCATCTCATTAGCGGCTAGCTAGCTAGTGCTGCAGCAGGCGCTCCAGTCACATCCTATTAGGCGGCTCAATGTACACTCTGAATTAAGACCAGGAGATTAAGTGGAGATGAAAACTGTTGGCGTATACAGACACACACTATTCAGACTGTTTTTTTAAAGACCAGAAAAGCCCATATATATATATATATATATATATATATATATATATATATATATATATATATATATATGTACTCACTGCTATAATAATGAGCTTGTTATAGGAGATTCCTACTCAGGCACTAACCCTCCCCCCTCTTAAAAAGACCCCAAATTTTGCAAAATCTGCTAATGCTTGTGCCGATATTTTAGTGAGAGAAATTTGGTTTTAACAAAATAACCTTGTGTGTGACTGCTTTTTCAGATGAAAGGACACATGCCACAGAGAAGAGATAAAAGGTATCACAGATTTTAAGACACAGGAGTGTGTGTGTGTGTGTGTGTGTGTGTGTGTGTGTGTGTGTGTGTGTGTGCGATTGCATCCAGGCAGTGAACTATTTCCCCCGTGTTTCTTACAAATGAAAGGACAAAATGCTTCCTTGAAAATACTCCAACACAGTTTTTCCCCCTTTCTCTTCGACTCCTCGCCATTCATCAATACTCGCTCCTCTCCTCTCCTCTTCTCCTCTCTCTCTGTCTCTCGTCGTCTTTTGTGTGATGGAGTGATTATTGAGGACGTGGCTCCTGTGTTTAACACTGGTTGATGAAGTCTGCCTTTGTCTGTCTGCTCTAACCTGTCGCAACCGGGACACTGCTTATAGCAAAATCAATACACAGAGTAGAAGAGAGAGGCTGGGCGAGGGAGGTAGAGATGATGGGGGAAAGAGGAGAGGGATTGCGAGGTGGCGGGTGGCGGGGTTGAAGGTAGATAAATGCACCGAGAGTGAGACTCAGGATGAAGCAGGAAGTCAGTGGAAAGAAAAAAGGAAGAGAAACATGGAAGAAAAATTAAATGCTCGACTCTTCCATTGCTCACTGTCCGAGTTTTAAACACGGCATTTGTATTTATGTTTGTCTTGCCTGTGCAAGGCCTTGACCAAGCGCCTGATTATATCACTTGTGGTGTGTGTGTGCAAGTGTTTTAAGTGTGTGTGTGAGTACGCTTGCCGAATGGGGCAACCCCTATCTGTGTGCGACTAGCTCTGTGTGTGTGTGTTGGACAGAGAGAGCTTCATTTGCTTCCACTCCCCAGAGTCAAAGCCGATGTCAAGAGAAGAGGGGAACAACAGAGGACTGAGGAGGAGAGAAGGATGGATGGGGAGAAGGAGAGGTATAGGGAGTGTAGAGGGTGGGGGTTTGGGTGGAGGGGCAGTTGTGTGAGAGAGGCACAGCTGGGAAATGAGAAATGCAAACCCCCCCCCCCCCCTCCTCCCACCCTCCTTCTCCCTCTCCGTACCACCACCTTACACTCACACATATGGCACACACATACAGACACACACGATCCCCATCTCTTTATCCTCCCCTCAGGAAAGATGGGGTGGAGGTAGTGGTGGTGTTGGAGGAAGGAGGGGGGGGAGTGAAGGAAAGGGAGAGGCAGGGGAAATAGGAAGAGATGGAGAAGGGGACAGATAGGGGCATTAAAATTCATGGTCCCTTTTTTTTTATTTTCCCTGCTGAAAATCAATAGTGTTTACTATGAATGAGTGGAACAGTGGACAACAGTGGTGCCGGGGGGACAGAGAGACAGAGAGGAGGAGGAGGAGGAAGAAAAGAGTAAGGGTGGGAGAGGTAAAGACGTGGAAGGGGAGACTTTATTGCGATAGGCAGAAGCACCGGAGGCCAAGGTTAAAGACCAGCAGGGGCAGCGAGACAGAAAAAGAGAGAAGCACAAAGTAAATTCAGTTGTCTTCTAAAACAGACATACTGCCTTGTAAAATGCATATTTATTGTTCTCCTTCATAATAATGTAATGTAATGCAAACCCTTACAGTCCCCGCACCAACATTAGATGTTTGGCTGGCTTTACTTGTCCACCTTTCCATTCCTCATTCCTCGCTTCAGCTCACTCTACCTTTCAAAGAACTGTGTGTGTGTTAATTGGCAGCCCACAAACACCACTGACATGGTCTCTCCCCCCCCCCAACTTACACATCAACACACATACGAGCTGCAAAGCAGTTCACACTGAGTTGTTCAGCAGCCCTGACCCTGTTTCCTGCTGTTGAAAGCCTAGAAGTTCAGGATGGCTTACCAGTGTTTTGATTAAGCACTGCCAGTGTGTCTCACACCACTTGATCAAAGAAGAACAACTGTGTGTTTTTTAGCTGTTATAACTGCTTGTATCCTCCACATTTTTCATGGCAATCAAAGCTTTAAAAAAAAAAAGTTCTGCTGGCAAAATTCAGTCGCGAAAGAAAACGGATCATTTAGGATTGTCAAGTTTTACTTCCAAATTACTGCAAAGTTTTTTTTCCCTCGCACACAAAAAGGCATTTTTTTGTTTTTTGTTTCTTTATGGGTTTTTTTTTCTGTTTTACATGCATGGTATATCAAACTCTCACCACGGAGTCTTGGGTCTTTAGGCTGTTTTGTGTTGTTTTCCGTGCTGGATCGCTTGATTTGTGAGTGTGCGCTTATGTGCTGGCGCAGCTATCTTATGCGTATCTGCCTCCCTGTCATTCTGCACACAGTAGTGCTCCTGTGTATATGGAACTGTGAGTGTGAGAGAGTGAGCTGTGCAGGGGGTGATATATATTCAGGCAGCTCATGCATTATGGAGAGTGAAGGTGAGAGCGTCTAAATGTGAACTGCTGGTATGTGGAGGGTTCAGGGCCAGTCTTTTGTATTAGCATAGCATCTCCATTTCAAATCGGCCTGTCAAAAACCAGCAGCATGTTTTATTCAGCAACAGATATTGATCACATTTTATGCATACATGCCAAATGTATATTGCATACTAAACCTGCACCTTTGGTTTGTTTATGATGCTGCTTTGCAAATATGCTGCATAAAAATGTAGATGTTTGTTATGCACATAAACTTGGGGACACCTCAGTGATGCAAACTGTATGTTTGTTGTTTTTGATGTGATAATTGGATGCAGTAATGTAGATGAGGCCCTGATCGAGGTGTTTACGTAGCAGTCAGAGTGCATACCCGTGTGTGTGGACACTGCACTGTCTGCAGGGATGAGAGGAGTTTACCGAGGTCAGAGTGGCACGGTGGTGATTTCCAGTGGGCGTGTTTTAATGCAACGCCGCAAACTTCAATTCCTCCATCCACTTACAGAGCCTCCAGCTTTGTGGTTAAAAATTACTTCGAGTCACCCTTATACATTAACAGACAGCATTTCACTACAGCAGCTGCTCTTTGTCTATCAACATGCCTTTTTTCCCCATTAATATTATATCTGTATGCATTAAACTGGCCCGAGGCCATCTCTGCTTTTCTATCACATGTCGTTTTTTTTTTTTACCATCACACTGCATCAGTGCCGCACTAAATCTCTCCTCTCTAAATGACTGGAGTGAATGAGAGGTTGGTCTCGGTATACGGGGGAAGAGGACAATGCGGGCTTTAGCTGTGCTAGAGCTTCCTTTTTCACCCTTTATGAGATGAGGTGGCCCATTTGCTGAATGGGACGTGAAGAAGGTAACAGCTGATTTGTTTTGGAAATGCTTTTTTCCCCCCTTCTCTTTCTTTTTTTTTTCTTTTTTCCAGATCACATGACTTTGTCCTCAAACTCCTCGCTTTCCAGTAGACCGAGGTTTGATTCAGTGTTATTTTGGCTGTCTTCTACCTCCTTGAATTTCTTTTTTCCCCCAACTATCTTGTCCACCCCCCATTCTCTCCCTGGTCCCCCCAGCCCTCTCAGTACTCTGTTCCCTTAGCGACTGTTTCCAAGGCGCCCATTCCCAAGGGCTGGAGGAGGGGTCCAGTGATGTCATCCATGCATAACTGTATACCTGTAATTGATGTCCAGCTCTCCCTTCCTCTCTGTCATTGTCACTTATTTCTTTCCTTTCTACATCTCCTCAGCTGCTCTTTGTCCCTACACAAGTGTACTTTCATATACACTTTAGGACATTTCTATGTTAAACAGTAAAGTATGGACCGCATATTTTTACCAGCACTGAACTGCCGTTTGACACGTGTTACAGTTAAAATCACAGCTCGATTCACACCTGTGCTTTTCTTCAGATGCCATGAATAATTTAAAAAAACAGGACAAAAAAACCTTTGTAGGACCGGCCTGATCACTTGGTCATGAACAAAAATTGAGCTCGATGTTCACTCATAACCCGAGCGACCTGTAAATAATTGCAGTTTTCACTGGGATTTAACAGAAGGGTGGAATTCCAATAAAATATCGCAGATGTTTGTGTCGGGGTTTGCTCTCTCACTTTAACAATTGTTACTCTTTTTTTTTTCCAGATTGCCCTGATGACGGCTTATTCTCAAAAGCCACTTGTCATCCTCAAAAATGATTTTAGGAAGTCTAGTTATTGGTTTGTGCAGGTTTTCTGATCGCTTGCATGCATTTCAAGACCAGACAAGTGAGATTTGGACTTTGGTACACACTACTCTTAAAGGTTTTAAAGCCCGAATAATTAAAAACCTCTTACTGTTTTCTATTTAAAGGATATTTGCTACCTGATACTGTGAACCACTGTGGAATTATGCTCAAATTTTAGTGTTCCTACTAGGGCTGGGCCATATCATACCGTTCACGGTAATACCGGTATAATGTTGGGCAACAATAAGAAAATGAAATATCGCGATAGAATATGGGTAAAACATTACGGCTATATTAGGCAGGCGCCTCGCGGAGTGATATGTACTGTGCTTCAACATAATATTACCGTACTGTGTGTGTATAACCTCTTTTTAAATTTTGTGGATATTCTACATGGTTATGTTGAGGATATGTTGGCCAATTTTCACTGGAAATGCCTTTTGGTTAAACTGTCAGCAAGGAATTTGCATTTGCACTGTTAAAGTTTTAGATAACTTTAATGCACTTAAAAAAGCTGCTTGTTTAAGTGAAAATACATTGATGTTTTGTTTTTTTGCACTAATAAAGTTGTGGAGTTGTAAAGTATTTTGTCTAGTGTCAGTTATATCGTCAGTTATATCGTTTTCGCAAATTTTCAAATGTATATCATGATAAATATTTTTGGTCATATCGCCCTGCTCTAGTTCCTATTGTAATCTGTAAATTAAAATGAAACTGTACAGTTTAACCCCGGGTACGCTGAATTCAGCTGTTTTTTTTAGTTTTTTAACTTTGCACCACAACTTTCTGTGTAAACATCCATATTTTAATATTTTTTAACACTCACCTTAATAAAGATGGACCTTGGTTGGACTACAGTAGACTAACGTGAAATTATAGAAATAAAAATTTAAAAGACTTCCAAGTTAATGATTTGAGATCAAACCACATTTATGGTATGCTTTATAAAATACATTTTTTTCATTAATACAAAATGGATTTGTATTAATGCTATTCAGCTGTATTCGTGATACATTTTCCTGCAGTTTCGTGATTTGCTACAGTATATTTCACTCCCGCTACATTTGTGCGCTTCCCCCCTCCTCCCCTCTTTCTCTTTTTGATCCTCTCCCTGCATCCCAAACCACGCTTCCACCATCTCCTCTCTAGAATAAAATTCACTTCTGATTGAGAAATCACTCTGGTTTGTTCCACATTTTGATTTAGAGTCACGAGTGTTATATTTTAACACTATGAAACGGTCACACTTATCTTTTCGCTAGCTGTTAAGAGACAGACAGTTGAGCTGCCCTCTGTCTACAGTGTACATGACTCTCTACATCTGCTCCATGTTTAAAAGGTCATTTGTCAAACCTGACATTTTCTGCCCTTACCAAAGGTTTCCTCAATATACAGCCCGGCTTTCCCATTCAGAGTTTACGTTCTGGTTTTTTTTCCATCTATTTGTTTTCTTTTGTATAAACCTTTTCTGACAATACGTTCCTCTTCGGTGTCAAAAAATATCAAGAGAGTAGGAGGCTGAATTCTATCATCTTGTAATGTTCAATAAACTAAGAAATGACAGATGTGGTTCAGTGTGTGTGTGTGTGTGTGGGTTGCCTGGGTAATGGGGCCAAGGACTGCAAGAAATGCAAGTTTCAACGGGAAGTGTAGTGAGTGGGTAGGCACACACTCGGGGTCTGATTAGGGATTAATGTGTGTGTGTGTGTGTGTGTGTGTGTGTGTGTGTGTGTGTGTGTGTGTGTGTGTGTGTGTGTGTGTGCGCGTGCGTGCGTGCGTGCGTGCGTGCGTGCGTGCATGTGCGTGCCAGCAGGATGTTTTTACTCAGCACAGGTTGTCACTATCCTGTTTCCCCCTGTGTGCCTTTTGTTCCTCCCCTACTCCACCATTTTGGTTTTTGTCTAGGACAAAAAGAGGCCCCACAGCAAGGCCCCCTACCTGAACACCACCTCCCTCCTGACATTTTTCAAAGCCCCCTCTCTTTGGCGCGTGCGCAGACACACACATACACACACACTCGCTATTACAAATCCTTCTCTTCTTTCAAGTTAAAATTCCACAATGAAGGGTTTTTGTAGCAATTTATCAAATGATATGCAAGTTTCCATATTATATACACTGTGTATACCACAGTCTATGTCTGCTTTAGTGTAGTTGTAGAAGAGCACAGCAGGAAGTCAGCCAAGCTA
This sequence comes from Copadichromis virginalis, assembly GCF_057382275.1. Taxonomy (NCBI): domain Eukaryota; kingdom Metazoa; phylum Chordata; class Actinopteri; order Cichliformes; family Cichlidae; genus Copadichromis; species Copadichromis virginalis. Next base: position 26,773,585 of record NC_140628.1, read on the forward strand.
TGCATACATGCATGCATAACTTTCTGTGAGTATCTGTTTGGATGTGTGTGTGTGGGGGGAATCGATACGGTAAAGTATTACAATATTTTTGCAATATTGCATCGATATTTCCATGCGTCCATTCTCTGCTGCTTATTCAATGAGGGTGTCTCCAGGGGCTGGAGCCTAACCCTGCTGTCATAGGAGGAGAGGCGGGGCATGCCATGGACCGCTCACCAGTCCTTCGCAGTTCTGTTCTTGCTGTCAAGGCAAGAGTGCTAACCAATGCGCCACTGTGGCCCCTGTATCAATATTTCATGAAATAAAATAAATAAAATACTTTGGGAATACTACGAATAAGACGGATCATCTCGCCTGATAGGCAGCAACTTTTCTGCAAACTGACTGAATGCCGTTATTCTCAGAGAGATTGCTGCAGGTCTGCAAGTAACTGCAGTCTAATTCATAAACACAGACAGATTGCCAGCATGGTGCCATCAGTCTGAATGAGTCTTTGTCAGTGAGCACAACTCGAGGGGACTCAACTCAACTGGCTGCCAGCTGGTTATATTCCTATAAAACAGGAAGGTTGCTGTGCACAAATGTAATATTTAAATGTGAATTTCTGTAAGATGTAATTGCCAATCAGACTGACTCCATTTTATGGCAACATTTATGGCAGGTTTCAGTGACGGTGTCAGCACGCTTGACAGTCTCATTGTATTGTTGTTGGTTAAAACAGACAAAGTTTGACAAAGTTTGACTTTGAGGAAAAAAGGCGATTAATCGCAGTGTATGTTACCGCAATAGGAATATGTCTCTGACGAGTACCACCTCTAGTAATTAATGTGAGAGTCAAAGGGGTGTGAGAATTAAAAAAACAGAGAATCATGTTATTTTAATAGATCTGTGTATCTGTGGCTCTTGCAGCTGGCAGAAATGACAGTTTTCTCTGGCCAAGTTTTTGTCCGTGCCCTGGAGTCTCCAGTTTGTGGTCGCTCGGTGTGTACTTAGCTAATGTCTTTTTCAGTCTCTCGCCATCGCTCTCTGTTCAGCTGTGTGTGCTGTGGTGACGGGAGGGCACTGGATGGCTCGTTGAATGAACTCTGTGGTTGTGCTGACAAATCAATGATAAAGAGTAATGACATCAACAATGTAATGCATCTCCTTGTGCTTTCATTGACTCGCCCTCGCTACCCAAACCCCCCCAAACTCACCTCTTAACGTTTATGCCACCTTGGCTCTGTGACTTCGCTTTGCACCATAAACGATGTTTCTGCCTCTTTATGTTTTGTCATTATATGTATCTTTTATCTGTGTCGTTTGTTTCTCTCTGTTGGTCTATCCTCTCTCCCTCCTTCCTCCCTCCCTTTCTCCCTCTCTCTCTCTCTCTATTGATCCAGTCATAGTTTTCTCAGTCTTCACAGTACTGGGCCGCTCTAATCAATACAGATAATTGTCTGCTCTCTCTCGATGCCAAACATAGTCTCCCCTTCTCCCCTCTCTCCCTTTTTATCAATGAACCCCGGTCTTCCCTCACTCCTCCTCACCCACCCAGCCTTCTCTCCCTCCAGACGGGGATTCCCCCTCCCCTAATGACGGGAGATAACCTGCTTTCTTTACCGATTTTTCTCCCACCCGCCCTCCCCCGTACACACACATACACATATCCCTGCCTCGCCCGCTGCCTCCCTTTCCTCCCTCGTTCATCGATTACCGTGAGAGTCGGGGCCCGGCCTGCCCGCCCTACAGATGTAAACACACACAGAGCTCGTGTTGTGGTTTAGTTGCTGTTCAGCCTCTCCTGGTGCTCGGGCCTTTTGGTTAATTGGTGGGATTCAACCGTTTTTGGTAGGTTACAGCACCTTTCTGTGCCCAGGATAATGCTAAATGGATTCACCATCTTGCCCCGTGGTGAAACCTGACCTCTGATTCGTGCCATCAAGCCAGGCTTTGACCATGTAGAAGGCTGCCGTTGTCTCGTTTCTTCCATTGTGACTTGCTTTAGGGTTTGTAGAGGAATTTGTCTTGGAGAATTTGCAGAATCACCAAACTTTTCAAATATGGAAACTTTCAGTATGAGGAAGAGCCAGCAGTGGATGGAAATGGTGCACACTGTATTAATAATCAGCCTAAGAACTGAAATAAGAACATTTACAAATGTAAGTAAATAAACACATACTTATTAACTTAATATTTAACATTCATTATATAAATATTAAATAATAATATTAACTAAAATAGGTTTTGACAAAATTTGAAACAGTGACAAGTGGAGCGAACAGCCACAGTAGGACCCAGTGCAGCATTCATATTCTGTCTCTACATATGAAGTCCTGTGTGTTTAATAATGCATCCACCCATCCGGCCAACCAGGCAAGTTACAGGCCTGCAGGTTAGTGTACTCTGTGTGTGCGCATATGTGTGTATCTACCTTTCCATGCATCCAGTGTGGAGTATCCATCACAAGTCTCTGATGTCTCCTCTATCTCTGAAGTCAATCTGGAGCGGCACATAAACACACAAAAGCAATATCAGTGACAATACATACATATATACACAGTATACATAACCAATGTTTACATAAACATGTCATATCCACTTAGATCTGCTGAAACTGATAGCTGAGGCTGTGCTGTATTTCTTTTTGGTCTTTTTCCACGAGAGGGGTAAGTGAGATGGAGCTGGAACAGATAGAAACAGTTTCAGGTTAAAAATAAGATGATGGGAACACAGAACAAATCATTTCTGTTTGAAATGTGAGAGTGTTTCCGGAGCTTTATGAATATGTTTGCGCATTGGCGAGTTGCCTGTGCGAGCGTGCGTGTGTGTTTGTTTGGGAGCAGGCTAGAGCGTGCAGGTGCGTGCGTACATCTGAGACAAATACAGTATGTCTTGAGGCTAGGCTCAGGTTTACACGTGTGTGATCAGAATAAGCAGGGCTTTAAAGGCCAGCAGTGCAGTGGAGACGGAGGTGGGTGGGAGGGGAGGGATATTGTCCTGGAGGAGGTTTGTGAGGTGGTGTTGGTGGGGGTGGGGGGGTGTTAGAGCTGGGGTTGGACAGCAGACAGCAGGGATCTTCCTCACCCCCAGGGAGTTGAACCTACAACCCCTAACCTTTTTCTAGCCCTCTGGTCATGGACTTGAACCCTGTAACCCCCTGATGGACAATCTGTTCCTCCTCTCCCCAGCCTCACTGCAGCACTCTGCATGCCATTAACGGATAAAAAGGGTGCGTGTTGTGTGTGTGTGTGTGTGTGCATGCATCTGTGTGTGTGCTCACATGCAAGAGTCAAGTGTTTGGTCCCTTGGCTTTGACTTTGACATTGGGTCTTGCTCCCTGTTCATCCACTGCTTGTCAAGAAGAAGAAGCGGTGGAAATAGAGGCAGGGAGTGAGACGGGTTTTTTTTGTTTGTTTGATTTTTGAGTTTCTAGTTTTGAAAGCTTCTGTAAAATTATATTTTATTTTATTTTTTTAATTGAATTTAAAAAAATGGTCTGTGGAGGCCTTTTCTGTCTCTCAGCGGACCCTAGCTCCCCCAGCGTCCCTCTAACCAGGACAGAAGCAGAGAGGTTTATGTATGCTCGGACCCAGCTCATTCTTCACCTGTCAACAAAATCATCCTAACAAAAAAAAAAAAAATACAAAATGGGGATACAGTAGTGAAGAGGACAGGAGGGGGAGGTGGCAGTTAGTGAGACAGGAAAGATGAGGAAGAAAGAGCACAGAGGCTGATATATTCCTCTCAGCCTTTTTTTCCTCCTTTTATTTCTCCATTTCTTCCCTTGTTTGTGTTTGTGGGCTTTGCTTATCAGATCCCAGCTCCATTCAGGGCCTCAGTCAGGGGAAGAAGCCAGACGCCTCCATCTCTCTTTCATTCAATCTCTGTCTCTCTTTCCCTCTTGCTTTCCTGTGCTCTCCCTCTCCTAACCTTTGAGAATAAGAGCCTTGAATTTGAATTTCAGAGCGACCTAGCGAGCGAGAGGAGGTTTCGAAGGAGGAGGAGGGTGAGGAGTAAGAGGGTAGGGGTAGCCGGTGGAGGGGGGGATGTTGGAGCTGCGGTCGTTGAAAAAGGGCCTGTTCAGCGCGTCCCCCGGCCTACCCCCTCAGAGTGGCCCCGATCGATACAAACTCGGAGCAATAAAGCTTTCCCCCTGTCATCTCTGCAGAATACAAAGCAGAATAGAGAGAGGGAGAGAGAACGAGAGGGAGAGAGAGAAAAAGGGGGAGAGAGAGAGGTGAAAAGCTGTTCCGCTAGCCAGACCAATTTCCTAGCCCCCCTCCCCTCGTTCGCTTCACCACCACCTCCCTAACACACCATCACCACCACCTCTATCACCCCCTTTCCTTACCTCCTTCTTCTTATCATCAGTCTTTCACCCCCCCCCCCCCTTCTTTTTGCACAATATATCCCCCTGACTGTATCGCTGAACAGCTATCCATAATAAATACAGCATAAATTAAGTATACAATAGATTCCCTGTTTGCCCAACTATCAGAGAAAGACAGGTGAAGGTGGAGGAAGAGAGAAGGGGGAGGAAAAGTGGCAAAAATGGTGGTGTGAAGTGGAAAGAAGTTGCTAAGGAGTGGGGTGGATGAAGAACTGAGAGGGAAGATAGTTATAGCAGAGGATGAAGTGTGTGTTTAAGGGGGGATAGGGACAAGGTAGGGAAAAGCTGGGGGGGGGGGGGGGTTACAAACAGAGAAAGATGGATGTAACAATACAGGTAGAAAGGAAGGTGGAGGAATATTGATGAGGTGGAGGAAGGAGCAAAAATGTGTGGGGATGTCTGAGGCAGCCATGGAGAGGAGACGGAGAGGTGAAGGGGGTCAAACAGCAATCCCTTGAATTGAGAGCCAATTACTGTAATTGTAATCTGGATTCAAAGCATAGAGACGCAGCAGTGACAGGCACAACGGAGGCAGCCGTGAGCACATACATGCACACAACGGACAAAGTGTGTGTGTGTCCACATCTCTGCATGCTGTGTTGATTGTTCTGTGAAACTGCAGTTGTGAGTGCATTTTGTGTGTGTGTGTCCCATCTCCATTCTTCTCCACTGAATGGCAGTGCAGGAGTCAGCCTGCCAATCAACTATTGTACTCTTGTCAATTTAATAATATTTCTGAGTGCTGACCTCCACCGCGCTGCAGCCATTGCTCTATGTGCTTGTGTATTTCTGTGTTTGTGTGTGTGTGTGTGTTCCTATATATTTCTGTCTCTCCCTCTTTCACCTCAGTCTAACCCCCACCCCTACCTCCCCTCTCCGACTCCCTCCCCCGGTCTCTGTCTCTTATTTTCTCCTTTATTAGAAGAAGATAGTGCGAATCCTTCATCTCTCCTTCACTAATTCTCTCCGTTATTGTCCCTCCGTTCAGCCCTCTGTCTCTCCGCACTCCTTCATTCGTGTCCTCCTTTCTTTTCTCACCATGATCTATATCGCTCGCCTCCTTTTTAAGTCGCGCACCGGCCTCCTTCCTGTCATTTACCCTCATGCTTTTGCTTTCTCTCATTCTTCCTTTTGGCTTGTATCACCTCACATCCATATCTTTGCTACTGTTTCCTCCCCGGATCTCTTCCCTCCATCATTTTATCTCAACTTCCTGGTCCTCTCTCCCTCTCAGTCTCTTTTCACTTTCTCCCAGCCAACTCTTCCTGTCTCATTTTCATCATTTCCCTCCCCCCTTTTTGCTTTTTCATCATCATAGGCCATATTTAGGCAACTCTGTGTCCCCCCCTTATCTTTCCTCACCCTCCCTCACTCACTCCATCCTTCCTTCCTTCCTCATCCCTCTCTCCCTCCCTCCACCCTGTTCGTTCCCTGGGGAGGTCAGTAATAATGGTAGTGATGGAGTGAGAGAGGGAGGTGCGATTATTGTCTTGTCGGGAGTCAGAGGAATCGATCGGCCCAGAAATATGAGGCGCGAGAAAGAGCCGCTGTGTCAGATACAATAACCACCCGCTCCCGGGGGCTTACACACATACACACGCGCACACACACACAACATACAGGCCCGCATTCGACACGAACATACACATTTATTTGGTTCGACGCAAGTGCAGACACTGACACGCACACTCGTTCGTACCATCTTTCTTTTTCATTAACGCAACGCGCACACATCCCTCTTCTTCTGTGGTGGAGGAGAGCAGCGAGGCAGCCCAATCATCTACATGCTTTGATCTGAGATAAAGCATAGAAGTAGATCTGTTCTGATCATTCTTCATGCACAGATAAAGGGCAAGGCGAGGAAAATCGCTCACACACCTTTCACTCACGTAGCTATAAACAGACATAAACACACACATACGTGCGCACGCCACACACACGATCACACTGAGACCTTTCACTGCTGTTGCCTGGCAACGTGGCCGAATGTCCAATCCGAGCAGAGAACAGTGGCCAGTGATGTCACAGCTGCTGCTGACCAGCAGGTCTGAGGGAGAAAGAGGCAGGAGGAGAAGAGAAAGTTTGAATTGGTGAAAGGAAAAAAAAGATGGGGGGGGGGGGGTGTGTCACAAAAAAAGAGAGATGGGTGATGATGACAGGGTTTGAAGGAAAAGAGGAGGGACATATGAAGAAGAGGGCAGGGGGACAGGGGGACAGGTGGACAAAAGAAATTGCCCCTAGAGGTAGTGGTTGCCATAAAGTAATTCTGTCTGTATGTTGCGCTTCTGCACAACGGTCTGTGTTGTCCATGTAAGTGAGCATTTTTTTTGTAAAGTGGCCTCAGTGCTCCTTGATCTGGTCATGAAGCCGGGCCAAGGGAACCCAGTCCCTCCCCTGCAGACCCTTCACTCCTGCACCGAAAGAAGCAGAAGAACAAGAAGAAGAGTGGGTGAGAGGCGGAAAGATAAAGATTTGAGCTTCAACCTTGGTAGCGCCGTGGGAGAGAGCGGTGTCTGTCTAGACAAACCCGGCTCCCTATGGGCTGCCGAGATGATACAGAGAGAGGGGGGGGAACAGTGTGAAAGCAGGATGGAGGGGCAGAGGGGGGCTAGAGGAAAAGGAGCAATTGAGAGGTATCAGAAACAGGAAAGGAATAGGTGTTGCAAAGGTGTAGGCGGCTGAGATGGTGCCGGTCCCAAGGTAGCCAACAGTGTGAGTGTGTTTTAGCCCCTGCCGCTTCTCGTACAAAACCTCAACCTCTGTAGTCTCCACACTGCTCGACCTACTGTTTATAATCCTGCTACTCCTCATGAAACTGCACACCACACACACACACACACACAATACACAAGACTGGATTCTAAATCTCTCACCTTGTATAATAAGAGTGTTGCTGTTTGACTGTGTGTTGGCTTGGTGGGTCCATCACTGAGCCGTGCTCTGTCCCCGTCTATACGAAGAGGAATATGATGGATTATATGAATTAGAGCCAGTGTGTGTGCTCCAAGCCCGAGGCTGCACTAGATATAGGAGGGCTGAGCCATGGAGGGATGCTGAACTGGTTTGGCGTCCTCAGAATCGTCCCTGCAATGACCCATTATACGCCGTCTCCTCCCATCCTGCTTACCCCAAGCAAGTTAACATGCTTTCTTCAATCTTTTTATCCCACTTTGCCTCCTCTCTATTGCTCACCTTTATTCCTGTCACTGTTTCACAGCTCCTTCCTTTTTCCTTTACTATTCCTCATTTACCCCCCCCCCCCCCCCCACCCCCAATCTTAGTAACCTCCAATCCTCCCTCGCTACTTCTCCCTAACTGTCTGACAGTGAAGTGATTGATGGTGCTCCAGAGAACTCAGCCTCCCCTTATCCTCCTCTCCGGGGTCCCACTATCAGATCGTGTGTGTGCATGTAACTGCGTGTTTGTTTATTGTCTTATAAACTTAACTTCTAGTGGTCGACAAAAACACGCACCAAAATATTGCACATTTGGTTGTTTATTATTATTTATTCAGTTTTCGCTGTTAGCAATAAGATGAATATGTAATTGCTGCTGGTCCATTAATGCTATGTGTTGTCCCCATTATGGCTAAGATTGGGCTTTCTTGGCCATTAACTGTATAACACACACACACAGAGCACATGATTCACCATCCGCTTATTAGGGCTACTCCAACAGCACTCCTGTCACACACACATACACATAAAAACACACAAAGACACATACACTGGTAGTTATGTGCGTAGATTGGGGTTTGAACAAAGGTCACGGCCAAAGCCAGGGTGCCTACATGACCTCTGACCCAGTGGACCGCCTCCTCCGCGACGCGCAGTCTGTCACTGTCCTTGGACGAGCCTGTTGGGTCGGTTCCCTCACAAACAAACCCTCCTTCTCTCACCGCTGATTACTAACAGACACGCAGATCTGCTCTCCTAATGAAGGCAGAGCTGTGTGCTTCAGATAAAACTGAAGGTGTGTTTCAGGCCTGAGTGTCGGTTTGGTGTCCGGTCTCAGAAAGAGCCAGCAAAAAACTAATTTATACACATCCTCGCATTCTTAGTTTTATTTGATCATCTCGGGTGGTTAAGAAAATGATAAAGTGTCCTTAATATGTAGCAGAGGGATTGATTTTTCATGTTATACAGTTTATTTTCTGTTGAATATCTAATTTAGATAAATAATCATTTATTAAATGATCTTGTATATTTGGGAAGTTCTTTACCCATCACACCACAGTCTTGATCCTGATGTGATCTTTATTGTAACAACATATATGGACAGCTGTAGCCTCAGTCTCTTTTTTTTTGTGATTCAGGACAAATTCAAAACTGTGTCTCTGTATAACTGAGCACCTCCAGTGGAGTGCTGTATGCACTTCTTACTGTGCATCTATCCAGGAGTACATTGGGCTGTTGTAAATCACCACATAAAGTATTTATAAGGTTAAACTTGGGAACTCTGCTGCCGTTAGCTTTTGAATTAGTGAACTCGGACCAAGGGAGAAGGACGGGGAGGGGAGCGGTGCTCTGACTTCTCGTCTGTGGATGGTTCGTTCATCAGCTTTAGAGAATCAAGAGTGCCACCTTGTGGTCGCTTCATCCTGCTGCCAGGGCAGCACGTTGACACAGATGTGAAACCGTAGGCAGTATTAATGCTGAAACACGCTGATCTGCTTCCATATGATCATTCATTGGACTCAGATTTTCACTTATTTACCTCTTGGCCTTTTAATCCTTGTGGGCGACACTGATAACAACGCGTATATAGTTTATCTTCCATGTTCCACATTCGTGCCACATCTACCCATCACGTGTAGAGATTCACGTTGTGGGTTTCTGTGGTGTAGCACTCACTGTGGCGTGGTCAGTGGTACAGTGAGTGTTGTGACTGAGTTTTTCCTTCCTCTCGGCTTAGAGTGGAGCTGTGGTTGTTATACTTAGCTGAGGATGTCTCACATCTTCTCTTGTTGGTGTCGACCTCCCTCGACAGACCACCTTACGCCCACTGGTGTACTCTCTAATGGCAGTCCCAGCGTCAGACATAAACATAGATATGACCGGGGCGCGGGAGCCGTGACTCATGGTAAACTGATAAAACTGCAAGATCTGGCGTAGAATTTAGGGGGGGGAACGTGATCAGCTGAGTTTTGGAGAAGTTTTGATCCTCCGCTGGGTTTTATAGTATATAAATCTATCATAGAGTCGTCTGTGATGTCAAACCCGCTGTTTTTCTCCTTTGTGTGTGTGTGTGTGTGAGTGTGTGAGTGAGTGAGCGTGAGTGTGTGTGTGAGTGGCTGTTTCCAGCCGCGCCATCACTTTCCGACGGCACCAATCATCCCCCTCCTTTTCAACTCCTCTATCTATTCGATCTCCTCGCTCACTCACTCACTCTCTCCCACTCTTTAACCTCTTGCGTGTCTCCAATTTCTTTTTTTATCTTTTTTGTATTTTTCTCTCCTCTTTGAGAACAGTTCCTACTCTTTTGAGGCTTACTTCCTGTGTGTTGCAGGATGTGGGGAGGAGGTGGGGCTTGGGGGGTGTGGACTACTGTCATGTGCATGTGTGAGCGAGAGAGAAACAGAGAGAGAGAGAGAGAGAAGAGAGGGGAAGAGTAATTCAACCATATGATTTAATACACTCCTCCTTTTGGTTAGAGAGCGACAGAGAGAGGGAGAGTGAGAGTTATTCTTTAGGTCGCGTATACGCTCTCTCGCAGATATGACCAAGACAGCGGCAATAGCAGCAAAGGACTTCTCCAGTATGTGGTTGCCAGGTGAGTGACTGTCTGTGCAGCTCTCTATCGTTGCTGGCCTTCATTTACCAAGACCAATTAAGCTTTGCGTGAGTTAGAGGGACGTGTGTGTGTGTGTGTGTGTGTGTGTGTGTGTGTGTGTGTGTGTGTGTGTGTGTGTGTGTGTGTGTGTGTGTGTGTGTGTGAGAGAGATTGTGATATGCTGTTGATTAATGCCAGTGGGTCTAACAAGCTCAGCTAATTGGGGAACATCAAAGGGTGAGAGGTGGTACGAGGGATGGAGGGGGGGTGGATGGATGGATGGATGAGTGGACGCCTGTCTCTTGCATAGGGAAAGGTCAGACACTTCACCAGCCCGTAGCATGCCTCTGTTTGTGTGTGTGTGTGTGTGTGTGAGTGTGTGTGCGTGTTTAAACTGAATATTGAATGCTAAATAACCTTGAGGAAAATGTAATGAAAAGTTTATTTGAAGAGTCTTTTCTAACATTCAGCTAATGAAAGGCGACTTCTGCAGCTCGACTGTGTTTCTGTACTGAGATTACTTTTCATTGTCCATCATCAAAACGCTTTCTCTCCAGTGATGAGCGCCGTTACTTGTGTGTTCACTTTACAGATGTTTTTTCTGATAAAGTGCATCTTTAAAGCTGGAGGATACTTTGTGTTTGTGTGTGTGCGATGGAGCATTGCATTGATTATTGCTCATTTTCAAGTCTGTCAATGAATTCCAAACTCTCTGATTTAAGGACAGTTATGTAAAAAAAACCTTTTTTTTAGCCTCAGCATTTACAAATAATGCGGAGTAGGAATAGTGTAACTCTTCCTACTCTGCGTCTGGGTGGTCCGCTCAGCACAGCCTATGAGAACAGGCAGACAAAGTCTCGGTTGACCGACGACCTACGAGAGATCAGCAAGCAGTTAGCTGACTCACCCGTTACCCGAAATACAATTTCTAAATGTCAATTAGCTCACATTACTCAGTCTTTGTCGTCGAGATAGAATTTCTAAAAATATATATATATAAGATCTGTGATGTTCACGGTTTATCAGTGAGTGATTCACGGCACAACATTCACAGAGTCACTCCTTAACCTCATGTGGTCACTGCTGTGACCTCTGGGAAGATACTCTGACCAAAGTGACATGTCCTTCTCGCAAACTTCAACAAACGGCACATCACGCCAGATTATGTAACGCACAGCTTCACAAAGGTGCACCGGTGTGGAAAGCCAGTGCGGTAAACATTCGTGTATATCGGGAATAATCTTGTACAATTATTTTTGATGTGTCACCTCGTGAGCCGTGTTTAGGTTTTCTGTAAAGTTAATCATTTTTGCTCATTTTAAACATTGAAAGTAAATGAATGAGGGAAATTAAGTGTAGAAATTTGAAAGCACTCAGTCTTATTAATCTGGTCAAAGTACATCATTGCCATCCGTAAAAAAAAATTATTTACACTGTGTAGAAGTGGGAAAAAATGATTTTATGGGCATTATGTGGTGGTGACCTTTGTCTCTCAGTTCCAGCAGCATTTGGTTACATTCATGTGTTTTATTCACTTGTATGAGGCATTTTTATGTGTTACAAACAAAAAAACACAACAATAGTAACTTAGATTAAACAAACGACCCAAACTGACAAGAGCAGAGACCCTCATGACATGTTATGGCCTTGTTGTGGCATCCCAAATTTGTTCCTTCAGGTTCTCACTGTATTTGTTTTTTCAGCTTGAGTTCTTCTCTTGATTCCTAAATCATCGTTTTATTATTATTATTATTTCTAATATTATTAATATCTGTCCAGCCCCATATTTTATCATTACTATATTAACAATTTAGACACTAACATGTTCTTCCTGCTTGTCTCATCCTGGCACAGATATGCGATTGGTGTTGACATGACTCTTTGACATTCACTTTTAAATGGAAAATGTTTCTTTGCAATCAAATTCGGCAACCCTCAGCACCGCTTGGCTTCTCAAATCTGTAGTTAGTAAGTTTTATGACTCCAGTTCCCAGACACCCCCCTTGGCGCTGGGGTTATGTCCTGAATCAGGAAGTTGGGTGAAGAGTTGGTGGGGAGGGGGGGAAGGGGGGGGGGGTTTGCAGGGTGGTTGCAGTGGAGTTTCATCTCGGCCAAAATACCCAGAGGAGAATAACAGAAACAGTCCAGACTGAGCACAGGCACTGTTGTTCCTTGTTCCTTTCTATTGCATCATTTATTCATGACACAGGATTATACAGCATTAAATTTGCTCTGCTGTGGATTCACTCAGTATGGTGAAGCAACTCTGAACTCTACTGTTTAACTCCAAGGGCTGCATATGCTGTAGCGGAGCAACAATGACAGGGCTGAGCAATTAAACCTGTTAGAAGCACTGTCTTATCCCTGCAGTAAATGCAGTTTGCACCACATGTGCAAAAAAAACAGACAAGAGATGTGTCCTCCGCTTACACTGTAAACATGTTCAAAGCGTGTAAGTCACCCCAACACGAAATTATTTGTGTTTGTGTGTGCAGCAGTGTGTTGTAAAAGAGAGGGAGGTTTTAAAAGAGTGAAAGAGAGAGTGAGAGAGAGAGAGAGCAGGCTAATATTAATAGCCTCGCTGACAGTAAGTGTTGGGTTTAGCACTCTGCGCTCAACCCGGTACAAGGGGAAGTCGGGAGGGGAAGTGAGAAAAAGACACTACATCTTGATATACTGTCCCACCACTGTATTACTGACCACATTATCCACCATGCTACTGTCTGTAGACCATTTTTAACCATGAATCAACGCGCACCTTCTCCCCGTGTCCTGCGACGGGGCAGCGCAGTGCAATAGGCAGCACTTTGGGAGCTCTGCATTACTTCGGTTTTATGAGCTGGGCAATCATTTTATATGAGGAGGGGGATTTGGCTTTAGTATTGTACACTCCACGCGCTGAAGATCGCAGTGTAACAGGGCCCAATGTGGAAGAAGTGGAAATTTTACAGTGTGTTATAGATTTTTGCTGTGGGGTACAGTTTGTTACGCGTGGCAAAAATTTGTGATTATTTAGAGGAAGATGTTATTTCTGTGCATATTCGGTGGGTTTTTGTCAGAAGTTGAGCAACACTGGGCAGTTTTTTTTTTTTTTTGGTTTCACTAATAGCCACATCACGTAACACTGAAAGCAGGTGCCAAATGAAATGCTGGAATAACCGCAAACTGACCAGAATAATATATTAACCAGATGTTTGCATCCGCATCGTTGGGTGACCGATTTATCTTCAGCTATTTGAGGGAAATCCTGCAGTCAGTGTGTGTGTGTGTGTATGCACATGCGTGTGTGTGTGTGTGTGTATTTACACAGGGTTATAGCCACTGGCGGCAGAATGGCGCTTTTCAAGCTGATCATCACTTCCCCCTTTCCCTAAAGACACTATGTGTACCAAAGTCCACTGTTCTCACATCTGTTTCACTGAGACGAATGTGTTTCTGCAGCTGAATGAACATCTGATAAGGGAGTGACTCTTGATCGGTATCACTTTTTACGATTAGTGACTGCACTTTACTGATGCTTTGCTAATTTAAAACTGGCCTGGGGTCAGTGTTGGTCAGCAGAGCATCTTCTTCGTGTGTGATTACTGCCCCCTGATGGCGAAAACAATGCTTGACCACTTGCTTGTTGGACATTTTCTATATTTAAGGTGTCATGCTGATAAAAGGCAGAGGGAAGATGTACAGTTTATGTCATGTGCAGCCCGTGAGACTACAGGATGAAGAGAGGAGACATAAAGAGGAGAGGAAGGGGGGGGAAAGAGTAGAGAGAAAAAGGAGGAGGGAGACTGAGAGTTTATTATGCAGGTGGCAGATATAATTAGTTGGTCGTTGGGCAGATTTGCATGTTTTCACAAAAGGGAAGTAGCGCTGTGTATCTGTGTGTGTTTGTGTGTGCGCATGTTAAGGAGTCAGAGCAGGAGGGGAAAAAAGGGTTTCAAATGGACACAACAGTTTGTGGTTTCAGACAAATAAAAAGGCTTTTATAATGAAATGGTACTGTTGTACTGTAACATAGAAAGAAAACTGCTAGAGAAACACCCACACACACACACGTGTGTGTAGTTATATATAAACACCCGCTCACCCACACTAATTATCTTCAGTCCCATCTTTCCTGTACACCCTGCTACCAAAATGCTCCCGTGTTTTTGTGCTAATAAAGTAATTAAAGACTTTAGCTTATTGTCTCCCTCCATTCATTGCTGTTGCTATAGGGACTGTCCCAATTCAACCAGGAAGTGATGTGGTCTTGTAATGAGTGACACACAGTGTGAGACATTTTTAGTACACCAAGTCTCCCACGTAAACACCTTGAGTTAAATTTAGAACCAGCAGACACCTTGGGTCAACCTACTCTTATGTTAAACCACTAATTGGAAAGAAAGAATGAATGAATGTGGGCTCAGTGAATGATTCAGCTACATTGTGTGGTGTACAGTGTGTAGGCTCAGGCTGTGACCTGAAAACATTTAACCCTAACCTATCTGAGATGAGCGCCCTGGCCGTACTCTTTTCCCTTCTGTCATCTAGATTATCTCCGCTTGCTTCTTCTGTTATTCTGTCGCTCTCTGCACTTTTTATCTGACACATATTTAGGAGTCAGCCTGTCTGACTTGTTTATCTGCGTGCTTTCCTGTTACAGATATCAGGATGTCAAAGCCAGGAGAGGCTGAAAAAGTCGGGGCTGACTCACCATTGGAGGGCACAGGTAAGCGGCGAGGGTCTGAGAGGCAGACGGCAAACACACACCCACACGTACACGTGATTTAATGCGGAATATATATGTTAAAAAAAAAAAAAAAAAAAAAAAGAGCGACACATGCATGACTTCGGAAATTGCAGCTGTAAGTTGATGCAGTGATGAAGATGTCATTTATCACTTTTTCCTTTGCCACCCACGCAGATTCAGAGCGGAATGGACCAGAATCAAATCATCAGGTACATGTTACTCCTGTGTATTTACCTTCATCTTTTTTCTGATTGATCCACCTAAGAAGAAGATTCAGTGTTGCACACACACTCCAGCACAGAGTCTGACATAAAAAAAAATATTTACTTGCAACATTTTGATAAAAGAGCTCCATCAAACCTGCCTTTCCTTTCTTTTTTTTATCTGTTTTCACCAAAAGTCGGTACTTCCAGACAAACTAACCATCACTTCCCCCATCGATTAGTCCCTCAGTTATTTGCAAGTAACATCGCAAGCTAACTTTTCACACAGTCAGGAATCCAGATATCCATTTTTCTTTTAGCAGAGATGGAATATGATGCATTTTGAAGTAATTTCTAAGACTGTGTCTAATTCTTCTCTTCTAGACTCAGTCAATGAAAGCCTGTCCTTTTCCTCTGTCACCAAACCTGAGCAGCACCAAGGTGAGTGTGTGCTTTTGCGTGTGTGTCCACATTACTGAACTGTGTGTGTGTGTGTGTGTGTGTCTGAGCCTGTGTTTGCGTTTGTACATCTTTTGTGTCTCAACGTCACACGCTGGGTTTTATTGACGGTACGGCTGCTTCAGCTTTGTGTTCATTTCTATGCACTGAATTACTCTTTTGTCACGCTCGACGTTGAGGTTGATAATGTGTCGACTCTCCACCCAGTCCCCAATGTAAACACGTTTGCAAAGAGCAGAGAGTATGATGGCACTCGTGTTTTTCACAAAGCCTTTTCAGTACTGAAGTAAATCTGAAATATTACTTCTCACCAAAAGGTAAAATCTTCCCTATTTGCATACCACAAGAGATATTCAAATAGGTACGCTGGAAAAGATCCCCTCTGTCTGTCTGAACATGGCTGGGTCTGGGAGGAAAGATCAACTCTTTGAGAAGGATGGGACAGGGGAAAAAAGTCTAGTGGAGTTGTATTTTATCACACAGACTGGGGACACATTTGAAGCATTCGAGGAAATTGCACGCTTTAAGACATTCAAATGATTTATCCTAGTGAGCTATGTGTCTTAAACATGGATAAATTCTTATAGTCTCATGCTCTAGAATTGAGTTAAAGTAGCACTTAATTAGTCCAATATTATCCAAAGATATTTAATATTTTCCTAACTTATGGATATCTGTGACAGGATGGCATTTGCTTGCATAGTCTCGATTGGATAATTACAAACACGTTTATATCAAATCGAGCTTTAATTCTAGCGCTGGCCCTCTAACCGTGTTTCCATTTCTGTATATGCTTTGCTGTTATGTCTTCATCTTAGAATAAGATGGAGGAGTGTGCTGACATGTCCCCAGCCCTCCCTTCCTCTCACGGCCCGACCCCCTCACAGACTGCTCTGCAACACACACAGCTCATGCTGACCGGCTCCCAGTTAGCAGGGGTAAGACTGACTTGTAGTATGCTCACACAGACACGCACTTGGCTTTTGCTTTTGCCTCGCTCGCTCCTCTGGTGGTGCTTTTTGAACACTTTGTTTCCCTCTTTTGTCACCTTTGTGCATTTCCCACTCTTGATTTCTTAATCCTCTCCTCTCCTTGCTTCTCCTCTCTTCTCTCGTCCTTTCCACCAGTTGACAGCTCTGTTGCCGGCGCAGCAGCAGCTGTTGCTGCAGCAGGCTCAAGCGCAGCTCCTGGCTGCAGCTGTGCAGCAGTCCAATGCAGCCCATGCAGCTCACGCTGCCCACGCAGCCGCCCAAGCCAATCAGCAAGCTCAGGCAGCTGCAGCAGCCAATCAGCAAGCCCAGCAGCAGCAGCAGCAGCAACAACAACAACAGCAGCAAGTGGGGCAGCAGACTCAGTCGCAGTCCCAGGGACAGAATACACAGGAGCAGAGCGCCCAAAGCGTCCCTGTCCCACCTCCTCCATCCCAGCTCACCCTCTCCCAGCCAATCCAGCTCACTGCCCAGGTACTGGCTGCCGTTAAAGCCACTTCCTGATGAGCGGCGTGATTGAGGAGCCGCTATCAATCCATGGAGCAGCTCATAATGCATGTCTACTGTAGATTTCGTGATTCACAGTTTCCACCTTGCATGAACGCACACATTTTCCTTTTCTTAACTCTGACGTGACAGAAAAAGTTTTTCCTTTCGCTTCTACGCGTTCTGTTGGTATACATTTCATATACCTCCTTTCCTGAGCTGGAGGAACCGTATATAACATACTAGCACATTTTGATGTGACTAAGCCGTCCTTCTGCTTGTAGAATTGCAAAATCTTATTGTCTGTCTGATGTATCCGTTCTCTCTCTCTCTACTGGAAAGGACATTCAGCAGCTGCTGCAGCTACAGCAGCTGGTGTTGGTCCCCGGCCACCCGCTCCCGTCTCCTGCCCAGTTCCTCCTTCCACAGGCACAGCAGAGCCAGCAAGGTGGGGAGGCCCTTTATGGCAGAATAACTTATAGATACAGTCATTTCGACACAAATTATACACAGAACTCATATTTTGCTTTTCTTCTTTAGGACTCCTATCGACACCAAATCTTATTCCGCTACCTCAGCAAAACCAAGGGAGCCTGCTCTCTGCTCCGACTAGAATGGGGCTTCAGGCACAGGTACAAGGAAACTTTGAAGCTTTAGTCAGTGGAAAAGAAAAACCCAGCCTCAGCAGCACGAGTCATTAACAAACACCTCTGTTTCTGTCTCACTTTCACTCCTCCCGCTGCAGCGAGATAAGGGTGTGGAGGTGAGTGGTGGAGGTGTGACCACGGTGCCTTCCGTGACCTCTCACCCCGAGGACCCCAGTGACCTCGAAGAGCTGGAACAGTTTGCCCGCACTTTCAAACAAAGACGCATCAAACTAGGCTTCACACAGGTAAGTGAGACACCCCTCTACACCAACACTACATGCTTTGGGGGTTTTTGGTGAATACATTTTAATTTCTTTTGCTTTTAATCTGTCCATCAGGGAGATGTAGGCTTGGCCATGGGGAAGCTGTACGGCAATGACTTCAGCCAGACCACCATCTCCCGCTTCGAAGCCCTCAACCTGAGCTTTAAGAACATGTGCAAGCTGAAGCCACTGCTGGAGAAGTGGCTGAATGATGCAGGTGAGATCACTGCAGTCACACAAACTGGAATATCAGATTGAGATAGAGATGATTCACAGTATTTTCCAAGAACTGCAGATGCACAGAGTAGGTGTTATGACTGTTGTCAGTTGAACGTTAAGCTTGTGTGAACGTGCTGGTGAATTTGCCCTTCAGAGACCATGTCCATAGACAGCACCCTGCCCAGCCCCAGCTCCCTGTCCTCACCCTCTCTGGGCTTCGACGGCGTTCCCTCGCGCCGCAGAAAGAAGAGAACCAGCATCGAGACGAATGTACGTGTGGCCCTGGAGCGCTCTTTCATGACGGTAAGATGAGTCAACTTATTATTACAGTGACTGTCTTTTTTTCTGTATTACACAGGATTCTTTTATCTTTATCCCTTTTATGTTGGTGTTGCTCATAGGTTATACACCAAAAAAAACAAAACAACTAAATGTGGATTTTAAAATATTAAAAAAGTCACCGAAATACTTACTTAATAATACTTAATCTTGCCCCAAATGCAAGATCCACCGAGGCAGACTGATCTGACAGTAGCTGGCTTCGCCCCTCTTAAAGTGTTTTTAAGTACAAATAAAGATGTTTGTGGTTTCCTGTCACCACTGTGTATGGTTTTGTTGTCAGCCTCGCAGCACTTGTAACAAACACATTGACAAATGAAGCCTTCAGCTTCATTAGACACCTGACAGTAAAGTAATTTGTGTACACAGCCTTTTATTTTCTGTAATTTTCAGATTTTCATTCTTTGTGGTTGTGAAAATTCTTCACGTCTTGCCGTTGTTAATATTTTCCATCATGCCGCCTTCTGCAGAACCAGAAGCCTACCTCAGAGGAGATCCTGCTGATCGCCGAGCAACTCAACATGGAGAAGGAGGTGATCCGGGTCTGGTTCTGCAACCGCAGGCAAAAAGAGAAGCGCATCAACCCGAGCAGTGCCACTCCTCCTCTGCCCAACCAGCCCCCCACAGCCCCACCAGCGCACAAGCCACCCTGCTACAGCCCTCACATGGTACGCCTAGTCGAACGCATTGCAGCAACTTTCCCAAAAGTATTTTTATCGAAGTCGTCGGTAATAAACACGCCGCTGTCCTCTTTTTCCTCTCTGACAGATGTCCAGCCAGATGTCACAGGCCGTGACGAGTCTCAGCAGCACATCGGTGACCACCATGTCCTCCGTCTGCCCTCTGACTTCCAGCCTCACCTCCACCCACCCCTCTCTCAGCTTAACCCACACCCCACTCAGCTCCACTCCCTCCCCGGCAACTCCACCTCCTCCACCTATTCCTCCCCGCAGCACAGCCAGCCCGGCCACCCCCAGCCACAGCACACTCAACCTTAACACAGGGTAAGAGGCCACGAGGCCTTCACAGCAAAGCACCTCAGAGCACCTCTTACCACCGCAGCTTTCACCCAAATAAATGCAGGTTTGACGATAGTGACAGAGAGACATATGTGGCGTAGCTGTTGTTCTGTCTTTGACAGATTTGATACCTCTCTGAGTTTGACGACTGACTGCTGTGGATCCTGAACGTGGAGCGTCATCTCTGGTGCTAGCAGTGTTGGAAAATTAAAAGCAGCAATTCAGTGCAGAAAAAGAAACGTTCCAGTTTTTATTGGCAACACCCGTTTTGTGCTTGTGAAGAAAATAAACTTTGCAAACAGGAAATATAATATTTTGGACATAACTCAATTCAAAGCTGTGACAAGCACATTTAAAAAAGATTAATTCGCCTCCACTGTCAGCAGAAGTATCAGAAAATATACATCAAAAAATATGTGTAGGAAAAAAAGGGGAACTGCTGTGCTCCTTTTTAGCTCCATATCCCTCTAGACTAGCTCTGCATAATAATTCATAATAAGCCTGAATTATCTTATACCAGCTCCCTGTGCAGCTCCTCAGTTTATCTCCCTTTAGGCCAGTTTTCTTCTGATTGCCTCTCATAAACAAAATAGTTAAACAGAAAGTGAATAGGGCTGATGAGCCTGAGATGATCAGGTTAAGTGTATTGTGCTCACTGACGCTATGTTGAGTCATAAGTAGACAAAAAAGAAGGTCTTAGACTGAAAATTTAGAGCCACCTGAAGCCTAAATATTTATCTCACACGGATTACGTTTACATATACTTGTATCATTAACCCGAATACTAATTAGTCATTTAATATGAGTAATATTATAAAATGCAAAGGATTAATATTTAAAACCAATCTATGTGCGTGGTTGAACATTAACCTTACCCACCAGCAACATGAAGTCAGAGGTGAATCATCGGTTTTAATCATTTATCTTGATCTGCAGTCTGAAAACGCAACTGCATACGGCCACACATTTCCACAAACACTGCTCACAATCAATACTGCACTGCTCCACGCTCGGTTCAGCTGCAATTTGTAGTTAAATGCTTTTTACTGTACACACAAACACACAAACAGTGACTGAGCACATAAGCATTAACTGATATCCCAGCATGCCGCTGGATGCCACTGCTTCCCCTGTGCAGCAGTGCATGCTAACTCTGTGTGTGTGTGTGTGTGTGTGTGTGTGTGTGTGTGTGTGTGTGTGTGTGTGTGTGTGTGTGTGTGTGTGTGTGTGTGTGTGTGTGTGTGTGTGATTTTTGTGTTCACAGCTTATGGCGAATGGGTAAAAAGAATGGTGACGTGTCTAACTACATCACCGATTTTGCTGCAAACCTGAGGTGAATACGACTGAAGCACACACACACACACATTACACACTTTAGACAGTTCAGATGTGTTTCTTCATTATTTCATGTGAATTCTGTGTTAAGATGAATAATACTTCATTAGGTTGCTCTGTTTCTTTCTGCATTTCGAACCTCGTTTGCATTTGTGCAGCCAACAGTCAGCAAACTTCTGCTCTTTATACGTGCTGAGATGAATTTGCCTTCTGCCTGTCCTTGCCACTAAACCTGCTTTTTCCTCCCCTCCCTCACCTTTTCTCCTCTGCCTGTCTCTGTTTGTGTGTCTGCTTGCACATGTGTCGTGCTTGGTGCGTGTGCGCGCGCGTGTCACAACAGGAACACTGTGATGGGAGTTAACACAGGGATGAATCAAGCCCTCCTCGGTAACAATCCCCTGGCCACTATCCAAGGTGTGTGTGTGTGTGTGTGTGTGTGAGAGAGAGAGAGAGAGAGAGAGAGAGAGAGAGAGACATTGAAAGGAAAATAGGAGAGAGAATAACAAAAAAGAGGTACAAAGCCTGCCTTCAGCCCCTCTCATAAACAGAATATAATTAAAAGGTCAAAGCTGAGGTGGAGGTGAGGTGGTGTGCAGTATTATTTCATTTCTTGAGCAGTCTCAGGGTCAGAGAATACATAAAAAAAACCCATCTTCAGCAGAAAGGCGGTGCATCTTCCTCCTCTAAAACTGTTAGAGAAGTCGTCCTCTCAAACACACCTACACACATAAATGTTAAAACTCAAATGCACACTCTTCAGGACCCCTACATAAACCTTCCCACACTCAAGAACAAGACAAAAATAGCCACAAAAAAACTTTTGTGTCCCACAAGAGTGACCAGGGAAGAGTCCCAGCTAACGTCAGTTTAGCAGAGCTAGTTTTTAACCTCGCTTTGTGGGGTGACAGCGTGAAGGGGGAGGGAGCTGCAGTAAAAAGAGAAGTGTGAGGATGAGTAATACAGTTAATACATGGTGGGTGAATCAGGTCGCACACGCTGATTACCGACTGGAGACACGGATGAATGGGCAAACAAGTGTGTTCATCCACAGTTGAGAGAGCTGCAGAGAAGAGGAATAAACTTATTTGTCATACATTATCATCTACATGCATGAACCCATCCCATCAAGTGTCTGTGTGTAAGTGACGGTGGTGGTTTACGTTAATGTGTGGGCTTGTTTCTGTCTTCGTGCTGTCTCACGCATCCTTTTCATCTTTTTATCTAATCATCAAAAATATGTTGAGAGTTTGAGGGAAAACCTCAGAAGAAATCTTTTCGAGGCAGTCTGTTTGGGAAGTTCGTCATAAGTCATCTTTCAGTTTAGGTGAAGTTCTTTTTATATCGGTAATTCAAATAGCAGGCAGAGGACTTATGGATTGTTGTCAGAGTATCTAAAGTCAACAGGGGATTTTAATCTTAAAACATCACTGAAAACCAAACGTTATCACCGAAAAGCAAAAAAACCACCATAATTGTTCTTAACAGGCTGTAAATCAGTCAACACATAAGACATTCTCCACTTTAGAGCTGTCTGGTAGCCAAATACTTCTGTTAAAGTGCCCATATTATACTTTTAGTCTTCCTCTTTCCTTTAAAGGGGGCCTATTATGTTTATTTCCCCTTGCTTTTATTCTCGGACTCCACTTGAGTAGCTTTGCATAATTTACAGTTAAAAATAATCAGCATAAATGTACCTTATTTTGGGCCTCAGTGCAGCCCTACTGTTCACCCACCGTCTTGGAAAAAGCGGTTTTATTACCTCTCCCTTTAAGGCCACACATTTCTCTTGGAGCGTTTGCGGTAAACAACACAGAGCCAAGATAATATTAAATATAACTGCTTTCGATGATCATACAGAGCCAACGGTAGAAATAAACCTTCTTATCAATGTTCCAAATAAATATATTTCTAAAGGTGCTATTGGCATGAAATTCTCACCAGATGTCAGTAACAACCCATCCAGTCCACACATGCAAAACAAAAAACACAGATGTCCATAAGTTATGTGTAGTGATGGTAAATGACACAGGGTAACAGTATTACTGAAATGTATTTAATACTTTGTACAAAAGGCTTTATTGGCAATGACAGCCTAAAAACGCCTCATGTATGGAGAAACTAGCTGCGTGCGTTGCTCAGGTGTGATTTTGGCCCGTTCTTCCACACAAACAGTCTCTGAGCTTTAGTCATTTCATAGATTTTCAGTGGCTTTCAGATGATTGGTCTCCATGTTATTCAGCAAACCCTAAATGATCTTCAGCATGCTTTTTCTTCAGCAATGAAGTCCTGTGTGGCACCTGCTGATTCAAGGTCCTTGGCTCTTGGATAACTCTTCTGATAATTCTTTTCACTCCAAAAGATGCTCGCAGGTAGCTTGAGTAGATTAGAATTTCTTCTGTAATGCCATCACTATGTCTGCAACAATAAAGTTGCGAAGGGCTTGAAGGCGCTCATTAGTTTTACCCATCATGAGATGTTTATTGTACGAGATCTTTTTATAGGCCACCAGCTGGGACTAAACTAGATTACTTTCTAATTACAGATGGATTTTAGTTGGTTAGATGGGTTGTTAGTGACATCTGGTGATAATTTCATGTCAGCAGCACCTTTAGAAATGTATTTACATAGAACATTGACAGAATGTAGAATAGATAGATAGATCTAGCATATGAGACACGGTGACTTGATTTTACTTTCTCGCTCAGCTGCTTCTGCAACTCTAAAATGTTTCATATGCAGGGGCGAAGAACTGAACTTTTATTACTTACTCCATTACCTTTTTTGAAACCACAATAGAAGAAGATGGCAGTGAGACCTGCTATGATGTACAGAGACGGTGACACAAAAAAAACAGGAGGCAGAGCTGAAGATACTCAGATATTTATTGGGAGTGATGGAGATGTAGTCCGAGAGGCAAGGCTGAGATGGTTTGCAGAGGAGGGATAGTGAATATATTTGAAAAGGGATGTTGGAGATGGAGCTGCCAGGTAGGAGAAAAAAGGGAAGACCACAGAGAAGTATGAATGTAATGAAGGCGGAGATGCAGAGGGCTGGTGTGACAGAGGAGGATGCTAATGACAGGATGAGGTTGGGGCAGATGATCCACTGTGGCGACCCCTAATGGAAAGAAGAAGATGATGCTACAGCAATAGACAAATCACAATATAATTACTAACAGGGCTAATGCTACAGTCTTTCTGCTTCTCTTTTACTCTTTACTGCATAACTCTAGGAGAAGGCCGTATTTACAAATGTTTCTTTTCCCAAAGAACAAACATTAGAAGTTGTACAGGCAGTTAATGCTTCCATCGAAGCTGCAGGTTTTGCCACAGTGTCGTGAAATTAATACATTTGTTTGGCATCCAAGCCCAGCCTCAGGGGGTCACCTGCTAGTTCACTTCTCCTTGTCCTACTCCTACAATCCCAAGCACAGATAAATGGGAGAGTTGAGTCAGGAAGGGCTTCGGATCTGTGCCCGATCAACTAAGTGGGTCCCTCTGCTGTGGTGACCCACTGGGAATAAAGGAGCAATCAAAAAAGCATCCTTGGTTTTGCTGTATAGTACACAATCGACCGCAGATCTTTGGTTTTGTTTTTGTGTGAGGTCTATTAGACAGCTATGCTATTTATGTACGTAACCAACGCTGCTTCACTGTCGACAGAGCAGGGTGAAAATAGGCAGCATGAAATTATAAAAGCATGCAAACCTATTTCAGTAAATCCGCAAAATAAAATAAGCCTGCAGATGTGCGTAAAATGAGCACTTTAAAAAAAAAGTGTTCCTTATGCTAAACAGTCATAAACATGAGTGTAATTAAAATTCAGCTCTCTATCTTTGGCACAGTCTGTGCATGAAACAGCCAATCACAGATCTCCGATCAGCTAAACTGATGCAAACCTGATCCCCTAAGATTAGCTCGCTGAAGATATTTCACAATGTTCAATTTTTTTTAACAAGCTGTTACATCTCGCGCCAGTGTGTTGAAATGGGGACTGACATTAGGTTTTTTTGAAAAGAACAATTTCCCACTTTTTTCTAATACAGGGTGGGATCTGTGCTGCAGGAAGTCATTTAGTTCAGCAGTGGAAGGTGAAGAAGCCTGAGAGAAGGACCACTGTTACTAAACTAAAGATGATGAATCCCCAAAAGAAATAAGAAAAAAAGACAAATACTAAAAGCCAAAACTTAATATAGTATTGATTTTATATTCTGATATACTGTGAAAGTGTCCTCTGGCCACGGTGGGCAATTTTATTAACCTTTTTTCTCTCTCTGCCTCAGCCCTAGCAGCCAGTGGTGGCCACCTACCTCTTTCCACTCTTGAGGGTGGGAGCAAGGTGATGCTGGGGGCATCCGGGGGTCAAGGTGGGGGCATCCCCTCCTCCCTCTTCCTCAACCACCCCGCCCTCCTCCACATTGGCCAGAATCCCAACGCCGGACTGGTCAGCACCACCGTAGCCAAAGTCTCCCAGTCCTCGCCCTTCCCCTCGGCCAGCAGCATCAGCCCCACACCCTGCTCCCCCTCTCCCTGCTCCAGCCCCGCCTCTTCCTGCTCCTCCAGCGAAATGGCACACAGCCCGCCCTCTCTGGGCGGGGCCAAGATCGAGTGACCCCCTCCAAGGGCCAATCAGAGAGGAGGAGGAAGGAGGATACTATAACCTCGCCTTTCACACCAAAGCTATCTCTTTCTCTCTCTTGTGCTCTTCTTTCGTTATTTTTCTTTTCCTCAATGGCTCTCTCTCTCCTTCTCTCCCAGTCTTTCGATGCCAAAAATACACAGAATGAAAGAGGAGAGATGGAGGGAAAGAGGTGAAAGAGGGGAGAAGGGAGAGAAAGGAGAAGATTGAAACCAAAAATCTTTATCTATCCAAAAAAAACAAACAAAGATGGAAAGGAGGCAACGTGGGACCTTTTTGTCAAGAACACGTGATGTCGACACGGCACCTCTCCACGCTTTCTCTTTGAAGGAAAGCAAACCGATGACTCTTTAACAAAGAGATGGTAGAGGTGCTCGTCGAAGTGCATAAACCAAAAATGACAAAAGAAAAACTTTACTATATGACAAAGGAATGGCGCAAGGACAAAAAAAATGAAGAAGAGGAGGACTTTGCTTTCTTTTTTTTATTGTTGTTATTATTAATAAGAAAAGCTGCGGGTCTGAAGGAAGAGGAGTGGGGTGGATACGTTTAAACCAAAAATTTACCTGAGGAGGAGGCGGAGGAGGAATACACAATGACAAAAAACAAAAAAAATCCCAAAAAATCGACAACCATACCAAAATCACAAATACCAAAAACCAAAAATACGGAGAGAAAAGCTTTATTCAAAGGACGTGTAAATACTGAAGCTATCCAGGACCAGGACTCTACTGCTACTTTCACACAACATACATACACACGCACACATGCACACACACGCCCATCCATTCTGCATCGACTCATCATGTCTGCGTCTGCTCATGTGTTTCCTATAGGTTTGCATGTTGGATTACTTTGAATGATTTTCTAACATCTGCTGTGTAAAAGCTCATATACGATTGTATGATATGTTTCTCAGCCCTGCTCTATCTTCATGTGTGTTTAAGTCTCTTTACCTACCTCTGGTCGCAAGAGCATAGGATAGTTTGACTTTAACTTCATAGCAGGCCTGACATGTTTTACACTTTGAGAAGATTTTTTTCTTTTCTTTTTTTTTTTTTTTGTTAACTATTTATTAGTGCCATTATGAACGGTTTAGCTGGTATTTATTTTGTATGCTGTTGTAGTGTTAGCTTTGGAGTGTGAGTCATTGTCATCGTCATCTTCAGGGTTTCCGCCAGAACAGAGAACAAAAAGCTGTCGGGTCCAGCTGGGGATTTAAGGTGGCACTCGGTTAAAGGTGGCGCTCAATGGCTCCTCGCCCGCCGTCATGCACGGCCTACTGGCAGGACAGCAGGACTGTGTAGGTGCGGCTTTTGCTATTTCTGTGCCGATGGTGAGAAAACGGGAGAAAGGGAGGCACAGTGCGTTTCTCTCTCCTCTTAACATGAAGATAAAATAATGTAGGCTATACCAGCAGGAGAGCGCGGTTAACCTTGTTTACATAACCCCCCAAAAAAAGATCCCAGCCAACAGCTTTAGTCTTTAAATAAGTAAAGTAAAAACTTGCCCCTCAGTTTGGACCCAGAGATCCCGTGAGGGGCTTGCAATACGCTGACGGAAACCCTGATCTTGATCTTCATCGTGGACGTGTCTGTCTTCATGGCATCTTGTTTTTAATGTGAACCTTCTCTGCAGGAACATACGTTACAGTGATAATAAAACGCTCATCTCAGCCCTCACCAAGTGCCAATAGTTCAAAGATAAAGAGTTGGCACATTTCAAGGAGTGAATGAATTTTTTTATTTTATTTTTTCTCATCAAGACCTAAACATTTTCTGTTGTGCTTAATCAGACCCGTTCTTTGCTCGGTCTTAAAGATAACCCATTATCGGTGACTCCACGGCTTAAATGAACACGCCCTGCTAAACTTCACACTCTGAAAATGATGTTTGTAAAGAGTGGTGACCGTTTGGAAAGTATGAAATGGGGCTGTGATTGGAGATTTGCAGGAATCACCGTTTGAGATTGAAGGCTAAACAAGTCAATAAAGCCAAGTTTAGTCACAGCTGGCTCTCGTTCCTGCCTCGTCAATCAGCGTAGACGTCCTGACACCTGTATGTCTAGACATGTTTACTGATATTTGTCTGTTTCCATCATCACCCCATCAATCATTTCATTTTCCACCTCAGACTGCCATTAATTCTCAAATGGAAACCAAAGCATTTTTTCAAGGCTGGGCTTTTCTATAAGAGCCGCAGCCAAGACACATGAACACAATACAGAGACAGAGGTGGAGATGAGGGGGGCGGGGGGAGCTGAGAACAGGAGGGTAACACTGGAAGAAGCCCCCACTCCCCTCTGCTGTAATCCCCTCCACCCGGCCCGTCCAAGAAACCCAACTCGGGAAGGGGGGGTTTCTTTATTTATACGGGACTGATCCTTTACTACAACAAAGAAGGGTATGCTGGGACACGCTGTAGTGAGCAGGGAGCAGGTGTCACATGTTTTTTGTTGTTTTTGCTTTTTTTTTTTTTTTTTTTAAAGAGGATACCAAAAATAAACCCAAACCAAATAAAAACCAAACAAACCCAAAACCCAAGGAGCGACAGAAGCAAACCAAAAAGAACCCAAACCAAATGTGGCTGGAGGGAGGAGGACGGGAGGAGGACACGGTGCAGGAGATGAAACAAACGAAGCATCGCTGTGTGTCTGTCTGTAAGCGTCAGGGCTGCAGTGCCAGCCTGTCTGAAACTGTGTAGCATGGATGGAGGCGACTTAGAGGAGCAACAGACGGCTCCTCCCCTCCTCTGCCCCCCCCCCTCTCCAGCTCAGCTCTCTGGTCCTGGATGGAGCTAAACGCAAATGACCTCACTGAACTGAAATCTTATTTAAAAGGAAAAAAAAATCTGTTTTTATTTTTCTGTTGGTTGGTTCCGATTGTTTTATCTTTGCTGTGTCTCTTGATGCCGTTTTATGTACTGTACTTTAGTGCTTATTATTACTTATTTGGGATAACGTACTCGCTTACTTACTACAAGAGCTATTTTTTTTGTAGTCGTGCTAGAGATTTTTATCAGGTGGTTGGAAAAAAATACTGTGAAAATTTAGCTTCCAGATTTTTATTAGATAAAGAAACGGACTGTCTCGGCAGAAAAAAAAACTGAAGACGAACACAATAAGCCAAAAACGAAAAGAGTTGAATAGCAAACCTTAAAAAAAATTAAAAAATGCCAAACCAAATGAACCAAACCAAAAACACAAAGTGGGCAGGGACAGATACCGCCTTTTCTGCACAAGGGTGGAGAAATGTGTTGGTCTCAGTTAGTCTGAGTGTGATTTTCTGTATTTAAGCGGTGAGAAAAATAAAAGGTTAGCAGTGATCTCTTGTCACTAATCCCGAAACCCAAAGACAGCAGCGTGAAACGCGCTCACAGATACAGAACAACACACACAGCGAAGGCCTCGGTTAAAGTGATGTGTTGCAAGTTGGACGCAAACGTATCCAAAGAATATTTGGTTTGATGCGCACCGGAAAAAGACAGTCGACACACGAGAATCGTTTCACAAACCAAGCTTTAGATGTGGGGAGAAGGGGCGTGGTCGCACCTTAAAGGTGAATCCTTTCCTCCACGTTGACTCTTAGACGGAATGTACCTGTTAGTGCTTCTATAGATTTTGTAGAAAAAAAAGATCTATGTTCTACTGCTTACTTATCGCTAATGTATTAAAAAGAAAAAATGCTTACAAAAAAGACTTTGAGAAAAAAAAAGATCCTTAAAAAACATTGATGATAATAACTTGATTTTAGACCAAAAATTTAAACTATCTCTCTTTGGATTTTTCTTTCTCCTTGTTAATCATGATTTAGACTTTTGATTGTACTATTTATTCAGGGTAGAGTTGGTTTGTTTGCTTGTCTTTATCTTTGCTATTTATTTGGTAATTTATTCCTATAGTTGTTTTTTCATTTTCCTATTTTGGGGATGTATTTGTCATGTTTTTCTTTTCAACACCCTTCTGAGGTTCTTTCTTCTGTCTTCAAACCAAATAATACCAGAAATGCAAACGCAGGTTCTG
This sequence comes from Copadichromis virginalis, assembly GCF_057382275.1. Classification (NCBI taxonomy): domain Eukaryota; kingdom Metazoa; phylum Chordata; class Actinopteri; order Cichliformes; family Cichlidae; genus Copadichromis; species Copadichromis virginalis. The sequence continues at coordinate 26,803,075 of NC_140628.1, forward strand.
TTAGGGGGGGTTATATGAAGATATTCCCTTCCTTTCCTCATCGAGACGACTTTCCTCTTAAAGGGGAAGGGAAGCACGCAGCGGTGAGAGGTAGCACTGTGCGGACCGACGCTTCATGATTTGCAGGGGCGCAGGTTTTGTGGACGTACTTTGTGTCTGGGTGTAATTAAAAGAAAAAGTCGGTCTAAAATCCAGCGTCGGTGCAGGGAAAGGATAAATATGATTTGTAGCATGAAGTGTTCTTTGAGGCACAATGCTGCCTCTGTTCTCTATCTTTTCTCCACAGGGAGAACACACAAAGCTTTACAGCTACACAACCAAAAACACAAAAGAAGAAGATCAACTAGGGCCAAGGCTTCGCTGTTTTTTACATGATAGAGAGGAAAGAAGGAGGCAAAGGAGAAAGAGGGTGATTTTGAATTCCCAGCTGTAAATTGCCTTCTAACGTCTCACTTTGTCTCCGTTTCTGTTTTTTCTTTCCGTTTCCACTTTTTGTGTAAGGTGCTTTTGCCTTCTTTTTAAATTTCCTCCATCCACTGTAGGATGTAAAAGAGAGATAGTTCATCATATACCTCATATTCTTTGATGATAAACCAAATAGATGAATGCTTTAAATCGCGGGGCTCCAGTGGGTATTGGGGTATGGGGACGTGTGGACTGTGTGCTTGTACTGACTGGAAGCGGCACGGTGAGGTCAAAGGTCATTATTCTTTATGGACAAAACGTTTGGGAACAATTTGGGAGGGGACCAAATCCTTGGATGGATTGTAGTTTTGGTGCAGTTTAGGGTTAAAAGGCCCCACTGGTTTACGCTCCAGTCTACACTCACACACACACACACACACACACACACACACACACACACACACACACACACATGCCTTGTCCCCCTGAAAACCACCCCCGCTGTCTGTGTTGAGCTTTGAACACAGCCCTCTCCTCACATCCTACCCTCACTGCTGCCTCCCTGTCAAACATGCACTATGGGCTTAAAGCTGCTCTTCTGACATCAAATCTGGATCTGTTATAGACTTTATAAAGCTTCCAGGTTTGTGCCTCGGAGCAACTTTAGCCCTCTTTCGCCTTTGGGTCTTTATTGCCCAATCTGATCAGTCCACGTGCATCAGGAGGCGCCGTAGGGCAGGTAGCCACGGGGACGGCTGAACCCGAGCTTGCTAGGTGACGCATCCAAACACGTTTCACAACTCTGTGTGTGTACGTGTGTGTTTATGTGTATGTGTGTTGAGAAAGTGGAAGTTGGAGGGAGAGATGTACACATGATCAAAACATCTGGATTCTTCCTGAGAGTTCAGATGTTTCATCTTTTTTTCCCTACTCTCTGTCTCTCTCGAACCTCGGGGTTTGAGGGACCGGGTGCAAAGTGCAGGTCTCTGTGGCAGGGATACCCCCTTAGCGAATGATACCAAAGTCAATGCCCTGCCATGTGACCCAGCGCGATGTTCACGCTCCCAAAAATCCTGACGTTGCAATAACTGTCGGGCATTCTCCTCCATAAAATCTTTACAGAAGTTGTTCTTTGTTTTTAAACACAGTTGCACACTGGAGGGATGAAATGTTCGCTTTCTTGCAGAATGTTAGATAAGGTTACAGTAGCATATAAAGCCAATGCGGCCATGGTGATGCCAAAGATTGTCTTGTAAAGTTCAGCTGTGAAGCCTCAAGTTTCATATTTTGGTTGTCGCCTTCTTTTAATCAAAAACAAGCCGTCACATTGGCAGAAATGGAAACTGAGGGTGGCTGCATCCTCGGATAGTAGCAACTGTCAGTCACACTAAATCCTCTTGACTTATTTCTTGCAAATGGAAGAGTCTCCTCCTGCTGGCCATTAGAAAGAATGCAGGTCTAAGGCACTCCCCCCCCCCCTCCCCCTCCCTTCTGGCTTGACTTTTCAGACCCATCTTTATATACAGTCTTTAACATTTTAACCACTGAGCTTAAGAGGTGTGGGTTGGTGTTTTGTTTTTTTTAACCTGTGGATTGTAGAGGTGTTGAACTGAATCTTTTCTCAGTCACGCATCCCACAGTGGAGACTAGAAGTGCTGTTGTCAGATCAGCCTTTGTACACGGTAGATCAAACTGGCTAAAAAAAGCCACACATGAACAGGTTTAGATTTTGCACCAACCTGAAAATAGCTGATTGAATTTAATGCAAATGTTAACGCTTCTGCTCTCTGCTGGATGTACCAAAGTGCATTTAAACTGTAGTGCTTCACTTAGAGTGAAGCTTTGATGACTGACTGCCAATGCAGTGAGCCAGCATGTGACTGAGGGTAAAGTTGAGAGGATGGTGGTTTATGTCGGTGTGACTTTTCTGTTCATGTTTCTCAACACCAGCTCTCCTTGTGGATGTTAGGAAGGAACCTTGTTGCACGCACCCGTAAAGTATTACTAAGGCTCCCTATAGCACCATGAGTTATTACATCCTGGAACTTAGAAGAAAGTGAATGCTGCTTCCTTTCTTTATGCTACACCAGTCTACCGACAACCCTGGACTGTAGCTTCAGATCTACCCTACAGTCACGATCATCTTATCTAACAATCAGCAAGAAAGCGAATGAGCCCATTTCCCATCTAAAACGTCTGACTATTCTTTCAAAATGTGAGAAAGTAGTCAAATTTTGTCGCTGCGCACGAAGCCATGAGAGATGTAACTGCTGAAGAGTGAGAGACACAGCAAGATGAGCAAAAGAAAGCTCGTCTTCCTCTGCCCACTCTCATCCACACAGACACGCTCTTCCGCTCCTTCATCCATCCCTTCTCTCTCTCCCTCTTCCACAATACAGCTTTAATCCAAAGGTTCTCCTGCAACACAGCAAAGCAAGTCAGATGTTAAAGAATAAAACCAAAGAGCTCTAACTTGACCTTCTCTTCTACACAAAGCTTCTCCGCTCCATCCTTCACCTCTCTCTCCCTCGATCTCCATCCCACCCTTTCTGTCGTCTCCCCTCTGAATCCTTATGTCACCTAGCGAGCCGGTCTGAAGCATTAACCTCAGCTATCCAAAGGGATATAATAATAATGATAATAATTAAGATGATGATGATGATGATGATGATGATGATGATGATGATGATGAAATGTATATTTTTAAGTATTTGTCATTGGAAAAAGAATCTTAAGCTTCTCATAATTATGATGATCACGGTGATGACGACGATGATGACGATGATAATGAAGTTTCTCTTGGTATCTTTGTAGCTGTTCTGATCCTTCTTAAGTTTGTGTCCTTTCTGCTTGTGCTGCCAGAGTACTGCTTTAACTACCATCACCTCCCTCCCTCCCTCTGCACCCACCTACCCCTGCTTTTCATTTGCTTCACCCCGATGTTTGGTCCTAACATCTACCTGTATGACCTTTACCCCTGGATGTTTGTCTACACCTGTGTGTGCGTGTGTGTGTGCAAAAGAGAGAGCGGGAGAAAGAGCGAGCTGTAAAACTCTGACGAGGGGAAGTTTGAGATTTTTTTTGCTGGAAGCGGTCGGTGGGCCGACCTAGTCTGTTGAATCTACCTGTGGGTGTGTCTGTGTGTTTGTCTGTGTGTGTATGTGTGTGACTGGGTGGGATTTGGGTCGTTGGAAAGTGGGATGGGTGTGGCAGACAAAAAGATTGTTCTTTGGAGAATAACGAACTCCAACACATGACCTGTTATGTCAACTGTAACGTGCTGTTTGCCAACTTCCCAGTACATGTAGCTTTAATTCCCCCTGCCACAATAGTCCGTGTGTGTGTCTGAGTGTGTGTGTGTTACTGCGGGTAGGGCTGCGTGACTGTCACTCCTCCCCCTTTTGTGTCTTCCATCCTGTGAGCAGCCCCCCTCCCCTTCTGTCTGCCCCCCTTTATTCTCCCTTGTGGTAGCAAGTTAGCCTTTTACTGTATTTATCTTGAAAACCAAAAAAAAAGGAAGAAAAATAACTGCTTGTTCATTGTACAGTGTTGTTCATTTTAAGTCATTTTTGTAACTGAAAGTGTTTCATTTATCCAAATAAAACAGGAGACAAAAACTGTACAGACGATCCCCGGCTGCCTCTCGTCTGTTCTTCTTTCTGTGTTGAACCACAGGTTTCACTTGGTTTGGTGAAACCTCATCACCGAAACAGGAACTGTACCTCAGCTTGTCATGCTGGGATTTATCCAGAGGAGGGCACTGTTAGATTTGATATCTCTCCTAACAGGGGCCCGTTTACCATCCTCAGCTGATGAGCTGACCTCCTCCAGTATGGAGGACAACATGTGCCAAACATAAAATCAGTGAATACTTTAAATAGCTGCATGAATTAATCAGTTTTCCTAACCATAAAGTGACCATGTTAAGTCACTTATGTGACAGTTCCAGATTTTGAAACTGAAAAATGTTTCTTGCCATGTGTTTTTCTGCTGTTTCTACAGCTTTTCATGTTTTTAGCTATAAAAGGCTCTGGGGTATTGTCGTCACCATGGCAGCGCAAACACGCAAATTTGTGAATGTGATAACACGTAAGAATTTGGTGCATCTGCTAAAAGTCTTGGACAAGTTCAAATCGCAGTGACCTTGACCTCAAGGTCAGAGGTCAAGTTTTCTGAAAACCTTGTGAATGCAAAAGCTCAAGAATGAGGTAACGTAGGATTTTGAACTTGATACCAAACGTTTATCTACTAGGAGTGCTGAGGGGCAGCACTTTGAATGCCACCGCTATTCTTATTGCAGGAATTGGCTCACTCATATGGCATGGACTAGAATGTTATCCGATCTTAAACAAAGATTGACAGCAGGGGTTCAAACAGAGAGTCATTTCCTCCTAAACTGTAAACCATTCAGTGAACTAAGTAATGCTTACTTTAACCAATCACGCACTGTATTTCCATATTTCAACGAGCTAAACAACATTTGATCATTAAAAAGTCACACACGTCCTTTCTCTTCCTACTTCCACAATACAATTAAGTTATATTTCAAGTCAAACCACTCAATAAACAGCTCTGTAAACAGCTATACATCATAAACACACACACAGAGCTGTTTATTGATTTGGGCTGAAATTTTATTTTGTTTTATTGTTCTTTTATTCCTTTATAAAGTATATTTTGGGTTGGAGCATGGACCAGAGAGTGTAGAGAGCCAGCTTCACCTGACAGTTTTACTCATTATTCGTGGCTATAAAGTCATCAGGTTAGAAATAAACATCAGGACCGCAGTTTAATTTTTTACAAAGCTTTATGTTAATTTTCATTTATCCTTTGAGTTATTAACCAAAGCTAAACTATAGCGTGTTTTACCATCGCATTTACTAAAAAATTATATGGCAACAAATCACAACAACAGTTGCCTCAAAACACTTGAGGCGCTATCTGTAACTTTTTTCACTTTTAGGTCATTGCTGCAATAACAAATGCAACACACTGGATGGTTAGTGCTTCTCACTTAGTGAATCCATCACTTTTCCTTATCTTGCATTATACACGGATGAATATTTTTATGTTGATAAATAACACATTTGATGGCTGTAGAAACTAGTGCAACAGAGAATCCAGGCTCCATCCTGTCTTATATCAACGCTGAAGGCTGGTGGTGGTGGTGTATTACATGCCACGGTCCAGAGGAGTCAACATCCATGTTTTCCAAAAAGAATTCCAGATTTCCATTGTTATAACTGCATAAAAGTTTGCCGGGTTTAAATGCAGTGGGTCCAAAGACTGCGGGCATCCAGTATTGATTGGATGCAGCCTTGTCCCTATCACACAGAGATTTTTCCAGATTCTCAGAATCTCTTGATGATATATACTCTAGATGAGATATTAAATGTCTTTACGATTTTACACTGACTAACATTATTCTGAACTTGTTCCATAATTTGTAGAAGTTTCTACAGATTAGTGAACTTCTGAAAAACTCTCTACGATGCCCACGATACTGCTCTTTTCCTAGTGGATGTGCTGATGGAGGACATGCAGAGGGTTGCTGTGACAGAGGTGGATGTAGAGATGAGGTGAGATGGAGCAGAGTGTCCACTGTGACGACCTCTAAAGGGAGCAGCCAAAGTAAGAGGAAGAAGAAGAAAAAGATGCAAAATGTTCCAAAAGGGTGAACAAGGGTGATGACATTTTCAACTTTTTTTTTTACCCCATCACAGATTTTTTTGAGACATGTTGCTGCCATCAAGTTCAAAATAATCTTTTTTAAAAATAACATTTTAAACATTTGATTTATTGTTATGTTTTTCTGCATTTTATTGTGACTAAATTAATACATGAAATACGAGGCAGCAAAGTGGTGGTTAGCAGTGTTGCATCACAGCAAGAAGGTCCTGAGTTCATTTCCACCATCAGGCTGGGGTCTTTCTGTGTAGAGTTTGCATGTTCTCCCTGTGTTTGCATGGGTTCATTCCGGGTACTCCGCGCTCTCCAACAGTTCAGAGACATGCAGTTAGTGGGGATAAGTTAACTGGAAACTCTAAATTGCCTACAGGTGTGAATGTGGGTGCGAATAGTGGTCTCTGTCCCTATGTGTTAGCCCTGCGTCAGACTGGTAACCTGTCCAGGGTGTACCCTGCCTCTCGCCCCCTAAGACAGCTGGGACCCTAAAAAAATATAAGCAGTAGAGAATGGATGAATGGATGAAATATGGGTTCATGAGATTTGAAAAAGAGGTATTCTGTTGTTCTGTACTTTTGGAATAGTTGTATCACGAGCGACCGATATAGGATTTTTAAGACCGATACCATAAACAGATTTCACTCAGATTTGTTCTGTGTATTTATTTATGATTCCCCTTTAATAATATAAGAATATATAACAATTCAGTTTAAAAGCAATCTTGCTTTACTGGCGCAAGTCATGGATTACTCATTTACACTGTGCTCAGATCTGCTGTTACTGCATTAAGTCGCGCTCCTGGGTAAATCGGAAGTCAGAAATTCCGAGTTCCCAGTCAGAAATTTTTTGTGGCGCATCCCCTCAACTTGGATTTACTGCTAGGGAAGTGGAAACAGACAAACGTACCCAGAGTTAGCCACTGTGTGTAAATAGCAGTAAAGATTTTAATCTGTACTGCCACTATTGTGTATTTGTGACTAACTAATCCATTTGCATATAGAGCAGGCTCTATCTGTGAATGTGCTATTAAAGTGCAAGAAAAGAAGTATAATGCTGTATTGCTAGTGATAGGCTCTACCTTGCTAAGAACTAAAACAAAATCCAGTTTTCCTCACTTTTCCTGGAATGCGTTAACTCGGGAGTGACGGCATCCGATTTCCGAGGTATCTGGAATGTGTCATAAGTGGGAAGTTGTAGATGTTCATTTGGTGGGCAAGCTATGCACCATCAACCTCTACAACATAGTTTATTTTTGTGAGTTTTCAACTATCAGCCGTTATAAATACAAACACCGATATTGGCAAATCGCTAATATCAGTGATATCTCAGCACCCACGATACATCGTTCAGGCTCTACTACCTACTGTGTTGTGGATGTCAGGAGTACATGCTACAAGTTAGAGAGAATAAATCTATCAAAGTTGCAAGTTAAAGCTTCAATTTACATTGGACACATTGTTCTATTATCCATATTTTTCATGCTGTAGATAATTAGTATTTTCAGTACTGAGCCATATGCTGATTATTTTAACATCCATCACATGCTTGGGGGGGAAGAGCCATCACAATTTACCACAGGTGATTCCTTTTTCCAGCTTGAACCAGCATGCTATCAATCAGCTGATGAATAAATTGATTAATTGTAGCAGATCTAAACCATATTAGTTACACATGAAAAAAGTGGGTCAAAACAACCCACCGCCTTGAGTAAAACCGATAAAAATAAAAAACATCCTCGGCACACCGGCTCAAACTGGATCTATTTAATGTGAGACGAGCTCATGTAGGCGAGGGCTGCAGACTCTCATCATGTGTCCCCACACCCTGAAGATAAGTTCTCACCCAGCACACTGGGAGGTGGGGAGGAGACAAGAAGTCACGTCATCCTCATCTCTCCCTCCATTTATTTTCTCTCAGCTGCGTCAGGGGGCAGCTGCTAAATGACAAACAGCACTGCATACATTTGGCCTTCCCCGATCTTGTTTCCTCATCCAGAAGTGCATGTGTTTGTCTCCTCGTCTGACTCTTTTGGTGTTTCTTTCCTCGTTCAGCTCTTCCTCCTCCTCATCATTCCTCTCCCTCTCTTGTTAACTCCTCTCCTTGAGTCTGTCTCCCTCTTCCTCTCTCCTGCTCTCCCCTGCTGTGTGGCACAGTAGGTGGATGATTAGGTAGGATGCTGGAGTGTGTAAGTGTGACAGCTTTCAGACACCCACCTCCGAGTTGAGTCACGGACGGCGGTGGTGAGCATGTGATCCTATCACCAGGGTGACTCGGGTAGATCTGTGTTGCTGTGTTGTCGCTTCGATACGTAATGTTTGTTCTGCTCCAAAATGTCGACTTCTTAGAGGTAGCTGAGAAATCGTATTTATATATCTAAAGAACATGAACTTTGTTTCTGATCGTTCATTGCAAATGCAGTTTTCAAAGGCTGAGTTTTCTGTTCCACTGTATATTTGAGGTTGTTTCATTTAAAAGCTGTTTCTAACCCAATCACAATATGCCTATAAGCATTAAGAACCCATTTATATAGACTTAGATCCATTAGTCTTTGGATGATGACACAATGTTTACAGTTTTTGTCACTGTATGTCATCAGAGGGGATTTTAAATCAAACAATAAAGATGTTATTGTAGTGCAGACATTCAGCTTTAATTCAAGGGGTTCAACAATTTTTATACTTAGTGTCTCCACTTTTAGAGACTCAAAAGTTAACTGTACAGCTGACTGGGAGTTTCAGGTCAGGCTAGTTTGTTATTTCGTGATAAATTAAGCAGACAAACGATCTGGAGTTGATTCCAAGTGTTCAAGTTGAAGGATGTTTGCACTAAAACTCTCAATATATGTCCAACGATGTGGATGCAAGTGAAGGAGGCCATCATTAAGCTGAAAAAGCCAAATAAACCTCCCAGAGAAATAGAAAAATCTTTAAAAATGGTCAAATCAATGCTCCAGCCAGCTCAGACACTTGTGACCCTGTTCAAACCTACACTCATATAACACACAGAGCTGCATACAGAGTCAGGTAAAAGCCCCAAATGTCTTACATTAACAGTATAACAGTAATATTTTAAAAAAATTCCCTGGGAGGACTGGGAGCTTGAGGGTTCTGCACAGTATCTTTGCTCTTCCTAGGACTGCGCTCTTCTGGACAGAGATCTCAGGTGTTGTTCCTGGAATCTGCTGGAGCCACTCGAATAGCTTGGGGGTCACTACACTGAGTGCTCCGATCACCACTGAGACCAGTGTTACCTTCAACCTCCACATCTTGAGCTCTTCTCTCAGCCCTTGATACTTGTCCAGCCTCTTGTGTTCCTTCTTCCTCATGCTGCTAACACTCGGTATCGCTACAGCTGTCACTATGGCTGTCTTCCTCTGCTTGTCCACCACGACTATGTCCAGTTGGTTAGCCATCAACATGTGTGGTAGGTTAACTAGCTGTAGATGTGAATTTGAGCATGATCTGTTGTCCATCTCTCTGTGTTAGTCTCTCATACGAGGCAGGCTCCCAGCCCTCTGCGGCGGGATAAGTGGTTAAGGAAATTGATGGATTTGCTCCTCTGGAACATTTCCACTTCCCTGAGCACACGTGGAAATTCAGAGGTGGGGAGGGCGCAAGCACGTCCACCAAGAAAGAACAGAGCAAGCATCAACATCAACAGATATGTTGGAACAAAACAGCATGAATGGAAGCGCTGGGCTGGAAGTCGCTTGCAAAGTGGAGGAAACCCACTTGCATGATGGGGAAAATGTAGAAAAAGAGAGAGAGCGGGAAGAGGATAGATGAAGAAAGTTAGTTAATCGGGAAATGCAGTGGATTAGCAAAGCAGAAGTGAGGAAGTCCACATGACATACATGTGCAGGTATGGCAGGGCAGTGGACTTTTTAAAAAGATTGTTTAACACAGTCCTGGAGAGTAAGAGGATGCCCGAGGACTGGAGAGGAAGTGTACTGGTACTGATTTTCAAGAACAAGGGTGATGTGCAAAACTGTAGCAACTACAAGAAGATCAAATTCAAATACCATGAAGCTATGGGAAAAATTGTTCAAGATAGGTTGAGAAGAAAGTTGACGATCAGTGAGCAGCACTGATTTCATGTCCAGAAAGAGCGCTACAAATGTAGTGTTTGCTTTGAGAGTGTTAATGGAGAAGTTAAGAGAAGGTCAGAAGGAGTTTCACTTTGTCTTTGTGGATCTAGAGAAAGCACATGATAGGATGCTGCGAGAGAAACTGTGGTACGGCATGAGGAAGTCAGGAGCATGTGAGGGTGTTGCAGGACATGCACGAGGACAGCGAGACAGTGCAGTAGGAGTGGCAGATGTATTCAAGGTGGGGGTGGGATTACATGAGGGGTTGCCTCTGATTCTCTTCTTTATAGCAGTGGATAATGGAGAGGCTGACAGACGAGGTCAAACAGGAGTTTCTGTGAACTATGACGTCTGCAAATGATATTGTGATCTGTAGTAAGAGTAAGGAGCAGGTGGAAGAGATCCTGGAGAGGTGGAGGTATGCGCTGGAGACGGGAGAAGAGCGGTTTGGAGATAAAGTCAGAAAGGCAAGGCTGAGATGGTTTGGACATGTGCAGAGGAGGGATAGTGGATTCACTGGAAAAAGGGATGCTGAACATGAAGCTGCCAGGCAGGAGGAAAAGAGGAAGACCACAGAGAAGATTCATGGATGTGGTGAAGGAGGACATGCAGAAGGGTGGTGTGACAGAGGAGGATGTTAGAGATGGTGAGAGATGGAGGCAGATAATCTTTCTGTCGTGATCTTTAAAGGAAGCAGCCAAAAAAAAAGACACATTGCTTATTTTGTTATAATATGAATAACCACAGCTCAGTCTGGAAATAGTACTGGATTTACTGCCGAGCTTAAACCACACGTTTACTTCTTTTAGGTAAACTCTGCTTGTGTGTTAGCTTCTAATGCAAAATAAGATCACTGCTTTTCTCAGATCAAATATTGTTGCTATGTAACAGCTCAGAATCAAAATGTCACGACATCTCTTGATAGTTATCATATCAGGGAGCAAATTATATCGCTGTGGCACTGATAGGGATCATAACTTTCCTCGTGCCACACTAAATGTTTGACATCATCTGCAAAACGACGCCCGTAAAAGTCGCTCTTCATGACTGTAAAACCGCACGGTGGCATGTAACCGGAGAGCCACATATCTGGTTAGGTGAGGAGTCGGTTAACACAGTTGTAATTCCACTGGGTTTGGAAGAATCCCAGTAAAGGTGAAACTGGCTACAAATAAGGCCTCAGTGGTACGCGAAGACAGAATGCCAGCTGTCAGTTTAACCAGGAACGCTGCCAGAGTGTGTGTGTGTGTGTGTGTGTGTGTGTGTGTGTGTGTGTGTGTGTGTGTGTGTGTGTGTCGGTGGGTGCCAGTGAGAGGCAGTGCCAGCGATGAAGTGCCACTAAACAGATCTGGTTTCCCTCCCTGAGGAGCAGTGCGTACGTGTGTGTTGCGTGTGTGTGTATAAGTTACAGTGTTTTGTGTGGCAGCCACAGCTACTCTCAGGTTGACCTCCTGCTCTCTACTAAAGCCCCACAGAGAAAAAATATTGGTTTATTTAACCCAAACTGTGGCTCATGTGCTAAACTTATCCTCTAGAAATTGTTAAAGGTAGCAGCAATACTTCAGTTCATTCTCACATTTGTGGAAAGGGAAAGTTCCCAGTGAGGATCCCAGTGCTGCAAGAACTGTGTCTGGACCAGACATTTTTCCCCTTTTGTTGTCATTTTTCTTAACATATTGTTGTTTTAAAGCAAAGAAAAATGCACTCGAGGACAGTCGTGGAGCTTTTTCCCATTCTCTGGTGCTGCTGCAGCGTTTCTCTAAACCATAGCTCTAATAAATATGTGTCTGTCTGCTTCGAGTGGGAAAGACAAGGACAGTGTCACTGTTTTTAGTTCTTTGACAAAGTTTTTACTTTGTGTTGCTTACTTCTGCGAGAACCACGGGCTGCTTCGCCTTAACCAAAGAAATATTTCAGCTCTTAATTCTTCCACAGAAATCTCTTTAAAAGCATAAAATGAGTCAATTTTCTTCCATTCATCTAACAGACTTATTTGAACAGTTTACAGACATACTTGGCCTTGTCTTGTCAGCACCATTGTTATTCAATCACTCAAAGGTGTACATGTAGAAAGTGTTTAAGACAGGCGTTACTTCCCAAAGCTTCATGGTGGATGAACTCAAAACATCTTGCTTCTTTGCTTTCTTCCTGTCGTCTTTTCAGTTCACTGAAGTGTTTATAATGTATTTCTTCATGGTAAATCTGCAACCAAGATATAATCAGGATTATATAAATATGCCACAGTTAGCAGTGGATATGTTGTATGACTCTGCTCTCTAATCCTCCTCCTCTTATCTCTCCTGTCATTCCCTCTGCTTTCACCTTGTCAATAAAATACTGAAAGCCTGAATGAAAGCAGGATGCCGGCACTCCATGGAAATTAACATCAGAGTGCTCTGGGAGAGATAAGGACGTGACAGCCATTTAGTGCCTTCTTCATTCCTTCATCATTGCACTTTTACGAGCATTTGAACAAACAAACACATAAACTCCCTATAAGCTAATAGTGGGAACAACATGAGGGCCAAACGCCCCCTGATTGACACGTCACCCAGGGCTCCCGGTGCCCTGAGAATCCCTCTCACCTCCTCACAGCCTTACAGATGATGGCTTTTATTTTGTTCACTCGCTTCACTCCACAATATTCATACCGGTCTGTTCAAACGAAATCAATAAGCTGTTCTGACAGCCCCATCTGCTTAGAAAGACGATAAGAAAAAAAAAAAAAAAACACGAAAAAGAAGCCTGCCAGTGGGCCTTGTGTTTCGATTTTTTTCTTTCTTTTTTGATTATTTGCTCAAAGGTGAAGCGAACCTTCACAGCCAGACAGGAAATACTGACTCATTTGTGGCTGTTCTGAATATTCCTGTGACAATGTTGGTGAAAAGGTTCAGGGGTACCATAGCATACCAGTTTTGATCTGTTATATGTATTCATCATATACTAGAGGATTACAGCTACAATCCTAAAACCAGTCTTTGCAACCAGGGGTCAGAGCACCAGGATCCCCACCCTCTAGCCACCACTCGATCCACAACTGGCATGGAACTTAACCTCCAAGAATAAGCACCTTAAACTCCACGGCTATGGCTCAGCTGAAGTGGAGGAGTTTAAGTATCTTAGGGTCAGAGCAGGAGAATGGCAGACAGATTGGTTGTATGAATGCTTTACTGGCATGTTGTGATTAACAGAGCTGAATCTGAAAGCTAAGCTGTCATTTACAGGTCGATCTATGCTTCCACCCTCAGCTACATTCATGAGCTCTGGATAGTGACTCTAAAGAGCTCTCCTTTAGAGATAGGCTGAGGAGTTCACTCATTCTCAAAAGGAGGCATTGAAGGAGCTTTGGGTATTTTCAACCAGGAGAAGTCCACAAGGTAGATCCAGGACATGCTGAAGAGATTATATCTCTATATATCTCTCAGCTGGCTTGGGAACGCTTTGATACACTGCTTTTGATTACACTGCTTTTGATTACACTGCTTTTGATTACACTGCTAACCCTGCTACTTGTACCCAGATAAGAAAACAGACGGATGGATGGATGATTACAGCCTGCAGAGCTTTTAGATACAAGTTAAAGGTACATTAATAAAAATAAATTCAAGATCAGTGAAACAATAAAAACAAGACCAACCTAAGCCTAAATCTCCAGTTAGGCCCAAATCATCATACTGGCTCGAATACTTTTCTACTTAGCTCTTATGTCCTCATATGGAACCTATCCCTAACCTATCGTGGATGTGTCATGTTCTGTGCATCCACAGATAGATCTACTTAGAAATTGCAAGAAATTGTGTAAGAAGTCCTTATTGTCTGTAAATGTCAAATAGTACATTTTAATAAAGTTATATGTATGAACTTTATCAGACTTTTCACATATTGTTACTGTTTACAGGTGTCTCTGCCACAGTACCAATCAATCATGCTTAACATGTAAGCACCCTTTGAGCTAAATGCGAACAACATGCTGATATTTAACAGACCTGTAGTATCAACATGTCACAGTGCTAACATTTGTTAATTACTCAAGGTTTAAACACAATGTACAGCTGAAGCAAATAGGAACAGCATTGCAGTTTGTTACTCCAGAAACAAAGGTCATGTACAAATAGACAAATCTGGAAAAATCAGCAACCAGCAGGTTTTTATGTTATCGTGTGAAAAGCACCCACGTACAGGACACAGAGGCCGATTTAAATAAGTGAATAATGAGCCTTTATTCAGCTCACAAAGTCCAGAGTTTACAATAATACACAAACCAGGAGTCGAAGCAAGTAAAGGTACAGTAAGATCTGGACAAAAGGAAAGACAAAGCCTTATACACACACAACAGGACACAGGACAGAAGACAGGCAATTAACGGCAGGTGAAAACACGCAGGGAGGTGTGGTCGCTTGTTTCTCACACCGAATTTATATATTTTTATTCATTTATTTTTGCTGTCGTCAAGTAAAAAAATCTTTTTTTTAAATGATCATGTATGCATGCAAAACATTGGTTCATGACCAAAAGGTCAACTACTTACATAGTTTTCAACTGTACAAAGTTTCCCTTCAGAGAGTCTAAATCAGGCCTTACTGACACAATTCAAAATTGTGAGATTATTTTCATTTACGTATGGCAAAAACATTACATTTTCAGTCAAGAATTCAACAAGCTTCTATATGGAGCAGTCATATAGGAGGGAAAAGTTAGGAAGTAAAACTAGAACTAGACACAACAGGAAACTAGCCTACAAAGTAAAACAGGAAGTAACTCAAAGAAAAAACACTAACATGTAAAGGGTAGCCATAAACGAGTAGTCAGTGACAAGGATACGCGGATGACACATTAAGGAGTAGGAGTCAAGAAGAAGGACTAACAATATAATAACTGTAAAGTCACAAGACACAGAAGGATGAGAAAAAAACTAGAACAGAAATAAAGGAACGAAAATTAAAAAAAAAAAACACAAGAAGAACTGAAGCTCAGGAAAACTAGAGTTATAATAAAATCACAACAATAATCGAAAATTCACAATAATAATTTTAAAAAATGTAAAAGGGCACAAAATATATGTGTGGGCTTGACAATTTACAGTTCATCCTCTGGGATATTTGTTAAACTCTGATGGCAAACCATGTAGTGTTTGTGTTTTTTTAACAAAGCACGACTTTAAAAAACAGTACAGCAAAACTGACGTTGAGCAAATGACAAACGAGGCAGCTATGACAATGAATAATGCTTCACATCAGCACTCGATACACCTGGGTTACTTGATATGACCTAGCGTAACCAGCCAGCCAAAAAAGGTTAATTGCATGAAGCTAATATAACAAGGTAGGCAATGTGAAAGACGGGTACAACAACTTCAAAGACTGCTTATAAAAGTTTACATTTATTGTCATCTTTCTAAGCAAATGGAGTTATCTAAGGTCTTTTCTATCCACTAAAGAAGGCCACGTGAACCAGCTGGTGGAAACCTTGGACAAAGCTAGTGAGATGACCCTGAGTTCAGACTTTTTATTAAACATCTAACAAAATATGTCATGTTCTGTTGTCTCTATTCTTGAATGAGCTGTACTGGGGGAAAAAGGAGGGGAAAAAAAAGACACCGCACACAGACCTCAGCAGCAGGCAGGGCAAAGATAATTAGCTGAGGGCTTACATGATGTAAAAACATGAACCGTCAATAGCACGCGCGGGTCAGAAAAAATGAATCAGCGCCACTGTATAACAGCAGCTCCCACACTGTGAATGAGCCCACAGCGCGGCACCTCCACAAAAGGACCTACAGTACAGCGACGCAAAAACAATCACACACACACACAAAGGCCCGCACGTATGTGGAGAAATCCGACAAAGCAAAGGATGATGGTGATTATGACACATAGCTATGCCACCCACAGTGGTGCCTGTGCGAGGGCAGAGCACATCAAACTGAGCAAGTGTAACACATGCTCTGTGTCAGTCCTCCTCCCCTGCACTGGCATGTAATGTATGACACATAGCTGAACCACCTACAGGCCTGCTGTCTCCATGCCCAGCTGATGATGATGGTGATGATGGGAGGGGTACCAGCCAAGGGGACAGATTCTGCCTGATTGAGTGAAAGAGGAGATAGTGTGCATGTGTGAGTGTTTACTAGCTGATGCTTGAATGTGTCAGAGAGAAGACACGTTTTCGATTTGGTCAAAATGTTTTTGTTTTGGGGTTGCTTTTTTTTATTTTAAAAATATCTCCAAATGTCATTGTAGCGTGGAACGTCATTTGCTATTCCCACCCTGGTTAAACATGTGAATCCATGTTGGAATCAGACCTCTGGGTGTTATGTGGCAGCAGGGGCATCTGTCCTGGGCTGAGGGTTATTCTCTGTATGCGAGGAACGTGCGGTATTGGGTGGGCGAGAGGGGGCATTTCAGTGGCTGGTGGCCAAGTACTTCTAGGAGATCCAATGTGAGTGACCCCGGCTTAGCCCGGTGCGAGGATGTCTAATTGAGGATGTGAGATGGGGGGGGAAGCAGAGGGTGTTACTGGATCTGACCCAGACGTCTTCTACAAATACAGTACAAGCCCAACACACACACAAGCACACAAAACAGGGCGTGATCCAGAAACCTAATCTAATTCTGGTCTTGCTGTGACACACATGGATGGATGAGAGGGAGCAGGCAAGTCATTTGTAGTGTGTGGGGGGAGATGATGCAGAATGTAAAATAAACTGCCTTGTTCATTCATTCATTGCGCATATTTTTATTCACGTTATGATGTTGTTATTATTGCAATCTGTCATTTATAGCTCTACTTTTAAAAAAGGTCATTGTGATTACCACTCCATCTGTTTGTGACAAACATACCTTGAGACCTGTGGAGAAACTGGCATGAAATCTTGTAAGCAGATTTAAGACAGAAACGTGGCTATTTTAAGGAATTTCTGAGTTTTTGTTGCTATCTTCTTTTGTCTTGAAACCACCAGCAAGCTTTCCATTTTAAAAAAGGTAACCTCCTCACCATTTATCATATAAATGCTTCTTATATTGCACTTTTATGCTCTACTTGAAAGCACTCAAAGTGCTTTATATAGCCAATATGTCTGTGAAGGTTCTCAGTCATCCAGGTCATCATAGTCTAACGAGCTTGGAAAGAAAAGTGCCTGGATTTCTTTAGGTTTCTTGAAGATGTTTCACCTTCTTCAGTTCTAAGAGCAATTGGTGGAGAGTCCCTGAATTTTTACAGACAAAAACATGGATGTGCCATGGGCTTCCCTGTGTCACCTACCAGAGGTGGGACCAAGTCATTGTTTTGCAAGTCTCAAGTAAGTCTCAAGTCTTTATCCTCAAGTCTCAAGTCAAGTCTCAAGTAATGTCAGGCAAGTCAGAGTCGAGTCTCAAGTCACTGGTGTAAAAGTCCGAGTCAAGTCACAAGTCTGAAACTTTGAATTTCAAGTCCTTTCGAGTCTTTAAAAAAAAAACAACGAAAAAAAGCATGTTGCAGTTATATGCTAAATGTAAATATTAGACCATGTAATTTTAAAATCTGTGTTTTTCTCAACACATGACAAAATAGTGAACTTAGAAAATATACACAAATTGTGAAATTGCACCTCTTTAAAATGCAGCTCAATTAAACCTAGCTCCAAGAATAATTTTCACCGACAGTTCTGAGATAAGCTGCATGTTATTCTTGGATGCGGTTGTAGGACCGGCTTTAAAATCGCATGACAAAAATATCATACACATTAAAAAAAACTGCATCACCAACGTAGCCTGGACAACATTTGCTAGTTAGATGAAGTCAGCTATCTCATCTTAGCATATTTATATGCATATTTATAATCATACGGTTCTTGGAGTGAGTGCACACACTCATGAAGTTTAGTAACTTCCGGTCACTGCAACAAGCCCAGGTACAGTTTACCGACGGATGGGTGCAGGACCTTGAAATGCACCGTGTAGAACGAAAGACCATCGTACGTATCATAAGTTTACCAGTCTCACAAATCGTCGTCATAAATACCCAGATAGCAAGGAGACATTGAACAGATGTTGATTTTCCATCTGAACCATCAGAATCATCAGGATTGAAATGTCAACACAAAACCAATGTTGAAACAACATTGAAATACTGATGAAACCTTACACTGACATTGAAATAACATTGATTCACTGTTGTTCTGTCATCGTTGATTGTTGATCTATTTATAGTTGACAAGGTGACAACAATCACGTTGAAAAACCATCGATTTATGGTTGAGCGGGAAATTAAAGCTGCTACCACTTGGACTATTCCGCAGCACCCCTCTCAGTGGTACATCCCTCCAGGTAACCATTGTCTTGTACAGTAGAGCGGGACATTAGATTTACTCTCAGCGGAATTGACCGGAGAAGGCATCAGTTCATGCACTGCACTGGCCTGCACCACGATTAGTATAAGGTAAGAATGAATGACTTTTGTTCTATTCGTTATTTCCACGGTTGCATTTGAATAACAGTAAAAAAAAACAAAAAACTTGTTAATGTAAAGTTTCGGATAAAATGTGGGAGCCTGAAATTGTGTCTACTTTCATCTTACAATCCGGCAACAAATAAATTGCACTGCAAACAAAGTCTATCAACAAAGAAAACATTTTCGTTTCATACTTTTCCGTTATATTTCCTTACAAAGCTAGCTTTAACGCTTCGAGGGTTCCTTTGTTCTTGCCGTCGCCTCGGCGCTTGACCCAGACTTTCGCTCTGTAGTTGCTTTTTAGCATAGTACTACAAAAAATTGTAAATCTGTGATATATGATTGATAAACGTAAAGGTAACTGTATAAATGTGTTCAATGACTTTGTTACTTTTAATGATTGGAGAGCACCCGCTTCGATTCGCACTCAATTCAAACTCTACGCTGCACGCTCACCTAACTTGCGTTTGCACCTTTTGTCCACACGTAAACTGCGTTTAGCATTTACGTGTGGACGAGGAAGACGGAGAAAACGCAGCGTCAAAGGTGTGCGCCTATTTTGACGCCACACTGTGCGCCAAGTTTTTGTCTCGGTGCCATGAATTCCTACAATGGCAGACTTAGACAAAATACTGTTAATTTTATTATCTTCAGTGTTTAAATGCTTACATATACGGGTTTGCTTGTAATTGTTGCCTATATACATTTTAAGCTATTATTTATTATTTAGTTCAATCAATAGATCAAGTTTTGTAGTGACTATGAAATATATTGTAATTATCTGTTTCCTGTTTATCCTAGACAGGGCAAAAAAGGACTCCAAATTAAAAAAAAGATAAAAATGAAAGACTGGTGCATTGTGCAGTTTAGCACTGGTGGTACAGAAATAGTCCCTAGATCATGGATAAATGGGGAGAAATTGTCATGGCCTCCATATCCTCCGTGAGACACATTCAGGATCCACGACGCAGTAAAGAGGAGAGTTCATCCTGGTGCAACATGGCTCACCTATGCACCAGTCCGACTTCTAATAAGCCATGGTGGGTATCATCTGGATTGGTGTTGTATAAATGTAACAATAACAAGTTTTTCGTGTCCTAATTTATGTCTGGCCATACATTGTGTTTGTACTTCCAGACACATTTCACGAAGCAGAACGCAGTCTTCAGAAATATCTAAGTGAACACTGTGATACGTCTGACCTTCAGTCCGAAGCTGAAACTCAGACCAGTCATAAAAGAAAGCACAAGTAAAACTTTTTTTATTTCACAAACATATCTTTGATTGCTAAGAATTTATGATCTTGTCTTTTATACATATCTGTGGTGCTTGCATACTGCAATATCACCACATAATATAGTCCAAAAAGTGGAAGCTTGTAAACTTTTTATAAATGCAAAGCCGTGTACACTTGTGCAATTCAAAAATTCCTTGTATACTGTACCTTCTTGCACATCTCCGTTTCCTGTGTGTGTTGTTATAAATCAAACTGTAACTTTAGGAAAAAATATTCCAAAAGCACATTTGTAATTACTTATGACCGTTTTCAACTTTTTTTCTTTAGACCAAATCCCCTGTACACATATAGTGACTCAGAGGATGAGCAGCCCACAAAAAAAATGGTTTCCCCAGGCCCCTCGAGTGAAAATACCAGGTAATAAAATACTGTCTAGTGTCTTTGTACATATCTGTGTGTGACACAAGGAAACGTTTGACAAGTTGTCTGTATTCTTAAATACTTAAAAAAAAAATTCTTTTTCTGTCAGACCTGACGAGAGCTGTTAACGAACTCCGTGAGGAGGTCAGAGCCATCCGCAATACCGGCTGCAATGAATCGGTAGATGCTGGGGTACTGCCTCTGGATTTGCCCTTGCACAACATTGAGGAGCTAAACAATGCAGAGCCAGCTCTTCAATCACAAGAGGCAAATAAGGCAAAGGTAAGTATATAAAGGTTATGTACACTTTGTAACTATAAAGTGTAATAGCTGTCAGATGTGATTTAAATACATAACAACGGCCTGTTGATTAAACACACAAGCACTTGCATACACATTTAAGACATGAGACACGCTAATTCCATCTCTTAAAATGTGTCTATAGGTGAGACGCTTTGCCTTGATTGGAGCCTGACGCAGCAGTTAGGGGCAAACTCTATGTCCGAGTTAGTCTTTGCACAAGCAGTGCAGAAATGGCTCCGATACGCCCCAGATCGTTTGGGTGGTGCAGGACGCACATCATGCAAAAAATTACAAACTTCTGTGAATCATATAAACGTAAATCAAAAACTGTCTTTTAATAAAGTATTTAGCAAACGAAACATGCCTATTGACCCTTTTTTTGTTTATTTTTTTTCTCTGTTACATCACATGCAATGCTTTCTTATTTTAGGATATTAATATTGACATGATACATTGTGAGACATTTGGGTTTTTTTTATAAAGGGTGTCCAATTTAAGGAATAAGTACAATTATGTGTTTAGGTGGTTGAAGTATTGATGGAAACATGCAGTAGTTTAGTATTGGTTAAAATACCTATAAAGAAAGGTAGATTTCCAGTCATGATTTAACTGTTTTAATAAAAAGCAACTGTGCGAAAGAGGCGGAAAATCAACACCATAGCTCAACAGTGTTTCAATATCAGAATCTGACATTGTTTCAATGTCAGCAGTATTAGAAAATATAACGTTGAATCAACGTCAGGTTTCAACATTGATTCAACATCAAAACCTGACGTTTCAACATTAAAAAAGGGTGCAAGAGTGACGTTAGGTCAACGTCACACTTCAACGTTGGTTCAATGACACAGCCTGATATTGACTCAACATTGTTTCAATGTTTCCTTGCTATCTGGGTATACATTCCTTAACCGTTTATTAATAGGACCTTTGAGCTCAACGGTAATTAATTAGTAGTGGAAATAATTTCTGGTAGCATCACAGAAATGTAGCAGTGACAACAATATTGTATGCTGTAATCGTACTGGACAATTAGTGATACAAAAAACCTGTTTTATCCTGTGAATAAAAGCATATGTTTTTGTCAATGTACCATAATAACAGAAGCGAAACGCAATATTGTGTCAGGACAATTCACTATTTATGCACAATAAACAAAGGAGCATAGCGCGACAATTTCTGTTCAGCGCCAGACTTGCTTGTAACCTATATCACCAATTATGTTATGAAAATGACGTATTAACTACTAAAAAACACTGACCTTCGTGTAAATGCTTGGAGCAGACTAACCTGTGAGCTGGAGTGTTCTGGGACGTTATATTTGATCTTTGAATGGCTGCAATCCAGGCCATCCGTCGTGTCTTTGTTACTTCGGAAACATGGCTTGAACAATTTCTCTTCAACGACGTAATCCGATAACAACCGATCTCTTTACCCGTCGGCTTCCCGTGGCTGTCATGCGACCGGCTATTGCAGTTAATCATACAACGGCTTCTTGACATTTTTGTGTTTCTTTTTATCGCTGTATAACTGATTTTAATTGAAAGCCTGCGTGCGCTAGTACCGCTTGCCACGAGTTCCCAGAATCCTTTGCGGTTCTACCCGTGAATGACGTCACATTTTCAATCTCTATATAATATGCATGTTAAATTTTATATTTGGGGTAAAATATCAAGTCTTTTCAAGTAAACCGGTTCAAGTCCAATTCAAGTCCCAAGTCATTGGTGTAAAAGTCCAAGTCAAGTCACAAGTCTTAGAACATTTTTTCAAGTCAAGTCTAAAGTCATAAAATTAATGACTCGAGTCTGACTCGAGTCCAAGTCATGTGACTCGAGTCCACACCTCTGTCACCTACTGTAGCCAACCTTTACATGGAGGAAGTGGAAAGAAAGGCTCTTGGCTCTTTTAAAGGATACCTACCCACTGGTACAGATATGTTGATGACACCTGGGTCAAAATCAAAACCAAAGAAGGAGAATCCCTCACTGCTCACATCAACTCAGTGGATAAGTTCACCAGGGAAGACATAAAGAATAGCAGTTTGCCATTCCTGGACTGTGTTGTATGCATTGAGGAGAATGGAAACCTCAACATTGAAGTTTACCGGAAGCCCACACGGACCAGTACGTACTCTCCGACTCCCACCGTCCTCTGGAACACAAACTTAATCAGGACCCTACAACACCGGGCAGAAAATGTTCTAAGCCAGAAGAGAAAAAGAGGGAACACACACGTTTTGAGAGCTACATCAACTCCTTTTGTAATTTGATATCTAATTGCTTCTTTTGTTACAGAAACCAAAAAGCACTAATCCATCATGCTAGAGTAAAAATATGATGACAGTCTCCTTGCAATTAGGAAAAGTCTGTGGCAACCACGACCTCTGGGCAAGTAGCTGTAGCCACCAACTGATCTGTTTGGGTTGACAAGCGCATCTCATCTGGGTGACACATCTCTTTGTAACAGGGGACCCGACTGAGATGGTTTCCAGTCGTTTGTATTCTGGTTTAATTCCTGAGCACCTATTTCACTTTGCAACTAAATTGCTGTCTTGCAGCAACTACGTCACTATCTGTGGAGGAAAGTCTGACTTCTATTGCAAATTCACGAGGTTCTGACTGCACTCTGAATGTAAGAAGTTATGGTGAGTTTCTGTATATGAAGATGGCAACATATTTGTGATTTTCTCCATATTATCACAGACAGATTGAAAGTAATTACCAACTTGACCTATTTGATCATAAACTGATGGTGGACTGAGTCCATATTTTTTCCATTTTGGTGCAAAGCACCAAACTCATTTTAAAGACAGCTACTGATTGCAAGTGGTCACAGATCAGGTCCTTTCCTAGAAAGCAACAATTATAAAGGCAACAATCCAGCAAAGTCATTGCACGTGGTTGCAAAACTTGTGTTATGTGTCATGTGGTCTCTAGCTACTGCTTTCCCCAGTGTGACTGCAGCATTGGGCACCGAGAAATTTAAATGCAGCCCAGATTCTTTCATTTCAAGTTATTTCTGTGCCTCTTTTCCAAGGTAGCATCCATGAAAAACAGAGTTTACAAGCCTTATCAGAGTTCAAACTAGTAACAACCTTGCTAACGTGTTGACACATACCATGTTCTGGCTGAGGGGTGTTTTAAAATGGATATTTGCACAAAAAGATGAAAGAGGATTTGAAGGGTTAGTGAAGTTAAGCTAGTGGACATAAATTGATGCGCTACTCCATGGCTAGCGACATTAGGCTAATTTAAACAGGCACAGGTCTTGTAGTTGGGAAAGTTGCAGTAGTAGCTTTGGGGTGAAGGTATTATTATTGAGGGTTAGTCTGTGAGGTAAACCACCTGCAAGTGATCAGTTAGAAAAGATAAATGCTTGCATAAGCAAAACTAAAACAGCTAAGACTGCGAACTGCCAGGGATGAACCCATTCACAACAAGGTTAGTGATTGATGCGTTTCTGCCATCTGATTTGGTCAGTCAGAATCCATCAGCTATAATCTCCTCAGTGAAATCTTAGATGTCCCAAGAGCAAAACCTAAAGGTGTTCTACACATGAACACATAAAGAAGCTGCACAGAGCCAAAATGACAAGTGAAATGTTTTTAGGACTGATGTGTTGGTGCACATAGTAGACTTTTAAATGGTCTGATACCTCATCACATACATCATAACAAGCAGATTGGTTTGTGAAATCCTGTTTTAAAGCCAAGATGTCATCATTTTGTCCTTGTTTCGATTATATTACCATATTTGGAGAGATGATCTAATACTAACGAGCTTAGTCGTTACAGTGCATCTTTAGACTGTATGGGTGAGGTGCACAGAAAAACAGATTCATAATACCAGATTATCTCAACAAAACTGAGCTTGAGCTGGAAGTGAAATTAACCACACAGCATAACTTGTTACTCGTAAGACAGTCGCATTAAAGTGCTCCAAAAGGGATCAGCTCCACAAAGTTGGTGAGACGTCATGTTGAGCCACTCTGAGCCTCTAACAGACAGCCACCTCTGTCACCACACCTCTCAGCTAAAACAACCACACCCTAATAATTAATAACTTTAAGCCTTGATACAGTTTAAACAGGTGAGTTATAATCCCTCATACCCATTACTGGGTTGACTTGCTTTATTTTGCCAGCCTTAGGTAGCCGAGGAGCTGCATTTCCCACCTGAGAGCTAATACGAAGCAATAATGCCAACTATTTGGAGAGGTGTTTCTTTCCTTTCTATGGTTGCATGTTTAATATTCACTGTCTTATTATTGCTGATCCTGGAAAGTGGTTGCTCTCGGTCTGCTTTTTAGTGCTGAGCCCGTTCTGAGTGTTTTTGCTTAAAACACAGCTGAACAAAGAACAGAGGAAGAACCACAACAGTCATGTTGCCCGCAGAGGAAAAAACAAAACAAAACAGTGAGATGAAAATCAGCGTAAAGTTATTAAGTCATTACTTAACATTATTTTCCCTTCTCCAGCCCTAGTTAGCTGTAAAAGTGACAGCTAACTAGGACCAAGCCTTGGCAAAGGTCTGTCCTCCACTGAGTGTTTAATTGCTGCTCTTACAATAATGATTGCCTCTCATTCATGCAAATAAAGCATAACTGAATTCAACCGACGCAGAAAGAGGAACAAGATAGAAAAGCACACTGAGCTGAAGTGTTTTAGGCAATCGCGCTGAGTGGAAACAGGTAATAAGACGGATGTAGCGGTGACATTGTGGCTATATGAAAATCAAAGTAAGGGGATGTGTGGAGTGAGCTTGCACTTTGGTTGCTGAGAGGTGGAGAGGAGTTAAAGGGGGGAAGAGGAAGCTCTGTGCTATGCCAATAGGAAGAGTTTGTTCCTCAGTGAGATACAGGAGACAGTGTCAACACACACGCTGTGCTCAATATAGCTACTGTCACACGGCCAGGCGTACCTCTCTCTCCTTCCCAGCCTGACACTTGCACCTTTCCTGCCTCGCTCACATTCTTCTATCTCTTCCTCACACAAACAGGTTGCATTCTTTTCCCCCCCTCCTCACTTTTCCTCAGTCCTCCCTCCGCCTCCCTGTCCATCAATGTCACTTCCCCAGCACTAAATTAACTGATCCCTCTTCCTTTGCTTCCCTCTCCTCTCCCTCTCTGTATATATTACAGGCTTGACACCTTGCCAGACATTGGTTTAATATAACACGCATTCTCTGTGCCTTCCACCCGCTCTCACATTACCCTCTCTTTCCAACTCCCACCGCCCCGCTTTCATATGGGCACTGGCCGCTTGCTTTTTCCATACTTTACCCACCGCAAAAGGAGCTTTTTGTTCTTGAATAGCTCCCTCATTGCCATGGTAATCCAACAGAAAGAGAGTGTGGTTTTTCTGTCTCGGGCCTCATGGATGAAAATAGTAAGTCACGATGGGTTTCTTTCAGTGGCCCTGAATCTCAAAACTCAGTCAGTGCAAATCTGAGTCTGAAGTTTAGAAATGAGTTTGCAGTGTGTTTATATAAATGTCATATTTTAACTGAAGCGGTTTCCCACACAAGTGTCCTTCTTTTTCATCATCTTCTTCTTCCAGGTGGACCTCTTGCTGCTGGGTTAACCCTCCTTTTGATCCCCTTCTTCCTCTATTTCACTTGTCCTCCACTATCATCCTCCCCCTTCCTTCCTTCCCTCCCTTCTCGTCCTCCACTGCCTCACCACTCGCTGTGGTAATCCCATTACTCATGTGCGAATACCAGCTGGGGGAGAGAGGGAGGGAGAATGTGCACAGAGGATAACTGTGTAGGGGCCTCACATCCCAGCGAGACGGTTGGACACTGGGCGTTCTTTGAAACACTTGTTTAGAGAGGAGAAGGAAACATCGAGTGACACTGTAGATTGTTTCAGTTGAAATTACACCTTTTAACTTAGACTTTTTAAAAAAGAAAAAAGAAAAAAAAGAACTAGGTTTGGCTTATAGGTAGCCTAACCTCAGCATCTGTGATATGACTCCCAGCTCGTTAGGTTTTTCTGTTTGTTTTTGCATTTTATATTTTCTCTCTACATCTCTATTTACTTATCAAACGAAGATCAAATGCCTCCTTTTATAGGGCATAGAATAGGTGAAACAGATACAAAGATTAAAAGGGAGCGTCACAGGACTAATTTGACTTGGTGGTTAAGAGTATCAATGACAAAGCCTGGGGGGCATGCAAAAGTATCTGTAATGTTGCCGCTTATTCAAATGAAGACATTAGTGATCCAAAGCACTTCCAGGGGTATCAAATTGTTGTTTCGTATGTGTTTTTTTAAACAATGATCCTATCGCGGGTAAAGACGGTGAAAAACAGGGACAGAGGGAGTGATATCTGGCCGTCTCTCCCTGACTGTTGGACTGGTAAGCTCGAAAATAAACAAGTTCTTTGATGACAAAGAATCCATTGACTCCCTTATTCCGTCTCTCTCTCCCACTCCTTATTCTCCACAGCTTTGCTCTCTTTTCCTCTCTCTCTCTTTCTCTGGCCTTCTTTTGCTCGTGCTGTTTTGAATGGATGAAGTTGGTGGTGGGTGAGCGTGGTGTGTTTGCAAGTGAAGGGGCAGGAGGAAAGGAGAGGGAGGGGCATTAACCGCCACCCTGCTGCACTTGTTGTCCCCTCAGCTGCCGGCTTTTTCTTTCATCCGGTCTGCTCTCACCCACCCATGCCTTTCAGACTAGCAACCCATCTTCCGTTTGCTTTTCACTGTCGCTCAAGTTAAACCTTTTTCACTTCAGTCAAGGTTGCTCCTCACTTGATGAGTTGAAGCAGATTTTTTTTTTAAAAAAATAAGAGTGAGTGGGTGGGGGGACTTTGCAGGTGTTCGAAGTTGATCATGTAAAATAATTTCTTGGAAATCAAGTCAAAGATAATTGTAGCATGGGTGTATGAAAAGAGAAAGTCAAAGAAGGAAAAGAGGAAGGAAGAAAAAAATGTGTGCACTTGAACGTCTGAGTGTGTGTGTGTGTGTGTGTGTGTGTGTGTGTGTGTGTGTGTATTGTTGCCTTTGTTCAAGTCACCAGTGGTATGAATCATCATCAACCAGCCTATGTAAATACTGCATTACACCTCTGTTGGTTATTCAACGCCCCGTCCAGGAATTATAATCCTGCCTGGCTTTCACTGGTCGCTGAAATCAGGTTTTGCATGTACATACATTTTGTGTGTGTGTGTGTGTGTGTGTGTGTGTGTGTGTGTGTGTGTGTGTGTGTGTGTGTGTGTGTGTGTGTGTGTGTGTGTGTCTGCAGCACTGCCTGTGGTGGCACTGGTTAGTGGGCTACCACACCCATTGTCCACGGTAATTACACTGACTCAAGCCATCTGTGTTTTAGAGGCACAGACCAGAAGAAACCAGTGTGTGTGTCTGTGCGTGTGTGTTACTGCTGACTGGATGCCATGCTACTGTATGAAGCTACCAACCTGACGTCCAGTGAAAAAAGTGTGCTGTCACAACTGATGCACCATCCGTCTTCTGCATCAGTTGTGACCGTTTGACACAGATCTCAGGTGGGTCATCTGTCCTTACTTGGGAATTTGGGAAACTGGGATGGGATGCATCACTTCAGTCTGATGGGAGGTGCGGCGGGGTGGGTGTATAAGGGTGTGAATCTGGGGATGTTCACACCCACTCAACTTATGCATTCACATATACACAAATACTCCAGTGACAAAATCTCGGTTCTCCCTTTCATTCCCTCCGTCTTTCTTTCGGCGGAGCGTCTGTCTGTCATTCCGATTAGGAACGGGCAGAGTCACATAAAGCTGTGAGAGGATGAAAAAAAGGGCGGGATGGGAGATAGAGGGAGTTACGGATGATGCGGAACCAATAAGACAAGGCTCTTCTGTGATACACTCTGTTTGTCAAATTCACTCGCCACATTATAGCTGCGTCTAATCCAGTGGTTCCCAAACTTTTTGCTGCCATGCCCCACTTCAGAAGCCAAAACGTTTCAAACCCTGAATTTGTTTTGAATTTTATATTTCTGAAAGTTGGATTTCAGTAAAAAAATTAATTAAAAAAAAAGCATCAGTAAAGCTTGTTTTTCTTTTTCATGCAAAAATCAGATTACTTCAACTTAGTTTAATACACATACATGTATATTTTTGCCCTAGTTATCAACAGCTGCACATGTGGGAAATCACCTTCCTCTAAACTGTAAAGCAAAAGCTTCTGAACACCTTAATATTGCCTCATTTTACTTTAGCTTACAGACAGAATAGATAGTTTCCAATCTAAATTTAGAACTGATGGAACATTTTTATACGTTCACATCAAACAAGTTACAGAAGATTTATATTTTTATAGCACCGCCTCTGTTGCGTTTACATTCAAAAGCTAAAAAGGAAATGAGGAGACGAAGACTGACTAGTGGCCTAACTGATGAGACAAAAGGACACCTGGCTGCTTTTAACCCAGGTCTCTGAAATCTTTACTTTCTTAAGCATATGCCGCAATATTCAGACATCTGTACTTTGAGCTCTTTACTTCTGTGCAAGAATATATAAATATAATATATGTGCACTAATTGGAGCAGATATTCTCAAGTTATTTAGGATGTTGGTTCTGAAATATTCAAAGTTCCATTAATTAGCAAGCTCTCACATCACAATTAGGCTTTTAATTATAACAGTTTAAGGATGAATGAACTGTAAAAGTCCACCATCTGTTTAAAAAGTAATTAAAAGAAGAAGAAGTAAAACAACAACAACAACAAAAAGACAATAGAAGCATAAAGTAGAGGAAAAATACACTGCCAGCTAATTGTGCCTAATTGCAATATATAACAAGCTCTTTATACTGAAAATACAAGTTTCTTTACTTAGTTTTCACAAGTCTGTCAACCTTGTAGCTATAGCAGTGACCTGTGGAGAAAAGGTGAGAGCTGGTGTGAGGGAAGGGAAAAGAGACGGAGGCACGGAGAGGTGGCTGATGATGGAGAAGGACGAGGAGGAGGAGGAGGAAGAGAAGAGGTGTGAGCGTGCGGGAGGGCAGATGGGCACATGTATGGATGGGTGGTAAAAGACAACAGAACAATGCAAAGAGGCAATCGGGGGAGAGAAATGAGGAGAGGTGGATGAAGAGCCAGCGTGAGGGAGGAGGAGGTTGAGGAGGAGGAAGCGGGTAGGAGAGAGAGAGAGGGTGCAGAGTGAAGCGCCGTGTTTATCAGTGCTCAGAATGTACTGTGCTGTCGGTAAATGTCATCTCCTGTGCTTGAGTTACAATAGTCACAGACAGAGGCACACGTGGATAAGCGTACGCAGGAATATCAAACAGCAGAAGCCATTTGTCCACGCGGCGTTAAATCGCTCTTACTCGACTGTCAGATTTTCTTGTCCCCCGTCAGATCTTCAGCTTTTTCCCTCATCTCCCTCTGTGTGAAGAGCCTCGGAGAGACGCTGTAACGCTCTTCACCTAACCCAGACATGCAGACATCTGAAAATGTAGAACAATTGATAGATATGTGCTGGAGGCAAGTCAAAATAGATGGCAGCAACAAACAGAGGAAAGGGCAATGGTGTGACACTTGTTCCCAGCTGATTGCACTATTGTCAGCTGCACTGTGAGAAAAAGTCACACAGGTCTCTCCTGTGGTCTTCCTGCTTCTGAAGAAGACAGGGCAGGATGGGAAGAAGGTTCAGTGCCCAGTTTAATGGATTTCTTTTAGTCCAGTTCCTTATCAGGCACAGCAGGCTTGGTTTCCTGAGCCTGTCAGAGAATGGCCAGCAAAGGGAGGAGAAATCCTGTTTGTAAATCACACCACAGGGACTTTGTTACCATCAGGGGACTGTTTACTTTGTTTTACTACCACTGTCTTATCCTGTTGACAAGGCAGTGCAGTGCTGTGTATCGCTGATGTAACAGTGCGGTCAAAAAAAGAAGAAAAAAAGGGGGGAAAAAGCACAAAAACATGCTCTTTAAACCTCCATCCTGTACACCAGGTGCTAGTGTGCAAAAAGGCAAAAAAACAAAAAGAAAAACGGAGATGCACTTCACCTCCCATGTGTGACGCCTCACCCATTACCGGCACAACATGACAGCTTCATATCAGCAGAGGAGGAAGCAGTGTGCGAGCTAACAGTGGCACGACACCTGTCCACTCAGTTAAACAGGTCATTCTGTACATCCAATCAAGACCTTACAAATGGCCAGATGTCTCTGTGCTGTCAGGTGTCTGATATGCACACATAGCACTCCTTTGGTCACTGTGTGTGTGTGTGTGTGTGTGTGTGTGTGTGTGTGTGTGTGTGTGTGTGTGTGTGTGTGTGTGTGTGTGTTTGATGGTGGGTTAAACTCCTTATTGGCTGCAGTTAAAAAAAGAGAGAGAGTAGCACAAGGATTCAAGTTTATTTCTCAAAGTAACCACAAGTTTTGTTTTTGCAGAAAACTGAAAAAAAATGTTAAAACAGGGTTTTTTTCAGTCTGTGCCAAAACTGAAAACAGCAGTGATGCCGAGACAATCAAGATGTATGTTTAATTGTGGTCTCACTGTCCTGTTAATAAGAAACAAGTCAAAGAAACAGCACACACTAAACATACCTAATAAAGCTTCAACACAAATGGGGATTGGCATATTTTACGAATGAGGTACATGCTAACCAAAAGAAACAAGGTGGCATTACTAATGAGAAATATAAAGAAACCGATGCGATGGAAAACTGTTAGAAAACCGACAACATGTGGGTGAAAGTGGGGACAAGTGAAAAGTCTGGCAAACTTTTTACTAGAGAGAGACATGTTTTATATGTATATACTTTAAGAAGGCAACAGGGGTGTGGTGGTTAGAGCCACCTGGTTCCAGCCTTCTGGTTGGAGTTTGCATTGGTTCTCTACTCTAATGCATTGCTGGTTTCCTCCCACAGTGAAGAAGCAACTTGTGTATGGCTACCTGTGCTACCTGTCCAGTGTGTACCCTGTGGCAACTGGGATAGGCTCCAAACCCCACCCACCCCCGGAGATGGATGGCTATACACTCAAAATTATGTGGAACACAGAGCAACACCTTCATAAAGGTTTTGTATGCCTTTTCAATTACCTGTGTATAATACTCGTTTCAATTATGCAAACCTTTCCCCTCAATTAAATGTTCTTGTAGATATAATCTACTATATTAATGCCTCACAAAACTTTTTGTCACACCATCAGTAAATAAACTTAGTTATCTTAAATTTAAAAAAAAAAGTAAAATTACAAGAATGAACTGAATTGAAAAGAAAATACAAATACAGATAAACTAAATATACTACAATAAGGAGCTTAATAGGTAGAAATGTAACCACAAGAAGTACAGGTATTGTGCTATGAGGTGGTGAAAAGTAGTGACTGAGTTATCTTATAGATAGGCTGTATTCTCCATGGAAATAATAATAAGCAGGTGAGAATCGAGTGTGTCTGTACATAACTTGTTTTTGCTCTATTTTTCTGAATATGTTAGCCACCGCTGATTAAAAATTTGTTTCACTTCGTAAAACATGCGAAAAAAGATGAGTATATGCCCCCTGATGTCAGCATTAATCACTAACTGACGTTTTCTTGTTGTTTTTCTACTTTAATAAGTGTATCTATCCTCATAGGAAGAGGCATAATTGATACCTGACTGACGTAAATGAACGCTGCGAGTCAAGCCGCTCTCGCGCCTCTCTCTATCCGCAAGATTCGACGTGAAGTCACCACGGCAGCGGCGCGCTGTAACGGTCTCCCAGGCAACGCCGCGTGCTGCAGTGACGCCAGCCCGGGTCCCGGCTCGTGGTGAGTGGGGGCGTGACTCGCCACGTTTGCCCCCCCCCCCCCCTCCTCCCTCCCTCCTCGTCCCCCGTCAGTGTGGGCGGGCCCCGCTAAAGAAGAGAACGAGCGAAACACGACACTCCGAGGACGGAGAGAGGCACGGGGGGAGGAGAGAGTGAGCGCTGAGTGGTGCGAGAGTGAGTGGAAGACTGAAAAAGTCCGTGAAGAAAGAGAGGTTCCTTTTTAACGTTAATTTCTGTCAGAGAAGTAAGGCGGGTTCGCGGCGGAGAAATGTCAAACAGCGACGAAGATGCGGTTGAGACGGAGTAAACAGCTACCGGACAGTTAGCGAAAGAAGTTGTTGGAAGAGAAGAGAACGACACTTTTCGCCTGGCTCGAGTCGGGACGGTTGACCGTCTTTCTTGAGCAACTTGAGCAGATTTGAGGCTGCGAGTTACGGGACGAGAGGACCGACGAGGTGCGGGCATAAAGCGAGTCCTACTTGTGAGATAGCTGGTTTAGGACCGCACCGAGAGATAGAGGTTGGGGGGGAGAGAGTGCCCGGCGGCGGCTTAACGAATAGAGAGAGCCGCTGGAGCTGAAGCTGTAAAAGTTTGCCTCGTATCTTCAGCGAGTTCTTGACGAGATTGGAAAGCAGAGCGGGAGGAAGAGGCCGAAAGACTGACTTTTCTTTCCACAAGCAGCTTTGTGGAATTTTCCCAGTTTAGCAAACTTTAGCTGTCCTGCCGAAGAGCTAAAGCGGAAAGAATGAAAACACCTGGAGATACTGGTAAGCTTTCGCCTCTCCCCTTATTACGGTTATTTTATTGTTTCTTTTTTTACTTCCAGAGGCTGTAGTCTGCAAAGCTCCACAGTAACTACCGGCACATAGCTGATTGACTAACAAGGCAAGACAGTTAACCACCCGCTTCCAGCCTGAAAGCCACAAATGAAAACCTGTTGATTTGACTCGTTTCTCACGAGCGGCGCAGCAGCCAGTGGTTTCGCTTGATAAGTAATAGCAATCTGGTCCAGGTTAGTACTGTACTCCAGTTTTAAGAGGAAGTGGTTAAACTACTGTACAGTGGTGAAAGCGACATCCTCCGTGTCACCCAGACAACCTGATTTCTCCATCCAGAAACTTTCAGAGAGCTCAGTAAAAATCCTAGAAGCACAATCTCTACGAGATGGTGAGGGAGCAGTGTTCAGGTGATTGGATGAAGGCAGGTATGCTCGTAGCAACGTGATATTAACTCAGTAAGGAGCATTGTCAGGTCTGTCACGGTGTTTGAAGTGAGGAGTGTGTGTGTGTGTGTGTGTGTGTGTGTGTGTGTGTGTGTGTGTGTGTGTGTGTGTGTGTGTGTGTGTTGGGGGGGATTCCCAGCAGTCAGCTGAGGTCTGTATGGGTGTCTGTTTGTCTAATTCCTGAAATGCTTGCATACGTTTGTTCTTGTTGCTCCCTTTCTCTATTGAAGCCAGTGAATTTTTTTTCTCTGCACAAAAGAGGAAGTGGAAGTACACTCGTGTGCCATCTATGCATTTTATTATTTGAGGACTAGCCATAAAG
This sequence comes from Copadichromis virginalis, assembly GCF_057382275.1. Taxonomy (NCBI): domain Eukaryota; kingdom Metazoa; phylum Chordata; class Actinopteri; order Cichliformes; family Cichlidae; genus Copadichromis; species Copadichromis virginalis. Next base: position 26,836,920 of record NC_140628.1, read on the forward strand.
TGTGTGCCTTAAACTATTCTTTCTCCATTCACAAAGCTACTATTTGTTTCAGCAAAAGTGAAGAGATTTGAGGTTCAAGAGAGAGTGGATAACATCTGAAAGTATATCTCAGTCAATTATACTGCAGTGTTTAGCGTTTTGCACGATTTTTATCTTAGTATTGTTATGCTTAAATCAAAATGCCCGCACCAAATAGACTGAAAAGACAGCAATAACAAGGAACTAGAGCCTGAGTAGTCTCATAACTTACGAATAGTAAGCAAATAATCTGATGCCTTGTCCAAGCTTTAGAAACAAACACTTATTATTAAATAATTTTAATAATAAGCGTGTATCTGCATCTTTAATAAGTGTGCTCTGCTGCCAGAACAATGTGGTGACTTTCTAAGCATTTGGCGTGGGGGCATGTCAAGCAGTGCAGGACACTTCCCACTCGGGACCCCTTCCCCCACCATCAGCCCCTTTACCCTCCACATTCCTACACACACACACACACACACGTTCACTCAAAAACACACACTCCCTGCAGCAGCCTGAGTAGGCTGCCGTGACATCACACCACATCCCACCACAAGTAGCCCTTTTATGACAAGGAAATGCATGCTTGTGTGGCAGCAGATAGCCTGAGCCCATGTGGGAAGGCAGTAAAAATTGATTGGGTTTAGGTTATAGGTTTGATGTATGCTGCTTGTGTGTGTTTGTGTTTGCTATCTGTTCAGTAAAAGGTTAACTGTGGCTCTTTTGCATGACATGATCCAAAGCATACACAGACATCCCACCAGTGTTATTTTGCATTTGAGTGCACCGATGGTGAGGCAGTCTGTAAATGACCACTCGTATTTTCTTAATTTCGTTAACATTTTAAGCAAATATCAGTGTTTTGTTTTGTTGGGGTTTCTTTTGCTTTAGGAGGTTGGCTGCACATGTAAACATTACTGTTGTGCATGTAGTTAAGGCAAACTGTCTGTGTTACCTTACATAACAGAAGTCTGTGCATTTTACTCCACTTTTTTTTAACCTATATGATAAACAACAGATGTCTTTAAGCTTGAGGAAATAAAAAAAAAAGAATTGGTATTTAAATAGAATAATGTTCCTAAGGTGAAAAATCAAAAGACTACAATTTCTTTTTCATAATAAGCTCAACATTAAGGTTTTGCATTGCTTAAAATTTGAAAAAGTTGTCTGTTCCTCATGATATTCATCACAGATTTCACAAATTTGATTCATACTGCTGCTTAATCATTTCAGCCGTAGTTTATAATTATATGCACGTCATCTCAAAGTCATTATGTAACAGCAAATCTTATCCTATAACAGCACCTTTAAATAGTTGAATTATTGAACTGGCTAATCTGTGCCGCTCTCTTGATCTGTCTGATCTCCTGTTGTTGCTGCCGTTCGTGATCGGCGCTTTAACCCTTAACTCTTTTGTTGGATGTGGAAGGAGCCAACAGCAGTCCGTGGGTAATGTGTGGGATGAAAAATGTAATCATTCATTCCTGGGACTGTTTGATGTGGGATTTATGTCCCATATGATAAGTTCTGCCTCTGTAGAGCTTACGTTCTTTTCTCTCCAGCACTTCCTTTACGCTTTTGTTTTCTACGCCCGCTTTATTAAGCTGAATACATGATAGGATTACTGTTTTGGAAAGTATCCCCATTTAATCATAATCACTGCTGTTTACCTGGTCTTTGTTAGTGCTTGATGTAGTCTGGGGGGATTGGCTGCAAGCATTCCAAGTTTTCTTCAGGTTGCATTAGTCAGCAGTGAGGTGGTATGTACACACATCATTAATCTATCTTTGTGTGGCCCTTGGAGGGTGTGCTAATGATTGATTAAGCTTGGGTGATAAGAGCTTACAGAAACAAAATAATAACTCCCTAATATGTTATCTGCACACTCACCACATAATCTGAACTCTAGCTTTTGTATCTCACCTATTTTCCTCCACTTTTGAGCCACTATCATTCGTTTCCCTCTCTGATGTGATAAGGACTGGTTTGTGTCCTTGTGTGACAGGATTGCATAGTGGGACCCTTGGCTCTGGAGTGGCCATTGTGCGTGTGTGTATGTGTGAGTGGAGTGTGGGACAATGGTGGGAGTGGGGCAGGGCCTGAGAGTGATTGTGTGTGGACTTGTGGGGCTGGAGACCTCTCTTTATGATAATAATGGTGGGGAGCAGCTCATAGTTTGGAGGTGCTTTTGACACACGAAGAGACCGCACTTCAGCATGCCTGTGAAATGTGTGTGTGTGTGAGAGAGAAAAGTGAAGTAAATTTGGACATTTTGACCTGTTTGTCACCAGTTTTAAATGTGACTGTTTTATTCTTCTCCTTGTTTCCCTGGAGTTTGATATGGCAGGACTGGAGACAAAAGGGCTGTTTGTGACCAATGATTTGAGAGTGGATATTTCGCCATCCCTCCCTGTGTGGGTTCACATGTGTGATTGCTAGCATATGCTTTTCAATCTCAACTACTGCTGTGATGATAAGCACAGCGATTAGCCTTATCTGTGAAAACTCCCTTGCAGTGCTGACCACAGCAAAACCACTACCTCCTACTATCCAGTACAGTTTTACAGCCTGCTTTATGGGACAGAGCCCTACTGTGATCAGGCTCAGGAAGCATACTTTCCAAAGGTGTCGTATCATGGTAATTGTTCATGTGAAAAGGCTTGTAAATCTGCAGAGAATTGACTTTGATTGTGTGAACTTACAACTTCTTAGAAATAGTTTAGAAACTATTAAGCTAAAGTTAGTAAAACAATAGTGGACCAAAATTTTATGCAGCCCTTTATCCCTTTTATTGTACTTTTTATATTTTACATTTATATTTATTATTGAATCTTGCACTAAGGGAGTGGCACTCCAATTTCGTTGTACTCTGTACAATGACAATAAAGGCTATTCTATTCTATTCTATTCTAATGTATCTGTGCAGCACAAGAAATGAACAGAAATACATAAAATTTAAAAAAAAAAAAGAAGTCTTTAGAAAATATAAATAAATAAATAACTTGACCTATATTTTATGCTTTCAAAACTAACTCCAGTAAAATAAAAATAAACTGGAAGTGTCTGCAGTTTCATTCTTTATCTGTGTGGTCAAATTTGTCAACCCAAGAAGAATCAGGAAGCTTTGGTTTGTGTGTTTATTGAGACACCAATGTTACATATATTTTAACACTTACTCTGAACTTCTGACAAATAACACTTCCATTGTAATCCATTTGCCAAAGCTGGGATCGATACCTATTTTCAGGTCCACATGCTCCTTTAGTTCCGAGCAAACACTGAGGTGCCACAGAGAGTTAAATATTCTTTCAAAGTGTGGCTCAAATGTCATCATATGGCAGGAGAAAGATGCAGAAAAGTTGGCAAAACCTCAGCCCACAAAACGTGTAAACGGACCCATCCATAACATGAGGCTAGTCATTAAATATGCCACTTCATGGTTGGCGTATTTCTCTCTGTATGAAAAAGTGTTCATCCCAAGCTTAATGTATTGCTTATATTGCTTGTTTTACAATCAGTAATAGGTTGATTTTCTAAGCAAGATGTTTCTAATGCACTTGCAGCTTCTTCTGTGTCACACTCTTTTTTTATTGTAAAAGTTTTAATATCATGCTTTGTAGTTGACAAATGACTTCTGGTGTGTGTGTGCTGCGTGCGCGGGGGTGGGGTGGGGGGGTCGTCTTCAAATGTCTGTATTTAGCCAGGAATTTCACCAAAGGGAACAATGTGCTCAGCCATTCGACACTAATGGACCTCCCCATCATTAGTCCTGTGCCGCCCTTGACCAGGGAGACCAGAGAGAGACAGCAGCCAACAAGGCTGCATTACCCTTGATAGTTCGAACGCCTCTGACCGCTGTCCAGCACCACTCTCAGCACATTCACCCCCGTGCCCACCCACCCCCGCCTCAGAGACCCACACATTAACCTCACATCTGACCATCTAGTCCTGTAGTGTGCGGAGGAGGACAGAGCGAATTCACAAAGGCACTACATACCCTGGGCACCATTTGTTTCAGATCTTATGTTTGGGTATGCAGTTAAATGTATTTTTAAGTGCTTGCATAAAGTGGGCTTAATTTAATCAAGCATAAAACACATTTTTTGTTTATCAAACAGTCAGAAATCACAAGAAGATCCATAGATATCTTTTAAGATAGGTAACACAGTGTTTTTGCCTTGAGATTATATATACCAATCACTTACGTGCTTTGTCAGCGCCCCCACCCAAAAGACCCATTTTGAACCAGGAGAAAACCCAAAACAGTTTATTTTATTGTACAGATTCTTACAGATTACACTTTCTGTGCAGTATTTTACCCCTGTGAATTTTTTACACCCTCCTCAAGTGCACCTTTATAAATATGGTAATCTAGTATTCTAATATTTCATATCTTTTGTAAGTGTTGCTATTTTGTTTTAGTGGCACAATAAAAAGAAAACTTCTTGCATCTTGGTTTCACTCTTAAAGAACTTTTAAGTTTATATAGAAAACCCCTGCAACTTAAGTAAGCGTGTCTTCAGGCCGTGTGCGTTTGTCTGCAGTAGCAATCTGAGCCTAGTTTTACTACGAGATCACTGGCTGGGGTCACTGTATGACCCTGGTATTGGCTTTATTGGTTATTGGTCAGAGGTGGTAATGGGGTGGGTCTGCATGTCTGAATGGGATGAACTGTTGACAGATAAGTGTAACACTTTTGAAGAACATGTGTGTAACATACACAAACACTCGTACTCGCTGCTGCTTTTTATCGGAATTCTTGGACCTCCCACATTCCTGCTTAGAAGGTTAATAGTTGCCGGCTGTGTTGCATTACACATGAGGGGAAAACACAACACTTACTATCTCTTCAAGCTTCTCCTGAACACAGTGATGATGATGTAGAGATATTTTCAGTGCCTCATAAGGATACTATGTGTCTGTTATTCTATGAGAGTAGTTGTACTCTATTTTAAAGCTAGCTGCAGATCCACATACACACAGACAAGGGTCCCTTTTCAAATGGGTATCAAAATACATGTTGAGAATGCAGAGGGGTGTGTTGGTGTGCATGGGTTGACCTGCACTGTTCAGCAGCTGCCTGCGTTTGTGCATGCATGTGCATTGTAATGTAATACGGGGAGTTTACGGAGCTGTGGAGTTGACTCGGTGCGAGGTACAGAATGGCATGTTGTTGTAGAAGAATATGAAGTGTGTACATGAAGGTTTCTGGATGGCCAGCTCAGTAAAGGTATTACTTGTTGAACAAAGCTTGTACAGCGGCACTTGTGGGTGTATGTAACGGCTTTTTGGTGACGGCGGCGCCACTGAAACTGAGCCGAGTCTGATGCCATACACACACACACACACACACGCCTGTGTGAAAACCAGGTAACTCTATTCCTCTGATCCTTCCAGATGAGAGGTTTTATTTTGGATCCTCACGATACAATGACCTGTCCTTTAAGTTTGAGCCTGTCTTGTCACCTCTCCACTAGTTGGAGTATAATCAGGGTGTAAGGTGTCAACACTGTGACAGCACTTAGTCAGTTAGCTACCTCTTCCTTCATCCATTACCTCCTCTAACCACACCACAACTGCCTGGCCTGCTGCACACATATATTAACACAGAGTAGTTTGTTGCAATCCTCTGTTGACAGAGCTGCACCCATTGGTTGCTGTTTTTGTTGGGCTCGGCCTCAGGGGTGTTGTAATCTATACTGGTAATCTAGATTAACCCCAATAACAGTGGTTCTGCTGGGGGCATCTTGGCATAAAGGGGTCAGCGCACAATGTGGCTGCTAATTTTCATACCAAGCGGGTTCATAACAACAGGACAGCTTTAAAACAATCAGAACTATGTGGAATTCATGCAGTATGTGGGTCTTGCATGTAAGGTGAATGTGTTTATTCAAACAGTTATGTATGTGTTCAGCAACTGTTAGCTGTATGGTAAAGTATGTTTAATAATATGCTGTTTTTTAACCTCTGTTTTTCATCATGTAGAATAATGGCAATTTGTAGGTCTAGACTGCATCTGACATATGTGCGAGAACTCGGCCTTTTTAGCGTTTCAGTCACAGAAGCATAAAAAGTGATATATCTGGCAACAGTTGAACTCTAGAGGTGTGTGTGTTTGTGTGCCATCTTCACAGATGCATTGAAGCCCATTTTCTAAATCTAAGTACTACTGCAGAACTGTACTGTGCTTGTTCATATGGCTGTCATCCCGTCTTATTATACATCTTGCTTGTTTTCAACTTCCCATCATGCAGAGAGAGAGAGAGAGGAAGAGTTAGTACCGGCGACATTGTGACATCTTAGAAGTAACAGGTAGCTGATACTTCTAAGCTGGTGTTATACATTAATAAAATAACCAACTAGTATTTTTGGTTCTGACTAGTCTAGCCCTCTGTCCACACCCCCTTTGGGATTGGACACTAAACAGTTTTCTAACCTGCTGATGCAGTCTCCCACCTTAGTACCTGCACATATGTCATGTCATTATAGCTATAAAATGAGTTCGACAAAACCTTTAACTGCCCCTAGTTCTTGTCAATACCCTGATCTTAAAACCCTAAGTCAGTGAGGAAGTGGGCACCATGGTTCCTGCCTCCTGCACGCTCTAACCAGGCAGCAACTTTGCCCAAACCAGAGTATTTCCAGTAGTGAGAAAGTACCTCGTGCTGTGCACGACATTTGAGAAAGAGCAGTTTTCCACAATGTCTTGGCCTGATTCTAATGTGTGAAAAAGCTTGTGTGTAAGTGTGGCACCGACCGGACTGTACCACTGTCCTCTGATTCAGGGAGGTGCTGAGTAGAGCTCCTAACCCCTCTCTAACCTCTTAAGTCCAGTGCAGTCAGCAGACACTCCCTGCAGAAAGGCAGCAGTGTTTGAATAGTTCCCCTGGCTATTTTTATCTGGGAATCTGCCTCTGTGCTGGACCCAGGGAGCAGGGGTAGAGGGCAAATATCTGATCTAATTCTGGATGATGGGAAGTCACCAAAAGGACTTCTGTGCCACTTGCAGTGCTGATGCTGTGTGTGTGTGTGTGTGTGTGTGTGTGTGTGTGTGTGTGTGTGTGTGTGTGTGTGTGTGTGTGTGTGCCCGTGTGCCCGTGCCTGTTTGGTTGGCTGTCAGCCGGGTTTTGAAATGCTGTCTGGCGCCAAGTTAAACTTTCTCTCTTGTCACCCTCCTCCTCTACCAACCAACCTTTCCCTTCACCCTTCCTCCCTCTTTTTTCCTCGCTTCTCCTTCCTTCCCTTCACCCCATGTAAGGAATGCAAGATCACATTTAGAGTTTTCTTTTCAACCAGTCTTTCCTCTTTCTCCTGTCTGTCTATTCGCTCTGCTGGCTCTCTCTGTCTGTCTTCCTCCATGTTCAGACCTGTTCTGCTTTGTACGTCAGAGCTTATTTTGCACTTTGAGCCAACTCATCATAGAGTAAGCATGTGAGCGGGAAAGTTATGTGTATTTTGACAGCAGTAGTTTAACCGTAGGTAAACATTGTGCATTTGAATGGAATAAAAACTGCTCTTAATAGAAAGATTTCCTCTGTGTGAGCATTGTTAATTATATTTCAGATTTTAAATCTCCTCTTTTAACCCTCTCGAGGCAGGCGTTGCCGATTTGCAACAGTTAAAAATGAACTACCTGATTACCCCACATACATATTTTATGAGTTTTTTTTTACTCAGAAGTACCACTGCAGGACTTGGTTGTGCATTAGCAACAAAAAGTTTAATTTGAGTCTGAGAGGGTTAACACTGTGAGCACAGGCAAATAGTTCACATTAGCTTTTTGCAGGTGTGTACATGCAAACACCCCATAATTGCTAGGCAAATGTATCCGGTAATAGTAGCAAGATCTTTTTGTGGCACGAGGCTATTGTCTATCTTTTATCAGCAGTTTCTGTTTAATCTGATGTTGTCTTTTAGACAACTTTCTCTTATGGACAAGATTTAGAAACACAATGATTCACTGTATCAGACAAAAATTAGACCCATTAATGCTAATATACCCTAAATCAAAGGACTGCTGCTGAATCCCACTCTTTAGCCTGACTTCTGACTTTTCAGCCAGATGGGGTCACTCTGTAAAGTGTGTGTATGTCCAGGAGAGAGAGAGAAAGAGAATGTTTTCATTTCGAACAGACACACATGCACATGTCCCTGTAGGGGAGTAAAACCTTTTTAGGCATCGATTGACCCTCCCATCCCACCATCCTTTCTTCCCTCTCACTTTCATTTCTGTGTCACCAATCCATGGGTTAATACCCCAGTGGCAGCTCCACTTCCATTAGCTTTCTCCTCCTCTCTCCTGCTTCATGTCACCCTACACTGTCTCTTTTTCTTTCACTGGACACCACTGATTTACCAGATAAGTAGATACAGCTCAGCTGTCTGCCAACATGGCTCGTGTAATATATAAAAACTGTCTGTCACGGTCAAAATGTATCTGAAATAGGTTGTGACTAATGTTCACCTTCATGAATCAGCCTGAAAATTCAAAGAAGGAGCTCAAAGTCAAGTCCAAGTTAAACACATATGTTGTACACATAAACACACGCACAGTACTGAATTTCTCCCAAGATGTGTGAGCAGAATAAAATGTGTTGGATTTTGCTCTCGGCTGGAGAGAAATCGGACTTTTTTTGCCCACCTTCTTAAATGTTCACGAGACTTCCTCGCTGCAGGACGCTGGCTTTTTCTGGGCTCTCCAGGTGTGTGTTTTGTGTGTCTGGTCCTCCGCCTGTGTATCTGTGTAGGCCAGCCTAAAAGAAACTGAATAATACATTGGATCATTGGAAAGGTATTTATAGGAAAGCAGAATGATAAAACTTTAATGATGGAGATGACCATCAGTGCTACACACACACACACACACACACACACACACACACACACACACACACACACACACACACACAGATTCATCACACATTTCCCAGGGGGTTTGTCCATAAGTGTGCGCTAGCCAGTCTTGTATGGTCTACCACTCTCCACTCTTTAAGCGACCCAAACATACACTCGAACTTTTTAGATAGTTGCGCTGTTGGTTAGTTGACATTTGAGTGAATTATTAATGCTGGAGAAACATCACAGTTACTCAAGAACAGTGATTTTTTTTTTTTTAAATTCCAATTTATATAATTTTAACAGCACTGTTGTGCAAGACAGCCACTTGGAAAACCTTATTTTTATTAACATTAAGCTGCACTGCTGAGCAGACACGTGCATGTGACTGCCTCTTGACCATGCAGGTATGCTCTTATAGACTTAGCATTGACCTGAGAAGTGAGGTGCACATTCTCTACTTTACAGAGGTTTATGCTACATCAGTTTTTCAGTTACCTTGTAGTTAGTGTTGTCTAGTATGACCAGAAATATGTATAACTATGTATATATTTTTTCACACTCTGGGGTTTGACACTATATTATTTTTTGCTTAAGTGAGTCTTTATAAATGTTTACAGTGGCTGATTCCTATGTCAAGAGTATATAGAATATACTATATATGGAGAAAGATTTTTAATATTTTAATCCATTCATCCATATTCTTAACTGCTTACCATGTCAGGATCACGGGAGAGGGCTTGAAATTATCCTAGCTGTCATTGGGTAAGAGTCAATGCACGCCCTGAACAGGTCACTAGTCTGTCATAAGGCTAAAGGTGCCAATATACCCTCTGCAGTTGTCGCTTTGCTCACTGCCACTCTGTCATCATACAGATGCAGTCATTTATGCCTGCTGTTAAGGTGGAAGAAGCTGCTTCTGGGATTAAAAGACAAAAGAATAAGGAGGAGCTTCCTGCTGTGAGTGCCCTTCACAGAAGCGGTCTCATTTTTAAAACTTGTGAACAGCAGACACAGCTACTTTCTCAGTTACAAGTTCTTTTAGAGCTGCTCTGGTTGCTTTTCTTCATCCGCATTTTGTAGAGTCCCTTGTTCTTATCATATTGTTATACTACCTGGTTAGTTAGGATTATGTGTGCCATAATGTTCATCCCGTTGAAGAGAATTAGCTGAGGAATTTTATAAGTTTTAAATAATACTCTTTTGATACTTTTCACTGCTCTGCTGGTGGCCAGTACATTTAACTGCCTTGACAAAACCACAACAAGCATTTTGTCTATTCATGAGTATAGAGTTTAAATAATGATTGCCTAATGCAATTTTTATCTTTAATTTACAAATATCCAGAAGGATTGAAATGTTTAAATATGATTCCTTTGGTATATACTGCAAAATAGTTAGTATTTCATTCGTACAAATCTTAATTGAGTAATAATCTATTATTTAACAATACCAAAGTTGGATTTTTAGTTGAGGAAATGGTTCTGAGACTTAAATTTGTGGTTAACTGTTAAGCAGCAGGCTCAGCTCTCACTGTATTCTGTGTGTGCTGCAGCACCTCCATACAGTAGTCCTGCCCTAGGTCACAATAGTTTTATGCACGTCCATTTTTAGCATCAGATGTGGCCCAGGGAAATTACGTAACAGGCATGCAGTTGCATGCGGGTGGGCGTACACACATACTATACTAATACTGTACATATACGCAGTGATTGTTGGTTTAGCAGATTAAAGGTTTTGAGAACAGTGAGCTAGATCCCCTGACTAGTCACAGGATGAGAGGGAAAATGAAAGTAGGGAAGAATGAATCAAAAGCAGCAGAGGGATTTTTAAAGCTTCAAAGAATGCAGTAAAAGGCAGTGAGCTAAACAGGGGCTACCACAGGTGTGAAGATAGATAATAATGTGGGCTAAAGGTGCTTCATCTTCAGTAAGAGATCATTAAGAGAATGATGTGGGAATTCAAGCAAGCTACATGTGTGACTAATTAAAAGCTAATCTACCTTCAAGTGTTGGGACCTTAGTTATTGGCCATATCACATTAATAACAGTAATAACTTGAGCAATGGCAACATAAATCTTGAGCAGCAAATCAATGTTGTGGATGTAGACAAGCAGATTTTATTTGCATATTCTCAGTAACATTTCATGTCTGGTTTGCAGCTGCTAGCATGTGCATTTGTGGTAAATAGTAATGCTTTGTATACATGTTGCCTTGGAAACAAGACCTAAGTGCAGCATCAACAGCTTGCTGAGAGATGCCAATCAAAATATTACACTCATGACTGCAGGCTAGAGAAAGACCGTAGAAAATGAATTAGAGGTGCTGTTACTGTAAATTAAGTGAACTGCTTTTACCCATACTCACACTAGGGTCTTTGTAGTCTCATACATTTTCTCCAGCTAGCCCCCAGCAAGTATCCTCACCGTGAGTGTAGGCGTCATGTTAGTAGGTTTATTGTGTTTGTCTGGCCCAGGAATTAGCCAGGGTCTGTGCTAAGGTACACTCTTTCCCTTAGGTTAGTTGTGAGTGGAGGCAGAGTGCAGAGGTGTGTGTGGGAACGTGGGATCCGTGCATGCGTGTGACTCACTGATGTCGGTGTTTTGAAGTAAACTTGTTTGCAGGAATGAACCGATTGTGAATTTCTTGGTTGTTACAGATTTGTCTAATAGCCTTAATGATACAAGAACAATAATAATAATAATAATAATAATAATAATAATACACTTTATTTGTGTAATGTAATTACACAATATTTCACAGACCACAATTAATTAATGATAATAAAAAATACAATACACTCGTATAAAATATAAAGATTTAAAACCTGAACAAACAGCATGATTAATATAAGAGGTAGAATAAACAACTAGAATGACAAGAAAGAAAGAAAGAAAGACTGGATGGATGGATGAAAGGATGAAAACAGATTAACTGTAAGATTTTTTTCTGTAAATTTAAATTCTGATGAGTGATTTGAAAGTAGATGATTTTGCTAAACTGATTTGTTTTCTCTTTGCTTATGTTCATTTTGTTTTTATTTTCATTTTTCAAAAGATTATTTTTTCATACTTGAAAATGCTGTTTTTCAACATTTCGCCAGAGCAGAAGTCATATGACACAATAGAAAAATATCAGCCATGGACATTGTTAAATACCATCTATTTTCAAAATTGGTTAATACTAATATTTGGCTATTAATTTGTGAAAGTTTCAGTTTTTCTAGATTTGGGTCATAGACAGTATAAAAGATGGATGCAGTGACCGCGATGTCACCCATTAGTTTGTGAAGTCCTCTTTTGAAGCCTTTGAGATGAGCTTTTCTGCCTGGATGTGAACAGGAAAGTTTGACTATAAAATCGCTTTTTCATTGGCTAATGACTTATGATTGATCCTCAACCAGTGAGCAAGATACTAATCCGTCTTTTTGACACATGGGGTGACCATAGATAGATTTAAGTTTTTATTCTGTATGAATGAGCCACTGCTGAGTGACTTCTGGTCCTACAGAGGTTTATGGGCCTTCTGTAGGACCACAAATCTTTTTGCTACCACAGCTGTTGCCATCTGGTGGCCTTCGGAACGAATGTTGCTTTAAGCACTTCGTTAGTTTCATTTTCCCATCCAGAAAGCTACATCTGTGTTTTTTAGTGTCTATGGTTCAGGTCCAATTGATGTAAAGTTTGTCATCAGATGGTGACTATCAATATTTTGCCCCAGTATGGGATTATTTGCTTCAAGTTGACTTGTGACTTGTGCAGCTGTTTTCAGGTGTCACATATAAAGCGATTCACTCATCACGCATCACTCTGTAGCTTATGGCTGCTCACCAGCAAAAATTGCAGGCTCGTGTGGTTGAGATATCCCTCTAAACTTTTTACTAGCTTTTAAACTATTGCAGTTATTTCCCTCCGGTTATTCATATTTTATAACACAGAGACTGTGTAAATACATTGAGTTTGGTCTGTTGTATGCTGTGGAGGTGTAACCAGAAGCCAGTGCAGCTGTCGCTTCATGGGAAACCCCCAGTGCCACCTTACAGCCTGGATGGATGATCAGAGCCATTTGAGCGCTCAGGACAATAGATTTCATGTATGCCATTGGTACAATATGTGAATTCAGGTCTGGGTGCGTGACATGTAACTGAGAGGTATCACCACTGTATGCTCACACTCTCATCCCTACACCCACACACACGCCACATACAAGCACAAACAGGGAGATTGCGCCTCATGTTATGAGTCCTACCGAGCGGAGGTAATCGGTGTGTGTACACTCAGCTCTTACATAACAGTATACTAACTGACGGGAGAAAGTTCATCGTGCTCTCTTTCTCTCTTCCAATCAGTCTTTTATCTCTGTGAACTTCCTTCCCCATCGCTCATTCATTTCTCGTTTTTCACTTCCTTCCTCTTATAGTCTTCTTTCTGTGTCTCCTCACACCTGTGATTTTTTTTAAATTTGCAGTTTGCCAAGAAAAAAAAGTACAAATCTTGAAACATCCACTAATAAGTATATCTATTGTAGCTGGTTTTCACATCACCAGTGTATGAAGTGGGTAAGCTCACTGTTGATAAATATTTATAACAATTTTTCTGGCGGAAGAAGAACATTTACTTTATTATGTATGAATAACATGCGACTTTATCATGCTGTCCAGACCCGGTCCTTGTTCTAACACCCACTTTCTGCTGTCATTCTGGCTCGTATTTGTGTTAAAGCTTTTAATAAATGTTCCTTCGAATGACTTTCCTGTCCCCGTGTAACCTGTCAACAAGTTGTAAATTAGAGAGCAGGAGCAGCAAACAAAACTACTTTGAGTAAATGGTAACTGACATGGAATTGTTTTCAATTAATTCACCCCACATATCCCAGTTCTAAATACACCATCCAGTTAGCAATAATTTTATTTGCATTGTATCAGCTGCCTTGCTGGATGATAAGCTATCAGCTAAATCAAGATTTCTTGTGTTGATAATATTATAATGTGGAATCCAAGCAGCTTCTAAACAACACCAGGATAGAGGGTTTAGTGTCAGGATTAGATGTTTACTTCAGTGCATTTAGAGAGAGAAGAGCACTTGATTAAATTAGTGTAGGACCACAGGGCAAGCAGGATATCACAGTGAAAGCACATTTTACCAACACTTAACAGCCTGTCGCACTTTAGTTAACTTACCATTGATTGAATATTAATTTTTTTTCCCAGGTGTGCACAAACAGATGATGTAATTGCATTTGGTCTTTGTTTCGCTACGTTGTAACATTACCAACTGGTGATAGTGTGACAGTGTTGCTCTATGATTTCAAAGACCAGGCAGAGACTTTTCTGAAAATCATAAATCATTATGGTACAATGTAAATACAACAATGTAATGGAACTTTACTAACCTGTCTATAACGTTATATCAAAGACAGAGTAATGTTACTTTATTATGTTATCTAATGTAAAATTTTCAGAGTGTAAATGTAATGTGTTCACATCACTATATTACCATTGCTGCGTTAGGGCTTAGGTTACTGCTAGTATTAAGTGATTTTAAATGTTAAAGCAGATGTAAGACCAGTAGGATAGGTTAGATCTTCTTTGTCCCCCACCAAAAAAAAGATAATTTATGATATCAGGGCAGATATTTATCTTGGTGTGAATAACCTTTTTGCTCGCAAATAATCAAAGACACTTTTGACAAAGAGCTGGTCTTTGCTTCCCCTTAAAGAAAAATATTATTAATTAACACAATCATCATTATTGGTATCAAAGTCTCACCATCAGTGCATTTCAGGTGATAATTTAAATTGAACATAATAAATACAACCCTTTTATATCACAATAATGATATATTCTAACTTCTGCAGCACTTCAGTAACCATTATTCACATATTATCTGTTTTACAATTTAAGCAGTGGGATAGTGTTACTTCCACTGCATTCACTATCCCTGCCTCTCTGCGTTGGTCTGACAGCCCAGCTGAATCACACTGTAGGTTAAATGGGGAACACAATCCCATATGTGTCACTCAGGAAAGCCTTAATGAAACCAAGTATAAGTCTGAGATTGACCTTACATTATGCATTAGTCTGGTTTTGTGTGCTGTTGGTGCAAAGGATGTGCAAGACTGAAGAGGACTGCTCTCTGCCAGTGCAGGGCAGCTGTGTGTTTACAGCTGAGCTCATTGCGTAGCAGTGTAGATCAGCTGCTATTGTTTAGAAGGGTGGCTGGAACCATATAGTACAGTAGGGTACATATTTCAGGCTACAATGGACCTTGGTCATCTGCTCTTATCACAGCTCTGTCTCTTTATCTCTTTCTCTCCTGCTCTTCATCTCTCTATTTTGCTCTTCTCTCAAGTTACATCATCATCAGCCTTTCTCTCTCTGTCTCGCTTTTTCTCTCTCTCTCTTACTCTTGCATAACGTCCAGCTTTATTTGCTCCAGCTGAGGTTTCTAATCTTTCCCATGAGGCAGAGCGCGAGAGCAAACCAGGAGAGGAGAGGAGCCGGCCGAGACAACCTTTTTAACCTGCCTGTGTGCACTGCCACATTAACTCAATCACCCCACCAATTAATCTGGTGCAGGGCTTTCTTTACCTGCACCACCAAAACAGTGTTTAAAGCGCATGTATGCGTGTGTGTGCGTGTGTGCACACCCCTGTGGTTGGTAGGATTGCGCTCTCTTCATTTATGCCTTCGGTCTGTCACATCAAGTATGTCTGTGTGCTTCAGTGTAGGGGTTGCGTTGCCTCTCTTGGCAGCCCAGTGCTAAGAGGGGCATAAGTAGTGATTATCTGCACACCATGCAACAGGAGCAGACACTCGTTTGTCCAACCCTGGGAAGACCCCAATTAAGTGCACGCTCCAGCATTGTGGGGCAGATATGCTCATATCAATGAGATCATGCACTGACTTAGCGCGTGTGCTTGTTGCAACTGCAAATACACCATGCAGTGCAATGTTCACTGAAGTAGTTTCCTTCTCTGATTTCTCCAAATCTCTTGCACACACATACACAGAGCCAGAAAGACGGTATGCTGGCTGGCTGACTTGCTGGCTGGCAGCGGTGTCTGTGCGAGGTGAGTGTTACGTAAGGCTGATCAACACTACTTAATCAGCTTTAGGAGACATGCTTAACAAGCTGACCAAGTGGGTTGGGGTTAGAGGACGAGAAAGAGACTGGAGGAGGTGAAGGTGGGGGGTGGGGGATGGGGGAGGGGATCGAGACGAGGGCAAGGGCACAAGAAGTTAGCGTAGGGCAGAAACTGTGAAGGGAAGAGGAGAAAGTGGTGACAGGCGGTGACACTGCATGTGTCTCTTGTCCCTGTTTACGATGGGATAAGCGCACACACATAAACACGCTGCGCTCTGCCCTCTGTGTCCCCCTCGCAGCCCACTGTGACGCACAGCGGTGACTGCCAGGATCCTGTATGTGTGAGTGCTGTGTGCATTTGCAGGCCGGTGAGTGCCTGTCAGTGTTTTCTCTTTCTGGACGTTTGCTCTCTCCATTCTAGGTGATGAAGTACAGGACCGCGTCAGACCACACTAGTTGAGACAATACAAGTCTTTGTTTGTGCCACTTGCAGCCTTTGGTTGCAGCAGAAAACCCAATAAATGTTAATTTCATGAACCAGCCAGAATTTGTTGTTGCAGCTCCATTGATTCAACACCTAAACACCAGATTTACAGTGTTTACGTAGCAATGCACCGTTCCACCTGCTTCCAATCAAATAACCTTGCTTTTGATTCTGCTGGTACCATGTACCAATACAATGTCAGTGTTAAATTATAAATGTGTATCCTCACTGTGAGGATGTTAGGAATAATTTCAGTAAACACAAAAAGAAAAGTTTTTGGTGTTTCAGATATGAACCTACACACTGTTGACCCTTTGATGTTACTTTAGCTGCTGACGTCACATAACATAAGTTGTAGTAAACACAGAACAACAGATCAGATGTTGTCGCCTAATCTAATCCAACCCCTTGAGCCAGCTTTTTTTCAACATTCGGAGAAAGTAAAAATCAGTCCAAAATTTGTGTTATTAACTCACAGTTTGAAGTTACATATGTCAAAATTGTAACTTACTAGCTAAAACCCCTGAGGAAATATCTCAAAATTAAGAAAATATGTCAAACGTTTGAGATAAAAACCTGGATGGCAATAGAGTTTATTATAACATAACATTGCAGTCTGTATTCCAGCAGACAGCATGATAAATGTTGAATTTACTGAATCAGCCAGCATTTGTTGTTGTCACTCTCGTGACTCAGCGCTATAAACACAAAGGAAAAGGATCATTTTACAAGGACCAAGCTTTTGCAAAAACAAAACAGTGTTAATGAGATATTTGTTATTTATTGTCAAATATAGACAAAAGTTTTAAACTTAAACTCTACTTCTGTAACTCTAGCAAAAGAAGCTGGAGGGTAATTTAAAACGGCATTAAGAAGCCTGGGTCACCTCTTATCCTGCTCCTGTAAAAAGAAATGTGAGCATCCTTTGTTTGGCTCCTGTGGCCAGCATTCCAAAACTAAACGTTGTGTGTCCTCACTCTCTTTTGTTATAGACTACAAATTATTCCCATTTGGATGATTTCTGGTCATTTGGGTAAATGCTGTTTTTGAGCTCTACGCCGTTACATTTGTCCGCTTGTCTCCGTAAATCAAGCAAAATTATGATGCTTTGTTTATTTCACATTCTCTCTATTTGTGAAGGCAGTTTGTTTCTGTTATGGTTCACCACTGCCGAGTGACTGTAGAGGGAAACCCTGTAAATCTAATTGTATATCAGTCACGATAAACGTTTTGTTCTGGTTGGGACGCTGACTCTGTCTTTATCCTGGTTTCTTTTATACCTTTCCTTTTATTTGCTTTTCAGCACCCATTCCACCTTTTACCAGTTTCCTTTCTGTCTCCTCTCAATCCCAAACACACACATACACACATACACTCGCACACATCTTAAAGAATGACTAGCAGATGTGGACAGAACCTTTTCCTTCATCTAAAATTAGCTGCAAAAGAAGAATGGCAGGAAAGCACACAGGGTTGGATACATAAGCAAGAGGGGTGTGTTAGTCAGGGAGTGGGGGACTGATGGAGGAATAGACTAGGAGTGGAGGAAGGAATTGCTTGATGGGACCTAGTGAAGTAGTGTGTATTTTTGGTGCTGTTCACACACATTGCTGACGCACAGGAACCACTGAGGGCACAAAGTCTCCTAGCGTCAGAGGCATTGAATGTGCATGTATTTCTGTGTAATACCCACTGTTTGGTATTGTTGTAGGTGTGACAAAACTGAAAGCCTTAAGGAGCAGTAATTCAAGTGATTCTCTGAGTGCTCCTTTAAACACTTTGTCTGTTATGTAAGGTATTTGAGTCCACATAGCTCCATGAAGGTAATTTAAAGGTGCTTTTGTCATAGTTCTTATAACTGTTGAAAGAAGTAACTTTTTTTGTGTGTCTGTGCTGCCAGACTTGAGGAGGATGGCAGTAGAAATCAGTTTTCAGGGTCTTTTATAGTTACTGCATTAGTGTGGTTAATCTCCCACCGCAGTGACATAAGTGACTGGTGGAGGATATGAATGCAGCAGTGCCAACTGAAAAACCTGCGTAAACAAGCTGATAAAAAATAAATAAGAGAGAAAATAGCTTCAGGGTCTGAAAAGTAAAGCCTGTGGGGAAATGTTTTAAACCTGCATTCTTTTAAATATCTCTCTAGTTGCAAATAGAAGTCAAGTTATTCTCCCTCGGCTTTGTGTTCTCTGATCTCAGTAAATACTTGGCTGAAGAGTTTACAGTTTTTATCACTAGTTTCAAGTACAAAGCCTGGTCCATCCATAAAGCAGCTGATCGTTGATCTATTAGACATTTCAAAAGTTTAACTCTGCATCCACCCACATTCCATGTTGCTACACTTGTCGCTACAAGTTGCTTAATGTCATTGCCTTCCTGTGATCACTGGGCCCTACATTGCTGCTAGTCTCGTAAAAGAGTTTCCAGGTCTCAAACGGGAAGCCTTTTGGGAAGTATCTTAAAATTGCATTGCTTATAGTAATTAGTAGGGTGTGACCCCTCTGGCTACAGAAAGAAGAAGTTGTAAAGACGTCCGCCCTCAGCTTCCTAGGTCTATGACCTCAGTAAGTTAGGTCACAGTTTTAAGTCGTAGAGAAAACAATACAGTGTTCATTTTATAAATTTTGGCCCCCATCAGAGTAAAAAAGTGATAAAGATTGGGGTATCGTTTTGGGCAGGGGGTGTCAATAAATCTCCCCAAGGAGGCACATGAGAAAAAGTGGGACTGCTGTGGAGGGCCGCTCTAATAATCTAAATTCAGTTCTGCTTAATATTAATTTTTATCTCTTCATAAGCTGTGGCCCCCTGGGAAAATGAATTGCCCACCCCTGATTTAGGCCATAATTGATGACTTGCTAGCGAGTGTCCTCAGTTTCTCTCAGAGTATTGAACTGCTGGTAAAGTCTTTACTGAGTCCACATGTGCAAGGAATTAAATTTAGTCTTAGTCTTGTATACCAATCTTGGGGTGTACAAGACTAAGAAGGTATGTACTTTGAGGTTCCCAATGGGTAGTTACCCCAGGGAGATACCACAACTGCAGAGTCCAAAAGCACCTTTTGTAACAAAAGTAACTTTTGTAACATTGTAATAGAAAGTATCTTATATTTGTCATAAAGGAATTTGAATTAAGCATGTGATGACCCTAATTTTGATCAACTCTGCACTGCTACTCCATTGTAATTAGCTAAGCGGGATAATTATGTTCAGTGTTTTTCTCTCACTGTCATCATGATGCAGTTCACCAGTCAAATCTACCATCCCTAATTTTTTTTTTAGCCATTTATTAGCACCTTGGAAGCAGGATGTTGTACTCTGCTCCAAATATGTTCTCTTCCAAGAAGCAGAAAGGTGTTAAGAACAACAACGCTGGTTGGCAAGCTTCCTGTGTTCCCTGTTCACTCAGCACCCAAGGGCCTGTTTAAAATACCAGGCCGCCAGCCCTCTGCTTCACCCTCAGGTTTATCTCTCCCCTGTTGAAAGTCTGCATGGGAGCGCTCATCAGTGTGCACGTGTGGGGCAGGGATATTTTGACCGTGGTCACCAAGTGATGCTTTGATGTTTTCTGCACACAGTCGCACACATTTGTAGAAACTCCAGGTAAGCACGTGTGCGTGTGTTTGTTTGTATCCTACTACTCACTGTGAATGCTCACTACCATCTGCACAGTTAGCAGCACCAAAGGAGTGAGAAAAACATGATTCCCATGGGCCAGTTACCTATTCAACTCTCACCTCCAGTCTGAACAACAGCACCCAGCTCATAACAAACACGCACAGACATAATACATCCCCAGGTATTCTATTTGGGAAGATCTTTATTTTCTTCTTTTGCTCATTCGTCAGGATTTAAAAGTTTATCTGACCTCATACGAAACATGCAAAATAAAATTAATGATTTATCTGCACATGCATTGTAAGGAGATTATGAAGTCTAAGTGCAGGAGTAGTTAGAAACTTATGGAAGTGATAAAAGGGCTCGTTCAAGTTGTACACAGCCGAGTGGTTTACTAAAGGTTGAAATATGTAGAAACAGAATGTGTCTGGAAACCTGTGGCTCCTTCTCTCTTTGTAATGATACACTGGTCAAAAGTATCAGGAAAATGCACAGATTTCTGTTTTGATCAGTTGTGTTGCAAAGTCAACCCTAAAAGCCTATTTTGAGCAGAAGAATTAACAAAAATATACGGGACAGTGTGCATCCCTAGAATATTACAGAGACACATGGCACAGATCATAATTGCGTGATTTCCATGCAATACAGACTAGTATCAGAATAAAATATGAGTCTGTGAGCTTCAAATGTATCCGTAGTATTTGCCAACTGACAGCAACATTAGGAGGTTGGCAAACTATGACAAAGTTTAAGAAATAATCTTTTCTTCACTTTTTAAAAAAAAAAATATATAAGATCCATTAGTACATATTCATGGAGATATTCTGATAGCTGCTATTAGCCCTGAGAACAAAATGGCATAAAGAAAGCACACGAGGGCCATGCATTTCATTCTCAATAGATACATTAGCTTTCATCTGTTCAGAAGCAGGAGCCAGATGATTCGTCCCTGCAGTGAAAGCCTTGCTCTGTTTACTAGGAAACATAAAGATGGCATTTCTGCTTCAGAGCACCATGTTTGTTGTACTACTAAAACTTATTTTAAGTGATTCTAAATTCCTTTTTCAGCAAATGTTGAATTTTTTTCCTACAAGTTAAAATAATTTGTTTAATTCATCCACATCCAGTCGAAGAGTATTTAAGGAAGTGGGTGGTAGAAGTTGATGGATGATTCCCACACTGTCTTTTTGGCTCACTCGCGTGACTGAATTGCAGCAATCAATCAATTCTCCTTAACTGTCACAACCTGTTGCAAGAACGTCACGTCACATGATGTGGTTGTTTACTTAGTTGGTAGCTGGACTGCAGGAAATGAAAGTTTTTCTGCCAGCACACAAATGACAGCACTTTTCCTAGAACGGTTCTTCTAGGTTTAAGCCAAGCCCAACTTGGGCAGGGCGATATGGAAAAAATATTTATCACGATATAAATTATTTTATATCACGAAAACTATATATATATATCACGATATACCACCTGACCTGTGGTCATCTGGAAAGTACGCAGTCTGTAAACAGCGAGCGCAGAGGGTCCAGTCTTTGTTACTGAAATGGATGGTTATGCTCATGTAGGGCTGCGTATCTCTGCTCATCCATAGGTCAGTCGTCAAGGCATAATGCACGACACTGCAAACAGCCTTCTCTACTTTGGCCCGGCAATGCGTCATATAAGCGAGGCAACTCGACTTTACTGAAGTGCTTACGACCGGGCATAACGTACCTCGGATCCAAAACTTTGACGAGGTCCTTCTCAACTACATAAACAGGGGCCATGCCTTTATAAATGTAACGCGAGATGGCTCCTGTGATTTGCTTATGGCGCTGGGGCGTTTTTTCATACGCGTGCCTTGTGTGAAAGACTGCTGTATCTTCAGCTCGTATAGTTTTTCTTTTCCCAACTTGCTCCCGTCATTCCACAACTTGGTTTAGCTCGGATTTTCTGCATTCTTGAGTTTTCTTTTTTGTGGACCTTCTGTAGGTGATAGAAGAGATTTGTTGTGTTGCCATCAGGTGCAGGAGTAGTTTTATAGCATAGCTTGCAAATTGGGCGTCTTATGCTCTGTGTTGGTGCTGTTGAACCCAAAATGTAACCAAATCACAGACGTACCCCCTCTTTTCGGTAAAAGTGCTTCTTCTTGGGCTGCCTGTGTAGCTGTCTCTCCCTGTTGCATGTCCAGGCATGAAACTGCAACCGGTCGCACGCCCATTTTCAGTTACTGTAAAGCATGTCGCAAATCCGGGTGCACGCAAAGCAGCGCCATGTCGCAAAACCACAAGATGGAGTTTCTTTGTGAAAAATATCATTTTTTATACTTTATTTTCTCTTGCATAAAATTAAGAGCATGTATAGTGAGAAGACAACAACAATCTAGCATATAACACAAGCTTATGCTGTTTTTGTTTTTTGCTTTTTTTCCTGGTTGAGTGAGACTTTCAGTGTTATTTTACTCTTTATATAACTCCAAAACTAAACTATGTAAAAGATAGGTGGACAAATCTGTGGGACTCAACTATTTTGTCAAAGCTGAATTTTATGCCTTGTTTTAATCAATTTTAAATCATGCTTTTTATTTGTTTTTGTTTCTGATGTCTCTGTAAAGCACTTTGAATCACCTTGTTGTTGAATTGTGCTATACAAATAAACTTGCCTTGCCTTCATCCATCAGGAAACATTCAGCAAAAT
Source organism: Copadichromis virginalis (assembly GCF_057382275.1). Classification (NCBI taxonomy): domain Eukaryota; kingdom Metazoa; phylum Chordata; class Actinopteri; order Cichliformes; family Cichlidae; genus Copadichromis; species Copadichromis virginalis. The sequence goes on from NC_140628.1 coordinate 26,859,638, forward strand.
ACACTAGTTTTTGGTTTACTACACACGACTTATTAAAGACTAGTGCCTTTAGGTTTAATTAAAGAATTTAACTCCAGTCAAGCCTGATTTTCTTCAACACCCTCAGACAGAATCCACATGCACATAAGTAGTAGATTTCAGAGGCAAAATACTAAACTTTCAAATATCTGCCTATTTAAAAGCATACAAATAATCAAATAGTTGGGTCCACCTCTACTGAACCTTTTATCTGAAAAACTATGAATACCCAAGACATCTTAAACAAAATAAATTTCGGATTTTAATCAGATTTGGAGCTCTTTTTGTGTAAGATATTGAAAGTTGTTGGCTGCAGGACTTAGAACTTGGACCCTTCATAAAGAAAAGCTTTACTAGAGGACCAACTCTGCCCTCAGTAGGTTTACTACCTTTTTATCCAAGTATACCATGTCCTTCGGCACTCGCTTTAAAGACCTCCATTTGTGTAAGAGGTTATGCCATCAACATTTCAAAAACCCAATATTATAACAATAGAACTTGTGGAAGCAGGTTTATTGGATTAACTCTTTATTCACCGATCTATATTAGACTCAGAGATTCATTATTTAACTTGTCCTTCAATGAAACTGTTATATGAAAAGCAGAAATCCAGGTCAGGGACAGGGTGGTGGGAGTGATGGGAAGTCAATGTGCTTTGTAAGAGAACATAAAGGTTTTCACTAATGCTTAAAAACTTAGCTTATGGAAACTGAATGGAAACAATTATAGGAAAGATTGTAAAAGCAGTATTAAGATATAACAGTGGCTCTTAATGGCGCTTTATTTACTTACCTTAGACCTAAAGTTCTACTATATGGTCCATCTGTCACTCCTGCACTTTTCCCTCAGCCCTTCCAACACACATCAGAGTTTTTCCACCAACAAAAAGACCTGGTGGGGAAGTACAGTCACATTAAGCTCTGATTTAAAAATCACTCCAATAGAGAGAATTATCCTTGAGTGCAGTGAGCTTGTGTGCATGCGCCTGTGCTCCAAGTGTCGGTTATATGTGGAGATCTGACATTAAACTATAATGAAGCAGATTCAGTTTATCGTGACCCTCAAAATAATGGTATTAATTTAATGCATTAGTGGGGAAATGAGTTGCCTTGATTTGTGAAGTATCGCTGCTCACTTTGACAGTCAACCAAATATATCTATGTAAACCTTCAGGCTTCAGTTTTATTGTAATTATCCACTACTACATTGTAGTGTTTTGAAGTAAACCATGAATAGCATACGTAGGCTTAGTTTTGCAGACTTAGGAAGTCAAGTGCTAGACCATAATTTTTTTCTTGAAGTTATTTTAGACTTGGCCTAAACATGTCTGTGAAACCTGCTGCTAGAGTGGCAGTTTTGGTAGACACTAGGCACTGCTTTGTCTCTCTACTTTGAAAGGCATAGCGATAAATATTCTTGCTTCCAGAGCACAGTCCTGAAATGTTTTAGAAAGAAGCAGCTCATCCTAAATTGTTAGACATCTGGTGTAAAGATCAGGTGTCTCACTGCTTTGTCTCTCACTTGTCATTACGCATCCAGAATGATAATTCATCGTAAAACAAGTGTCGGCAATGTGTCGCCTTCAGACAAGACAATAGCCCTCTGTGTATGTGTGTGTTCATGACTCAGTTGTCTTTCACTGTGTTTCATAAGATTGTTTATTTTGTGTTGCAGGAAGCAGAAGAAAAAAAAAATCACAATAGGAGCGTTTACAATCAAAGAGCGAGTGGCCTTGCAGAGTCGTTTGACGTGCGACATGTTAGCGGCAACACACATGATGTGCTTCAAAACTCCCACACCCTTTGTTTTCTTTGCAACAAATTGATGCACATCAAAATGGGTTCAAACCATCATGCTGGTAAACATTGTTGTTGTTTTTAAGAAAACCATGCAACTTTTATTTGTAGTTTTGTCGCAACTGGAAACACAGTAGACAAAACAAACCCTATATTTGAAGTTAAAAGAGTAGGCAAGGTGGCCAAAAAGATTTAAGCCACTGACAGGCCATCTGTCCATGCTCATGTCTTCTCATTTTCATCCTTGACTGAATCCTAAGCTCTATTCTTACACCTAAGAGAACAGCTACACTGATCATTGCATTGAAGCTGAAAGAATTTGGACTGTTTCTAACTCTCAGCGGTTCCCAAGTGTTTGTTTGCTTTTGGGAACTTGAAAGAGAGGTTTTCCTAATAAAGGAGGAAAAAAAACAAATGCATACACTGGCAGAATCTAGTCACAGTCTTTCTAGTCAATTCCAAGGCTGTCTGATCGACCTTGTGCATAATGACTGATTTAGACCTCTGCGCGGTAATCTTTGTAGAGCCCACGACGTAACCTTCGTAAGTGGCTGACTTTGTTGCCAGCGTTTGTACTTGTGCCGGTGCATTACGTGTTAATTTCTTTGTGCTCATGTCCCTTGGTTTTCTATGTGGTGCCAGCCATTTTAGAAAAAAGACTATGTAGATTGTTATGCTGTATGATTTAAAGATATGTGGCAAAAAATGGGAAATGCACAGGAGGAATCGATGGTACTGGACAAGTGAGGTTTGAGTTGGGTTTATTTGGCGCTGAAGAGCAAAATGAATAATGATAACCCACCATAATGATGTGCTGTGTTACCCAGGCAACCTGGAAGGTAGCTTCATCCTGATTCATTCAGAAGTCATCCCAAATTAATAAAACTTTGCATGGTTTTTGAGCCCTAAGTGCAATCACCAAAATGAAAGGCAAAGACTTGGCTAGAACTTAGCTGGCCTGTGGTCTCGGCTGCTATCTTAGGTGCGATGGTGTTGAATGTCTTAGGGAACCTCTGTGGTGTCTTTAAGGCACTTATCAAAGAAATTTCTAAATTCACCAGTGAGATAGCTATTTGCATATTTTATGCTTTAGAATAAAACATAAAATACAAACTTTCCAGTGTCTAGCCAGAAATCTACTGTATTTAAAACAAGGAAAGGGAAATTGCAAAATCCCAGTTGCCTGAGTAACACTCCAGTGTATTTACTACCCTGTTGTATGTCAGTCACCAGCATCCTGTGCTGTTACTGGTAGCCACTGCAATCGCTCACCTTGAAGCCAGACAACGCGAGACAGAGCGCGAGTGTCTTGCACCAACAGCACTTAATGTGTGGCTACAGGTTGCTGCATCGTCTGACATGCATGCCGAACCATTCCAGTCTGGCAGTCACAAAAAGTCAGCAATGTGTTAATGAATCAACAGGTGAATTACTGCACCTGTACTACTATTTAATGTGTTTCCAACAGAGGGCGCTGTATTTATTATGGCAAACAAAGGTCTTTTTTGTGCTATATTACAGCACCATAAATACATAAAGTTGGAATTAATGGCACACTGTAAAAATCCAGCCCTGCCTACCAAGTTCATGGAGTTCATGAACTTGGTGTGCCATATTTCAAGTCATTTGCTTGCCTTATCTTAGTCAGTATGAAAAAAAAAAACTGCCTTTATGGGTTATGATTTCACAGAAGTGCCTTCTCCTGAGGTATGTTTGTTAAGCAGTAATAATATCATGCTGTAGATATACTCTCCTCCAAATAAGCCATAAAGTATTTGTCGTAGGTGGTGGAGTGTTACAGGTGTCACATGATGCTGCCTTTTGTTCTCTTTAAACTCTGCTTACCATGAACCGTGTTGCAGGACAACTGAGTTGTTTTAACGCTTGAGTCTATGTTTGCTTTGCCCGGCTTTTGGAAAGGGTGGAAAAGTTCCTGTGTAGCACTCAAAAGCTAGTGGACATGCATGCACACCCTCTTTTGCGCGCGCGCGCGCCCACACACACTCTCTCACACACACACACACACACACACACACACACACACACACACACACACACACACACACACACACACACACACACACTGTCATGTTGTGCAGACCTCCATCTTCTGACAGCTACCTGTTGCTGGCAGATTCAGACTCTCACTCTTTTTGTCTCTTGCGTCTCTTCATCTTACTCCCTTGCTCCAGCTCTGCTCTTTTCTTTCTAATACCTGGCCTATTTGAGTCCGTGTTCCAGGCTTGAAAGGATTAATTGCCATTTATGCTTTATTTTTTTGTTCTGTTCATTTCTGAAGGTTTATTTTTAGGCCTTAAGTGTCTGGTTGCTAGGAGACAGAGAGTTAGAGAGGGCGAGAGAATGGAGGAGAGTTTGCGTTGTGAAGGCTGAATTACAAACACATTCACGCACTGAGTCAGCACTGACGCACAGTCACACACATAAATATACACACACACACACTGGGTGTTTCGGCCTGTAGCTGTTATTGTGGACTTGTTTTTCTGGTTCTGTGAATCTTTTCAGCAGCTCTGTGTGTCACTGTCATTTACTGTTTGGATGCCAGCTCCTCTGTAGCACCTGTGCTCACGTGCGCAATGTGTGAACGTTTATGTGCGTACATGCAGATTTTCTGACAGAATACTTGTGGGGATAGTTGCATTCAATTAATGTAGCACCGTCAGCTACGCCGCTAATTGTGACGCACGTAACAGAGGAATTATGTGGATCTCTGTACACTTATGGAGGAATGGGATTTTATGTTTTTACTAGTAGCCTGTATCAGCAAGAGGACTCTGGGTCATTCACATCCACATCAAATAGTAGGGCAACATTTCAAGGCACACTATTATATATAGTGAATATCAATGAGAGTTTTGATTATATTGCCAGATGAAAACACTTTTGAGCATTACATACAGTTTATTTTGCTTACTAGAAGCTCCACAAGCTTATAACTTATACCCATCCACTTATGAGACACTTTCAGGCAATCTCTTAAGTGTCTCTCAGAAGATGTTTGGTTTTCAAGAGCCTCTTTAGCTTGATTGACACCATGTTAGTATTAGTTAATGCTCTAAGGCTAAAGGCCATTGATATCCCCGGTACAGCAAAATCTCAGGTAGCATAACATTTATGTGGTTTTATGTGTTTTTATTCACACGCATGAAACCTATACACGCACATGTATAATAAGTATTACAAGCTGATAGTAGAACACGGTCACATGGTGTAAGAAGCATCAGTGTTGTGTTATAGTAATAATTTTTAATCTCCTCATCTATGCTTATATATAGCAGTTCTGAGATGCAATATCGTTGTGTAATTATAGGACAGTATTGCCTGCAGCGGTTTTGATTTGTTGCCTGATTTCAGCACATATCAGAAATGACATGCATATGCACACAGGAAACAGATCTGTTGTTGTGGTGCATACAAGAGTTGCTAACATCCTGTCCCGCTCTAGTGGCACATTCCAGGAAACCACCTCCCAAAAGTGCCACCTATCTCTTAAATACACACAAATTTTCTAGACCTGACAGATATGTAGCTGGGTGGTGGCACACCTAATTTGCTCCTGTGTGACAAAACCAACCTTTTGACCCATTGACCTTTTAAAACACAGTGACAGTAACAGTAACCTACACGTGTTTTTTTCCTCCCTGCGTATTTATATATAGTTTTCAGCCAACCAGTTCGTCTTTTAAAGGTGATCTGGATCTTTCCTATTTTTTTTAAATAAAAGCTTAAAAACACACATCATATAGATGTTGAGTTAATGCTGTAGTGATTTGGCAGTTGTTGAACCCATACGCTCCTACACACAGATGTGTGCACAGAGAGTTATGGGCAGTAGTGAGTGTAGGCAGTGTTTTGTTGAACCAGAAGTGGAGAGTCAGCTGGCAGCTCTCTCCCAAGCTGTTGGCCGGGCCAGTACATTAACACCAGCCTGTGAGGTAGGTACACAGAGTGAAGGAGATGAGAGAGGCGCCTGTAGCCTTTAACATGGCTGTGTTAGAGCGTAACAGCTTCTCCCTAAAAGTTACTTTAAAGGAAATTATTAACCGTTTTCACACATGCATTGCAGCCCTCATCTTTTTCAGAAGGAGGTGTGCGTGGGGATGCAAATGTTTGATCGGACATTAAACGGCCTTTAACGTGCTAGGGCTCCTCGTACAGTCTGTGAATAATAGTAAGGCTGGATGATTAATCTGATTTTAATTTTGGCTACAGTGTTGTCATTCAGTGATTCATAAGCAAGATTATCAGGGGGAATTATTACTTTTTGGCAGTTGTTATCACTGCGAAGCTCTCATTTTGTTTTGCGTCGCACATTAGGAGCAGATCTTTCATTTAAAGGCGTGCATTTTGGTTTCCACCTTAAAGCCCAGACTTACAATGACAGAAAGTCAGCATTTGGTCGATAAGAACTGTCTAGAGGAAGTAACAGTCTTTAAAGATTTCTGTAGATTTACCTGTGAAAAGGTAATTACCAGTTACAGCTGCCTTTGTCCTCAGTCTTAGAGGGTGTCTCACAGGTCACACACTGTTAGTTGTCAGCTTCAGTTCTCCATTGCTCTCCTCATGGCTATCTGTTGGTCCCTTGAGGTCTACAAATCAACTGCTTTTTGGACTTCTTTTTCCAGTCATCTACACCTACGGGCATCTCGCAGCTTTGGAGGCTGCAGGCATTTAGAGACTGATAGCTGACTTCGCAAAAGTCTACTTTTTTTTTTCCATTCATGTGTTTGTTTTTCATATGCAGCCTTATTTAGATGGGTTCACCACAGCAGATAGCTCTGCGTGTTTTGAATTGGCAGATGGCTTTCCTGACGTAACCCCAAAGGTATTTGTGTCCCTTCCCAGGATCGAACCATGGATCTTTTGCTTGTTAGATGAACGTGTAAACCAAATAATCTTGTTAAAAAAATCAACATGGTCTGTCCTGTCAACTTCTCTACCATTTGGAGTTGGAGTTAATTTGTAGTTAGTGTATTGCAATGTTAATTCTCTGTGGACAAGTCACAAAAAACAGGCAGGCACACAGGCATCCTCAGACCCTTGTGCTCATCACTCAGACCTGAACGGACCCTACTGCACTTGCAGACATGGAAAGTATAAACATGTATAAGACCTCACAGGGTTAACTGGAAAACAGTTTCTGTTCCACAAGAGTCGCTTCCCTCAACAGTTACCCTCTCATATCAGGCTAAGTTTTTAACTTTTAGATTTAGATAAATAGGTGTATCTGTAGGAAAATTGGATTGTATTTTATTGTAAAGGAGAAAATTCAAAGCCCTGCTCACACATTTCCCACGCACTAATGAAAACACTGTTGACATTTTATCATAAATGTTACAGCAAAAGAAACAAAGAGTTGTGCTGAAAGTGATAAGACTCTTGTATAATCAAAAACCAGCATTATAACTGTGTTTAATACTATTATTTGTTTTTACCTCCCAGTACCTCAAATACAAAGACCACGAGCAGTGTTGACACATTATGATTAAGAAGCACTCACATTTTATTCCAGTGTTAATGTCACATTGGGATTAACACTGAGTGTCCTGTTTCCTTTGTCCTTTATCGTAGCGTGCTTTGAAAGTCACCCACAGTGTTACAGTGTGACGATTAAAGCTCCTGCACAGTTTGAATTCTCCACATTTAGGTTTTGGGGTTTTCTCTTCTTCATGTGGCCCAAGAACACATGATTTTGATAGAGGACGGCTAATATTTCATGCATCTTTGCTGATTGTCACAGTTAGAAACTGAAAACTGAAACACTTCATAGTATTGCCGTTGTTTGTACTCAGCCAGACATCGCAGTGTTGCACCGCTGCACAATCAGATTGAGACAGCTACCAGCTGATGCATCACGTAAACTTCACAGGTCATATTTTCCTGGGTAAATTTTCATTAATCAGTAAATTAGGTGGACCAACTTTTAGTTAGAGAAAGTGGCCGTTTACAGGAATTCAAAGCTGTCTTATGCTATAATTAACGTATTTAATAAATGTTGGTAATTTCAAAATATATATCATATAAAAGTGTAACTTAGATTTTTTTTTACCTTGGCTTTTGTGCCAGTGAAGCATGTAGGTGCATGCTTGTGTGTGTCTGTGTGCATGTTCATGTCTTAGGAGAGACGTTAATGTCCTGGGAGCAGACCGTCACTTTGGTGAGAGTAAATATACCTAAAAGCACCCTGAGAGCAACAGGACTCTTCTCTCACTGACACAATATTATTCTGCTGTTCTTCACAAGCTCTGGGGAACTCGTACACACACACACACACACACACACACACTTTCTCTCTCTCCCACCAGGCTTGTTTATGAGTGTGATTACACAGAGAGAGGTCCGGTTGTCCAGCTCACCTGAGAGCGCATCAGGTGCAGTGCCCTGGGGCTTTGTGTCTGTTTGTGTTTGGACAGTGCTGTGTATTTTTTGGAACGGCTCACTTTTTGTGCCTGACAGTGAGTTTTTGTTTTTGTTTCCTGTTTTATTCCTTCTGTTACTGTGTGAAAAAGAGAGATAGTGTTTGTTTAGGTGTCCCATGTGGTTAGATGCCAAACTCCTGGGTCCTAAATTCAACCTCTCACAAACAGTGTCAGCATCTTTAGCATCCAGGCGACTTCTCTAGGGTAATTAAATATTTATTGCCTTGGTTTTGCCCGGTGTTTAGTCAGTTGACGGATATATAAAATATTAAATGATCAGTAAAAAAGTATGCTGGACAAATTCACTGGCCAGCCGCTGGCTGATTTGAGCTAGTCATTTTTTTTCACAGTATAAATGATGTGAAAAAGAAAGTACAATCACTTTTCATGCTAAGCTTCAGTATTAGGACGTAATTAAAAAAACAGGTTCTAAAATGACATAAATACAATCTCAGATAAATCATTACATGACACAGATTACACTGTGCCATTATTTATTTAACAAAAACCAAGTTAAAATCCAGAACAACTCCCACAATCCCACACGACTCCAAAACATCATTTTGATTAAGAGATCCTTAACAGCACCACACAGTACTGACCCACACATATGGTTCTTACACACACACTGGACTTTCTGGACTTTGTTTTTGCACAACACTGGTCACTATATTCTTCATTTCCGGTTAATACTTGTACAGCTGCTGTTATTGTGTATATATTTATTTATATTTAGATTTCTTCATACATTCTTATATAGTTCTATATTGTGTATTGTGTACTTTGTTGTACAGTTATTTTATTTCAACTTTAATTTATATATTTTATCTTATTCTTCCCAGTTAAATTTACCCTTCATTCTAATTTGTGTTGTACAGTTATTTCATTTTTAACCTTAATTTATATTTTATTCCTTCCTAGTTAAATTTACCCTTTTTAATTTTTCATATTTATTTCCTATCTTATTCATAGCCTTTCCTTTTTTGTTTTCTTTAGGTCACGAGCAGTTGTCCAAGCATTTCACTACATATCGTACTGTGTATGACTGTGTACGTGACAAATAAAATTTGAATTTGAATTTGAACAGCAGAAATTGCTGTTATATTTTTTTATGCCACACTAATTTCTAATTTCTAAGAATACTTTTTTTTAACTGATTTCCCAGCTTTCAGACAGATCCGATACTGATTATAATTTTTTTCTTTTTTATTAACGTTGGGAATACAGAATCTCTGTTGAAAACACTGTAGCTCATGCCCTACTTTAAACTTTCTTCAGGGTGTCTGAAGTTAATCAGAACTTGTGCATCCATTTTATGCTGACTGACACTCTGCAGCTTTCAAAGTCATTTCCTGAAATGTGCACATCAACTGTACCAGTACTAAAACACACTAATTTAGTGCTTAGTCAGTTGCTCAATTAGAGTAAAACCCAAACCACACTCTGTTCATAGTCTTGCCCTAAACTAATGGATATTTATGTTGTGACTTAACAAGCCCTTTACAGTTTAGCAGTGGAGCATGTAAACCAGACCTGGAGGGCTTGTTCTGGAAGAGAGAGTCCCTATGGACGTGTGTGCATTTTCTTCCTCTTTACTGCTCCTCCCCTCGGTTTCCTGGAAAAGACGTCTGTGTGCGCGCTAGAAGACGCGCTGCACAGATCCGAGCCGAGAGAAGCAGGGAGACCAAATTGCTCATCTTACATCATCCTGTCCTCAGTCTCTGTGTCACTTGTGTCCTCATCGCACTTCTGTACTTTCCCTCTTCCCCCGGTCCATGCTGTGTATTCGTTCTCTCTCTCTTTGGCTCTCCCACTGTTGAACAATAACCCCAGTGTGTTTAAGAGAGTGTGTGTGTGGCGCTATTTTTGGCCCCTCCAAGGCCACAAAACACTCTCTACTCCTTTGCCGCTTCTGTTTCTTTCTCCTGGCTGCTATATAACAGTAAGTAAGACCCTATGGAAAGCATAACCTGTGGTGACCTCTAAGGTTACTTGATGTTTGTGCGTTTTTGTGACTAATTTGCCTTCGTGGCACCAGGTGAGGTGCAGGGCATGAATGTTCTTGGCTCGGGCAAGACCTCCAGCAAGAGCAAGTTCTCCAAGGGAAATTACCCTCCATCTGGATTATTCACAACAAGCTGCATTCCTCTGGATAATTGTTTCCCAACAAATAAAACCTTCCCAGCATGTTTTCGTAAAACCGCACCGATTTCAAGCCTTTGCGGAAAAAAAGTCAAACAACATCTAACTCAAGTGCTGCTGAAGTTAAAAAAAGGACATTTATTCCTAGTTTTATTTATCTTTTTTTGATATTTCTAATCCTGACTGCTTATGTGTTCAGAGATGTTTCTAATTAACTAGTTCTCTGATCCAACTGAAAAGAAAGAGAATAATGATAGTTGTGCTGCTTTTTTTAATCAATTTTAGAACAAAAATGCCAAATATTCTCTGCTTCCAATCAAGATTTACTGGTTTTCCTCACTCTGATAGGATCGACTTAAGTATTTTGTGAGTCTGAGACTGTCTGAAGCTATCTGAAAATGTCCTTTATAAACCATACAATGAACAGCTTGAAAGACAATCAATGGTGGCATCTAGGTGACTGTCTTTAATGACTTCAAAAAACAAACATCTGGACTATGTTTTTCTAGAAGTTCATATTTCGAGGAAAATCTTACATTTACTTTGAATAAGAAAAGACTAAAGCATTCAGAACTTTTCCCTTCAATCTTTGTGACAGGTTGTCGTGCTCCTGTCTTTTCTCTCTGTATGTCTCACTTTTCCACTCTTCTTCTGGTATTGGCCCTAATGAATTTTTAATGGACTTTGTGGGAAGAGTCCAGACACTTTGGGATTCAGGCATATGGGCTCTGATTACCATCCTCCTCCACCTCCTCCTGCTCCCGTGGAGCCCGCCCTCCTCTCTCTCTTTTTTCAGTCTTGCTTTCTCTGTCTCACCCCTTTGAGCCTTTTATTATCCAGTTTCTGTCCCCTCTGTTCCCTCTGCTCAGCGCTTCAGGCTGTTTCAATCATCCAAGCATCTGTGACAAAGACAAGGCCGTGTATATGAATGTGCTACAGGCAAATACCAACCGACTGTCTCTTAGTTTTAGTGCTTTTACAGGCTGTGAGTGAGCCGACACTGACCTCACCCCTCCTCGTCCACACACAAACACACTTACACTAGTTGTTTCCCAGATCCACACTAAAGCTGGGTTGAGTTAAAGCAATACAGTGCCAGCCAACTGCCGCTAATGGCTGTTCAGAGTCCCCGTATAAAAACCCTGAGTCTGCAACTCTGCTGTTAGTTTGGCACAGGCCTGTCAGTTGATTTGCTGCTGAGTAGGACTCACAGCTCTGGGAATCTCTCCTCCTCATCTTTTTTCTCACTCCTATACTTTGTCTGACTGCCCGTCTGTCTCTGCCTCCTTCCCATCAGCTCTATCCTTCTTGGCAATTGAGTCCCAGGCTGGTGATCCAGGCAGTTACTTTTCCTGTTAATTGGAAGATAATTTCACCAGCAGAGACCAAGGGGCATTTTTGGTCAAGGTGATCAGAAACTCCCTGGGAAGCATGGCATCTACCCAGTCAAGACTTCATCATCACTGGTTAAATGTGAACACTGTCTCCATGTAAAGTGGAGATTGAGGAATGCATCAGTTTATTGCATCAAGAAAATGAAATGCATGTTTCTTTGTTTTTGTAACACAGCAAAAACTAAATGATTACCAAATGGTTTGGGACAGAAGCTGCCTCATTAGTTGCATGATGAACTTTTCTTCGAATTGATTTATGTACTAGATACTAAATGTACTCCTTTATAGACTTCTCCTTTTCTTGATTACAACTAAATGAAATCCATGTACAGTGGGGCAAAAAAGTATTTAGTCAGCCACCGATTGTGCAAGTTCCCCCACTTAAAATGATGACAGCGGTCAGTAATTTGCACCAGAGGTACACTTCAACTGTGAGAGACAGAATGTGAAAAAAAAAATCCATGAATTCACATGGTAGGATTTGTAAAGAATTTATTCGTAAATCAGGGTGGAAAATAAGTATTTGGTCACCTCAAACAAGGAAAATCTCTGGCTCTCACAGACCTGTAACGTCTTCTGTAAGAAGCTTTTCTGTCCCCCACTCGTTACCTGTATGAATGGCACCTGTTTGAACTCATCATCTATATAAAAGACACCTGTCCACAGCCTCAAACAGTCAGACTCCAAACTCCGCCATGGCCAAGACCAAAGAGCTTTCGAAGGACACCAGGAAAAGTATTGTAGACCTGCACCAGACTGGGAAGAGTGAATCTACAATAGGCAAGCAGCTTGGTGTGAAAAAATCAACTGTGGGAGCAATCATCAGAAAATGGAAGACATACAAGACCACTGATAATCTCCCTCGATCTGGGGCTCCACGCAAGATCTCATCCCGTGGGGTCAAAATGATCATGAGAACGGTGAGCAAAGATCCCAGAACCACACGGGGGGACCTGGTGAATGACCTGCAGAGAGCTGGGACCAAAGTAACAAAGGTCACCATCAGTAACACACTACAACGGCAGGGAATCAAATCCCGCAGTGCCAGACGTGTTCCGCTGCTGAAGCCAGTGCATGTCCAGGCCCGTCTGAAGTTTGCCAGAGAGCACATGGATGATACAGCAGAGGATTGGGAGAATGTCATGTGGTCAGATGAAACCAAAGTAGAACTTTTTGGTATAAACTCAACTCGTCGTGTTTGGAGGAAGAAGAACACTGAGTTGCATCCCAAGAACACCATACCTACTGTGAAGCATGGGGGTGGAAACATCATGCTATGGGGCTGTTTTTCTGCCAAGGGGACAGGACGACTGATCCGTGTTAAGGACAGAATGAATGGGGCCATGTATCGTGAGATTTTGAGCCAAAACCTCCTTCCATCAGTGAGAACTTTGAAGATGAAACGAGGCTGGGTCTTCCAACATGACAATGATCCAAAACACACCGCCCGGGCAACAAAGGAGTGGCTCCGTAAGAAGCATTTGAAAGTCCTGGAGTGGCCTAGCCAGTCTCCAGACCTCAACCCCATAGAAAATCTGTGGCGGGAGTTGAAAGTCCGTGTTGCTCGGCGACAGCCCCAAAACATCACTGCTCTCGAGAAGATCTGCATGGAGGAATGGGCCAAAATACCAGCTACTGTGTGTGCAAACCTGGTAAAGACCTATAGTAAACGTTTGACCTCTGTTATTGCCAACAAAGGTTATGTTACAAAGTGTTGAGTTGTATTTTTGTTATTGACCAAATACTTATTTTCCACCCTGATTTACGAATAAATTCTTTACAAATCCTACCATGTGAATTCATGGATTTTTTTTTTTTCACATTCTGTCTCACAGTTGAAGTGTACCTCTGGTGAAAATTACTGACCTCTGTCATCATTTTAGGTGGGGGAACTTGCACAATCGGTGGCTGACTAAATACTTTTTTGCCCCACTGTATATTCATGACTGTTTATGCAGTCCCTGATCTATAGTTTTTGCCGTGTAAGAGAGGATCTGAGTGGAATTAAACTGTATGTGGAAACTGTCAACATGTGCAGCTATTGCTGTCATACCACAGCATGTTCTAATGGGAATGATAACAGCACTCTTGTAACCATGATTGCTGGGTAATGTTGTCAGAATGGCTTTTGGGGTTACACAGGAGAGAGAAGACGCAGATTAGGGGTGGTAAAAACTGCAGCGACACATTAAATTAATTATAAACTCCACGAAAAGAGATCCTCTTGAGAGGCTGCGACTTATGGAGCGGGCATCCATAAGAGAGCTCTCGAGCAGCTCAGCACCATTTCTCCTTCTTCATGAGTCTTGTGCTGTTTATCTTTCTCTCCCTTCCACTCTTTCCTCACTTACTAGCTTTCATCTCCTTGGGCCCCTCCTTCTCCTCTTGCATTGTGGAAGTCATTGTTGGACTGGTGAGCAGCACACATAGCTGGAATAGCAGCAGTGTTAGAAGTCTGCTAGGGGGCTTGTCGCCAATATCACATGGAGGAAAAGAGGCATCCGCACTCTCAGAAAGGAGAAGGAGGAAGGAGAGAAGCAGTGAAGGAGGAGGGGAGGGGATAAGCAATCTGACCTGGATGACAACAGACTACCAGACGAGCAATGATCTCATCGCTCCCTTAATCCCCCTTTCCCTCCATCCACCCCCTCTCTCCTCTCCCACTCGAGCCATTGTCTCTCTCTTTCTTATCCCACTCTTGTTTCCCAGATCTCCCTCCCCTGTCTCTTTTCTCCTACTTTCTTTTCTCTGTTCTCTTCTTGTCCTAGAGCTCACCCCATCTCGTCTTGCCTTCTTCTCTTTCACTTCAGCAACACCCCCATTACTCCCTCCCTCTCTTCCCCCTCCTGCTCCTCTTCTCTGTCCCTTTTGCATCACTTTCTACCACCTGCCCCTCAGTTGTCCCAACTCACAACACACACTTTTTGACACACTCACACTCTCTCCAGTGTCCCAGGGCAGAGATTAGGCGCACCCCTATCGTCAACTGCCACACCATTTTCTACATTATTGATGCAGTGTGTGTGTGTGTGTGTGTGTGCGTGTGTGCGTGCGTGCGTGCGTGCGTGTGCTGTAAAGGCTATCTGGTGTCTCCCCTGGGAGGGAGAGTGGTGAGGGAGGAAGGGAGCCAAATAGACAGAGAGTCGAGGTCAGAGAGGTTAAGTGTGGTGGTGGTGAGTGGAGGTTAGGTCATGGTCTGCAAGCTCTTCCCTACTCCTGCTTTCCCTGTGTTAGTCATCTACACAGGTTGTATGATAAAACACACACACCGATTCCAAGATTCCCAAACTTCTCCTATCAGTTGTATGAGGCTGAAGCAAATCGGAGCGTGTGTGTGTGTGTGTGTGTGTGTGTGTGTGTGTGTGTGTGTGTGTGTGTGTGTGTGTGTGCGAGCGATAGCTGATCCTCTGTGACTCAGGACTGCTTGGGCTGAGTGGATAGAAGGACAAAGACACCTGTTCTTGCTCTCAGCATTCCTCTAAACATAATCCTTACCATCTCTGTCACGCACACACTCGCTCACAGGGTCACTAAAGAGAGTCGCTTATGCTTTGTCCTCTACCAGCACCGGGCAGGCATCATATGAGGTCTTTGATGTTCAGGATTTGACAGGTAACCGATGAGTTATACATGACAGCATGATGTATGTAAAGAACATACATGCACGCCGGTGCATTGTGCTCGTAGCTCTTGTGTTTTTTAAAGCGCTGCTGCTCTTGACAGTGAATCATTAGGCCTTGAATTTATTTTTAGCAACACTGCTGCCACTACATGAAAAAATTAATGTACACAGACGAACAACAAAAACAATAATAGTAATCATAACAGGGGGCTTTTTTTGTTTTTTTTAAGAGACGACATTTTACATAAAACGCGAAGGACAGCAATGCATCATAGTTTTAGCAAAGTTTTCTGCCATAATTCAGCACTTGAATTTGTCCTGGGTCTGCCCCTGGGTGTCCTCCGAGTTGGACATGGTCTAAACACATCACCTTAGGGGGATGCTAATCAGATCCTGAACCGCATCAATTTGGCTCTTTCCGATGTGGAGGAGTAACCTCTCTTGAATATTATAATTTCATTTATCCTTGAAGAAATCTATATGCTAAACATAGTACATATACAGGGAGTGCAGAATTATTAGGCAAATGAGTATTTTGTCCACATCATCCTCTTCATGCATGTTGTCTTACTCCAAGCTGTATAGACTCGAAAGCCTACTACCAATTAAGCATATTAGGTGATGTGCATCTCTTTAATGAGAAGGGGTGTGGTCTAATGACATCAACACCCTATATCAGGTGTGCATAATTATTAGGCAACGTCCTTTCCTTTGGCAAAATGGGTCAAAAGAAGGACTTGGCAGGCTCAGAAAAGTCAAAAATAGTGAGATATCTTGCAGAGGGATGCAGCAGTCTCAAAATTGCAAAGCTTCTGAAGCGTGATCATCGAACAATCAAGCGTTTCATTCAAAATAGTCAACAGGGTCACAAGAAGCATGTGGAAAAACCAAGGCGCAAAATAACTGCCCATGAACTGAGAAAAGTCAAGCGTGCAGCTGCCAAGATGCCACTTGCCACCAGTTTGACCATATTTCAGAGCTGCAACATCACTGGAGTGCCCAAAAGCACAAGGTGTGCAATACTCAGAGACATGGCCAAGGTAAGAAAGGCTGAAAGACGACCACCACTGAACAAGACACACAAGCTGAAACGTCAAGACTGGGCCAAGAAATATCTCAAGACTGGTTTTTCTAAGGTTTTATGGACTGATGAA
The DNA here is from genome assembly GCF_057382275.1 of Copadichromis virginalis. Lineage (NCBI taxonomy): Eukaryota > Metazoa > Chordata > Actinopteri > Cichliformes > Cichlidae > Copadichromis > Copadichromis virginalis. The sequence continues at coordinate 26,876,204 of NC_140628.1, forward strand.
ATGAGAGTGAGTCTTGATGGGCCAGATGGATAGGCCCGTGGCTGGATTGGTAAAGGGCAGAGAACTCCAGTCCGACTCAGACGCCAGCAAGGTGGAGGTGGAGTACTGGTTTGGGCTGGTATCATCAAAGATGAGCTTGTGGGGCCTTTTTGGGTTGAGGAGTCAAGCTCAACTCCCAGTCCTACTGCCAGTTTCTGGAAGACACCTTCTTCAAGCAGTGGTACAGGAAGAAGTCTGCATCCTTCAAGAAAAACATGATTTTCATGCAGGACAATGCTCCATCACACGCGTCCAAGTACTCCACAGCGTGGCTGGCAAGAAAGGGTATAAAAGAAGAAAAACTAATGACATGGCCTCCTTGTTCACCTGATCTGAACCCCATTGAGAACCTGTGGTCCATCATCAAATGCGAGATTTACAAGGAGGGAAAACAGTACACCTCTCTGAACAGTGTCTGGGAGGCTGTGGTTGCTGCTGCACGCAATGTTGATGGTGAACAGATCAAAACACTGACAGAATCCATGGATGGCAGGCTTTTGAGTGTCCTTGCAAAGAAAGGTGGCTATATTGGTCGCTGATTTGGTTTTGTTTTGTTTTTGAATGTCAGAAATGTATATTTGTGAATGTGGAGATGTTATATTGGTTTCACTGGTAAAAATAAATAATTGAAATGGGTATATATTTGTTTTTTGTTAAGTTGCCTAATAATTATGCACAGTAATAGTCACCTGCACACACAGATATCCCCCTAAAATAGCTAAAACTAAAAACAAACTAAAAACTACTTCCAAAAACATTCAGCTTTGATATTAATGAGTTTTTTGGGTTCATTGAGAACATGGTTGTTGTTCAATAATAAAATTATTCCTCAAAAATACAACTTGCCTAATAATTCTGCACTCCCTGTACATAGCGAACATAAATATCTTCACAGCAGCAGTATATACAGTATTAGATGAGACTTTACTTTTTAAAATAACAGTACCCTTTTGCATCTCTCTTGCAGCTTGCTAAACTCCTCGTTCAGAACTAAAAGTAAATGCTCTTTTTACTCATGCAAGTTAAATGATTTTTACATGCTGAAGGTTTTGCCAGTCAGGTGCTTGTTTTTGTGTGCAAGGACTCTTGATTTTGTGTGATGTGTAAACACCTCACGTTGCAAGGATGCATCGTTTACCTCAAACAGCCTTTGGCCTCAGCAGCTTTGTTTCGAGGTCTGGTTTCCCAACCATTCTGTGGTTTCAGTAAAGTAAAACCAAAACGGCTGATATGAACTGACGTTTGACATTTGCAGCATTCAAGTGAAAATCTGCTACCTGAATGTTTTCTACAATGAGCTTTACTTATAATACACATGCACCCAAATAATTTGTCACGTGGGCGCTCTATAAACCTCACCGACATATGCATATGAAAGGCGTGTGCTGTAGAGGCCGATAATGTGTCGTTTTCAGTTGGAAATGTCTTCTTTTTTCACACACATGCTGTAGCTGCCGGTCTTCTAAGTGTTTGCTGTGTATCAGTTTCACCCAGTGACCTGAAGTGTGATGTGTCTGTACAGTGACCGCTGCCAAAGTCCCCCCAAAAAAATCATTACGGATATCTTCACACAGAGTTGCTGCCAGCACAATATTTGCTATAGCAGCAATACTATTTTCTTTGCTTTCCCTTTGAGGTTTATTTTGCATTTTCTTTTTCTTCCTTTCTTTCTTTTCTTTTTTTTTTTAAAGAGCCTTGCTTGGACATTCATAAAAACTCCCTGCAGACAGTAGGACTCCCAGTAAACAGTAATCTGGGCCATTCCAGATAAAATCAATCAAATCTGTGAAAAGATCCCACCTGACCCCCTCCAAGTCAGCTTTGGCATATTTACTGACACCATGACAATTTTGTCTTCATATTATTAGGGCTGTGCGATATGACCAAAATCTAATATCTCGATATAAGACATCTATCGTCCGATAACGATATAAATCACAAAAATTTTACATTTTCTGAAAATTCTGTGAATCTCGGGCAGCTCAACTTGTGTGAAGTGTTTCCAGCTGGGCGTCGTGTATCTGGAGTCCAGTGTTTTAACCGATGCATGAAACGATACATTTTTAGACATAGGTTGTAACAACTGCCATTTTCTTTGTGAGTATTTATTACACAGCGTGCTGCGGGGAACAGCCTGTTCTAACGTTTGAGTCGAAGGTTTATTTTTTAGCACCTGGCGGCTCTTTTTTGCTTCTCATCTGTAAGCACACGACATACAGTGGGGAAAAAAGTATTTAGTCAGCCACCGATTGTGCAAGTTCCCCCACCTAAAATGATGACAGAGGTCAGTAATTTGCACCAGAGGTACACTTCAACTGTGAGAGACAGAATGTGAAAAAAAATCCATGAATCCACATGGTAGGATTTGTAAAGAATTTATTTGTAAATTAGGGTGGAAAATAAGTATTTGGTCAATAACAAAAATACAACTCAATACTTTGTAACATAACCTTTGTTGGCAATAACAGAGGTCAAACGTTTACTATAGGTCTTTACCAGGTTTGCACACACAGTAGCTGGTATTTTGGCCCATTCCTCCATGCAGATCTTCTCGAGAGCAGTGATGTTTTGGGGCTGTCGCCGAGCAACACGGACTTTCAACTCCCGCCACAGATTTTCTATGGGGTTGAGGTCTGGAGACTGGCTAGGCCACTCCGGGACTTTCAAATGCTTCTTACGGAGCCACTCCTTTGTTGCCCGGGCGGTGTGTTTTGGATCATTGTCATGTTGGAAGACCCAGCCTCGTTTCATCTTCAAAGTTCTCACTGATGGAAGGAGGTTTTGGCTCAAAATCTCACGATACATGGCCCCATTCATTCTGTCCTTAACACGGATCAGTCGTCCTGTCCCCTTGGCAGAAAAACAGCCCCATAGCATGATGTTTCCACCCCCATGCTTCACAGTAGGTATGGTGTTCTTGGGATGCAACTCAGTGTTCTTCTTCCTCCAAACACGACGAGTTGAGTTTATACCAAAAAGTTCTACTTTGGTTTCATCTGACCACATGACATTCTCCCAATCCTCTGCTGTATCATCCATGTGCTCTCTGGCAAACTTCAGACGGGCCTGGACATGCACTGGCTTCAGCAGCGGAACACGTCTGGCACTGCGGGATTTGATTCCCTGCCGTTGTAGTGTGTTACTGATGGTGACCTTTGTTACTTTGGTCCCAGCTCTCTGCAGGTCATTCACCAGGTCCCCCCGTGTGGTTCTGGGATCTTTGCTCACCGTTCTCATGATCATTTTGACCCCACGGGATGAGATCTTGCGTGGAGCCCCAGATCGAGGGAGATTATCAGTGGTCTTGTATGTCTTCCATTTTCTGATGATTGCTCCCACAGTTGATTTTTTCACACCAAGCTGCTTGCCTATTGTAGATTCACTCTTCCCAGTCTGGTGCAGGTCTACAATACTTTTCCTGGTGTCCTTCGAAAGCTCTTTGGTCTTGGCCATGGCGGAGTTTGGAGTCTGACTGTTTGAGGCTGTGGACAGGTGTCTTTTATACAGATGATGAGTTCAAACAGGTGCCATTCATACAGGTAACGAGTGGGGGACAGAAAAGCTTCTTACAGAAGACGTTACAGGTCTGTGAGAGCCAGAGATTTTCCTTGTTTGAGGTGATCAAATACTTATTTTCCACCCTAATTTACGAATAAATTCTTTACAAATCCTACCATGTGGATTCATGGATTTTCTTTTCACATTCTGTCTCTCACAGTTGAAGTGTACCTCTGGTGCAAATTACTGACCTCTGTCATCATTTTAAGTGGGGGAACTTGCACAATCGGTGGCTGACTAAATACTTTTTTGCCTCACTGTAATCTTTCACGTGATTCAGTTTATTTTGAAAAGTCTCAACAGGATCTTGAGCTTTATTCTGAAAGGTTTATGTGGAAAATAAACAAGCGGACACGCGATGATTTTAGCGTCGTTGTTGCTAACGACATCACATAAAAACAGGCTCTTGTCAGTCCCTAGTGTGGTTATATTAAATATAAGAGAAGGAGAGAACCTTAAGAAATTAATATAGCCACTACAGTGACCAACAAAACGATGAAAAACTGTAAGCAGTTTATTTTGCGACACCACGAAACAAACGATAGCGTAAAATGAAACGATAGACGTTTTTAATATCGTCATCCAATATATCGTTATATCGAACAGCCCTACATATTATAAAAAATATTCTGTGTTACAGGCCCTCAAATCACAGAGGTTTGTCTAAATTTGCTGCTTTTGAATTCACACTATCTTTTCCAACATTTTTAAACCCTCTTATCTTCTTAAATACAGGAGATGGCCACAATTTTCAAGGCTGAAAAACAGCAACCAAATCAATTTTACACCCACTCCCAAGTGTCATAATTTAAAGCTGAAATCTTGCACCCCCTCAACTTTAAGCATCATGGAAAGTATTATAATTTCAACAGCAAAAGTGCATCATTTTAGAATTAACAATGTTGAGTAACAGAAACAAACATTTGACCTTTATCTGTTTTCTGATAATTCTTTGGAGAAAACTTCAAAAGGTGAATTTTGTGTAAACTTTTAAGAGATCATATCATCACGTGGGATAACTGGCTGGTCAAAACAAGTTATAGCATGTGAAAGGTCCTGTTTTAACCCTTAATCTTTCTTTAAAGCAGAATCTCAGGGGTCATTTGTTAACAAATGTTCTGCACTGCTCACACATTTCTTTTCAGTCACATCTTTTAGCCATCAGCTACACACATTTAAGTCTATTTGGGAGTTAAAAGTATTTTTTCCTTTGTCTGGAAAGATGGTGTTGTCATGTTCAGTAGGAGTGTTTGTGTGGGTGATTATTTAATTTTTTTTTTAAATCGTTGCAGCAGCACGCTCAGTGAGCCAGTATGTTTATGATAGCCGCAGGTCTCTTCCCCTGTGACTGTAGGGTTTGATCATGCCAAACGTGTTTACTTGAATATTCGAAAGAGAAAGAGGAGGAGGAGGAAGAGGGGGGTGGGAAGTGAAAAAGGAAATAAAATGACAGTGAGTGAGTGTGGTGCCATTTGCGTATTAACTGCTACCTACATATGCAAACCTGGAAAGTCTGAGAATATACAGCCACGGATGACACAGTTTGCAGCTTTTTGCTTTTTTTTTTTTTTTTTTACACCCATGGTCATTTCACACAACTAAACAATAATCTTTAGTTTAAACAAACTGGCTGCCTGCACAGCTGCCGTTCGTTGGCCACCCACTATCTACATAAGAGTCAGCGCTGATAAGATCCTGTCTGGAGTTTGTAGAAGGAAAATGTGTAGGCATCTTCTACATACTTTGAGTGATATTCAAAAATCTTTCTTTTCAATCACAAAATGACTCCTGAGTAGGTGGGATGACTGAATGATTCACTGACCGTGTCTCGCAAATACACTGTGGAGGAAAACCACCAAGAAAAGGTGGTGAGAAACGAGCCTACATTAGATGAGTAAGAAGACACATAGGAAGAGCTCTTTCCTTTTCTGGTTTTATTTTTTAGTCTAAAAAAGCAAAGGAAGCCTAAATGCACTAGTTAAGTTACTCAAGGTGATGAAATGCTTCAATAGCAACTAGGGCTGCACGATTTTGCATAAAATGAGATCACGATTCTTTCACGATTTTCTTTTCCAATATAAATATTTATTGCACTTATTAACTGCACATCAACTTCGTAACAGTTGAGACTGAACATAAAACAACAAATGTCTCACATTTTGTTGTTGCCGCAAAATGTCGTACTGCTTGAAATTCCGTCTCCACCGTTGCTCGACACTGCGTGTATAGAGCAGGTAGTGCAACAATAGAAAAATAGTTGCGGGACAGCACTGTGTAGCGTTTGTCTAGGGTGTTGATCATTTTCCTAAATCCCTCGTTTTGCACAGTGTTGATGGGAGCCATATCTTTGGTCAGGTGATAAGTGATAGCCTCCGTAATTTCTTTGTGCCTGCGGGAGTTCGACGGGTATAGGGAAGCGCTGTATAAGGTTCCCGTTATTGATGTTTGGGTGGTTGACCGGGACGGATTTTCTCCTGTCACTTTCTCGTCATCCCTGACGTGCTCTCCGTTGTTTTTTCCCTGCTAATTTTAGCATCACACGGCACAGCTTCTGTGTCACGTGGTATAAGGCTCCGCCCTTGTCATTTGTTGAGCAGGAAGAGTGAGCGCTTGTTTTCATGCAGAGTACGTCCCGGATCAAAATGCGGTACAATCGTCGTCTTTTTTTTTTTTTTTAAATCGTTGTCATTTGGAAATGAGATCGCACATAAGTATGAATCGAGATCGCGATTTTCTAACGATTAATCGTGCAGCCCTAATAGCAACGCTTACGGACAGATTTATAGATGTCTGGCAGATGTGCTTTGAATGAGAGAAGGCTTCTGCTATATAAAATCTAATTTGTAGAAAACAAGACTGGGAGATATTGATTCATGCTTCTCCCCCCCCCCCCAACTTTATAGATACAAAGCAAATATCAAATACAACAGGGCAACAGCCAGCTAAACAGTTTAATACTATAGTTTCAGCTATACTAGCTATAGCCCAGAAAAATGAGAATTTAAACTCCAGCAACAGACATAAAGACAGCTCTATCAACTATATTCAGCTGTAAGAGAGAATCAAGCATGAGATGTTAACCAGAGAAGTTCATTTTTATCTTCAGTATCATGCAGCTCCTGATTTTCATTAGTCCTCTCAGTGCTTTGTCAGTCATCACACTCCTGATCTATGTATTCAAGCATCATAAACTGCTGAGGGAGGCTCAGCACTAATAGTAGATATGGGCAGAGGTCACTAACAGCAGCTTCTGTGGTTCTCAGCACTCATCGTAATGATTTCACCACTACTTTTTATGGATTCTCAGCAGAGTCTTCAATGCTTTGGATAATTTGCTGTCTACTTTCAAAAGGCAAGAAACTTTCAGCTGCTCCCTTATTTGCAGTGGATCACCATAGTGGATGGATGCACATGTTTTGATTTGGCACACATTTTAATGCCAGATGTACTTCCTGACAAAGCCCACCCATTCATCTATGCCTGGTGACCAACACTAGGAGTACACTAGCTGGTGACCCCCTGAAACTAACTGGTTTTAGTTTTGAGGCTGCGTTTGTGCCTCCTCCCAGTCTCGAATTACTACACCATGGAGTAAGTCTTTTTTCAAAGTGCTAAAAAAAAGAAATACGTTTTTTTCATTTGCTCATTTCTCAGCTGTTTATCAGCTTGCCAAAGGAGGATGAAGCCAAACATGATTCTCAAACACGTTAATCGGGTATTAAGATCCATATACAGGAGCTTGTGTTGTTAAGATTGCATTTAAATAAATGCACAGTGCATGCAGGATGATTATGGCTGCTGGCACCACTGACCCCCGTGTCCCTTGTAAAATAATATCCATGTAATAAACCCTCATTAATGCCAGAAAGGTATTGATTTAACTCTAGGGTTAATAGTTTTATTAGGGCAATATCTATGGTAGTTACAGCATTCTTCCATCAGATAAATTATGAGAAACGCTTCTTAATTTAATCCACTGTGTCACACAGTAAACACACAGCAGCCTTTTCATGGCATTGCATGATGTTACATGCAGGTCCTTTTGCTCGGCTATGTTTTTTCGGAGTAATCTGACACTTGTGCCGTTTGCAGAACACACAAAAAAATCACACAGACTATATCGGCAGGATCGAAAGGCATTAAATGTCCCGCATAATGACACTTTAGCAGGGTGGATGCTATTTCTTCAGCGAGACAACCTCCTCACCGGAGCGTCTGTCAGAGCTCCGATGATAATTGTTGATAAAATAAAAGTTCAGTCCAGGATACGTGTGGCTAAATATTACAGTGCGATAGTCTGTTTTGCTCAGTCGTGTCACATTCTCTTGACCACCCAGGCGACAGAATGTTAGTGGGAGACTTGCACAAACATTTTCAAAAACACACACACGCGCACTGGCACAAAAACTCTTTCAAACTCGTACATTTGGGCGCACACATGCTCATGCAAACAGTCATATACCCACGCCCACAGTCTCATTCTGCCTGTCTCTTGCTCTGCATTTCCTTCGTGCCGAGGGTGGAGAGAGAGAGAGAGAGATGGAGGGATAGGCAGGGGAGATGACTGGCCATGTTGTTTTGCTACAGTCAGAGGAAAGAGTGACAGCATGAGAGGAAAGAGGTGGAGGAGAGGTGGAAAGGTTTTTCGTGTGCCTAACTGTTCCATGAAGCCCACTAACGCTGCAGCTTTCAGTGTTGTAGTTTCAGTGTGCGTGTGTGTTTCCTGTAAAGAGCCACTCTGGTGAAATTGTGACCTAATCACAGCAGAGGAATGTGTTTTATGCCAAAGCTTCAGACGGTACAGATTAAGACAATTAAAGTTACAGGGGGCATGCTGGGGTTGAGCAGGTCGAGGCATGCATGCACCGATTACTAATAAGAGCCAGTCAGGTAGTCAGTCATGTAGCAAGAAAATATGGATCAGAGTGCTGAAGAGGTTTAGGTTGCTTCTCTTCTCACATCCTTGCTTTTTATTTTCATCGCGCATGCATTAGTTCAGGGGTTGGCTGCAAAACATATGTGAGCCTTATAATGACTGTGACACAATGATGAACGTACATTAGACTATCAAGATTACTAATAGCCAATGGGTTTCACTTAAAGTGAAAAAGTTTAAAGGGAAAACTTCTGTTTGCACATTTAGGCAATATTAAGCTATTAATTCGGCTAAACTTGGCCTACTTTGATAACAAAAAATAAAGCTTTATTTTGAGTCTAGATGCAGATCAAACAAACCTGTAAGCCAGCAGCATTAAAACCTAGCCTGAAGCCGTACTGATAAATTCTCTATTTTCCTCAACAATTGGATTTGATAAATAGCCACAAACTAGCAGTTTATCTTCATCTGGTGCAAATGAAGTTGTGACTCACTTATGCAAACTTGTCATAGTCACAGGTAGCCACTAAAAATGGTGTCTTGTGAGGTTCTGGAGATATAGATCCATGACCTGTGTTAATACCTCTACTGTTATCAAAATTAGGTGCGCTTTGTGTCATCAGTACAGTCATCTAAACAGTTAAAGTGAATAAAATGTAACTGGTGTAAACGAATCTTATAGAAACATCTTAGACCTTTGTTAAAATTTCTTCCGGTGTGGTTAGAAAACATCTTTGAGATTTCAGAAATTTCCATTAGGTTGGTGTGAGGTGTTGATTATTAGAATAAGTCGCAAATGTAAAAATGTGTGTTTGTGCTTCATCTCGTCTGTTTTACTCTTTTCTTCTCTTGCTGGTGTTTCTGACTTTTCTGTCCACTTACGTATTTTTCACAGGTCTAATTTTTACTTCTCACAGGGTCTAACTGCCCAATAAAAGAGAAAGTATTTTTAGAAAAAAGCCCTGCAGTTTATCTTATTTTTTTCTTGCTGGAAATACAGGGAGGACTTGGAGAGTAGTGACGACAGTATGAATGAGAGCAGTGCACTCTGTACTAAGCTGCACTGTTGTATGTGATCTATACTTTTCCCTGTTAGCGCAGTCACCTGAAACTGCTCCTGACTCATAACTGTAATCATATCTTAGTCTTTTCTTTTGCCTTCCTTTAAACTAGTTTTCTATAGCGTGTATTTCCCTACAGAGACAAAAGGCGAGTCATCCGGGTGCACTTCAGTTCATCCAAAAAGATGTCTTTTTACTAGAATTTATGAATACGACCCGCGCTCTCTACATCACCATTCACTGTTCTTGGCAAGGCTCGAATGACCCCCCTCCACCCAACACTAATATCCCCACTCTCTTTATCTCTGTATTACAGGGTTCGCCTTCCCAGAATGGGCTTACAAGCCCGAGTCAAGCCCTGGTTCCAGACAGATCCAGCTGTGGCACTTCATCCTGGAGCTGCTCAGGAAAGAGGAGTATCATGATGTCATCGCCTGGCAGGGGGACTATGGCGAGTTTGTCATCAAGGATCCAGATGAAGTGGCTCGACTCTGGGGGGCCAGGAAGTGCAAACCCCAAATGAACTACGATAAACTGAGCAGGGCTCTGAGGTATGATGACTGAGAAATATACTGTTACCGTAAACAGTTATTTTCACATAAAGTTGCTAAAACAAAAGGACTGTCAAAACAAGAACCGTACAAATTATCTTTAGTATTCATTGACATATATTAACTAATTTTAGAAAGGCAGAATCTTTTCCTTCTTGCATCTGCAGTGGTGTGTCTGAGGCTTAAAGCACTGAGGGCTACACCTAGGCCCGTGCCAAACAGCTGTTCCAGCTTTGACAAACACAGTGTGCAGTGGAGAGCGCTACAGTAACCCCTCAGCAGCACTGGGTTTAACAACTTTGCTCCAGCCTATCATTCATTCGGGACACAGCCAGCCTGCTTGTAGGGTTAACTTTTCATTCTTGTCAGTTTATAATTTTCTCAATTTAATGTTTTGCTTTTAGTAATTTTAATATATTGAAAGAAAAGAAAAAACTAAAAAAGGAGAGGCATGAACTTGTCCAGGTTGCTCCAAGCAAAGAAGGAGAATTTCTGGCCACAGCTTGAACAGCATTTTTCTTAAAGTCTGGTTTATATTTTTATTTTAGTAAACTAAAATGGTTTTGGTTTTTATTTAGTGTGATGTAATGACCTCACAGCGGACACATTAGAATCCTCAGGGGAAATTTGGCATGTGCAGACTTTGTTTTTTTGAGGGTGTATTTGGTGACCTCATTGGCTTTAAATGCCACTGACCTGAGCAAATTTAACTATGAAGGAGTTTCCTGTGGTTGTTGATTATTAATTTCAGTTAACACCAGTGATCCTTTAATGTCAAGTACTGACTTTATCATCTGATTTGTACCTGTGGATTACTTCCAGTGTGGCTTTTTGTGAAGATTTGGGGTGTATTTGAAATTGCCCGTCGAATGATTGGTTGAGTTTATTATGAATAAACTTACTTATTATTTTTGAATTGTGTTTCCTACGTCTTAGGTTAATCAAGTTGGGCTTGTCGGTAAAGGAAATGGCATTAAGACCAAATAACCCTATAAAACAAATCAAATCTGAGCCACAGAGCAGCTGCTTTTCATTGTGTTTATTTGGCTTTTATAAATAGACTTTAGTTTACAGTATTGATGGATAGATGAAAAACCAATAGAAGTTACATGTTAACAACAACTTTCAGCATATTCAGAGCTGAATATTACAGGGATCACATACCCCAAGGGGCTCTTCTCAGCTGCTCGCTGTAAGCACTGTATCTCATTCACTGTGTCTTGTTGTGTACTGCCAAACAGAGCCAAGATTAAGCTAAGCACTTTAAAGAAAGCCACATAGGCCATTAAAGGAGGGAAATGCTTTGAATTGCTTAATTTAGGGCTGGGAAGGCTTATGCACGCTCATTTACACTGCTGAGATTAAGATAACTTCTACAGATGGTATCCTCTGGGGACAGAGGGAATTAACATGGACTTCTTATGTGCGCATACAAACATTCAGACTTGCAATCTGGATTTAGAAATCCTGAATTAGAGAGAAAAAAAGAACGTGGACGGGGATATTTCTGGTCAGGCTCTGTATTTATAGCACGTCCATCCTCTGCTGCTGTAACAGATTTGAAGCTCAAGCTCCACTAAGTGCTTATATATAGTGGGTCTTAGTGCCCTCTGATGGACCAGACTTAGAGCCTGATTATCAACAAGGTCCCCACACAGGAGTTCACTCCTGTTTGGGAAAGTTCACTCCTGTGTCCTCATCCAGCTTCCAGCAGCCAGGTCGTCTCCCTCTAAAGTGAGCTGGCTTATAGCGATAAGGACAGTCAACAAAACAACACGCACACAAACAAACATGCACCTTTGCGTTGTCACCTGATTTGACACCGGAGCTCCTTCAGTGCCCGAAATGAAGCCTCTCAAGACACATTAATAGTAATGTGGCAACAGGATTAGTGGCACTGAAGACTGATGAAGTTATAAAACAGGCATGTGTGCATGGTAACAGTCCCCATATGGAGTAAACTGTTGGAAAACAGGCCACCTCGCGTCCTTCATGTGGAGAAAACCTGGAGTCTGCTAATAATGGAGACCACAGTCGACATGTGGCAGTTAGCCTACACACACATGCACACACATTTAAAAGGCGGGCTTGTTTTGAAGTGTTCGTTTTATCACTTTGGACTGTGTAATTATTATTTTTACCTCAGTGATCTTGTTCTTTCCTGTCTGCCGTGCACATGGTGGAAATTCCCTTAATCAGGACCAATGTATTGTGTGCGGACTTGAGCATATGTGTGTTGGCTTTCCGTTGATGGGACGCAGCCTCGGCCCATGCGTCATCCTGGCCTCCCGCTCCCACGACCACTGTGAAATTCCCACTCCTGTTGAGAGGATTACGCTCACACTGCGCGAGTGTGTGTTTATGTGCGTGGAAATGTGCGTGTAGACGTTAAAGAGGTTAGACTGTCCTGTTTTTTAATTTGATAATGAATCCGTTCTTTTGCACCGAATCAAACCAAAAGAGAAAAACAAATTCAGGCTGTCGCTCTTTTTTTAGATCTTCAGTCTCAACCGTTAAGATCAGTGCTGCCTGACATTTCAGGTGGAGTTAATGAATGAAAGAACGGGCGCAATCTATAATCCTCAGCTCCAATTTAATCATGAGAAATAAGTCAATAGGCTGGAGAAATAAAGATTTCCACTGATGAAAAGACCATGACTTAAACCTTCCTCCTAGTCCTTGCACCACTCTTTGCTGTCATGAAGTAACTTAGGGCAAATGAAGCCTTTTGCCAATCATTCATTGCAGAGTTTTTGCTTAATGAGTGCAATCACGCTAAGAGGTCCCAGCTCCTTGAAACCTCCAGGTCCCCTGCCTGCCAGTCAGCAGCCAGCGTTAATGGTCAGAGGTCAGCGGTATTGCCATGCACAGCTGGTAAAGATTACCAACACGGCGCATGTGTGCATTCAGATGCACAAATGCACCATTGTGCAGACTCTCGGCCAAGCATGGATGCTGGAACACATGTTTTAAGCGCTTGCTTCATTGCCAACATTTATTTAATTGTGATGGGACACCACAGCTGAAAGGCTGCCACTGCAGAAGTGTGCATAAATAGAACAACAATTGTTTTATTGTAGGCTTAAAATTACATGAGAACATGCACTTAACATGGGGACCGAACTAGAAAACACGACTTCACATTTGTTATGAGGATTTATTTATAAATGTGTGGAAGTAAGCACTAACTGAGAGGGAGGGAACCAGTGGTTGGCGGATAGAGATTACTGATCTGTGGTTGACGCAATCTTAACTCAGTTGAGGTGGAAGTCCTAGGAATGGCCGAGCTAGGTGTAATTGTCGGAGCAGGGAGGATAATTAATCCAGAGTGGAGTAGTTAAGTGAGGTGGCGACTATGGAGAACACAGTTGGAGCAGGAGTGGTTCAGAGGCGGGGGCCAGGCATGCCAAAAACAGGAGCAGAGGAGAGCAGACAAAGTTAGAAAATTGTTCAAGTAGCAAAAACAAGTGCTGGAACAAAACAGTCGCTGAAACTGAAAGCTAGCAGTGCGGTGGAGTTGCAGCAGTCCGACTCCCTGAAACCACTCCTGTAATCAGACAAACGCACACAGTAGCGAGATAAAACACTTCTAACTAGAAGGATGAGGAAGCTGAGGCAGTGAGTCTGACACACAATACGCTGTTTTTGATTACTTTGGGGGCAATTAATCATATTTTATTTACAATGACAATTTTAACTACCATCAATTATTGAAACCAGACAACTGCTCTAAAGTGATTACTGTCCCACATGCAGCTTTGCAATAATGGTCTAAATTTGCCTTTCCTTTTGGCCTTCCATAAAAGTCAATGTCCACATTTATTTAGTGTAATCAACTGATTAAAGTTCAAGGAAATCCACTTAATATAAAAAGCAACATTATTCTTTTTAAAAGTATAATAAAGCAACTATTTATGATTCTTATTTTTCAGTAATCCAGCAGAACTAGGCCAAGCTGCCACCATGTTTGTGTTTCTTGGCCTATCTTTTCCTGAAATACAGTAGTAATTTTAAAAAAAAAACAGCAGTAAAACAGGTTATGATTGGCGCTCACGAAGTGTAACCTGATGACCACATGTAAACAGCTGGCTGCAGGAAATATTGCTGCCTATGCACACCCTGTTACTCACTCAGCTGGCTGGGCCTGTTTGTAGGTCAGAAGGTCTTTAACTGTTGCACTGCTTTGTGTGGAAACTCCCAGGGCCAGAGAGAAAGTGCAGAGGGAGCACCCAGCGACAGTACCACTGTATCACTTAGTGTTCAACATATGTGCATTGTCATTCCATTGTCTCAATCTGCAGCATGTATGTGTTTAGCATACATGAGCACTGTGTGTATGCCTTTGTCCCCACTGAATGAGGCCTCTGTTTTCTATGAGGGTGGAAAGCACGCACACACCAGAGTGTGCTCGAATACATATATTGTACCGGCCGAGCATGTGACCGGCCTGATCGGACCCTGACACGATCTTCCTCTTCACACACCGACACACACCATGTATATTGATTGATTGATTGATTGATTGAATCTTTATTTTGAACATGTTGAAAAAGTATAAAAAAAATAGAATTAAAAGAGACAAATGAACAAAGCAAACAAAAGGAAAACGAGCAACCACAACTCCAAATAACGTCCATGTTCAAAAAGGAGCAGGAAGAAGCATAAGCTTATTTAATCCCACCCCTTTTCCACTATCTAGTATCAATAGACTACAGAAATACCTCCTTGCAATTACATTATATGTTATGTGTAATTTTTTTTTTTAATATATACACATATATGTTTCTATCTATCCATACATACATATATACACACATACGCACATGTACACATTTTCAATAACCCCATTAACACCTCAAGGATACACAACCTACAATTATATATATATATATATATATATATATATATATATATATATATATATATATATATACCCATACCAACAAACCCGTGCATGCGCACACACATGAAAATATTGGACAAGAACACCCTATCAAATCTCTACCTTTTCCCTGTACCCTGTAAAAACCATATCCTTAAACCGCTTTTTAAACTGCGCCATGCTTGGACATTGCTTCATATCTTTACTTAGTCTGTTCCACAGCTTCACTCCACACACAGAGATGCAAAAACTTTTTAATGTTGTACGGATACGAGGATGTTTTAAATTTAATTCCCCCCTCAAATTGTATCCCCGTTCCCTTTTAGAAAACATTTTTAGAATATTGTCAGGAAGCAGGTTATTTATTGCTTTATATATAATTTGTGCTGTGAGAAAATGAACCAGATCTGTGAATTTTAGAATTTTTGATTTTAAGAATAGTGGATTTGTATGATCTCTGTAACCAGTTTTATGGATTATCCTTATGGCCCTTTTTTGTAATATAAAGATTGATGATAGCGAACATTTGTAAGTATTGCCCCAAACCTCTGCACAGTAATTCAAATACGGTGCAATCAGGGAACAATAGAGAATGTGGAGTGATTTGTGGTCCAGAATGTGTTTTACTTTACTCAAGATTGAGACACTTCTTGAAATTTTGTTATGTATATGATTTATATGAGACTTCCAGTTTAATTTATCATCTATAATCACACCAAGAAACTTATGTTCAAGTACCCTTTCAATTTCCACACCATCTACATGAATCTGCACTTGTGCATTTCTAAGGGAATTCCCAAATAAGATAATTTTAGTTTTACTTAGATTTAGCGATAGTTTGTTCCTGTTAAACCATTTTTTAATTTTGCACATTTCTGAAGTAATTGTATCCAGCAGCTCCTTTAGATTCCCCCCAGAACAAAAAATATTTGTGTCATCTGCAAATAATACTAATTTTAATATATCAGATGCCTTACAAATATCATTTATATAAATAATAAATAATTTTGGACCCAGTACAGAGCCTTGTGGAACACCACAAGCAATGTCCAAGCATGATGAGGAATGGACACCCAGCTTCACAAATTGTTTCCGGTCACTTAAATAATTTTTCACCCATTGCAGTACAACCCCCCTAATCCCATACCGTTCCAGTTTATTAATTAATATGTCATGATTGATTGTGTCGAATGCTTTCTTGAGATCCAGAAATACTCCAGCTGCATACTGTTTCTGATCTATAGCATTCGTAATCTCCTCAATTGATTCGATTAATGCCAGAGATGTTGATCTTTTTGATCTGAATCCATATTGACTGTCAGAGAGTAATTTATATTTATCTAAGAATTTGTCTAATCGTTTATTAAACAGGTTTTCTAGGATTTTGGAGAATTGTGGTAGTAAAGAAACAGGCCTGTAATTTGTGAAGTGGCGTCTATCCCCGGTTTTATACAGCGGCACAACTTTAGCTATTTTCATTTTGTTTGGCACTTTTCCCGTCTGAAATGATAAGTTGCAAATATATGTTAGAGGTCCTACAATTCCTTCAATGACCTTCTTGACGATTTTCATGTCAATATCATTACAATCAGTAGATGTTTTATATTTACACACGTGTACAATGTCAATTATTTCTTTTTCCTCCACTGATGTGAGGAACATTGAGTTAGGGTTCCTATCAATCAGGTTTTCACTACATTCTACTGATGGCAGTGACTCAGGAATTTGTTCTGCCAGTTTTGGTCCAATATTTACAAAATAATGATTAAAGCTGTTGACCTTATCAGCAGTGTTTTCCATAATATTGCCATTATCGATAAAGTATTGTGGATAACTTTGTTGTCCAGAATTATTTTTAATTATACCGTTTAAAACATCCCATATTCCTTTCATATTATGTTTATTGTTGTTCAATATTTTACTATAATACTCCTTTCTACATACACGTATAATATTGGTCAACTTATTTTTGTATTTTTTATATTTATTTTCAGCATCTTTTGTTCTTTGTTTTAGGTATTCCCTATAGAGTGTATTTTTCTTTTTACATGCATTTTGTAAACCCTTAGTGAGCCATGGTCTATCTGAATATTTGTGCTTTCTGTTGTATTTTATTGTTGGACAGTTTTTATCGTACAACTCCATGAATATTCTTAAAAATATGCCATATGCAATATCAATATCAGCTTCTTTGTACACATTGTCCCAGTCCTGATTTAATAGATCGTTCTTAAATGCAGTCATAGTTTCTTCTGTCCTTACACGTCTGTATCTCAGTTGTTCTTCATGCTGATTTTTCTTATAATTAGTGTCATAAACTGCAAAAACTGGTAGGTGATCACTGATGTCATTAATTAATATTCCGCTCACAATGTTGTTTTCCATATTGTTAGTGAAAATATTGTCAAGTAAGGTGGCACAATGTGGTGTAATTCTGCTAGGCCTGGTTATTTTAGGATGTAAACTCAAACTGTACATAGTGTTTAGGAATTCGTCGGTCATTTTATGCTTTTTTGGATTCAACAGGTCAATATTAAAATCACCACAGATAAACATAACTTTTTGATTTGTTTTAGAGAATATTTCCTCTATGAAGTCATTAAATACTTGAATACTAGAGCCAGGTGTTCTATATATACAGCTAATTATTACATTTTTTTCTTTTTCCTTATAAATTTCAATTGTTATACATTCTAGTAAATTATCAATTACAGTTGTCATACTTTCTACCACCTTGTAGTTTAGGTTTTTATCCACATACACAGCTACTCCCCCTCCACTCTTGTTCCTTCTATTTACAAAATTCACTTCATATCCCTCCAGTCCAAAGTCCATTCCTTTCTCCGCATTGATCCATGTTTCAGAAATGGCAATAATTCCAAATGGATTTGCCAACTCATTTAGATATTCCTTTATATTGTTGAAGTTGGCATACAGACTTCTGCCATGTATATGCTCATCGCACCACCACCCAACCAACGCAAACGCATTTAATTTCCTTTTTTTGAGTCAGTAAACACTTGTCAAATGTAGCTCCCACACAAAGGACTTTTTATCTCTGTAATTTGTACACACCTGAGTGTGAGCAGCTGGTGTGTGTGTATGTGTGCATATGTGTAGAGGAAGATCTAGCTGGGATGTGTGTGTGTGTTTGCGTGTAACAGCCAACGCTGACGAAAGAGGCAGAAAATAAACATGGGACGCATGGGGAGCATTGTAATCCCAACTTCCTGTCACAGTCAGCTCCTATTTACAGCCCAACAATGGCAAGGCACAGCCTGTGCAGACACACGTGCACGTGAGCGGGTGATTCATTTCATTTTTAGTGCTGACATTTGTGTGTGCATATGGAGAGATAGTGGAAAAGATTTTATACAGATATCATAATAATAATTTATGGAAAAAGTGGGAATAGTGGACAGGTCTTTAGCCCAACCTCAGTGTTTGAACTAAACGTGCAATACTTTATATTTAATCACAGATTACTGCCTTAACCTTTTAAGGCAATTCAACTTTTTGCATTTGCAATACGATGCATGTGGGTATTTGTACTCATCCAATACACGTGTTAATGAGTTTTTATGTAAGACAAATAAGATATCTTCTGAGTTTGGAGATGGTGGTGGTATCAATATACACCCAATCTCGAACTGGGGCTTCCGACTACATCTGGAATGCACTATTAGGCTAATTAGTGATTCTAACTTAACTGTAGGTGTGACTGATTGTCTCAGTCTATGATGCGACCTGGGCAGGGTGTGCCTGCTTCTTACCCAGTGACAGCTGGAATAGGCTCCAGCCTTGCTGCAAACCTGAATTTAAGCATTAAGGAAAATCAGTGCTTGGATAAATGATACAAAGAAAGTTCCACCCCTAACCTCTGGTCATGAGATTTTGTGAATGTCCAAAAGAATAAGCTCCTAAATACAAGAGGTCCCAACGAGATTCCTCCATAGGTTAGATATTTGGGTGCTTCTTTCTGGAGGTTTTCCAGGCAAACCAAACTGGGAAGAGACCCAGGACCCTTTAGAGAGATTATACATCTCATCTGACCTGTGAACACCTCAGGTCCCCCCAAAAGGACCTGGAAAGGGTTGCTTTGTAAAAACATGGTTTCAAGTACGGGTTTCTGAAATTTCTCTGTCCGTTCATTGGTATTTAGTTGCTGCACTCCGGTGTGTGTTTCCATGCTTTGATCATAATGTTTTGGACCCCAGCACGTCTGTGTAATCGCAGCCATAATCCCTGGCCTAGAATCGCTCGCAGTAACAAGTGAGTTGAAAGCCTCCCCCTCTGTTTCCCCGAAGGCTTTGCCTAAATCCATGCTCGCACTGATTGTTCAATCTACTCTTTTGGTAGAACAGGGAATGGGATAAAGCTGTATCTCCTGGATGATACATGCTGGAGTGGGGGCACACATCCACCCCTGCGTTTGAGTATGTCTGAATGAGATGGCACAGGATACAATAGAAATGTGTGTGTGCATGCATGCATTTGTGCGTGTAAGGCAAGTGCGGTGGGCAGCTAAACACAGGCACTCAAAGAATCTCTTTCTTCTCTTTTGAAGTGAGTTCAAATGCTCTTCAAAGACTGTCTGCCTGTATGACGGCGCAGGGGGGTGGGCTTGGAGAAAGACCGGGTGACCATGTGCTCTAAACGCAGCTTCATTCAGAGCACATGGAAAGTTGTTCTATTTCCAACCCTGCATTTCAGCTTTATGTACCCTTGTAACATCAGAGACTTGAGAGGGAAAGTCAAACGATCCCCCATTTTAAATGTGTAGGAGGCAAAGATGGTAGTAAAAGTATAATTTCCAGGAAGAAAAAGACCTTTTGAATCCTTATGTAGAGGCAAACTTCTCGAGGATTTGACTGTTATGCCGAGTTTATTATGAGTATAATAAAGAACGTGGACAAAACAAAAATGTTCTCTAAGTCAGGATGTATTAATAAGAAGTCCAAAAATAATTTTAAAGAAATAAATGTGACATTTGATAGAGCTGCATCAAAACCACAGCTTGTGAGCTCAGGTGTAACAATGTTTGTGACATTTTTTATATTTAGGTCTAAGTCACATCGTAGCACAATGAATGAAGTCATACCTTTTTGTTAGTAGCACAAACACAGTGAAGAATAAAACCTTAGATTTCACATTTCAGCATCTTAAATGACTCAAAAAACTCATGACTGTGAAGTCCTCCTCCCTCTGGTGGTGTAATCACTTCTGCAGATGATGAATCTTGGATCGCAGCTCCTCCTGCGGCCTCGGCCACGTTTAACAGACCTGCAACAGTTAACAGCCCAGAACTCGTGCACTTAATTTCTAACTTTAACATCCACTCAATGGTTACGTTTAGGTACCAAAACTTAGTTGGTTAAAGTTAGAGTTATTTGGTTGGTTATACAGCCAATCTATGACATTTTTAGGCAAATTGGAGACGGTCAAGCAGAAGACCCATGATTATTTATGATGAAATGACCCAACTAGACTAAAGGCGTTCTCATCTGAAAGGCACTGTCAGTCATAAAAGCTGATGGTGAGTCCCAGGTATTTAAACTCTAATGAGGTTGTCACTTTGTAGGTGGTCCTGAGCGTCATTGACCCACCCTGCCATCATGTGAGTCATTAAGGTCACATGATTGTGACCTCAGTGACTGTGAGCCAGGGTTGAATTGCCTGGGAAGAGATTTTGAGACTGATCGTTGGTGTCCCATGCCACCACCTCTGTTCAGTAACAGTTTTGCCTAGATGTTTCTTACATACCTAGGTGAACATACAGCAGATAGCCTTCTTTGATAAACTGTCAAAAATATGCTTCAATAAGTCGAGGCTGCTGGGGGCTTCCCATGCTGATGAATGTTCTTCTTAACTCATCTCTTTCCACTGTGTTGATACACCACTCTGCATTTAATCATTAGTTATTATTAATCTCTG
The DNA here is from genome assembly GCF_057382275.1 of Copadichromis virginalis. Taxonomy (NCBI): domain Eukaryota; kingdom Metazoa; phylum Chordata; class Actinopteri; order Cichliformes; family Cichlidae; genus Copadichromis; species Copadichromis virginalis. Next base: position 26,897,105 of record NC_140628.1, read on the forward strand.
GCTCTTTTCCACATTGTGTCTTTTGTGCTGTCTTCCTCCCCTCACCCCATACTGAACATAGTTTATCTGACATTAGGAGGGGGAACCAAACACTTCACTTATTGTCATACTTATACGACCCTGGTCCTTTCCTTTTGTTTCTATTTGTTGCCATCCTCTCATAGATATCAGCATGATCCACCAGTCCTTCCCCAAAACCGCAGTGGCCTCCCTCACCTATCGTTCATCTGTCGTCTTCACTATCAATAAACGTTTGTCATTCACATTCGAGGTTTTATGTCCTTGCTGCTGAGTGTATTTTAGATGCATGCGACTTTGTTTGTTTTCTCTGTATTTATATTGGACCCTATGTGGGTCGCAGCACATCGCATTGACTTTTTCTATCATCAGCTAATTCAATCACAAGCCTGTTGTGGTTTTAATTCTGCTTCACTTCCTGCCCGCCTGTCTCTGTCCGTCCGTCCCCCTCCTTCCCCCTCCTTCCCGGCCCTTGTGAGTGTCTCCCCTAGAGCAGAAATTACATGCTGCTTTGTGCCTGGCGTAAACAATGTTTTCAACAGTGCTGGCTTGTCTTGTCTCTTTTCTCCCTCTCCCTCTCTCTCTCTCTCCTCTCTCCCACTGCCTCAGGGGATGAGTGGAGAGGGCAGGATAAAGAGGGGGGAGGCGGATTGATGAGAGAAAGAGGGAGACAGGGGGTATCGGTAGGATAAAGGGAGAAGGAGGAGGGGAGAACAAGTGAAAAAGAGCAATAGTCTGTTCCCAGAGTAAAAAACGGTCCAACAAGTCTGAGTAATAAGCATAATAAGAGGGGGTGAAGGGCAACAGACACCGGCACACAGCGCCGTCTCGATAACTACCATTCAGTGTAATGATAGTCACTGGGCTCTGATTAACTCAACATTACCTACATACCCTGAAGCCCCTATCTTTGCCAGCACTCATCACTTATCATGTGCCATGGTGGAGGAAGAGAAAGCGGCTAGTCTAGCACTATAAAAGCAGGTAGGCATGCAGACAGGAGAAAAGGGCAGTGTGGTTAAACCCTGTGTTTAATCACCAGGGATAGTGGTGAGAAGGACAGGTGGTAGTTTTGGTGATCTGGCTTGTTTTCTTCGCCCCTCCCACCCTGACGGATCAACACATCAGGGTTTTTTTTTCCTTTCTCCTCCTCTTTCTTTCGCTCTGTTTCCCTCGGTGTGTGAGGGTTGTCAGCCAGGGATCTAGAGGTTACATAAAGTGAGTGTGGATCCGAGGAAGAAAGCAGAGAGATGTTACATAAAGAGCTGTAGCTGGACAAAGGTTAATAAAAATCTAGCCTTGCACTGTAGGCAGGAGCCATGGGAGAGAGAAAAAGCATGAAAAAAACTGAGAGAATGGCCATTACATAAACAGATAAAGATGGGCTGAATTATTGGTGGCTTTGCTTTGCTGTTATATAAAGAGACAGGTCCACCAGCAAAAATGAAAGATGAGAATGAGTTGTGTATGTGTATGTGTGTGTGTGTGTGTGTGAGAGAGAGACCACTCATCTGACCGCATCTGAACTTAAAAGATGCTTTTTTCATAATACCTGACCTTTTTTTTTTGATTGCTAGCAAAGACGGTTGAAGCAGCAGGATTATCTCAGCGGCAGAAACTGAAACGTAGCTGGACAGATGTTGACATTGTTTCCGAGTACAATAAAAGTCCAGACACACCAGCTCTCACCAAGCATTTTGGTGAAAGCTGTTTCTTCTATTTAGACGTGATAACAACTCGCAAAAAGTAACTTTATTCACTAGGGGTGGGGAGAAAATCCATCCATCTGGAGATCTGTTTTTTAGAGCGTAAGGTCAGGAGTTCAAGTTGCCCTCAGTGTAAACATGCTTCTTCTTGGTGCTCTTACTTTTCTCTTGACTAAGAACGTTTTATTTGCTTCCTTTTTGTTCTAGTCTTTTTTCTTCTCTTTTCTTCAAATTTGTCATAAGAGGCAATAGATACTCCATTTTTAAAAACTTTACATTTTTGGCAATTATGTCATGGTTCGGGCTTTAAAGGGTTAAACACAAATGCTGCCCTGCATGCACACCTGTTAAATGCAGATTCAGAACAGCCCAGCGCTGCTTACGCTGGCTGCTGATCTTTTAATTATTTTCTTATCCTGACGCACAACTTCACAGTGCTGTTCCTCAGCTCAGTGTATCCTCATCCTTTTTGCTTCCCATCCCATCCTCCTCCTCCTTTCTGTGTCTGCTTTGTGCAAATGTCATGCAACACTCTCTAATATCTGTCATGATGAGGGGGGGGGGGGCGCATGAAAGACTCGCTTATTAAAGTGTGTGCTTGACTGTGCAAGCTCATCTGACATGGCCTTAAAGATCAGAAGCACAAAATAGTGTTTTAAACACGAGGAGCTTATTTTGGAATGAAATGTTTTGTATGCTGTGTTTGATTTTAGTTTTCTCCTTCTGTTTTACAGATATTACTACAACAAGAGGATCCTTCATAAGACCAAAGGGAAAAGGTTCACCTACAAGTTTAACTTCAACAAACTGGTTTTGGTCAACTACCCCTTCATTGATATGAGCTCCACTGGTAAGCCTCGTCTGTGTGTGCGTGTGTAAATATCTCCTAATCCCACAATAGGATGGCATGACTACATGGGATTATACAAGAGAGCACTGCAATTCATTTCTCTGTACTCTGCCCGTCTTTTTTACTCTTTTTCTTATCTTCTCTCTCTTGCCTTTTACATCTACAGGAAGTAGCGTTCCTCAGAGTGCCCCTCCTGTGCCCACCGGTGCAGGGACCCACTTCCGCTTCCCTCCTTCCACCCCATCTGAAGTCCTCTCCCCTAACGAGGACCTGCGCAGCCCCGGTGGCATGTTCAGCTCCGTGGCCCGACGAATGGCCCGTGGCTCTGTCAGCGACTGCAGCGACGGCACTTCAGCCAATTCTGAGATCGAGGAGGGTAACACGGGAGCAGGAGAGGAGAGGGGGGAGAGAGTTGTGAGTGGAGGAGGGCCAGGTGGTGGTGGAGGAGGCTACCGGAGCATCATCCACCCCCGTTTGGCTTCTCATGAAGCCCTGTTCCGCATGTACGGAGGGCCGGGTAACCCTGCAGGGCATCCAGGCTCCCGTGGCCCGGCAGCACACCGCATCCACCCAGAGCCCCTGTCCCCCTTCCCTGCTTCCCCCCTGCCAGGTCCAGGAGGAGCAAGCCTTCTAGCTCCACCTTTGTCTCCTGCACTCTCCATGACCCCCACATCTCACCTCCCCTACACTCCCTCGCCCACCCTATCACCCATGTTAGGCTCTCACTTCTCCTTTAACCCAGAGGACATGAAGCGCTACCTGCAGGCCCACACCCAGTCGGTGTACAACTATGGCCTCAGCCCCAGAGCTTTCCTCCAGTACCCCAACATCGTCATCCCCCAGCCCCACCGGCCCGACAAGGCCGGTCTGACTGCAGAGAGAGGAGCGGCCGAGAGGGCGGAGAGAGCCTCGACTGTGGGGGGAGGCGAGAGGGGAGGAGACCGGCACCACCATCCACCTCTGGGTCACCCGACCCACCACCACCCGCATCCTCACTCTGCTCACCCTCACCCACATTCCCACCCCATGCATCATTCACTTCACCTTGGTGAGGAGCCGCCGCACATGTCCCCCTTCAAGTTCAAGCTGCAGCCGCCTCCACTGGGCAGGAAGCAGAGGGAGGGGCAGAGCCAGAGTAAAGCCAGGCAGAGCTCACTGTCCTCGGGTTCAGGATCCGGGTCCATGTCCTCCACCTCTGGCCTGGGCTCCTCGCTGTCATTCGGCAGTGACTTGAGCTCTGCCAGTGGCTCCGGGCTCATCTCCGCCTCCTCGTCAACACAATCTCTAAACAGCGCGGGACTTCCCAAGATAAAGGTACCCAGACCCAAACATCGCTCACATTCCCACAGTTCCCAGTGATTTAGACTTTGTTTGTGGCTACGTGTGTTTCAGAGAGAGCATGGGCTGGTATTTTGTTTCTGATTGAGATAACTTTATTAAACCCAAACACAAGCATTTCGTTTGCAGCTTACCCACACGACTCACAGTCCTTACACACTAATCACAGTTGCTTTTTAAGGAACAGAATGATAAATAATGAGGTTAAAGTAGAGCTGGGCGATAGAACGATAACGATATGTATCGCGATATAACTTTTACTCGATAGAGAAATTAAGCTATCGCGATAGACTTCGCCGCTCTTGTCCTCTTAAAATAAAATTTTTTTTTAAAAAAAGGTCAGCCAATCCAAACTAAGTAGCGCAGAGCCGAACCAATCACAGCCGCAGCGTCACGTCGCGTGACTTGTTACGTACAGCACAAGTGCCAAGCCGCACGTGTGTTTGTTTGGGAAGCAGGCAGTGGGTAATGGAGCCAGCGCGTAATGGAGGAAATGAGTGTGCCGACTAGAAAAATCAACCGAGCGTGACCGAAGAGAAAACAGATGATGGTTCCAATGCCGGAGAGATTGTCGAATGGAAGAGCCATAGAAGTTCCGTAGTGTGAAGGTATTTCGGCTATTTCAAGTCTGACAAAAAACAGAGTAGCGTGCACTGTAAATTGCACGCTACTCGGCACGAAAGCAAGTCTGGAAATACAATAAACTGGTGCATGCGTCACACTGCGCCACGTTATTGTTTCGGTGAAATGAATTTCTACAATACTGTTACTGTTAATTCTACTCTGCAGTGTTTAAATGCTTACATATACACAGTTACTGTCCGTCCACACATACGACTCGGTTCTGCTTCTATGCCCCAGCTTTGTTTACTTTTTCCCACTGAGGCTTCTAGACTTCTGATTGGCCAACATTTCTGCACGGTTAGGAATCTAGCGCCACCTGCTGCTTTGGCATGTTCATAGCAGCGTTTTCCTTCATTTCTGCCTTTATGTGCGGACGGGATTATTTTTTAAAACGAAAACGGAAAATCTCCGTTTTCAAAAATACCCGTGTACGTGTGGACGTAGCCTCAGTCTCTGACTGGAAGCGCTAATTCGTCATTCGGCTTTTGTCAGACTAAAGTAACTGTTAAAACTGTTTGAAAAGCTAAGCTATACAACAAGGAGAGATTGAGAATTTCCTTTTAGTTCTCAGTTTATTTGATACTGACAAAAGTTAGTTTTGTCTGTTCTTCTGTAAAACAAACTAAGATTTATTTTTAGAATTAATACTTTGTTTCTAAGTGGAATTGACAATTTAGTCTGTTTCGTTTGTTCTATTTTGAAACTTAAACGCTTTAGCGGCTGCCTTTTGTGTAGTTTGCAATATTTGCCTTTATTTATCTGAAAAAGTCTCATGTTCCTTAAGTACATCTACCCTGTTGAACTTATTATGGGAAATAAATATTTAAATAAAAAAAAGCTGCTGATTATTTCACATTTTACTTGTGAGCAACGGCACATTTAAATCTTACAAATATAGTTATTTGGCTTATATCGTGATAGATATCGTTATCGCCTGAAATGAAAAAAACATATCGTGATATGAAAAAATCTCATATCGCCCAGCTCTAGGTTAAAGGAAAGAAAAATAAATAGATTACAAGGATGTGTCCAAAAATGAACAGTCATCGAAAAATGAATATAAATGACCCCGTCAGAGTTAAAGTCATCTAATAGCCTGAGGGAATTCAGGATTTTAAGTACCTGAGAGAAACTTCCTGAACTCAAACTCCTCTGTCTTGTATCTGGCGATGGTAGTCCTTGTTATGCTTTGCTTGGTGAGCTCAGCATACCTATTTCTGCAGCTTCTGGTTAGAGTGTCCCTCGAGTACGCAGATCACCAGAGCAGGATTGCTGCTGCTGGCTTTACAGTTCAGGGCGAAGTCTCAGTCAGTCTGCATGACTGTAGTTGTGTCAGTCTGGCCAGTTGCAGCTCACAAACTAAACGTGCATGTAATCAAGCTCTATGAAGGATATAAAAAACAATAAATATGAAAGTGAGTCACTCTATATACTCTGTCAGCTCTCCCAACTAAAGTCAGGTTGGGATTTAAGCATTAGTAAATTTATGTATTTATTTGTGATTTATATATTTAATTACCAACAGCAATCCTTTTTTAAGTTACATTTTTGATCAACTTCCTTGTCCCTCTGTTTGAAGGTTGAGCCCATCTCTGACATAGACTCCGAGGAAGAGGTGGAGGTGACTGACATTAGCGATGAAGACCCAGATGAAAGAGATGAAGAGTTTGAGCTCTTCGCCCCTCGCCACCCGAGAGCATCCGACCACCACCACCTTCCTAATGGCTCAGCCCGGGCCCAGCAACAACCCCACACCGACGAGGACTTAGAAGAAGATGTGTTCAAAGCCCCCGCTCCTCCTCCACCCGGCCTGATGCCTTTCTTCACCTCGCAGCACACGCACTCCGGCGTACATCGCATGCTGCCCGTCATCAAGAGCGAACCCGCCGAGCCCGGGGAGAGCAGCACACCCCCATCTCAGCCACCCGCGGCGGGGGCTCCCCAGACGAAGTGCATTCCTCTCAAGCTGCGCTTCAAGAGGCGCTGGAGCGAGGACCAGCGCATGGAGGCCTCGCAGGAGGAGTCAGATGATAAAAAAGTACGACCGGAGGAAGAGAGGGAGCGAGAGAGGCAAAGTAACGGACAGATGGAAATGGAGGAGGATGGGACGGGCAGCGGAGGCGGGGACAGTCCTCCTATGCTGGCGTATGAAGGCTCTTTAGCAGCACCCCTGGCCTTGCACAGGAGGGTGACTGCCGAGCTGCACCGCGCCACTGCACAGCTGTCTCTGGAGAATAAAGACTGCTGATGAGAGCCTCAGTCCAAACACTACTGCTCCAGCAGGGCAGGAGGTGGTGCAGGAGTATGTAAATGGTTCCTCTGTAATTCCCTCTCCTCACACTGACAAACTAGAATCAAGAAACCTCCACTGACCCGAGAGCACACGTCAACATACACATGAAAGTAACGCCCCAAAGACAGCCCGACACCTTCTCATCTCAGGGTGCCAAATATGGCCATTTTGTCAGCCGCTGGTGTCACAGACGGATGCGCGTGAGGTCTCTTTTGGTGTCCGTGATGCAATGTTTATGTTTATTCTTAGTCATTGTATAACACCAAGACAGTGTAAACCAGGGGTAGGGGAACGCCAGGCCTCAAGGGTCGGTGTCCTGCAGGTTTTAGATGTGTCCTTGATCCAACACAGCTGACTTAAATGGCTAAATTACCTCCTCAACATGTCTTGAAGTTCTCCAGCCGCCTGGTAATCATTTGACTCAGGTGTGTTGACCCAGGGTGATATCTAAAACCTGTAGGACACTGACCCAAGAGGCCTGGAGTTCTCTACCCCTGGTGTAAACAGTGCATACAGAGTTCCTGGTAGTGACTGAACGGGTTTAGACAGCCTGCGTCTCAGAAAAAGATGCACTGCCCTCCAAAAACAAGAAAAATAAAAACCAAATCATTCACATTTGCAACCCTCAAAAATATCTTTGAACACCATTTGTTTGAAAACTAAAAGCAGAAAACAAATTTTTTTATTCGTGTCAGCATTATTCCAACAACAGCGACGCATCTTTACTGCTGCAGTGAGAATAGAAATACCGCTTAAATCGTGTTTGCTCTCTTGCTTTGAAAATCACCTTTGTACACAGTCTTGAAATGACTTTGAGTTTGGTTTTTTTTGGTTTTTTCTGCCGGCGAAAGCGAGCCTGGTGGTGGGGGAAAGTACAAGATACTCTGCGTGCTGACCCGTTTGGTTGCTCTGTGTTTCATTTTTACTCGCGGTTGAGGTTTAGGCACCAAGAGTACTTGCAGAAAAGGGTTAGGCACCAATACCAAACGACACTTCACGCATATCTCTGCAATGCAAGCAGCTTTAATTGTGGGGAGACAGAGAAAAAAAGGCCACTATTTGACGCCCTGGACTGCCCAACTCTTGCCTCTTTTTGTGTCAGACCTAAAGCCAGACCATTTATCTGGATCAGGGCTCTTCTGGGACGCAGCCGTGTGCAGGAGGGACTCACTCAGACGCCACACCAGGCACAGCGATGGTATGACTGACCTGGAATCATCAAGTTCACCTCCTAACAGATGCCCTGCCCCTGTAGCACAACCCCCCCCCCCCCCTCCCCATCAGTAGGATCAGCAGCCAGTCAGCACCTTCCTCAGGGGACACACACATATGCACACACGCACACTCCCCAATGACGATCCAGGATGATGATGATGATGATGATGTGCACACCCACGCCACTTTTTCCTACAAACTGACGGGACTTTAAGTGCCTGTATCTAAAACCATGGGGGGGAAGAGTGTGAGGGGAGGAGGGAGGGCTACTCAGAGTGATCACTCTGTGAACATGTTTGTTGGATCAAAAGGAAAAAGTCTCTAAAACTGATACAGGTGGGAGGGGGTGGGGGCGGTGGGGTGCTGGGTGTTGTCTGACTGACTCTTAAAACTGGCCCACTCCACTCAGGGAAGCCTATTGCTGTACGTTTATTGGATTCACGCACACAAACACACACACACAAAAAAAAGCAACAAAAAAAAAGAAAGGCCAACAGTGAATGGGACTCAGTGACTACGGACACCAAAATCTGTTCACTGCCACACACACAAACTTTTTTTGACTCTTCTCTGAGAGCTTCTGACTTTCACATAACCTTCTGTCTCTCTGCTGTCCTGCCCTTCTTTCTCTTGTGGACCACCTGTGGAAATATCACAACTCTGCTCACAGACACAAGTTCAGCCCAGGGAGATGTGAGGAGGGGAAAATGATGAAGAAGACTGCAGAAGAGGAGGAGGAGGAAGAAGGGTTTTTGCAGGGGTTCCAGCAAGCTGTTAACCAGCCTTCTTACCTCACCTAACATGGCTTGTACACTGAAAATTATTTCCCTCAGCAGCACAGAAACTTAGTTCACCAGCTAGAGCTCGTCTAACAATCATAGATAGTGTTAAACTAAACCAGCAAACACACACATTCGCACAGCACTGCCTTCAGCATGCTCCCTCTCCCTCGGACCAAACCTCCGGCTCTCTGTAGCGCATCACCCTCTTAGGTCCTGATGGCGTGTGAGGCTGGCGGGCCTGTTAGCTACGAGTGTGAGAGCTCGAGAGAGCAGGGAGCATCTCTCACACACACACACACACACACACACACACACACACACCTGCTCACACACACACTCTGCCTCTCTATGCCTTGTTTTTATAGCATGTACAAAAGTGCAAACTGAACTCTAACAAACATACATACAGATTATATCTTTATATATTCTAAAGGAAATTATTAAACAAAAGTAAACTTTTAAAAAGCGTTTTGATGACGTGATTGATTCAGGATTTTTTTTTTCTGTGACATGGTATCATGGAGGGCAGACTGAAGATGCAGAGGGGGCGTGGGTCAGGGTTTTTTTTTTTGTTTGTTTGTTTTTCTTGTACATTTGTTTCATAGATAAACGAGCCAGAGGAAAAACAGCGCAGGCCAGTCTATCACAAGAACACGAACGGCGAGAAAAAAGAAAAAAACCCATCAGGACTCGAGCAGACTGCTAATGAGTCAGATGTGTGGTTCACTCTGCTGTTCACTTTGTTTCTCGTAGCTTGCCCTTTCAGCTCGCAGCGTTCTGCTCTTTCCTGTCTGCAGTCCAGCTCGCCTCAGCAGGGTTCTCCCTGGTTTCAGCTCCCAGCCCCCCTCTGGCCCTGGGCCACCTCTGCAGGCCGCCTGGGAGTGTGTGAGGGTGTGTGAGCGGGTTATTCGTGGAGTAGTAATCCCGTCTCTTCTCTTAGATCAGTTAGGGCAATGCTCCAAAGTTCACAGCAGCTCGGGGATGGGGTTAATCAGTTGGACACCCTCTCCTCAAACTATGCATATTCTCACAGACACACACACATGAAACACATATATTTGTGACATGTTTCAGCATCCAGCCAGGCGTCCAATCGGGGGGTGGGGGTCTGTCTCCTGCCTGGCCAGCAACAAGACGGATCTATAGCGGTGAGCTGTGAGATAGATGGCCTGCAGGCGGTCTGTGTAGCCGGGCTGATCGAATTTCCTCCTCAGACCCCCGTGGTCTGGACGGGAGCATGTCACAGCCCGCACACACACTCACACACACACCCGCCAGGCCCTGTGTCTGTATCTGAACTGACAGCTGCCTTACTTCTACTACTTCTCATATCTCAGCAACAGAAAGACATCCGTCTCTCTTTCTTCTCTGCTCTCTCTCTCTTTCATTCGCGCTTCTCGCTGTTCATTTTTTTCCTCGCTCTGCTTCAGGCGCCGTCAGACTTCCTGCTAACGGCAGCGCGATCTGACTGTCGCGATATATAGCGGGGGCAAAGCGATTGATCGGAGTCTGGGTGAGACGCAGACTCTCCCTCATCCTGTTTCAGGTCTGCAGACAAACAGCACAAAGATTGCATTTCTCTATTTAGAAGAAGGAGAAAAGGTTTCTCGGTTTATTTTTCTGATGTTGTGATTGTTCTCATTGGGTTATTTACCTCTCCAGCTGGCATTATGATGATGATGATTAATATTATTATTGTTATTATTCCATGGCTCTGTTAGCTGTTGCTTTTTATGTTGTGTACATCACTTTGGATGATGTTGATCGACCCCAAACTCCATTCCCTGTTTTCAAACCTTCTAGCCTCCAACACCCCCCCCCCCCCCCCCCCCCTTTTGCTGTCTTTAGTTTTTGCAGATGTAATATAACTAAAATGTCTAATATTTGATGCTGACAGAGAAATAACATCGGGTTTTGAGAGAGAGGGACAGTGGAGGATTATTTGGGGGGGGGGGGGGGATTTTATCCTTTTTTTTTGTCTTGTAATTTTAATTTTATAATGTTACGTTTTCTCTCTCTTGCTTGTATATTTTTTATCTTTTTTTTTTGAGGGGGGATGTTGTATCATTTTAAAAGACATGTATTGTTTTACCATGTAAAGGTCTATCTTTCAGTCTTTCACCCCCCCCCCCCCCCCCCCCCCCCCCCCCCAAGCAATTACCTAACACTCAGATGGAGACGAGAGTTAATACCATGATGTAACATTGAATTTTTCCACTTCTTTCGTGTTTTTATGTTATTTTTTTCCCCAAACTTGTAATTAAGCTGTAATCAGGGTTAATTAAAACTGGTTAAAACCCAATATCAAACTCAAAGTGTTTGTTTATGTTTCTTCTTCTTCGTTCATTTTTATTAACGCCACATAATCCCCACAGTGGAGTTTTATTACCTAGTTATTTGTAAACAAAGAGATTAACCCGTCACTTTTTGTCTCATCCATAGTGAGCCACCAGTCATAAAGAAGGGATTTTTGTATTTCAGGATTACAGTTAATTATAATAAATGCAAAGTGTTTCTAAAACAGTAAAGACGCTGTTCTTTGGCCGTCAGGGGACCGAGATATTACCAAAAAGTATTCACTCGTCTGCCCTCACATGCATATGAACTTGACTGACATCCCATTCCTAATCCATATTGTTTAATTTGATGTCGACCCAACCTTTACAGCTAAAAGAGCTTCAGCTTTCCTGGAAAGGCTTTCCACAAAGTTTAGGTGCATTCTTCCAGAAGCACATTTGTGATGTCAGACACTGAGACGTGAAGTTCTGGCTCGCAGTCTGCGCTCTAATTCATCATGAAGGTGATCTGTCAGGCTGACGTCGGGACTTTGTGGAGGCCAGTCAAGTTCTTCCACACCAAATTTGCACATCCATGTCTTTATGAACCTTGCTTGGAACAGGAAGGGGCCAAGCTGTTCCCATAAAGTTGGGAACATGAAATTGTCCAAAATGTCTTGGTATACTGAAGCATTAAGAGTTTCCTTCACTGACACTAATGAGCCGAGCCTAACTCCTAAAAAACAACCCCACACCGTGATCCCTCCTCCGCCAAACCCTACACTTATAACAATGCAGTGCCGTTCCCCTGGCAACCATCCATCAGATTGCCAGATGGACAAGGGTGATTTGCCCCTCCAGAGAACATGTCTCCACTCCTCTAGAGTCGGGTGGCAGCGTGCTTTACACCACTGCATGTGACACTTTGCATTGCGTTTGGTGATCTGAGGCTTGGATGCACCTGCTCGCCATGGAAACCTATTCCATGAAGCTGTCTCCACACTGTTCTTGAGCTAATCTGACAGTCACCTGAGATTTTGAGCTCTGTAGCGAGAAAGTCGGTGACCTCTGAGAACTATCAGCCTCAGCATCCGCTGACCCCACTGTGCTTTTACACGGCCTAACACTTTGTGGCAGACCAAGTAAAAAATAATTGGATGGCTGCATTTCAATCATGTCTAGATGGTTTAATTCTAAATCCACTGCGGTGGTGTCCAAATCCTTACGGAGCTAACTGTACATTCACACAAATTTCATACATGGGGTAAATTCACTCTCACATTCTTCTTTTAAAACAATGAATCTTCTTCATTGAATTTAACAGTTATAGAGGAAAAGTCCATCTTTGCCTTGACCTGGTCTCTGTTAGCTAAGTGGATGTAACAAACACACACACGGCCGCTGTGCTGCAGAAGCTTCTCAGGTTAAACATTTAGCCGTCATTATGGAAGCACTTTGTCTGCGTGCTGCTGCCCATTCACCCACATAATGCTCTCGATCACCCGGGTACCTTTAACCATGACGTCAGCAGCTGCCTGGTCTTAAGCACACTTACGGGCAATTTTGTCTGTGGGGAGGAGGAAGACGAGGATAAGCTGTGGAAGTGATGGTGAGGAGTTGCTGCCCTTAAATGGCCTTCTTAGATTTTTAATGAGGTGGGCAATCAACAGCCCAAACACTTCCTAAACTTTAGTTTAAAAAAGCAAAAGAGAGTATAAAAGCCGTAAATTAGGTTACAGAACATGATTTTGTTGCACATTGGATGTTGTGGGTCAAAGCCTGAAGCTCGTTCCTGAAATCCACATTTAAATCTCTGCTGCAGACTATTTTGAAAGTCATTTTTATCTTTGGCATATTGTTTTTTTCATTAGGTGATCATGTGTTTTTCCTGATGAAAACCCAAACAACTCAGTTTTAACCTTAAATCTTTGTATTTCTTTGAAAGAATAAAATCCATGGGGAAGTTAAGAAGTGCCTTTATCCCCCAATAATCTCTCTAAATCTGGATCAGCACCTCTCCGATGTCAGCAGGGGGACGTTTATTTGAAGGCGTCCAACTTTTTTTGTATTTTGCAGCAAAGGAACTGAATGAACAGCTGAAAATGCAGCTTTTATTAAACCTAAAGGAGGTTAAAACCTTATTTTAATCTAATGTTATGAGTAATTATTGTGTCATGATCCCAGGTTTTTGTTGAGTTTTGGGTGTTTCTGGTGACCTGAGTGTTTCTTCGTCTGTCATTGTGTCACTCCAGGAATTTGATTCTATTCATCTGGACTTAAAGCTTTCATTGGACGAAATGTTTTGTCACTCAAACCAAGTTACTTCTTTAGTCTCTACTCCAACGTCCAGATCAACAGAATCAACTTTGTGGGATTTCCTCACCTGGATAAATGAGGATCCATTAAGACATAAATGTCTCCTGTTCACTTTTAAAAGCCAGCCTCTCATTTTTCTCCAGTGTGGCCGTCCTCACCTATTGATCACTGATTTCTCCCTCCTGTGTCTCATTGTTCAAACCTCATGCATTTCTCAAATCGTCTGGTTGCGCTTCCTTATTTTCCCACCTGTTCTCCCAGCTCTCCTCCTTCTTTTTTTCCTTCTCCATGCTTCAGTCGAGTTAATGGACTTTACTTTTAATTCCCCTGTTGGATTATAAGATTCTCCTGACAGTTTAGTCTTGTGCGTTCTTTGTTCAAATTTATTTTAGTCAATAAAGCTCCTTTTTGTACTAAGAATTGCAACATCCGGAAACTTGTAGCATGTTGGGAGATATCCAGGACCGCAGTGGCTGTGATGCGATCCCCTCACAGCACAGATTGCAATATAGAGCTGAATGAACTGAAAAGAAGGAATTACAGAAACTCAACAACATTTTTATTTTTTGTTTTAGTAGGACTAAAACCTCAGAGACCTTCTGTTCCTTTGACTCTTATGGTGAAGATGCAGCCTACAGAGCAACGCGAGCCCTGAGAGTGAACAGAAACCTCTCGTTCTGCTGTGTGAGGGCTCTTATTAGAGCTGCTGCTGTTGTTGCACCAGTATCTTAAAAACTGTTTACACCTGTTGAATCGTGGGACTCTATAATTAAGTTCAATAAGGAAGATCAGTTCTCTTATACTCCTCTGCATGGGCTATTCTTGCCGCTCTATTTTCTTCATCACATCTGTTTTCCCACGCCGTCAGTCACGGCTCATGCACCGTACTTCTGTCCAACAGTCTACCTGCCTGCATTCTCTGAGGACCCATTCTTTAAATTTGTTGAGCTCATTCACAAAATTTTAATCAAGCATCATCCTCCACCAGCACCACCAGTGTTCAGACTATGGTGGGATCCCGTTGCCAGCACTAACCTCAATCTGCAGTTCTGCTCCATGATGTCACTTCTCCAGTTTCTTTGCAGATTTTTTTAATAAACGTCACCCTTGGTAATACAAGTATTTGGTTTGGACACCCTTTTGCCTTCAGAACTGCTTTATATCTCCATGGCATACCAAAACCAGACAACAGTTTTACAATCTTCTGCTGTCTGGTTTCGCTGATCCTGTGAGGATTGCAGCCTCAGCTTCTCGTACAGGAGGGGCACCCAGTGCTGCAGCAGACCATCTGCTTCCAGCTTCAACGTCCTGTCCATTCAGAGATGCTCTTCTGCAGCAGTCTGGGCATTCTCTTCTGAACTCTGATGTCAAGAAGTCATTTTGGTCCAGAAAACAGCTGCTCACAGGATGTTTGATCTTTTTCAGAGCAGTCTCTGTAAACATGGGTGATGGGGAAAAGCCCTCATTCTGTTTGAACTCAAGTAGGTCATCTTGGCCATGTCTACACATCTGCATACACTGAACTCTGAAATGTGATTGGCTGAGCAGATATTTGTGTGAACGTGCAGTTGAGGAGGCATACCTAATAAAGAGTCTGTGGCCGTACATTTAGCGCTGATGTTCATGTGTGTCAGATAAATACTGCAAAAAGAAACCGCGCAAATGTCTTCTGATCTTTAGCTCGAGTGAAACGTTTCACAGCTTCTGGCTCTGAGTTATTCAGCGAACACAGACTTCGAGGAGGAAATCACTTCAGCTGAAGTGTTAATAGGATGTATTCAACCCGGGAGGGTGTGTCACATAGACGTTGCTTCACTTAAGGGTCATGAGCCGACTAAAAACAAGTGTTGCTTTAAAGGAGCAACTGCCACGCAAGCCTCACATAAGTATGTCAGTGTGTGACATGTGAGTTATGTAACCTTGGTGAGGGTCCCGGCAGGTGTGATTGTGCATGATCCCGGCCTCCATTGTCGACACACCAGCCATCCAGGTGCTCCATAGAGAGAGAGAGAACGAAAGAGAGAGACACCACAGGAACCAATGTGCTCGCTCACCTGTGCCACATCCCCCTGCCTTCGCTTCCTCTGAACGCCTGCTTTCGCGGAAACCTGTGCAGAGCCAGCTCCGTCCTCCGCATGTAACCGCAGCCCGTGCATTATGCACACGCTGCACAACAAGAAGCCTTTCTGAATGTGCACACGTGACCGTCGCATCCTCTGAGAGAGTTATGGTACGGTAACTAAACATACGAAGGCCTGCTAGTAAGTTCACCACATCCTCCACCGTACAGAGAAAAGCTGCACCGCACAGGAGTGAGGCACTTTCACAGTGACGATACACAGACATGTGTGAGCGCACATTGATGTGGTTTGTTTGAAGCTCTGGTGCTTCAATTTCCTTTTTCAGCTTCCTTTCCCGCCAGTACTTCTGTTTAACCTATTTGACCCCAAACGAGAAACCATTGTAAAGTTTCTCTTTGTGAGAGGAAAGAATGGACTTTGTAAAAAACAGACTTTAACCTTCACTTGTATTCGCCTCCAATACAGAGCAGCTCCACTGTGCTCTCTGTGTTTGGTCATTTCAGATTGAATGTCTCCCCCTGTTGTTGGGATACTTAAAATGCACATTATAAGAATTTCTGTTGATTTAATCCACGTTGTTTATTACTGTTGGTATATAACTATCAGGTGAACACATTCAAGAGATCAGTTTTTGCCTGGATTTGTCTGCTTTTTCTCTTTTCAGGCTTCTTTACCTTTCATAAATGATCTCAGTGAGCATGACACATCATTGTTATCCACTAAATCAATAAATATGCCTACATTTTTGATTATTTAAGCACACCTGTGATTCTTTTCTTTCTCAGCCATTCTGTTGTAGACTGTCTGCGGTGCTCGGGATCATCGTCCTTCTTGTTACGCCCCTCTTAAAACGTTATGTTGTGGCTTTTAAGACAGGTCGTCAGATGCTGTGTGACCAAATTGTGGCCAAGATTTAGCTGTTAAGAGAGATTTGACTCTAGAGTATTTGACATACAGAGGAGCTCATGGTCAACTTGGTGACAGCAAGGCGCCCAGGATCTGCGACTGCAAATCAAGCCCAGACCGCCACCCCTCCGCCGCCGTGCTTCACAGTTGGTATGAAGTGTTCGTGGTGATATGCAGTGTTTGACTTTATCCAAACGCGGCTTTGTACATTATGACCAAACATCTTCTCATCTGGACGTTGTTCCAGAAGTCTTGCGTTTTATGCAAATGCAACTTTGCAAACCTAAGCTGTTGTAACTCTTCCAAACAAGCCATACATTAACACTAATTTATTTTGTTTAATGCCCTATAAAGTACATTTCTTAATTGTTTGAGTTATGTGCAAACAAACAGACCGAATCAAACTAATCACATAACCTCTTTAATTGAGGTAACAAGATGGCAGTTAATGCTGAGATTGTTGTTGGCGTACTGAATGTGCACAGCTGGTCTCGTCTTCCTCACCTTTTCTCTAATGCAGGGAGGAATCTGTGTGTCCAAGGACACCTCTCCATGAGACTCCTGTCTTCAGCTCCGGGGCATGACGTGAGCCCTGAGTAACAGCTGAGCGGTGTAACGTTACCGTGAACAAGAATGCGGAGAGCACAAAGGCCTACTGTTCACCATACTGCAGCCCGTATGGATGCCGACCTTGTCAGACTTTAAAGACACTCTGATACGCTTTCTGTGTCTTTTGCAGCCACTTTGAGGGGTCATGGTGCAAATCGCTTCAGCATACAGTGGCCGTTTGAACTACTGCATTAACCTATACATAAGAGAGACTGTTATACGTTTCCTTTATCTCAAGCTGGTTTTATCTGTGGGTTTAATGCCACTGTGAACTGCCATGACCTCCCTAAATCCCTAACCTGACAGAGTCTGAGTGCACCGTTTATCAGATATTATTAGACATCGTGAGCTGCCTCCTTCTTTAAGTTACAGGAACAAACCTGCCCTCTCCTGACACTCGGCACACAAAAAGCATTGCCATCCCTTCAGTAACAGACTCCCTCCCTCGAGGCCCGAAGTGAAGGGTGCTCAAATTTGTTGTACAAATCTATTCAAAGACGCTGGGCCCCTTATGTAAGAATGCTTTAGCAAAACCAGGAACATTAGAAGAGAGAGAGAAACATGGATCTGAAGGAAATCTGGGAGATGCCTGCAGCAGCAAAGATCATGTTAGAGTAAAACATCCAGAGGGAGAAAATGTTTTTATATCCATGCAATAACCGAGAAACAGTTTGTGTGTTTGCTGATAGTTGTGGAGCTGCTTGAAAAGTTGCATTTGAATGTACCTGCTCTGTTTTTCCTCCTCTTTCTTTATAGCTAGCTGGATGCTGAAGTGTGCAACCGCAACTTTCCATCTGCATTATGAAGCATCACAGGGATGAGAAAAAAAACAATGTAATGAGGGTATGAGTGGCTGTGGGATGTCATTATTTTCTTATTATTGAGCAGGTTTCTCCATGCGGTCACTGTAGGACATGACAAATGAACTAATTTGACATTAATGGCCAGCACACTCGGCTCACTTTAACCCCTGAGTGTTAGTTATCTGCAGCAATATGAACAGTGCAAATAAACTATTAAAAGTGTCTAAATAACACTGTAAATCAATAGGAGAAACACAACGGTATGGCAATAAGACATTTATCTGTTATTGGAAAGAAGACTTGCACACAGTTTGATTTTCTCTGTGGTCACTTGTAGTTGCAGAAATGAACAAGTGGTGCTCGAGACAGATTTTATCAATACCAAGGACCAACCAATTAGTCTTGGTAGAACTCAACCAACAATGTTGCCGGAAGGACAAATAACGAAGAACAAGCATTATAAGAACAAGCTACGACTCGCCCATTTCTAACATGTCATCAGAAAGAAAGAGTAGTTAAAAAAAGGACATCATGACTGGAGGAACTGAAGGACCGCCAGCAATGAGTTGGTTGTACACCATTATAAGAATAAGAAGAACTCTGGCCGTACTTATCAATTCACACAGGATCAATCTTCCAGTTTAATGTTTATCCACCAAGTTGCTATGGTCCAGGAACAAACCCTAACTAATAATAACAGCCTTAAACCATATTTTTGACAGAATTTTGGCTAACATAATTATATGAAATTTTCTCCCGGTCCTCCAAATACTTAATGTGATATTTTTATATGTGGACCCCCCCTTTCATCAAAGTTGTCTTTTTCAGTTGTCTTCCTGACTTTAGTGAATCATTCACATTAATTATTTGACGTGGAAACTTGTCTGCATGAATTTATGTTATGGTGTGGCTACTGTTCACAATATTAGCCTTCTCAGGTTAGCATGTTAATTGCTAACATGCAAGAAAGCACCTAAAACAAAATGGAGCTTAGAGGACAGGCAAGTCAGCAGTTCCCCAGGTAGGTGCGAACCAGAGTGGGCAGCATCAATTTAAGAAAGTAAGTAAAGGGCCACACATTGAATTAAAACATGTTTGCAGGTTAATTTGAAAAAAGAAATCCACCTAGCTGCTTTATCAGCATCTAAATTAGCTTACATCCTGCCTTTAGCTGACATTTTAGCTAAATGTATCAGCTAAATGCTAATTTTTGGGGGGTCATGACAGTGCTAGAGGAAAGTTAACTGACTGTTAAGTTAATGAAAAAGTTGCAGGTCATCAATCAAGTTTATTAAAGTTAACTAAAAACGAAATTAAAAAGTGAAACTATGTGTGTACAAGAGAGTTTGGCTGTATGGAAGCTCATTTCTGCCACTGAAAATAATATTTTGAAATGTTTTAAATATTTTTTTTAAATAATAAAATATATATCCAGGGGCACTGGAGCCTATCCCAGCTGTCATAGGGTGAGAGGCCGGGCACACCCTGGACAGGTGGCCAGTCTGTAGCAGGGCCATAATAATATATATATACATTTTTAATTGCTATAATTGAAAATTCAGTCCATAAATAAGTTGTTTGGCGATAATAACCCAAAATTTCTACTTAGCTCTTCCCAGCTGATTTGTTTTGATGTGTTTTTAGTGGTGGAGACCATCTTCCATGCTTTTGTGTTAGGTGAATTTATTAAAGATGTATGAAAATCTTTCCTCATTGATGTAGCACTAAGTGATTTACTGTGGGTCAGACTGTGTTTTCAGCTAACCTGACAGCATCTATACTTTTAAATGTTTTTCAGACAATGAACTTCTGTAAGACTGCCGTAGCCCTAATAAACCCACACAATTAAAATTACCAGTCTAAACCTAGCTTAGCTAAATGGATTGGTTCTAATATAGCACTCTTCTACTTGAGCACTCAAAGCACTTTATGCTATGAGCCTCATTTACACTCGTACAAGCACTTTTATCTATCCCTAAGTGCTTATATGTAACATTCACACATGAATGCCACAGGAACAATTTGGGGTTCACTATCTTGCCCAATGACACTTCGGCATACAGACTGGAGCAGCTGGACTGAACCACCAACCATTTTATTTAGTAGATGATCAGCTCTACCTTCTGACCTACGCTCGACACCCTCTGACTTTCTTTAAATTCTCTATAGAGTTTGTCTTTTGGATTTGTACTTTGTACGTCTACATTTTTAGTGAGTTCTTGTAGAATTGTTACCTTTGGCAATTTCTTTAGTTCTCTCTGGTATACATTTTGTTTCCACATCATTTTCCCTCTGATCTTATTCTCGTGTTTCTGCTTTGATGTTGTTTATTTGCTATTTTACTTTGGTGGTGCAACATGTCTTGTGCCATGTGTTAAGCGTTATGTCCTCTTCATTGTTTGATTGTCTTCACCTGTCCGTCGTCACCCAGCTGTCTCACATCATTGTGTGTTTGTATACAGATCAAATAAAAAACAGTTGCACTCAAATAGACTAGCTTTGCATGATTCATAGTTCAAAATAATCCATATTTAGACTTGTGGCAGCCCTTTGCTTCATCCTCAGTCTGAAAGAAGCTGCTTCAATTTCTCGCTCGTTAAGTCTGTGTTCAGTTTGAGACAACTTTTTGTGATTGGACAAGCCTCACTAACAAAAGGTTTTAACCTTAGGTGGATTGGGTGGAACTGTCTTCCTGAGATGACCATAAAAGCATTTTATACTCTGGGCTGATCACACAGAGCCAAGAGTATGAAAATCCTTGAAGCCATGCCGCTAACATGGCTAATAATGCTAAACTTTGCTATCGTGGCTCAGCCTGTGTTGTTGTAAAGACTCCATCCTCATGCTGGGATTGTCTGACTGTCAGTTGAAGCCATAACTTCATAGTAGAATAAATCCAAACTTAGTTTTACTGAATAATAATATCAGAGTTTTATTGTTATTTTTTATTGCAGCCTGCTGTCCTCATGACTGCAGAGCTGCTGGTTTGAGAGGCTTTTAACCTTTTGAATTTCTATCTTTATCTCCTGTCCTGAGTTTGATGGGGCAGGAATGTGTGGGTGAAAGGTCAAGGTGAGGGTCACAGGTCAGAGGTTATGCTAATGTGAGTGTCTTGCTTTTAAACCCTGAGGCAAGAGATTTGTGCGATGTGATTCTGACTATGTGTTTGGTGTTGTTTAACACACAACATGGGAAGAGTTAACCATAAACTAGTTACTGTTTTGGACCAAATATTTTAGAAATACAACTTGTATACTAAGTTGTTGCTCTCTAGTAAAGTTTTCCACTTAATGTTCCTTCTTTCTTCCCTCTCAGTGTTTCCCCTGCTGTTGTCTGACAGCAGAGCCCAGCAGGAGAGGAGGGTCTGTGGTGTTTGACTGACAGCCAAGTGATGAGCACACAGGGAGAGGGTTAAGGGTGAGGGGTCAGAGGTCAGGGTCCTATGGAGAAGAGTTCAACACAAGGGGGACTTGCTAACAAGGTACAATTGCATGAGGGAAAAAGACGTGAAAAGCACCCTGAAAACAAAACAAGGGGATATCAGGGCGACGGAGCCACTGTGACAGCAAATTCTGGCCCACTCTTTTTTACAGTTCATTCTGGATTGAGATTCTGCTGTATTTGGGATCATTGTCCTGTTGCATGACACAGCCTTGGCCAAACTTTAGGAGTTCATGGTCGACTCAGTGACTGAGTGAAGTTAAAAGGCTGAGTACATATTGCAAGTACTTTAACAACCAAGCGAAGAAGACCATGGCATGTGGTTAACAGTTCTGCAATGAACTAGTCAGTGACCTTTAATTCAGAAGCTTTATAAAAGAAGGGTTGAATTAACTGCCGTTACAGACATTTTTATATATATTCTCCATTTTTTTAGACTTTGCCTCAATGTAAAATGCACTCTAGTGGCGTACAGAACATGTAAAGTCAGAGAGCTCGCCACAAAACAAAGCAGACAGGAACAACACGAGAGGAGGGTTGGAGATGGAGGTGGAGGTGATGCAGAGTGCAGAAACTCTGCATTTGAATGAGAGTTAACAGGTGGTAAAGGGTGTCAGCTTAGCCATCAGCAGATGTGAATTGAGTTGGTCTGACTTTGTGGCCTGCTCGATCCATTACCACTTCCACAGGGTCACTCCAGGCAAACTGTATGCAACACTGGAGATGTGCCCCTCAGAAGCTTTATATGTCAAAGATGAACCTCTGAACATCATTGCTTTTTTAATCAGCGGAGCGTCGAAGGGCATCAGTAGTCCAGGTCAGCATGTAGACATCTGCAGTGCTTTGAAAAAAAAAAAACGTTCTGCCTTTGTGTTATTGGACGGCACAGCTAGCTTAAAAGCTCATGTGTTTCCAATCTGTGCTGCCCTCATCTTATTTACTTTACCTTCCTCTCTATTAATTCATATACAGTGCTTTTTCCTGGCTCAGAATGGGCTTTTGGGTGGATGAATGACCACACTTTCACCCTCCTCTTTTTATTGACTTGATAAAAGGCTTTGACAAGGCCACGGTAGTCAATATCATCAGCTTTCATTTTTATCCTAAGTTCTTGGTGTTTCCAAAGCTGGTGATTTTACTTTAAGCGCTGGTCTAAAGCTTTTCTGGGGAATCCAGAACAAACCAGGAAAAACTCCTGATGTAAGATTATAAAATAGTACTTTACATGCTCCTTAGTATGAAACAGCGTACCCTCTATCTACAGCTTGAAAATGTCTGAAGTCATTTAAAAAGAGTGTCTCTGATCATTTTCCTTACATTGAGTGAATTTATAAAAGCTTATGTGAGTACAGTTTTATATGATGTGTATTTATGTAGATAATTCATACTTTTTATTATAATTATATAAGCTATAATAAGCTGTGTGAAGCTCTTCCATCTTTACTGGTTATCAGCTGCAGGTCTGGCTGCCAAACATCCCCTGGGAGAGTGGACAGAAATACATAATGAGAGTAAAAAAAATAATAAAAGTATAAAAAATATACACATATAAAAGTTGCAAAGGAGAAGCTTTGTCATTTGATCGATTTCTTAGTGTGGAGGTCGGTGGCTTTCTGCCTTATGAGGCTTATGAGTCATTTACATGACTCATAACTTCCAGAGTGTTGTTTACTTGGTTCATTGGATTGTTTAGAGATGAGGAAAATTAAGACAGTATTTGATACTCATTTGGAAAGTGGGAGGACAAAAATGGAAGTCACGTGGGGCCTGCAGCACCAATTTGGGAAAGAAGATAATAGTAATTGTGAATTGTGCCATCACTTGCAGTGTTAAACTATCGCCACTAGATGTCAGTCTGAACCAACATTTAAACTATCTCTACCCTTCCTTCAGTCTTTCTTCTTACACACACGCGCACGAATGCACACTAGTCATACTCATACAAAGCATATAGCTCCCCTCAGCCAATCAGCGCTTTCTTCTGTTTTTAGGTCTACACATTTCCACTCATTGCCGAGCTGGCGTGTGGACCCGCTCTCACCAGCAGGGGGCGCCGCCCCCGTGAGCTCGCACGGGCTGTCTGCCTCAGCGTGAGTCTGGTCTTTACTACACACACACATAAACACACACACACAGAGCAGAGGATTATGTAATGTTTACTATTATGCCACTGTATCTTTTGTAAAGCAGCCGCATTTGCCTTCCTCTGTGCGAAGGTCAAAGGTCACAGAGAATGTGCCATGCTTCAAAGTGATGGCACGTGCTATCATCTCAAACATCTTTCAGTGCTCGGTGCACAGGTTCATCTCCACCACCAGCATCACTATCACCATTACCACCACCACCACTGCCTGCAAAGTTGCAAACACGGGGTTAGCCGAGTTTACGCCAGTCCACGCCCCCACAGTCCAGCTGGTGGCAACACTCGTGATGACTTCACCGCCGCGCGCGACCATTGGCCCCGAGACGCCGCGCACCTGTCCAATAGACTGCCGGTGAAGTGACGTCAGCCTGTACTAGTCCCGTTCACTTTAACAGTAGTGGGCAGGGCGGAGAGGGTGCCGACGTCAGAAGCCGCGCTGTGATTGGCTGAGGGCGCTGAAAGTGAGCGTCTGTTGCTGAGAGAAAAAGGGAGAGCGGTTTGCGTCGGCTGCGCCACACAAACATCTGAGCAGCTCCTAAACTAACTTTCTGAAAACAGCGCACTGGTTTTCTGTGCTCCTTCGTTTTCACTCTTTGTGAGCAGCGATGACATAATAATGATAATTAGAGGCGAAAAAACACATTTTCGATGTGGGACCAACAGCGAGAGTAAAGCCGCGCTGAGGCGCTACTTTCCCGCTGCACCACACTGTTTGTGGATGAGCACAAACAGTTGATGCATTATCACCGTCTGCTCGGGGATGGCACTTGTGCTGTCAATTATGGTAAACATACTCCTTTTCAGAAGGGGAGGGGGCATTTGTGCCTTTCTATTGGCTCTGGGTCATTTGATCCCTCCTCTCGGCCCGCCCACATGCTGTTCCTATGGTTCCCAATCCTCTTATTGGATACTGTAAAGTTTGGGACAGGACACCGGTCTAGCTCAGCATCCACTTCACTATTCGCTAGTCCCCCCAGTCCGTCAAGTGGACTTTGACAGGCCGCCACACCCACTGATCTCTGGCGCCGATGCTGACTGGCTACTGTACATGTCAACGACCTCTCATTGGTCGGCTTGCCCAGCTGTTAGTGGTTCATTCACCATTTTGTGACTGTAGTGGAAAAGAAGAGCGATAGTTTTTTATATCCTTGTTTGAGTTTCTGTGGGGGAAAGACATGTTTTGCGGAGGAAAAGTAAAGAGTGAGTCCGGCCCGCACAGCCACCACAGCCGACAGCCGAGGGATGTTACCATGAGTTACGCGAGCCTCCTCATCGGCAAAATAAGACCATAAATCTTTCTCTGGCCAGTGGTGAAAAGCTCTGTTTGGGTGAGTTGAAACTAAGTTGGCACACGGCAGTGAAGCTAAACTGACTTAAATTTTCCATTTTCAGGAGCTGCGAGTTACCACGACGCGAGAGCCAACTGCCAACGGTCGGTCGTTCGGTTGTTCCGCTACCGTGTGAAGAAATGGAGTGACAACGCGAGGAAGTATCGAGAGAAAGGGGAGGGGTGTGGGGGGTGTAACAGCCTAAAAACTTTCTGAAATGTTTTTACCGCAGTCCCACGGACACCCACGGAACATTTCAGCTCCGTTTCAGCTCCGTTAAAACGGCGAGGTTAGTGTGGAGTACTTTTTCCTTGACCTTAGTTTACGAGTTTTGCGTGGAGCAGCGCTAGCGTAGTAAAAAAAAGAGAGAGAGAGAGCGAGAAAGAAAAACAACCGACCTATTTGCGGCACTGCAGCCCAAATGTTTACTAACAGGCTCGCTCGGTGTTAAAAAAGCGCACTTTAGGAGGAAACGGATAACACCTACAGAGCGAATTGCACCCAGTTTTCCTGCGCTCTGACTCACGGTGTCATTATTTGGGTGCTGTATCCGCTACCGTTTGCGTACTACCACTACTACAACCACCACTACTACTAACGTTACTGAGCTGCTTACTAGAGCGAAACACCAAGACGAAGAAGATTCTGCTTCATTTATTTTTTCCCAAGTTTTTTTTTTTAAATTAGAGTGACTGGCACCATTAAAAGGAAGCCTCCCCCGGAGTGGATACGTGCACTCCAGGCGTTGTAGTGAGTATTTGCATGCCAAGAATCGCTGTATAAGGAAGACTTGGGACCGTCTATAAGGGGACAATAAAGCGTCACTTGAAACCGGTTATTTGTGTTTGTTACCGAGGACCGTGCAGCACGACAGACCGCCTGACTGTCTCGAGTCATAATACTCCTTTGACATTGTGTAGTACTCTCAGAGATCAGCTAAAAAAAAAGATGCACACCGTGTTTTCTCGTCTCTTCCATCGCCAACACTACACTTTTTTCTTTTTTTGCACAGCAATCCTGCAATCAGTGTCGATGCAACCTTGACATCTCTGACTAGGCAGTTTTTAACAGTTGTGTCATGTTTGTCTTTAGGTATTTTTTCAGTGGCAGGAATTGTGTTTACATTTTAGGTTCAGATTTCCTCTTTTTTTTATTTATTAATTGTTGCACTTGTGTGGCCCTGGTGCTGTATAGCTTGTTGAGCTGTTGGCCATTGATATGGCATTGGCAGTTCTGCCATTTGGTCCCAAACAGGACCAGTCGCCTGTGATCTATGCTCCAACCTTCCTTGCTGATCAATACGAGCCAGGATGCACAAATTTCAGCTCTCGTTGTTTCTTCTTTATTAGTCAGATATGTCATCCGCTAAACAGCTGCCGGTATTCATGCTACCTCACAATGGATGCGTCTGTATATAACGCACACACACACACACTTAAAATACCCTAACAACATATTTTTCTTTCTGTGTCAGTTGTCTGTTAAATCACTTCCCACACACTCATGAGCTCACAAACCACAGCATGAGTGTGCATAGCAGCAGAGAGATTTATCTTCTTTTCTTTTTTTAATGTATTTTTTTTGGTGCTGTTTCATGTGAGACTGTGTTCTCCCCGGTGACCCAGTTAAGGGCAAAGGCTCCCTAACACGCTGAAGTGTACGAGGGCCACGGCACACTTCAGTATCATCATCACACGTTCCTCCTTCTCCCGCGTATGTCCCCGTCACTGCAGCCCCTGCGCCCGTACAGACACCCATAAAATGCTTTGAGGAGAGGGATGAGCTGCAGTGTGTGTATGTGTGTGTGTGTGTGTGTGCGCACGCGCCTGCTAACTACGTACACTCATACTGACATACGGTGCAAATGCAGTGCTGAACAAGGTGGACTCAACCTGAAGACCGCTGTATAAACTCTGACATTAGTGTAGTGTAAGTAGCTCTAATGCCACATGTCACATACACACACGTTTTGTGCCACGTTGTGTTGGGGCATAGGCTAAATTCTCTACGACTGACCGAAATAAACTGGCATCAAGGCAGATGTTTATTAGGATTTTATATTCCAGTAATAAACACTGTACAACTCATTTTATTTTGTAGTGTTGACACTGAGATGATGTCGACAAATGCCTTGTGTGTGTGTGTGTGTGCGTGTGAAATGGGTTCTTGGTAGCACCTATGTTTAAACTGTTCACTAAATTTTCTCTTTGCAAAAAAAAGTGAAGAATTTTCATCTCCAAATTCATTTCGTAAAAGCCTATTTATCCTTATTGTTGTTGTTTTTTCCCCCCCTCCTGCATACGTCAGTGTGGACAAGTGCTTGTACGACACAATGACTGTGTGACAATATATATAGGTCCAAGGGAGATTTTAACAGGGTATGCATGACTGCACGATGAATTCCTGAGAGAGCATTTAATGTGTGTGTGTAAAGTTTGGAGGAGGAGGAGGGGTGCATTATGGGCTCCTGTGTGTTTATTGGGAGAAACAGCAGCTTTTTGCAGTTTAAAGAGGAGTCCAGTCCAGCGCCGTGGAGACGCTGATTATCTGTCTGTTCAAGATTTACAGCAGCTTTAGATCAGACCAGCACATATTCTGCTATTAACCTGCTCTAACGCTGGAAGGTGGAGACCTCTTGAATTACCTAAATTATGACCGAGCTTCTCTCTCTGCTTCACCCAGATTCAGCATTATATTTTGTAGTACTAATTTTTTGATTAACAATTCATGTTGAAAAGCAACACCCAGGAGGGGATGTTCTGAGTTTCTGGACATGTTTTTTTGGTATTGTGATAGTCTCTAGTAAACAATAAGAGTTAAAGGTCTGCCGTTATTTTCAGGTTAGGGGGTGCACGGCTGAGCGCGCAGTGTGTATGGTGCTTTTGATCTTTCAGCAAGGGATTAGGACATGTGAAACGTTCTTTTTCATTTATTTATGTGGTAACACAGGAATTATAGATGCGTCGTGCATAAATGTATATATTCTTTTTACAAATAAAATCATAGTTCAACATATCTGTGGTGTCTTTAGCAACATTTTTGTGTCATCTGGACATTTCAAATAAGATTTTGTGGAGTACAAGCATGCTTGAAGAATTTAACCCAATGATAAATAAATACACCCGTTGCAAACTTGCACCAAATATCTAACTCTTATGTCCCACGCTGAAACTCCTCTTCACTGCACATAATCTGCTCAGCTGTAGAGTCCCTTAAAAGTTACAGAATGTGAATACACACACATGCTTGCCACTGTCTTATCAGCCAAAGCCTAAAGCATTTTGGAGGGCCATTAGCATGACCAAACGCATTTTTCTGAGCTAAGATCAGATCCTCTCGAGTCATTTACCCAACTAGTCAGTCAGCCATTTGGCCCTCAGTCCTTCCTGTCTTTTCCAGTACTCCAGAGTATCTGTACTGGACCAGCATTCCCAGTCTAGGCATCCGTGTCTAGTCTAATAAAGGGCAAACTTGGCCTGGGAAGGAACATTCCAGCAGTCTGAGATTTTTTCTTTTTCTGGGATGAATGTTTTTTTAAATGAAAAATTTAAAACGACAAAGAGCTTTTTAGTAATTAGGGAGTGAGTAATGTATGTTTGCTTATACCGCCTTTTTATTAGGTTTTGTTTCTGGTGTGTAGTGCACAGTATTTTTGATAAATAAGGTGCATTAATTTCCCTTTGAAGCTGTCAAAGATCGGGATACGTTTACTCTGAAAACATCGAAGAAGTCTGGAAACATTTAATTTAAGCATAAAATAAACAGTGCTCGACTTCTTTTACATACACTTAGGAAGAGTTTTGTAGTTGATGGTAAATACAGTATGCAAAGATATAAATAGAGTGATATACTCAATCTGCATCTGCAGGAAGCCTCGCAGTTACAGTCCATGTGTTAACCTTCACACGTGGCACCCTTGCAGTGAAATAACCAACGTCAGTATCAGCATTTACAGAGGAAATTATGAAGATGTGATTATTTCACTTCTGTCCATCGATATGCAACATAATTACGAGAATGTGGAGTAAATGGAAATTAAAGCCTGTTTGTACAATAAATAATGTTTTGTGTTGAGGGCAGAGGTCCAAATGCAGAGTCAGTGATGAGTGTGTGAAAGACTCAAGTTGTTTATTAGTCATTCAGGAAGAGATGCTTTTCTGCGCTGCAGGAAGTGGAACTGGTGTGTGTCATATTGGGTGTTGTTTTGGCAAACAGATAGTTAACAACAAAGGTCACCTTATTTGTGTGTGTGTGTGTGTGTGTGTGTGAGAGAGAGAGAGAGAGAGAGTAACAAACTTTTCCAGCATCTAGCACAGGAAGCCTGAATGTGTATGTGTAAGTTTGTATCTATTTGTGTGAATTCAGGCATTTGGTCATGTTTGTGAGCTGCTGAGCTCGATCGAGAGGAGCACATATACGCACGTCTGCGTACGAGTGTGTGTGAGACTGTTTGTGCGTGCCATTGTATTTAGCCTGTAATCTTGCATCAGTGAGTGTGCCTGATCCTGTGCCAGCCTTTTAATTTCTCTCATTTTGG
This sequence comes from Copadichromis virginalis, assembly GCF_057382275.1. Taxonomy (NCBI): domain Eukaryota; kingdom Metazoa; phylum Chordata; class Actinopteri; order Cichliformes; family Cichlidae; genus Copadichromis; species Copadichromis virginalis. The sequence goes on from NC_140628.1 coordinate 26,926,371, forward strand.
GCATATCTTGCCATGGCAGATTATTCCAATTAAATTGTCTTTTTGTACAAATGTGTGTGTGTGTGTGTGTGTGTGTGTGTGTGTGTGTGTGTGTGTGAGTGTGTGTGTGAGTGAGTATATCAGTGTGACATTGACAAAAGACGACTGTGAAAGACTGAGACATCGAGAAAGAGGGAGAGGGGAGAGAAAAAGAGAGGGGGGGCCAGCGAGTGCTAGAATGACAGTGGAAATTCCCAGTGACTATACAAGAACGGCCTATCTGAGCAAACATCCTAAGAGCCACATGCTCCAGCCTCTTTCTCTCTTTCATGTTGTTGGGTGACCTCACGCAGGCCACTGCCAGGCTTCTAGCTCCCGATGAAAGTCAGGAAAAATAAATGCTCGTTCCCAAGTTGATCACATGGCATCAAGTCTGTAACACTTGTCGTGAGAAAGCGGCCCCGTCGCACGTCGAAGTAGCTGAAGCGAGTATAGCAGAGATCTGTGTGCGACTCGAGTGCATTTATGTGTGCATTTAAAATTGACGAGATGAAGGCCTCATTGAAGACTTGTTCCTTCTTTCTTTCTTTCTTTCTTTCTTTGCTGACCTTTTCTTTTAAATCACGCTCACTCAGACCTAACCAGAGTAAACATAGCTCTCAGACATGCTTGACCAGGATTACCTAGGCAGCGATCGCTCATAATCATCACAGTTTAAATCAGCTGGTATCATTAGTAATAAGCTAACTATTAAAAGGTCTTGAGAAGAATAAAAAGAGTGTTTGAGTAGGATTCAGACTGTTTTTGTTTGAGATGCCCTTCAAGTTTATATGTGTGTGTGTATATAAACCCCCTGATGAAGTCTTATCCTGGAGTTTTTTAGGTTAAATATGCCCATCCTGTGAGAGTAAAGGCATTTACAGAGACTGCCTTGGAGTGCTTTGATTATTAGTCTATAGGAGATTATTGATATTTAAAACAAAACCCACCATGTCCTTCATTTTAGTTGTTTTGAAATGTTGTCATTAATGTTATAATCGAGATTTTGTGTTTTGAGTGCACACACTCTGCAGGGATGTGGTGATATGTCGTCCTAAAATAACTAACGCTGTATCGGCAAAAAGATGACATTTACCGATGTCAGTGGCCGATGTTGTGTCACTGAGCTCACTTGTCACATCTGTATTCTGTTGAATAAATGTTCAAAGATAATATGATGATAAGCAGCTATTTATTTATAATTAAAATGCCTTTGTTCCTTTTTTGAGGTAATAAATATCAAAAACACAATACACAAAAAGAAGACAAATATTTTTATCGGCTGCCATACAAACTGTTATCTAAATCTTTGGTATCGGCCCACAGTTTTAGAAAACAGTGCATCCTTAAACTCTCGTTTATACACGTACACTTTATGGACCAAAGTACGCCTACACATCAGGGCCCATTAATGCTCGACGTTGTTGCCCTCGCAAACAGAGCTGGACCACAAAAGTGACGTCACGTTGATGTCATTTCAGCCGGTCCTGCACTTCTTGATTTTTACGTTTTTTTGAAAGCCTTGCTGTCATCGAGTCAGCGCAGTGTTGGCGACTTTTACGCACAATGTACTTGCCAACCCTGCTCTGTACCTTTGCAAGAATACCACCTAACATTTAATGTCAAATTATCTACGTGGAAGAAATTTCATGAGCTGACCGGTTACAGTGCCCATCTTTTTGAGTTTATACACCTGTGGTAGCAGGAAAATCTGATTCCAGATTAAGATTAAGTACTTTTGTCCTTGTTGTTTATGTAGTTTATCTCGAATCAGGCATAAACTAGGAGAGTGAACAGACTTCAGATATTGAGCCAATGTGATAGCCAACATACTCTTAATCGTCATTTTTGTTCTCTGCACTTCTTGGTTATGAATATAATAAATGACCACTTGTCTTCTGCACCTCTTTTTTTCTTTTCAGATTCCAGTACAGAGGGAACAGAAAAAACGGGCAAAAGAAAAAGTGTCGGAAAACAAGGAGTGCTTTGGAAGTAGAAAAAAAAGGAAACGCCGTGCAATCTGCAGGACTTGGTGAGCAGTGAAGAAAAGATGAGGCCATTAAAGAAACACAGAGGGCGTTCTCCCCCGTTAACTAGAGGCAGAGGGGGGAGGAGGAGAGGGGGCTCTCAGCCTCCCCAAGAAAAGGACCCCAGAAGAGTCAAGAGGGAGACTCTTGTCAAAACCACACAAAGCACCCCTTCCAAACGCAAACACGGCCAACCCAACTCTGACAAGGAACCAATCACAAATAGCAATACCCCCATGAGGGAGGAGCCTACTGAACTGAGGAAACCTGTGGAGTCAGCTGAGAATGGTGGAAAGCAAGCAGAAGAAAAGACAGAAAAGGAGAAGATAGCGGGCACAAATGGAAACAGTACTATGCCCGCTGATTCTGTAGCATTTCCTACCTCTGCCCCAGCGCCACTCACCACAGCTACACCCTCTATAGCCACCAGTCACAGCCCCAGTTTAGGCTCAGTTTCTAGTAGGAAAACAGCCACGTTTAAGGCTCGTGTACCCAAAAAAAAATACACATATGAGCACTTTGCCAACAGTGCAAGTGTTACATCTACCATTCCTACCTCCAGCCCTGCTCTCGTAAATAACAGTTACTGCAATATCAACAGCAAAGTTAGTGATAGTGTTAATAGTCCCAATAACCATTTCAAGACTAGTAACAGTGTTAGTAATAGCATTAATAAAAGCACTAACAGTAGTACTAATAGTAACGCTACAAGTGGTATTAATAACATGAGCAGTAACAGTTGTGATGGGAGCCATACTACTTTTATCAATAGCAGTAATAGCATAAGTAACAGTTGCTCAGGTAATCAGCCATCAGTGCTAACTGTGGACAGTAAAGCTACAGAAGCAAACCATTTTGTCTCCATGGAGGATAAAACCCTCAGGACAGCAGATTCCCAGGAAAAAGCGTCCCAGTCTGGGGAAAATGAGCCTGAGGGGGCCCCGAACTCTGTGCGCTCCTCCTCCACGGATACAGCTAGTGAGCACTCGGCTGACCTGGATGTGATGGAAGCATCAGGACCAAGTCTTCATCAGAAGAACTACCACATCCCAGCTCCTCTACACAACTCACACCCTAAAGAGCCCAATCTGTCAGAGGGGCTAGCTGAAGCTCTGGCCAAAGGCATGAAGAACCAGAGAGTCCTGGCTCGCTGTGTCACAAGCGGTGGTGAGGCTGCGAATAGTGGACACTCACGCCCCCCGTCACATATTTTTAGACCAGGGGTGGTGCGTAGGGTGTGTGGGGGTACTGTCGAAGTTCAGCTCCAAGGAGAGGAGACCCTTGTAAAATATCCATTTCATAGTGGAAGTACAATGACGTCGTCAGGGACTGAGAGCACTGTGGATTTTATTTTAGATGCCCCCCCACCTGGCATGACACCTGTAGCTGTTGGGACCCAAGTGTGTGTGCCGTTTGGTGGGGAGGAAGGAGATTCTCTGTTGTACAGAGAGGGGATTGTTACTGAGGTGGACCCACACCCTGGTGTCTCATTTCCTTACCAGGTGCTCCTGAGTGAAAAAAAAGAAACTCTGGGTGGAGGGGCAATAGAGGAGAAAGAGAAAAGGAGCACAAGCAGCCAGGCTGTGTGGGTGTCCCGACAGAGCCTGAGATTACTCACTCCTCCTTGGGAGGTCTCACATTTAGATGGTGGGAGAGCAAAGGAGAGAGAGCGGGAGAGGGAACGGGAAGAGAGACAGCGGCGGGAGGAGATGGAGGTCGAGAGAGAGGTTTGCCAGCTGAGTATTGGAATGGGAGTGTTGGGAGGTGGAGTAAGGCTGGGTCATGGTTTTTCACATGGCGGGGTCATAGGAGGACATAACTATGGAACTGTACATCCACCCACAAATTCCTCCACTGGGACTTCTAGTGCCGTTACCAGCACAGGTCACAGATGCAGCGATAATTACTCTGATCAAGAAAGACAGAAAGAGCCAAACACACCAGAAGAAGATGTTGAGGTGTCTCGTTTTACACACACCGTTAGTCATAAGACAAATCCTGCAACCTCTCAGCACAACAGCATCCTCTGCAAGTCCAGCGGCTATCCTCCCTCCTCCCCCCACCTCTCTGTGGTGAGAAGCTTGGGACCCCCACACCTCTCCACTGTAGCTAGTCCTCAGCCAACTCCATCCCCAGCCTTACTGGGGTCTGAAATGAACAACACCACTTTAAACCTACCTCCATCCAAAACCACTCCTACTCAGACCCTTACTCCTACTTCTGGTGGGGGGTCCTCCTCTACCTCCTCACGCTCAAGGACGCCCCTTTCATTGGCTCAGCAGAAATACAAAAAGGGTGATGTTGTCTGCACACCTAATGGTATCCGTAAGAAGTTCAATGGTAAGCAGTGGAGGAGGCTGTGCTCCAGGGAGGGTTGTATGAAGGAGTCTCAGCGCCGAGGATACTGCTCTAGACACCTGTCCATGAGGACCAAAGAGATGGAGGCTGCAGGTGCAGAGAGGGGAGGAGGAGGAGGCAGCAGCTCAGGGACAGTCACCCCTTCTGACCTCCGGGGAAGAGCAAGCAGTGAGTTTGAGTGGGACGACACATCAAGAGAGAGCAGTGAGGCCAGCAGCAGAGGAGACTCCAGACCCCGACTGGTCCTCCCCTCCCTCCTCCCTCATGACCTGTCGTCACGGTTTGACTTTGATGAGTGTGAGGCTGCCACCATGCTGGTGTCATTAGGAAGCTCCCGCTCTGGCACCCCCTCCTTTTCTCCCATCTCCAACCAGTCACCCTTTTCCCCTGCCCCCTCTCCCTCGCCCTCTCCACTGTTCGGTTTCAGGCCGGCCAACTTCTCCCCGATTACGGCATCCCCGGTCCTGCAACATCGGAGGCACAGACAGCCCAGTGGCACGGGGGGAGGAGGGGGAGGGGGCAGTAAGGCATCATCCACATCTGGAGGAGAAAGGGAGAGACACACTTCAGGCGTCCAACCCACCTTACAGAGTAACCTTACGTTTACAGTCCCCATGAGCCCCAGTAAGCGAAAGCCAGATGCACCTCTTCCACCACCCCTGCCCTCACATCACCATGATTACACACCCAAAACAGAGCTGGATCCTGGCGACCATAACAGCTCTTTCAGAGTGCTGTCACCCCAAACGCCAGCTTTGCATTCCCGCACACACACTCCCACCTTCTCCCGACCCAGAGGAGTGACCACTCCCTCCTCCAGCAGGCCCCCTTCTTCCACTGCTGTCTCCCCTCCTCCTCTTCTGGTGTCCCCAACTCCTCCTTCTCCTCTCACTACTGACGGAGGGCCTCGTCGTGTGGTCCCTGTTTCCCAACAGGCCTTGCGGGACTCTCCTGTTATTGTGAGGAATCCCGAAGTCCCACTGGCAAAATTTACAGAGTGTCCCCTGGGAAGAGGAGGAGGAGGAGTAGGTGGTGTTGGAAATGAGGGAGGGAAGGAAAACAGTTTGTCTAAAGACATCACCCAAACCCACCTGACTACTCAGCCAGTTTCTGGCCTCCAGGTTCCTGTCCCAATTAACGCTGCTGCAGCCGCAGTACCTAATGGCACTGTCCTCTTACGGAGCCCAGCCCAAACTCTGGTGCTCGTGTCCCCAACACCTTCCTCCTTGCCCACCGCTGACACCCCTGCTACTGCGCTGCAGGCCCTGTCAGTTACTGTCAGCACAACCATCACAGTTCCTGCTCCAAGTAGCACGGACAGCTGTGGGGAACGAGAAGAGAACAGGGGCGCAGGGTTTGGTGGTGAGGTCCAGCAGCCAGTTCCCTGTCACCCTTCCCCCACAGCTCTGCTGCCCCTGATCCTGCCAGCGGAAAGTCTTCACCCCGTCCCACGCAAGGACATCATCATGGGACGTCCAGGCACAGGTGAGAATTGGCGCAGATGTGTGGGTGTATTTTGTGTGTGAGGGAATAAGAAAAAGTAAGGGAAAGAGACATAAACTGCAAAATGCAGTTATTTCAACAATAGGAGGAAAAGAGATATGCGGATTAAATATGTTAATATTATCATTTAAGTTCAAGTCAATCATAAAGATACAGATTTATAGATTATTATTCAGTGAAAATAAACTGAAAAATGTTGTTTTATACTTTCTGCATGTTTCAAAATTCAAAGGTTAAGAGTTTAGACTTTCTTTAAAGGATATGTTGTGGTTTTCTAAATACAAATCACTTGAGTTAAACTTTATTCCAGCTTGATTCATATAATTCCTTCTCTGTATTTACAGTAAGAAAATTAACAAAATAGTATCCTATAGTTTTATTTTACTTAACAACCTTAGTATGATTTTTTTTTCTTGCAACCCTAGTATTGTGATGAACTCTCAATGCATAATTAGCACCATTTAGTTTAAATTTGTTTACACATTTTCAGTAAAATTATTTTTTTTTCTAATTCTCTCACTCTTTAAAAGGTATTCTTTTTAATCTGTGTGATTCTGTAGCATCAGTTGCTGACACACACAGAAAACGTGTCGGCTGTGAATGGCCAGAGATGTGTTGTATACTGACGTTGAACCAGCATTTTGCAACCAGAACCCAATAATTATTTCACACAGAAAATGAGACTTGCAGTGAATGTGAAGCTAAATCTTGTGAAAAGTGATGATAGAATTTTTTTTGCATTATCTAGAATTCAGCTGAAACTGCTGCAAACACACACGCTCTCTCTCTCTCTCTCTCTCTCTCTCTCTCTCTCTCTCTCTCTCTCTCTCTCTCTCTCTCTCTCTCTCTCTCTCTCTCTCTCTCTCTCTCTCTCACACACACACACACACACTGATTGAAATATACATTTATTTAAAATCTGTAATTCCAAAATTACATTCGTCTGTCAATTCTAATAGTAAATTGAAAGGAAATAGCTTTGTATTTTGTATGTGTCTCTTCCTGTATATGTACGATATATATGTATATGCATATATAATCTATTTTTTCTATTTCGTTCATCTGAACAATCATCCATAAATCGATCATATTTCTTTTGAACAATGCTGCATAATGTTTTTCTGGTTTACATCATAACGTCCCACTCTCATAATCTGAGAGCAGATGACTGCCATGGTGCATTAGAGGGTTAGATTCACATGGACGTGCCACAACCTGGGTGTGCTGCTGCCCAGTGAAAGGAGCTCCTGTTAGCCATCATGCTGTTGTCCCATATGGCTATCTCGATTTGTCTGTCCACCATCCTCACTTCTGCTGGTAACACTAAACTAAGTGCTAAAGCTGGTCACATGATCCGTGTAAGCTCTGGAGCGAGCACATATGAAACACCAGGTCAGGACTAGACTTGTTCCAGGAGTCACTGCTGATGACTATAAATTCACTACGGTCACTAAAATCACTAGTCAGCACTCAGTGCAGGTAATGAACTCTGATCCTTTGTGGTACCTCTAAGCAAAGGGAGTTTGGTGTATTTTCTAGCGTGTTTTACATGCTGTATGATAATTGCATGTTGCACACAGACATTGTTATGAGAATAGGGAAATTAGCAAAAACAATATTTAAATTGTTCTTGGTTTGGATTTCGCTTGCAAATGCGAATAGGGCAAAAATAATTTCTGTGTGCTAATGTTAGAAAAATGCAAAAGAAGCTCATGGACACATGTGGTTCGCTGTTCTTGTGAGGTCTATAAGGAATAAACTCTATGTCATACAGGATTAGTGTGGTTTGTACCAGAAAGTGTTATATTCCCAGTCATAGACAGAAACTTTAAGTTATACCTCGCTAAAGCCAGGATACAGCACAACAGCACTGATTTGTTTGATTAAAAAGGTATACAAAAGAACGGGGAGAAATAAATGTTGTCACAAGCTGCACACGACATTAACAATTAAAAGCGGGTATGGAGCATGTGGGCTCGATGAGCAGTATGTAGGCCAGTTATAGACTCTTTCCCCCAACTTGTCTTTTATTTAGTCTTTTAAAAAGAGAGAATGAGAATGAAGGAGGCCTCAGTAAAGACGGCAGAATCCTTTTTTTAAAAAAAGCTCAACTGAAATGCATGTTTTGTCTAATTGTTTCTCCTGTTTATTTTTATGAAAAACTCTGACCATTGTGCTTATTATAAGTGCACGTGTGATGTTGACTTCCTGACCCCAGCAGCTGTTATTCTAACTCACTACAAACTATTTCCACTAGCTCTTGCTGTGTGTATGTCCATGCGCTTGTTTGTTTAACAGTGACTCATGTAACAGTATAGCGAAACAAAGTGCGAGCAGCTTTTTTGGACAGGAGTACTGAGGTGGCTCGACTCTAATGTGTGTAGGATATACTCTGTAATTTTCAGTATGTTGTGTGGGAATATTATGGAGTATTATGGAGTACGTGTGTGTGCATACGTGTATGAGAAAGCATTATTCATCAGCTGTTGAAACTAAAAGCTTACTTTTCCGTTGTGTTATATATGGACACGTACTATCAGTAAGAGTAATTCACTTCACCGGGGCCTCTTGCCCTCACCACTGTTCAGACCTTCAGGAGTGTGACAGAGAAGTGGACAGGGAAGGGAGCGCTGTCATTTTGAGTGTACGGTTCGTCCTCAGATCCCCTTTTTTGCAGCTGAAGGGACGCCGGATGAATGAATAGGCTCTCTTTGTGTGAGTGCACGCACACTCGGCTGTGTGCGCGCGAGGATGTTTTCTGTAGAGTCAGAAAGGGTGTGTGAGCTTTTGCATATGGCCGTAGGAGAGTGTGAAATACAACAGGGAAAAAAGGTGCGCGTTTATGTGTGTGTGTGTGTGTGTGTGTGTGTGTGTGTGTGTGTGTGTGTGTGTGTGTGTGTGTGTGTGTGTGCACGCGATCACACGTTTTGCGTGTTTATAATTTGCAAGTACATGTAGGTGTTAGTGTATTCTCATCAGCTTGGAGAATACGAGCAGTTGGTGGAGTTTTTCAGATAATTTTAAATATTGTTTTGTGAATTTGTTATTATTAAAAAGGTGTCGGATAATTTTCCTGTTTTGGAGTCATGGGGAATTGTTTCACAAACGCTAACAGGCACTCTAAACCCTTTGAAAAAAAATAATGTTGACACTCTTCAGCTTCTACTATATTAGCATGATAAGTATGTGAGTATTTGGGTGATAGTATTAGCAATGATGTGGAGTATCAGTATTGTTATAAATTAGCTTGTATTTATAGCAAACCATACTCACACCTGTTAATAAGGTGGCGGAAACATCCTCACTGAAATCCTCATCCTTATCGAAATTCTCATAGATGGGTTACTAACTCAGCAGTGACAACATGTTACAACTGTTTCACGCCCTGAAATGTTTTAGGCCATTAAAAGAAAATAATATGTTAAAAGCTACAGAAGATTAAAAAAACTTTAGATTGATTAGGACTGAACTAAAATTCTGCACCGTAAAAAAAAAAAAAATCCTAAAAAAACAGTAACATTCCGGCAGCTGGGGCGCCAAAATAATACCAGAAAATAACAGAAAATAACTTTCTCATGAAAATACGGTTATTTTCAGTAATGACAATACAGTTTGTTGCCCTAATTTTACATGGGATTTTGCCTTTTTCAAGTGCTTTTAAGCATTAAATTAGGAACATTTTAATATGATTAAACAATGAAATTACCTATAAACAAGGTCAATGAATGCGGCAATATGAATAATAATACTTAAATGTACAGAAATATACAGTTAACAGTTGGTTTAAATAGTAATGGATTGCATTCATATAGCGCTTTTTGAGACCCTCAAATTCCACTTTATAATTCCCCTCTGGCCATCACCAGTAGGTGGTAGGTGAAGTGTCTTGCCCAAGGACACAAGGACCGAGAGTGTCCGAGCCAGGGCTCGAACCGGCAACCTTCTGATTACAAGGCGAACTGCCAACTCTTGAGCCACGATCGTCCTAAACAACAATAATAATAATAATTATTTGATGTAAAAACAGTTTATAAGAATCATTTTATATATTTTTCCATAGCATTACATTTGAATTTAACAGTTCAATCTTCAAATAACGGACAACTAGTTGTGAGATTATGATACATTTGTGAATGTATTTTAACAATCTAAATATACATATGTACAGACAAATACATTTAAAAAACAAGAAAGTTATGTTTTATTACATTTACAGTGATTTTACATTAACTTACATTTGAAATGTAAAATCACTGTCTATTTATGTGAATTTAATGATATTCTAGAAGAACAGTACAAAACTGTAAAATACACAGTAAAATACTTTTACATTACTTTTTTACAGTGTGTGAAAAACCTGATACTTAAGCTGCCGCTACTATTAAATAATATCAAATCTAGCATCCCTTAGATAATTTACTCAAGTGTATAGTTAGTGTGTAAAAATAGAAAAGATCAAAGGGACAATACATGCAATTACTTTATTGGTAATCAGTCCTGTCTTCTCTGCAGTATAATCCTGCACACACGCATCGGTAGGTTGTGTTTTCATTAATTCACTCTGAAATAACACAGCAACGCCCTGCCGCGGGTAAGCTGACACTGTGATGTACTTTTTAAGACGAAGCTGCATATGTTCCCTGTGTGTGTGCGTGTGTATGTGTGTGTGTTTCACCATCTATGAGGTGCTAATGAGGCTTTACATTGTCGTGTCTTTTTAAGCACCCCTGTAACTTCCTGCAACATAAAAACAACAACAACAACAAAAAGCTATTAAACAAACCGTCTGAAAAGGTAAAGGACAAGAGCCGCCTTCTTCTTCTTCTCCTTTTTTTTAAAATGGTGTCACATGTGTATTACATGCAGTGTGTCTGTGTGTGCGCACATCTATGAGACAGACTAACAAAGTGTCAATCACTGGGTACCGGATATGATGTGTGAGCACTAAATGTCTGTTGCCATGGCAACAAAGCAAACATCACACTGATGTAGCTTGTACATAACACAGAATATTCACAAATAGAAAAGGCAGTCCCCCCCTTTTTCTGTGTGTGTGTGTGTGTGTGTGTGTGTGTGTGTGTGTGTGTGTGTGTGTGTGTGTGTGTGTGTGTGTGTGTGTGTGGCACGTGTGCTTGTGTCCCTTTTCTCTGAGAGAAGAAGAACTTCAGCAGGCTCACATGTTTTTACTCTCTAACGTGTTACTAACGGCTCCTTCTTTCTTACATCTCGGGCATCTTTAGTCAACATTCTCAGAAAATGGAAACAATCTAGGATAGCTGGAGGGGGTTTCCTTTAATTCAGGCGTGTAAAACTCATTTTATTTTATGGGCCACATACAGACTAATCTGATCTCAAGTGTGCCAGACCAGTAAAACCACTGCATAATAAACTATGAAAATAAAGCCCTCCATATTGTTCCCTAGGTGTAAAGAAATGCTCTCAGAATATAGCAGCAGCTGCTTCTTCATCTTCTGCTGTTGTCTGTAATTTTGAAAGTTGTCTTAAAATCAGCAGAAAATACGTGACTTTTTATATTTAATGAAAGTTGTAGCCTTCTTTAGTGACGACTTTCATCAGTTCAGCTCTGAAGTCGGTGAAGAAGATGTTTATGGTGGGTTTTTTGTGTATTTGTTCTCTTGTGTCCAGATCACTAGTTCCTCTCTTCTCTATACGACCATGTAGTGAAACTACCTCTCTGTGCAGACTCATTGTAAGCATGAACGTTTTCTTAAAGAGCACCTTTAATTATTAGATTTATATTTGAATATTATTTATATGTCATTATTCCTCAGCATTTTTACCAAATCTTCATAATTCTTTGTCTCAGTGTCACATGCACACGCAGTTTGTGCAACATGGAGTAAACATGTCACACTCCCTTAAGAACACGTGAATACACTTTTTTGCACTGCTGTTCTGCACTTCGATGCATCTTTTTGACGTTCGCCCGCCTTCGTCTATCTCATTTTTGATTTTTTTTCTAAACAATTATGAGACTTTTTTTTTAACCCTTTGCTCCATCGCATTGCAGTGGCTTCGCTTCCCCTCCTTTTACACTTCGCTCTCTTCATCCTGGTCTACCCGGATACGGATACCCGGGAATAACATCCCCACTCCCTCCCGTCCCTGCTTTACGTAACGCTTAAAGCCCTGCATATCCTCCCTGGCCATGGCAACAACCACATCTGGATCACGCAGCCCATCTAGACTGGCACCAAAGCAAATGTGAAGCCCTCAAGACTTACCACAAAAGTCATGTGCAGTCATAATCCTGTTTCCTGATGGACTTTGGGGAGATTCTCAAAATGCATTGGTGCACTGGGAGTTTGTAGTCTGAGGTGGCTCCAAGACTTTGAATGCATGTAAAGTTAGAGCGATATTGAGATTTGTTACTGCTTCTTTAAGGTTTCTGTCAAACCCACATTCATTATTCTTTTCAGGTGCTCCTCATATGACAAAGTTTACAACGAGTTTGTAGTTTCCTTCACAATTTCTTCTCTGTCCTTCATCCCACTCTCCTCCTCTCCTTTCCCTTTGCATCTCTACTTCCACAGTCTATGCACTTGCTTTCTGGTTTGTTAGCCATTTATCTGCAGGCTAGTAGTGCCCCCAGATGGTCAGACACATACATTACAAGTTCCCTCACTCGGTTGATGGAGGGATCTGGGTCTTAACTTCGTGTTTCACATATTTTTCCTGCTGCTCATCATTTGATGTTGGTAGCAGTGTTAATGAGTCTTGTAGAGCCTTTTGCATTGATTCTATTCAATTCCCTAATGTGTGTCATTCATCAAAGTAATCACTGAACATAATCTGTAGTCACAGTTTTTTTTTTTTTTTTTTTGTCTAACTTTCAATGAAACTGGAACAAAATGAGGAGCGAATCAAGCATCTTAAGAAAGCCCCCACAGAGCCGTCCCTCCTGGTATCCGTATGCCACATAACAGCGATTGGTTTATTTTAATGCAATAGGTGGTGATGGTCAGTAGTAGAGTTGTGACCGCGGGCGACATGGAGAACCTGTGCCCAACATAGCTGTTGCCATGGTAACTGCAAAAGACTGGTGGATCGAGTTATAATTGGACGGAGCAAAATGGTGGGTTGTGGGAGGGAGAGACAGAGGACAGGGGTGGAAGATGAATTAAGGGATGAGAGAGATGGGATGGGAAGAAGGAGCGAAGGCGGTGCTCCGCCTGCACAGTGCCAGTGTAGGTAAAGACGAGGAGGAGGAGGAGGAGGAAAAGTTTCTCGTGTGATGTCACGAGGCGTTTGACAGATGTAATTGGGGGGTAAAGGCATGCACACATATGCACATGAAAAGCATGATGTCTGTGAGAAGAGACAGCACATGAAAGCTGCTGAACACCTACACAGATACTGCACCGCCAGCACAGCAGCAGGGAGAGATGGTGAAGCCAAGCTTTAGGGGAATTTCTCTTTTACTGTTTGTCTTCACACCTTCTATCTTAGTCTTACCAGTCTGCACCACTTATCTCTTGTTTTATGTGACTAAGTGCTAAAATTCTGTGGTTTCCCACCGTGTTGATTTCGCCTCCCTTGCATATGCAGCTTCTTGTGCACGCGATCAACTGATTTTCTTATCTGCACATCTTTTGCTCTAAAAAGGTATGACGGCCAGAAACCGTTAATCTACTTTTGTGCAAATACATGTGCAGTATTATTACAACACTAAGTGAACTGGAATTGTGCCGTACTCAGACCAGGATAAAGGAAAAACCCATTATTCCGCTCTGAATAATTGGTCAGTTGCAGTTCCAGTTATGTTTACCCAGGGTTGCAACCACTGAACAGCCACAGCAATCTTTCATCTCCACCCCTAACCCTCTTTCACTCTTTTTTCCTTTTCATTCTCTGAGCCAAGCTGTCCAGCATCCCCTCCTTAACACACCATGTTTGCTTGATTGACTTGTTGAGAGTGCAGTGCAGTTGATAAGCTTTAGTCTCTTAGTCTGTGTCAGTGATTAAAGTTTTGTATTTTCCAATTACATTTTATTTATGTTTCATTCTGAATGTTTTGAATTCAGGTCAGTTTCAGTTAGTTTCCAAAGTGGTTTTGCTTGTTTCAGTTTAGTTTTTACTGCTTAGTTTTAGTTCAGTTTTTGTTAGTTTTTCTATGTAATTTCTAGTGTTTTTAAAGATTATTATATTGGACGTGTGCCCCAGGGATAGGTATTATAATACAAGCCCAAGACTTTACAGAAATAGTTGATTTGGTCATGTAGACCAGCGGTCCCCGGGCCTCGGACCGGTACCGGTCCATGAGTCGTTTGGTACCGGGCCGCGAGGGTAGAGGCTCAGGTGTGAAATGTATGGTTTTCAGGGTTTTTATCGGTTTTCAGCGTTATTTTGTTATTGTTTTTATCGTTAACTCGGTTTTCCTGGGTCTTTTCACGTGTGTTATGAATAAATCTTCTTTTTCGGTACCAGTACTAGTTTTATTTTGTTGTATTTATCCGCGACACCTTAAAGGCCGGTCCGTGAAAATATTGTCGGGCATAAACCGGTCCGTGGCGCAAAAAAGGTTGGGGACCGCTGATGTAGACACTCTGATTCTAAATAAATGTGTCCATAAAATACTCGTCAAACAAGTTGTGCTTTTCAGATGTGACGAAAGACTAAAAGTAAGGAAATGTCCTCAATACCCTTGAGTTGCAAACATTTCCAAATACTCTTATAGAAGTGTAACCCAGGACTTAGAGGGTTAACTTTTTTACTACTAAGGGCAGCTGCTGCCAGTGTGTCTCTCAGCCTTATTGGTCAGGTCTCAAGCTCCCGATGTGCTGACTGGCTGCTGGTGATAAATTCAGTCCCTCCCAGTATTGTATTTGTCTTATGGAACCATTAAAAAGGCTGAGAAGCAGTTCTTGCCTCAGTGAGAACCCACATCACAAATACCCATCCTCTTTCTATCTGTCTCATCAGTATAATGTCTATAAAATCTATTTAAATGCTTCCCCTTTGTCTGCCCCATCTCAGGCCTCTCACACCCTTCCTCCTTTTGAAAGAAGTTCTGTTTTCACAAGTTGTTTTCTCTCCACCCCCCATACCTCCCCCCCCCCCTCTCTCTCTCTGGCTCTCCTGCTGAAAATGACTCTCAGTCTATTTTTACCCTCTGGTCCTCTCCAATGTTAGTCTGTTCCACCCATTTTTTCCTCTCTTTCTAACCAGTCCTGCTCTCCTGTTTTCAATTCTCTTCTTCTTTTCTTTCACTTTTCCTCCTTGTCCCTGTGAGTGTTGCATCAGAACATTTTTAATTCTGTCTTGGAGGAGGCACATTTGCATGATGAAGAGATGGAAAATATTTGAAGAGCTTTTTATTGGGGAAAATTGCACCACTTGCCTCGTGGCTCTTGGCTGTGTTTCTGAAAGCAAACGTGTAGCATCACCAGAAAATGGTTATATGTATTTCAAATTCCTTTTTCGAATGATTTATATTTCTAACTTGTAATGACCCTGCATGCTTATCTAGGTTTATTGGGTGAGGGTATGCATTGCAATCTTGACCCCAAAGTCCTCATCAGAGTCCACCCCCTGTGCAGATTCCCTAGAGAGACCGAAGCAGCGTGACAGGTAAAGCGCAGATAGCACACTAGCGCCTCCCTGCATGTGTGGTCTTTTTGTGTATTAAAACTGGAGCCGAGCATTAGCAAGGGGGCGGAGCTTCTCTAAATTCTGTTAAGCTATCGGTTGGCCTACATCTGAGTGTCGGCGTTTGATACGCGCTTTCACCCACCACTCAAGGTTTACTACGACTCCTCCACCAATGAAAGAAAGAAGCACAAAAATACTCACTTTTGAGGCCTTACACGGACTCCAGCTCGTGTTCCCATATCGATACAGTGAAAATATTTATTAACTATTATTGAGTATTTTAAAGAAGCTTCGAGATTAGAGGGAGAAGAGGTTATAGTTGTAACGCCGGGTGTAATTTGCATATGACTGGCATTCCAGCGCACCCTTCCGCCAATCAGCGTGCGCGGCGGGTAGATGACGGTTCGACGCCAGGGCGAATAGCCGAATAGTATTCGCCCAGGGGGGGCGGGACAAGGCTGGGCGAGGTTGACAGGACGAGAAGGGGAGGGGTACGAGTACAGGAGGTGTGTGTGGGGGGGGGGGGCAAGCAGCCTAGTTTACAACAAGAGGAAGAGGAGGGAAAGAGAAAGAAAGGGCCAAGGCTTACGCGCGAGAGAGAGCGAATGAGGCAAAAATAAGGGAGTAAACTCGGGCTGGGAGGTGTGGAGATGTGATACAAGGACTTTTCTGGGCCAAAACAACACGAGTAACAGCAAGTAGTCAGCGGACTGGACGGTGTGCGCGCCGATGTCGTCCGCACGAAGTGGCTAGCTAACCTGCTGCAGACAGACCGACCTCTCAAACGGCTATCACCCAGCGTCGCGGGGTTTAAAGCCCCCACCTCCTTCCACCACCCCCCGCCGTGTTCTGGTCCTGTACTGGGGGGGGGGGGGGCATCTACAACCGGTCACTCTTTTGCTGCCTCGAAAGCTTGATCGAGGAGGAGTAAGAAAAATACAACAGCAACTGCGATTCATCTCACCCCCCTCCCCTCCTTCCTTTTCTCCTCGCTGACTTGAGCCAGGAGTCCTCACCGTGGTTGCTTTCATCGCTGTGTTGTAGTCTCATCAGTTGCTAGCTAACGTCAGGTTTGTGGCCAGATTCGTCAGGCAGGATAGGAACTGCTAAATCGGAGACAGTACAGGTGGTTTTCTCGGTAATCAAACTGATGGATAGCGGGATTGTGAGCGCAGGGTGATGGATGAATGCACCAGATTTACGGTAACGATGTCTTCTTATGAGTGGGAACAAATACAACTAGTTCGGTGTTTCTTTTATAGGTGTTAACTGAATTGCCTGGTTAAAACAGGTGGATATCGTAATCCCGAGGGGGGTGGGGGGCATATATCAGAGAAACAAGTTTCGGAGTAATGCACTTAACAGACAGTGTTATATTTGATGTCAGTACATTTGAAAATAGGATTTTATAGTTGCGACATGAAAATAATTGCGTTTCTTTTGCCCGTGTCTGTGCGGCGGGTGCACGACCAGGGGCGTTCCCGAGAGGTTGGTCCAATTTGGAGCGGTGCACTTGAGGCTCCGGTTATTGCAAGAGGCAGCTAAATTTGCCGTGATTTCTTTACCCCCCCCCCCCCCCTTTTTCTTTTAAAATGCCCGAATCAGCAAGTGTTGAAAGTCGGTGTTGAGGGAAACGGCGAACACTTGGACATTAAGCAGATTCACAGTAGTTGGAAATAGAAGAATCACTTGAGCTGTGATCAGCCCACTTTGCTTGTTGGAGCGCTGTTTTACCCTGATCGATACGGCGCTCTGTAGCTGTGCGAGTCCGGGACTTCATGTGCTTCTCAGTACCTGCCCAAAACCGTGTAGTAGCGCAGAGCACGTTTTGACATGGCCCAGAAGGACTGCGTAGTTTCCGGGTGGCTGTATCAATCCAGGCCGTGGATGGGCTCGAGGCCTTGTTAACCCCTTCATGCCCGGGCTGCTGTAGTAATGTAAACAAACAGGGAGAGAGGGCATCGGGGGTAATTAGACCAAAGGGAGGCGGAACCCTGCCTTCGATCATAATCGTCTTTTTTCAGTGGCTCGTCTGTACACCGCTACATTCGCACAAATGTAACATTATTTAGTTTTTTCTTACGAATCGTTTACAGTACACCCTGTCCACTGATGTTTGTTCCGTGTGCGTTATTAGATTGCGGCATACTGCGATACGGATATATGGACTCTTATCTCGTATTTTAGTTAGGTTAAAAATAAATAAATAAGGATACCTCTTGAAGACCTCATCATGTCGGGAAGTGATGCAGTTATTCTTCTGAATGATGGCTGCAACCTGTAGGGATGAAAGGGATCCATACACACTATGAGCTTCCCAGATTTTTGGAGTAAACATGTTCTCTTACCTGGATATCTACATGTTATAGAAGAAAGATTTTAAAAGGACTCATTATCATTACGTTTTTAAAAAAAGATTTTTTCTTTTGAAAACATCAAGGATTTCTTTCAACAATGTTCTCATCAGAGAATCCTCAGTATCTTCGCCAAGGATTAAGCATGTTTGGTTAGTCCATATCTTATTGTTTACCTGAAGTGTAATGCAGGTACACAGTGTAATGCCTTTCTGAGTGTTTTTGTTAATGTATGAAGCATTTTTATCTAGAGTTTTTCTTTCTTTCTTTCTTTCTTTCTTTCTTTCTTTCTTTCTTTCTTTCTTTCTTTCTTTCTTTCTTTCTTTCTTTCTTTCTTTCTTTCTTTCTGTAAAGGAAATAGTGAGTTATACAGCATTTGTCTTATTTATGACATTTGGTAATGGCTTCTGTTCTCCATTCAGCCTGTTATTGGGAACAGAGAGTCCTTTTGTACATCTGCAGTTTTTGGAATGATTTAACCAGTTTAGTGGATGGAGGTCTGATCTGTTACTGTGGCAGTACTGATATTACTGGTAGCTTTCAAAGCACTGGTTCTTTCTTATTCTGCCATGTAACCACCGACCTTTACCTATTATCCCAGATGTTATCCAGCCTGTGGTTAGATGGCTAAAATGCAAGATGCTACTGTGGCCAAAGTACTACTGCAAGAAGTACTCTGTTGTTGTCTGTCTGATTTTTAGTATTTTTTGTTGTTTTTCCATCCAAAATAATATAACATTTGTGCTTGATCACATTGTAAACTAATTGGTCATTGAGTAGGAATGCGACTGTTGTGTAAGTGTTACAGTGACTCCTCTAAATAAGTAAGCTGTTTCTTGATTTGTTAGTACGAATGACAGATTGTTTTGAATCTGAATTCAAGGCAAGGCCTCATATTGTGAATTTATCAGGTAAATTAATCTGAATTCCTTTTATCTTCTGCAGTGTGGACCAATGTAGAGCCCCGGTCAGTGCCAGTCTTCCCTTGGCATTCATTGGTCCCCTTTCTGGCACCTACCCAATCAGATGCTACTTCTCAGCCAGGAGAGGGCCAGCACCCAGTCAACCACCCTCAAGCAGCCAGTCTGAAGACGGGTAATGTTTATATTAAGACTGACCTAGAAGCTGTAAGGAGGGGGGGGGGGAAAGGTGTTGTCACCAGTTTCGGGTTATTTTCCTTTGAAACTTCAGCAGCATTTACTGCTTTCTTTGCCCTGAATAATTTGTTGTTTTTCCTCAGAGTGTCAGGGGGTGGCAGCGCTGCCACAGGAGCCTGCAGAGGCACCTCCCACTGTAGAGAGAGGTCCCCCATCAAGGCCTCCCCCTGCTTCAGATGAGCCGCCTCCAGAGAAAGAGAAAGGAGATACAGAGAGGGAGAGGCCTGACAGTGAAACTGAGAGTGATGTGGATGACCCGTAAGAGCAGCTTGCTTTCTTTCTTTCTTTCTTTCTTTCTTTCTTTCTTTCTTTCTTTCTTTTCACTGTATTGGGATTTTGTGGGTAAATCTGTCAGGCTAAAAGAACACAGAGAAATAGAGGTAGCACAAACCCTCATGTTTTATCTGTTAAAGTGGTTATGTATTTGTCCAAGCCAGCTTTCACAGTAATTTTCTGTGTGGTGCTGTGTACCCACACATACAGTAAGGGAGTGTGATATTTTCTGTATCCTTGCGCTAATTTGGGCAGAAGAGCTCAATGCCAGAACAAAGCAGATGGGAACAAAAGCATTCCATCTCTGGTTTCTATCACTATATGAAAGGCAGTGGCCAGGCTGTCAGACATTGAAATGGATTAGCTATCTGCTGAATCTGCTGCTGTATCTCATGGGAGATGAACTACTTGTGCTCAGTGTCTACATCTCATAGACTCGCAGCCTTAAGGTAAATAATACCTGATGTTAAGTAGAAAATTACCGGGTTTTTAAATATTAGAGATGGAAAGAGAAGAAGTGCTAATGGGCCAGCCTCCATGCGGGTATGGAAAATTAAAGATTATAGACCCAGAGATGTTTTTCTGTCTCCTTTAGCTTCCTTCCAGGAGTCGTACAAGAGCAGCCTCTCTCTACATCACCAGGAAAGAGACGTACTCAGTCGCTCAGTGCACTGCCCAAAGATGGAGACAAGAGCAGCCCTGGAAAGGTGGTGTTTGTCTTTTTTTATTTTTTATTCACTGCATCCACAAAAACACAATTCTCAGTGTGTCCTTAATTAAGATATGTCACGTAATATCTGACTGTTTTTCTTGCTCACTCTTTCAGAGGGAGAAGGACCACATCAGGCGACCAATGAATGCATTTATGATTTTCAGCAAGCGCCATCGAGCATTGGTTCACCAGCGTCACCCGAACCAGGACAACAGGACAGTCAGCAAGATTCTTGGGGAATGGTGGTACGCTCTAGGACCTAAAGAGAAACAGAAGTACCATGATTTGGCTTTCCAGGTATCCAGATACATACAGAAAGATGTACATAATTTTAGAAAAATGGTTCAGTCGTATATCAGTTTAGATGCATACCTGTCCCTTCTCTTGGTCTCAGGTCAAAGAGGCCCACTTCAAGGCCCACCCAGACTGGAAGTGGTGCAATAAAGACAGAAAGAAGTCCAGCTCTGAAGGTCGTGGGGTACCAGGGAGCAAAGACATCAGAGAGAGGAGCATGTCTGAATCCACAGGTTGGTCAATATGCAGCATACATTTACAGAGATTCTCATATGCCCGTTATTCTTCAAGTCCTTATCAGTGATATTTTTGCCTTGGGATAGAGCCCCATTCTGTCGAGCTGAAGGGTGTCAGTCCAGGACTGGTGGGCGTGTCCGAGAGGACTACAGGAGAGGGCCATGCGAGCCAGCTTACTCGCCCCAGAGCCTTCTCCCAAAGTGCTGTGCACAGCCTGGAGCGGAGTGACAGGGGTAATACGCAAGCCCTTGCAGAACTGGCACAGGTGAGAGAGGAGAACAGCTCATCAACTGAGAACGTTGAATATTGAATGTTGAAGCTTAGTATTTTCTTTTTAAAGAATAAATGAAAGGCAGCCATTACTGCTACCAGTGCAGTCAGAAATTTAAAGATGTGTTTTGTGAATTCATTTTGTATTCCCAGCAATAGAAGATGTTTTCTACTTTTGCTTTCCACAAACATGAAAAAACTGTTTTGGCAGTAGGATGGTGCATTTTCAGTCCCAGACTGGCATCTTGAACACATTTAACACATTGCTACATCAAACCCAAATAAGGTTACAACAAGAAGGTCATCCTAATATGTCTTTTGTCTCAGATGTGTGGGGATGGTGGCAATCAGTTCTCGAGCCATGCCCCTCCTTTGGCACAGTCTCAGCGTGGGGTCAGCGAGGACATGACCAGTGATGAGGAGCGCATGGTCATCTGTGAGGAGGAGGGAGATGATGATGTCATTGGTGAGAAATGAATACTACTGTGCTCATGCAGCCATATTAGATTAGAGCAATTAATGTGTTAGTAAACTGCTTCCAGCAGCACTGAACCACACTGCGTATTGTCATCTTCTGTATGTTTAAAAAAAACAAAACACCCACTCAGTACTAAGAGGTAATGTCAGCAATTAGTTCCTTGTGAAACAGTCACATGTTGTTTAGTCTCTCCTGTTATTGGCCACTTTGACATTTCAGATTTTAAGAAGTGAGAGCAGTTTCAGACATGCCCCAATTATCTGGTTATTTAAACGGTAATTATGAGCAGCTGAGTGTGAAAAACTGTTCACGTCAGCTTCTCGCTTGTAATTACAAGTCTGAAGTTTCAGGTATCACTGACATTAACAATATCCTTGCTAAATGGCTGCAAATGCACATCATCTGGGATTTGCATTAGAAATAAAATAAAAAATAATACAGCGAGTTCAACCTCTTTTGAAAGGGCTTAACTCTGTAACAGCAAAAATGGCTAATTAAAGTTGTCTAACTGGTCTGACTACAAGATTGCAATGCAAGCTGACAACCTTGGATAAAAGGTGTTCTCTGCTTTCTCCCAGCATTACATGAATGCATCACAAGTTTTCCCTGACCTTTTGAGTGGATGTTAAATTTTAAGGAATATCAAGTGTAGCTGGAGTGTGTGCTTCTTTCCGCAGAGGACCCTTATCCCAGCAGCTCCATAGACCTCAAGTGTAAGGAGCGTGTGACTGACAGCGATAGTGAGAACGGTTCGGGTGATGAAAGCGATCGAAAGGTAATGGTATTGATAGCTATCAGTTTAACACACACAGATTTCTTGAAACATTTTAAAGGTGATTATCCTGTGTAACATCTGTATATTTGTCCTTTTCAGAGAGTTTTTGCTCCAGTCATTTGCTCTTCTGCTTCCTCCTCTTCCTCACACCATACTCCTCATGGTAGGAGTGTCTCACTGTCCTCCTACCCCACCACCAAGCGCTATGATGAGGGGAGATCAGGAGGGGGAGCATTTATGGACCACAGGAGGAAGGAAAGAGCAGAGGGAGAGAATAAGGATGCATTTGGAGGGGAGGAAGGTGGAAGTGGGCAAGCCACTTCTCTCTCCCTTTCTTCTGGTCAGTCAGTCATGTCCACTTCTCCAGCCGGAGGGCCTCTTCCCTCATCAGTAAGTTCGCTGGGGGCGAACCCACTCCTTAGGGTGGCCTCTACAGTGGTGACCAATGTGATGCGTCCTGTTATCAGCACACCGCTCCCTATCGCCAGCAAACCTAGAGATGGAGCCACTTCATCCAACCCTCACCCTTCCGAAAGGAAGTCTCTGACTCCCCAGCAGCAGCCGCAACTCTTGATTGGTTCAGCTTCAGGAGGCGGGGCCACAGCCACAGGGGGTGGGTACTATTCTTCGTCATCACCCAGTCCAGCTATGGGTCCAGGTGGTGTAGTGACTAATTTGGTGTTAGGAGGGGCTTTGCCTCCCCAACCCTCTATACAGCTTGTAACCCCCTCCCCACAACCCCAGCCATCTCAGCCGCAGGCTCTTCCACCCACTGCTGTTTCAGCTCAGCATAGCCAAACCAACGGGCCCCTGCCTCTGCCCCTGCTTCAGCCCCAGTTCCTTCCTGCTTCCTCCCTGGCACCCCCTGGGAGTAAGGCCATCACTCAAGTCCAGTACATTCTGCCTACCCTACCTGCCAACACCAACCCAAAGAGTCCACCTCAGCAGCTCAGCCAGCCAACCAGTGTCTTCAACCTGCCCACAGCTCCACCGACACATGTGTCCTTGGCCAATGGAAAGCAGCAGGGTACAAGTCCACTGACGGGATACACGTCCAGCCCAGCAGTAGGAGTCGGCCCAGGAACTAGAGGTGAAAGCTCTAACAGGAGACACAGCACTGGAGCTAATAGTCTGTGTTGACTTCTAATGAAATGCTCATTCCCCCTGTTTATCCGCGTTTTCATCAGTGCAAGCACAGTCTCCGGCGCTCCAGGGTAAAATGCTTGTTCCCATGGCAACAGTGCGGACTGCGCCAGCACCTGCCCAGCAGTTTCCGATTGTGGCTCCACCTCTTCCTGTCCAGAATGGAGCTCAGTCCGGAAGCAAGGTCAGCGGTGCTTCACTGATGACGTGTTTTTAAACTGTAGTCATTTTCTTATTAAAGCTTTATCTGAGCAAAGCTGCAAATAAACATTTGTGTTGGTTCTTCTATCTTTATTTTTTTCCCCCCCAGATCATCCATATAGCTCCTATGCCCGTTGTTCAATCTCAGCTGCCTCAGGGTGGAGCAGTACATCCTGCCAGCCCCTTCCCTGTAACAGTGGGCACAGCTGCTGTGGTAGCACCAGGATCAGCCCCCTCCCAGGCTGTTCTAGTGCCACCAGCACCTACAAGGTAGGAGATATCAAACTGCAGTGAGACAGTGAATATGAATATGGGACCAATAGTTCACCAATAGCACTTGGTGACAGTGGGGAGGAAGGACTCCTCTTTAAAAGAAAGAGACCTATATCAGAAACAGCTCTAAGGAGGGGCGGCACTCTGCTGTAACCAGCTGGGGGTTGGGAAAGTAGATGAAACCAGAAAGAGGAGTGCAGAGATCCCATAAAGAACAAGGAACGAAATAAACACCACCATCACCATGTTGGCACTCTTTAAAAATCATTAAAAAATATTTTTAATTGTGTGCTTGTTTGTAACCTTGTGGTGTCCTATCTTTCTTCTTAATTAGAATCAGTAACAAAATTTCTTTAGGTGCAAAATATAGTAATGTGATTAAAAAGAAAAAAGTTAATGTGTTGAAAACAGAAAATGTTAGTATTTAAAGAACTTATATCATGTCTGCTGCCTTATTATGACAGCTGAGTAATAATAACACATGCACAGCTAATTCCTCCAACTGTTTCTTATGAGAAAGAAAGCATGATCTGTTGAATAGCCCTTTGAGCCAAAATTAAAAGAGGCATAAGAAAAGTGTTTTGTTCACTGAGAACATTGTTGATCTGGCAGTGCAGGGCAACAATAGAAGGAAAAAAAAAACTCATCTGAAAAGCACCGTCGATTTACCCACATTTGCCCCCCTCTTTGGATTTTCTTTCATTCCACTCACTTTAAAAATGAAAATCCAGTAAATGCTTTACCTATAAATTACACAGCATGTGAGCAAGATGAGGAATTACCCGGCAGCCAAATGTTGACCTATCTGTTTCCCATTTTTCATAGCTAACTGGAACAGCTTTAGTGCTGTCAGCCTGTGTTAAACACATTTTAAATTCTAGTTAATAAATGAAGTGAAACTTCCAGTGTGGTTATTGGGGCTGTTTGTCACTACTCACAGTATTTCTAAACTTTCCACTGCTGTTCATAACAGACGTGTTTGAACTGACATAAAGCATTTATATAATGGAGACTGATGTTTGACAGCTTAAAAGCTATTTTCTAACAGATAGATAAACCCAGCAATGCAACACATCACATGTCTGAGAGCAGCTGTAAACAAATGTGCCAGTAAGGCTTGACTCAGCTCTGATTAACAAGCACTCATTTATAAACATATGCCAGCCCTTGTGCACCCTAGTCCCCAGTATCCCTGAGCTGCAGTTGATCTCTGTAATTGTTCACTTATTGGAAGTGTCTTTGCATTAGGGCTGCAACAATTCATCAAGTAACTCGATTACAAAAAAATCTTTGAGGCAAATTCTTGGCTTCGATGCTTCGTTTGCACTCGGTTGTCACCGTGTAAGCGTGAGCGTTTCACCCACATTTGTGACTAAAAATAGACCCGCAGTAGGAATGTATTTAGGAGCACGTGTGAACAAAAAGTATTATAATATTAAGGTCATGCAGCCCCCAGTTTTTCCACAAAAAGACTGATAGTACAACAGCAGCAGTGAAGATGATGCTGTCGTAGTTTAATGTGGAGCTGTCGTCAAGACGCTCAGGTGGCGTAAAAGAAAACAGCATTTGTTACTTTAATCACTGTAAAAACCTTTACTTGGAAAAAGCTGCATGCAAAGCTTTAAACCCACCTGTTCAACAAGCTGCAACGTTTTAGCTGCTCACATCCACCGCCATTTATCTTAGACTACAAGCTATCTGCGTTAGTGCTATAGAAGTTCACATAAAATATGCAGATGAGCTGTTAACCTAATTTAATACATTTAATTTAAATTAGGCAGATTGATAAAGGCTGCAGCTGGCCACTTTCTATCACAGTGATACCTGCAGCAAGCAGGGGCGAATCTAAAGGGGGGTATAGGGTGTACTAAACCCCGTACCTTCCTTTACAGCTTATTTCAAGGCTCTAGTAATGTAAAATATATATAAAAATAAAAACAAAAGTTAAAACAAAATTCAAAAAGTTGCTTTTGTTTTTTTGTTTGCATGGGCAAGTGAAACTCTCAGCCACTGACCTGGGGCTGTTAGGTTGAACACTGAATTATTATTATCACTAATTATCATTAATCATTGATTATTATTGGAACAACCTCCCTCAAAATAGTAGGCAGGCATGCTCTGTGGAGGTTTTTAAAACTAAGTTGAAGACACATTTGTTCACCCTATCTTACATGTCTTAATTTCTATGTCTTTTACTTTTTAAATTCTTACTGTTTTTAACTTGTATTGTGTTTTTACTTGTACTGCTATTTATCCCTTTTTATTTATTCATCTTTTTAGTTTCAAATAGCTGTACAGCACTTTGTTTTAAAGCGCTTTATAAATAAAGTTATTATTATTATTATTAACATCTACACCATCAGAACATCCGTTTTCTGAATTGGGACATGCTGCAGCTCAGCACATGGCAAACAGTTCAGTTCAGAGAACATTTTTCTTCATTGCAATCACCACATACAAGACTTAAAAACACATACACGTGAACACACAGCAAATGTACCTCATCCAGGAGGTATAATCCTGTCAGAACTCAGTCTGAAGTCTGTTGTTTTTATGTACCTTTTTTTTTTTTAAATTTTTATTGCCAACTGTCCAGGGTGTACCCTGTATCCCCCCCTATGATAGCTGCGATAGCTCCAGATTTCTGTATTTGTTATCTGTCTATTGTTGCATTTTTAATTTTTATTTTAATTTAGCAGTTTAGTTCTGTGGATGGGTGTTTAATTCAGTTAAACTATTAAAATTTGTAATTTCTAAAGTGTAAACCAATAAGCAATCTCATTAATAAGGCAAAAGTATTTCTTATCCGATAACTTACTTAATTGATAAGATACTCGATTAACAAAGAAATCAATAGCTGCAGCCGTATTTTGCAGGCTTTCTGCATATGACAGATGTGCTGTATATATATACACATAAATACTTAGAGGGAACACGTTGATCCTCCCTTTACAGGTTTGCTGCTGTGCTTTCTTTGATGCAACATTAAAATGGAGAAGGCAAGCCACGCGTGCAGCTTCATTCACAATCTGTAGTAAACATCAGTTAACCAGCGATAATTCCCTGAAATCATTTTGAGCTTAAAGACATGCTCTGTCTCCGTGTGCACTCAATTTGGTTACTTCCAAAATAGAAGTTAATCAGAAGGAGTGTTTTTACATGACGATTTTGCCCACTGGCTAGATAATAAAAGGTTTATTCAACAGTTTTAGACCAAATGAAATACTTTCTAAATGGGCCAGTTTATGCCTTCCAAGGTTTTAAAAAAAGGCACTTTAATTCCAAACAGGCTTTTACTGCAGTTAATGGGGAAATAAAACTCTCTGAGTAATCACCGACAATATTATAAGTTAACAGCTGAGTTATTAAAAAACAATATGCTATCTTTTCCTTGCAGCATATAAGCTGAAGCTGTGTAGCTTCTCCATATTTCCTGTAACACAGTGAGCAGACAACACGAGAAACCGAAATTCCAGTAGGGGTGCAGCTGTAACACTACAGCTCTATTCTGGATATGTTAGTCATGCTGCTGGTGGCCCAAGTTGCCTCTGCCTGCCACCCCCACACTACCTCTCATCTCCTCTCTCTCTCACACACACACACACACACACACACACACACACACACACACACACACACACACACACACACACACACACACACACGCAGCACTAGTTATCTAGTGCTACTTGCTGTGATGTACACTCACCAACTGACCCTCACTGCAGCACTTCTCTTTTTGTCTTCCTCTTTCCTTCCAATCGTGTCTCTGTTCCCTGCACTCTCAGTCTGCCTCATTATTCTACTGTAACATGGGCTGTCGCTGCCTCTGCACCCTTCCTGACATTTCTTATTACAATAAATGTCATCCTCCTTCCGCCTGCTTCTTCTTCTTGCCTTCTTCTTCTGTTGTTGTTTTTTTCATTTTATAATAATCACCTCACCTGTATCTGTACCTCCTGTCCAGGATCACCTACGTCCAGTCCACTCCAGGGGTACCATCCACCCTGCCTCTAGTCTCCAATGCAACAGCCTCCTCCCCTTCGCAGCAAGCTCTGCCAGTTCCTGGGTCTGCATACGTACCCGCGCCCCTTGCAACTCTTGGGTTCACAGCCATTGCCCCGCCTGGACAGACGCTTGTACAGCCGCTGATTGCAGGTCAGAGCCGTGGAAAAAATAATCCAAAGATCCTGGGTTGTTTTTTTTGTTTTGTTTTTAATACAGCAATTCTGTATTTTGAATACATCATACTGTGTGGGTCACATATGGCCCTCTGAATAATGTTGATGTAACAATGCCAGCATCAAAGTGCATTGATGACTGATGACCTTTTCTGCTAGCTGAAACATACACTAACCCTGCATTCATGTGCTCTTTGGATGGTCCTGAGTTCAAAATATCTGCTTTAAGTAAAACATTGATAGCTTCTTCGTGTTTAGAATTATTTTATTATAGGCTTTTAGGCTAATAAATAACGAATCTAGGTCACTCTACGAGGAGGGCAACAAATCGTTAAAAACTGTCACATGACAAAGTAAATTCAAGCCTAAAAATTAATTTACTATGCATGAGTTTTTATCATTGTTAAACAAATTCTTCTAATGTTCACTTTACATGGTGGATATGATGTTTTTGAGGATGAGATCAACAACTCAACTTTCCCTGACTTCCCAAGTTGCTTTTTCATCTTGGTTTAGCATTCATTTGAATTTTTAGCAGTAACACTACACTAAAATTACAAAACACAGGTTGTTACTGGTCGATGGCACACTTCGTTACACAACAGTGTCAAAGACGTTGAGATAAGCTGGAGGACAAACCTTTTTGTAAACATGATTTACTACAAAACCATTTGTAAAGCTAGTTTTTGGTGAAGAGGAGCGCTGACAGAACGTCCTGCGTTCAGGGTTAGAGGACCTGCAGGGGAGAGCTGCACAGCCGGGAAGCAGCATGATCAAAGCACCTGGAAATGCAAAGAGCAACACAGCAGAGATGTAGAGGAAAAGAGGGTCTTGGCTAAGATCTTACATCAGCTGGCCGAAGCTGTTACGGTGTTGGGGTATATGGTGTCAGCTGTGGGGGGAAAATGGATGATTTTGTGCCCTCATGAAAGCTCATGTTAATAGTCTGAATTGGGGGATGTTTCTTTCCGTTTAAATGTGGTGCTCCTGCCTCCACATGTAGGCAAGGTAGCCCCTCACTCTGACCCAGAAAACAGGTTTTCCAATGCTCTTAGCTAATATATGAAATCTACTAGACTATTATGTCTCTGAGTATTTCCATGAGCTTATACAGTTACAGGCCACAGTGAGCAAAGTTCACAAACTTGTTTAACTCTTGGCCCAAGTTGTAAATTCAGTCTATTTATAGAGCACAGGGTTCAACAGCTTTTACTATCAAGAGCCAGTTTGGACCCGAAGACAAAAATGAAAGTAAATATAACTTAATGTGGTGTAAAAATAAGAGATATAACAAAGGTGACACAGCATTTTAAGTATACATTAACATTACTAAATGTCCACGGGTCATTTTTGTCCTCTAAAGAAATCTTTTGCTATCAAAAATGTATTTGTTATTCATCAAATGGGCTGAAAATAACAGAAGTTATTCATTACTATACTATGAATGATTGGAATAAGTTTCAAGTAATTTGATTTATTTATGTGGTTTTTATTGAATTTTATAACGTTGGTGGTCCTCGTGGACAAAAATGACCCCAAAGTACAAAGTGTTGCAAAGAGCCGTATTTTCACACCATACTGTTTTCAAACATCTTTGATCTTGGATCACTGATGTGTGGGGTCAAGCACTGGTCATAACAACCACAACAGGCAGCACAATGAGGAGGCAGGTGCTCTATATTCAATGAAATTTTATTTATACAGCGCCAAATCACAACAACAGCCGCATCAAAGTGTTTCGTATTGTAAGGTAGACTCTACAATAATACATACACAGAAAGTATCCTCAAAAGCCTCCATTGCACTGGAGATTTGCATACTTTGATGAGCATACTTTTTTTTACCATGTTGTGCAAAGCAATGACCAGTAGGACAAAGCACATATTGTCCTCTAGTATAATGAGGAGGGAGAATCAATGTTCAGGAAGATCCAGGGTTAGAAGATATAGAAAATATTGTCAATATTTAGAGCACATGCTACCCTTTCTCTGAAAAAGCACATCAGCCACCTGCAGAAGTGGAAGAAGGCTATGAAGTGAAGAAAAGTGATGAAGAATCTGAACTATGTTCAAGTAGGTTCTCAGGCATCCAGGACATGGTAGTCTGAGGAGCTTGGAGAGAAAGTGACTGGGCTTCTTGAAGTTTCTTGAATTTTCAGAATGTGAAACTGAAATAGAAGATGTGTCAGAGGACTACACATCATCCATTTCAATTATGATGAAGACAAAGAATCAAGCAGGAAAGAGGAATCAGCTGAGACAGAGGAATATTTGCAGTAACGTGAGGAAACACTGATCTGGTCTTCTAACCTTCCCAGTGACAGACGATGCATGACTCTCTCATGTGCCTCAGAGAAAGATGATCTACCACAGTCCAAGCACATGTGCCAGGTCCCATACTCCTTCAGTGGCTTTTCTACTCGAGTACTGAAAGCATTATACACAGTGTATTCTGCTTGTATTCTGCTTTTTAACGTTCACATGCCAATGGATGCATCAGAGACCAAGTTGGGGTTCAGTAACTTGCCCAAGGACACCTTGGTAAGAACTCCAGACTAGAGCACACAGAGATTGAACCAACAACCATCCAATTAGCAGATGACCTGCTCTACAGCCAACTCAATGATGAACAAGGAGGGACAACAAGAGAGGAAGAAAAATGGACCGAATGCAGCTGTAGGCATATGTGGGTGTGTTGATTCTTACTGCCGTGCATCCAGTAGAGTCGCTACGGCCAGTTTATGACATCCTGAGTCTGGTAGAGAAGTTTTCATGCTGACACAAGATTAATCATTGAAGCACAAAAAGGACATAATTTCTTGATAAAGACACAATAGATGATCGTCGTTCATGACACAAACGTGCTCCCATTTGAGGTGTATGATGTGTGTTGGTGTTGACTTGACTTGAAACACAAGTGGGTGTTCCTCCTGCTGTGATGTAAGATCCTGGTACTGATGTGACTGTATGAGCACCAAGTCCCCTTCAGAGGACTCTGTCCCCTCCAACAGAACATCCAAGTAAACCAGGGAACTTTGAGACAAAAACATGGGCAGCATGTGATGCAGGTCCAGCTGTACATGGAACATGCTCGTGTGCGATGGCAAACCGTCTGTCCTGCAGTCAGGACACGAGTTGTCCCTAACATTGCAGGTTTCCAAAAGAAAACAATCACCTGTAACAGCTTGTTTACTGTATATGACCCTTGGCCTGCAACTGCAGAAAGAATGCTGTCCATGATGGGACCAGTGCAGAGGAATAAACCTGAGCTTCCTCCTGCACTTGGGTCAAATATGGACACGCCTTTGTCCTCATGAAAGTTTGCCTTCACTCAGACTCATGCCCTCCTACCATGCCAAAATATAGAAAACTGTCAGGCAATGAGTTGGAATAAAGTTGAATAAAACCTTGAAACACAGAGATGGATGATATTTTATACTTGTTGCTTCAAAGCAAACGGGGTCATTTTTGAGCCCTGAGGACCACAGGTGTGATTATGTGCTGCCATTTAAAATTTATAAATGGTTCAAAAAAAGAATTCTCTCTAAAGTTCAACATACAGCACTCTGTATGTTGAACTTTAGTGAGAATTTAAAAAATTTTTTTTTTTTTTAAATATTTAATTTAATTAAATATTTAATTTTCTTGTTTTATTTTCGCTAAAAAACAGGGTGTATTTTTTGTAAACAAGGTCTGGTGGCCCTAAAATGTAAAATGTTGGGTAAATTATGTGTTAATGTGTTGGTCTTAAGTAAAACTAAGGTGTAACACTGAATTGATTGACAATTTATACTTTATACTTTAAAAAAACAGTCAAATGAAGTGGGGACATTTTTGACCCCTGAGGACCACCAGTGTGATTATTTGCTGCCATTAAAAATTTTCAAACGCTTGAAAAAAAACTTTCTCACTAAAGTTCAACATACAGCACTCTCTAGTTATTCAGATAGTCAAAATTATCTAAACAATTAAATATTTAATTTTCTCAATTTGTTTTCGCTAAAAAACAGGGTTTATTTTTTTGTAAAGAAGGTCTGGTGGCCCTAAAATGTAAAATGTTGAGTAAATTTTGTGTTAATGTGTTGGTCTTAAGTAAAACTAAGGTGTAACACTGAATTGATTGACAATTTATACTTTATACTTTAAAAAACAGTCAAATGAAGTGGAGACACTTTTGACCCCTGATGGCTCACATTGTATGCAAATCGGGAGGACATCACAAGGGCTAATAAGGGTAAATCTTTTACCACTCGTTAGTTCTCTGCAGTGGGCTGTTTATGATTATTCAGTCCGTTAACAATCCCTTTTCATTACAATAATAAATGTTTTTGATTCATTTAGACCACCATTGGGGGGGAAAAAGACAAATGATTTACTTTTTAAACTTTTAGCACCAACAAAATGGAACAGTTGTCAAGTGGAAATGTCCAGTAGCTATGAAGACACACAGGCCATTTTGAATCCTACCTGTGTTTGTACAAATGCTTAAGTTTAGCCTGTTTTGATAACAAATGAAGCTTAAAAAAAGGCCTGTTCCCATTTTAACTAAACTAAACCTTACCTAATCAAAAACAGCCATTTTATAGGCTAAAGTTCAGCTGTAGAAATCCATGTCCATGCACTCTTCCATTCCCCATTTTCCTCTCTGACTTTTCATTTTTGGATTTGTAGTACACAACATACTTGCGTTTATATAGTAGTTTTCTAGTCTTATTAGCCACTCGAGCACTTTAGACTAAAATTCACATTATAAAGCTTTTTCACTCTGTACACTTTTATCATAGCCAGTTAGAGTCACCACTTAACCTAACATGTATGTGTGTAGACTGTGGGAGGAAGCCAGAGGCAAAGGGAAAACATGCAAAGTGCACACAGAAAGCACATTTGACAGAGATGAAAAATCTTAATGCAGAACTACATCTCTCAGCTCTTACGAGATATCATATGATTACTTCTTTTCTTTTTTTTGTGGCCTTGAAGAGTTGCAGAGTAAGAGAGCGGATATCTCTCTTGGTATTAGATGTACTGAAGTGCTGGGAAAAGACTAAGCTTGACCTCTTCACCACCTATATATGCATATATAGTAAAAATAAGCCTCTGCATAATTGAATATTGTATACTTCCATTTCATACTCGGTTGATTAAACAACACGTGGATATTGTTTGCTTCCCGGTGTCTCTTTTCAGTAGTAACCTTCATCTGCGGTAAAACTTTTTCCAGCATTTATTTAGTGCATGGTACTGTGGGAGAGTGGATTCCATCGACTCCATTGAACCGGTGATTTTTTTATTTTCTTAGGCCAATTTATAAATCACTACTTTATAGAGCTATTGCCAAAATTAAGTCTGATTTTTAACTATTTTTTATTCACTTGTTAAAAAAATACATGCAACAAACCACAAGAGTCTATAAATAAAGTTATCATTTTCATTTAGGTTAAATGGCCTTTGAATTAAAACACAAATTTTATAATTTAGTCCAAAGCATATATGCATTAAGTAATTTCAGTCATCCATAAATGAAGTGAGTCAGTGTTAATTATGTGTAAATAACCTCATCAGTTACACCCTCAGCCTTGCAGAGCAGCAGAGAAATATACATTAACTTATGAGTAGTTTTGAGTAAAGTAAGCATTAATGCTGTTAAACCTGGGCTAATCCAGTTTGTACATTTTATTTATTCTCATATGACATGAAGGGAATACATGAACAAAAAGTACTGTTAGCAGTGTTAGCTTGTATTTTTGCCTTTAATATTTGCATTTCTATTTTGCTTAAATACATAAACAAACATATCTCAGTAAAATCTTGGTTCATCGAGTCCAGGTGGAAATCTGGATTGATAGTTGTCAATAAAGACTGTAATTTGTCAGATTATTGAGAGAAGAGAAGGAATAGGTATTCATCGTGTTGAAAATGTCGCAGATCATCATAGCAATGTGGAAAATTATGAGGTTATTTTTGCCCTCTTGGTTTCCTGTCTCCTTCATCCAGGTCAACCACCACTCCTGGCCACAGCTCAGTCTCCACAGCCCTCCACCTCAGCCCCTGCTTCAGGCTCCGGGGGCCAGATAGTAACTGCCATCTACCCTCCTTCACCTAGCGTCACCATGGCAACAGGGGTGGTCTCCATGGCAGCAGTACCCCCCAGCGTGGTCTACTCTGTCTCCAGCCCGTCGAGCGCTTCTCCCCACATCCTGCCCAAACACACAGCAACCCCCTCCATCATCACGCACCCACATCCGGACAGACAGACTGACAGGCACCTGCCTCCGGACAGACCTGCGGATCGACAAACTGACAGGCAGACGGAGAGGCAGGCAGAACTGCTGACACATTCGGAAAGACAGCTTGAGAGGCAGACGCAGCCCTCCAGCAGCTCAGCGGCGCCTCCCAGTGGCTCTGCTGGCTCCATAAGGCCCTGCAGTCCTTCGCTTCAGATCCAAACACCCGGTACAACTGCACCCACTGTTTTTTAACCTGCCACTAAAGTTCATTGCTTGAATGAGTGAGCGAATACTTTCATTCATAAGTATTTTTATTTCTTTTCTTTTTTACAGGAAGCACACCAGGCACACCCAAACTCACCCTGCTTCCAGTCAGGGTCCCACAGAAAGTGAAGGCAACAGTGGCCACCATTCCCGTAGGCAGCTATGAAGGAGGAGGCCGAGGGAAGGAGAGAGAGCGTGACAAAGACAAGGAGCGAGAGCGGGAGCGAGAAAAGGAGAGGGAAAGGGAAGCTGCAGCCAACAGTCATTTTGCCTTTGATCTTGAACCGCCGGGGCAGACGGCGTCTCCATCAGCACATCCCACAGAGGAACCAGCATCCTCACTGGAGGGCTCCAGTGCTGGAGACTCCTCTGACTCAAGAAACAGGGAAAGCACAACCGCCAAAGAGGTGAGGGAGCATCACATTCTGGCTTTTACTTCAAACACTACCAGAATAAAGTACTGAGCCGTAGTGCACGTGTAGTGCCTCTGTGTTCTTGAATAAAATGCCTGTATTGAATTTCCTGTGCAGGCTGGGTGGAAGGAGTCCCTCCCCTCCTCTCCTCTCCCTCCTCCATCAGCCACAGAGCCCGCCCTGCCACCTCCACAGACTGACAAAGAATGTCCCACACCCAAAAAGGTCAAAGCCCGCCCACCACCTCTGAAGAAGACCTTTGACTCTGTTGACAAGTGAGTTAATGCCTCTGTAAACCTCTGTGTTTGAATTATTGATGGACGGTGTATATATACTGTGTATTCTGTCTTTGTGTGTGTGTTGGACTGGAAGGGTGTTGTCAGAGGTGTACTTTGAGGAACGATTTGCCGAGCTGCCAGAGTTTCGACCCGAGGAGGTTTTGCCGTCACCGACTCTGCAGAGCCTGGCCACCTCACCTCGTGCCATTCTGGGGAGCTATCGCCGCAAGAGGAAGAACTCAACAGGTCACACAAAGCACTTTGGGATACTTTGAGGCTGGTGTCTGTAGAGCAGTTTCTTTGGCTTTCTGCTGATAATTCCTGGACTTCAATAGTGCATTATAATTTTTACTTTAACATCTAAACTGTTGAAAATAATGCTCATTTTATTTATATCTCTCATTGTGTTTGCTTGGATTTAAATTTGTCTCCCTTCTGCTTCTAGATTTAGACTCTGCTACAGACGAGCAAATCTCCCCAAAGAGGAAGAGTCGGCGGCGTTCCAGCTGTAGCTCCGAGCCCAGCACGCCTAAAAGTGCCGCTAAATGCGAGGGGGACATCTTCACCTTTGACAGAGCAGGTAGAGCACACAGAACAGCAAGGACAAGATGCAATATTCTCATATACTTAAAGTGGACCTGTCACTTCCAGCTTTGCATGATTCACAGTTCAGAATTAGTGCAGACTAAAACAAGCTGATTTAGCTCCTCCCACTTAAGCCAGTTTTCTTCTCATTGGCTGCCTGTCACACACAGATCAGAGCAGGTGGGGCTCCTGTGATCACAGGCAGAAATTAGATCTCTGTTCTCAGTAACATCATAAAGACAGGAAATTAGAAAGACTGTCTATACCTATGGCCTTTATAGCAGTACGAAGCCTGAGCTTTAGGTTCACAAGGTTCAGTAATCTCTACAGTTCGATCATACCGTTGTCCTCCTTGGTGATAGCTGGTAGCTAACACCATCGTTACTGGGGTGAACAGGAAGTAGGTTAAAGTACCCTTTTAAAGAATCGTTGTTCACATTCTGTAATGCCTTAAAAAAATTACATTTAAAAATCAATTCAACTCTTATCAGGATCATAAAAAATAATCTATTTTAATGCATTAATGGGGAAATTAGCTAAAAATCAATGGTAGGCTATTGCTGATCACACTGAATATTATCCCTAATTTTTTACACGCTAACCTCATTATTTTAAACTTGCCTGTTTTTAATATGAACATGCACTATTGTAACAGTGGTATGTACAAGACAGTTAAGCATGATACTGTAAGTCTCCTTTAATGTTAATAGTTCATAGTGAGCTGTGATACCTGTCTTGATGTAGAAATGTAACGAGAGGGTTAAGGATTAATGAAGAGCTTGTTTTTAGGTGGGGATTTTTATCTTTTGTGTATTGATGACCTCCTTTTTAAATTCATTTAATTCGTTATTATTCAATGTCACTGTGATGTTAAAATTAATTCAAATTCCTCTCAGGGATCTAATGGTTTATAATCTCCAGCTTCTTTCCCAGCACCAGATGGAGAAGACATCTTGACTGAACTGGAGTTTGATAAGGTGCCGTACACTTCCCTGCGCCGAACGCTGGACCAGAGGAGAGCACTGGTCATGCAGCTGTTCCAGGAGCAGGGCTTCTTCCCATCAGGTAAGACGCACCCACCAACCTTTCTCTCTCTCACACACACAGTCACAGATTTCTGGTTCTTCATTCTGGTTGTAACTTCCTGGTGATTTCATCTTTTGTCTACAGCTCAGGCCACTGCAGCCTTCCAGACGAGATACTCAGATATATTCCCCACCAAGGTGTGTCTGCAGCTGAAGATCAGGGAGGTGCGGCAGAAGATCATGCAGACAGCTGCTCCTTCCGACATCTCTATTTTAGGCGGCTCAGACTCAGCCGGCTCCATCGCTGGACCTTCTGGGTCTCAGTCAGGGGAAGGATCTTTGAGAGCGGGTGGAGACCCACAGGATGAAGACATGGAACACGGGACAGAAGCGAGCCCGGAGGATCCTCGTGATTCACATGATTCTTCTAGATGAGGGGAGCCGGCGAGTTCAATTGACCCAACCGGTGTCTGTGTGCCACCTCCCCCTATGCACTTTTCCTTATCAATAGTCTCCACTCTGCTCTTGCCAGATCACGATTTCTTCCCATCATCGGCATTCGAATTCTGAGAGTGAGAGACATTTGTATGCAATGTCGGGACCTATTTTTTTTAATAATCTGTGACCATTGTACCAAAAAATAAACAAAAAATTTAAAAAGAACATCTTAAAAACCAGTGGCACAAAAACCACCACACATACACCCTGGAAAACTTTGAATTCTCACACTTGAATTAGCACTCTGTATTAACCCACCTTGGAGAAAGCTCCCATTGATGCCAGTAAACGAAGGACCATTGTGTACAGCTGCACTCATTTGCCTTGAAGAAGAAAGTCTTCCCGTTTTGGAGGGAGAAACACGCTCAACCCTTTCTGAGACAGTGAAAAGCGGGCGGTTTTAAGAGAAGACGTCGTAGGGTTTGATATTTGTTTTGTTTTTAATAGTTTTAGAGGAGTAAAAGCAGTTCAGTACCTGCTCGAGGAACAAACCTGTACCTAGTGACTAACTGTTGTGAGCTCGTCTTTGTTTTTCTGCTGACATTCGGGGGCTGGGCCCTCAACAGCCAGAATTGATTTGAATTTGACAAGTTGTTGCAGTGGACCTGGAAAAGTTCTTGTGGGGGGGGGGGGTCCACTCATATGTAGACCTTCAGGAGAGGCCTACTGGGAGTGACTGAAAAACTGACTGAAATTTAAGTGGACTTCTGGCAGTGCCATCATTCCTGCAGTTACCTGACTGGCCTCCTCCCTCCTCACGACTGACCCTAGCACATGCCAGCAGGTAGGGACGAGCATTCCTGTGCCTCTCATTCGCTAGCCATTGAAGGAAGGAATGTCAGAGTCATCGGGCACATCCAGGCTCTTACTCGTAGGACCTCGATCCTCTGTTGCCAAGCAGTTTTATTACCGTTTTGTTTTGGGGTTTTTTTTTTAAAGTAATTTGATTTGTATTTAACATTGTCATATTCACTTTGTTGTTGTACTATTCCTATGGTTACTATTATTATTATTATTATTATTATTATTACTACTACTACTCATATCATTGCAGTGAATCCCTGTCCTTAGTTCTTTTTATCATTGCGGGCAGATGTTTCCTTTCTTTCTGTTTTTTTGTTTTTATATACTTTTGGAGGCAGGTGAGAGATGCTGCTCCACACCTGTACAGTTCCTCCGTTGTAGTCTTCCCTTGGCTGGCGTCTCACCTCAGCAAGGACCTACGGTGCAGTTAATCTTTTTTCTTTTATTCTTTTATTATTCGTTTTAACAGAGACAGACCTGACGTGGACCTTTTATATTCATTCAGCAGTAATAAGCCGTATGGTTTTTAGACAACCCACACCCACCCCTCCAGCAATGCCTCTCTGTCCCTCGATAAGTTTGACTCTATAGCCTCAACGTACATCTCCTTCCTCCACCCCTTTCCTCCCCTCCTTCCTCCTTTTGTCACTTTATTGCTCTTTCTAGACCTCCCTTTTTTAGGCCGGGCGGAGAGAAACCCGGGGGAAGTGACGGGAGGGTGACAAATCAAAGAGCGCTGGGTGGATATAATACTGGTTGTGTCTTTGTGCAAGACTTGGTTGTGTTGTAAATAATTACTGTAGAGTCAGTAGACTCGTTATATTATTGATAAGGAAAACTGTCATTGAACATAAGTTGACTTTTAAGGCACCATTACTGAAGGTAAAACACATGAAATGGGAAAAAAAGCAACTATAATAAATATGGCTATTAATGTTTTTGTGTTTTACTCCTTGTTTTGCTGTTCCAGTATGCAGGAGAGGAATTTATATAAATTAAGTTTGTATCTGTATCTTTCAGTATGCAAATAAAAATAGGTGTTCAATTAAAGTGATTTTATTGCTGGCATTGTGAAAAGTGGGGTTTTATGGACGATAGATCAGTGGCAGATTAAAGGAAAAACTCAAAGGCACAGTTTTAAGACCATAAACCTTTTTTTCAGCAGGGTTTAAGACTGGGTGTAAACTGTCTGGGAACCAAACATGGTGAGGTGCTGGATGACCTTATACCTTTAGCAGGACAACAGTGCTGCTTAGGATGGAGCTTCAAAGTCTCAAACTCCACAGGAGGGATGGAGCGCCAGATTTGCAACATATATTCCCTCATTTGTTGTTTTTATCATGGAAGTGTTCAAATCAGTCATCTTTAAGGTTTTCCTGCACAGAGTAAGGATTCAGGCGAGGTGGTTTGAACTTCTAACTCCCTAACTATGTGATGATATTCATTTTCCAAGTGGGAGAAGGCCCTGGGCTAGATCCAGGACATGCTGGCGAGTTTTTAAGTGCTGTCAAACTCTCTGAGCACCAAGCTTCTCCTTCATACCTTTCCTTGACCTTATTTGTCATCGAGATTGAGCTGGAGGAGGTGGCTGGGGAGAGGGAGGTGTAGGTATCCCTAATTAGACTGCTCCCGCTGTGACAGGACCTGGATAACCATCAGAAGATGAATGAATGAATGAATGAATGGGGAGAAAAAATGTTGCAGCCAGAGCCACAGGAAAACCAGCAGAGTTGTAATAAAGTAAATGTTTTTAAACCTGTTTATTTGAGAATATTCCACTTTTTTTTGTCAGATTGCTGTTGAACGCAACTCATGCAAAGACACCTCAGCCTGTTTCATTGCAGGTTATTATGAACAACTTCAGAGACCCAAAACATGTCAGTGAAAAACCCAAATCAGAGCCACGAGATCTCCTGGCTGTCCACGCTCTATTTGCTCTTAAATTTCTCCCACCAACGATGTGAGAAGAGCGGGCGAGGTGAAGGGGATTTCCCTAAAATATGTGTGCCACAATGGCATCGTAAACTTTTGTTATGACCCAACTACCGCTGTACTTATGATGTACTTTATATTTTAGGGGTACTTTTAATTGCACATTTGATCATCTTAAAAATAAATAATGGACTGGCTGTTTGAAGAGACCACCTCCCATCGTGGTTTGTAAATTCCATTTCCCTTGTTCTGGGTCACAGGCAGG
The DNA here is from genome assembly GCF_057382275.1 of Copadichromis virginalis. Classification (NCBI taxonomy): domain Eukaryota; kingdom Metazoa; phylum Chordata; class Actinopteri; order Cichliformes; family Cichlidae; genus Copadichromis; species Copadichromis virginalis. The sequence goes on from NC_140628.1 coordinate 26,966,527, forward strand.
AGGACGGAGAAGAGGAGTCGCAGATTAGAAAAATGGGGAATGTGATGAACACTTATGATCTTAAAAAAAAAGATTTATTAACAAGCTGACCAAACATTTAAACAGAGGAAAACAAAATCACATCCAAATGATGAAATATACCATTAATAATACAAATACGATCTGTGGCACAACCAGTAGTCCTTATTCATCACCAACAGCAAATCCTTTATTTCAGTGAACATCGTTTCATTAGATTTTAATGCCGAGCCATCTCAGAGGTCACTAAAAGAGGGGAGGAGGCGTACTTTGGTCTGTTTGCCAAAACTATTTCATCTCTTGTTTAAGCACTCTTATCTAGTCGTTCATTAGCTGGTTTCAGTACTCAAGTCTCCTCCTCACAGTAGTCGATTAGTCTTTAAGTCACAATTAGCACTCGTGAAAGCTTTTAAAGGTAAACTTATTTTTTGGTGATTCAGAGGAGCTGCAGTCCGTCCACGGCGACCGTGTCCATGGCGAGTCCGTTCTCCAAAGCTGTGTGATAAATCTCCAGGGCCTGCTCCAGGGGCAGCACTGCTCCCTCGCTGGTCTCAATGATGGCGATCGTCTCCCCGAATTCATTACACATGATGGTTGGTGCCTGTGAGGAGGGAAATTTGAAATATCAATATAGACTGACCTCAACATGTGAACCTTTACCTGTGTTAAAAAGCATAAAAACAGGCCTCATCTAAACCAGATTAAAATTTAAGATTAAAACAGATTAAAAAGGGGGGAAATCATCTCTTACCTGCTGTAGATCAGAGGACTGGATCTGGATGACCTGAGGCTGCCCGTTGGATACTTCCACGGCCGAAGCGTCCACCACGGCCACGGCAGAACTGACCTCCAGGGCAGCTTGAGCAGCGGCCTCCTCGTCCAGCCTCTGCTGCCTCACGTGGGTCTTTTTGTGGTTCCTCAGGTTAGAGAAGGTCTTGAAGGCTTTGCCACACAGGGGGCACACGTGCGGCCGCTCGCCTGTGTGCGTTCGACGGTGCTCTGCCAGGTGCATGCTCTGGATGAAACCCTTTCCGCAGATCTCGCAGCGGAACGGCCTTTCACCCGAATGCGTGCGCAGGTGTTCTCGCAGGTGCGTGTTCTGACGGAAGCGCTTTCCGCACACTTGGCAGGGGAACGGACGTTCACCTGTGTGGACCCGCTGGTGAAGCGCCACTCCGGAGGACGACACAAACAGTTTGCCACAGAGGGGACACTGGTGAGCTTTGGGCCTCTTCCCCGGGGTGCACCGTGGCCGCCCAGGCCCCAAGGTGAAGTGGCTCAGCCTGTGAAGTCGTAGATTGGCGGGAGAATTGAGCTTCTTCCCACAAACGTTGCAATCCAGGCTCCCTCTCACATGGCTGGATGAATCCCCGGACTCGGACGTTGAGGTGGAGGGCTCCGAGGTCAGATCTTTCCCTGCATCTGCTTGGCTGCCATTCTCTTTGCCCTCCTCTGACTCTTTAGCTGCCTGGACCAGCCCGGGGTGCTCCTGCAGGCAGTGGCTTTCTCGCTGCCTATTGGTCAGGAAGCCAGCCTCACAGTGAAAACAGGGAAAAGGCGCTGGAGATCCTGGATGCTGTGTGAAGCGATGTGCTGCCAACTTAGTGGGCCAGCGGAAAGTGGCGGGACAGTCTGGGCAGCTCAGTGTGGCTGCGCTCGAGTGAAGCAGGCTGTGCTGACGGAGGTTAGACGACTGCGAGAAGGAGCGGTGGCAGACGTCGCAGCGGTACGGCCGCACGCCCGAGTGGATGAGGTTGTGCCTCGTCAGGTTGGCAAGAGATGAGAAGGTTTTGCCGCAGTCCGAGCACTGGAAGGGCCTCTCGCCGGTATGCGTGCGTATGTGGTTTCGCACGTGGATCTGCTTCTTAAAAGACTTTCCACACATGCCGCACACAAAGCTGCGCTCGGGAACGTGGGATTTGCGTCGGTGTTGTACGAGCTGCAGTTGCGAGGTAAATGTTTTAGGGCACGAACGACAGGAAAAGGACCCCTTTTCCGATGGTGTAGCCGAGGCAACGTCTGCTTCGTCCATGGGGCTACAGGACACCGCCACACCCGCGTCACCCCCGGCAGCAGGCTCTGTAGCAGAGCCATCTTTCACCTGCTGCACATCATCAAGTTTTTCTTCACATGGCTCAGACACCTCCATGCTGTTTTCCCCCACCTTCTTCTCATCTTCACGTCTTTCTGCTTTGCTCTGAGGGCTTTGTCTAGTATCTCCCAATTTTACCGTGTCTTCCTCAGTGAGAGGAGCCAGCAGGTCTATTTTTGCCTCATCATTGGGGAAATACTTCTTCATTCTTGCTCTTTGTAGGATGGCAAGAGCAGAGGCAGACGCTCGTCTCGGAGCCGAGACCTAGAGAAGACAACAGGCACGCGTCAGATTGAAAAGTTGTTTTAACTTGGAAGTTTGTGGAGACAATAGGAAGGTGGTGTGCTGATTTTACTACCGCAGGGACAGGGATGGATGCTCCAGATGTGTCACGGTTGAGGTGGATTCGACGGTGGTAGAGATACTTGGTCATGTTAGTGAAGGTTTTATTGCAGAAATTACACTTATGAAGGGGGTCTGCAGTGTGGGACTTCCTACAAGAAATCAGGAGAAGGAGATAGAAATAACTAGATCTTAAAAAGTGTCTGGTCTCTTTCCAGAAATCATGAAAATAAACAAATAAATACACAAACCTTTGTGTTAGTTCCATGTAGGAACCATTTCCTTTCTACTATTTGCTTCTACCAACTAAAGAAATGAAGAGCGAGTTGAAGAAGACATCACTAACGCTTAGATCCTGTCACAAGCGTGAGGCTCTAGTCACAAGGTCATGAATGCTGTCTTTGTATAGACACAAAGTACTTCTACACAAAGCTCCCAGTTTTTTAAAGAGCAGTTAACCAATAAATGATCATCTTCAGAGAAATGGTTTATTCAAACTCATCTCAGTACAGAAACAATGTTAGTGAAGGTTACAAATGATCATCTTGACAGTGGACTCATCTCTGAGCTTGTCCTGCTAGACCTAAGTGCAGTGTTCGATACTGTTGACCATAATATTTTATTACAGAGATTAGATCGTGCTGATAAGATTTCAATTTGTTCATGTAAATTGGCAGTCCTCCTCAACAACTGAGATTAATTATGGAGATCCAGAGGGTTCAGTGCTAGGTCCAATTTTATTAACATACATCCTTCCCTTGGGCAGTACTATTAGAAGGCATAGATAGCCAGCTTTAACTTATTTTTCATGGATAGATAAACTGCAGGAATGTCTCAAAGACATAAAGACCTGGCTGATGTCTAATCTCCTGCTTCTAAATTCAGATAAAACTGAGGTTATCGTACTCGGCCTTCTCTTGGCCCCCAATAACACTGAAGAATGTTGCATTTATTCTTGACCAAACAAATATGCAGCACTGCTTTCTTCCATTTGTACAATATCTCTAAAGTTACAAATATCCTGTCTCAGAATGGTGCTCAAAAATGAGTTCACGCATTTATTACTTCCAGGCTGGACTACTGTAATTCTTTATTATCAGGATGTCCAAAAAACTCCCTGAAAAGCCTTCAGCTAATCCAAAATGCTGCAGTGAGAGTACTGACAAGGACTAGAAAGAGAGAGCATATTTCTCCCCTACTGGCTTCTCTTCATTGGCTTCCTGTTAAATCCAGAATTGAATTTAAAGTCTTGCTCCTCACATACAAGGTCTTAAATAATCAGGCCCCATCTTATCTGAATGACCTTGTAGTACCATATCACCCTATTAGAGCACTTCGCTCTCGCACTGCAGCCTTACTTTTTGTTCCTGGAGTGTTTAAAAGTAGAATGGGAGGGAGAGCCTTCAGTTTTCAGGCCCCTCTTCTGTGGAACCAGCTTCCAGTTTGGATTCGGGAGACAGACACTATCTCTACTTTTAAGATTATAGGCTTAAAACTTTCCTTTTTGCTAAAGCATATAGTTAGGGCTGGATCAGGTGACCCAGAATCCTCCCTTAGTTATGCTGCAATAGGCGTAGGCTGCTGGGGGATTCCCATGATGCACTGAGTATTTCTTCTTCAGTCACCTTTCTCACTATGTGTTAATAGACCTCTCTGCAGTGAATCATACTTGTTATTAATCTCTGTCTCTCTTCCACAGCATGTCTTTTGTCCTGTCTTCTTCCTCTCTGCCCAACCGGTCGCAGCAGATGCCGCCCCCCGAGCCCGATTCTCCCGGGGGTTTCTTCCTGTTAAAAGGGAGTTTTTCCTTCCCACTGTCGCCAAAGTACTTGCTCATAGGGGGGTCATATGATTGTTGGGGGTTTCTCTGTATGTATTATTGTAGGGTCTACCTTACAATATAAAGCGCCATGAGGCGACTGTTGTTGTGATTTGGCGCTATATAAATAAAACTGAACTGATAAAGTATATAGTTTGGCCTGGTTTAGGTAACCCTGAGTCCTCCCTTAGTTATGCTGCAGTTTATGATCCAGCAGCGGTAGTCGATCTGCAGTCTGGGAATGGCCTGTATACCTGCAGTGAGCTCTATTGTCAGATGGAGGCAGTTTATAAAATATGTGGTACAACCAGCCTTGAGGTAACTGCTGCTGTGAACTGGTGCTATATAATTAAACCTGAGTTGAATTTAAAGTGCTCACAACTAGGTTTGTGAAATTTTTCATGGGTTGTGAGAAGATATGCGAGGTTAATCAGAAGCCATACATTTCCATTCTATTCAAGAAAAAGGCAGAAAATTTCTGGGAAGTTCACCTCTCCATAATTCAGACTGACAAACAGCGCTACAGGTCAGAGACAAAACATTTGATTTTGGGGTGAAAGGTTTTTTGTCTGCCTTGGTGTTACCAAGCACTCACCTGTGCATGATCAGAGTCATCTCGGTGGTGTAGCCGTTGCCACAGTCCACACAAAGATATCGGGCCACGCCAGAGTGCGTGCGCATGTGCGTCTGCAGTGATGTGGCCTTCTTGAATATCTTCCCACACTCCGGACATTCGTGTGTTCCCTGTTCATGCACGCGCTTGTGAGCGGCCAGCCGGTTGACTGAGGTGAAAGTTCGGTTACAGAGCTCACACTGTTGGGGTTTAGCCCACACAGCAGTTTTTTTCTCTGCTCCTCTGATGCGTATGTCATCCACCTTCTCGGTCATCTCCTCCCTCCATCGCACCTCCTCAATGCCACTCATGACCCCTGGCTCGCCGCTCTCTTTGTCCTGGCCCAGGAAGTGATCTCCCTGGTGTTGGAGGAAGTCCTCCGGTGTCTGGAAGAGAAGGGAGCACTCTGAGCATTCGTACGGGTGGATTACCACCACCTCTGTTGGCTCCTGCTGCTGGCTGTCAGGGTGGACACCTGGAGCCAGCCTCAACTCCAGTCTCTGGATGCCATTCTCCAGCTTTACTGAGGAGCTGTGGCCCACAGAGGGTAACAGAGCGGGCAGCTTGGAGCGCCGGCGACCAGGAGTGGTGGAGCTATCTGCCAGAGCTTGAGCTGTCAGGATCTGTAGGTGCATAGTGGCAGATCCTGGAGTCGGAGTTACAGGAGGCAGCAGAGAGGAGCGGGAGGGTGCAGCAGGTTTAGATGCAGAATGGTGTTTCCTCTGCTGTTGTTGCTGCTGCTGATGAGCGAGCACCTGCAAAACACACGGAAATGTTCAGAGAAAAAATTCAAAACAATTCCCACACCTGTGTGTCGTCTCAGGGTTTAAATCAAAGTACCTGAGCCAAGATTTCTCCAGCCTGCTGCTCACTCAACACGTAGTTCTGCACGTTGGTCAGTGGAGTGACGGTGCCGTCCGGCTGTAACATGTACTCCTGTTGCAAGGCAACAAAAACATGAATTTCTGAATTAAAAGCATCAAATGCACCACAAAATAAACAAAATTGACATTTTCTCCTTTCCTAAGTTCCTCTAATTATTAAATATTTGATATATTTTTGCAGATTGGATGTCTTGAGGCTTGACACAAGAACAGCAGAACTAGAACTACGGTCACAGGAACACACTGTGCTCAGACGTTCACATACATTCATCATGGATGTGAATGTCATGGTGGTTTCTGGCTTCTAATGATTTCTTTGAACTGTTCCGTTTCAGGGGTGGAATGACTTTAAAATCATATACATGTATGTTGTGCAAACTTAAATGCCCCTCATCAAGTCGCACTTCAACCAGATGTTTTTGGTTTTTCCATCATCGAGCGTCTGGCTGGATATTTGACCACTCTTCTTGGTTGGCTTCCTAGCACAGACCTGGCTTTTAAACTTAGTCAACAAATTTCCAATAGGACTGAGGTCAGATCTTTGGGAAAACCATTCCAGAAGTTAGCCTGCTTTATCAATTTAAAGCCAGTTTTGAAGTGTGTTTGGGATCATTGTCCTATTGGAAAACCCAACTGCATCCAAGTTTCAAAGTCTAGCTGTTGGCTTTAGGTGAAGTTAAAAGAATTTGGAGGTAGTCCTCCTCCTTCAATATTCCATCCCCTTTGTGAAATGTTCCAGTACCAGTGGCAACTAAACAACCCCAGAGCATGATGCTACCGCCACCACCATGCTTGACAGTTGGCCTCACCATTACACCTCCAAACACACCCGGCCAAACACTTCAACTTTTGTCTTGTATTTGTAATAAGTATTTGGCTTGTCCATGTGGGCATCTGCAAACTTCATGGTTCCTGGGTTATTCCTGAACATCCTGACCAAATTCATCTAATGAAGGTGACAGTTTGGGAAATACCTCTAACTTATTTTATTATCTCAATCATCAGCACCAGAGTCTTTACCAGGATTGTCTGAAAGCCTGACAAAAGGAAATCCTGGCACAACCCACCCGCCCCACCCAAACAAACAAACAAACAAAAAAACATAACCCCAATAACCCATTCACATTACACCATCTGTGGGACCAGCCTGGAGGGGAACCACATTGGTTCTTTTGTTTAATTATACATATTTGAGACATTAACAAATGGAACTACACCTGCCATACTAATGAGTAGAACACCAATTAATATTTTAACACTGTGTCACAGTGTGCTTTGGCTCTCTTACTGTGGTCTCGGTGTTACTGTGTGTGCTGCTCCTGCTGTGGGTCCGCCGGTGCTCCAGCCAGGTCTCAGGTGAGTCAAACAGAGCCAGGCAGTCAAGACACTGGTACTGCACAGGTCCCGCCACCTGGGCCTCTGATCCAGCTTCCTCCGCCTCCATAACCTCACACAGCTCTATACAATGGTCATAAACAAAGGTGGTTAGTGATGTCTTAAAGTAGCCATGTAAGTGAAGCACCAATATCCTAACACTCCAGTTTTTCATACATGATCAAAAACACAAATAAATCTCATACCTTGTTGCTCCACCTCAATTCCAACCTCTCTCATGTGCATCTCCTGGTGCTGCAACAGCTCCTCTGGGTTCATGAGGAGGCTCCCACACTCCAGACACTGGTACTGCTGACTCTGGCCCACCTCTGGGACACCGTGGATGGTCATGGCCTCCGTTACCTCACCCTCCCCTTCTCCTTCTTGGCCCATGTGGATCTGCTGATGGACCAGCACATCCTCCAGGGTGTTGAAGAGCTGGTGGCACTCGCTGCACATATACTGGTGCTCCACATACACTCCCTCCGCTTCCTCCTGTTGCTGCTGCTCAGCCATTATAGCAATGAGTTTGGGACAAGTGAGGCAGTAGCGAGTCCTACACTGAAACTTCACCTGTAGGAAACAAAATGTAAAACGAGAAAAGCCATAAACGTCTTATAATAAGGGATTTTCATTTTTACTTTTAATCTTTCGTGTAAACAAACAAACAGTAATACTCGTACACATATTAGGGAGAAAAGCCGGTTTCAAACAAGGCAATTTTCAGTCGTCAACCAAAATCAGGGCCTCTATCACAACACCAGGATCTTTTACGCTATATAAACTAACAAATCCCTGTCTGATATCCTCACAAATGTGATCCATATCAGTGTTTGCCGCGTGTGATGGCATATGGAGAGCTGTTGGCGGCGCTCCCTCCGATATTGCAGACCTGTTTCTCGGCACCGCGGTTTCCTGATGCCAGCTGCCCGCTTCGTCGGGCGGTCCGTCAGGCGGCGCTACCCACTTTTCCCCGAAGCTCTCCGGCTTCAACGGCCGGGCCCTTCTTCCCCCTTACCTCTCATTTACTCTCGTTGGACAATCCCTCGTGTAGTCATCACTCTTGGTCCACACGGCCTTTTGATTAATTTTTTTGTTAGGCTCTTCTCACCGTGGGTAATACTGAAATTAAAAAACTAACAAGCGTCCGCGGGAATTAACATTACAAAGCGTGTAATGAAACGTTTGCCCGCCGATCGCCTCCATTCTTGTGATACTTCGCCCCGCCCAATGCGGTAGCGTTAACATTTTAGACCCTGTGATTGGACAGGTTGATTGTCAATTACAAACTGCGATTGTTTCCCGGGGATTGTAGTTTTTTCAAAGTAGAAATACTTGTTTTTGTTTGGTTTTTGAGTACTTTCAACTTGTATTATTATTATTTTACTAAATCACTAAGTCTTGGTTTACTGGTTTATTTATGGTAACTATTTTTAAAAATATTACTCTTATTAAACACGTACACACGATTAACTCCAGCTTCAAGAGCATAATTGATTCTGTTAATATGGATTTCACTATATGTCCGAACCCGATCTTAAACCCAGTTGCAATGTCTACATTTCTACTTTTGTGGTAAAATGAAACGGGTTTGTTAGGTTCGTATTTTAGACTTAACGACCCAAATAACTCATTTTCCCATGAAGCCTTGCGAACTTTACGTCGTTGTGCGTCAACTCCCCAGTCCCCCCTCCCCCTCCCCATCATCACTGCTCTACAGAGGAAGAAAGGGGGAGACGGGTAACCTACAGTGAACGTTGTAAGTGTAGTTTTTATTTATATAGTATATTAAAATACACAGACACAGCTTAAATATCTGCCGGCGTGGCTGCTAATAACGTCCGACCTAGCCCCGGCTTTAGTTCAAATAAATATGAGCGGCAGCGGGCGGCCCAGGACCAGCTCATTCGCTGAGCCTCCCGGAGGTCCCGGATCTGCTGCGGCCGGTGCCGGATCAGGGGTAGCCGGCGGAAGCTCGACAGGAAAGTCCGGGGGTTCACAAGCCAGTGGAAGCAGCTCGACTGGCTTTGGGAATTTGAAGCTACCCAGTAAGTATTATGTTATATTTTTACCACGTGCCCAGTTTACACGTTAAGACGAAGACTTGGACTGTTGGTTATTTTTTTAAAGAAACGTGTCGGGAATTATTTAATGCGGTGGAGCTAAATCTGTTAGCAGGTTAGCTTTGTAGCCAACGCTAGCTATGTTTTTCATTAAAGGAGCCTTGCGATCGAGGGCTTTTATCGACTTGCTAACATTGTAGTTAGCTATGAAGGGAAGCTTAGAACTAAGCCGCTGATATTTCGACTTTAACTAACGTCATGTCATATTTTTAATAAAGATCAGTGGTTATTAGTGCATTGTAACCCAACAGTAGCGTTGTTTTAAGCATACACGCTAATATATTGGTCATTAATATCAGATATAATAGTTAGCGGTCTTGCTAACATATTGAAAACCATCTTATATAGGTTATTAATCGTTGTTCTCGGTTGTGTCTTATCTTGTGCTGATGTTTTGCCCCACACCGGTAACGAGTAAGCTGATACCTTTTGTGGTAACTTGAATTCATGGAGATAATCGTCAGCGAAAATCTCTCAATACTGTTCAATCAACTGTTACGTTTGCTCATTAACCAGCAAATATTGACCCTATCTTATCTAAGTGCTCCTTCTGGATGCCTACACTTTAGCAAACAGGGGCTCATCTATGCATGGATTTAGACTGTTACTTTAGAAAAATAACCCCACTTCAGGTCATCTTTAAAATCTTCTGTCTTAGTGTGGGGTATATTAACTGTGTACTTTTTTGCTGGGAGTTGGAACATAGTCACTGTCTTCACCATTTTGCCAACATTTCTGGTGCTCTGGACATCCTGGTTTGCCAGCAGGACTTCCTTCCAGGTAGTCATCCAGGTGTGATGACAGGAACTTGGAAAATGCTCATGTTGCAGTTGGCTGAAACCAAAGTGTGCATAAAATGAAAGCGGCAGAAAAGAATAACATCACATCTCATGTGTTAAATTTTGAGTTTAAGCAGTTACCTATAATTACAGCAGATGAAACGGAAGGAGGGCAAAGAAAAATTTCCTTATCTTCATCCATTTAACAATGAGCACAACTGTGGATAACTTCTTCTTTTGCGTCCCTTGCCTTCTTATTTTCCACAGTTTAATGAATTTCCCCTCAGGGGTTTTTCCTGGCTCACGTTGGCCCTTTGGGGGTGGGAGACTGAATACACACAAACACGACTGGTCTGCCTATAGTTAAGAAACTTATAAATGTTCCTAATACTTTTAAGCATTTTATTATCATACATAGATTTAAGATTGACTTAATTAAACTCCCATTTTAAAAATAAGACATTATGACTATTGCAAAAAACAATAATCATGATTGTTTTGTTCAATAATTCTGATCTCGGTAACACAAGTATTCATAAACTTTGCAAACATGTGGTAGCTAAATCTTTTTCCTAAACTCGAATTATAGCTTTGTTCAAATGAAGAAAATATAATCAAGGGAGAAAAGGTGGTGAACATAGTGAAAGATGCAGTGTCACCTGATCAAGAGTTAGACCCAGATTAGCATGGGTTTTTGACCATAAACCCCCGTCTTGCTAGTAAGCAGCCTCAATGGAGTTAGTGAAAGTCCCAGGCAGCAGCAGGCTCACAGGAGAATGGGTGGCCAGGCAGTGAATGACGGAAAGTCGACAGCCAGTGAACGCCTTGGTTGCACGCCACCAAAAGCAGACCGGATGATAGAGCCTGTGAGGTCCAGACACAAAGACCGTTACCATTAAAGTTTCTTCGTAGGTTCACCCATGTGGATTTTACAGCTTTTACTTCTAGATGCTCATCAAAGGCTGTCTTTATATGATCTTGGCTAAGACTTGGAGAGACAAGTGAAAACACACTGTACTAAAAGAAAGGGTTTTGTCTGTAATGCAAGATAAAGCAAAAATGAATTTTAACAAGTAATAATTTACCAAGATGTTCATTATCATGAACATCTTGTTTTCATAACTGCTGGAAGTTAATATTGTAATCACTACCTGGACCTCATAGAAACCCAACCCAGTGTAATGTTTAAACTACATGGACTCTAAGCTCGCTCGCCATCTCCGTGTTTTTGTCTTTCATCCAAACTTAACCCTGGCTCAGTTCACACCTAAACATGGTGTGGATAACCAAGAAAACTCCAGGCTAATTGTTAATCTAAAACGGAGGGGGGGGAAACAGATTTTCCTTTTAAGTAGTAATTTAGAAGCATAATGTAATTTACTATTGTTAGATAACTTTTCATTTTCCAAATCTGAATTGTAGTTTCTCAGAAAGATTTCTTAAAATAAGCTGTCAGAAAGTAAATATGTGCCACTTGCTGTATTGTTTAATAAAGGGGATCACTGAGCATGTTATCAGGGAGAGGCAGATCATCAGTTTCACAAATTTGGGGAACGTAGAGGGTGGGTATCTGACCTTGGAGAGAAGAGCAGGAAAGCAGAAGAGCGTTTTTTGACGCTCTGCAACTGATCCAGATGCTTTTTTTTTACAGACCTTACATCCAGTTTACAGTCATTTGATCAACGTCTTTTGTTTTTTAGTCCAGCAGTCACGGAACGTTTGCTCTCGATTAGTAAGGAGCATTAACAGACTGCAGTTATATCACTGCTTATAACCCCTTTTCAGTTGTATAACCTTAAAAATGTCAATCAGAAGCACTAATTGACCACTGAAAAACACTTTGTGATCACTGATGCCAGAGGTAACAGAGCCCAGCTGCAACTGAAGGGAAAAAACTAAAATGTGTGAAATTAATTAGATCTAATCTAAACACAAATGGACAAAGACGTGATCAAATAAATAAGAACACCAAACTGATCGAGGACTCAGTACCAGTTTTCATTACACGCACAGCCCTTTTTATTAGTGTAACAGTAACATTTTTGTTCATACAAAAAAAGCCTAATGCCTAAGGTAGAATCACTGTTTTCTATTTGTGTCTGTTGCTAATGTTGAATTCTTAGTTGGACAAGAACCTCAAACTATACCTCTCTGTTATAAAGTGCCTGTTTTTTAGAATAATTGAGCTATTTTCCCCGAACATTCTCTCTCTCACATACACACACGTCCATAATTAGTGATATAACATACTGTCAGGAGAGGAAGTGGAATGATGTCAGTCCAGCCACACCAACCTCATTAAGCAAACTGGTATCATCAAGACATGACAAATCCACATTAACAACATTGTTCATCTGTGATATTATGAAGTTCAGTGTTTCAGCAGCTCTGAGTCAGCACTGAACTCCACAGCATCTCTGGGTGTAACCCATTGCTCATGGGTTCCACCCAGTGTGGTATACAGACTTCAAATATAGCAGTAATAGAGCTCTGTGTAAGGTTATTACTGAGCACTGGCAGATACTATTTGAGTATCTTTTTCCATTTACAATACTATACACATACCTTGACTACATTTATCTGATCAGATGGAGAATACTGATCTAATAGTATTTTTCTATGTGGAAGAGAAGGAATTATGCTTGTGTACGACCTCAGGTTCAACATAAACAGCATTCTTTGTAAATTAAAGTGCTACAAATCAATAGATCCAAAAGTATAATTTTACTTGATTTGTGTTGGTGGAATAATAAAGGATGATATCAATCAGTAAAAATTAAGTGGCTTTTTTGGCATTATTCATGTAGTTTATTTTCTCCTAAAACAAAAAAGGACTCTGCGACCGAACATAACGAGTGAGAGAGAAGTTAAAGCATCAGCTCATCTGAGCTTTTCAGCCGCGTTGACCACAAGTTGCAGTTTAGTGGGAAAAAAAGGCTCAAGCATAAAACAGAAATCTGGAGCTGGTACTGGTGTTACACACCTTTGAAGTGCTGCTGTGGTGAAGTAAACAGAACATTGTTATATATATTATTACAGTACTCTGTTTTTGGTAACCATTGTCCTTGATGTAAATATGTAAAAAATGTTTCTGTTCTATGTCTTGTGTACTGTTTGTTTGTATATGTGTATTTCTTGCTGCTGTTACACCCAAATTTCCCCTTGTCGGACAATTAATGCTGGGCATACACTGTGCGATTTTTGGCTCATTTTGAGCCGATTTTCCAGTCGTGTGACCGTTTTGGTGATTGGCCCGAGTTTCGCCTTCATCGTGTGTCGTGCATCGTGTAGTATACGTGGGGTAAGGGGAGCGATTAACACCTCACGACCAGCTCCCAATCATCAATCGCTTGGTCATAAGAAAATCAAACCTGTTTGAAATCCTGTCGGCCGTCGTAAGGGTGTCACCAAAGCCTCTCACACTGCGCACACGCAAACACAGAAATGGAAGTGAAAAGACGGAGCAGCACGGCAGTGCAGCGTGTGATCTGGACACAAGCGATGGAGGCACAACTTGTAGAACTTTGGCAAGCTCATCCGAGCCTTTTTGACCACAACAACCGTGAAAATAGTTGGATTTACATTGCTGCTCAATCACAGCTGCCTGATCAATGTTTTTCATTAGCAATTTAGCAAAGTTGATGGTGGTGGTGTGCGCGTCTGTGTGAGTGAAAGACAGAGGGAGAGCAAGCGACAGATTTTCTGTTATAACCTTCATTTTATGGACGCACAGTGTGAGCACTCAGGTCAAATCAGAGCATCGGGTCGTATAGTGTGAGACTCTGCATCGTGACCTACGAACTTCTAACTAGGGCTGCTCGATTATGGCAAAAATGATAATCACGATTATTTTCACTGAAATTGAGATCACGATTATTTGACGATATTTATTTCGTCCGCCAGAGCTTATATATATTTTTTTTACATGCTGTAGTGCCATTTGTCGGAGCATTTCACGTTGCTATACATCAATACAACTGTTATAGCCCATATTTTTAACATGTGTATGTATTAAGTCCATAGTAACTACATTAATTGCAAAAAAGTGCAATAAACTACAAAAAAAATTGAAAATCGTTTTTGTTTTGTTTTTTTACATATATTTCTACTTGGAGAAATTTAAGAGGTTTATCCCTCAAAACTTTAAATACAAAAAAGTTGCAAAAAATAGTTTACAACAACAGGAAATTTATTTTGAGTGTCTTCATAGTTTTATTTTTGGAGATACAGCAATTTTTATATACTGCAGGAAAAACAAAAAAACAATCCTATGATGCAAATTTGCAAAGAATGTGCATGTGCATCAAAATAAACTATTTCCAGCAGTGCAATTCGAGTTCTAAGGCCTACAAGTAAAAAAAACTACATTTTCCGCGAAAATGACGTCACTTGCGATAGTTCGCGTTGACGTCTTTTTCAATGTGGGAAGTGTTATGAACAGCTGATCGGATCGGCAAAGCGTGTTTCTGGAATATTATGTTTTTGTTCCTGCAAGCGCTTTTTATGCAATTTTTGCAAAGCTATATGTGGAAGGAAACCGTGACCTAGGACAAGCTGATGGCATAAGATGTAACTCCTCTGGTTTCATATGGAAAAAAATTTATTGTGCTAGCTTAGCGGTTCAGGTTCTACAGGGATTTAAAAATAGTTATACAAAACGAGCATGCTGCTCTGACCGGCTTTAAAGGGTTAAGAATAACAATGTATTGAATAATGACTTTTAAAAATAATATAAAATAGTGTGCAAATACTGATAACAGTGCAAGTGTTTGCAATATAAGAAATAAATGAAAAATGTGAACTTTGCAGTGTTGCTCTGTGGTGCAGCTACGACACCATAGCAAAGTTTACACACTGTGTCTACTTGATCCACATCTGACTCCGCGAACCCATAATGTTTCCACACCACTGAAGTTTTTTTTCTTTACCTTTCTTTTCAACCAACGGCAGTCACTCTCCTCTCCAAATAACTTCTGCTTAGCTTTCCGAGCTTCCCTCGGGTCCTCTTAATTGTTGTGACGCGTGTTCGAAATGCAGAGCAGTGCGCTTGATTTGCCACACGGAGCAGCGCGAGAGTAAAGCATGAGGGAGGGGCTAATAATCGGCTCAGTCATTTTTAATGATCGTTGAAACCCCAGATCGTAATCGTGATTAAAATTCGATTAATTGAGCAGCCCTACTTCTAACCCCTGCGAGTCAATCGTGCAGTTTGAGCAGAAGCTGAATAACGCGACTGAAAAAATCGCACAGTGTATGCCCAGCTTAAAGGATTATTCTTACTCAACATTCTGGAATTTGCTATAAGAATAAGTATCGGACTGATATCTGATCTATCAGAAATGGGAAATGGAGAGAAGCATTTCTGGCTGTGCCACATTCAGTTTGAAAGCCGTCATGGTTGTACTGTGTAGTTTTGTGACGAGTAAAATCTGTACTGTATATAGTATGATTAGCATCGTTCAGGAAAATGAAAGATGAATGGATTAAAGGGACCAGTAGCTTTGGTGCAATTTCTTTCTGCCACTTACACGCTTATGGAGAGTGCTAATAAACTACTAATGATCAAGTAGTAGCAACCACAAATTATTTTATCAAGTTAAGTGTGTGCTTGAGCTTTTTTACACTTACAAACAAGCTCAAAGGTAATTGCTTATTAAGTGGGGGTGTGATCAGAGTCACTTTGCTCGTCCGTTTGCTCTTATTAGAAACCAAAGCCCTTCACTGGCAGAGGAGCAGACTGCTCATCTTTGTATTCATTATTCAAGACCCTATCATGCCACAGCTGCTCCATATTTAATGTGCTCCCCTGTGACTTAACTTTTTCTTTCTTTCGTTTTTTTAAGGGTGTAAAAATGATGCTAAAATAAAACACAAAGGGGCAATGTAATGTGCAGCTGTACAGCAGTGTGCAGACACCACACCGCGACTGATCTCAAAGCTGAATATTTCCTGCTGACTCGAGGGTAGAGATCAGATCTAGGCCAATCATGTGGATATGCTGCTGGCTTCTATTTACTGTTAACCTTGAAAAAGTTTTGACTGGAAACTTTAGAAATGGGCAAGTATAATTTTTGCCTTTGGTCAGCACTGATCATTCGGAGGTGGTAATCTATCTGACTAAATAATTGTTGTCTAAGCATGTGCTGGAAGGGCAGCTGATGAAGCCAAATCACTTAGGCTAGTCGGGAGAAATAAAATGTTTCATTGTCTGATTCCATTTTGTAACTCAAAGACATAGCAGAGATCAGGAGGGGTCCTGTTGAGACAGGCGAAGTGAGCAAGCCCAGGAAATGGAAGCACCTCTGGGTGTGCTACTGTCCATGCAATGTTATCACAGGCTCTGACAAGCCTTTTGGCAATGGGCTTCTTCTCTGCTCTTCATCCCCTCCCAGTGTCATTGCTTCTGGTGCCCATTTGTCAGATAATTCTTGAACCAACACTTGCACAGTCATAAAACTCTGAGCAGCTACTTGACCCTAACTAGAAGTGTCAGATACTGTTGGGTCTTAAGCTTCTCACTTTGCCTGATTTCCACAAGGTCGAACATTAGCCTGACAGTATCACTGCTCAACCGGTTGGGAACACATACAGTCCAGTTTGATCTAAAGTGGGAAGGTCTAGTAAACCATAACCTTAATAGCCTTAATAATTTTAATGTACAAAGGTAAGCATTCATATTTAATAACTATCCATTAGTAGGACTCATTATGAATGGACTGCAATGTCTTAAAATAAATACAATATGCCACATCTGTACCTGCAGACATCCTTTAGTACAGGAACCCCTGGGCCATGGACCAGTACCGGTCCGTGAGTCGTTTGGTAACGGGCTGCCAGAGTTGAGGCTCTGGTGTGAAATTTATGGTTTACACAGTTTTTATTGTTAACGCGGTTTCCCTGGGTCTTTTCCCGTGTTGTAGTTGTGTATCTTATTTTGAAAGAAATATTTAAGCATTACCATAGCGACCAGAGAGCATTAAAGGGCAGACAGGAGGCTGTTACTCTCTATGTTGTTAGCGCATTTCAGGAGGACGCTGCTAATAAAGTTACACAATTACACGGTGAATTCACTTTTTTTTTTTTATCATATTTGCAAAATACCACAGTTTTTTTGTCTTGGTCGTATCATTTTATTTTGTTGTATTTATCTGCGACACTTTAAAGGCCGGTCTGTGAAAATATTGTCTGAAATTAAACCGGCCCATGGTGCAAAAAAGGTTCTCTATTTCTTTATTTACTTTTTATTTTAAATTGCATTACATTTGAAGTTAAATTTAGTAACTGCATGATGTTGAAGTTTATTAATAATTGTATTAAATAATCAAGACTATATATTTTGCTAAGATCAAGCCCATGCTGTTTTATTTTCTTTGGAAACTATTCTGCTATTTTTTTTTTTTCCTCCAAGAGTCTCACAGCCCCACACAGGTTTTACCAATCTAATGGCAGATTTGCAAGCTCTTCTGTTTATTTATTTCAGTGGTTTAAAGGTGGTTGGAAAAAACCTGTTGATGCATTAAATTCTACTAGACGATGGTAATGTGCTTTTACACACACACACACGCACGCACGCACGCACACAAAAAGAGTTGCATAAACTGTGATTTTTGCCATGTTGTTTTATCCTCATTAATTTTGCTTTTCTGTCAGACATATGCCTGTTATTTAAATATGGTATCGATCGAATTGAATCTGCAAAGCTGAAACTGTGATTGATACTTCCATATTCGGTTTGGTGCACAGTTCCCAACCTGACTGTTCTGCTTTAGCCAGGTTGTGTAGCTAAAGCAGCAGCTACAGGGAATTACTACAGGGAATTAATTATATTGGTTAATGTAGTCAGTAATTAGTAAATTTGGCTTTTAGCTGTAATATTTTTTTGGAAAACCTTTTTTGGCCTCAGGTTTCAGGTATTTGTAACAAGAAGGGATTAATCATTGATAGCAGTGTTGAATAAATAGATCATTTTAATGCATGGGTCCAGTATGAAAGACGTTTAGGCTGATTTTCCTCAAGAAAGCAAGGGCAAAGTGTTGTGAGAAGAAGTTCATTATCAGTCTGGATTGTGCCTGAGGAGCTTTTACTTTTACATCATTTTTGATCTAATTTCAGTAGTATTATTTAAGTGCTAAGATGTGTAACTGTCAGGTAAAGCCAAATGTTTTTTAATAATTTCAGGATCTCTAACAAGTTTTTTTTTTTTTCTTTCTGTCATCCACAGGAGACAGTGGCAAAGTGACGACGGTGGTAGCCACACCCGGTCAGGGCCCTGATCGCCCACAGGAAGTGTCCTACACAGACATAAAGGTTATAGGAAATGGCTCGTTTGGAGTGGTCTACCAGGCTCGCCTCATCGACACCCAGGAGATGGTGGCAATTAAGAAAGTTCTCCAAGACAAGAGATTTAAGGTATGCTTAGACAGGCTTACCTGGACAGATAATTACAGTGAAGTAAATGCTAGTTTTTCACCTTGTGCAGTTCACTCACTTTTCCTTCGTCTCTCTTTTCCTCTTGCAGAATAGGGAGCTGCAAATTATGAGAAAATTGGACCACTGCAACATTGTCAGGCTACGTTACTTCTTCTACTCCAGTGGAGAGAAGGTGTGTTTGCACTGACCTGACATTTTACGTTGTATATTGTAGAAACTTAGCAGATGGAGCACTGTACTTCCACTCCCTGGCATTTAATCTTCCATGCATCAGTGATGATTCACAGACATGTTTTGGACAAGCCGATCTTGGTCTTTGTTGTACAATGAATAGTTGAATACTTGGAGTTGATGGGGTCCAAGCTCTTTATTTGAATCGCTCAGATTATTGTGGTTTTAAAGAGAAATCACAGACTATGCTTGGCACACTTTTTAAATCTCTGAAGACTTGAGCAAATAATACTTGAGCAGATGACTTTGTGACACACTGACTAGTGAATTAATCTTCTGATGCTGTGGGAACAAATGTTTCAGTCCCTGAATTCCTCAGATCTGGATGCTTAAGCGATATTCTGTTCTTTTAGTTTTTAGCCAAATCTAGTGTAGAGTCACCATATGACTCAGTCTGCCTCTATCATGTCAAATCTGAAAGTAAAAAAGTTAATAAATTAGCTCTTTGCTGGTGTTATTTCAGCATTTATAGTTTAATTTACTTTAGAAATATTTACAGCAGCAAAGCAGTAAACTGTGATCACACTCATAATTGCGCATTGGTTTTAGCATTTAAGTCAGCATCCCTCATTGGCCCTCCTCAGGCACACTGAGTGCTGCAGGTACCACTGCTACAAAGAAAGAATTTAAAGTTGTTCCACAGTAACTAGCAGCTTTGACAGCATACAGATGGCTCTTATTTTAACCTCTTTTTAATTCATTGGCTTTGTGGCTACTTGCAACAATCCAGTGCTGGATGGTAGCAGCTGAAAAAGATTCTCCCATGTTGAAGCTTGTTGAACAGGTGGTTTGTGGGACTCTTATTGACTTTTTAGTGTCTAAGGTTTTGATTGTGACCACAGGGATTAGTGCTACTGCTTTTTCTTTTTTGTGGTGACTGCAGCTTCAGGTCAAAGTATGAAAGCGTTGTTGTCCATACTGCTGTATATTTTTTCCAGAAGACCAGAGGCAGAATCTCCTAAAAGTCTTTATTCCCTCTGAGATACATTTTACAATCCACCTGCATCTATTT
Organism: Copadichromis virginalis; assembly: GCF_057382275.1. Taxonomy (NCBI): domain Eukaryota; kingdom Metazoa; phylum Chordata; class Actinopteri; order Cichliformes; family Cichlidae; genus Copadichromis; species Copadichromis virginalis. The sequence continues at coordinate 26,986,244 of NC_140628.1, forward strand.
TTAGCCACAAATGCAAGTGACATTCTCACACTGTTGAGTCAACAACCAGCATTGTCTTCATGCTGTGTTTGCAGTCCCACTAACAAGAGCCTCTATATTTTTGTAGCCTCATATACTGCTTTTAATTTGAAAATAGCAGGAAAATATTGCTCGTTGCTCAAGGTAGCTTTCGTCAGGTTGTTTCACAGGTAAACTTAACTGTGGTTGGTGGAAACACTGTCATTGGGACAATGACGGTCAATCACTTTGTCCGACATACTTATTACTAGCCCCGGGCCATTGGCTGTATTGACTTCTGCTGAAGTGTATCCCCACTGTCTGGTTGTATCAGCTATATCTTTCTTTCTTTCTTTTTTTTTACACCCCATGCACAATACACTGTTTCATTACATTCATTTGATCTGGTTTCACTTTTGGGACTCGATTTGAAGTGGTTAAGATTCATTTTCCTCCAGTAATCACACAATCCTCTTTGCTTTTGTTCCTCTTTACCAGAAAGATGAGGTGTATTTGAATCTGGTGCTGGATTACGTCCCCGAGACGGTGTACAGGGTGGCTCGCCACTTCAATAAGGCCAAGACCACCATCCCCATCATCTATGTTAAGGTGGGTAGAAACACACACACACACACACACACACACACACACACTGCTGCTCACGTGAGCATTTCCCGGTCACTGCTATCACCATGTCACTGTATGCATTGAAAAGTGAGTGGTTTATTTATTACTGCCATGTTTAAATCTTGTATATTTCATTTATTAAAAAGGACATTATAACCATAAAGACATATTGTGAGGTCTGTTTGTGAACGCAGACACAGACCACTCTGTTTATCTTCAAACAGAGTTTTTAACTGAGTATCGTTCTCAACCAAGTTGAAGTTTGTAAATGAGGGGATGTTAGAGTTTCAAATTGATACCATGGATGCATCTATTAAAAATCTCTGACAAGTATAAATCCTGGTGACCTTGAATTCAAGGCCAGTGGTAAAGTTTTCTGAAAATCTTGTGAACACGAGAATGAGGGGACGTACGTTTTTCAAAATCTCAGACAAATTAGAATCCTGGCGAACTTGAGGTCAAGGTCAAAGGTCAAAGTTTCTGAAAATCATTAAGGATTAAGGTTTTTTAAATTTAAGCCATTAGTGCACCTACTGGGACGCTCTTGGAAGCTTTAAAAAAATCTGTTGGAAACTGGGAGTAAATTTTAGTTCAGTAATTGCTTGTGGATGTAATAAAAACAGGCAGCTCACCGTTTCAGGATTATGAAAGCAGAAAAGAGGAAGGATGGTCCCAAGGGAAGTGATTTGTTTGCAGTCTTCTTGGCTGTCTGTTTCGGGTGCTCAGTTTGGAGAGTGTTTGCGTGCTTACTGTGTGCGAAGCAGCAGAGGACATTATAGCTGTCTCATGGCCCATTTCCCTACCTCAGCCTCCTGCTCCCCTGTGCCTTTGAGATGCATACTGATCCCTGTCACTCTTTCTTTTTTTTTCTCTAACCGTCTGTCACCATATGCAGGGTCTTCTCCCCCCTCCATGTCTCCCTTGGTGTCATGTTCGCCATTTCATCTCCTCTTACCTCTCTCTGCCCCCCTTTTAACTATCATCTCTTATCCCTCAGTCATCTTGTCTGCAGTATTTTATAATCTGGCCAGCCTGCTGTCAGTGCATCATGTGGGCAATAATGATGATAATGGAGATGATGACGAATTAAGATGCTTACTGTCTGTGTGTCACAGGCACATTTAATGGGCACACACTTAACTGTGTGGTGAATTTCTCATTCCATAACAACATCATCGACCTCGGGTGTGTAGGCAGATGCCAAATAGGAGCTGGCCGTAGATCTTCAGGGAGTATTTTTCACCCTTGTGTTATTTTGGTATAGAAGCACAACACCACAGGCTGCATGAGACAAACGAACAGCTGCTTCTTTCGACAAACCCCTTTACATTGTGCCCAAAAACAGAATTGGGGCACATGTTGATGTGACTAACATATGGTGAACATCTATACAGAATCAGCTGTGCCTACAGATTAAATCATCCATTTTAGTAAAAGTTTAACAACATTTAATTTGCAGCACAATACACGCTGCCCGGTCTCAGGGCACAACGTAGAATGCTGATGAGAAAGTGATCTATTTGTTTGGACACAATCTGTCCAGGTTTCTTTTTTTCCCAACAGTCAGCACAATTGTCAGACTAATGGGAAGTATGTTTCCTGTCTGAAGCACGCTTGTCATCCACACTCATCAGCACAGATTTCTCTCCATGGCAACCAAGAAAACAAGCTTTGAACAAAGTGGCAACTGTCGTGTTTTAAACCAAACAATGAGCTCTTTCTGAATCTGAGTAGTTTTTAAATGCATATAAACCTAACAAGCTGGTTAGCTATTGGTAATTAGTAACTTATTTAAAACAACACAATTGACGCATAAGCTTCTGCTCGTTGTAGGAAGTGAACTATGGTCTCTGGTGGAAGCGACACCATCACTAACACCATGTGGACTTTTTCACCCTTTAAATGTGGAAAGTAGGGCTGCCACAAACGATTATTTTGATAGTCGACTAGTCACCGATTATTTTTGCGATTAGTCGACTAATCAGATCATCATCCATTGGACGTAAAACGTATAGCTTATTGCACCAGCAGCATCTGCTCTTATATAACTATCATTAGCTTACAGCTTTAAGTGTTTACTGTATGTGCTAACTAAAAATAAAGACAAGATGATAGTTTATTAAATTTTAATGAAATTTGCAGATTGTTTCGGTGAAGTAAACTCCTTGCTATCTAAAATATAACGGGACACCGGAGTATATTCTCGAGCATCTCACACTTCTGACAATCAGCTGTGTAAAAACTATAACTTTAATCTCAGCCAAACCGATTTACTCAGGAACAAATAAAATACTGAAAAAAGCCAAACAATAACATTTTGAAGTTATCTAAGTGACTTATATATATTTAACCTGAGTAGCGAAAGACAGCAGTGGGTTTGAAAACGATTTGCCGGGAGTCCGGGGTTCTCACGGGCTCTAGTGAGCCTTGCCCCCGGCTAGCTATCGAGCTAGTGGGTAACAGACGTCTCCGAAAACGCCTCCTCTGCACCCTGGTGACATATCCCTACTCCAAGGCCCTGCATGTGTGGGTGGTTGTGGTGGAGCGGGAAGAGGGAGGCAGCTGGAGAGTAGGGGTATGTCACCAGGGTGCAGAGGAGGCTACACCACTCCCCCCCCCCTCCCCCTCAGTCCCCTTCTGGCTGCCTCTGCCTCAATTTTATCCCACAACTTAGACATTCACATTACTCACACTCTCATTACACATACATATAGGATCTTGGGGCACGATACACGGAGTCCAAATTACCATCAGGGTGTACACCTCACCCCTGGCGTCGTTGCCCACCTCTCAATTTTAAATACACGTAGACATTGAGGGCTAGCAGGAGGGACTATGCGCTTACCTGCTGCTCTCTGGCAGGTAGCTCCATGCCCTCCTGGGTTTTAAATGCACCTTAGAATACACGTGCATCAACACTACAATGAGCGGGTGGAGGGAGGTTTGGAGTCTTCTCTCACCCCCATTCTCTGCGGCCTGCGGGGGGGGGCTAGGAGGAGGAGTTGGCCGTCCGACTGCGGTCTGGAGTGTGGGGCCTCCCTGCTGCTGCAGAGTCGGGGTGGTCTGCCTCTCCCCACCGCAGGGAAAAGGGTAACACCACCTGGGTCTGGGTGCAGTTCCCCCCTCCAGGGGCAAGGGTACCTAGACCCGGTTTGTAGAGTACGCTTGGGGAGTGTGATTGTGTGTACAGCGTCTCTTTATGTCTGTCTCCACGTTGGTTGAGTGTGGAGTAAGTGCATATGAGAGCATGAGGATGGGAATGGCTGTTTGTATATGTGTGTGCCTGTATGTCTGTGTCTATATGTCAGGTTGGGTATCAGACGCCACCTCTCTGGGGACATCTCAGGCCCTCCAAGGTTTGGAGGCCTATCTCCACCCACCACCACTTCCCCTCCCAGTGGCGGACTCCCTCAGGTGTCGGTGCGTTGGTGGTTCTTTGTGTCTGGGGGTGGGCGTACGGGTACACACCGGCTCACTCCTTGGCGGCCGCTTATCGGGGCCTGGAGCCTGGGGCTCGCTCGGGCTACTTCGGAGGTGGGGTGCCCCCGGCCTCTCGGCCTGGGGCTCGGTCACTCAGGCACAGCTGGCTGCCGCCGGAGCTCACGGGCGCGTCACTGCAACTCCCCCTGGCTTCTGCTCCGCGGCTGCTGAGTGAGCCCTCATCTGGGACTCTCCTCAGCTCTTTCTGGGACAGTGGCGCGGCTGCCCCTCTGTTGGTCTTCCTTGGTCTCTTGTGTTCTGGGGGCCTCTGGATGTCTGGAGTTTTGATCTCCTCCATACCTGCTTCATACCCTGGAGGACGGGGCTGTGGCTCCCCACACTCCCTAGCAGATCGTTACATGGAGAAACCTTTGGAATGCAAGCATGCTGATCCACACAGGTATGCACACGGGTGTACACACGGGTATTCACAGACGCGGACTACAGCTTTCTTGGCTGCTGCCTCAAAGCACATTGTGCGCTGTCTATCTTGCGTGCTGCACAATATCGTTTATTACTTAGTATCTACTGATATCTACTGCTAGCTAGTTTATTGTGATGGTGCTGTTTTTTTTTATTATGTTGCTCTTTGTTGTTTGCTTTCTCTTCTGTTTTTTTTCTCCATACAGGTGACCCAGGTGTTTTGTTTTTTTTGTTTGTTTGTTTTTTTTTTTCTTTCTTCCCCCCCTTCTCACCGTCTCTTCTCCCCTTTGGTTTTCTTTCTCTCCCTCTCTTTCTTTCATTCTTTCTCCCTGTCCTATCCACCAGTCATGTCTGTCCCATTTGTAGCAACTGAAAATAAAATAAATTCATAATTATAATAAAGGTCAATCAAATGGACCAATATGGCAAGGCCATGATGATCCACTTGGTAAAATAAATCCGCTTGGCATCTTTCTTGGCCTTAAGACAACAATTCTGATGGCTAAAGATCCAAACGGGACAAAAAAAAAAAAAAAAGTTTATAGGACCAAATCCCCAGGAGGAGTTCGTTAAAGTAGGGAAAAAAAAAAAGAAAATCATATATCACTACATTAACAGTCATGGCTATTTAGCAAGCTGCTATGAGACTGTGTTGGTTCATCTGCACCTTCGTTTTTGGCTCATTCTGATCCTTTTAAATGCAGAGTGTGCACTTAAAATTCCTCCGATTTTATAGCACGTTATTTATCTTCACCAAAGCCATTAAATTTGTGATACTGGGGCGTCCCGGCTTGTCAATCTTCAGTTTAGTATTTAAAAGAATGTATGCAGTGAAAATAATTGGCTGCTCTTAAAATGTCTAAAAAATTTGCTTTTCTCCAGATAGACAGGAATACTGTTTTCTCCTTTGTGGGATGAAATAACACGCCTATAATAAAACATGGAATTGCAGTGTAAGTTCACTGTGAGAGAAGCTAATAATTCTTTTCTTTTTTTGTCGTCAGTCCTGCAGCAACAACTTGTTAAACTGAAAACAATGAACTATTTATTGATTATTTTTATTCATCTATTGATTTTCTTCCACTTATTCGGTTCATATCTCATTTCATTTATTAAGTCATGCCTGTATTGTTTTTCTTTCAAACTTGTATATTGTCCTAAAAATAAATTGACTTGCATTTCATGTGATCTTAAAAAACATGAAAAATGAAAACGGTGCAGGAATCCTGATGGTGGCTTGTAGCTAGGACGTCTCCAGTGAGATATAAATGGCTTTTGTTCTTAAATTGCTCTTTTTTTTTTTTTTAGATTTGTTTGATTTTTGTCTGAGTTGTTAAACACTGTTGGGCATCGTGTCTCTGTCTCCTCCTCAGGTGTACATGTACCAGCTGTTCCGCAGCCTGGCCTATATCCATTCCCAGGGCGTGTGTCACAGAGACATAAAGCCTCAGAACCTCCTGGTGGACCCAGAATCGGCCATCCTCAAACTCTGTGACTTTGGCAGGTCAGTAACATTTCCCGCCTGCGGGCAGATCTGTCTGTCTGCATTTTTCATTTTTGCATTGTAGTGACCATTTCTGTCTCATTGTGGATATTTAGTTTGCTGTCTGTTTGTGTAGCGCTCTTCCTCGGGCTCCGCTTTCCCTGTGTGGATCACTCATGCCTTTTTTATGTCTGGGTCGCTTACATGCTACTGTGAAAACAAACACACTGGCAAATCCAAGGTTCACACCGACTGCGAGTCTCATCCTGAACTGTCTGTTTTCTGAATCCTCCAGTGCAAAGCAACTAGTTCGAGGGGAGCCAAATGTTTCCTATATTTGCTCGCGGTACTATCGTGCCCCAGAGCTCATATTTGGTGCCACCGACTACACGTCCAATATTGACATCTGGTCAGCCGGCTGTGTGTTGGCCGAGCTGCTGCTGGGTCAGCCCATCTTCCCCGGAGACAGCGGTGTGGACCAGCTAGTAGAGATCATCAAGGTACAGTAAGAGTGCTGTAAACAGTGGTACAGCTGGGCAATACCACCGCCTCTTCTTCCTCTACCTCTTTGCCCCCCCCCCCCCCCCCCCCTTTTTTTTTTTGTTTTTTTTTTTTTTTGCACAAGTTGAGGAGCGTGTCAGGTTACATTTCACTGTGTGTTATACTTGTATAACTATGCATGTGACAAATGAAGAACCTTGAACCTTGTAATATTGTAAATGTAGGATTGTTTATAAAGGAACTGCATATTGAAGAAATATGGAGGAAAAAACATGCTTGGTCGAGGTCAGGGCTGCACAACATTTTTTTTTTTAAACTTGGTCCTTCAAAAGCAGCTCTGTCTTAGAAAATGTTACCTTTCATTTTGTTGTGTTTAACAAACTTAAATATTAGAAAACATCTCTGAATGAAGAAAATATAAATATGCACAGATGCACATTGTGAACAAACACAGAGCCGTATTCATGAATATGAAAAAACTCAGATAATGATCTTTTCTGTTATGACTTGTGACTCTTAAGTGCTTTTGGTTTAATACCACTCAACAAAGAAAAGACCAGGATCTTTTCCTATTAGTATTACTATTTATGCATACATTTTTGTATGCATGCCGTGTTTCAAAGCACTTTTAGGTGTGTTCACTCAGGGTTGAAGTATGAGTCCATTTTCCCACACTTAGCTATCTGGGCTTCCCGGGTAAGCTGTACAATTTATTTATTTTTCATCCACCTCAGACAACGACTGGATCAATTTACTAGCAAACAATTCCCTTCCCTTCTTGTGTTTTCATACCATTATTATATTGCTGTTGTCCCCTTAGACTCCCTCGTCTCACTGTTGGACAGGCCCCAACACATATTGAGATGGGTTTATTGTAATGTTTAAAATCATTAGGTGTGTACTCATATTTGATGATAGCTGGTATTAAATAGGCAAAAGACAGCCTGAGGGCTAGAACCAGTCCAAAAATGATCTCAATACAGCTTTGCAGCATCCTAAAAGGAAAGCAAAACAATCCATCAATAATTAATAAGAGGCAATATAATGCAAAGGAATCTCAAGGTTGTCTGCAAAGAGGCTGGACTGCCATTTAACTTAATACCAATGCAGTGTGTTTCATCTGTGATCTCTGAAGTAGTGCATATCAGACAGTTGCAAGATTCAGACTCATTTATATAATGTAATGCAAATAAATGTTAACATTTCACTCCTGTTTGGCAGGTTTTGGGGACGCCAACAAGGGAGCAGATTCGGGAGATGAACCCCAACTACACAGAGTTTAAGTTCCCACAGATCAAAGCACACCCTTGGACAAAGGTATGCTCCCATTACTGGACAATATTGACGTTGAGAGGTTTACCTCTCTGAATGCAGTTACTGTTGCTCTTTAGAGAAAACGTCACACTAAACTAATTTTAATGAATCCAAATTCATGCTAGCATTGATCATCGATACATTTTCTTTCTATCTCCTATCAGGTGTTTAAGCCTCGTACCCCACCGGAGGCCATTGCTCTCTGCTCTCGACTGCTGGAATACACGCCGGTGACCCGGCTGTCGCCACTGGAGGCATGTGCGCACGCCTTCTTCGATGAGCTGCGCCAGCCGAACACCCGCCTCCCCAGCGGGCGAGAACTTCCGCCCCTATTCAACTTCAGTCCCGTTGGTCAGCATGTCCTTTTTTTTTTTTCTTCTTTCCTGCAGTCTGTTTCTTGCACAGATTATCAGCTGTTATTTATATTGTATCAGTATCATTAATCATGTTTTCTTTGCCCTGTTCTCTCAGAGCTGTCCATTCAGCCCCAGTTGAACTCCACACTCATTCCTCCTCACGCTCGTGCACAGACATCGCCTGCATCACACGGTACGTTATTAAATGGGCTTTAAAAAAAAAATTATATATATATATATATATATATATATATATATATATATTATTATTATTATTATTATTATTATTATTATTATTATTATTATTATTATTATTATTATTATATTTTTTTTTTTTATTTTTTTTTTTTTGTCTGTAATTGTTAAAACTTGTGCTTCCTCTTTTCCCCTGCAGAGGGCAGTGTGTCAGACAGTACCGCCCAGCCCAGCTCAGCACCTAGCTCCATCAACAACAGCACCTGAGCATTCATCCCTCTGTCATATTTTCTGTTTTGTCTTCCCCATGTTCTTTTTACTTTCCTCTGCTCCTCTCCCTCTCAACCTTCCTCCTGGCTCCAAACCCTTACAATACAAGGAAAAGAAACTAGATACACCCACGTAAAAACTCAGCACTGCTATTTCCCCTGAATATTTAACCATTTTCAATAAAATGCTGCACCTGCAGCTGTGGGTTGAGGACATTTAGGTAGTTGTGCTTGGGCTTATTTATAGGATGCAGGCCCAAGTCCAGGTTGGCTGCTGTCTGACCTCTTAGGATGTTTAGGAGATGAGGAGGGGGCTTGTATATATTATGTGGATTATCTGTAATATAATCAACAGTTGGCTTTTATCCCTTTTTTTCTTTTTTAGTTCATTTTATTTGAATTTTATGTGTGGCCACAGTGCCATTGATTGGGATCCTGATTGGCTAGTTAGTGCATAAGGCCCGACTGGTAGACAATCATCCTTTGTGGGGTCAAAAATGCCACACTTATACTGTACAGCTAACTCTGTGGACTGTCTGTCGCTTTCCACTTAAGTTGTCAGTTCACAAAGGCCACTGGTGAACAGATTCACCAGAGGAATGATTTGAAACAAAAAAAATCTCCCAGCGAATACAGTGTTGGCTCAAGATTGTGCGTGTCATTTTAGATAAGAGGTGGTTTTAGATTTTTATTACAGAGAAGAGCTCCCCAGCCCGTGTTCACCGTTTGTTTTCGAGTATTAGCTCCAGCACTGCCTTTTACGTGAACGAGAGGGAGTTTTGTGCGAGCAGAGCGCACATCTTCAGTTTTTTCTGTATAAGCTCATGTCGTCATTTAAGCTGGAAACCAAGAGTTTCAATTTAATTCTCAAGTGAGTATTGCACATCTCTAAAAGGGAGTAGAGGGAAGCAAATGTTGGTGGGGGGCTCCGGCTACATCTCAGAGTAGCCTCGGTGCCTCGCCGTGTTTTGAATGATGTTGCTGTTCGTATCAGCCTGATTATGTTGAAGAATGCTGTTTTCGCCGCTCACACCATCACTGGCGCCACTTATTGTTTGTGCTGGAGGATGACTGTGATTTCATTTTGTGTGTCGCCAGAGTGTTGAAACCATCTTCGCCCCTTCCCAAAGCAAGTCCGCCTGCAAAGCTCATATCATGTTCTCCGCGCCATGCGGTGATGGTCGGGAATGATTCACGCAGCTGGCAGTCCTCTGTGGGCGTGGCCAGTTTCCTCTCTTCCAACACGCATGTTCAGCCCATGTCGACCACGCTGTTTTACTTCCACTAATATCAGTAATAATCTGACCAGAAATTATGCTCGAACCCCTGAAATCCAACAGCTTTTGGAGCCTCCCCCCTTCCATCCCTCCTAGTCTTCATCCCTCTGGCTTCAGATTCCCCCTTTTCTTCTTTTTTTTTTTTTTCCCCTGCCCACTGCTAAACTTGTAAATATCAAGTACCTTTTATTTTATTTTGGGTTTTGTTTTTTTTTTGTTATTATTGTTATTATATTGTTGTTCCTGTAAATTTTTTTTTCTCCTCTAGTAGACCGGCGCAGCAGCGTCCGGGTGATTATCCTCAGTCGCAGTCTGTAAATACGATTTCATTTCAGTCCCTGGTTCACGAGGGGAAAACAGAACAAAACGTTTCATTTTTATTCTCTCTCCCTCCACTTCTCTCTTCAGAGCGGCCCCTTTTCCCCCATAAATGTTGTCATAACTGTTTTATTTATTGTGTTGTGGGTTTTGTTTTTTTTTTGATGGGTGGGTAAAATTGAGGGATTCTTTTTTGTTTTGTTTTGTTTGCGTTTTTTTTTTTAATTCCACATTTTAGTCTAGCAATTTCACATGCAAAATAATTTCACATCCAAGATACTGTACTCGGATCCAGATGTTGGAGCGCGTTGTCCAATCCGTGGTCTCGTATGAATGCAGGTGCACTTGCTCGCCAACAGGTGGAACTCCAGTTTTCCATTAAACTTCAATGTGAAGGGAATGTTACAAGCCTCTGGATCTGTGGGGTCGTGGTGTTGGGAGGGAGCACGGGTCACTGTATGCGTGTGTGTGTGTGTGTGTGTGTGTGTGTCTGTGTGTCTGTGTGTGTGAGTCTGGAGGAAAGGGGGGAAATTAATTTGTCCATTGGCATTTATCATCTCCTTTGTCTGACTCACCTGTTTTTTCATTTCTCTGTGCGTCATGTGACTGTAACGGGCTTGGCCTGTTAGTACGCTGTGCATGCTTCACAGATGGTGAGTTTCTCGAGCACAGCAGCAGGGAATATATGTGTGTTTGTATGCGTGCTGGCAGACCATGGACATTATTACCTGTATTTTTTCCAAAATGAAAAACTGGCTATATGTGCTGTTTTAATATCTGTTTTTCCTCGTTCTGATCTGTCACACTCTGTTGTGACCCTGCTCTTTAAACCACCCCTTGTCCAAGAGTGGAATATACTAGATGGGAACAGAACAGTTGGATAAAGGAGATGATGATGATAATTAGAGAGGGATGGGGGGAGAGAGACAGTTTTTGTTTGTTGGTATAAATAATTAAACTCATTAATAAAGTGATGAAACTGTACCTGTGTCATGACTGAGTTATAATGGGTAGTTGAGTTGTATATGGAGGATAGAGGACATACTGGCATTACTATACAGTTTACAATACTGTGAGATTTACTTAATAATTTAAAAAAAAAATGATTGTAAAAGTTCAACATTAACCACAATATTAACAGACATACAGGCTTTAAAGGGGAACTGTTGTCCAACTAAATATTTTCATTCTTTCATCATGCCACAATATACGCTTTATTTATCTTATCCCGATCCTTGGCTCAACCCCAAAGTTCATCCACTGTAGCTTCTCTCCCTTTAAAATCCTCCCATATTGGGTGAAATGACTCTAACCATTCATTTATGATACATAGTGATATGAACCTTGAAATCTGAGTCAAAATGCACTTTTGAAGTTTCTCCACTGTATCATATCAGTGCTTGAAGCTGGTTATAGAAAAGTCAGCAGGAAAAAAAACAAGATTTAGACTTAAGGTGTGTAGGTGTGTGTGTGTGTGTGTGTGTGTGTGTGTGTGTGTGTGTGTGTGTGTGTGTGTGTGTGTGTGTGTGTGTGTGTGTGTGTGTGTGTGTAAAAACTGGTTTGGCTAAAGTTTTTCAAGAATGTTTAACACAATGAATCACAGCCAGAAGGTGAGATTTGTAAGGCTCAGAACTGCTGAGGACCAAAGTTCAGTCCACCCAGGTGTACTTTGAAGGGCCTCTAATTTGAAAAATGTTGACAGTAGGAAATTAAGTAATTATTAAAAATAAATAAAAAATCAGCTAATTCTGAGGTTCTTGGAAATATTTTTCAAATTTGTTTGATCTGCAATTAGACACCAGAACTTAAGAGGTCTTTAAAGTGTGTAAATTTTTTTTTGATAAACCGACTATTAAAGGCTGTTAAGTTCCAGGATGCTTTCTTTCCCGTATCTGAGGTTCAATGTGTTTTCAAAGTGTTCTTTAATGTTTTATACAAGTTAAAAAAGCTTCCGTATTATTCAGTCCCATTATCTGAATGGCAATCTACAGTAAGCTCTGAGAGGGTGGTTTACTGATTTACTGCAGCTCAGTTACCAAACAGAGCTGAAGACTCAAAATACTAAATAATAACTGAAAATAAAAACTGAGAACAGAGACTCGCCAATAATAAACAATAAATCCAACTCAAAACGCTGGGACCAGTCAGTGACTGTGACAGCTTCAACAGGTTTGTCCTACAGTTAGGTAATTGTTATTTAACTTTAATACAGATGATGTGGATCTGAACTAAATGTAAGGCAGTACATATTTATGCATTTTGATGTGTAATTTTTATAAAGTTGCTCATCAGGTATGAGTCTCTGGATTTTGCTTTGTGTGAAACCTTTTTAATGAAAAGATTAATGAAATGAAGCTCTGCAGCAGAGTCAGTGTGGATCAGCGAACTCTGGAAAGGATCATTTGAATAATGAAGAAATCAGAACTGTTGTTATGGAAACCATGCTATCGCAAATGTCACTGAAAATGTTTTTGACCTTGACTGATGAAACCTGCTCCTCTGGCTGTATCACACGCATCAACGAGGGGTTTCTGGGATGGCTTTCTTTTACCTAGTTGGCCCTCTTTTGGCTTCTTGTTTCAAGATGACCTAGCATCACATTGAATTCAAGTCTCATTCGACTCTGTGACCTTAAGGACCTCAAACACGGCTGAATTTCTTCATGGAGTCTTAACAAGAGCCCACACTGCTGCCTCAGAGCGACTCAGACTTTTCAGTCAGACGAGTAAAAGATGGAGAGAATTTAATGAAGTCTCAGGTTGTCCTTTGTTCTTTTGTCTTACTCAGTGTTCACTAGAAAATATTTATAAGCACTTGGACAACCTTTGCTGCTCAGTACTAAACTTTCATGGTTTCCCTTAAGGCTGCCCCTCAGGTTCAGCTAACATTAATTCATACTTTGTCTTTGTACAGCCGTGCAAAGGCCTTGTTTGACTTTCAGGATGAAGTCTAATTGTCTGATAACTGATGAGGAAAGAGTTAAGTTTACAAAATATCAGCACACTCTGCAAGTTACAGTTATGTTGGCATTTTTTGCACAAAAAGCTATTCTGAATTACTTTTGTTGATATAGATTTTTTCTGCCACCAGAAGTTGACTCCAAGTTATTTTAGTGACTAACATGACTGACATAACATTGCTGTACCTGAACTGTTTTCTTTATCTACGACAGATATTTCTAAAGTGTTCCAATATAATTATGGCTTTCACTAATTTTTATGCATAAAGGAGTTTTGGCATCACAGTTTCAGCAGATCTTTATGTCAAACTTAGCTAGTGTAGGAGGGACTCACTGCCTTTCAGCTGCCTCTGAAAGTTACAAACTGTTCATCCACACAGTGATCAGTAACTAGTCCATAAAAATTGTACAAATATCCGTGAAGGCTGTAAGTTTGTCTGCTCTGGGTGTTCGGTTGTCAAACCTTGTGTAGTTCAGGATACTTGTGAATCTTGTTCTAGGTCTGTTAGCCATGATTCACTTCAACACATTATAATGTACTGAGAAGAAGTAGAAATTTACCTTAAAATCAAAGCCTATAATGCTAAGAATTCGTGGCAAATCTATGGGTTTTTTATTTTATTTTATTAAAAATATCACAGCAGCTCATGTAATCCTGGATTACAAATGACCCCAAACGGTCACATATCACAACTAAATGTATTTTTTTTTCTCTCTTTAAAAGAACTCAACGTTGTAGTTCAAGCAGCACTGAACACAATAACATGTGTACTCTCTCTTAGTTTTTGGGTTATTAACTTTTAAATTATGATTAGACCTTTTTTTTATAGTATAGTTTTCCCTTCCTTCTACAACATCATACCATCATATCTCACTCAAAGGCATTTAAAATAGCTTGTGGCTGAAGGTGGCTTTACAAATAAATTTGCCTTCATCCATCTGTTAGAACATAATTAAGAAAAGTATCCAAATTGGATTTATTATAATTATAATTTGTTGTAAACATTCAGTGGAAACCCTAAAGTTGATTACAACATACACTGAATAACATGACCTTAATACAATAACCTGTCACGTAGTGTCGTTACTTACCTGAGATTTGAAGGATGCGCCCTCTTTCAATTCTAATATTTGATGCATTAGGTCATAATACAAATAATCTGATTCTTAGAAAAGTGTCCTTTTTGAAAGGCGAGAGCAAACACTTCATACCAACCATGAACTAAAGTATTCTGAAGTCGAATGTGAGGCCATCTGTTCGACAGCTAAGGCTTGGGCCAAATTGGGTCATGCAACCAGATAACGATCCCAAACACAGCAGCAAATCTACAGCAGAACGGCTGAAAAAGAAAACGGTCGAAGTCCAGGCCTCAACCTGCAGGATCTTAATAGAGCTGTGAATAAGCAAATATCCACAAACCTCAATGAACTGAAGCAACGCTGTAAAAAAAAGACTCGTCCAAAGTTTCTTCAGAATGATGTTCTGAAGAATGTTCTGATGTTCATTTTGTTTGAGTTTTTACTGAATTAAAGACATCACAGGGTATTATATCGCATGTTGCTGATCAGGTTGGGTTGTGTTTACCTTATTTTAAGACCTCGTAGGGACTAGATGTATTTTCATTATGTCCTAACATGGAAAACCTACATGGAAAATACAGGATTTCATGCCAGCCCATCCTGTCGCTGAGTGTAGTGATGAACACATTAAAATGATCACCTGTAATTCTGTTTTTAATGTATTTTCCAGAAATTGTGTGGTTGTAAAGTTGTTTGTATGCAGGTCTTTCACTTATATCTTGTTATCAATGAAAATGCCATAGCAGTTTATATCAATGCCATTTAAAATCAGTTTGCACCTGATTTGAAGTCAGTGTGAATAATGAGAAGTCCTCAATGTGCTCAGGGGCAAAAGGGTTCAGTGACATCTGTGCAAGCTCAATTTACCTTTAGCTACATGACTATTAACCTGTAGCCACTCGAGCACACCCACAGCTGAAACTGAGGTCTAACCGAGGGAGATGTTAAGAATGCAGAACAAGATGATGCAGGTGAGTAATCAATGCAGCGTGACAAGACCGCCCTGTTCTCCTGCGAGGTGCAGTCTCTGAACCGCAACAGTCAGTGAAAAGTTGTCATCATGGTGACACGATGCGTCAAGTTTGAGTAATGTTATTCTGTCTTTGTGTGCCTGTGTCTGTGTGTGACCCTGACACATACCATTTGGAATCAAGTTTAGCGCTCAGGTGTAACAGTGCAATTTTAAGAAATAAACAGAGCGGACTAAACTTGAACTGACTTTTATATCTTATATAAGGAATTTGCAATGTATTGCAGTTTATATAGCACAGAAGAACATTTCTATTAAATTTAATTCCACCCTTTTTTTAAAGGGCACTTTTCAGTCCAGTTCAAAACTATTTTATTTATATACTGCAAATTTACAACAACAGGGAAAGGAAAAGAGCAAAGAGAAACAAGACAAAAATTGACTTTTGAGTCTGAGCAATAAACTTGGGATATTCCAATATCAATAACAACAGACAAAATGCAATAAACCATGAGTCAAATCAATTCTTTCTTTTTTGTGTGTTTTTGGCTTGTTGCTGTACTATGGAATACATTTCGGGCCTCCATGATGGTGTTATGCAATGAAAAAACAAATCTAAACATTAAAAAAAAGAAAACCTTTGCAGTGTTGTATGTGTAAACAAATACTGTTTGTCTATACACACATTTGCTATATTACCAATGATGCTGAAGGTTTCAGTGCTGCATGTACTAAACTTTCTTTAAATAACTGTGACAGAAAGACTTCAAATATAGTAGTAAGAGGAGTATTCATTTTAAAGAATGTTTAAACGTCCTAAGAAAGCCAGGACTTTATTAGTTGGTCTAAATTCGTTTGTAAAGTGCGATCACTTTAAAATAGTGATAAATTGATGATTTGTGGTTAAACTTACAGACATATTTGTTTTGTAGCACTGTTAGTAATTGAGGACCAATGATTGACCTCTTCACGCGTCTTGATGCTCCTGGCGCGCTTTTCGACTACAAACTCTCCGTGCTATGTGTCCTCGAACGCTATTGGCGCATTAAGTGACCGATCGAGCCAATCAGCACGAACCTTCTAACATACGGAAAAAAACTGAAGTTGTCCTATTTCCTCGACAAGCAATGTCCGAGTTAGGTAAGTGTTATTGAATATATTTGGCTTATTTTTACAAAAATACTGCTCTTATGGTCTCATATCGCAAACTGAGATTTATGTATGGAGGATTTCAACGGGGGGAGACAGCTAATATTAACTTTTAGTCTGTCGCCGCCATTATACCACCGAAGAAGCATATCCCGCCCTTCTTCTTCGGTCTTTTCTTCTTCTTCTCCTTGATATCAGAAAGTAAGCACCAGTGGTCCAAGTGGTAAAAGGGTTTAGTCGCTAGCAAATGCGTCGTTGACGCCCGCTGCCAAGGAGTAAAACGCAGGGTGTTTTATTAGCTTCCGAGCTAGCAGGATAGCTGGCTGCCACGCCGCGGACATGTTAGTAGCTTTAGGAAGATGGCCATCGCTGCATGTTAGCAGCAATCTGGTGGTCCGAGATAAAGCTCTTGGGCTGCTAACGGTTAGCCTTCGTTAGCTCGCTGATTAGCTTTCCTCCCAGCTGTTTCATATCAGACCTCCAACAACGAAGCAAACGGGACGTTTTTGAATGCGTGAAACATGAGTGACTTTTATTTTTTAGATCACCCCTCATCCGAGTCACATTGTCTCTGCAGTAACAGCTCTGAACTAACGGCTAGCATTTGAAATAACACAACCGTGGCGCAATATTAGCACACCGTAGGGAGGGAAATAATGATAGGTGCTTGCAGGTAAATTGGCAACTGTATATCACATTTCTCTTTCTCCCTTATTGCTTGACTGAGGTGTAGTCAGTAAGACGTTACAGTTTCTGCAGGTAGGAAAGACCCAAACAGACATAGTGTGGGGCGTTACTGGTATGCCATGATATCAACAAATGGCATAAAACGAGATTTATCCATCCATTTATATATGAAGCTTATTGCTTGACTTTGTTTTTAAACGTGTGTAAAATGTTCATTTTCATGTTGTAAGTCAAGGCCAGTTAAGTTACTATATATGGTTTCTCACTGTTTGGAGTAAACATTTCTTTAAGTGTGTGTGTGTGTGTGTGTGTGTATATATATATATATATATATATATATATATATATATATATATATATATATATATATATATATATGAAAAAAGCTCAAAGAACTGTTTATCTAGGGGTTTTGTTTTTTTTTGGGGGGTTGTTTTGTTTTTTTGACTGATGCTGGCATTTTGGCATTATTATTATAATTTTTAAACATATAACACAAAGCACAATCCTGTCCAACTGCTTCATGGTACTTTGTGATGGTACTGTAAGGTGGCAGTAATCTTTAGTAAGATGCTGAACATTATACTTCAAAGACTTAAGTTCATTTTGGGATCATGTGTACACACTGAAATACAGGCTGTATTATTCTGTGGAATGTTACATGATCAGCTTTCTTACATAAAAGACCAAAGTGGATTTCTGTGAAGGAAAGTAGTACATCTGAGTGAAAATTGAGGCCACTTTGAAGGAAAAAGAAATCATCAATTGTAGATCTACTGAAAAAAAATACTCATGTATAACAAAGAGTGGGGAAAAATAGAAAGATAAATACTGGTGGTACCACTTATTTTTTTTTTTTTTATACAGAATTAAATGAAAACAAATATTATTCTTCTTCTTCTTATTAATAATAATAATAAAATAATAAGTCAGTTTTACCAGTAGTAATACCTGAAATAAGAAAAACAAATATATACAATTTAAGTATGATTTAAAAACTGCTATAAGTAGGGCTGTTCGATATGACCATACATATCGGATGATGATATGAAAACATCTATCGTTTCATGTTATATCGCTTGTTTCTTGGTGTCGTAAAATAGACTGTTTCCGGCAGTATTTTTTTCATTCTTTTGCTGATCACTGTAGTAGCTATATTAATTTCTTAAAGTTCTGTCTTGCTCTTATATTTACAATAACCACACTACAGACGGACAAGCGACTTTTTTTGTTAGTAACAATGGCGGTAAGACCATTGTGTGGCTCCGCCGTCCACTTGTTTATTTTCCACATGGTTATGAAAAGTCTGTACTATACAAGTTATGCCGCAAACCGGTCCGCACCACAGACTCAAACATGACAGACCTCTTCAACCACCCACGCAAGAAGAGTATGGAGAAGGTTTATGGATTAGGAGCAAAAAAGCCGTCAGGTGCTCAAAATAAACCTTAGACTAAAATGTTAGACTAGGCTTTTTTATGCAGCACACCATGTAATAAGTACAAAGAAAAAGGCAGCTGTTACAACTTATGTCTAAAAATGTATAGCTTCATGCATCAGTCAAAACACTCGACTCCACGTACACGGCGCCCAGCTGAGAACACTTCACGCAAGTTCAGTTGCTCGAGATTCATAGAATTTACAGAAAATGTAAAATTTCTGCGATTTATATCGTTGTCGGGATGAGAAATCTTTTTTATATCGGGAGGTTTTGGTCAAATTGCACAACTATAAGATCCTAAAACAAACAAAACATTTTACCATTTATAGCTTAAAAATGTCTGTAATGGGTTAAATCTCTCACTGTATTACTGGTTAGTGTGATATAAACTTTTGTAAGGTCCATTGACAATGATGTTGCTACTTTGTATTCTTTAGAAATAGTGTTTCGCTAGACACAACTACTGTAAGTCTAAAAATGGACTTCCCACCATTTTTATGCCATACATTTCACAAATTTCTAAAATGCTACACACAAATTACACACCTGTCTTAACATTTAGAACAACTGTTGAACTAGATAATGTATAATGGGATTCATCAAAATACAGCACTTGGTTTGGAAGTTATGACCACAGGTGAGGAAGTAGGTAGGGGCCAAAAAACATGATTTCTAGAAGAACACTGAAGTTTTAACTGCTCCGGGGCACTGCTGATTCCTCTCATGCAATGATACCGCTATCTGTCACGTAGCCTTATCTTTATTGATTGGCTGGGAGAAATCCATGTGGTTCTACAACCTCACAGTGAGGCATAGAGAGGCCAATTCAGATATCCATTAAAGATACTAGTTGGATTTTGGAATACCTGTGAAAGCTCATTACATTGTTAAATAAAACTATTGTTGCTCAAAAACCCAAAATCAGAGCAGTAAGACACACTTTTTTATGGCTTATCTCACATACATCACCATGCTGTAAATACTAAATATTGTGTGCCAATAGTGTGTGTTTCTTTCTCTGTATGTTTTTTTTTTATGTCTAATGGCTTTATTTAGACTGGTAAATAGGCTGTAATCAACAGGATTTAGGAAAGAAGTTGCATGTAATATAAAGAAATGGCTTGTTTTGCAAGTATTTTTTTGACTTTGCATTATTGTACGTACTTGTGTTCTACACTGTAATCAATCTGGTCCTTTATGACCACTTAAAATATCTTTATAAAAATGTTATATTGGAATTTCTGCTGCCCTCTTGGCCAGATCTCTTGTGAAAAAGACATTTTAATGTCACTGAGAGTATTTATCTGGATAAACAAAGCCACTATTGTTAAAGGCACTTAGAGAAAAAGTGATTGCAGCTTACATCGCAGGACAGGAATTTTCTTTCTGGCTCATACTTGACTTGGTATCTTTCATGAGATATATGTGGATTTGTTTGACAGGTTAAGTTATTTACGACCATATATAAATACCAACAGTGGGTTTTTGGCACAACACTGGGTGTACCATTTACTTTGTGTGTGTGTGTGTGTGTGTGTGTGTGTGTGTGTGTGTGTGTGTGTGTGTGTGTGTCCACTCCTTGGGAACATTTACAGGGAGTGCAGAATTATTAGGCAAGTTGTATTTTTGAGGAATAATTTTATTATTGAACAACAACCATGTTCTCAATGAACCCAAAAAACTCATTTATATCAAAGCTGAATGTTTTTGGAAGTAGTTTTTAGTTTGTTTTTAGTTTTAGCTATTTTAGGGGGATATCTGTGTGTGCAGGTGACTATTACTGTGCATAATTATTAGGCAACTTAACAAAAAACAAATATATACCCATTTCAATTATTTATTTTTACCAGTGAAACCAATATAACATCTCCACATTCACAAATATACATTTCTGACATTCAAAAACAAAACAAAAACAAATCAGCGACCAATATAGCCACCTTTCTTTGCAAGGACACTCAAAAGCCTGCCATCCATGGATTCTGTCAGTGTTTTGATCTGTTCACCATCAACATTGCGTGCAGCAGCAACCACAGCCTCCCAGACACTGTTCAGAGAGGTGTACTGTTTTCCCTCCTTGTAAATCTCACATTTGATGATGGACCACAGGTTCTCAATGGGGTTCAGATCAGGTGAACAAGGAGGCCATGTCATTAGTGTTTCTTCTTTTATACTCTTTCTTGCCAGCCACGCTGTGGAGTACTTGGACGCGTGTGATGGAGCATTGTCCTGCATGAAAATCATGTTTTTCTTGAAGGATGCAGACTTCTTCCTGTACCACTGCTTGAAGAAGGTGTCTTCCAGACTGTAGGCAGTAGGACTGGGAGTTGAGCTTGACTCCATCCTCAACCCGAAAAGGCCCCACAAGCTCATCTTTGATGATACCAGCCCAAACCAGTACTTCACCTCCAGCTTGCTGGCATCTGAGTCGGACTGGAGCTCTCTGCCCTTTACCAATCCAGCCACGGGCCCATCCATCTGGCCCATCAAGACTCACTCTCATTTCATCAGTCCATAAAACCTTAAAAAAACCAGTCTTGAGATATTTCTTGGCCCAGTCTTGACGTTTCAGCTTGTATGTCTTGTTCAGTGGTGGTCGTCTTTCAGCCTTTCTTACCTTGGCCATGTCTCTGAGTATTGCACACCTTGTGCTTTTGGGCACTCCAGTGATGTTGCAGCTCTGAAATATGGCCAAACTGGTGGCAAGTGGCATGTTGGCAGCTGCACGCTTGACTTTTCTCAGTTCATGGGCAGTTATTTTGCACCTTGGTTTTTCCACACACTTCTTGCGACCCTGTTGACTATTTTGAATGAAACGCTTGATTGTTCGATGATCACGCTTCAGAAGCTTTGCAATTTTGAGACTGCTGCATCCCTCTGCAAGATATCTCACTATTTTTGACTTTTCTGAGCCTGTCAAGTCCTTCTTTTGACCCATTTTGCCAAAGGAAAGGACGTTGCCTAATAGGGTGTTGATGTCATTAGACCACACCCCTTCTCATTACAGAGATGCACATGACCTAATATGCTTAATTGGTAGTAGGCTTTCGAGCCTATACAGCTTGGAGTAAGACAACATGCATGAAGAGGGTGATGTGGACAAAATACTCATTTGCCTAATAATTCTGCACTCCCTGTAATAAAAACTAGGGGTCCACTCGGTGTATGATAGAAGAAAAAATATAGTAAAGGATTTTTTTTAGTGTTCATTTTGAGAATAAAGTGGAAATGTCAAGAGTAAAGTCAACACCCTTAGTCCCTGGGCATTTTGCAATGTGCCTTCATGTGGACTTGTGAAATACCATCAGTCGCAGCCTTGTCTTATAATGCAACGCCCCCCCCCCCTTCTGACTAGACACAATTTTCTGCATCACATTTTTAATACTTAACCCCACACTGTATTTATGTTCTAAGAGAAATAATTTAGTTGTTCTCTAAGGTATGATTTTAATAACTCATCTGCACAAGGCATTTTGTTGGGATTTCACCTGCCATGAACATAAATTTGACATCAGTGTGACTTGAAATTGGCCGCTTGATTAGTGCGCTTACAGTAAGAGATGTCATAGATGGTCGTATTCCTTGTGATGCTTCCTCCTTGAGGTCTACTGCAGAAAAGCAGCTATGGTTTAACACACAGTTCCCTCATGTGCTGATGCAGAATTATAGTCTTTTCACAGTAAATTTGGAAACAGTCCTCATGCACAGCTTTTGTCCACATCACATTTTCCCTTATCCAGCGATTGAAAAGAAACTTCTTTTCAGTGTCTGACCACAATCCTCTGACAAGGTCTACAGGCTGTTTGTCATAAATTAGAAAAAATTAGTGCCAGAGTTATCTGTGTTAATAACCACAGGTTTATCTTTAAAATGAAAGAATCAATTTTAGTTGAGTACGTCCTATTAGGATAGTTGCGGAGAGGCTGCACTGAAGATGTCTACAGCAGGTTGTTTGCTGAAGCAGTCACAGTTTCTTTAAAGAGTACTCTGGTTTGTTAGTGTTTTCTAAGGTTATTTCTCACTCAGAACGAACTTTCACATCCAGTGTATTGTATGTAGCTGCATTTTCATTAAATGTAGTAAAGAGTGCCAACGCTTTTGAACAGTTGGCCCTGCAGGCCGTGATCAGAGATCACTTACTGTAAATGGATAGTAACTTCATGTATTTGCTTGACACGCGTGGTTTCATTATGATTACCTTTAGGATGAATTAACATTGCATAATTATCAGCACCCTGACCTATATCAATACTTTGGCACTGGTGAGTCTGGTACCAGTACCAATTTATTACTGCTCTTAAGTCCCTATGCTTATTCATGAGATGTCTCATCAAAACAAAATCTAATTATATCGCCTGTATTAACCTTTATATTTCCTCGTTGTCTGCCAATTAAAAAGATAAACCAGAAAGTGCGTTGTTGAATTGATGTGTTTCAGAGATAAACACGTGTGCCTCTCACTGGGTTTCTTTCATTTTGAAAGGTTTCTTTTTTTCCAAAGAGGAGCATTGCTTGTGGAGGTCTAAATGCTATCTTGTGAGTAGGAAGGCTTACAGACATAGTGTTTTGGTTATTACATTCGACAGGAGTGTGAGCTAGTCTGCACCACCAGTGGGTCCAATTACAGAACATATCTAATTGATGTTGGAGCTGAACACAAGCTCAGGCTGTGAAATGGCACAGAGACAGAGAGAAAGAGTTGGCAAGGTCTCCACCTGAGCAGCAACCTGCATGGTCAAAATAACAATTAGCTCGGCTCAGTGCATGGTGAGTCATCTTGGCAATCCCACAGTTTGCATACTGGCAATTGTGTCCAAGCTGCTGTGTTGATTAAATATGCAGACACTTCTTTTCATCAGAAGAGGGCAATGTTCACAACCAAACTCCAAATGTAAAGCACTTACAGATCTGTATAAGATTCACGTAGTGATGTTACTTATTCAAAGCATGCATTCGTTTTGAGAATTGTTGCACTTTTATCTACATCAGCTTGCATTGCTGCACTTCTCATGAAATGTTTTTTAATTTCTAATCCCCCTACAGCCATGGAGAATTCGTCCGTCTACATGTGCTTCCCCTGCTACCAGGAGTTTAACACCCTGGAAGAGGTCCTCAAGCACCAGTTGACATGCACTGCTGGCGATGAACCGCCAGACACATCTGGAACCAACGCCGTCACCATCCCGGTGCTGCAGACACAGGTGAGTGCTGACACAGTTGCCACTCCGCCGTTTTTGTCATGTGACTGTGATTTTTAGCTGGACAAAAAGGCGATTAAAAACCTTAAATTATGACAGCGTGGCCTGAAATAACCATCTGTGTGATCACATAAAAGCCTCTGAATCATATCTGGAGAGTGACTTTGAAGTGACACGTTTAACTTTAGTCATAAATTCACAATGCACTGCTACTTATCAAAGTAATAGTGACCTTGGTGCGAGCACTTAAGATGGTGTTGTTTGTGATTATTTACTGACATATTTCAAGGTGCTGCTGCATATTAGTCTCTGATTTATGTGCACCCTGACATCATACCTTTAATCACAGAGTAACCAGTAAGTCTTTTTGGGTTAGTGGCAGAAAATTAGCTGTAATATAAGTTAACAATGCATTTGCGTTGTCATTTTTTTCTTGTTTGCCCATAATGGACATTAAAATGAAGAGAATCTCAGTTCATGATGGTTTTCTATTACATATTTACTTTGGAGAAGAGAAAATTCTTCCCATTTTGGCTCTGGTTGTATTTTGACTGAATTAGGACTAGACCCCTAACCTTTACTGTTATGTACTCACAATAGTTGTGTGTTAAGGTAAGAAGATTATTAAACAGTTCAACTGCTTCCTGTCCAGTAATGAGAAAAGAACACATTTGCATGCTGTTCGTCTGAGTAATGAGTCACTACTCAGGGAGACGTGTGGTTGTGCGTTAAAAGTAGATTAAGAATAGACTGTTAAACTATTAATTCAAGCTTTTTATGTCAGAATGAACAACAAAACATGCTTTATAGTTTGAATAAGCTCTCACAGTCTGTACTTATCAGACTTGTAGGCTAAGCCCTGTTCTCAGTGTTGGTTTGTACAAGATTTTCTTTCTTTTTTTAAAGACATATATTAGGTTATGTCAGTGGTTCCCAAACTTTTTTTGCTAGGCCCCCCTTTGTTTTACAAGAAAAATGTTCGCGCCCCCCGCACGCACATGCACAAACACATCCTCCAACCACACACACCTAAATTTTGCTCCATTGCAGTTTCTTTCACACCTCAAACATTTAGTAAAAAATTAAGCAAATACAAGTAATCTGCAATAGATGACAGGTAGTAATAAAATAAACTGCTAACTCTTTTACGCTACGTCCGCACCTACACGGGTATTTTTAAAAAACGCAGCTGTTTCATCCACACATAAACAGCGTTTCGAATCACCGAAAACAGAGATTTTTTTAAAACTCCTTTTTTGCGTTTACGTGTGGACGAGGAATACAGAGTTCGTCACTATCACTATGAATACATTTTTCAAAAAATGCCTCTCTGTACAAAATGGGTTTAAAAACATAAACAACTGTGGGATGCTGTTTGTCCATGATTTGAACCGGGGGAACAAATCGTGGCAGGATCAACATGATATTATTTGTATCCCACTGTAACTTTACTGTATAAAGAGCTAACATCTCCAGAATGCCAGGAGTAGTTAGTCATTACAAGTGTTTGTGACCTAAAAATCAAGAATGTGGGATACTGTTTGTCCCTGATTTGAAAAGCCCAGCGCTGCTCACAGGGAAAACCAATTCTGCAGGGAAGACCTACCTTGGCACTTGTGCAGGTGAAACCAAAGGGAAGATATGCTTCACCATATTTTCTAGTCTTTGGCTTAGAATGAAGTTGGTTTGGAAACATATTCGGCAATGCTTCATCTCCTGCTTTGCGTTTCTGTGGGCGCCCCGTGCTAGCAGTGTCCAAGCGTTTTGGTTTTTTTCCCCCCTTTTCATACTGCCCCCCCCCCGCGCCATGGCTCTGCGGCCCCCACACTTTGGGAAGGTCTGGGTTATGTGATGCAGTAGCTGCAGGATTAAAAGAAAAATGTGCCAGAATTGGTTTATTTTTGAGATTTAATTGGATAAACCAGAGCAGAGGAAAGTGGAAGAAGAGGAGGACGTGCTGAAAGTGGCAGACCAGATTGAGATCCATGATGCTACATTTACATGTTATCCAATGAGGCTGGCTGAATCACCAGAGTGGTCCCCATGCTGCAGTAATAACGAACAGACTGTTTTCTTTTTGACCACCGTACCCTTTTGCTTCTGTGGGTGAGCTTTGCCATCTATGCCATTTTTTCACCTTAGTGTTTTCCTTCTGTATTGTTTCCTCTTGTATGTTAATACTGCTGTTGTTTTTATTCTTTGACTTGGCTTTTAGAGGGGTGCAGATATTTACATAATGCACTGTATTCACTATTTCTTACGGTGTGCTTTCAGGTTGGTAAATACTCTTTGGGAAAGCATTAGTCTTCTGAAAATGTGGTCTGAATTGCAGGGTTTGAAAGTTGCATAATGAAAAGAGTTATTCCATTTAACTTTGACATGTTGAGCTGAGTCTTGTGAAGTAGCTGCCACTTTTCTTTTTTATTATTTTCTTTTATTTGCCATTCCTGTGACAGCTTCAGAAAGCCCGCAGGGTTAAAAGCAGTCACTGCCCCTCGGGGCAGGGATAGCTCAGTAGGTAAAGTGGTCGCCCCATGATCGGAAGGTCGGCGGTTCGAATCCACTTAACGGCTACCCTGAGGTACCCCTGAGCAAGGTACCGTCCCTACACACTGCTCCCCGGGCGCCTGCTTAGTGGGCTGCCCACTGCTTCACTGAGTGAATGGGTCAAATGCAGAGAAAAAACAAGTAATTTCCCCATGGGGATCAATAAAGTATCCATTATTATTATTATTATTATTATTATTATTATTATTATTATTAGCAGTAGGGCACGGCTGTCAAAGCTTGTGCCTGGACTTCCATCCTTACAGTCTTCACCATACGTCCATAAAGCGGCGGCGCTCATGACAGACAGATTGCATCCTGAGTCGCCAGCAGGAAGAAGAGCAGGAGAAATGCATCAGTCAGAGCAAAAAAACCCCAATAAATTAAAATAAATCCCCATAACTCAAATAAACCTATTGCTCACATTTAACATCAGATGATATTTAGCGTTTTACTGCTTTTGTTTATGACACATTCAATTAATATTTTTTCTGTAGTAGGAAAAAAATACAAATTGTGCAAACTGCTTGAGCTTTACAGCACTGTGGATTTGTAGAGTAAATACAAGCAGGCATTATTGTAAAGATGTTTGTTTAAAGAGCACAAACACAAAACGATGCTATCATTTAAAATAAAAAGTCAGTGAAATTAGTTTTAAAACGTGAGTCAAAAGGCAGTTAATGGCAGCATGTGTATTTTGCTTTTTATTTATTACAACAAATGTATTATATGTTATATAATGTTTATGCACACTATCAAAACTACATTCCTAACTTGGGTATGGATGCAGGGCTTCCTGGTCGCGGTTTGCAGGATTGAGATTTGGGGAGTTTGGAGGCTGGGTCAGTGCCTTGAACTCTTTGCTGGAGAGATGTTTCTGCTATCTGGGAGGTACATAAACATTTCCTGGACTAAAACAACCCTCTTAAGGGACTTACCCCCTCCCCCCGCGCCCACTAGGGTTTAAATAGCTGGCACGCTCCATGATTGGAACTAAAGAAGCCATTGGATGAGAGGCTAAACATCTTCAGGAAATTTTGAAAAGTCCAGTTGCTTTCTTTTCTAGCTCCTTAGACCTGGACTGTGTTTAGGTACCTCACATGTGTCACAGTACCATCCATGTGAGGGCTATGAACAGTTACTCTTAATTTGATTATTGAAGTTTAATTAAAACCAGATATTTGGTTGTAAAAATTCATAATTTTAAAACAAATTAGCACTGTCAGTGCCGCCTTTGTTTTCTGAGCCACCCAGCATTTGAAGCTTGATTTCTCCAACAAAAGTTGTTAAACCCAGCGTTGCTGTGTGGTTAGCGGAGCGCTATCCATCCATAGTACTGCATCCTGTGTGAGTCAAAGTCACAACAGTGGGAATTTTGAATGAAAAATTAAGTGTTATTTTTGGCCACATTTGAAAGCACTGATCCACACGAATGCCAGAAGCCAAGGTTTCCCAGCAGGTCATTGATTTTAACGAGATGATCGATGTTACTCACTTTGCCTACCAGTGGGTTCAATGTTGTGGGTGATGGCTGCGTAGGTGTGTGTGTTGTGAAGCAGCTAGACCACATCTGAGGGTGGTCTTCAGTTCTCACACTCCAGAATACCACAACAAAGAAAATACAAATCATTACATGTGAGACATGTTGAACAGCTGTGATTGACAGCTCCAGATGCCTTTAACCCCGACCTTGATGCTCTGTTTTTATCATCCAAATGGGTGGAGGGCACGAAGGTAAGACCCTGTGGAGTGACCCCTGCAACCCTGATGGGCCTTTTGATTGTTATCAGCCAGGCTGAGGCCTTATCTTGGTTGTCTGGAGCTCTCAGGGGAACCTTGGCTCTAAGCACACACTGCTTTAATTGACCTGAGTACCCCAACACTGAATTCTCATCTTTCATCTTTTAGAAAGAATAAAACTGGAAAAAAGGAAAAAACCCAAAGCGTATTGACTTGTTATTGCAACAAGTCGTTTTATTTGTATAAACAAAGATTTTAAAAAGTGTCTTTATTCTTTTTCCTTTCTTGTCTTTGCAGCAACATATAATAAATATATCAAAGACAGATGCACTCCCACAGATTGAAGTTCAAGCAGAAGAGCCGTCTGTGCAGGCTGTTGAAAGTGCTCCCCCTGAGGATGAAGTCAGCACATCGTCAGATCAGCCCAGGATCCTCTACCAGTGTGGGGATTGTGATGAACTTTTCAAAAGCCTTGTACTTTGGCAGCAGCACCGTAAAGAAGGGGCATGTCAGCAGTCTGACATGTCTGAGAACAAGTCAAAACCAGATTCAGAAACTATGCCAGAGACTTCCTCAGTCCAGAGTGCAACCATACCTTTATATTCAGTCGCTGAATCCTCTTTCTCACAGCATGAAACTAACAAAAATATCAATTCAGATGCAGTTGAAAAAGCTTTGCATGAGCTGGAGCAGCAGGAAGGTACAGAGACCAATTCATCTCAGAGCTCTGATCCTCCTATTTCCGAGGTAGTTTCAGTCTCTAATCCAGATGAGTCGTCACCTAAGAGAAGAGGGGCAAACAAAAAGCCAAAGCCTGAACCTGTGCTCTTGTGCGTGGACTGCGGCTCGTGCTTCGGCCTGGTGTCAGAACTAGTGGCTCACCGCAAGACCCAGCACGGCTTTGAGGAAGCTCTGCACCGCTGCTCCGTGTGTGGGGAAAGCTTTCTAAATACCACTCTCTTCCTCTACCACCGAAAACAGCACCGACAGAAGGGCGAGGAAAAGGCGGTAGAGGTTACCGAATTGACTTCAGAGGTTTTTACTCAGAGCAATGGCGCAGATCAGCAGGACCACGGTGCACCTTCTGCCTCCGCCAGTGTTGACGCCACTTTCACACAGCCCGAGCTGTTCGTGTGCACCCTTTGCCTTCAGAGCTTTAGCGACGAGGGAGGGCTGGTTACACATCGTAAGCAGAAGCACAACCTTAATGAGCCGCTACACACGTGTGCCCACTGTGATATGAGCTTCATGAACACCACCCAGTACCTGTATCATTGGCGGCAGCATCGCTTCATGCCAGTGACAGAGGTGGCTGATGGGGCAGAAGCTGTTGGTGAAACAGCCACCACCAAACCTCAGGATAGTCCACAGAGCACAAAGCGACTGCTTTCCTCACCTGGTTCGGCTGGTGAATCAGGTTCCCCCCTTCCTAAGAGAAGCAGGCCTTCCTTCAGGATCCTGAGTGCTAATGCACTCAAAGGTAAGTGAAATTCATTACTTTAAAACACAACTACAAGGCAGTAGTTGTTTTGTTTTTTTTAACAAGAATTTTTGTTCTTTACTCAGGAAACAAGAGTTCAGATATTAAAGAAGAATTAGAGGCCAACACTGGTGCAGACTCGGACAACACCAATCACCCTCCGCCTGCCAAGCTGCTACAGGACTGGGCTCGAACACCACTCCCGCACGTGTGCCCGTACTGTGGCAAAACCTTCACGAGACGCGTCTTCCTCCGCACGCACGTCTACAGCCACACCGGAGAAAAACTTTTCACCTGCAAGGTGCCAATCAAACATTCAATCAGGGTGTCTCTGTCTCGAGTCTCAGGAATGACTTACATTTTTTGTGCAGAAGACTTTGATGAGATGATGTAATGCTGTGAAGTGAAGTGAAGGCTGACATCTCCAGCCTCATTATGTTTGACAGATTCCTTGGTGTCTTTGCATAATGACGTCTGTTTAAAGTACAAAAGTAGAATCTGAGCAAATGTAGATATGAAAATGTCCACAAAAGTTTGGGCATCGCTGAGCAAGTTACAGGTTCAAGTAAAAAGAAGACGGCTTCTACAATATAGAACTGATGAGACGACAGGGAAATAAGTGTGTGTGTTTGGTAAATTTCTGAAACATTTCAAGAATTGTAATTCTCTTACCTCTTTTCATTTAAAAAATTGGGATATGTGACTCGCTCAGAGGTTTCCGTACTTCAACACGGCTTCATTTGCTTGCAAAAAGTGTTTAAAACTGTTGACACTAATTCTGGTTATTGTTTTTGTGAAGGTCTGCACAAAGTCCTTCACCAACTCGCAGAGCCTGCTGCGCCACAGCATGAGCCACACGGGCAACAAGCCCTTCAGCTGTGATGTCTGTGGCAAGAACTTCTCCCAGGCAGCCACCCTGAAGAGACACCAACGCATTCACACATCGACACTACCTCGCCGCAAGCGTGGCCGCAAACCGGTACCAGCTCCGCCATTTAATATTAATCACAATAGCTCTCTGATTGAGCATTTTATTTCAAAATCTTGTAAAATATCTTAATATTCGTAGATATTGTTGAATATTATTGATATTGGAAGTGATTTTGATAGTAGGTGAAATGGTAGATAATGTGTTCTGTAATAAAAAGCTACATTTAAGTTTAAGTCACTATGTGAGTATCTTGCTGGTGAAACCCTTTTTATCGATATTGATTGTTGTGTCTGTCAATGCAGGTGTGCAGTTTGGACAACGAAGGAGCTGCTCATCTCTTCCCTTGTCCTAACTGTCCTTCACGCTTCAACACCGAGGATCAACTCAACCATCACAAGTAATAACACTTTTTTTCTGACGTTATTTTTTTACTTTCGGCACCTTGTATTTTGCTGGTGTTGGTGGAAATAACTAGAACGTGTCAATATTCAATCAAATTCAAAATCTGTTTACCGCATAACTACATTAGAATTACATTAGCAAACAGAAGGCAGGACAGGATTTAGATAAACCTCCCTCCCTCTTGCCGGGAGCTGTAGCAGCTGAGCCGTGTCCGACCACTGAGCAAGACCTTTAAGCTGTGTAGCAAACACACTGAGATGTCTGTGTGCCCTTGAGCCACATATGATTGACAGACGCAGGCCCAGTAAATTAAGATGAGAACGATAACTGCACAGAACAGGAGAAAGAGCCTGGTCATGTCCTACCTGGCTGAACAAGGGGGATAGGATGTACACTACAGTGTGTGTGTGTGTGTGTGTGTGTGTATATATGTATATAATATTGACTTAACATGATCTAGTGTGCTAAGTACTATTGTCACTATTTCTTCCTCATTAAACCCAAAGACTTCACCAAAATGTAATCATTTTAAGTCTTTTAATTATCTTGATGTTACGTAAAACACTGAAATGGTTACTGTTACAATATCTAGGAGGAAAAAATCGACATAATTGTAGGAGATTAATAAATTATTATTTTGGTGAACAGGAACATGTGGAAAATGTGGAGGGGCAGAAAAGGCTCATCTCATTGTCTTGATGACATCCTCGAGTTCACTGGTTTCTGTGAAAAACTCTTTAAAACCTGAACGATCTCATTTTGAAACGGTGTTAACTCAAGGTTCTTTACTACCTTTATCCTGAGCTTTAAACTGCAACGCACACTCTTTATGAGGACACACAATACTAAGACCTTGAGTTAAGATTGTGGGTTAGTTTTTTTTTTTTTTTTTTTTTTTTAAATGAATTACATTTTTTTTATATTCCCAAGCTCAGAAATAAACCTTTACACATAAAAAGATGAAGGTATCAAACTTCTCCTGAAGCTTCCAGCAAGAAAGCAAATAAGAGTATTTCCAAAGTGGTAGAGAGGAGAGTACGGACGTCTTAGATGTTTACGGAATCTGCAGCATACAAATGTGTCTCATTTGCATGTAAAATGATTCAACATTGAGCTCATTTTCTGCTGATTGAAATATTGATGAATCAACAGGGTTTAAATTAGGTGTCAGTGTACATCTAATTTAAACCCTGATACTTTACGTGTGACGTGACCCCTGCTCATCAAAGAACATCTGTCTTGAAGGGGGCGACCCTGACGGGGATTTTAATCCTTCTATCTGGCTCGAGGTCAACTGTCCCTGAAATATTGAATTCTCTTGTCATTTAACAGGGAACAGAAAGACTCTGGCCTTGGATGGTCTTTGCACATAACCTCTAGCTTCCAATTTTACTTTGAATTAGTCATGTGGTGGATTAATACAGATATTTGTTTGTATGTAATATTTAGCAAAGTTGTGGAAACTGAAACATCATCCCTGCTTGTTCTGATTACGCGAAGCTGCACGCACAGCAAAGAAGTGTTTTTTTTGTTTTCTCCTTGTAAAAACAGGCCTGATGCAGGAGTAGGTGAATACATCCTAGCAGTTCTCTCCTCCCCTAAGGCTATACTCAGTGTAACGTTATGCAGAGGATAAATATAGTCTTTCATGTCTAACCCTGACGCCTCCCAGTTTACTGCTGTTCTTTTATCTCCGGTTGTTTGTACACTACGCCGGTACCCCTCATTTGACCTGACGTACAGCTAAGTACATACGAGGTGGCAGATTAAGACCAAAACATGACTTTAATCACACACTTTTATGTGTCTCTGAATTAGGACTGCTTAAGTATTTATATTGGGAGCTATAATTGTTATATATGTATGTTGTATATGTTTATGTCCTTGGCCTATGATTTCAATGTTTTTGGCTCTATTTGAATGTAGCATTAAAAAAATCTGTTAATACTTCTGTGTTTGAACAGATTGTTGCACACCAGCCACCCCTTCCCTTGCGGCGAATGTGGAGAGGCCTTCAAACGTAGGAAAGACCTGGACCTGCACTCCCTCATACATCAGGGTAAGAGTTCAAGACTTGGACTTGTATTTTATATTTTTATAGTTAGCAAGCAGTAGCCCGATTTTCTTTGATATTGATTTTGGTGTCCATTATTCTGACCTTATTCTTTGCCCGAGTTCTTGCACTGCGTCATGTGTTAATCTTACTTCCATCAAAGAGGAAGAGAAAAAGTTTTTTGTTTGTTTTTTTTAAATCAGCAAGCATTGATTCAATGAGAACTGAAGAAGCTAATGAAAAACAAAACTGCCATTCGTTTATTCATTACGACACGTTTTACCTGAAAACTTTCTGGACTACAAGATAGCTGTAATAAATCATGGATTTTTCTGGAGAGGAGAACAAGTGAGTCTGTTTTATTATTGTTTAGTTATTTACTAATAGCTAGCAAGCTAATGCCAGAAGGGCTTCTCCTGGGTCTTAAGATAAATGCCTCCTTGAACAGAATAAATTGTAGTGATAGTCAAAGCTTTTGCGTTATATAATTACTATCAGCATCTTTTAGACACACCAGATATCGATATTGGTAGTAATGCTAATACACAGCTTTTATGCCAATTTGGCAAATGATATGCTTCTGTACACATTTTGAGCATTGTGTAAGAACGATAATCAAATGTCTATTTTGGAGATTTGGAACCCAAATTTAAAGATGCACAAGATGATGATAGTGGTCACACTTTACTGCTTAATGCCCCTAAGGTCCACCACACAGGACACTTTGTATCATCTTATTACTGTGTGACCTCTATCCAGCTTTCACTTGTTGGCTCAGTCTTTAGCCTTCGTATAGTTTTATCATGTTCAGCAGCTTTTTATGACCCTATAGCTCAGGAATTTAATATGTGTATATATTGTATTTTTTTGAATAGGTGAAAACAGAATAGTAGCATAGCAGATGTTAGGGAGAAGGTGCTATGTCCCATTGTTTACTAAGGACACAATAGTTGAAACTGACCCAGTGTTTCAAAGATTACTGTCCTGTCAAAAAAAGGATAATTGACTTGTCGGAAATCAGTCTGCAGAAGCCCTGAAAGGCTCTACTCCAGAGGAGAATATCATAGTCATTACTACGGTCAGAACACAGTTAACTGTGTAGTTGTCATTGCACCTTGTAGCTTGATAGCATTCATCTCGGAAACACCTGAAAATACTTTCCGAGGCGCTGCCAGTCAATCATACTCCCGACAGGGAGAAAATACTGAGAACCTGTGCTGTTCTGTGTAACCTAAGAGAAGATGTCATTCACAAAGAAGCAGAATGAGACGCTGAAATGTCCTCTACCAATGCATAGCTTTAAAACTAACATTATATTAAAATAAAATCAATGAAATCCCTTTATATGAGATTCTGACAAAATATTTCCAATAAGTGGGTAGAGCCAAACCCGCTTGGCATCTTTAGTTAAAAGAAAGGGACACAGCACTGCCACCTTCTGGTATGATTTAACTAATTGTATATCTTTATTCTTACTCTGACCATGAGTTAATGTTTGCCAATGTGTGTAAATAAATAGAATTAATCATTTTCATGTGATTATTTTATAACAATTTGAGAAATGGGTCATTTTAAATAAGTAATTTCTTTTACAATCCCCTAATATTAGGAAAACAAAAGCCATCTCACACCATTTATTGTACTATTACAAATGTTTTATGTCTGGTTGGCATGTTTACAGTTTACAAATTTTTCTGGGTTTAGTTGTGACATAAGTTAAACCCCTCTCGTTTCTGCCCACGGGCGGCTCATCAATAACACGTCAAAAGATATTGCATCAAAAGTACTCGTCATAGGGCATATTGATAAGAAACTGTTGAGCATGACTTTGAAGCAAAAATTTGTCAGTTTGGAACATGCCAAGCTGAACATGTTAGTTGCTCATAATGATGCAGTGATATTCTGGACAGTTTGCTCTGTTCATCCTCTGACACATCATGCGTGTGTCGTCAGCGTCTTGAGCAGCTGGTACCAGCAGACCACTACCATGGCAACATTATGGGCTGCATTTGAGATGATATATGTGGGTGATATTTGTGCTTCAGGTCAACATTACACACTTTTGTTCGGTTCACTGCTCATTTGGACGAGACTGTTCCTTTGTTCTTTTTGGCGAGACTCACCTGCACTTGAGTGCTTGTGGTCAGACTTCAGTTCACTATCATACTGACTAAAGGGGAAAGAAATGCTATGTCTATGAGAAGAAGACGAACAAAGTACAACACTTGGTTTTCCCAACTTGCAGTTGGGCATGGTGAAGATCGAGAGGATGACTATGGGTATGCTACTGCAAACGGGTCTTTGCATATTTCATCAGAGGTCATCTGTCTTAAAAGTGTGATAGGTTGCTTTGGTCAGGATACTCAGGGACATGATGTCCCTCTTGGTGTCACGGAGCCTCCTACACTACAGGTATTACAAAGTGATTGAGGATATGTGTGTGATTTTTGCATGTCACTGGTTGCTGTTGGATGTGAATGTTTATTGTTGACATCTACGTTAGCTAGCAACAAACTGGATAAATGCATACACTTCTGTCTGAACTGGAGATAAAAAAAAAAAGTGGCAGGGCACCATAAGGTGAACACAGTGTCCCATATCCTTACTTTATTTCCAAAGTTTTACTATTTATCATTGAAGGGGTTTTAAATTGTGGTGGAGATGCCGAGAACCCAGCTGTTTACATATCTTGTTGTAATAGAAAAACTAGAGATGATTTTCTGAATGATTGTAGAATGATGCAGATTCAGCCAAAAATGGCTCTAACCATTTGCTTGTTGTTAATTTACAAAAATATGCCTATGGTATATGCGTTCTTCAGTGCATTAGGTCAATGACTTTCTATTGATTAGCGTGCCATGTGGAGTGGAGGAGCAAGGTGGAGGCAAATGAATTGGGTCAACATGTTGACACTTCATCTTAATCAGGGGGTGTTGGCACACCAACCTCATTAGTTACGCTTGATAAGTCAGCGTGCGGCAGAGGTCAGAGGTACAGGGCTCCTCTGAGAAAAATGTTTGGAGAGATTGATCTATTGATCCATCCAGTGCCATAGGCTGAGATTGCCCTTGTTAAAGGTTTAATTAGACGTTTTCGATAGGGAGCAGAGTGGATCTCCCCCACTGGGACAGACTGTACAGATGGTTAGCAAATTGCAAGTTATTGGCATGACGTCCTATGGACTTAATGATGAACCATCAGTGTCAGCAGTTTCCCAACCAGATTTTTGAAAGCTATCCAGGGAGCGAGGAAGTTTGGTTTACTTTGGTTGTGATGAATCAGTTAGATGATGAATGATCTAATTGACACAATTTTGCAGTTTTATAATGTTGTATAGCTCAAATAGGTAACAAGTTAATCACGGAAATTAATAACTGATTAACCAATAAATAATAACAGCTTTTATATATTAAACAAGAAATGAAATGCTCATTAAAAGTATGTTTGACTGTGCGACCAGTTGACTTGATCTGTAAATGTTGTTCCAGTCACTAGTCGGCAACAGCAATACTAGTTGGTTAAACATATGATTTTTTTTTTTATCATTTTCATCTTAGATGTTATGCAGCTAGCTGGAGCTGCAGCTCTGGGAGATGGCAACACCCCATTGTGTGATGGGAAGTTGTAAATAAGCGACGAGTACAGTTCTGCTGTACCTTTTGCAGTTTTATGTTGGCTGTTTCAAAATGAAAAGCAATCTGGCATATGACAACTCAACCACATTCTGCACACCTGAATAAAAAAGGCTGGTGGCGGTGCTAATGTCAGCCACACTTGGGAAATTAATGTGACGTGACTCTGTGTGCAGCAAGTGTGAATATGTGCCACAAATTGGCACACATTTGGGCATCATTTAAAATACTATTTGGTTATCAAATAATGGGATTAAAGGTTTCAAATAGCTCTTGAATACATGCAGTATTTGTGCAGGCAGCATTTGACCTCATCCATTAGATTGCTCCCTTTTGACTGTTATCTGAGTGTGTTTTAATAGACTTGACTAGACAATTAATTTCATTTACATTTCTTCTCTCACTCAATCAGCTAGTGCATTAGTCGCTGGAAACATCCCTAATGAAAAGTTCTCAGAGCCCAAGATAAACTAATCAAATTGCTTATGTAACACTCCAAAAGCAAATAATTTTTAATATAGGGTGATGTAAATGTAAAAAATGTTGAAATGCACTCTGATAATTTTTTGAATTTCTATTCACAGGCATGATTGTGATACCTTACGTAGCTTTTCTACAAGTCTGATTACTATACTGATATCAACCATTCCCCTGAAGCGTAACGTTTCTATACTTGGCTTTAAAGTCTTCAGGATCATTTTTATCTTGTAGTAGCATAACATTAAACAGTCAGTGACCCACTGACTTGATGAATGCACTAAAAGTTAATAAACTGTTCTTCAAAATGATATTGATAAAGTAACTCTGTTTGATGGGGATCGGTTACATCTGGCCAGTACTCAATATGTTTAATGAGATCCACCTTGATGTCATCCTGGTGATGCAAAGAGCAGCAGCTTGTCACAGCTGAGCTCAATAAATGTTAGTCGCTTTTGTTGTCTTTGTGAATCATTATAAAAAGGGCCGCTGGTCATTTTTTAATAGGTGAGCTAAATGACGGGTTGTTTTTGGACTCTTTGCAACAACTCATGTTTTGCATCTTTTGGCACCGATTTGCCAATTTGAATCATAAACGGTAAACAGAGGCCACATTATTTGTTGACTCTGGCTGCGGCGGATTGTTTGGCCACTGTTGCCGATTCTGTATGCACCACCTGTCACTGCGCGATTGCTGGCCCAACATCAGGCAGTCGGCAAGCTCAAACCAGCCATCAGATTTCAACACGGCCATTAGCGTGTAGTATGACGAGAAATTATGACCATCTGTCTAAAATCCGACACTGTTCCATTACAGACAAGCAGCCAGCGACATGCCCTCACTGCTCATCCCAGTTTATCAACCAATCAGTGCTGGAAATCCATCTCCAGCGTTGTCCTACTACCGAAGAGGAGAAGAATACCGGTCGTGGGAGGGGCCAGGGCCGAGGACGCTGCACTGGACAGGTTGGAGACATAAAGAAATTTTTTAAAGAGAGGATGTGAGCCAGAGTGTGATTTGTTTTTTCCAATCGAATAGCTGACGGGGTTAGTGAGGGAGTGGCGATGTGTCTCACGGTCCACATTTGGAGTTGGATTGTGACATTGTACTTTAAATAAGTAGACAAAAATTTAGATAATGACGACACCGTTTCTGTCATTTCATTCTGGTTTGTCTCCCTCTCGTCTCCTTTCCCTTCCTTTTCTTTATTCCTCCCTCAGATTGAGTGTGACCTTTGTGGACACCGTTGCATGACCCAAGAGGGCCTCGACCTTCATCGTTTATCCCACACAGGCCAGACACCTCTCAAATGCCCAGTGAGGCCATGCCGCCGCCGATTTATCTCTAACAGTGCCCTGGAGGAGCATGTGCTGGCGCATTTTCAAGGAACGCTCAGCAAGTCCAAAAACCGACCCCGCTTCCGTTGTCAGATTTGCCACAAGGAATTTGCCTATAA
Source organism: Copadichromis virginalis (assembly GCF_057382275.1). Taxonomy (NCBI): domain Eukaryota; kingdom Metazoa; phylum Chordata; class Actinopteri; order Cichliformes; family Cichlidae; genus Copadichromis; species Copadichromis virginalis. Next base: position 27,024,687 of record NC_140628.1, read on the forward strand.
TTCCACCTTCAACGTTCATATGAGGACACACACTGATGAGAGGCCCTTTGAGGTAAGAAGCACTGTGGCGTGTACTTGTGTAAAGGTAGTTTCTTTCAGTCTTAAGAATCCTATTTCTCTCTCTTTATACAAGGTCTTGAAATCTTTTAAACACCTGTATTTCAAAATGAAACTGAGAACTGCCTCATCCCCATCCACGGTCACACCCGCTCATAGCTGCGGCCATCTCTCTGGTTCCGGACCATGGCCATTTGTGCAGAGTGTGTCCTGCGGGTGTTTTCTCCCTCTCTGTGTACCTGTGATTAATGGCAGGGCTGAGTTAGGGCCTGTCAGCTCCCCTCTGTGCCTGTTACTATTCTGGGATTCTCTCCCTCTCTCTCTGCTGCTCTGGTGACGAGGCAGGACATCAACTATAGACCCACCCAAGCCCATCTCAGCTTTAGAAATTGATTTAATATTTGTGGCTTCGCTTTGAGCCATGATCTATCAGGCAGGCTGAGGACTGCGGTTCAAGGAGCACCGGTTCTCAAACACAGAGGCAGTTACGGGGATACATTTTAATTTATATCAAATATACCTTGTGTTCCTGGAGGAACATATGTGTTTGCTCAGTTTATAAAGAGCAAACTTCACAGGAAAAGTAATTATATTAGAGTGTATTTCACAGAGATACTGAAACTGCAAATCTGTCAATAGGGATTGCAATTTCAATCTGAGTGTCCCCAGTGGGAATCAAAGCAAAGCTCAATACTGTTACTCCCCTGTAGTGCTTCAGGTTTAATCATCTATCTACTTTTATTTCATTGTCTGCGCTCATTTGGGAGTGAACAGAACAAATGTTGGTGTTGCAGGAATGATGCCGTTGAACTGTTGATTACTAAAATGATTATTTAGAAAAGTCAAGCTCTTAGATCACTGCTAATATTTTTTCTGTTGTGTAACTCTGTGTAATTTATTACACTCCCCTTACACGCAGAGCTGCAGGGTTTAGTCAAATCGATTATTTCAGCGACAGAATGTTCATCATTAGCCTGTGACGAAGCTGAAAATGACAAATGTTCTCTGGCTTCTGCTTCTTATTTGGTGGTTTTTCAGCTTTTGTCAGGTAAAACACGATATTTGAAGATGTATTTCCTTCATTTCTTTTTTCATCTGGTGTGTGGATGTCTTATTGACCAAACAATTAATTGCTTGTGTGGGACTGATGATGATGATATCTTTTTATTGCTCTGTATTTGTCCTTCCCCCTCTGTCTTCCCTATCCCATTTTCTTTCTGCTCTTTCTGTGTCTCAGCCAGGAGTGCTGCATCTGCAGAAAAATGTAAAGAGAGGTTTTAGGAATTAATTGCAGTTGAGTTTGTGTGCTGCCAGAGTTGTGAACTTAACTTTCTCGCCTCTCTCTCACCTTTTCCCCTCTTCTCTGTTCTTCCACCAGTGCGCCACATGTGGTAAGCGCTTCCGCCAGCTGCCCCATCTGCAGGATCATGAGCGCATCCACAGCGGCGTGCGGCCTTTCTGCTGCTGGATTTGCGGCAAGAGTTTCAGCGTCGCCGCTCGTCTCACCGAGCACGCCCGCACCCACAGCGGCGAGAAGCCTTACCCTTGCCCTCACTGTCCCGCTGCCTTTCGGTCTCGTTCCAACCTGGATAAACACATCCGACTTCACGGGGACCTGCCTCCGGAAACAGCGGAGCAGGTGGTTAATGCAGCTGAAGCTGCTCAGGTCCAGAAGGTGCTGGAGGGAGCCAAAGCATTGTCATCTTTGGCCACCATGGAAGAGGTCGAATCTGGCTCTGTGCAGACCATTTACGTGCTGCAGGGAGCTGAAGGGGCTACCGAGACCGTAATGATCCCATCCGATCAACTCAGCAGTTTAGAGGGAGCGTCGCAGGTTGTCATTCTGCCCTCCTCTGTACTGGGAACTCAGGCCATCACTGTTCCCACCATCACAATGGACGGCAGTGAAATCACCATGGTGGAGACGAGCCAGTCACCACAGCATACCATTGAGTTCATTATGGAGGAGACTGTTTGAAGGTAGCTTAGTAAATCGTGGACAACAAGGACATGAAAAACACTGAATGATTAATCGCTAATATAGACTGCTGGTGATCTAAATATTTTGACAGATGAAGCCAATACCCTGTACGTTTATTGTCTGGCAGATTTCCAAGAGAGTTTAAGCAAAACTCCCCACCTGTTTAATAAGTTTTCTTGAGCAGACAAGTGAATTTATGACATAGAGGAGACATTGAGCGGAACACTCACACGCTAAATTAGCTTTTCAGACTAATAGAACTGATTGTGTGCATTTACTGCCCCTGTTTATTAGGGGACGACGTGGTTGCCTATGAAGTGTTCTCTGCTTTCTTTATAATAAAACGTTTGAGCATTCACTCTTGTGAGCGTCGATCATTTCATTAGGTGGATGACAAGAGGGCATTGCCCCCGTCTCATCAGATGGGACAGACTTTATAGGTCCTGCTGTAAATTGGCACCTCAGCCAACATTAGGAAGTAGCCTGAGCTGAGAAACATAAAGACCCGCTCAGCAGCAGTCGCTGTCGAGATTTTGAAACCGCTGTTTCTTTCTGTCTCACACACACACAGACACACACTGATGTTAGCGAATGGCACAGCGAAGCAGAGTAATGTGTGTAGATCAAGTCTAATGCTCCAATAATTTGTAGGACATTACGTTATTGATTTGTTTTGTGCTGTAATTAAATACAATAATAATAGGGATACGGCGAGATTCATGATGATTTAACTGAAGTACAGCATTATGCAGTGGAAAGTTGTGTAATGAAATTATCCAGCACTTGCTGTATAGTTATCAAAAATAATGATCCTATTTGTGTCTGAATTGGAAGAGGCATAATGTGATATAAGTTTTGCCAGCGCTGCAGTAGCCCATTATAGGCTTCTAAAGTGCAGTTTATGGCTGTCTCCCACCCAGTGATTGCTGACAGGGGGGTTTGAGACCACATACACGCAGAGGCACTCAGTCTTAGTTTGTTTTCATGTCATAGAGGCAGAAATGCTGATGATTGTGCGGGTAACTGAAATGGGGAAATGGCAGCATTTCTGCAGAGTGAGACGCACATCAGGAAATAGAGGGCTCCTGAGGAGCAAAAAGAAGCCGGTGCCAAAACTTGAGGAGCTTTTCGCTGCTTTTTTTGAGACACTCAAAAGCCTGTGAGTCAATAAATACATGTTTTTTTTTTCCCTCTTCCTGGCAAATCATGAGAGCTGATATTCTGGTGGAGTGCCATTTATTATACCTGCTGCTTGACATTGAAACAAAAACACACAAACACGCAGACATAATGAAATTGTTGATGCTGGCGGGGAAATCATGAGACCGGTGGGGCACACTAACTGCAGCGCGAATGTCTTTTTGATCTGTGGAAGACTGTATGTCATCAGTAGATCAGACTTAATCTTTTCATGGTTTTTAATTTAATCCTAGTCATTTAGAAAAAAGTAAAAGTAATTTAATCCCTACTTGTCTGTAGTTTAATGAGGTTTCTCATGCAGTGCAGTTTCTTGCAGTTATGCTAACTACTAAAAAACCTACAGTACTGTCTGTAGACACCCCTCTTTATATTTTGTCTTGGAAATGGAAAACGGGTGCAGTAGTTTACTGAAGAACTGAGTTTGTGCATTTCAGTGAATTGCCCAGGAGTTTTTTGCCACCTCTGTACATACTGATGATGATTTAAACAAAAAAATGTGATTAATTGCTTCACAAAATAACTCCTACGTCTGTTATGTGTAGTTGGAACACTGTTTCATTCCTTAAGTTAGGAGGCTTCAGTGAAGGATCAACTGAAGGTCCGCATCAATTTATTTCTGTTTTTTAAGGACACAACTTTCATATTCTCTTCTCCACTTACCCAGTTCTCAAGTTTTAAGGTTCCACTGCTCAATAGTTGGGTTTTTTTGTTGTTTTTTTAGCAGCTCTTTGAGAATCAACTTCTTGGTCCAGAAATAGACTTTTATGTCAAACTTTGCTATGTTTGGCTTTTTTCTGTAGATTTAACTGAATAAATGAGAACAAATGTGTTTTTTTGCAGCAGGCTGCTAGTAACAAAGAGCCTAAAGACACAATTTAAAACTGGTTGTTTGCCAAGTTGTCTGTTATGTGTAGACACGATTCTGGTTCATCCCTTGAGTTATGTGCCTTTTTATGTTTGAATGATTCATAGGTCAGTGTTAAGTGGCTTAAAAAGTAAACATTCCTCTGAAAATGGGACAAAGGCTGGACTGAAAATGAGTCGGAAATGTCCAAGGCAATATTCAAAGTCAAGATCGCCTTAAAAAGTAAAAGTATAAGAAAGCCTGGCTCATGAAATCGGGTGAATATGAAGAGGTAAAGAGTGGCTCAAGTCTTTTGCAAAGTGCTAAACAGAGTGAATGTGCAAATGCGGCTGAAACGAGCTGCACTCATTAAAATTATTTACTATAATAGGAGAGTGATCAGATCTTCCATTGTCAAGTAGATTACAGTGTTTATGAAAATGGAGCGTTTAAAATAATCGGCATACAGAAATAGATCTAGTGTTTAAAAAAAATAACCGCTCATTAAAATGGTGAGATGTTCAGTCATTATAGCATCGATCGGAGGAGATATAACATTTATAAAACCGAGTTGAGTTTATCCATCCATCTATCTAGCTGTCTGTCTGTCTCAGGCAGCACAGTAACTGATTTTTGTGTACACTAGAGTAGTAATATTATGTTAATATTCTTGCAAGTGCTGTGGTGATTTTTGCAATTATGTTTTAAAATTAATCATGGCTTGTATAAGCTATTAAAGCAGGGAGAGATAAGGGCCTTTTCTTAATTTTAATACAAGCAAATGAAATGCTGCAACTATGCAGCCACATAACCGACATATTCACGAGTGTCCTCATTGCAAACAAAACAGCCCGAAACGAGCACACGCAGTAGCTTCTCTCACCGTGGGCATCCCTTTGATTCCCACTTCTGCTTGTATCATAAACACTAAAAATACCTAAGTGACCCTCTGGAGAGGATGTGCATGTTCAGCTTTTAGCTCGGAGCAGCAAACTCGCTGACATCACAGTGTCCCGAGCAGGTGGAGGACGCCACGAGCGCTGTTTCTGGCTTTCATCTCCAGGTATGCGCAGCACTGCAGCTACCGAGTCAATATGGAGTTTTTAAGTGTGGCCTAAAAAGTAAAAGCAGTCAGCAATATTTGGAGTACTTTTTCATTAGAGGCAAGTGAGTGAGCTTTATATGTGTTACCTTTAAACATTTTAGCATGACGTGTGCAGGTAACTCCTGCCAGGTGTTTTAACCGTGTCTCACTTTTCCAGCTAACCTTTTAGCTAGCTGCTGTTCCAGCCACTTATTTTAATCAACTTCGATCATTTGTTTATACTTTAACAGAGTCATTTAATGTTTAATTTTTTGTTTGGAAATGACTCGAGCAATTTAAATATGTATTTATTAGTTTAGCCTAAGATTTAAGTTTTCCATCAACATTTACACAAATGTAACTATTACTTTTAGCCATCTTATTGTGTTGCTCGTTCAGCCACTTTTTTTTCTGTTTAAATAGAATTTTACTGGAGTCTATAAATAATTATAATATTAAGGAGAGCTCTCCAGCAATCAGATGATCACCTATGAGCAGGATGACCAGCTGTCATCCTTAACTCAGCATTTTTTTCTTTGTCCCCTTCTCACATTTTGAGATAGTCTCCCACATTTTGATTGCTTTCTCAAAAAGTCTGGCTTTTACCCAAAGTATATGAAGGGAAGGCTTTTTACTATATTCAGAACTTCAGCCTGTCTAATGCCACACTCATCAGGGAAAGACACCAAAAAGTCACAGGCTTTGCAGATTTGGGTGACTATGATGGAAGCTGCCATGAAGAAAATAAAGCAGCAGTATATTCTGAGAGACAGGAGGGGGTATGGCGTAAAGTGACAGAATACATGTATGTCATAATTTTATAATAATAGTGACACTTGTCAGATATGGCTAAAAAAATAGAATAAAAAAAACAACTATGGATAGATCCAAAACCTGAAGAGCAACTGAAATAACAGCATGGAAACATTCAGACTACCTTTCAGCATTATTGATGTGTCCCACTTTGTCTCACAAAAACACAGCAGTTGCCTCACATTTAGTTTGATCTGGCCACCCTACCTGTGAGCACCACATGGCGATGGTGGGGAGGAAAAAAAGCTCCCTCTTACTAGGAAGAAGCCTCAAATCAGGCTCAGGGAGGTGCAGCTGTCTGGCACTGCTGTCTCGGTTTGTGGGGACAGTAAAGGCATAAAAGAAAAACAGAGAGGGTAGAAACAATAAGCAGGATGTGATGACAGCCCTAAAAATCCAAAGGCATTTGGCCATGATTTGCCAACTTGTGGCAACATTGCTCTGTGTGTACACAGCCCTTCAAAAGAAGAAAAAAGATTTTTCTCAAACGCTACACTAACGTGATAAAACAACATGAATAAAATGTATTTTACAAACGTTACTATGACATTACATCTGATCAGAGACCAGGAAGATGCACAAATTCCTTTGGGGGTTTCCCATCCAGTGAAAAAATCTACACAAATCAAATATCCAGAGCCATCTGCTGCAACGACCCTCTGTGGGTAAGAGAGCAGCAGAAAGAAGCGTTGTTACTATGGTTGTAGATCCAAGTCAGGGAAGTGTTTTTACATCAAGTTATCAAATGAAACATCGTGCTATCATTTGTATCATTGTTGTGAGAAGCTTTTGTTATAATAAGAGTGAGGGGCAGACGCCCTGGACAGGTCTTTTGCAGGGCTAATGCCAGATTTAGACTTTGTAGAGCCTATGACGTAACCTACATAAGTGGCCGACATCGTCGGAGTTTATGTTAATACACACTCACATTACACAGTACATAATAATTACCGTGAGGTCGTGTCCCGGTGTTTTATATGTGGTGCCAGCCAACAAATAAAATGCTGGTACTTTTACCTCCTCGTCCTTTGTTGTGATCATTTTTTTAGGGGCAAATATATTTGTCTCTCAAATTTCTCTTCTTCTGACATTTGTGAGTCCTTATGTTGATGCTGAGACGATGATTGATACATTCTCACTGATAAATTTAGAAACTGTGGCAAAAAATAGCTGGAAATGACAAGGAAGAATCGAGGGTGCCGAACAGGCCAGTCACAGTCGTTGTGGGCTATGTCGACTCGACATGTAGTTACACCGCGGCGCACGTCAGGTTACTCTGTAGATTTTCCAATTAAGTATGAATCCCAAACATTTAGACCTATGGCTAATTTAAAAACACCAGATGATCTGACATGTTTGTCTTTGTACTGTGAGAGGAAGGGAACCCACACAGGCACTGGTAAACTCCGTGTGTGTGTGTGAGTGGGTTCAAACCAGGACTTTCTGACTGTGGGATGACAGTGCTAACCACCGCACCACTGTGCTGCCCAGCATTGCGTAATATGAACTTTAAGTAAGCACAAGAGACCAATTGAGGAAGTTAACACTTAGCTGCCCTAACCACGGGTAGTTGAACCGACTATCCTGAAATATAATCATGGCATTTTTCTTTTTTAAACTACTTGAAATAGAATTACTCTGTATTTTTAGTTTGGATTTAGTGGTGAAACACCAGTAAATGCAGTGTAAATAAAACCCACAAATTACTCAGGCAGTGTGCTCTTACAGCACATGGCCTGGAGTTATGCTCTAAAAGCAGAGTGAAACTGAGGTTCTTGTAGGTAGGTATATCTTACAATGATCTGGGTAAAATTAGCATGTGCTTTCCTGAAGCGAATTATAGTAAATATAGCATATGTTACACACCAACGGTATTAAAAAATAACAACACAGACCTACAGTGAGTTCCACTAAACCCACTTAATACTGAGTCTCTAGAGAAGCGTTAATGTCGTGTTTTTTTTTTTTTTTTTAAATGGCATTTTTATTGACATCTTGGCAAGTTGTGGATGCCGGGAAAAGCTTTGTTTCCAAGGTAACATGACAGAAAAATCTCGTAGCTGACATAGATTAGCCCTTGTGTTTTAATAAAAAAGGAACATTTAATTTAGCATGGGAGCCGTCTAATTTATATATGGCAATTGGTGTTTTCATCTGTCATCTTTCCAGTGACACGCATGACACGTGTCTTCAAGTACGTTATGAGCATTCAAAGGGGATTAATTTCTATATTTGTGTACTACACTCATAATTTTGCCTTTAAGCATTTCATGCAAATAATATCTTGGCTAAATGTGAAGACGGCTAATTTCACCCAGCCCTAAACGGATACCTAAAAGTACTACTGCAGTGTATTTGTGATGGATGCAATATCAACATCAGAGCAACACTGGTATGTGGCTATTAAAGGTCAAACAATTTACCAGGCAAAATCATATATACTAGTAATTCTACAGGCGAAGGAAAATATCATAAATCACATTAAGGTCAGCGTACAGTATGTGCTGCACTACACAATGCAAGAAAAATGATACCGTTACGTAGGGAGACAGACATGTTTTATTAAGTTGCATGCATGCAGTACGCACCTTTACATCTCTGCTGTGTTTTAAGATTATTCATCCCAGCTGAAAAACGTTTCACTTCTTCCACGGCGATCTGTCTTAACAAATAAAGTCTGAGTTACGGGGCATGCAGAAACATGATGTACTTCTTTGTGTTTGACTAAATGAGCGCACATATGCAAACTTATTCAGCCGGCTACAGCTGACTTCCCAACTTTATTATCACATCAATGTTATTAATGTATGACTGACCTATTTAAGTAATGGTATACATTTATCATTCTCTATGTCTTGTGATTATATATTTATTGCTGGCACATGCTTCCTCTCCGCCCTCTGTCCTTTTCTTTTTCTCCTTTTTCGCTCCTTTTTTTCTTTTTTGCATCCTCACCCTCCTCTCTGTCTCTCTCGTCCCTCACCAACCCCCCACCTCTCTCTTTGCTGAGGTGGCTGTAACTGCTGTGACTTTGACAAAGTATTCTCCACGTGTATTTCAGCGTACGTGTGGATGCAGGGTGTGTGTGTGTTTCTTTTTTTTTAGTTTGCAAATGTGTCCGACTGTTGCGCACGCAGCGTCCATCTGTGTGTGTCAGCTTACTGCAGCGTGCTCGCACTTACGTCTGCCGCTGCTGCTGCTTATGTCACGCTACAGTCCTGTGTTCTGTCCTCCGTTACCCTCTCACTTTTTTCATCACTTGCTCTCTTGTTCACCTTGTTTCTGCCTATGTGATACCCCCCCCCCCAACCTCCCTCTGCTAGTCCCCTCCCTCATGTTTGCTCCTTCCTCTCTCTCTCTCATTGATAGTGAAGCATATGTGACTGGAATACTGAGGAGCTAATCATTATGCCATGAGCACAGCGCAGTGCTCGGGCAGAATGTCAATTCTCCCTCCTCTCTCTGTCTTCCTTTGCCTTTCCCTTCCCTCTCGTCCACGCTTTCCAAGCAGTAGTTAACATGGAAGCCACATTTGCGCTCTACACAGTGAAAATTAAGGAAACACTCTCACACGTAATGCCCGGCGCTTGCAAACACTGGGCTTTTAACACCTGCACTTAAGTGCAATGTGTAATGGTTCGGCGAGGTTTACATTTGTGCTGCGGATGGTATTTGGAGTGTGCGCGCGTGTTACATAGTTGTTATGTAAAAGCACTCCACATCAATTTGTCAAGAGCAAAGTGGTGTGGGATGGAGATGAGAGACAGCTGTTGAATGCATATTTAGAGAGAGGAGGGAGACTGAAACAGAGAGTGACAGCAGACTTTCTGTGGAGGCCTAAATCACCACTAATATTAAGGTAAATAACCACGTAGGATTATTCGCATTATATTGTAAACACTTAAAAAGATGGAGGTATGATACGGAGATAGTCGTGCGCATGCAGCAGTCTCGGTGTCACTCAGCAGCGAAGGAAAACACAAATGAGAGCGGGGTAAATTAAACTAGAGGTAAATTAGACTGCGTGCACGCGCTTGGACTGCGGGGTGCACGTCAGCGTGTCTGATGAAATGGGAGAGACAGCACACGGAGACTCCTCCTGACTTCTTGAAAACTGCAGCTGTGGGTCACAGCTAGGGGTAACGCTGTGTGTACGCAGCCCTCCAAATCTTCCACTGAAAAACACACACACACAAGCACACCACATGCACACAGACTACAAAGGAACTTTAAATTTGCAAGTTGGACAGACGCACAAACAGTCATATCCAAATGTCCACATAAACACACACACACATGCATAGAAAAAACCCCAGCCATGGCCTAAGGGAACCTCTAGCGTGACATGGTTGCAGTCTAATAGGCTCAAGCATGAGTGAGTAATAGGTGTTCCAGCACTGTCCGCCCACTGGACAAAGACATCTTGAGATGCACATTATTTTATGAGATGCAAAGTGAATAGGTGAAAACATGATGATGCATTGGGTGGGCGGTGAGTGGAGGGGGCTGTTTGAAACCAAAGCGGAGGAGACAGCTCAGCATTGTCACATGCTATATTTGCTTCCTGGTTTGATTAGGGGACAGGTTAGCGGACAAGCCAGAGTTGATATACCCAGAGGCTATCATTTAATATATGAGACGCAAATAGGTTTTAACATAACGTACAGCACTTAGCATTCAGGTTATGAATGAAATAAGTCATAGGTTGGACTGGAGCAGTGTGGATTAATTAGTGATCGACACACAAGCATATTTATTTATTTTTGCTGCCACTTTATTAAATTAAATTCAATAGATTACATCTGGACAAATCTTTTAAAGCATAGTGTACAAACATCACTGTTAGGCAACACAGTGTTGTCACTAGCAATTAAAGCGCCACCTCATGCACAGAGTGACAAAATCAATGATTCAACACACCGTGGTGAGTTTAAAAGCCTTGGAGGACACAAAATGCTAAGAGAGCGCTGGGGCTGTAAGGTTAAGAAAAAGATCTATATTGCAAAGGCTACTTGGACCCACCAGAGAGGAGCAGTGGTATCATAAGGCCAGTGTCCCAGTCTCGTTAGGGGGGGATGAGACAGCATAGCCTGATCGAAAGTGGGGATATGGGAGTTAGACAGTGACATCATAGGCTGTGAGCTGCTCCTCTGGAGACTGCTGTCTGCTTGCAATGGGCTCGTGCTGTTGCTGAGTTGTGCCTTGTATGACTGAACATTATAAATAGTGAGAAGGGTGTCAGCTCCATTCAAGGGAGTTGTGCATGAAGAGTCGGGGTGCTCCAGTGAGAGGAGGAATGTTTTTCAGCAATGGCTTGGGTGTGTGGGAGAGGAAGTAGTCCCCACCTTTCTGTGAGTTACATATACCTGATTACAAGTAAAAGTGTTCTACTGAAAGTTTGATTCATTAGTAAAAAGTATAGGCAGCCCATTCTTCTTAATAAGACAAAGGACTCACTATGCTGAAATGCCATTTACCACTTGAAATCAATTCAACTCAATTTTATTTTATTAAGTATTGCATTAGTTCATTTCTGTCAGGACCACTTTAGTCAAAACTGGATTTTTCTTTTCCATCTGTGGTAATTTCTGTCTGCTGCTGGACCACATTGATTCGGTTAAAAATGGTATGAAATGAAGGAGCTGGGGTGGAGGTGGGTTTCCAAAGTGGCTTACAGAAGCATGATTATAATTAAAATGCTTATCTAATTAACTTGCTATTGAAGACTATTATATATTTATTAAACATTTACTCAAACACTCACACTGGATGGATGCATCCTTGGTGGGGGGAGACTCGGGGGTTCAGTATCAAGATCCTTGATCCTTCGACATGCAGACTGAAGTAGGCAGGGAATCGATCCGCAACCTTGTATCGCTCATGTTTAAAGGGCTCATATCATGCTTTTCCATATTTTCTGTCACTGTGTTGTTATAGTTCAGAGCTTCAGACGCTCTAAACACCCAGCTGATTTCTCAGACTCGGCTCTGTCTTCAAGCACAGAAGCCCCTCCCACAAGTGGGATATCTAGCTGGCTAGACAAAACCTAAAACCCCAGATAGCAGGTATCACAATGGTGGTTTCTCTGGCGACTCAGAGTTTCTGCTTAAAGATCTTTGCACGCTCACATAATGGCACCGCCTACTCCAGACAGAGAGCAAAAAAATGGGTAATAAAGATTAAACATAAAATGTAACAGTAAAATGAGATGCTGTTACTGCAAATAAACTACAAATGTAACAGATGAATTTTCTGATCTGTGCATTATTAGCTGCAATTGGAGCAGTGCAAAAGAGACTTAACAGCATTTGAAGCAAGCATAAAAACATTTACACACTTTATGAATCACCAGATTAATGCATGCAAATTTCAGTACCAGTGCAGCTCACATAATATGAACTGCTGCAAGTTTACAGCTGGGCTTCACTCGGTTGTTTTAGTAAGGCGCTGCTTCAGAAGTTCCACAAAAAAAGTACGAAAAGCATAAATGGTATTTCTTCAAGAGAGAATCTTTATCACGCTCATGAGACGCTGTAAACAGAAAGAATCAGTGAAATGATGATGCTTCTGGAGTTTAAACCAAACCATGAGTTACTGCAGAACACTTTACACTCAACATAACTCGATAACCCATTAATCTCACTTTGTAGTTCACCCTTCCTGCGTTCAGACCTTCTGTTTGCCGGTGGTAGCCTGTCAGAAGAAATGTGGATCCATCAAAATGACTTATTTTAGACCATGACTTCACCAAGGCTCGGTAAAAGATAAATAAGGGTCATATGTAAATCTGAATTCTGCAAAACTGCTCTAGTAGAGTCCAAGAATAAAAACATAGAGATGGAAATAAGCTAACAGCATGCTGTGATAGTGTTATGCACTGGTTTATCGACTGAAGATTGCATCTGCCAATATTTGTCTTGTTGACCGCGCACTCATGCATCCGCACCTCCAGCCAATTTAGAATCACCAGTTAACCTCGCAAGCACGTCTTTGGGCCGCTTGCGAGGGTAATTGGTACTAATGCCTCAAAAAAGATCCAAGCCGACCAGGAGCGTTATTGCTAACCGCTACACCACTGTGTTGGCCTTATCAGCAATACATTTTCATACATTTGCACGACTTAATTTGTCCTTATATAAAGAACATGTGATAGAGGCGGTGGCGTCCAGTAAAGTGGATTTCATTTAAATATGAAAAGAATTCATGAAAAATTGACACTGTCAATAAGAAATAAAAAAGCGTGTTCAATAATTTATTAATTCACGACGTGAGGAGAACGATTCATGGTGGCGTGAATGATGCAGCGCTGCTCAGGTTTCTGACCAAACTAGCTCTCAGGGCTCTCTCCTTTTATTACAACCTTCATCGCAAAGTTAAAAAACTTTATTGCAGATTTGTCTGACGACACCGAGGGAATCCATAACGACAACAACAAAACAAAGAAAAAAATACACCGGCATCGGTTGTTGTTTCATATATTCTTAGTTAAACGCGGCGCCAGCATCACAATTTCACAATTAGTGGTTCCCCTCTCTAATTGGATCTACGCCTTCATGTGTCTGTGTGTGCACATTAGCGACATTATGTCAATATGCGCCTTTGCGTGTGAGCCGACGGGCGTGTTTACATTGTGGCGCGCTGGTGTCTGCACGTTTGTGTGTGTGTGTGTGTGTCACGGGGTACGAGACGAGGCGAGTGGTGCGGTCGTGTGATAGTGTGTGTCACCCCGAGCGAGCAGCCACGTCAAACTCTGTCAGGGTAGTTTTCCCCGGCTGTGGGTGTAACACATCCCTCTGATTACTCTCTCTGTCTTTCTGTTGCCGTGTGTGTGAGTGTGCGTCTCATTCAGATAGTGTGCGTTTTCTTCATGACCAGCTTTTTCTTTTGCCCCCCCACATTTCAAATGCTTATCGGACAAACTGACAGTGAGAGCAAAGAGAGAGAATGGAGGGGTGATGGGTTTTTTATTTTTGATATTCATCTTTGAGAAAAATACCTAGGAGGGAGAGAGAGCGTGTAGAGGAGTGGGTGTTGGGAAGGAGGAGGGAGGGTGAGGAGAGAGTAGGAGGGTGCAGAGAGGGACGGAGAGAGAGCTAGCTGATTAGATTGGAGAAAGCCAAGGAGGTACGGGTATACTATTGAGCAAGGGGAGAGGCAGAGGGGAGGGTGACTAAGTGAATGCAGTTTGCCGTCGCGTGTCGCCGTATCACAGCGAAGTCCACTGGCAGGCAGACGGATCGGACCCGAATCAACAAATGGAGACAGAAAAACTGGATGTATACTGCATGTGAGGAGAAACCAAGGGAGGATATAGAGTCTGCCTTCATATCCTTTTATCTTTGCATCTAATACTACTGTGAGGAACCCACAGGGAGGGAAAGAAAAACAGCGGACAACTAATTTTTCCTCTAACACGTCTGTGAAGCAGAGGAGCTGTGAATAGAGTGAGCTGTGGGACTCGCTGGGATTTCTGAATATAAGCTCAGTAAGTATTTGTATAGGCTGTGTAAAGGCACTGTATGAGTGTGTGTATATGTGTGTGTGTGGACTGATGCCTCAGCTTTGTGCGCTGCCTCTGATGTTTTTTCCTCATAAGAAAAAGGCGAATATAAGGAGCGCAGGGAGGGAATTTAAATCCAGTTGTGCCGCTGCAGTGTTTCCCTTTATTGTCACATGTTGTTGGCGTCACTGAGCTGCTTTTCTTTTCTAATTTAAACAACTACCCCAGACTTGACTCTGTGTGCTGTTTGTGCCTTTTCCTCCTCAGTTGCCGGTGTGTGAGTGTGTGTGTGTGTGTGTGTGTGTGTGTGTGTGTGTGTGAGAGAGAGCTGATAATAGCAGCTCCATTGGTATTCAGCGGAGGGAGCTCCAGGATCTCGCTGCGCCTTTCCCCAGGATGGGATCACAGAGCAGGGATTGTGCTTGCCTGTGGAGAGCCCGCTGAAATGGGTGAGTGTCCATCCCGCTCCTTTTTTCCCCCTCCTCTTTTCATTCTCTTTCACCTCTTAGTTGATTGTTTCCTAAATATATATAAATATGTATATATGTGTATGGCTTTAGTCTGCAGTTATATACAGAGCATTTTCATTCCTGATGGGCCCCCCTCGTTTCCTTGTGTCTCACCCACTCACCCTGTCCAGCCCCACCTGTTTCCCTCCATCACTCCTTCCATCCTCCTTTTCTTTTACCTCCCCCCAAACGCCTCAGGGCATAAGCCGTCCTATCCAGTTTTAATGGATATAGACAAAATCTGAATGGCTCAATCCATTTTGCTGCCTGTCTCCCCCCTCTCTTTGCCTCCTTTTCCATCTTCCCCTCTTTGGCTGTGTCACCCATCCCCCCCCCCCCTTACTTCCATCCCTCTCTCGGTCTCTTCGGGCTCCTCACTACATTCTGTTTGATTTTAGACACACTGAGGACACTCTGAGACTCTTTCCTGACAAAGGAAATGAATAAAGATGCTGTGGATGTGTTTATGTGTGTGTGGAAGGGCTGCTATTTCTGTGTCCGTGTCAATCTTTTTTTTTTTCCCACTCAGAGGGAGCAGAGGTTTGTGCTCAGCCTCAGTGTGAAGGACTGGAGGAACAGAAGGTTATGAAGTAGATCGGTGTATATAATAGCTTCTGGCATGACAGCTGTGACACATATGTACATGCACAGACACACAATGTCACTCTTTTTACACGCACCTCCGTCTTTGCACTCCTCGCTGACATACCTTCTGCACACCAATTCGCACCCACCTACGTCTTTTCACACCTGCGACACCTTAGCATGCTTAAGGTGCCAACAAAGGCTGGACCTACACACACATACACACACAATAGAAGACACTGAGCACTAACCTCACCGTGCTTAGTCTCATCTTAAATGGTCCTTGGAGAATATCGGTGTCACGGGAGGGTCGTATATATCCAACAGAAGTATTGATTGGAGCTGATAAGCTGAATGGCCTCGAATGTTTCACTGTAAATCGGCCATCACCCACCTCACTGGAGTCACTAAACTTATTTAACGATTTTACTCTGTTAAAAGAGATGATATTACTGCAGGGCTCTGAAATGACCTTTTTTCCTTTTTCCTCTGTACTTTTCTGACTTAAGAAGAGATCCATCACTCGACTCAGAGCGGCAAGCTTTTTTTGATTAGGATTCAGAAAGGACTTTATCATATTCAACAGGTGCAAACTGTTGCATAGTAACAGAGTCGAGACTACCTGTTGGGTAAGATTTGACATTGCGCCTCTATTTTTAGAATTGGGTCATCTGTTTGACAAAAGGTAGTGTGATTTATTAGGAAATGAAAAATAGAAACTCAGCAGGCATCCAAGTCTGTCTAAGCTCGGGCCATCTGTCATCTGCATGCATACCTGTCTACCTGGAGCGGGGTTAATTTAGAGGGATTTATGAATGCGTTTTGCCACAACATGAACTGATACATAGATAATATGTGTCGCTATTTGGAAACTGTACCAAAGTATGACTCACAAAAGGTTCATTATTTTGTTTGCATTACATTAAATGCAAGAGAGCACAATGAAATGCAAATAGCGTGACCTGTCAGGAGGTCTAAAGAGACAGTACCGAATACGACGCAGCTCTCTGCATGACATTTCAATCCAAATCTCAGTATGTTATAGACGAGAACAAAATATTTTTACATTTATCTTTAACTGAAGAGGTTCTCCTCATTTCTTTTGCACCAAAACACAACTGAAAAGTATTAATGTTGTTTCAGCTGCAGAGGAATAAACAGTTTTATGCGTCTTTAACACTGTAACGTCAAGAGTATCACACTCGATACGTGAGTTTTTGTGATGTGTCAAGACTTCTTTTCCCCCCTGGGAAAATTGCATGATACATTTTTAAGCTCAAACTGCAAAAAATGACAGATTTAGCAAATATGATACATATTAAAACTCATATGCAAATTAATATATATTTATTTCGTCAGAAGGTTCAATAACTACTCTATTTTCAAAAAAATTGAATTTTCTGGCAATTTATTTAATGGTTCAGGTTTTAAAAAGTTAAATAAAAATGAGCATAAAGTTATTTTTAAAATATCCAAGATATTTGTCTCTACTCTGTCTTGTTCATTTGAATGCGTCTTATTTTAATATTTGAATCGGTTTTGTGTAAATATCACCTCAAGGTATTGTTTTCATCCATTGTGTCAAACAGATAATCCATCTTATCATTACATCTCACATGACTTTGTGTTATAATTTAGTGCAATAATAGAAGAAAAGTTAAAAAAACAACACTTTTTATTAAAATGTGACATCTAGTCTGGACCAACTAGTTATGTCTTGTGGCTTTGTTGCACCTGATGCAGCCTGTGGAGCCTGTGGTGAACAGACACCTTGGATTCTGAAGAGAAAGAGTAAAAATGATTGCATGAAAGAAGTTAGAGGTAAAGATCTGAAATTGGATAGAGGGAATAAAAGTGAGATGGGGATGACGAGAGCGTTTGAAGATGAGCTTGTTGGAGAGAGTGAAAGCCTCAAATCATAGAGTGAGTGGAGAGGAGGTCGGCACAAACAAGCAGCAAAGTCGTGGAAGAGTGACAAGGACGGAATAGACAGCAGGACGACAGGCAGGGTGGAGAGTGGCGAGGAGGAGAATGACATACGCGATAAGGAAGAGTGACACAAATGTCACCATGCTAACCTTTCATGCACTCTCCCTCTCTCCTCTCTTCTGCTTTTTCCTCCTTTCTTTCTCTCCTTCTAGATCTGAAGCCTTGCAGAGATGGCCACCAAATGGACAGCATGGAAGCCAACATCCACCCTCCAGCGACCAGCTTTCCACAGCTAACTGCCTCCACCATCTCCTGCCATCAGCTCGAACCATCCGAGCGAGGGCTGAGTCTGCAGAGTTGAGCCTGGACCAGCCGTCTACCGAAAGCAGAGATAAGCAGAGGGCGACAGGCCTCGGAGGAGTCAACGCGCAACAAGCCAGTCGGCGTGTTGAGCGCACAATTGAGCTTCTTGGACTTCATCTAAAATGAAATAGGCTGCAGTGATGCTTGAGCAATGGTACAGAGCTTTTGGATATGTCCGGATTTATCAACCGGATATATTTTTGAGATTACGACACTTTGGTGCACACCTCAGAGCTCAGCCACTTTTTCCAGATTGGCTTGTGGGCAAAAGCGAGTAATTGAAAATCCCCCCTCGAGAGGCGCTCTGTTTTGATTTGTTGCAGGGGAGGAGGGCCTATCATTATTGTTTTTTTTCTTCTTCTTCTTCTTTTTTTTTTTTGAGGAACAATTTCCAAAACACCCGGCTTTTATCCCACAAATTTCCCCCAGTTTCTCTCACATTGTGGAGAAGCACATTATGAAGCAGTACCATTCTTCTTCATCCTCCCTCAGTGACGGAGAGAGAGGAGGGACAGACTGTCCAGAATAGATAACGAGCAAGGAGACTGGCACCGAGGAGAGGAGAAGGAGAAGGAGAACAAAAAAAAGGAAGAAGGAGAAGAAGCAGAAAACGGGGAAACAGGTGGAAAAAGAAAGAGAAGGAAGCCGACAGAGGGGGGAGAAAAAAGGCAGGGACAGCGAGAAAATAAAGGACAGAATTAACTAGGATTGCACAGAATCTTTTTTGGACTCTTTGTAATTCGTGTTGAGGCTAGTTAGCGCAATGGATAGGGGAGGGGTTCAGGATTTACACTGGGGAGGGGGGGGGGACTTGAGCAGGAGACTAGAATGATGTCCCGCCTGCACCTGCCTGGTCTGTATCTCAGTGTTTGGGAGGAAGACAGGCTGAAAGATGGCCTGGTAAACAGACAGCTGTATTGAATGACAGACAAGCTCTGAGTCTGGTGAGATAGACAGACAGACAGGAAGACGGGTACACAGCCCAAGTGTCAGGCAGAGAGCCAGGCAGACATCCAGTGCCGGCACAGTAGACGGCGCGCAAATCATTGTCATTCTGTGCAGAGCGTGAGAGGAAGGCAGAGAGCAGGAAAGAAAGCAGAAGAGCATCCTGGTGGTTGTAGCTTCTGGAGAATCTCAGTCAGTGCTGTGGCAAGCTCATGCACTAAAAAAACCCAAACAAGCAGTGAGGGAGGGAGGGGGGGCTGTTACTAGAAGGGAAATACAGGTTGGGGAGAGGGAGAGCGAGAAGGACGGAGGTAAAGAAACAGAGGGAGAGAGCAGGTGTCGGAAATCCTCCCCTTCATCTGCTTGTCATTTACTCCTTTATGCTCTCTCGTCGTCTGCCGAGGTGATTGGTTTTCTGTTACCGCCGTTCCTCTGCTTACGGGCCCACTGCAATCCCGAGGAAAACGAGACAGAGGAAACCAGAATAAGACAGCAAAAAAAAAGGAAAAGGTGGAGCCTTTTCTGATTGACTCATTTTCACCCGTTCCTTTTGTTATTTGTCGAGGTGGGCTCTTGTTATTTTTGTGTTTGCTTTTTTTAAAAGTCAGAGATAGAAAGAAGAAAAACACACCTGCCCAATCGATCCCCCGTACATCCTCTTTGTACACAAGAAACAAACTTCTTTTTCCACCAATTGTTGATTTCTTGCCTTGCCTATCGGGATTATTTTCTCTTCTCAGTATAAACACGGGATTGCTCCAGATTCCTCCTGAATGTCCTCACACCCACTGACACAGTGTGAACTCCTCTGACTCCCCCCACGCCCCCCCCACCCTTCACCCCCTTGGCTGAAGCGCTAAAACTCTGTGGTCTCAGATCTCAGTGCCTGTGTTGACTCACTACTACAGTGATAATATGGCACGGCGCTTCTGATACCGTCTGATTCATTCTGTAAGTAGGACCCTCTCTTTCTACGCGTGTACGTCTCCACATGTGTGGCGCATGTCATTAGCATGTTTTTTAGCTTATGCATGCAGAAGCACAGAAGTGGCGTGTCTCTCTGCAGTGTTGGTTTTATGGTGTCTTCACAGCGGATTTGCTTTCCTGTGCTTCCTCTGCCCCAGGCGGTTTGTGTGTGTGTGTATGTGTGTGTTTGTGTGTGTCTGCCAAAGAAAGAGATTTTGATCTTACAGCCAAGCTTACAACAGCATCAGAGTGGTGTCAGAATGAGGCGAACAGGGTGTCTTTCCCTGTGCGTGTGTGTATGTGTGTGTGTATACTCCTACATTTTAGTCCTGAGGTTAATTTGAACTAATTAATGGTGAGTTTTTTGGGGTTTTTTTGCTTCTTGGAGCACGTTTTGGTTCTATGTCAGTGTACTTATATTCATTAGGGTGAGATGGAAAAGGGATGGGGGGCTAAAACTGAAGAGGGTGAACCAGCTAACGAGAATGACTCTGATTCCCTGACTAGTTCTTTGTTGCCTTCATTTCACGTCTAATGCCCTGAGCGTTGCACTCCGGCTGCATATCATTTCAGCCTCCTTTTATCTCCCTATGTGTTGCTTGGATGAAACCCCATACCGAAACCCAGACTCTGCAATGTCCTGCATATTACTAAGCCCATCTATCTCCACGGACACATCCACATCTATTATACACTCCCACAGTCACCAGGCCTCGCACCGGGAGACGCTCAATCAAGATAGTCCCTTCAAACAGACCAATGAACTGTGAATAACGCCATTACACAAACTCCCAGCTCAGAGCGTTACAGAGACAGAAAGATTGGGAGGGTGAAAAAAACAGAGAGAGACAGAGAGGGAGACAGAGAATAAAAAAGCTTTCTGGAAATAGAAGAGCAAGAGCAGAAGGAAAATGAGGAGGGAGACAGAGTGTGAGACAGAAAGCAACAGAGAGGAGGACACGGGGAAGGGAGGGTGAGAAACGGGGAGGGATGAGGGAGTGTGTGGGTCTGGAGGGGCCGCAGAGCAGGAAAAGACCTCTGCTCCATGGGAGCGCTCTGATGGGCTTAGCAAGGCCCTCGCTTTGTTCACAGTGTTGGTCAGCCTCTCAGAATTAAGATTACTAAATAATACGATTACTGCAGCTGCACAGTGATAACACGCCGCTGCCGATCCCCTTTGTCACTGTCAGAAAACCCAGAGAAGAGGGGAGGAGTGGCATGTGATGGCATCAAAGGCATGAAAGTACTGACTACATTAGAGAGTCACAAGAGCTCTGGCTTCTCAATATGGCTCGCCGCTGAGGCAAATTGGGAAGAGTTGGTGTGACTTTTATGCGGCATGTGGTCATACAGAGGGGAAAAAACTAACCTCAGTCCAGGTGTTTTCTCTTTAAATATATGGATGCTGCCATTACATCTTTTCCTTATCTCTCCTCTGTTTGTTAATGATGCTCTTTTAGATTCAAATGTATTAAAAAAACAAAACATGAACGGGGAAACCTCTGTGTTTACAACCTCCTGGCAAATGTGTACGTAGAAGCCAAGAATCTCACGGTGAGACATGTGCCCCTTATCTTGGTGTTTTACGCCGCATCCTCTGCGTGGGCTATTTGTTTTATGTTTCTGTGCTTGACAGCTTTGACACAGATCCCTGCCAAGTTGACCTTGCACTTTGAAGTGTAATAAACGCTGAATTCCGGGGCATCGATACATGTTCTTCTAGTAGCTGATAAATGGCCTGCTACCCCATGGGAAAGGGGGGAGGGAGGGAAACAAGCAGGCAGCAGAAACCTCTGTCCACTCCTGCTCAGCGGAAGTAAAGTACAACTGTCTGAAACCCACAGCTCCCAGAGTGGTGAGCTAATATCAGGGCTGGGCTGGACGCGACCCCCCTCCTATGAGATATGAAGTATTTCCACTGTCCTCTCAGCGGGGGCAACCATTTGCCTGCAGAGCTGAAGATTAGCTCGGAGCAGGAAAAAGAAAAGACACATTTAGCATGTGATAGTGTATCACAGGAGTAACAAATAACAAACCAGAGCTGAAGGCACAAAACGAGATCAATGAAATATGACACACAGCACAAACACGCGGCTCAAAAACGTCCCTAAACCAACTTGGCAAGCGTTCAGTTCAGTTTCTGTTCCCGCGTAGCACGTTTGTCATCTAGCTGAGGTTTCATGTGCGTGTCTTGTGTTTTTGCTTCACTGACATTAGATGAACTCTGACCCCCAGGCCCTCCGCAGCTCTGCTCCATGGTCACAAAGTAACTGGGTGACTCACTCTGTAGAACCAGTCAAAGAGCATCCGTGCTGGATTATGTGCACTCTGCTCGTCGAGTCCAGACTTGCAGAAACAGAAAAGCAATATGGAGATGATGTGCCAAATTATTAGCTACGTGTTTGTGACATTTAATCTTTTTAAGTGCTTCTCACAGCAGCAGCGTTCGGTGTTGCTACGACGCTCCCCAATCATTTCACTCGGCTTGGTCTAAATTGTGGCAGAAGTGTGCATGGTTCACGAGACAGCCTTTTACAGCGAATTTCCCGTTGCCCTGCTTTGTACCAGTCGGGCCCTTTCAGATCACTGATCCAATCATCTCTCTGGGTTACATTTTTCTAATTGCTGGCGCACATTTTTATTTTGTGATTCCACTTTCGATAGCGTTTGAGAATATCTTTCACTTGTGTTGTGCTGTTCAGGCCAAAACATATTTTCACATTGTTCGCATCATCATTCATTTTTCAGTTCTTCAGTGGGAACAGCTGTTCTCTCTTTAGCTTAGCTGGATTGTAGCAGGGAATGAGATTCATTTCTGGTGGTGGAGCAAGAACAGATCATTATCAGACTGTTATCATTGCTGAATCAATATTTTGGGACTGTGGCTGTCTCTTGGATGGCCGTTCACTCCTAAAGGGCCTCACGCAGCTGCCGCTCTAAGGTGAACTGGGTTAATTTGGGATATGAGATCTCTTCAAATACTGAGGAGCCCTCCAGTTTCTTCTGCAGTGCAGTGTTTACCTAGCAGTTTGTCCAGGCCTGCTTGCTTCAGGCTAGCTGGCCTCGAGGGATGAATTGAGGAAGTGAATGAATGTGTATGTGCGAAGAGGGTGACAAGAAATGGACATCGGGACACGCATGCCTTTTCCATAATGTGCTCCCGGCTGGGCTGTTTGGCTGGCCATAAAGTGAATGCTGCTAATGGCCTTTCAGTTAATGGAGTCATTAAGACGGGATTGCGAGAAGATAAAAGCAATGTGTGTAATGTGCTTGAACTGGGATAGAAGTGTGATCATTTGTATATGTGTGCTGCTACTGTAAGCGTTTTGTGCATTTCTGGTTATTTGGTGCTTTAGTACCTGCGTGCACAATGACAGTAAGATGGCACTTACTCTCTGCTGCATTAGCATTAGTAGAAAAGGTCAGTATTCTATCAGCGTAATTGTAATACGGTCTGAGGGGCTCAGGTGATCAGTCTTGACCCGACCTGTCCTAATCAGCAGGCTGGTGGAGGCTCAGTGAGTCACAACTGTGATGTTTTACTGACGATTGCTGCTGCCTTGCGTGAGCGTCTGAGTGACAAAAGGGGGATAAATCTAATTTAAAGTCGTTCAAGGAGAATGTGCAACGATGGAGAAAGGCATTTTGGGTAGAGTTGCGTGCAGTTTTCATGGTGGCGCGGCTGCTCATTATGTCAGTTTCTTGATTTTAACCAGAGGGAAAGCTTGTGTCACCGTGCCGTCAAGGCTAAAAAGGCTTCAGCTGTAGATGTTCCAGCTTGCCTCGTGCGCTGTTTGCATTCAATTAAATGAAGGCTGGGAATGTTTCACCATAAGGTCACCATAAGTGTCAGTATAAATGAATTAAAGTGAAGCAGAGAACTTTATCTAATAAGGTAGGCATGAGTAGCTTCACTCGATAAATTTCAGAATGACATCCTGTTTTTTTTGGGTATTTTTTTTTTTTTAACCTAAAATTCAGGTGTATGTTTCACCGCACAGCTTATAAATATCCAACACTAACAAGTTGTTGCCAGCCTCAGGGGAATTACCCATATTTATCTGTCTGATGGTGTCAGTCTATCTATCAGGAGATCAGAAAATAAATTTCAGGGTGAAGGAGCTCACCTTTTAATCTAATCAGCTGGTAAGCAGGCAAAGCCCGCAGCTGGAAAATGGAGTCTCGGCAGAGAATATCATCCTGCAATCACCGATCAAACCTGTCTGAATACCCCTAAGGAGGCCTGAGGGGGTCATGCTTCAGAATGCATAAAGCTGATTTAATTTTATTTAGGGATCGGCTTATAAGAGCATACTTTAGCAATTATCATTCGGATGACAGACAAAAGTACAAACAGGTGGACTGATACGTGTATCTGTTTTTGTTTGTCAGTGTGACTACAGAAGAGCAGTGTCTTTTAATCCAGTATGAGCTGAACCTTCTAAAAGCATTCTTGAATTCTTCTGTTCATCTGCTCTGACACATTTCCACATAACTGCTTTTGAGTGTAAGATTGTTGAAAAGTCATTCAGGTAATAGCGGTGTCATCCTCGGTCTGGTAAGTCTGTTTTACAGTTTAATGTTTCACTGCTGCTGCTGTTGAGAAGACGCTCGCCTGACGCTGCATTAATGGCACTGATCATCAACGTCATATCTACACGTGTAGTATAGCTCGCTTAGATCTTATAATATTCAAACTTGCTTGAACAGAAAAGATAACACTGGTGTTTTTGAAGAGAGAATATGTAGTATTTTCAAGTTTGATAGATTTACTACACTCCATGGGTACACCTCAGCTATGCTGGGTAGGACTGCCCTTTAGTGGCATCAATTTAACGAGATGCTGCAAACTTTCCTCAGAGATTTTGGCCTGTATGAACTTGATAGCATCACACAGTTGCTGCTGATTTGCTGGCTGCACATCCATGATGTGAGTCTCTCGTTCCAGCGTTTCCTAAAAGTGCTCTGTAGGATTGAGATGTGGTGACTGTGGAGGCCATTTGAGCACAGTGAACTCATTGTCGTGTTCAAGAAACCAGTTTGAGATGATTTGAGCTTTGTGACATGGTGTGTTATCCTGCTGGAAGCAGCAGGAGGTGGGTACACTGCGGTCATAAATGATCAGCAGCAGTATTCAGATAGGCTGTGGCGTGTAAACGATGCTCAGCTGGTACTCGGAGCTCAAAATTTGCCAAGAAAAATAATCCCCCATGTCATTACACCACCATCCCCAGCCTGAGCTGTTGATATAAGACAGGATGAATCCACGCTTTCATGTTGTTTACACCCAATTCTGACCCCACCAGCTAAATGTTGCAGCAGAAATTGAGACTCATTAGAGCATGCAGTGTTTTTCTTATCTTCTGTTGCCCAAAGTTGGTGAACTCGTGTGAATTCTAGCCTGAGCTTCCTGCTCATAGCTGACAGAAAAAGCAGCACCTGGAGTGCTCTTCTGCTGCTGCAGCCCTTCTTCTGCAAGACTCAATGTGTTGTCCATTCAGAGATGCTCTTCTGCATACCTTGGTTTTAACGAGTGGTTATTTGACTCCTCAGCCAGAGAACTGGATATTTTCTCTATTTTCTCTCTTGTTCTCTCTCTGTCATCAACTACCACGTCACATTCTTAGTTATTAAAATCACCCCCCCCCCCCCCCCCCCCCCATTCTAATGCTCTGTTTGAACTTCAGCAGGTCATCTTGATCATGTCTACATGCCTAAATGCATTGAGCTGCTTTCCTGTGATTGGCTGATTTGTATTATTTTTGTATTAACAAGCAGCCAAACAGATGTACCTGTGGCCCATGAGTGTATATCTGTCCTTTTATAAACATTATCACAACTGTCAGTCATATCTTGGGCGTTTCCGCATTCAGATAAACTCATACTATAATCATATGGGACATTTGCAGATACTCTACTTTTATCTCCTCTGCTAGACCACCTTTACTTTCCCAAGCCCCCTGATTTCCCCACCATTTACATGTTGTGAAACACACATTAGAAAGACAAGAAGTCGACTCTTCTTCTCATTCCTGAAATGTAGGGAAAGGCCAAATTTCATCACTACTTCTATATTTGCTTTGTGTCGTTTTTTCCCTCAACACTGGTATTTTGGGATTGTGAGTCAAGAGCCTGTAATCAGCTCCACCAATCAGGAGTATTAACATGCCAGTCAGTTCCAGCTGCCTCTGTCCAAATGGTGATGCAGCAGTTGATTGTGGGCTATTGCCTGAATTTAAACTGCTGCAGATTTAATTGTCCCGGCGAAACTTAAATACTCCAAATGGGCTCATATCATGTAATCATAATGGAATTTAAAAACATACAGCATATGTGGTCATTTAAGTCCTGTTTTTTTTATGGACTTTAGTTTTCTGCAAACGTGCGGTGGGTCTGGAAAATTTTGGCACTCACTTTTCTGCTGAGTCAAATAATTGGCTGTGATGACGACCCGGAGCTGTTGGCCCCTGCTGCAACCAAATACAGCAAAGTGTCATTAAACAGTACAATATTATCTGCATCATCGCCTTTTTGAGGCATAACTTTCAGATGAGCTTGGATGTAAAGTGGTAGCCTGTGAATAGTGTAATTTCATACACCCAGGGAAGGAAGTGTTGACTATAATTAAGCTCATATGGAGGTGTGCGTGACGAGCAGTGAAGATGCTTTGCTATAGAAAAGAAACTCTTTAAACAATTTGACACCTTCCTCGAAGCAGCAGTTTTCTACTTCGCTTAAGCTAAACAATCGCGGCACATTATCCGAGAGGCTCGGTAAAAAAGCGAAAAACAAATTGTGTCTCTCTGGTTCAGTGGTACTTGATGTAATCTGCTGTGGTGTTTGACCAGTTCTCTTCCAAATCATCACTCGTGCAGGAATCAGAGATTGAAGCTCCAGTAATTTGTCATTTTCTCACTGCTGGAGTGACTTTTAACCCAAGCCAGGAAAAGTTATAGTAAGCGTATAGTATTTCTCATTATACATGAACATTTGCCCGCTCGAGTGCGAGTGCAGCTTGTGTATACATACCGTGTTTGTACTATACGTGCGGCGTGAATGTTGTGTAGGTGTTTTCTCCGTCTGTGTCGAGATGAGAGCCGCGTTGTGCTACCCGTGCGTGTTTACGATGTTCTTGATGTTGGATTGAAAACACGATGAAAGCCGGGGGACGGGAGGGGCGCGTGTGTTTTATGCATTCTGCCAGTGTCATGGTTCGCGTTGGTGTGTGGTGGATGCCAGAATCAATGTATTTCACGCAAGCAGAGATGTGGTCATGCTGAGAAGCACAAAGAGCTTCAGACTGCTCATGAGACAGTCTTTGATCCAAAGTAAAACAGGCTGAGAGAGCACATACTGTACCCTGCTGATCCGCACAGGCGATACCAGCATATTAGCACCTGCAGTCAGCCTCAGTTCTGCTGCTGGCGGGTCCGTCGTGGAAAGTCAGTAAGAAAGCTTAGAATACAAAATGTTGTGTGTTTTACTTTAAACATTTCCAGGTTCAAACTGCTGAACAGTAGGTATTAATGAGAAAATTAGGGATTAGGAATAGACTGTAGGAATTAAATGCCAGATGCTCACTGACTTTTTTTATTTAGTGATATCTTATTTTCCAGTTACTGATTGTTGAGACTTAGGAGCAACAGAAACAAGCTTGAAACCCTGGCGTACATCATGAAAGTCACAATCGCAGATGATCACTCAGATTACATTGAAGGAGTTTAAAGTTCTGGTTCAATCATTACACTTTACCTTAGTCTATGCACAAGTGTTTTATGCGAGTAAGTTTTAATATTGTTTATTTAATCTGTTGTTTGTTTCTGTGTGTCTGTGTTGCTGCCCTCTTGGCTACGTATCCCTTGTAAAAGAGAGATTTGATCTCAGTGGTACTAACCTGATTAGATAAAGGTTAAATAGAAAATAAAAAAATGAAAACAATCATATTAAGCAGTGATATATTTTTCAGTTGGACTGTAAATCCGGTATTCACTCTTTTTTCACTCATGTTTTTGGCCTTCACAAACTCCTGAGGGAGCTGTGTGGCTCTTTAGCTGCCAAATGATCCGTTATGCTCACTAGCTAGTCACTAACAATGTGCCATCAGTTTCTTGGTGCTGAGCAGGTAGCATCCAGGTTTGTGCTGTAAACAGCTGCCCGCTGTGTCTGGAAGTAATGCTGATGAAAACGGTGATGGTAAACGAAAGTGATGAAGCTGAAGCAATGAACTGAAAGATGCTTAAATGCTCCTTAGGGCTGAAGTGACCAGCAGAGTCACGGGATAATTGTCTGAATCTGCATGTGGAGCTGTCTTTCTAAAACTCACTGCTTATTAAGTACACTTTGCTCGTACCGAGTGGACCTAAATCCTAATTATCACGTTCATAAAAAACATGAATTCTGTTTGCTATTTGACTAATCGACAATGATAGATTCGTAAAATATTTCTGTTTTCCTGTTTTCCCACATTTCGCCGTGGCGACAGTGGGTTAATGCTCACATTGTTAGCAGGAATGTGCAGAGTAATGTTCTGTAAAGAAGAAGAGCTTCGAGGTAAATTTAAATGAGTCTTTCTGTTCTGAAATGGCTAATCACCCCCCCCCTTAAAAGCTCCAACATAATGATCAATGGTGTCATTTAATTATCAGTAATTGCAGCATGTTTAAGTTATAGTTACAGTACTCATGCTTGCCTAAAGTCATAAAATGTTTAAAACATTATTACACTGCCATAACAACCTGGTAATTCATGAAAACATTTAATAAGCACTGTAATCAATTAACTTTAGTCAAGTAGTGCATATGAACTGACAACTAAAGCTAAGTAGTTTATATATTCAATTCAGTTCAGTTTTATTTACATAGTTGGTGACAGTGGGAAGGAAAAACTCTTTTTAACAGGAAGAAACATCTTTTAAAAGCAGCTCAGGGAGGGGCATCCATCTGCTGTGACCGGTTGAGGATGAGGGGAGGAGGTCAAAAGACACACATACAGAATAAAATAACTCATGTGTATATACTGTATATATTTGTTTATAGCGCTACATCTGTGTACTAGGTAGCTAACGCAATTATTTTATGCCTGCTGAGGGATCCTGATACTGTTGGATCTTTGCCCTCTGAAAAATATGGAGAAGACACGCATCCTTCATTTGTACTGCCTGTAGAACTGTGTAAGCTCACCTCCTGATATCACCATTTTCCAATTTTGCCACCTAGACTCGATGGGACATAATCAGTTTGCTAGCAGTTGGCCAGTGGCACTTGCCAGTGATATTCTGTCTCTGATAATAATAGCGGTGTCTCATAAGGGGGATAACCTGCCTTATTGCTCATTGGATTTACATACAGCAGGTAATCGTTGTGACTGCAGGCTATGTGTGACTGATGGTGTGTGTCAGGACTGTACATGCAGCCTTTGTTTTCATTTGGCAATCAGGCCTGTCGGGCAATGCTGCTGCAGAGATCAATGTAGCATTTGGATGATTGTAATGTGTGTGTGTGTGTGTGTGTGTGTGTGTGTGTGTGTGTGTATAAAATTCATCTAAATGCATACCTGTGGGCCATCATCTTTGCTGCCTCTGTGTATCTGTCTCACTTAGTGTATTGCCTTGAAAACAGAGTAAACAGGGGCTCTTTTTAAGGAGGACCACGCCATTACAATAGCAACCTGATTTACTCTTCCTCAGTGGCTTTGATATCAAAACACTGGTGTACAATAATCTATGCTAAAAGGAAACCCCAAATTCAAAAATATGTTAATATAGGGAAGTGTGTGTGTATAACCATGCGCTCCGAGGCTCATTCAGTGATGGGATTGTTGGAGAGGAGGGAAGGAGTTGTGGGGGAGAGGCGA
This sequence comes from Copadichromis virginalis, assembly GCF_057382275.1. Taxonomy (NCBI): domain Eukaryota; kingdom Metazoa; phylum Chordata; class Actinopteri; order Cichliformes; family Cichlidae; genus Copadichromis; species Copadichromis virginalis. The sequence continues at coordinate 27,054,315 of NC_140628.1, forward strand.
TAGGAAGTGATAGCTCAGCAAAAAGGTGTAAAGCCCTCTGGTGGCTAACTAATCTGCCAGGCTTAGGTCTGCTGCTTTTCTCCATGCCCTCATGGAGTTAAAGCAGAAGCTCTATTGGGGTTCACCTTTCAAGCCATTTGGGACAAAGCCAAGAAGGAAACCCAAACACATCGATTAGCCGTCACAAAGGGGGTTCGAGTGGGGCGTGGGTGGGAGGGTTGGGGGTCTCTTCACTCTCTGCCTGTCCTCTCCTCTGCCTCCTTTGACCTCCTCCTCCAGCTCGGGCCACTGCTTTCTCACGGGTACGGCGGAGAGAAGATTGAGGATGGACAGGGGAGGCGGTTACAGTAAGAATGAAGTGGAATGAAAAGGAGGGAGGTGTGTCGAGCGAGAACAATCGACAAAAAGAAAGATGGGAATCAAACAAACAGGCGAGCCAAGAACAGCCATGTTTTGTTTTGCTCTGATCGCGAGCCAAAATCTGGGAGTATGCTCGTGGTGCAAGTGCTTGCGCGCGTGGGCGCTTTCGGTGTGAGCGTGCGCGCACGGCTCGGAGACAGGTGCGGCGGGCCGGGCCAACGGAGAGCTACTGTAAGTCAGGAAGAGAGAGCGAAGAGGAAGAGAGCAGCTCTTTTGAAAGTGCCAACCGGACAGTCTTTTGAAGTGGCCCATATTGGCATAGCATGAATAATCATGAGCGATGTTTGCTGTCGAGCAAAAGCGAGGCTGAAGGTGTGAAGCTCATTAGAGACCAAGAGGCCATGTTGATAAAAAGAACTGTTGCCATGATCACTTACTGCATCGAGCCCCGCAAGTTCATGCGGTAGTATTTATCACTTTAACCCTCGTGTTCTTCTAACCGTGCATGCACTGCCGAGAAAAACTGCAGACACTAATTAAAAAGAAGATGTAGATAATCTGCTGTATTATCTGTTCTTTGCTCAGGATTTCAAGATTACCCACCAATTATATTGTCAACTACCCGATGATACTGTTTTTCCTGCGCATTTATAACAAAATTATAATTTTGAGGTTTTTTTGCTGTAACGCTTTTTTGCAGGGATAACTTTTTTCAGTAGCTGGAAACAAACTGATGATAGCGTCTATTACTCCTGATAACGTTAGCGCAAATTACATAACTCTCCCAGCACTTCCATTCCAAATCATTACTCATCTATAGGCACTTGGAATATTAACCCGGTGCTTCCCCAAGGCTCAAAATATGAACCAGCACCTTATAAGCCCGTGCAGCTCAGTGCAGCGGTGGTGTGATTAGAAACCCTGCCTGGTGAACTGCTAATACACTCACCAGAGTTTGATAGCCTGCAGTATGGCAGGCTGCTGGTTATGAATAACCCTACGCATAACCAGCCCTCCCCCATATCACTGAGGGTGAAATGCACTGCCTTTTCCATCACTGTTTCAGGCTGTGCTCTTTAAGCTGCTTTTTTTCTTCTTCTTCTAGCCTGCTGAATACATGTCAAAGCATAGAGTTCATCTGAAAGCATTAGAGGAATCAGTAACAGCCCTTAAGTCTTTCTGAGGCGGATCGGGGTGGAGATTAAGCAACATTGGTTAAAGGGAGACGGGAGGGGAAATGTGTTTTGGTCTTATAAGCATCTGACAGCTCCTCTATAATAGTGAGCTAATCCGTTTTATGCAGCGTGTGTTTGTCTGTCTTCCTTTGCACAAACTGGCAACATCCTAACACACATAAAGATTTACAGCAAGCCTGCATGCGCATATAAACAATACAGAAACACAGATCCATTGGCATTCAGGCCTAAACCGATGAATGACATTTGAACTGTGATCATTTCCTGATTTGGCGTCTGTCAGAACTGCTCGAGCCTCTGCAGCTAACGACCGGGGAGCCTTATTCCAAGGCTGAGGTGCTATGGTAAGGCATATGGCCGTTCTTGGCACAACACTGTGAGCTAGTTAGACCCCAAATTAACTCACTGTAACTGCTAATGACAGGTGTCCCTTCACGTTTGGTTTATAGTATGAAAATACTTTTGAGATGCCTGCTATCGCAAGCGTCAGACAAAATATTCCGTTGGACGAGGCGCTTCGTCTATTGCTTGGGCGCTCGTTCAAGTCATTAAAAATTAATTCATATCTGACATTTGATATCCATTGTGGAATCACTTCAATGACATTGATGTGACAGACTCGATTTAGCCAGTTAGGTGACGCGAGTGGAAGAAGTCATTTTTCTCCTTTCCCGTCATTATCTTCCTCGTTGCATCCTGTGATTGCACAGACCAATTAAAACGAATTAACCTCCCATCCAGTTCAGCCTTCTGCCGCCAAATTGTTGTGTCATTTATAAAGCATTACAGCTGCCCTGGCTCACTCTTTGTTTTTTTTGTTCCACTCTCTCAGGGGCTGTCGAAGGTAATAATTGTGTTTCTTGCTGTGTGATAATGCGGCGCTCTGTGTTCCTTTCGGGTGTGTATTGAAATCTCGATCCTGTCCCTCTGTAGTGGCTATCTCTCTCTGTATCTGAAGAACTGATGCTATCTCCCTCCCCCTGTGAATTTCCTCCTCTCCAGCTGAATTATCTAGCCTCTCCCCCATTGCTCTCCTCCTCAGCTTTCAATATTTCCTCTCTCGCTTTCCTGCCCCCCCCTCCAACTCCTTTATCTCTCCTTCACCACTACATTTCCACCATGTTGCTCCTTCTGTTTTTACTCTCCTCCCTTTCTCTTTTTTGGTCACTACTCTCCTTTGCCCCTTATCTGTCTTCCTCAATCACTCTCCTCTGTCTCTCTTCAGGCTAACTTGGTATCCTAAAGACACTTTGCATGTCTCTGGCCAGGAAGCATCGGTGTGTAACCTGCTAAATTGGAATGTTATGGTGAAGCAACACACACGCATGAGAAACTCTTGAGTTAATGGACAATTTACCTCACCTCATTGTTATAGCCTTTACATTCATTAAGCCCCCTCTGCTCTCTCTTTATCTTCCTCCCACTCACTCTTGTATTCCTTCATTCGCTCCTGTCTTTCTCTGCTCCCCTTGTCTTCATCCTGAGAGCCTGGTTACATCCTTCTGCGCGTTTCTCATGGGTCTAGTGTTCACCTTTTACTCGCTGCATCCGTCCTCCATCCTCCAGCTTTGATTGTCCAGTCTGGTTCCTTCAGCCTGTTGGGAGTAAATGGCAATAAATAAATAAATAAATAAATGGTAACAGCCAGCCATAAATCAAGCCAATTGAAAAACATCACCATTAGAGCCTCTTTCCCTCCCTCGTCTGCTGTTTTCTGTGCCCTTCACCTTTGTTCCAGGAGGCAACCAGGGAGGGAAAGTCGGTTATTACCAAGCACTGAGGGTGGGGGGTGGGTGCTTCCAGAGAAACTGAGGTGTAATGACAAACAGAAACGGCACGTGTTACAGCATATGTGTGCATATTTATCGATTACACGTATTGAGATCTATTCTTCAAGTTGCTATTGGTGCGTGCATCGCGTGTTCTCTGTCCTGACCTGAAGCTTAGAGGAGAAGGCTCATGCAGAAGAAAGAATATCCTTGTGTCAGCACATCCTCAATCCTTTGTGTGTGTATGGCCACACATGAATTACAGGCTTGGGGAGCAGAGAGAAAAACACGTCACAGTGACACAGTACAAAATGCCCCCAAATAGAAACCGAGATAGACAGAAGTAGGGTGCATGATGGTAAAAACACATTCACAACCAGTGAGTGGAGCAGTGCATTAAATGTGCCGTGATGCACAGATGTAGGTGTCGCAGACAGACGAACTATATCCTAGTTGACAGAAAATGGGCACATCCATGCAGACACACATTTAGTTATAGCGGCTAACTGCAGGCAGTGCTGCATTGTTCAGGTTTTATTGCGCCCATAAAAGCCGGCATCAGACAGAGGCCTGTCTGGTTTTGGTTACTGTGGCGGTGCTTGTCAGAGTGCACGGCTGAAACCGTTAATGAAGGTCTCAGCGAATAAGAAATACAGTCAGTAAAATAAAATGTGCAGCAACTTACATGAGGATGAAATACATTTTTTCCCTGCTTTTTGATGGTGGTGTCTAGCATATAGATCCACTCACTGGCCACTTTACTGGGTACATGTTGATAGTACTGGGTTGAACCACCTTGTGCCTTCATCATACAGCTGCTGCAGATGTGATGGATGCACACCCATGACGCACATCTCCCAATCCCAACAAATCCCAAAGTTGCTCTGTTGGACTGAGAAAAGGTGACTGTGGAAGCTATTTGAGTACTATGAATGAGAGGAGTACATTATGGTCATAAAGAGATGGACATGGTCAATAGCAGTACTCTGGTAGGGTGAAGCTTTTAGATGATGCTCATTTGGCCCCAAAATGTGCAACAGAAATATCCTCCACATCATAAAACCAGCAGCAGCAGCAGACTGAACTGTTGATATAAGGCAGGATGAATCCATGTTTTCCATGTGTTGTTTACTCCAAATTATGACCCTACCATCTGAATGTTACAGCAGACACCGAGGCTCATCAAACCACCCTTTCCCCCCCAATATTCTGTTGTCCAGTTTTGGTGAGTTGTAGCTTCAATTTCCTATTTGTGGCTGACAGGAGTGGCACCTCTCTTTATTCTCTGTACACCTTACAGATGGATGTGTGGGAAAACACCAGTAGACCAGCCTGTCTGGTGTCAACAACAATGCCACATTCAGTGTCTTAAATCACCTTTCTTCCCCATTCGGCAGCTCATATTGACCATGTGTTAATGCCTAAATACACTGAGTTACTGCCATGTGATTGCTTGGTTAAAGATAGGTGCAGTAATGAGCAGTTGAACAGGTGTACATAATAAAGTGGCCGTCAAATGCGTGTTTTAAAATGTCCATGTCTAAAATTGTATCTGCACAGGACTACACCAGGGAACCACATTTGCAGGGATCAACAGAGTCTGTGTTTACTGACATTATCCTCAGATATGATGATAAAAATAGATTAGAACGTGTGTAATCACTAGTTCTGAGCCTTTTTTCCACCTACTGTTAATAGACTGTCACATAAAAACTGCAGAGCCTGTTGAAAGACAGCAAACTGTTCCTTAAAGCATGTACCTCATTATCCTTTGACACATTTGATCTAGCTCTTTGTGTAAATGGGTCTCCATGCTGTGTAGCAACATGAGCCGCTGCTGTCCAAAGTTTCATTTGTAATTGCAATTATAGTCTTCATATTTCCTGCGCAGGAGTGGGACAGAAGAAAAAACAACAAGACAACAACAACAGGCCAAATCACTAAGAGGCTGATTTGCTTGAGATTAAAATTAAAGAGCGCTTTGAGGTATTGAGAAGTATTAAAGGCTAATTCCTACTTTACAAATAATGGTGTTACGATTGGACTGGATTTTTTTGTGGAGACCCGTAGTAGTTTTTTTTGTTTTGTTTTTTTCCCTTATTTTTTATTTTTTCTGTGTTGCACGCCGGTTGCCTAGGCCGTGGTGTAACAATGGACACTGCAGATTTACATGGGATTAAACTCACAGATGATCTTTGCTGTTAGAAATTACCTTAGCTGCTTAGGTAATACTAGCCCCGTGTGAATAGCACTGAAGCTAGTGAAGGAGCTGGATTTTGATTTTTGTGAAATATTACATTTAAATATGAAGTTGTAAACTGTCAGAAATAATGTTCCAATTATTTTTGACTGCTCCCATCCAAAAAACAGAGAAATGTACTTATTACACTCGCTTATTTCTAGCTGTATCTATGAGACTGAACATTGCATGGTGGTAGATAGCTGTAGCTTAAGATTGAGTTGAGCTGTCACTGAAATCTGAAATCTGAACTTCTGCAAGTAAAAAAAACAAATTAACAATCGGCACAAGCGCATATGAAAAGTATCGATGCATATACTGTATGCTTGCACTCGCATCTTCCGCACACTTGGCTGAACCACACATGCCGTGACACATCTTGACAGATACACACCCGTCTACTCATCCTTACAGACTCACAGTGCAAAGGCCATGCTGCACAGAGGTGCTGACGGCTGTCATGTTAATATGCCAGAGAGGCTGGAGGATTGGGTTGTTACCAGCAGGATGAGTTAGAGGAGTAGAGCAGAGGGAGGAGGAAGACTTTCATTCCTAAATCATTTATCCACGTTTTTCTTCTTCTTTCTTTCTTGACAAAAGTGACATCTTCTCCTGAGCAATGATCTGGTGCCTTATAAGTATGTCAGTCGAGCACAAGCATTGTACACTCACTGAAAACAGGGTTGTTTTGCACAATGCACTACCTTCCCACAGCACTGATGCTAAAACAATATTCATTCCAAGGCCAAGGACTGTGTTACATTACATCTATTGTGTAGCACGCCACAGTACTCTACTATGCGACAGTATTGAGGTTTAAAGTAACATTAGCAGGAGTGCGGTCCTGCTTTTCTTTGTCTTTTTTCTTTCTTTCTTTTTAAATTTGATTTTGGAAAGTGTGCACTCCAGCAACCTCAGCCAACCATAATACCCAAGATAGCATTACGCTTGCCAAACTCACGGGTTAGTCTTCATCCTCAAAGTCTGTTTTCTTGTTAAAGTGGAGATTTAAACAGTACATGATAAAACCAAGCATGTGTTTCTTTTGTTTCTGTTTCCAAACAGCGATTAGGCTAGAATAAAGAAATGGGCTCGTCTTACTAACTGGACTCAGTGTTCGTTTGTCCCTTGTTGTGGTCAGTTAACATCTTTTATCTGTGAATGAGGCTCTAACTTAAAATAAATACTAAATGTAACCCAATCTTCCCTGAGAAGGGTTTTGTTTGTGTGCAGAGGATTTTATTATTCACTATAACAAACAAAATCACAATTCGTATCGTAACCTTTATCGATATCTTGGAAATATTCTTACTGGAATCGTGACATTGATTTCAGCGGTATTTCCCAGCACTTCTCCTCCACAGTGAGCTTTGGGTCATGATTTATTCCCACAGAATGAATGAACAGAGTAGTTGATGAGAAGAAGAGGGGGAGCTACGGCGTAAGGGGGAGGCAGAAGGATGAGGAGTACGCAAGGCTGAGGGGATAGCTGATGCTCGGATGAAGAGGGCAGCGGGAAGGATGAGGAAGAGGACAAAGAGGTTGTTTGAAGGAAGAATTGGAGGTGGGATTTGTCCTCTGCCGAGTAGGAGTGTGGGCCTCAGTGGCCCCTGCGGCACTATCATCCCAATCTCCATCTCTTAATCACGAAGAACAAAGATCTGCCTGTTATTAAAAATCAGGCCTGTCAAAGGGAGCAAGAGAGCAGGGGGAGAGAAATAAATAAATAATGGCATAGAAGAGTATAAATATAGTGATGACCTCTAGGCATGTGCTATCTATCGCTCGTTTCTCTGTGGCCGTGAAGGAATGCCTCTCCGTCTTGCGCCCCTCTCTTTTAAATAAAATTGAAGCACTGTTGATTTCCATTGTCTGCCTCCGCCACGTCTCTGCGTCCCATCTCTATTTTAGCACATACTGCCCATCTCTTTTCTCTCGCTCATTTCTATGCTTCTGTTTTGCGACTGTCTGTATCTCACCATCTTATTAGCTTTGTTCTCATTCCCTGCCTCTTACCTGTTCTTCATTTTCTCTTACGCTCTCCCGCCCCCTCTTCCATCACGCTCTTATTTATTTCTTTCTTTTTTGCGACGTCAAGCTAATCACTCTTCCACTGTCTCCCTCTCTCTCTGTAGCTGTTTGGTGCGAAAGTGATTATGGTGGATGGGGCATTAGGTGGTTTGTGGCGCTTTATGTGTGTGGGTGGGGTGATGATGGCATGTTGAGAGACAGGTGAAAGGTGAGGAAAGGGGCCTGGCTGCAGACGGAGGCGTCAGTGTGTCAGCGCCTATCAGCAGTATTTAGTAGCGGATGCGTTAACTCACTGTGATCTGTGGCTCAATATGAAAGTGTACAATATTTACAGCCTGGGATAATTACAGGGCTGCAGTCAGCTATCACGGTGTCACCGAGGACATGGGAAATATTAATTACATGTCACGTATTTGGATGCTGACGGACTTTAAGAAGGATTTATGTGCATAAAGCTGTGTCGAATTTCCATATAACGCGTCGTTTCAAAGACTTGGAGAATGAAGAATACTCAAAGTAATCCAAATGCAGACTGTACACTCGGTGTTTGTGCTCTTGATGAATCACTATTCCCACAATGCAGTTCACAAAGAAAAGGCGGAGTTGCTCACATATTGCATCATATCATATATCAGTACAAATAGATTTTTTTTATATTTCAGCTGCACAAACTATTTTAATGAGAATACATTTGTATGTGTGGAGCTGCCATGTAATTTGCTTGAACCCATGCATTGTGTGACTGGTTCACTTGAGTGACGTGCTAATGCTACTGTAACGGCTTTTTTTTTTTAGGAACGATTTCTGCTGAAGTACAAAGTGAACCCCCGTCGCACTCATTCACTAAATTTCCAAATTGAAACAATTGAAATCACTGCGGTTTTTATTCTTCCCACATTTGAATGCTTATTAGAATTTCTAATATAAAAGTTTTTGTTATTTAATGTGGAATTATAATGCTCCGAAAGAGGTGTTAGATTTGTATACAAATTACTTTCTGTTCAGTGGCTTCCTCTTTGGGGTGGGGGTGTTTAGTATAAGCCCGGTGGTTTAAAGCCACCGACTGGCTGGTTGACTTTCTGTGGTGAGTTTGCATGTTCTTCCTGCTTGTGCATGTGACAGTGACACAGATGCGAGGTTAATTGACTGTAGGTGTGGATGGTTGTCTTTCTCGCTCTGTCTGATGTACCGGGAACTTGTCTGATTTCCTTCTGGCCCAGTGAGGATGGGCTTCAGTCCCTCCTTGACCCTTTTTAGATAAGCAGCTTGGAAAATTACTGGATGGATGATTATTGCGACACATCAAATCTGCACATCTCTGCATAGCTAAATTATCTGCCTAAGCCTCAACTACTGTTATCAACTATATATGACTCAGCTGACACTTGTCTATGAGTTTGCAAATAAGAACCATGCTGCTGCTTTTGTAAGCTGCTTTGCAACCTACTTTCAGTCAGACTCCTACTTTTTCATGCTTTGTGTGCATGTGAACCCAGTCACACTAGAGACCAGTTGGCGACATCCTGGCAACCACCTGTTGCTAGGGAAAAATATTCCCTGACCAGTTGACAAGAGGCTCCTAGGAGTTGCTGGCAGTCTCTAAATGGCCTGGTAAATGGCCTGTATTTATATAGCGCTTTACTAGTCCCTAAGGACCCCAAAGCGCTTTACATATCCAGTCATCCACCCATTCACACACACATTCACACACTGGTGATGGCAAGCTACATTGTAGCCACAGCCACCCTGGGGCGCACTGACAGAGGCGAGGTCTCTAGGTGATATTTGTCATAAATATCTATACACTGTTACTCTAAAAACCTCCCTGTGTTTGCTTTTGTCACTCACAGGTTTCAATAGTTGCCATTTAGTTTCCATGGAAGGCACCGACTTATCTGCAACCACTCGCCAGCTGCTCGCTGAGCAGTACTGGCTCTGTAGAAAATGTGATGTAAACCAGAAAAAAGAAGACCTTTCACTTTCAAAGTAAGAACTGAACTTTTTGAATCAAATTGGTTGCAGATAAAGCTCAACGTTTCCTTTCAAGGCCAACAAGCTGTCGTTTTTTTTAGGTTTCACTGCTACTCGGCAAGAAGTGTATGCAGACATCTTCTGTGCAAAAGGCCTACGATGATAAAATGATCTGTCTCTAGGCCTGTGTGACGGAGGTCTTAGTAAGTGTTATTTGTAGTTGTTGTGTGTTTGCACACAGAAGGGGATGGGGGTCCTGAGACAGAGCCATAGCCCCTTAAAATAATCTTCTTTAAACAAAGTGTGTGTTTGTTTGTCTGCAGCTGGTGTAGCACTATGTTAGACTGTATTACCCCATATATTATTGCATTGACCCCTTTGTTTGTCATAATATAAGTTTAAGTCAGTCATATACCGACACTTCACCTCGCCTCTCTTTTGCTATAAAAATGTATTAACAGAGAGCACTCTGACCACTTTGACCTTCTCCTTTCTGCTGTTATCGGTTATGACTTTAAAGTCATCCTGAATCAGTATTTATATTTATCAGTATTTATACTCTGTAAGCACATAAACGGTGCATTCCCTATTTCCCTGTTAGGTCTTATTCTCTCCTCACACACACACACACACACACACACACACACACACACACACACACACACACACACACACACACACACCCACACACACAAACAGACAAAATTGCACCTGCATGACACAAACCATTTATTCCAATATTTAAACAATCAGCCAAATGCAGTGCAATTTTTTAGCTGCATTCATGATCCTTCTGCGCGATATGGAACACCAGTAGGACATGAAATAAGCATATTGTAGGAAAACAAGTCCGATTTTCAGCATTACTCCAATTTTTTATCAGTGAGAGGCCCAGGTGCACAACATGATTGGTTTTCTAATAGGTAAGTTGGCTTGAGACACATCCAGGTTATGGGACCACCTGGGTGTCTGTGCGCACACGTGTTTCATGGCTTGTTTGACAGCAGTGTGTGTACGTGAGAGAGTGTGTTGTTGCACTCACCCTTGGCTGTGCTCATTAGGCCATTATGAGGATGGTATGTGCTCATTACGTACTGACGCTTCACAAAAGATACCATACTTTCCAACATAGAGTCACAGTAGAAAGCAAGAAAAAAGAAAGAATCAAAATACATGTCGAGATCAAACGGCCTTACATCAAGCTGCAACTGACTGTGAGGCCAGTGCAGAAATGGCCGCTGCATACTGGTTCCTGGGCAACATAATGTGGGTACAGAGCCAAACATCACACTGTTCCTTTAAAGGTTAGCAGCTTGACAGATTGCGGCTGGTTGAGCAGTGTGCTAATGGGCTTGTCAATGTACGATTGTAACAATGGCATCGTAGAGGCATAAAAAGAGGCAAAGATGAAGATATGGAAACATGATGAAGGAACATGCTAGGATGATGGATTTATAAAGCAGAAAAAGTGTTGTGTGGCTTTCTGTTTGTGTCAAGTAAATCATAAGACTTTATCATGGAAAGTTCAAATCCTAATAGCGCTGTAACAGATTCTCATTTATCGGAGCGTATGCACAGAAAACACAAAGACCGTGGTTCACTTATTCAGAAAGATGGATTAATGAAAATGTCACTGGGAAGTTGTACTTATTTACTGAAGCTAAAACCCAAACATCAGGACCTCTCATGGCTCTTATTAACATGCTTCTTGTGTGATCTGATTATAAGTGGACACCTCTAAATTTAGCTGTTTTCGCACATTAACTCTGGGAAATCTTTGGAGAATTAGACTCAGGCTTTACAAGAAGCCAGCAGGCTTTTTTTTTTTTTTAAAGAGTAATGGCTGCAGGTAGCTGACCTGGTGCTGAACATCAAATGCGCTATTGTTTTTCACCACCTGGATCCACATCAGTTGAGTAGGCACCCCAGATCACCTTCAGATGTGATTAGTAATTGGATCACAGTGCATCTTAGCTGTGTTCACACCCGTGCCACCGCCGCGCATGCTGATGCCAGACTCGGCGCACTTTTTTCTTCTATTTAGGAGCCGCCTCTTCCCAAGTTCGGTCACTTAAATTTGTAAGTATAATTACGCATTAATTGTGCTTACAAATTATTAAATTAATGAAATATTACAGCAGGACTCTCAAGCTACTAAACTCTATTCAAATGTGTGATTTTTGCCTTTGGTGTCTGTTGACAGGCAGCATTAATCCGACTACAGGGTTTAAACTGCCATCTTACACCTTTTTATGATGTTAAAGATGCTAATCCCCCCCTAGTTTTCTACAGTGAATTAATGCGTTCAGCCAATCAATACCTTTTTTCTCTCGCTTTAGCAGTAGCTGCTTGGCTTGCAGTGAATGTGTCGTCCTTGCAGACATGACTACTGTATGGCGCACACAATGCATCTGTCAGTCAAAGCGAGCTAGACGTGCGTGGGTGAGCGTGTTCTCTCATTTACCCTTTTGTGCACGCTTAATTATTGCATCTGCTAAATATATGCTAGCTTGGATTATGACATATGATAAAGGATTGAATGCATAAACCTTAGAATGCACACATAAACATGACATGCACATCCGATTTCTCTCTTTGCTCTACACCTGATGAGCGTGTTTATGTAGCAGTGCTGAGATTCCTGTGGTTTGCTGATGTTCCATCATACCGTTCCCTCGCAGTGAGCTGGCACTGCGCCACAGGGACGGTCACGCTAGTATAGACCCTTTGAACTGAACCGAATTTACTTGAAACATGCAAGAAAAGGGGGTGGAGAAGAAGAAAAACAGAAAAAAGAAAAGGAATTAGGAACAAAGACTCAAAGAAAGAAAAAGCTAATGAAAGGTTTTGCCCTCCAGATGAAGACCAGCCAAGTTAGAAGTTTCTGAAATTTGCCATTTTTTTTTCTGTCATCTGTGCTAGCATTAATGATTAAAGGCTCGGATTGGGTCCCGAGATAAGGGCGCGTGACGTCCGCAGATAATGCTCGTTTCAACCTTCTTTTTGATTTTGAAGGTTGTACTTGAGGGGCGCTTGACATCTTGACACGCTGACATTTAAAAAGAGTGGGTGTTAGACTTCTCTTTGGCATTTTATATTATTTTTTAGGAGAGGGTAGTATTACATTAAAGCTAGAATGTGACGAGGGAAAAATATGACTCTGGGCCTGATTTGAACCCAGTCCTGCCTCTCGTGTCAGCGCTGGAGTAGTGCCAGACTTCATAATGCAATGCCGTCCTCTCCAGTCACACTGCACCTCTATCTTTTCCTCCAGTGACAACAGAAGTCAGTCCTGGTGTTGTGTTCCTCTCGCTGTTATCTGTTTGAAACCCAACCCGAGACTTCCCGCAAGATCCAGCTCATCAGCAAGTGCTGATAAACTGATTCTCAGCGATTAGATGTTGATTAGTTATTTGCAGCAAGTTCCAGACTAGCAAAAGGGACATCAAAAGAACTAGATGAATGCCAATGAAACAGTCAATTATGGCGCAACAAGACGTCCAAGAGCATGATGGAACCTGCAGGCTGTGTGCATTAGTTACTGTACCACTGATGAAGCAATGTGACATCTTGTGTGTGGGCCCGTGGCAGCTTCAGGCCTGCAGAGGCTGTCTAGTTCAACTAATGAGGATGGAGAGAGAGGTCAGAGATGATAGCCAATCTAAATAAGGACCTTGATATGACTTTAACACTGTGTCATAGTTTGTTACTGTGTATGTGTGTGTGTGCTTGGAGGTGATGTCCTCCCACCTTCCTGCTGTTATGTTATGACTAGCATCCTCGCCCCAAGCCCACTGTCAACAGGAGGTGTCATCCACGCAGCTCAGCCATCAACACACTGCTGGCTGGATTTGGAACACTGACAAAGATGGACACACCTTCACAAATACACATATATACAATATGTATGCAACTGCATATCAAATGTTCTCTTTATTAGGCATATTCTGCAAGCACAAACAAATAGAGGACATGTGCATGCTCCCACGTGCATACATGCTTCCTGCTCTGTCGCTTCTCCCACTGGCTGTTAGTGAGTGTCCATGTTATGCAAACTCATAACAAAACACTGTCAAAAACTGTGAGTGTATGTCAGCTCACCTGACAGGAACAGCGGGCCATCTTCCATCCCATTTTCACTCTGTCCAGCTGCATCCATCCTGAGACACGCTCTTTACCATGGCTCTTGAAATTCAACTCAAGGTGACATACACCCACTTAAGAGGGCTGCCGACTAAAATTTTATTTGGGTTGTGCTAGAGCACCTAAAAAATGTTTCTTTATCTGCACCCAGAAATTTCAACCCTGCTTTCTGGCACTGCATTGTTATTCCGCGTTGTGTTGTCATGAAGAGGATGCTGTGGTAACACTGTGATCTCTGAGCTGATCTCTGTTTGACGATAACAAATGATAAAGGAAAAACACTCTCTAATAAGCTGCCCACTCCGGCTTCTCTACCACAGGAGGATAGTACAAAAGAGCTGCGAATGTGCATGGACAATGGGTGCGGAGCTAGCAGCAGGCACTAGTTGTTGGTTTATTACCTGTCAATGGTGTGTTCATATTTACTTGGGGGTTGTTGTCATATCGCTTACAAATGAAACAACCTTATGACCCTGCTCAGAACTGATTTCACACCCCTCAGACTTTAGAGTCATATATATATATATATATATATATATTTATTTTTGTCATCGTTAGCAAAACCAGACCAAACAAGACTTCTCTTTTGATCTACGACCTCAGTAGATGCTTCCAAGATTAGTTTATGGTCTCAGTTTTACCATCATTTTGTAAACTTGTAAAATAAGATAAATGCTAAACCAGGATATACTTAAGGTAATGCCGACCTTGTGATTGACAAGTCACTAACATGTGAGCATGCACTGCTCTTGGTTTCTTGGTCAATTCAATCAGTCTTCTAAACCCACTCCATATTGTAAACACCCTTAAATATTAGTAGGTAGGGAGGAAGAAACCCCTTTTAATAGGAAGAGACCTCTGGCACGTGTCAGAACCAGGTCCATAAATTTAAAAAGAAAAGACAGCAAAAAGGAGCCTATAAAGAAACAATGAAGAACAAAAACGTGTCTAGTTTCAAAACATCAAGATGACAACTGCTAAAACGCTTCAAAATGCTTCAGGCTTCAAAACCTGACTTGACAAACCAATGTCACTATGGCTCCGTCCAGTCTTTGCGAACATGGTATCGGAACAACACATGACATGTTAAAGGTGCTGGGGTTGTACTGTATGTACAGTAGGGAAAAGTACAGAAAGTACAGCTAAACCGACATGAACAAATGTCACTGATGCATGCAGTACTGCACTTGTACATGAAGTATGAAGCTAAAATAGAAACCAAAGGAAAGTGAGTCAATCTTAGAGGCCAATCACAAACTATAGAAACACCTGTGAGTCAAAGCCCAGAGGTTGGTGAAGCAGAGCAGAGAGGAACGAAGGACTCAACCACACCAACTCTCAGAGCAGGCAATCTGTGAGAAAACATAACTATCCATACATTTAGGCCGACCTGTTTAATATTCTGTTTAATAAGCGAGCCTGTCCGACCGATGAAAACATTTAGTTGCTGTTGACACATCTTATTTCATAGCAGTCTCGAGCCTTGATTAATATGGACACTTTTTCTTGTTTCTGCTTTGTTTCCTTGTTTTCTCCTGACCTGTCGTGATTTTTATTTGGCCTCATGTTTTTTAATTTTAATTCTTAAACAATTACACGGACACACCGCCTATCCCGGCAGATATGGAGCGAGAGGGGGAGTACACTCTGGACAGGCTGTCAGAGGGTTAACGCAGAGAAACAAACAACCACACGCTCTCACGTCCACACACGGCCAGTTTCAAATCGCAGAATAACCAAACACGCGTGTCTTTAAACTGTGGGAGGAAGTTGGAGTACAATGGGAGAAATGTTGGCTTCCTGTCTATACTTTAATAAGTTTTCTCTGGGGTTTCTTTACTGCGCAGCTCTCATTGATTGGGAGAGCCAGCCTCAATTCCTATCTATACTTTAACGCTGGGCTTAGCAGCCACAGTGGAGTTGTTAAGCACTATTTTGCCTGATTGTTAACCAATACCGCCGAGCCAACAGTCCTCACTGTGAGTGCGCTGTCAGGAACAGGACCTCAGCCCCTGTTTCAAATGCACACCAGACGATGGGCTGATAGAAAAGAACGCAAGTGGCATTCAAACAATTCCCAAAGCTGTTTTTCTAGTTGAAAATATTTTCTGGGCAGAAGGAAAGGATTTGAAAATGTTCTGTTGCTACATCTTTAGTTTGATGATAATGGGTACATTTATGTGTAGGCAGTCACAAATGTACTGTATTCAGCATCTCTTTGGTGAGCCAGTGTTTACAGTACGTTTGCAAACACGCTGTGGGGGTACGTGTCAGTTTCCACATGAAATGTATGTTCGCTCCTCTGAATCGTAATAACAAAGTCCCGATTCGGTACATCCATATGCTGCCTTCCTGGCTTCCCCTGTGCCTATAGTCTGTCAGCTGTTGTTATTTAAGCCTGCAGGCTCCTGTGATAGGATCATTTAAGACTTACTCGCATCAGTGATAGCGAGAGTGACACCTCCCATTATGTGTCCATGTATGAAGCTGTGTAAAGCTTTGTCACATTTATAGCCATCTCACCTTGCAGCCCCCGTCTTGAAGGCATGCACCGCCACATAAAAAGGCTTTACAGTACAGTGTAGGAGTTAAGATTGTTTCCAAAAGTACAAGAATGTGATTTTTTTTTCTTCTTCTGATACTGAAAGAGAGCACTGACTTGTTCTTTTAGACGCTGCTCCTGGTATAATAGCCTAATTGAGGCAGGAATGGAATTTTCTGTGCGTACGGTTGTGAGACCTGCTGGTCAATCATAGCAACTCACATAGCAACAAGACCTGCGTAGGGCAACTGAAATAGATGAGATGAATCAGTAGCAGTGCTTTACTGTTGGCATGCTGTATCCTGGCCATAGCAGCGCCTTTGTGATCAGTGCTTGTCAGTTTTTCCCCTCATTCTGGGATGGACCACATTGCCAAGAAAAATAACAGTATGAACAAAAGAACCCAATTACATGTTGGTATAATCCAAAAGCGAAAACAGTGTTTACAACATAGATATGGTGCTGCATTTAACTGAGAGCACTGCCTTCACGTCTAAAGCTGGATACGAGCTAGAACGGACACAAACAACAACAGAAGGAGGGCCACTAGCAGCTTTGCCCCTGGTCAGTCTGTATTTGTACATTCCTGATTGCCCGCCATGTGTACAGATGTTCCAGCTGAAGGTTGTTGACCTGGCCACATGGCGTGCTCATGGTCCGCACCTCGGGTCTTTTACACCGCAGCCTGAAATTAAAACCTGAGGGCATTCTTCACAGATTGATGAGAGTTCACAGAGTGTGGTTGAGCCTGGGGGTGAGGGTGGCACAGATGCGTACAGCGTACAGCTAACGGGCACGCTTATGCGGTCGGGGAAGGGGACGCATTCATACACAAACACAGATGGACAGGTACAATGTGATCGCAACCTGTTCAGTCACCCTCACGCAGCCCAGAAGCATCCCTCATCGCTCTTTTCTAGATGGGGTCAGCGTGTCAACTAGCTCACCCTGGAAAAAAAGGGGGAATTAGGGACATTGTGAGTGTGTGTAGTTACATTTTTTGTTAGCATGCTCTAGGCCTTGTTTGTATATTAGGCCCGAGTCCTGCATCACTCATTTCAGCACAACACATCAAAGAGACGGGAGCCAATGCCGCTGTACACTGACCATATATGGTTCTTCCTTCATCATCCAGGCACTGGTTTAGCCCATTAGAGAAAGTAGGACAGAGCAGGGTCCTGATGACCATATTTGGCCGGGTGCTCTGTCCCCTGCAGCCATCTTGCCTGCCTCCACCGCACTGTGCCAGGGCACTGCTGCTCAGTTCCTTCCTTATCGTTGCAGATCCCATTTTCTTCTCTTTTCCTCTCCGTCTTATTTTCCACCGCCAGAACACAACCCTCTTCGTCCCCCTTTCTCTTTCTTCTCCCTCTTATCACTCCTTTCCCCCTCCTCTCTCCGACTCATCCTGTTACTGCTCTGGTTTGTCTTTTCTCCCCAAACCAGCTTCTTCCGCTCATCCACCTTCTCCCCGCTTCACCCCTCTTTACTGCTTCCTTTGTTCTTTCCCTTTTCATTGCTTCCTGTGTTCCCCCTTTTCTCTCTTATCCTTTCCCAGCAGGAAGCAGTGGCATCCAGGTTTACTCCGCCGGCTGTGCACAGAGAGCTGGGTCTGCTGGCCCCTGGCCTGTTCTGGCTCTATCCCTGTGTTCCTAATCAGCCCCGCTGCGTGAGGCACACGTGTTTGCAGATTCATTAACGTGCACACATTCTCACACGTAAGCACGGACACTTTGGTGATGGATGAGTTTTTGAGGGTGTTAAGCCTACATCTGCACACACCCACATCCATGTGTTTGTTAATGCATGCGCACTTTCACACACTCCCGATTTGTGTGGGCACGTTAGCACACACACACACACACACACACACACACACACACACACACACACACACACACACACTCCACCTCCTGGCAGTGGGTTTGATCGCCTGGAAAATGAATACTAAATGCAGGGCAAAATGGCTGGCAGGGATCACCTTGGCTGTGTGCAGCTCACCTCCTGCTCTATACAGGCATGAAACTGGAGCACCTCCATACCTGTCTCTCCACTCAGGATATTCTTGGACCTCACAGCTTGGTAAGGAGACACAAAGAGATTTTTGCTTTTGTTAGTAATTTTCCAGTAAGTAGAGAGGATAAAGGCTCATCATATGCCCTGGCTGTGGTATTCCCTTTGAGCTGTCAGCTTTTCCTTTTAGTGCCTCAGACGGGAAGGAAACACATCAGGCTTTGCTGTGCAGAATCTTTAAAAACACACTGTACACACGCACAAACACCCGCATATAATTTAGTGTCCCGTGCGTGTAAGCAAGCACACGACCACACACACATACATATGCAGAACTGTTTAATTTCCCCAGTCACAGAGGAGTGGGCCAACTGGGAGCAGGTTTTCCTGAAGCTGATGGAGATCCAGACACATATTCACTCATGTGCATATTGCTTGGCTCTGGAGTGTAGTATTTCCCTCAATTTGTTTTCAGGAGTATGCCAGTCACATTTTAGAATGATTGAGTTTTACCTTTCTTCTGTTCTTATAATTGTAAAACCCAATTTCAACTTTGCAATATCACTTTATTCATGATTTTCAGTACAGCGTATTTACCAGTTTGAATACGTGTGCTCGTCTCTTCTCTTTTGTACCATTTTCACTTCCTCTTCACTAAATGCTCCACCTGATCAATGGGTGAAATCTGGATGTACGGAGGTCCAACACACAGCCTTTGATCAGCTTCGCAGACCTCGCCTACGTGTTGTAGCAGTTTAATGTCATCAGGGGCCAGTGACACAAACAAGCGGTCTGTGGGCTAATCTTGATGTTCGGTATCTTTTCGTGGTTCTGCTGCTCGTGTGGAACTCCACTGTTGCTCCTTTTCCCGCTCCAACCCACTTTTCGACCAGTCAGTATTCGACCTACGCATAGCGTCATCTACATCGAGTTACGTGCTGCTGGATCCTTGGAGGACTGCACTCTGGCATGTTTGCATTCCTTGTATACCCCTTAGAGGAGGCAAACACCTACTCAAACATACACAAACACAGCACCTTAACACAATCATAACTCTGCTTTGAAGTGATTTGATCATAGAGTCCTGCATGTTTGAGAAACACATTTTGTTCTGTTTCCTCCACACTTACACTAAAAATACCTTTCCACACAACTTGAAAATCACAAAAAAATGAGGCAGTTGTAGCTTATCAACTTTTTCTTAGGTCTGGACTACATTAGCAGACTAACTTTAAGTCTTAATATCCACCAAGCAACCAGCATCCCGTGTAGGGTAAGGATTGTTTTTTATTTTAGCCATGTGCCGAATATACAGATTACTAAATTCGCAGATGTTACATTTCAGTACAAAGCCGTTAAATTTCAGTTTTTTATGCAAATAAATTTAAAAAACAGATGAATGTTAGTCAAACCTGTTAAAGCCTGGCTCATGAGGCAGAGTAAACAGAAAACTTTTACATTTCTTAACATAAGGGAGGAAACAGCATCACTGACTTCATGATGTGTGTTATTTACAGTGTTATTGGTGTGTCAGTAGATGGTGTTTGAATGTTAGGTGTGTGGTGTTAATCAGGCTAAAGCTACCCAGAAAAATAACAAGGCGCTGGGCGAATGGATAGAGCGAGGTGAAACATCCACCTCTTAAGTGCTCCAAGGAGACTGGGTTAGGGGTAGACTACCTCTACCTTGAGCCCTGGATGGTCTGCCAGTGTGTTGGTGGATTTTAGGAGGTTAATTATCTTTGGAGAGAGCATCTGTCCTTTGGGTCCTTTGGTTCAGGCTTGTTCTGGTGCATCCAGCAGATGCTCAGTTGAATTCTGATCTTGAAAGTTTGGAAGCGAAGCCGACGTACTGGGCTCTTTGAGACTGCTGCCATTGGGGACATGTAGGTGGTCTTCAACAAGTTGTAGTGGTACGAGTCAAAATAGTCCCTGCGAAATGAAAGACCCAAGGTATCCCCAGAGGAAAATGTTTTCATTTTTGTGTTTTATCCAAATTAATTCTTTAAAAACAGGTGAATGTTAATGAAACATGTTATGACTCATGGGGCATGGTAAATAATGGAAGAGACACAGCTTTAACTAAATCTTTCTAATTTACCAAATGAAGGAAAAAAACATAATTGACTTCATGAGGTGTGTAAGTCACAGAGTGTCAGTCATTAGAGTGTTTGGATGTTTGGTGTGTGGCGGTCTGTAAAATCAAAAATAACCAGGCCGAAGCGAACGAATCAAATAACAAGTGGCTGGGCGAGTGGAGAGAGCAAGTGGCTGGAACACTCTTACATGTGAGTACTCCAAGGACATTGGTTTGAGGGTAGGCTACCTCTGCCCTTAACCCTAGGTGGGATGCCACTGTTGGTGGATTTTGATGCTCAGTTGAATTATGATCTTGAAATTTTGGAAATGGGACTGATATCTTTGACTTTTTGAGGCTGCTGCCATTGGGGAGCGCCATAGTCACTGACATGCGCAATAAGGTGTAGTCCTATGAGTCTGAGTAACGTCTGCATACATTCAAAGACCCGAAGCTTCCTAAGGGAACAGTAGATTGTCTCAAGAAGAGCGACACTGTTATCTCCACCTGTCAGTGGGTTTAATATTGCAGCTGATTGCTGTCAACTAAACAAAACTAGCACACTTTGTGAAAATATCCCACAAGTATTCCTCCAAGCCTTTTTTCTTCTTTCTTATTTCTGAATGTGTGGCAGGAGAGTAGCATGGCCACTTGGATGGGGTGTTTACAATGCAGCCATGTCTGTGTGTTTATATGCGATTATGAATCTTTTTATGTATATGAGATGTGCTCGTAGTACGGTGGGAATGTGTTTGTGCCCGAGTGTTTGTGTTTGTGAGCGCGTAGTGTTATCAATCCAGACCAGACGACAGAAGCCCTTTAGTGGAGAGTTAGTTCAGTTTAGCATGAAGATGAGGTTTGGAGGCTTGTGTGTGCCAGTGTTACTTTTCCCGTGTGTATGTGTGTCACTGACTGTGTGTGTGCATATTTAGGTTATTTGTGTGTGTGTGTGTGTGGTCTTTGATGTCAGCTGGTGGCTGCTGCTGTTTGCAGTGTTAGGTAATCACAAAACACAATCATTCTGATCTATTCCTGAACCTCTGCCATTATATATAGCATTCTCCTTATCCACCCACAAACCCTCTACATTTTTCTCTCTCTCTCTCTCATACACACACTAATTTTGTCTTTTTTTCCCTCTATTTTCCATCTCTCCTCTGCTCTGCCACTCCTCATCTCTGTCCTCCATCTCCTACTCCCACACTCTCTCTATCTCTGTGTTTTGTTATGTTTTGCTGCTCTGTGTTGTGTGTCTCCGGGCTCAGGACATTTTTCTTGTCATCTCTCTTTTCCTCCCGTTCCCTCAACCGCTGCCCCTGAGCCCCACGCACACCCCACTGCTAACGCCCCTCCCACTACCCACCCTTTCTGCCCCGTTTCTCCCTAGTCACCTTCCAACATCTCCTCTCTACCCTTCCCGTCCTCCTCTTCCCCTCCTTTTTTGCCTTCCATCACATATGTGCACGCTGTCAGAGGGGGAGTATATTGATTGCACGCTTGGCTGACAGTCACACTAATGGACAACTTAGTGTGTGTGTGTGTGTGTGTGTGTGTGTGTGTGTGTGTGTGTAGTTTAGAGGGGGTGTTTAAACAGCAGTCTTGGCAATAACTCACCTGACCAAGCGAATGGCCATCGGGCAGGCAGGTGGACTGAGCAGTGCCGCAGCACACGGTGTGGCTTGACAGGCTGCATTTGAAAGCAAGTGAGCCAAATGTAGGGCAACTTTCAAATCACACCCTAGTTCTTCTTCTTTGGGGGGAATTTGTTTTTGACCAGACGTGCCAACGTGAACACACTGGCAATAAAACAGACGAGTAAATTCAGGAACTGCAGCAACCCGTCTTCCCTGGTGTCATTTTATATTGTTTTACATTTATCTCAGACATGCAGGATATCAAAAGTGCCGTTTTCAAAAGCACAGTGCAGTTTGTTTTTGCCAGATTCTGAGCCATGCTCCGCTATAATCACCACTGCAGCATGGACAGCAACAAAGTGTAAGACGTACAATGCAGTTAAAATGCTAATATGGGCAATTCAATTAAAAGTATCTCTTTTCCATCGCCTATAACAGTGTTCGGTGGTGTTTTGTGTCCACTCTTTTATGGATTATTATGGAAACAGAGAGTGGGTTTATTTTCTCTCTGGCAGTTTTTGGACATGGCCATGATGATTGCAGAGCCTAATGCAGCAGCAGCTGCTTTGACAGTAGAAAAGCTTTTGATATATGGTGCTGATCTAATAGAGAGAGAGACTGTGACATTTGTGTTCTGCACAGACACGAATACTGCACATGCATAACTCTAACTGTGCTATGAGCCCTGCATGCAAGCAGCGTAATTATATGATTTCTTTACATACTAGCAAAATGCATGCATCATTACTAACAAACCGCATGTACGTGTTATCATAATTGCCGCTGGCATAGCGTGGAGCACGTACGATGCATAAATACTGTCAATTAAATTATATTGTGGGACTGTGCGTTAGAGCACATATTACATCACTTTCATCCTCATACCTCATGCTTTTAATTCATGTCATTTAATTTGTATTCAAACGTGGGAAGATACAGCTGTTAGGCGTGACAGCGGTGATAGTACACCACGAGTAGTAATTCAGATAAATAAGCAATTGAGTAAACACATTTCTCATGCATAATTAAGTTTAACCTGACCTAGATCAAGTAACATGAATGAGTGATTCTAATTTGAGTTGCCAGTTGTAAACCTTATAAACAATGAATGTGGACATTCATAATTCTGTAGTAAGCTGTGGAACTTCTAAGGCTAATGTACCATGGGCTAACTTAATGTATTATGCATCCACTCACCAGTGCCTGGTACTGATTTACTGAACAATGGAGCAAACAAATGCTAATCCCGCATTAAATATGGTGCTCTTGCATAAATATCCTAACCGACATTGCTTTTAGCATATGCTATGATCTATTAGCATAGAGGGATAACCAACAATTTAGCATGAGAAAGCTGAGCAGAATGTAGTGCAGCGCTGTTTGACCACTGAATGACAAAATGAATCACTTAATTAACCTTGTGAAGGTTACACTCTGGTCATGGAGACACTTGCACAAACACACAGTCTGAATGTGACCTGCATTTCTGCTGCAGATAAGCACAGAGGCGCTTTCTTTTCTTTGTGTATTCTCTGGCTGGATTCAGAGGCAGCCACTCTGCTGTGGAGATGGTTTGAAGAGCAAATTCGTCCCGCTGGTGAGGCACATTAAATATTAACTTAAAGACAGAACCCATGTCCAAATATTGAGAAATTATTCATCATTTGTAAGATATGTTTTTGATCATGTGAGCTGTTGTTCTGCGTCAGACCTCTGGCCTCTTGTGCTTTCCATCTGACCTTGATTAGAATCCCATTATACCCATGTTTAGATGAAATATGCATTGAAGTTAGCAGTTTGCTTCTCCAAAACACATTCTCAGCAGCCAAAAACATCGATAACAGATTCATCTGGCATTCTATCTGACCACGAGGCACATAAATAAAAAAAGC
The DNA here is from genome assembly GCF_057382275.1 of Copadichromis virginalis. Classification (NCBI taxonomy): domain Eukaryota; kingdom Metazoa; phylum Chordata; class Actinopteri; order Cichliformes; family Cichlidae; genus Copadichromis; species Copadichromis virginalis. The sequence continues at coordinate 27,078,181 of NC_140628.1, forward strand.
CTTTTTACAGCAGTGTTATGTTTTTGATTTCTAAATAGAATTTTTTTTTTTCTGCTGTTGATCATAGACTTCACTTTTTCCGGTGAAGAGGTTATGTGATTGGTGCTGTTTGTCTGTTTGTTGACAGGATTACTTAAAGGTACAGTCGTTTGTTTTGTGATGTTATTTGAGAGAATAAAAGAATAATGTATTCATAAACAGACATGGACTAGCGTGCAATGACATCTACCAACAAATTGATGCATTCTATCAACTTAGAATGAATCCATTAATCCATAAAAAAATCTCCATAATTGGGGATTGTGAAATTGTGAAAGCTGCCACGTTGCCATATTGCGGCGCCACCTTGAATACAGTGGCTGAGATGGATATCGACATCTCGCCTAATCGTGTTTTACGTGTGTGGCTAGAGACCAGCCATATACATAGTACACCAAAGCTGCAGCAGACGTCCAGAGATAAGAGAACTCAAAGGTGTTAGTGTGCTGTGGAGGGACATTAAAATTCATGCCTGCATCTTCAGACCTAAGATATGAATGATCATACCTACAGGGAGTGCAGAATTATTAGGCAAGTTGTATTTTTGAGGAATAATGTTATTATTGAACAACAACCATGTTCTCAATGAACCCAAAAAACTCATTAATATCAAAGCTGAATGTTTTTGGAAGTAGTTTTTAGTTTGTTTTTAGTTTTAGCTATTTTAGGGGGATATCTGTGTGTGCAGGTGATTATTACTGTGCATAATTATTAGGCAACTTAACAAAAAACCAATATATACCCATTTCAATTATTTATTTTTACCAGTGAAACCAATATAACATCTCCACATTCACAAATATACATTTCTGACATTCAAAAACAAAACAAAAACAAATCAGCGACCAATATAGCCACCTTTCTTTGCAAGGACACTCAAAAGCCTGCCATCCATGGATTCTGTCAGTGTTTTGATCTGTTCACCATCAACATTGCGTGCAGCAGCAACCACAGCCTCCCAGACACTGTTCAGAGAGGTGTACTGTTTTCCCTCCTTGTAAATCTCACATTTGATGATGGACCACAGGTTCTCAATGGGGTTCAGATCAGGTGAACAAGGAGGCCATGTCATTAGTGTTTCTTCTTTTATACCCTTTCTTGCCAGCCACGCTGTGGAGTACTTGGACGCGTGTGATGGAGCATTGTCCTGCATGAAAATCATGTTTTTCTTGAAGGATGCAGACTTCTTCCTGTACCACTGCTTGAAGAAGGTGTCTTCCAGAAACTGGCAGTAGGACTGGGAGTTGAGCTTGACTCCATCCTCAACCCGAAAAGGCCCCACAAGCTCATCTTTGATGATACCAGCCCAAACCAGTACTCCACCTCCACCTTGCTGGCGTCTTGAGTCGGACTGGAGCTCTCTGCCCTTTACCAATGCAGCCACGGGCCCATCCATCTGGCCCATCAAGACTCACTCTCATTTCATCAGTCCATAAAACCTTAGAAAAATCAGTCTTGAGATATTTCTTGGCCCAGTCTTGACGTTTCAGCTTGTGTGTCTTGTTCAGTGGTGGTCGTCTTTCAGCCTTTCTTACCTTGGCCATGTCTCTGAGTATTGCACACCTTGTGCTTTTGGGCACTCCAGTGATGTTGCAGCTCTGAAATATGGCCAAACTGGTGGCAAGTGGCATGTTGGCAGCTGCACGCTTGACTTTTCTCAGTTCATGGGCAGTTATTTTGCGCCTTGGTTTTTCCACACGCTTCTTGCGACCCTGTTGACTATTTTGAATGAAACGCTTGATTGTTCGATGATCACGCTTCAGAAGCTTTGCAATTTTGAGACTGCTGCATCCCTCTGCAAGATATCTCACTATTTTTGACTTTTCTGAGCCTGTCAAGTCCTTCTTTTGACCCATTTTGCCAAAGGAAAGGACGTTGCCTAATAATTATGCACACCTGATATAGGGTGTTGATGTCATTAGACCACACCCCTTCTCATTACAGAGATGCACATCACCTAATATGCTTAATTGGTAGTAGGCTTTCGAGCCTATACAGCTTGGAGTAAGACAACATGCATGAAGAGGATGATGTGGACAAAATACTCATTTGCCTAATAATTCTGCACTCCCTGTATATTTTATTTTCAGAAAAGGGGCCGCCATTACCAATGAGGTGAAAACACGAAGGAAAGAGACAACGCTACTGACATCGTATTAAAATGTCATCCTCTTCCACCTCACCTCAAGCCTCTCCTGACTTGGCATCAGGGCTCTAACACATGAAAATGAGCATACCCATATGGAAAAGATATATATATAAATATATAAGTTTGTATCTGTCTTGTATGAAAAGCATACGAGAGTGAAAACACATATAAGATCCCTTGAAAAATTATATAATGAAACTTGTATGTTTTGGATACTTACTAAAAAAATATATGAAAGTAATGACAAAGTGGCCACTTTCATGAGTAAATCATATATGGTTTTACTATTTCTTTTCCATATGGGTAAACACTATTTATGCACACTAATTTCCAATGTTGTTACTTATTGACAACAGATTAGACATGACCCTCCCCTCAGTTGTTGCTGAACAACAGCAACGCCTGGTTATAAGCTAACATTATGCCAGCTGATGTTAGTCTTAAGTGTCCTAAAATGACACTTAAGACAATAAAACAAATGGCAGCCAGAGTTGTTTGTCCTATAGCAGTCACCAGTATATAGGATTGAACTCTTGAATTAAGGATAAGAAAACAGAACAGTTGAATGCAATCTGCAATCTAGTGAAAATTTAGACGTGAAGTCCTGGTTGTCTATTAGCAACCAGGACTTTTAGAACGATTATTCACTTACTTCTTTATTACTGTTGGTTGCAATGTTGCCTCATAGCAAGAAGGTCTATGGTCCGTATCCACCAGCTGGCTGGGGCCTTTCTATGAGTCTTTCTGGAGTTTGCATGTCTATGTGGGTTCTTTTTGAGTGCTCTGGCTTACCCCGATAATCCAAAGAAATCCCTGTTAGTTTAAATGGTGACTGTAAATTAGTTGTAGTTGTGAATACAAGTGTGATTGGTCTGTCTTAGCTCTGGTGTACCTCCCTGTGGACAGGGTCAGGTGGGAGTTGCTGGTTCAGAGAATATTACAAGATAAAATAGGAAACAGAATGAGACATTTTGCATCCTATCTTTGCAAATTACATTAAGAAGAAGAAAAACTGGGAACCATGGCCCTGATGCTCTCAAGAAAACATCACAAGCTAATTCAGCTCTACGTACTGTTTCCTTGCAGATCTAGAGACTCAATTTGTGCATGCTGTGGAGGCATTTTTAGCCTTGGTGGAAATTACTTTTTCCTACTGCTAATATTTATTTCATCATATAATTAATATATAGAACATATTATATTTGTTTAACTAAAAACCTTGCATTGCCTCAAATACTTTGCACATTTATTATGTAACACTGCTGAAACCTGATGCCTAAAAAGCTGTTTCCAACGCACCGTAGCACACAACATAAGTGGATGAATCCTCAAAATATCTTCACTTTTGCTCTGAGTGTGGCGTCCTTTTTTGTTTCCCAGCTGGGTCTGAGAGGTACTGAAAATGCCTCCTGCTTGGGGCATCTGAAAACAAAGTGCAGAATGCTGCAGTCGGTAATGCATTTAGCACAGATGGATACACAAATAAAGAGCTGTTTATGCAAAACGGATGCACACCAATGTTTTGAAAGTGTCCAGTCACTCCATATTTCAGTATTTTGCTGAATCTCGCCGCCTCCCCCCTCTCCCCCCCTCTCCCCCTCCCCAGTCAGTTCCTGTCAGACCTAATAGTGTGATGTCTCGTCTTGAATGGAGATGACCAATTTTAGACTCAGTCATGGGTGTTAGAATCGTACAACATGTTCAGGACACTCACAATACATTCAGGCAAAAAGATTATTATTAGGAGAATCAAATTTTTATAAATATCGACCATTAGCCCCCGGTTAGACCACAAATTTGAAAACGTAATTACATGCCTAATTCAATGCGATTATTATGTATTGCAGATGATTAACCAGCTCAGCAATATCAATCCGAGCAATTCACATAATACCAAGTTTCAATTCATATTGAACAATTAGAATCTGGAGCAAGTAGTCATAGTACATACACAGCCTCAGGATTAGCATAATAAAATATGGTCAGATGAAAGCAGTTTTTATGGTCAGTAAGTACACATATTAATGTATTTATGGGCTGTTAGGCTTGTAGAATAAAATAACAAAAAAAAGGGTAAAATCACTTGATTAAAAGGATAATTTATGGCGCAAACTGAATACTGAAAAGTCATTATTTTTTGTGTTGCCTCCTCCAGCTACGTAGCATTTTCCATGCCACAATCTGACAAAGGACATTATTATTAAAAATTATTTTCCTGGCATTTCCACTGTTCTGGCTGCAGAAAGAAAGACAACATGGGAGAGAAGGAATAACATCACTCAAGGTCAGGAGCTCTATCCATACCCATGTGTTTTCCAGCAGGAGACACGATGAAAAAAAGTCCCTCAGGGCTTCATTGTGTTATCCAATCGCTTCTGTGACCTTTTTAAAATGGATGGTGCAGTTTTTTTTCTTTTAAATGAAATGGCTCATAAAGAACTTGATCAATTATGTAATCCAATACAGCCACCAGCTTTTTTTCAGTTATCTAAGCACATTTGGGGATAAAAAGTTGAGTCATTTCATTTTTGCCTTTATTTCAGAGGTGGTATTTTTAGACTCAGGTTTTGGCGACAGCGAGATTTTTCCCACTTTGGTAACACTAAGGCCACAGTCAGTATTATCTTTTAAGGCGCAGACTTCAGATTGTCGTTGAGTCAACACAGATTGGCGATGTCTCGAGTCGCATGGCATTATTCACGGCTTATATTCACCATCTGGCGCTAATGCAAAGTTCTCAGCTATTTTAGCAGCAGCTTCAAAAGTAAAAAATGTATTTTTCATTCACTTATCCTCAGGCACAAACTCTCAACGCAACTCGAAAACAATGTCGGACAGAAAAGAAAATCATGAAGATAAGACGACAGATAATTACTGCATTTGTCTTTGTTAAATCTGATTATTTTTTATTCATAGCGCAGTGCCTGCTTCTAAATATATTAAAATAATGAGCTAAACAAGTAAATATGTGGCGAAACAAAAAAAGCTTTGATTCTACAAGGATGTGGAGCTGGTTGGGAAGTACTAGGACAAATGGAAGTTTCTGATTAATTGCCGTTCTTGCGCTCTTGCTAAATTGAAAGTCTCCCCCTTCTGTGATCGTTTAAACGATCAAGTCAAAGGCTGTAAAATGTTAAATGTCACAGGAAGACATTTCATGGAAACCGAAGATGTTTTTACATTGCCTTACAGGCTGTTTGAAAGTCTTTCATAATACCAGCAGTGATTAAAAAAATGCCCTTCATCTAACTTTGAGATGATTCAAGTCTTGTTCATTTATTACAAGTCCAGGCACATGCTTCTTTTTTCCTGGGCAAAGAAATAAAATTCTCACAGATTTCTTTGTAAAATGCTTTAAATGAAAGAGGTGGCTGAAAAAGCATGATGTAAGAGTTTGCTTTCTTACAGGATTTTAACCCTGGCGTTCCACATCGATACTTGGACCTTGTAAGAGAGCACGATCATTCCTGTCCTGAATGGGAACACTGGCTTGCCCTACATATGTGGGTATTTGCATAGTTACTTTGCATAGATGCAAGTGAATCCTTTTCAGATCCTGAACCGAGTCTGCGAAGTGCAGTCAGAGAGAATTTGTCTCTTGCCCGGGGCAGCTGAAAAACAAACCAAATTTGAGCATGCTGCTTTCTGCAGAGCAAATTAGTACAGACGAAAACACAAACCAGAAGCCCCACATGTAAACTTGAATCACAAGAGCACTTTTGCAGCACTTGGTTTCCCCTTTGACTTTTCCCTCTTCTTTTTCTGTTTTAGCTTTCTCCTCTCCTCCTGGTTGCTTTCTGTCGGCGATGAGAGTACGACGGCTTGTCCTGATCTCACACGACCAATTTTAGATTTAGCTGTGTGAGACAAAATTACACAAGCATCTGAGTGGACATGCAGCAAGTCCCGGTCATATATATACTACACACACCTGAGTCGAACACAATGTGCACTCTTGTTCCTGGTCACGTACTAGAAACACATTCTTTCTGTTTCTGCCTCTCACTACTAGAGCGTAATTACTCTCTTTCTCTCTCTCACACTCTCTCTCTCTCACACACATGCGCACACACACAACCACACACACACACTGCAGCAGCAAAGCAAAGCCCCGCTTCACACGACCAGTGGTCTCTGACTCCCCGATCTCTCATTTACTTGTTCCATCACTTTTCCTCGCTTCTCTCTTTTCCTCTCCTTCGCACTCCCCCCCTCCTCCTCCTCTCATCCTCGACTCTGTTGCCACGGTAGCAAAACCTGACAATGAGAGAGCGAGAAACGGAGAGAGAGAGAGACAGAGACTGAATGCCATCTGAGTCATTTTATCCTCAACCTGTGTTGGATGTGTGTGTGTGTGTGCGTGAAGGTGAATGTGTTGGATGTGTTTTTGTAAATCTTGTGTGTTGTGTGTGTTTGTGCATGAGTTAGCGAGAGAGTGAGCGCGGTGCGTGGGTGTCTAAGTGGGAGAGCTGCGTGGAGTCGGTTCAGCGGTTCATCGCAGAGCTGTGGCAGTGCGATGGGCAAACGCACCACCTTTGTCTGTCTCACCGCACGTAGCCGGGCCATTTCCGATTTCTATTTCATGTTCGCCGCACGTTGTAATTTTAAAGTAATATCCTCTCAGTCAGACACACAACATTTATAACTCTGATATGCTTTTGTGATGCAACACACTTTCGCTGGCTGTACATAATGTTACATGCATCAACATCTCCGTGTTAATACGACGTCTTCGCGACACTGCATCAGCTCAACTTATGCTAAATCAGCTTTATTTGTATTAAACTGTCATGACATACAAATATCTCAATGGGTTTACATGCTGACTGTGGTGCTCGCACAGCTCTCTAAGAAAAAAATACTACTGACACACACACACACGCATATAGAGGGAAAAAAAATCCTTTAGCACATGAGCAAAAAGAACAATGAAAAGAATCCTCAGGAGAAGCAATCCAAAAAAGACATCCCTCCTCCGTGGATGGCCGGCTGTGCAGTAAGGAGCAGCAGTTGTGGAAAAGGCAACTACTATAAAAATAGCACAAAATTATAACAGTTAATAAAAATTCAACGCTCAAGACATTTCTACCTCAATGATGGGGACACACTTACATAAATTCCTATAACTAAACACGTAAAATCAGTTTATGATGAAAGCGAAAAGATTTTATATCCACTCTGACGTCCACCCAATAGCCTCCACTGATTTAAACTGACAGCGCTCTATTCTTACTCAGACATTGTTCTCTTCGCAGTGCCCTGCGCAATAATATCACTCTTATACATTCCAAGGCTTTGCTCTGAACGCAAATTTTAGCTCTCCAAACAAGCCAGGGGGCGAGTGAGTTCAAGGAGAGCTCCCTAATTGTGATTAAAGTGCTGTGCTTACATAAGCCACAGTTGCAACAAGTGGGAACTGCACCGACAGCTGGATACAGTGAGCCGCGCATCTTTTTGCATCGTTTGTGGTGAAAGCAGTGAACTGAATGTCACACACACACAAACTCATGCGTGCACACATGCCTTGGCTCTGATCTGAACAGCAGGTGGTACATATGCATGCAGGAGGGCTGAAATGTAAACTTGCTGCTGGCGCATGCAAACAAATAAAACGAAGACGCGCATCGGAACTCGGACAAAGAAAAAACAAATCAAATGACGCACTTACGCGTGAGCAAGCAAACACACACACACACACACACACACACACACACACACACACACACACACACACACACACACACACACACAGAGTTTTGTTTGAGAGTTTGGGCATGTGCGTGCAGCTTTCGGGTGCCTGTGTGTACGTTTGTGCGTGACATACTCAGATGTGACAGTGTCACAGGAGCACGGTGGTTCCCCAAGCAGGCGGTGTCACCGACTGAGGGCCTCTTTGTCAAGGAGAACACTGGGAAGAATTTATCCATGTTCAATGAACAGAGAGGGAGAGAGAGGGGGGAGATGGGTGAGGGGGAAAGGAGAGGCTGTAACAGAGAAAGTGCACTGTCGAGATTGAAGAGACCGCTGAGAGCTAAGATGGGGAACGAGAAGAGAGGGGTCAGTAAAGAGACAGGGGTATAGAGTGTTCCTGAAGATGAGACAAAACAGATCGAGGCTGAGGGAGAGGAGATACAGGGATGTGGGAGAAAGCAGAGAGAGAGGAGAAGGTGAAAATGAGAGCTCAAAGTGTCTGCAGCACTGCTGAAAGAGGACAAGGTGGAGACATACGAAATATATGGAAGTATCTGAGTGACTTGCGTTGGCCACAATAGTGGAAATACCTGATGCAGTCAAGAAAGCCATGCAGTAAATCCTGCTAGTGGAATAGTGATGATGATGATGATGATGATGATGATGAGGGCTTGTTTTGCTTTCTTTTTGCCAATCTGCTTGATTATTTGTTGCCTTCACATTTAACAGAAGCTGGGGTAACATCTTCAACTTTTTCGTTTTTTCTGATCGACAGCCCAAAATCCATTTACAGTCAAAGGAAATTGCGAAAAATCAACACTCGATTTGCTGGATCCTGCAGTGGTTTGGCATTTATTCTCAGAAGGGATTATCAAGATTGATTAAAGATCTGCAGAAAATGAAGTTGCCTTTCTCAGAGACTGTCAGCACAGAATTGCCTGTCACAAATTTGGACAGTCATGTGTTAACGGTGCAGGATGAACCGTGCCCTTTCAATTGCAGCATCATGAATGGCTTTCTTACAGGAAGCTGCAGGAGTTCAGAGATTTCATCAATGCAATGACGAAATAAGTGTTTGCTTTTTAAAACCTGTAAGCCCGGTCGATCCTTCGCCTCAGACTGTGGGGTTTCAGTTGCCTTGTAAAAAAAGGGTTTTGAAGATGTTAGCAGAAGTTGATGTTTTTGCAGAAGCTCTAATGATAGGGTTGATTTAACACATTTTTTTCAGATTGCAGTTTGCAATGTTGATCTCAAATGAGAGAAACTCTTAGCATAAAACAAATATTTAGCACCGTCACTTTTATTTCTGCACTATTTCAAATTTGAATGATTTACTATAGCTGTTCATGTTATTGTGCCCACTGCCTTTGTAAGGTTTACTTTGCATTTGGAGTAGTTTTAAAATATGAGTGGAAGGCTCACTCTTTGTTATTCTGTGTGGCCAAACTAATATAACCTTTTACCCACCATTCTCCAGTCAAGTAAACATTTTCAAAAATCAAACTTCAGATAGACGGCTCACTGGTAGGCAGCGTCACATGAATAAATCATGGTTTCTCAAAATGTTCAACTTCACCTTGAAATCTTCAGCCTAAGTTTGAAAGGAATGGCAACGATGATGTTAAAATCCTTAGAAAGAAAAGTGCATTTCTGAAAAGAGGAAGAGAGAGAAGGACAAAGCTAAGCTAGAAGAGAAAGTCAGAAATGGGGAGATTAGAGAGGTGCATCCAAGGTAAAGTGAAGGGGTCCAAAGCCAAAATGCTGAGTCAATGCGACCAAGAACATGTGCTTCTGCTTTGATATTAGATGCGACACAAAGAGCTCAAGACATAATTCTGCCAAGAGGGCCAAAGTGAAGGGTCCCTAGTACTTTTCCACCCGCACTGTACACAAACTACTCACACACACACATGCACACAAACACACACACATTAACTAGACCGACCACTCGGCTCATTTTTGCTGTCCTGGGGTTAACGAATGCTCTGAAATGGCCTGACCGCGCTCATTCAGGCACGCTAGCCCAGCTGTCTGCAAACCGGCCGGCTCTAATCAGCAGTGACTGTTAATTGTGAGAAAAATGAGCAAAATAGCACTTGTGTCCCATAATGGCTGGCGGTACAGTCTCCTTAAATCCACAGTCACTGAAGCCGTTCCACTTGCAAATTCAATTATAGGAATGATTCATCCTTCCATTATGATAACTGTCAGATTTTCTTGTGTCATACAAAGAGGCAGAAGGGGAAAAACAAATCATTCGCCAGCCCACCCCCTGCTGAAACCCTTCTCCTTCTCCTCTCCCCCCCCTCAAGCTGTATTTCTCCGTCTGATTTCTTTTTCTCTTTCTTTGCATTCCTCTATTTTTCCCCCCAACTCCTCCCCTGCTATCGCTCATCCCGCTTTCTTTGCCTTAGTCTCTGTTCATCTTCTCTTCATCTGCCTGGGGGTGCGAGGCGAGATAGCATTCCCTCGTTTTCTGATTCTCTCCATACACCCCCCCACCCGTCCCTCCCCTCTCTCCTACTCTGCCATACAACCCACCCACCCCTTCTCCCCCGTGCTCTCTCTAGATAATTAAGATCTCTGATTTTACGGTTTTCTCTTTCATAATAGGCTCTGCAGACACTATAAGCGAGCCGCCAAGTCTGCAGCATTTACACACAAACAAAAAGAAGCACACACAAATATGCATATGTTTTCAGACAGACACACACACACAGTAAGATGAATGCATGCACCAAACAACTAAATCTCCAACTGGAATGAACGTCCACTCAAACTCTCCATTTTCCCTCTCTCTCTCTCTTTTATACACTGTCCTGCACACATGCACAAACACACACATGCACACAGAAAGTCAGGATATTTATATATTTTAGCTTTTGTGTATTTGTCAGCGGTGCCAGCATGTGGGGTGACTTACAGCAGGGTGCAGAATGAAAGCGAGCTAGGGGAGCTTGAAGCAGTGTTTTCTCTACAGCTCAGACTAGTCTGGCTCTGCTCGGCCCTCTTGCTGCTTCAGCTCCCTGCAGACTGACACCCGACTACTACAGGGACTCATCCATGTACTACTGTAGCAGTGGAGCTGGTACGGCCGCCAGAAACACAGCCCTCGCAAATTAAACACGGCAATAGTCTCTCAACATTTGCTCTCTATTTCTTTCTGACTGTGTGTCTCACCAAATTCCCCTCATCCTATTCTGCTGCGTTGCAGCCGCTTATTTTCTTTCGTTCACCTGCAGTGATGGAAGAGGTGCTCAGACCCAGAATTTCATGCCACAGTTATTGCGGCAAAAACCATCATAGGTAAAATGTATTGTTGCAATGATAATCAGAATTTCCTAGAAAACCATGAGTGCTAAAATACAGGTTTATACTGTTTTCTCTGGATTTCTATCGCCCGGCAGTGAATTGTATGTTGCACCTAACATTACTAACATAAAATGCACTTGAAACAATAGAAACAAAAAGAGGGATTTAAAACATGAATTTATGTGTTTGAATTAGGTGTTTATAAGTTTAAATGTATTGAATTGTTTGTATAAATGTTACTGCTGCACACCTATAAAATAGCGCTGTATAAGCTACATCCACAGTAACTAGAACTGGTGACCTTAGTTTTGATCACTGTTTTTCTCCTCTGGATTATTAAACATAAAGCTGTTTATAATGTCAGACAGTAATCAGACTTGTTGGTAATGTGACAGTGTTTCACTGCTGATTATTGACTATTGTAATATCACTCATATATTGTCAGTAAAAAACCAAAATTCTAATATGGAAAAGAAATGTAAGAAAACCTTTGGCATTTTTAACATTTAATATACAATCATGTAAGTTTTCACTGGACTCTGTGCAGGTCTTTGAAAATCTAAGTACATCCTTCTGTAGCTCTTAGAATCACTTATCGCAGCAATAGCTTGAATTCATTGTAACTATTTTTACATTAATTCAGGTCTGTGTGATTTGACGGTATCTGTTTGTGTGAGCCAAGATTTAAATTCGGCTGAGTTTTAGCTGTTACGGTCGCTCATATGACTTTAGAACATTTTGGCATTCAGAGGAGTTCGTGGTTGAATCAATGACGGTAAGGTACAGAGGTCCCGTGGCTGCAAAACAAGCCAAAATCATCAGCCCTACACAACTGTGCCTGCTAATTGGTATGAAGTGTTTTTGTTAAGGTGCTGTGTTTTGTTTCTGCCGACGGTGGTGGTGCTGTGGATTACGGTTAAACATCTTCCACTTTGGTCTTGGCTGTCCAATTGTTCCAGAAATTTTGTGGTTTGTTCAGATCCAACTTTGCAAATCTGTGCCGTGCTGCCATGTCCTTTTCAGAAAGAAGAAGCTTTATCAGGTAACCCTTCCAAACAACCACACTTGTTCAGTCTTGGTCTTATTGTACTGTCAGCTCTAACTGTTAACATGCTCACTGAGGCCTGTAGAGTCTGAGCTGTAGCTTTTGGGCTTTTTTGCTGTTTCTCTGAAGATTGCACATTATGACCTTGGAGTGAATTTTCTGTGATGTCCACTCTCTTTAAGATTGTGGCTCTGTGTTAACACTCACCTGAATGCTTTGATCGGTGACAAAGGGCTGCTGCTTACTATCCTAATTCCTGTAGACTCAATAAGAGTGTACTTAGTTTGCTACAGAACTGCAGCTATGAAATTTTTTATTTTTCACGACTGGCCTCTTCGTCTTTTTTATCTTTCAGTCACTCCCTTTAGAGGTCCCCACAGTAGGGTGCCTTCATCTCACCCTATCACTAGCATGCTCTTCTGTCACATCAACCCTCTGAATGTCCTTCTTCATTACATCCATGAATCTTCTTGGTGGTTTAGCATTACCATCCAGTAAATCTTTTCTTGTTATCTTTCTGTCTTTTTTACACAACTGTAATTCTAAAAATAAACATTTTGCTGTATAAAAAACTAGCAAAAAAGAGGCTGCATTAGTGGTACATGAGACATATGACTCTTTGTCGTTTTTTTCTACTTCTTTTGTCTTTGGGAAATAGTAACCATATGCAAAAATGACCTTTTATGTATGATAGAATATATTTTATTATATGCACCACATTAGAGACTAGTTTTTGACATACAGTGTGAGTAGAATTTTAATGGTGCGGTTAGGTGAGATAATTAAAAATACCCACTTTAATGTTGGGAGCTTATTCTACAGCAATGAGTCATATTTGTTTTACAGTGTGTTACACATTTTGTTTGATAATTATATTCCTTAAAAACAAACTATTTGATGTCAAACACATGTAGTGAAAGGAAAAACACACATTTCCCTTTAAATATAGTGCAAGTATGAAGTAACTTAGATTAAAAAATACTTGAGAAAATTGGAAGTACTTCAGATTGATACCTGAGTACAGTCCTTGAGGAAATATACTTTTTCACCGCTGCCTTTCTGTCTCTATACTCCTCTGCGTCTCCTCCTGCAGAGACACTTTCCAATCTCTTCTCTCTGTATTCAATTTTGCTCTTTTATTCCCTCATCGTCACAAGCCTATTCCCTCGGTTTGATTTTTTTCTCTTATTCTCCTCTTATTCTACTTCTATCGCAGATTTCCATCTTCTTCCTCACTCCCACTATTCCTCTCCTTGGAGTACAGAAACTATAATCTTCTCTGTCCAATGCTGTCAATAGCTCTCAATAACAATGAAATAGCACCAGTTCCTCCCCATCACTGATGAAGGCATAGCCTCAGTTCGGATCTTATTCGTCATCAGGGCAATCTGCTTCTTGGTAATAGCCAATCAAATGGCTCCTGTGAAATGCAGCGCTCCCATGATAGGTTCCCCATTGTTTTGATTGACTGCACCTGAGGGCCCGCCACTTCGGCTGGCCTCGATCAATACCCCATCACGCACACGAGGAAAGCGCACGCTCATACTTGCACTGGAATAAACACAGGGACACGCACACGTGCACACACACAATTTGGTGAAGAGTAAATTGAGAAGGAAACCACTGGTACGGCAAGCAAACAGAATACAATAGTAAAAGCCAGCAAAATGGAGTACTTGCAGCACCACACACAGTTGCGTTACAGCAGTGTGCCACGCTGAGCTCGTTGTGCGCTCAACTTTGAATTCGTGCACACAAACATGATGACAAGGAGGAACTTTAAACTGTTGGTGAACTACTTACTAGTTTCCATCTTTGCCGTGACACACTGTGTTGAACAGGAATGATTTATGGAAAACAATGAGATGGAAAATTGCTCCCATATTGTGCCTCTTATTCTATGTTGTGTCACACATACAGATGGCCTCGCATAAGCTCTGCCTCTGTTCACTTTGAACTACAGCGACCATAATGAGAGCGGCACAGCCATCTGCACGGTATGGTGTATGTTATTAGTATTACAAACATGTTGACGCGCACATTTGCCCACCCTTCGATTGCGAGACATGTAAAGTCAGGCAGGATGAATGGGAGGTCGGTTATTGCATAAAGAGCAAAGAAAAAGCAGAGGAAAGGGGAAGTGTGGCTGGTTCAGAAGACTGTGAAGATAGATTCAAAGCAGAGGGTTGCAGATTTTTTTGATGTTCTTTAAACATCAAAGTCAAACGAGTGTTGGAAAGGTGAGTGAGGTAAAAAAACAAAGATAACATGGACATCTCAAAGTGAATATGGCTATTAAAAAAAAGGACAGAGGGTGGAGGCGTTTTTATTCAACAAAGACAATCCTCGTGATCTGTGTCTTTGATGCAGACACAGTGTATGCTCCAATAATACCAGCTCACCCCTGCATGCATTCGTCAGGGTCTCAGGTCAGCCCCTATGAATCCATCAGCCCCCGTTCTCAGCTGCAAGGGTCAATTCAAGGTCCTGAACCTGAGTGTCCCTGCTGTCTGTCAAGACCTCAGACCAGTGAACGAGATGCTTGAAACAATCCCAAGTCAACACCCTCTACCACCATAACCTCCTCACCAACACCCCCCTCCCCCTCCCCCTAGCCTGGCTGTCACACAGCACTCCTTCCCCTCTCCTCTGTCTTCATCCCTCCCTTCATCTCTCCATTCTTTCACACCGCCTTGTCATGTTGTCAGTCAGAGCAAGGATGTGTCACTCCTGGAGAGAGCTGCTTAGCACCACTGGAGCTCAGCTGAGCTCCGTTTCTTTCTTTGTGTTTGTGTGTCTGTTTGAAGGTTGTGATGGAGGTTAGGTTACAAAAAAAACACGTAAATGCGTATCTTGTGTAGTGGGGGTGTAAGGAATATACATACACTGTTCAAGGCAGTTGTCTTTGTCATGAACTCTGTGTTTCTAGCGTATTGACATATCTGTGTGTTTGCATTTGTTTGCGCTTGTGTATATATGTGTGTATGTACAATAAGGATGTGCATGACTGACTGCGTGACATCTTGCGTGTCAGCTGTGATGTTTTCTTTGAACTGCCTCTGGAGATCCCTTCAAGGATACATCCTGTCACTTCTAAACGGCAGCCTTTCCACAGGAGACGTGAATAGAGCTGTGTGTACTGTATTTTATGATTAGACAGGCTGTATGCATAGGACTGGGCTGCCTTGTGAAGTGACAGTGAACATCTTCATAGCTGATTTTTTTATTGTATGTGCTGTCGAATTACAGGTGCTTCCACTCCGTGGGAATCTGACAGTGCAAATTGAAGATGAGCTAAATCATGACAATTTGAAGAGAGACCTCTTTAAAGCCAGGACAGTGATTTTTTTTTTTTGTGAAGTAACATGTCGTGTATTCCTCCGCTCCTGCAGGTGGCGGTACAGGCAGCCAGCAGACCATTCTCCATGAGGAGCAGTAGAAGATGCCGGCTCTGCCAGCACTGCTGCTGTCAATACACTTCCTCTCCTTCCTGCTAGTCACCATGCCGCCACGCTCCCTCAGTCAGGCCCCTCTGCTCTCCTCTGTCCGCATGGGTGAGTGGCCACCTGTCCTGCCATATCCACATAAAGGGGTCAAACAACTCTCATCAAAGACACACTACTTCTTCTTCTTCTTCTTCTTTTTTGTTGTTCTATATTGTTGTTCTCTATATGTGGAAATTACACAAATTCTATTGTTTTCTCAGTATTTCTGAGCTATTCGAAGGATGCTGTCAATCGGCACCACACCACAACTCATCCGTGCCCAAAATTAATATCATGGCAAAAGGAAACTTCTTGAAGAGTGTTCCATCTATCTATGCATCCATGTATCCATCCATCCGGTTCAGTTCAGTTGACTTCCATTCAGTTCAATTCATGAAGTGCCAAATCGCAACAGTAGTCACTTCAAGCCATTTTTTTTATATTGTAATGTAAAGACCCCACAATAATACAGGGGAAAAAAAAGACAATCAAAAAACACCCCTTTAAGCAAACACTTGGCAACAGTGGAAAGGAAAACCTAACAGGAAGAGACATCCGCTAGAACCAGGCACAGGCAGGGCAGCCATCTGTGTAGAGTTGAGGGACGAGAGAAGGGACAAAAAAACCACACCATGGAAGGGAGCCAATGATTAATAATACTAATGATTAAATGCAGAATGGTGTGTAAACACATAACGAGAGATCCATCCAATCATCCATCCATCCATCTTCTTTAGTACCTACTTCCATAATGCAAGAGGAGGTATACAGCCTAGAGAAGTTCCCAGTCTATTACTGGGGCTAAAGGTGTGCCAGCATATGGTAAATGTGTAAAGTAATGTTATCATCCATGTACAAATGTGTGCTGAGGCCTTGATCCAGGTTCATAGTTAGTAAAGGGACACTTGGTTGCTTCCTTATTTCCCACAGCAGATGGATCCACATGGGCTTGGGACCAGCATTAGGAGTCCACTAACCTGTGACCCTCTGAGGCTGGCTTTGTGTCTCCCTCCAGTCTCAAACCAGGCACCACCTTGAGCCACTTAGATTTATCGTTAATAAAACAGCATCATATTCAGTGAAAAAACCCAAATGATGATAATATGTGTCCTCTCATGTAGCGCTCAGAAGCAAATCAAATAAGCACATTTCCCAAAATGTTTGATTTATGATGTTGTTTGCATCTGGCACACATACTAATCTGAACGAGGACGAGTACCTCATTCCTTTGGCAGTCGGTGGCTGTGATCCCTTTATCAGCCCCACTTGTCCACCCACTACACATTCCCACATTTACATGAGGATGGATAATATTGTTAACTCGTCTTCCAGCTTTACGCCTTGTTATGTTTTTAGCTTTCTCCTCACCTCCTCACTACTCACTCTCCCACTCTCCACTGCCCTCCATCTTCATCCATCCATCCATCCTCTCCTCTACTTCACCTATCTCTCCCTCTCTAGCTGCAATCCTGGATGACCAGTCTGTGTGTGGGCGTGGGGAGCGGCTGGCGCTGGCCCTGGCCAGGGAGAACATCAACAGCGTGATGGAGGGTCCAGCTCGAGCCCGCGTGGAGGTGGACATATATGAGCTGCAAAAAGACTCCCAGTACGACACTACAGACACCAGTGAGTGGTGTGAGAATGACCACTGTGGCAGAATCACATTCCAGCAAACACTATTGTCCACTGGGACATAATGCCCCACAGAGAGTGAAAACTGGGGATACAAGAAGGTTTTATTGGTAGTCTTTAATATTAACAGTAATAGTGACAAATAGAGAGAAGAACCAGGAGCAGCAATATTGCAGTACTTTAATTCTAAAACACTTCAGAAATGTGCTGTTATAGAGTTATAAATACATAAGATTGCATTTTCTCAAAAGCTGCCTCTTTAAAAACAAAAACCTCAAATGATACATAGGGTGATAAAACACCAGCACTTTCATGCGATTAGGAGCCAGTAAGGGATTTTGCTGATTAGTTTACATGTCATTGGAGACCAGTAATGGGCCACTAAGACTGTCTCATTAAAAACAGTGGACCTGTGCCCTCCAGTAACAGCTGGCGCTGTGTGCTGTGCAGACCATGATGAAAACAAATCATCAAATACTAATACAGATCAGCAGTACAGGCAAACAGAACGCAGCAGAGAGGCTGCTTCATGAAAATTGTATTGATATAGAGAGTGTGCAAAGACAGAAGGAAGCACTGCTGAATCCAACCACTGAAGAGATAGAAACCCTGCTCCTATTCTAATCGGTCAGCGACCCTGCCACAAGCTACTGGCAAAATGTCTGTGTGTGCTTGAGAAGGGTTGTGTACATATGTGCATGCTTGAGTTGCAGGGGTGTGTGTATGTGTGTGTCCTTGACCATTGGGCAGGAGACTCTGACAGGCTTGTTTGCTCAAAGCATTTTTTGGTCTCTGGATCAGAGAGCTCGTCATCTTACGGCTACAACTGAGGCGCGCATGCACACACTCAACCCACACAGGCCTTTACACATGCATGCACACACAAACCCTCTCTGCAGACGCTTATGCACATTCACACACAGGCACAATATGAGCATATACTGTAAGCTCGCACATTGGAATCAATTAATACAACAAGCTAATACACAGTAAAGGAAAATAATCACAGTTTAGTCATCAGGCATTTTTGATGTGTCTGTGAATAATTTTTAGATGGATTCACAAAAACATTGTCAATAAAAAAAGAGCTTAGCAGGGATTAAGAGAGAGAGTACAAAAATCTGTCAGTAGGTATTTTTTAGCCTCTCAGTGGATAGCATTCCCAGTGTTGCTTACACAATATGGACACAAGCATTGGGCTAAACCTGTTAATCTTTGAATTTAGGTGGGGGTTTTTTTTTGCCACAGGTGTATAAAATCAAGCCCTAACCATGTATTCTGCCTTTACAAACATTTGTGAAAGAATGCATTGTTCTAAATGTGGTATTGTAAAGATGCTACCTTTGCAAATAGTCAATTTAGGAAATTTCTTCCCACTAAATATTCCAGGATCAGCTGTTGCAAAGTGGAAATGTTTAGGAACCACAGCAACTGAGCCACAAAGCAGCACACCACGTAAAGTTACAGGGCGGGATCGTTGAGTGCATAAAAGTCAAAAAGCTTTGCTGACTTAATAACTGCAGAGCTCCAAATGTCCTGTGGCGTTAACCATTGTCTGTCACGGTCACTGCTCAGCACAAAGTTTTGATTATAAAGGGAATGTTTAGGAAATAAGTCTAAATCTCGGCTTTGTTTCCCATATATTGAGCTATATGTTCAAAATGACATTTAAACCTCGAACAGATTAGCGAACCCTGCATTTATGTGCTCCCAGGAAATTATATATATTACACAACCATTCTCAAGCTGTTCTTTGACTTCATGTGCTTTTAACTCAGCATGTGAAAACCAAATAGAAGCTAAAATAAGATGCAGTCATTTTTATAAAAACAATTTTTTAAATACATGATTCCAAGAAAATAACTACCTTGGCTGAGGTGTTGTCAAGGTTACGGCTAATAAATAACTCTTCCAACTAACCATGGTAACTTTGTATGGATGCAAAGTAAATGTTACAAGTGTATACCACACTAGAAATTAAATGTTAGCGAGAAAGTTGATATTTATTAAATTCGTTTCTTTTTTTTAGTGTCCGCAACACATTTACTCTCTTCTGCCATGTTTTTATTTATGGCTGTGCCAACTGTTCTTGTGGGTCACTCGCCACTTTAATGTTTTATGGGGTTTATGTGCAGGCATAAAATAGCAACTTTTTTTTACACTTTTGCTTTGATATCTGGGCTCATTCTGGGAACTCATCAGCTAGTCTGCCTATGTAGTCTCAGGGAATGATTGCCATTCCCGCTGTGAGGATAGCGGATAGTTTGAGACTTCCTTTTTATATGTGGTGGTCATTTTTTTCCTAATGCTGTATCCCATAGTGTAGTGGTTTACGGTGAAAGGTCCATGGTTTCATCTTGGGAGGAGAGAAAAATCCCTTGGGAGTTGTATCAGGAGAGTCATCTGGTGTAAAAATCTGCCAAATCAAGGATGCGCAGCTACCTGCTGTGATGACCCCATGTGTGAATAAGGAAGCAGCAGAAAGTGGCTTTTAATGGAACGTTAAAGAACGTTAAAGAATCCCCAAATGATAGTTGATGGCTTTAAGATTGCTTTGCGGCAATCTTTTGTCCTCTACGCTTACTCAGACATGATTGGTAAACAATAAAAGCCAGAACGCTTCAGATTGTGTATGTTCATATTCTTTATCGAAACGATTGTGTGAGCTGTAGAGAAGCTAGAGTGGAAATTTTCCTTACATTTCAACAGATTTTAAACCAGTTCAGTTATTTTTGTCTTTGTTAGGTGGGAATTCAGATGATAATTATGATCAGTAATACTTCCAGGTCTGTCCATAAGTGAAACTGTTTTTTTCCCTTTACGTTTTATGTATATGAACCTAGTTAGTGTATTGTAGATAGAAAACTGTAACAGGAAACACACACACGATAGACAATATAAATGTAAACATGGATACTGAAATTCAATATGTCAAAGGAATGTGAATTATACACTAAATACACAGTTATAGTGAAGACATCTGTTGGGGTTTGAAGTAGTGAAACCAGCAGTATGCTTGATTGTACTGCAGAAATAGTGTTTGCTTGAGCCATTCCTGAGCATAGAACTCTTTGAGTTAATCGTCAGATAATTTCATGAATACTTAATGTAATAGACAAATGTGTAAAGCTGTTTCTCCCACACTAATGTCCTCCTCCAAACAGGATTAAAATGCAGACTGGCGTTTGTTCATCGAAGCCGACCACCAGTCTGTTAGTATTGTTCTGATTCCAGGGGTACACTAGAGTTGTCTTGAAAATCATTAAAGCCGTTAAAAATGACTATCTAAACAAGTGAATAATAGCAGCAGGCATCCTGTGGGCTGCCCTGTTGTAGTCCTTGGAGGATTTCCCTCAAAAATAAATCAGATTATAATGAGGCAGATTGTGCTGCAACAATACAACGAGTGGTTAAACTGAAACGGTAATGCGTCCTCTGAGTTCTTGGTTGCATTTAAATTTCCACGCTTTTCCCCCTGACTGCAGCCCCTTCAGTACGCTAACGCAGCACTGCCTTCAAAACAAACCAGAAGAAAAGGTGTATGTCTGCTTATTCACTGTTTATCTCCTTTTTTGTTTTGTTCCCTTTCAGTGTGTCAGATTCTACCCAAAGGCGTTGTCTCTGTGATAGGTCCCGCCTCCAGCCCCGCCTCTGGCTCTACTGTCAGTCACATATGTGGGGAGAAGGAGGTGAGCGTGGAAGATAAACATGTCTCATAGCTTTTCCCGTCCTGTTTGCTACCATTGCTGCTCATGTAGGTCTGATGAATGTTGACTTGCTTGTTCTGTTCCTTCTGATATAATTAAGCTTCACCCACTACTTCGTGCTGCTTTCTTACTTCTTTTTATTAAATGCATTTTTTGGCGTAGGTCCCTCCGTTTTCTGCCCTTCCCACCTTTCTCATCTCCGTTCTCAGCCTCTAGCTACTCAAATGAATCATCCTTAATCACCACAGATCTGTGTTTTCTTGCCTTTCTTATTAGTTTCCTCTCCTCTCATCAGATTCCTCATGTAAAAATTGGACCCGAGGAAACTCCTCGCCTGCCGTACCTGCGCTTTGCGTCTGTTACTCTGTACCCTAGCAACGAGGACCTGAGCCTGGCCATTGGAGCCATCTTGCGCTCATTCAGCTACCCCTCAGCCAGCCTGGTCTGCGCCAAGGCTGAGTGTAAGTACATGCTGCGTGTTGTATAGTTAAACAGTTTATTATGTGTGACTGCGTGGCTGTGTTTGTATTTAGGTGGGTGTAAATGCATCGGCTGTGTCGCTGCGTGCCCGATTACCTCACGTACTGTATGTGTATGTTTGTGTGTATGTGCAAATTGCTCTGTGGGAGTGTTGGCAGATTCACTGTTACACTGTTTGGGCGGATATGACTGTTTGGCGCTGCTGGACATTCATTTTTGACAGTCTGGTCATGAAGTTCTGTCTGTTGTCAGAGTTCAGAACATGGCTCATGCTGCAGCCCTCCCAATTATTACTCATGCTCTTGCACACTGTCTCTTATCCACCTCAGAGGGTTGTTAGGCCAAACCAGTATAATAAATATTCTTGTTTAAAATGCTTTCCAGTATTGGAGGAACTTAGGGGACATTTGATTTAACTTTGCCCGGCACTCAGAGAGCTTTAACATCACAGGGGATTCAGGGCTTAGCCACTCGCCCTATTTATTTTCATTTTGAAAGAGTGTGTTATTGATTTATAATGCACTCCCCAAACCAGAGCCTAAGGAATTAAAGCGCTTGGCAGGATGATGACTAGTATTAATAATAGTATTGTGGTATTCAAACACTTTGTGATACAAACACTTTTTTTTTAAATAGTAGAGGTGTAATGGTTAAAAAAAATAACAAAAGAAACCCCCGCGGTCTCTTGCTTTTCTGTTTTCCCTTTTTCTGATAACCTTCCCGTTGCTGTAGACATAAAAAGTTAAGTGCAGCAGCTCAGTGCAAGAATGTAAACGCAGACAAAACAGAAGGATTATGTGACAGAGACACCTCGGGAGGAATAAGTGACAGTTGTGGCAGAGAAGAGGAGGAATCGCTTCATCATTATAGTAAACTGAAGGTTTAGGAAGCTGTTGTTTTCTTGTTGGTATAAACAGCATGTTTGTAAATATATGATGGGTAATAGTGGTTGAGAAAAGGCTCACGTGTCCTGTTCTTATGTTGTTTGTGCTAGTTAGCCGTGTGGAGGTTCTGTGGCAGTCTGGTAGAAGCCTAAATGTTTAAAGATCATAAGAACATAAACTCAGTCTGTTAGTTTTGTTAATATATAACTCATACAAACATGATAAAATGTCCTCCTCCTGGATATGAGCTGTATACTATAAACTTAGCAGGCACTTTATTAACTACACCTGTTAACCCTCCTGCCATCCTTTAAAAAACTCACACCCATCACCCTAGGGACCATTCTCAGCCACGCCATAAAAAGACCATATATCCATATTTTATTCCACTTTAAATTAGCCAACCTTGTAAAACTACGTAAAGTTTTAATTATATTTTCGTTGTTTTAACCCTTCAAATCCCAGTGTTATTACATGAGCGCCCTGTGTTATAAGCCCCAAAAACCAAAAAACGAAACTAAATATTTCCACAAAAAACCAGTTGAAGTAATATGTGATTGTCATTATAAGTAGGCCTTTAGATGGACCAAAGATTGGCACCAACATACATTTTGACCTGCCATTATTTTTTTTGCATTTTTTTTGCAATTTAAAAATTAAAACTTCAAGGCCCTGAGTCTTCATTGACATCCAAGAAAAGAAGAAAAAATAAAATCATATGATGATAATTTGGGGTTGAAAAATAGCGTTTATAATGGAAGTCAATGGGCAGAAAATGGTCCCCAGGGCGATGGGTGTGGGGATTTCTGCTGCTCAGCCATTTTAGGCTGATTTAAGGAATTCACACTGGAATATTAACATTGACAGGTAAAAACTATCCTGTGGCAAGTTTGGTTATATTCCACTGAACACAGTGGAAATGGCAGCCATTTAACACATAGCAGTGGCACAAAAAGGTCCCAAGAAGGCAGGAAGGTTAAACGATTGTTAGTGTAATTATCTATTCAGCCAATCACATGGGAGCACCTCAGTGCATTTAGACATGTAAAGATGGTCAAGATGTCCTGCTGGAGATCAAACTGAGCATCAGAATCTACTTGAGTCTTCTTACACAGTCATCTCCAGCGTTTACAGAGAATGATCTGAAAAAAGAGAAAATATCCAGTGAACAGCAGTACTGGGCGAAGATGCCTGTTGATGTCAGAGGTCACGGAGAGGAAGGTATGCAGAAGAGCATCTCTGAAAGACATGAAACATTGAAGCTCCAGCAGCAGAAGACCACATTGGATGTCACTCCTATCAGGTAAGAACAGGAAACTTTGCATGGGCTCACCAAAACTGGAAACAACTGGTTTCTTCAGCATGACTGCAGTCAAATGGCCTCCACAGTCATGAGACTTCAGTCCGATAGAGCACCTACTGGCATGTAGTGGAACGGGAGATTCACATCATGGATGTGCAGCTGACAAATCAGCAGCAACTGTGTGATGTCATGATGTTAATATGGATAAAAATCTCTGAGAAATGTTTCCAGCACCTTGTTGAATCTGTGCCATGAAGAATGAAGGCAGCTCTGAAGGCAAACGGGAGCCCAACTTGATACAATTCAATGAGATCTTTCTCCAGTTTCTAATCTCATTTATTACAGCACAATGATCAGGTTATAAATTATGGTCTTCATTAGAGTCACAAAGGAGGGTGATTCAGAAAATGCTTTGGGGCGGGCTTACATTGTGAGTGACAAGTCACTACTGCACGAGAGATCCACACCCTGCTTGTCGTGTCTGCTTCCAAAACAGGTGACAGCAGAAATACTCGAGACTTCACTAACGGGATGGTTGTCATCACTGTGTCTTTGTCCTTCTTTTATATGCAGTCTATGGATATGATGCAAAAATGTGGCTCAGAGATCAGTGTATAAATTGAATCATTCCACCCCTATTAAATACATGACAGAATATGCCTACGTTCTCTGCAAATCCTAATTTTTCCACCAAACTTTTTGTCCACTTCTCTGCAAAAACGAGTTGGTATAATTTGTTTTGCAGCTTTTGACTCCTCACACCAGCCACGCGAAACCGTCCAAGAACAGAAGGGCACTTACATAAAGAATTAGTGGGACCACTGAAGTCTGAACACATCCCTCGGCAGTGTTAAAAGGGTAGTTTTGACAAACAAAAAGCTCTGACATTATGAAAAATTGATTCAATCACTGAGATGCTTTCATTATCTTTCCAGCAGTTAGCCAGCGGTCCCCTGGTTTCCTGAAAGTAAGCTGAATTCCTTGTGGACTTGTCATTTCATTGAACCAAGAGAGCTTTGAAATGGCATCAGACACCTTTTTCAGTTTCGATCATCTGTTGAATGGGTAGATAAGAGCCTTGTCTTTTACCGGGCTTTTTCTCTCATAATAATTAGAGGCGGCAGATCGCCTGATAGTTACCGTGTGGGTCAAAATGCACAGCTTTTATTGGTGGAGGAACTGAAGAGTGCATTTTTGTGTAACATATTTGGCTTGAAGGTGATCTTTACAAGGTTATCGCACTCACAGACTCTGACCCACTTGGCTGCGCTATCTATCGCCGTGGAGCTGGTTGCCATGGCTGCCGAATAGGTGCTAACTGCCACTCAACAGGCTTGTTCCACACTCTGAACAACTGTGTGGGTGTGTATGTGACACTGTTTGTGTGTGTTTGATGTCATTTTTCTGAGTGTTTGGTTCACTTTGTCTGTACATGTGCGGCAGCGCAGGACTGTGTTTGTGTGTGTGTGTCTGCACACAGGCAGTGGGTTTTGGGTTACTTGTATGAATGTCAGCGTGTGCTTTTGTGTGCGGCGGCTCTGCTGTGGCGCTGCAGAGGTTAAACATCAGACAATGTTTACCGCTCAGCCCACTTGTTTTATTCATCATGTTTACACCAGTGTAAAGTGAATTCTGTCTTTTATTTTTTATTTATTTTTTTGGCAGCAAAGTAAGTAATGCGCAAAGTCACACATTTTGCTTACACCCACCATAGATGCAGATCCTAATTAAGGCGTGTATTTAGAATCGGGTCAGTTTTGCAACAGCGTCCTAATGGCTTTAATCTAATTTATCCGTCTTTTAGCCAG
Source organism: Copadichromis virginalis (assembly GCF_057382275.1). Classification (NCBI taxonomy): domain Eukaryota; kingdom Metazoa; phylum Chordata; class Actinopteri; order Cichliformes; family Cichlidae; genus Copadichromis; species Copadichromis virginalis. The sequence goes on from NC_140628.1 coordinate 27,103,716, forward strand.
ATATTCTGTTAAATGAGTCAGAGATTTTTGGGTCATTTCCGATGAATCCTTCTCTCGCTGTGCCTGGGTCAGTACTTGCTATCTGAGCCTAATTCCATTATGCAGTTTTCATGAGATGGATGAGGTTAAGGACAGCGAGAGGGAGAGACTGAGCACAAGGAGCAGAAGACGGTGGCAGTGTTGGAGCAAGATGGATAAAGACAGAGAGAAGTAACTAGAGCACAGGGCTAAGACAGGAGAGATAGAGAGGTTAGAGCTTCTCTGCGCGAGAGAATATGTGAACGAGGGAAAGTGAGAGAGGGGAGTAGAGGAAGCTGTAAAGTGCATTGATTTTTTTTTCTTCTTCCCCCTCCTTCCTCAAACTAATTAAAGTTTTGGCCTGGTTCAGTGATTACCCCACTGCTTACAGAGGCTTTCTCCTGCTGAAGGGCTCTGTGTGCTACCTCTTCCCTCCTCTGCTCCTTTCTCTTCCCTTCCCTTTGTCCCACAGATGCCTGCCCCACCATTTATTTACATAGCTAGGGGTTCTTTACTATGGAATTACAATTAGGAGGCATCAGAGCTGAGTTTCTAGTAAAGGCTTATTCCACCCATGTTGTCAAGTGAGTCTTGACATTGGTTGGACTCATATTCAAGAGGAATTTGCTTGAAGTGTTTTAAGTACTTTATTCCAGTCTTTCAGCTTCTGTTTCTGCCCATCTTCTTTTATTTTTTTTGCCATAGGTTTTCATGATTATTGCATGTCCAGTTTTGCTATTGGAGTGTAAGATTTTCCATTTTTCGAGCACATGCTGTTGTACTCAAAGTGCATAGTGTACATTACGCAGAGATCCGAAAAGCATTAACTGAAGGATGAGACAACGCAGGCAAAGTGCATTACAAAGCACTCAAAGAGCACATAACTCTGCTGAGGCTGCACGACCTTCTGAATTTATTATTCTATTAATAAAATGTTCGGAAATTTGTCATGTTGATTGGTTGATGGCGTCCATCAATTTTGGAGGATACCTAAAACCTGTCTGGGAATATTAGGGCTTTGAACAGAAATAAATTTCTATTGAGGCAGACTCACAAGAACCAAGTTGTGTGTGTGTGTGTGTGTGTGTGTGTGTGTGTGTGTGTGTGTGTGTGTGTGTGTGTGTGTGTGTGTGTGTGTATATGAGTTATGTTATGTTCTCCTGCTGCAGAAACATAGACTGCACAAATGGCTTTCGGTTTTGCATCCTTTCGATATAGATTTATATACAGATAACTGCATTTCTTTTCTGGTTGCAGTAGTATGATGCATTTAAATGCATCAATCCATTTATGGTCTTTATCAATATTTATCAGTTTTGTTAAAATATTATCGAGGAAAACATACAGTACTGTGCAGAAGTCTTGAGTCACCCCTCATTACTTAATGTTGCTAGGAAAATGGGAAATAGGTGCAGAGATTTGCTCAAACATATGTATTCATATGTTGCTCATATACATCCCGAGAACCAGCCTATTCATTTATGTCCTCTTTGGGTTGTATCTTTTGACCTTATTGAGCTACCCTACCCCTAAGTCACCTAAAGGTTCAATGGGAAGGTTTGTTTTCCCTCTGTTCTCAGGAGTATATGCATATGTATGTTGCACATATATCTTTGCAAGTACATGATAACGTAAAGTCTATGAGGCAAAATTGAGTTTGTGCAATTCTAGAGAGCTTAAAGTTAATATTTAGTGTGACCACTTTCAAGCTTATGATTTCTTTCAGTAGTCTTCAGGAATAATTCTGCAGGCTTCTTGGAGGACATGCAAAGTTCTTCTTTGGATGTTGGCTACCTTTTATTCTTCTCTCTTCCAAGCTGACCTCACACTGCTTCAGTAATGTTGAGGTGTGGGCTCTGGGGAGGCCAGTCCATGACTGATAGCGTGCCATTGTGTGTTTTTCTGTCTGGGTAAAAATTCAAATTTGGATTAATCACTCCACAAGACCTGTTATCACTGATATTCAGTCCATTCCTGAGTAATTTGTTGTACCTCAGCCTTGTTTAACCTTTTTAAGTATGGCTTCTTGACAGCCACCCATCCACTGACGGCATTTCTGACGAGGCTTCAGTGAACAGTGGATGGATCAGCTTCATCTCTCAGGTCTTGGTTCAGATCTTTGATGGATTTTTTTTTTAAAATTTCTTAACAATATGACTCTCTGGTACTGTTCATCAGCTTGAGATGTTTTTTTAGTCCTCCACTTCCTTTATCTTTCTTGAGGACACACTGCACACCATGCTGACATTAAGAATCAAACTGTTGGTACAAAAATACAATTTTATGCCTGTCAAACTATGTTATCTTTGCCATGTTTCATAGGTTTACCTGACAAATGGGAACGATTTTCTGTGCTGTTGTGTCAGGCTGCCAACAAAGTGCCTAAAGATACAATTTAAGATTAGTTTTTGCTAATCCCAAAAAGTTGAGTCTGTTAATCTGGACATGAGTTAGAAGTCTTTTGAATGGTTTGAATGGTTCATAGGTGTGTGTTAAGTAACAAAAAACATTCATGTGAAAGCTCCCAGATACAAGGACTAGACTGAAAACGAGTGACAAAGCAGCCAATGTCCAAAGAAAAACTTCAAAGGACTTTCAGGAGAATTATTGAAGAAAACCATGTTAGCAGATTACAAGATAGTCTATCTCCTTGGAAGCAAAGCATAAAGAAACGAGGGCTGATTCAAGATTTTTTTTCACAACACCGTAAATATAAAATCTAACTACATGTAGTGAAGATAGAGGTGAAAAATAACACAAATCCCCATAACTTGTTAAAATGCATATCTGCATCTTTTATGCACGTCCGGATTGATGGAATAACCTCTGCATAACAATTGTCCCGAACATCCCTGGGTGTAAACAGACGTACCCTGAGCTGACAGATTCATCTGGAGTCATAGATTTATTGGAAAATAAATGCAACCTTTGAGTCACAGTTGAGGTGTCGCGAGAGCACGGTGGCACTTATCAGCATCGAAAACAAATCACTTGTTTTCCGCATAATTCTTCTCCATATTTCTGTAAAATGCCGTATGTCAAGTAGGTTGTTAACTAAGAGGGAAACAAACAAACAAGGCAGAGCTGATAAGAAAAATCTTTTTTGTCGGAATTACAATAGATAAAAAAAATAAGTCCTAGTGAGAGATATGGTTAATTGGAACACGCGGCAGACTTCATATTAAATGATATTTCATTTCCTGGGGATTTAGACAACCCATCAATCATGCTTTGCAATGAGACACTAATATATGACCATTCCAGGATAAATCAGATTTTCAAATGTCCTGCATTGGTTACGTTTTGAAAAACACGAGTCGTATCTACTGATACAGACACTGATGCGCGCCTCGTCCCTGTTTTCGTTCTCCCTCAGGCCTGCTGAGATTGGAGGAACTGGTTCGCCGCTTTCTCATCTCCCGGGAGACCCTGTCAGTCAGGATGCTAGATGACAACCTGGACCCTACGCCTCTGCTGAAGGAGATCCGTGACGACAAAGTGGCCACGATCATCATTGACGCCAACGCTTCCGTCTCCTATCTCATCCTCAAGAAGGTGAGTTCGCAAACGTCAATACGTTCCCCAGAGCCACCTACACATTTTCAGGAGTCGAAGCTACTCTTGCATACAGTGCAAGCAGTATGTCTCAAGGGGGTTCGCGTATATCTCTCTTTTATGTACCCACATGAAGGGCATGCGGAGCTCACCATCTGTAAAATAATAAAACAACTCGCTTGGAGCTCCACAGGCTACACATTTGTTGTTGTTACTGAATTAACATCTATTTTTACCTTCTCTGCCCTCCAGAGCTGCATAGGGAACAATATTTATGCGTGTCTGCCAGCAACGATCACTTACATTCTTATGAAAGTATTTGACAAAAGAACATCTTTTGCTGGGATGTTACCCAAGCTTGTTCTGATTCATGGTACGGCTTGTAACACCGATAGCCAGCACAGTGAGTCATGGCTTGAATGTGTATGGGATGTTTTTACTGGGTATATTTGAGCCGCTGCCCGCCCTCAGCGAAATGTCCTAGTGTTAGCCTGATGATGTAAAACTGTGATTAACGTATGCTCTCTCCACCCCCTCCCCACTTTTCTCCCTCACACCCTCTCCCCTTTTGTACCCCGACTGCTTCCTTTCCTCTCTGCCTGTCCAGTAGCTCTCCTCCTTTGCCCCCTCTTTGCCTTTATCAATCCGTCCATATCCTCCATTATTCTACCGTTTCCGCATTCTCCACTTGTTTGATCTTATTTCCTCTCCCTCTCTCTTTTTGTCTCGCAGGCGTCAGAGCTTGGGATGACATCAGCATTTTATAAGTACATCCTCACCACAATGGTAAGAGTACGCAAATTGTTCCCCTTCCCTTCTTCTGTCCTCTCTTCCTTCATTTTTCCTCCTTCCTCTCTCCTGCTTTTCCTCCTCTTTCTGTCCCTTTATGAGCCAGCAAAGGTGTTAACAGGAAGAAAGTACTCAATAGGTGGAAGTACAGAGAGGTGAGGGAAAAAAAGAGAGAGGCGAAGAAGAAAGAAGAGGGAGACATTTGAAAAACGAATTACTGTATGAAGATGTGGATGTGCAGAGGAGGATGGTGGGAGGAAAAGAGAAAATAAAGTGGGGGTCTGGGGTGGAGGTGATGACAGATGTGATGTGCCCTTTTTCTTCTGCCACCCGCCACCTTCCCGAAGCTTGCGGTGTTTTCATCCTTCTCCTTGATATGCTCCCCTCCTTTTCAAGCGTTTGAATAAATGTACCATTTTATGTTGCGCGTCTGATTTTTATTTTTTCACTTTCCTCTCTCTGCCCTCTGTGCGGGATGTGGTCCTGTGCTTTTAGATGTACTTGTATGCATATTACTTTGAAAAAAAGAAAAGAAAACTCTGTTCCATTAACCTCTATTTTCCTTGTATCTCAGTCTCCGCTTTTCTTCTAGCTCTCCATCAGAGATTAGATGCTGTCACTCCCCGTAGCCTCTTTTTTTCTTTACCACCCTCTTCTATTGCACAGTATTTTTCTTCTGTGCTAAGATTTGATAGCCTGTCAACATCACCCTGTCACACACCTCAATTTTCTCTTTTTCCTGCAAACACCCTCCCCACTCCTCCTCCTCCTCTTCCTCTGTAGGACTTCCCCCTGCTGAGACTGGATGACATAGTCGATGAGCAGTCCAACATTGTCGGCTTCTCCATGTTTAACACCACCCATCCCTTCTATTTGGAGTTCATCAGGAGCCTCAATCTGTCTTGGAGGGAGGGCTGTGACCTAACGTACCCCGGCCCTGCGGTCAGTATCTCGAGCCCATGAGTACTCATGCATGCACGCTATTAGAGCTAATTTTTAATGCTTTGTTTATATGCCACACAACATTAAGCTACTTTATTCCTCACACTGATTCATGGAGCACTTAAACGACTCCAGCTAGTCTTTTGCTTGTATTTAATGGGTATTGATGTATCCATCTTTGTTTCCTCCCCATTGGTTTACTCGAACCTCTACATCTTTTCCCTCCTCTTCTTATTTTCCTGCCTTCTCCCCCCCCCCCCCCCATTCCTTGTTAATCTTTCAATCCTCTCTGCACCTCTAATTCCCGTTAACTCTTTTTTTCTCTTTCTCTCTTCTTGTTTCTATCCATCTCACTTTTCCCCCGCCTCCCCTCTCCACCTTCCACAGCTTTCTTCAGCGTTGATGTTTGACGCTGTGCACGTGGTAGTGGGGGCAGTGAGGGAACTGAACCGCAGTCAGGAAATTGGAGTGAAGCCACTCAGCTGCACCTCACCTCAGATCTGGCAACACGGGACCAGTCTTATGAACTATCTGCGCATGGTAAAGCTCCATATTTACTATATGTCCAAAGCAGGAAACAAAATGTAACATCAGTTTAATCTTCTTTTTACATTCACGCTTTTCTTAACATCCTTGAGTAAACTGCGACTCCTATTTATTAACGCTAGTAAGATTAGTGTTGCTGCAATTAGCATTTATTTTTAGAGTAGGTTAAACTTGAGAAAACACAGAAAATACTGTTTTAAAATTGCTATTCTACAAAGCCTCAGGTGACATCTTCAATTAGAGCTTGAAACAGTTACCACACTTGGAGTACTGAGTCGATGGAAATAAACCTACCATAATTTTTATAGCCAGTTAATTATTGGAAAGACTAAATATGAGCTGTTTCCAGCCATAAAAAATTGAGGATTTTCCTTATGTGAAATTAAACTGACTCTTAATGTTTGGGAATGTTGGTTAGCAAAAACGAAATATCATTTTGTGACCATCTGCCGCTCCCATCAGCGCGTTAATGATCCACCCCACTCGCTGCTCACGATGTGGATTTTGATCTCAGACACACACCTGTCACATTTTGTGCCTGTAACTAGGTTACAGTGTTGAACAAATTATTTATGATGTTTTCTGCTAGAGCTGAGTTCTCCAAGACTACATTTGGAGAACACACACAGAGAAAAACAGACTCCCAGGGGAAAAACAACAACAAACAGTTAGTTTGATAAGTATTTGGACAATAACACAATTCTTGTGATTGTGTCTTTGTACACCGCCACAGTGGATTTTAATTCAAACAATTAAAATGTGATTGAAGTATAGACTTTAAGCTTTAATTCACAGGGCTTAACACAAATGTCACATTAATTGTTTAGGAATTACAGACACTGTCAAACACAGTTCCCCTTGTTCAGAGGCTTAAAAATAATTGGATCAAATAACACAATTTCAAATTTGAGAATTGCTTTTAATACATGGCTGAAAATCCTTTGACTCCCAGATATCTGGAACCCATGGACATCACCAAATGCTGTGTTTCCCCTCCCGGGATGCTCTGCCATGGTTTATCTGGAGCCACCTACACTTGCTGCTTGTTTGTGGGGCTCCCTGCACTTGGTTTTACCTTCAGTGACTGAAACACTGCTCTGATGACCTGTGATCACGAGATTTGGAGACTTGGCTACTCACAAATATCCTATTTCTTTGCCTTGGAAACTCTTGGGATGCTTTTGCAGTTTGCTTCGGGTCATTATCCATTTGCGCAGTGAAGGACCGTTCAATCAGTTTTGCAGCATTAGACTGAATCTGAGCAGAGAGCGTAGCCCTGTACACTTCAGAATTCATCCTGCTACTTCTATCTGCAGTAACATTATCGATAAACACCAATAATGTGGTTCCCATGGCAGCCATGCATGCTCATGTCGTATGCTTCAGATGATGAGCTGTTTCTCTCTTCAATACTGATGAAACAAGTTCTTCATGTTTCATCAGTCTGTAGAATGGTTTTCAAACCAAACTCTTTCAGATGTTTTCTCTCCAATCTTGCCTTGTTGTTCTTGAGTGTAACCAGTAGTTTGCAGCTTGTTGTAAACCCTCACAAAGGTCTCTCTTGATTCTGTCTTTGATAATGACACGGCTATTTCCTCAAGAGTTGTCTTGATTGGTTTGATGTTGTGAAGTTGCTTTTCTTAACCAAGGAAAAAATATGCTCATCTACTTTATCTGTCTTTCAGGCCTATTATTAATAATGATAATAGTAATAAAAACAATAATAACAATAATAGCTATTTTATAGCACTTTTTACCATTGCAAAGTGTTTCACAGTTCGAATAAAAACCATGAATTAAAGATAAATATGAATGTTGTAGCATACAGACACGTAGTCAAACACTCGGTCTTGCATTCATTAATACAAACACACTTCCATACACACATTAGATGTAAATTATGGCCAAAGAAAGATGCTTTTTCAGATCACCTCTCTGACTTGCATTGGCATCTCGTTGGACCTCATACTGAGAGTTCAAGAAAACGGATAAAAACTACAATCAACCTCCACTTTTATCTGCTTAACTTGTCAAAGGAACACGGCTCATCTGGCAATGAAAACTGCTTGTCAAGCATCCAGTTACCTTTGGACCTCTGAAAATGTTAATGTAATACTTATTTAAACTCCTTGAATTAAAGCTGAAAGTCTGCACTTTAGTCACGTATTGAATGTTTGATTTAAAAGCCTCTGTGTTTGTGTAAAGACCCACAATTACAAAATTCTCCAAAAACTCGCTACAAAAACTTGGTACTTTGTAGCATATAAAAAAACTGAATGAAAAATCCAATAAATAGACTTATTCAATCTCCAAACATAGGTGTAGTATAAAGACACGCCACAGCAGTTTCTACACCGTCAAGATCACATTTTACCATAAAGACACACAAAAGAAACAGACAGATAAAAATGATGGCTTCTCCTCTTCATAGTGATTAAAAGCAGAGAAAAGCAAAGATGCTACCACTTGAGAAGGGATTGCATTAGCAGCATGTGTTCAGAAAAGACTCATAATTATTCATGACTCGTCATTTTGTTTAGTTTTCTTTTAACTGAAATATTGATAAATGAGAAGAGTACAGCTGAAATGTGTATCATCCTCATCTCATGTTGCATGTAACCTCTGTGTTTTGTTGTTCTTTGTCATCTCCCATCTCTGGTCGTCTGTTTCTCTCATCGACGACCTGTTGTCAAGGCAGCTCGAGTCTCATCTCTCACTGCCCCCGCCCCACCGGCCCGACATCTGTCTTTGTTAGTCAACATCATGGTGTGCTCCATCTTCAGCGCTGCGCCATTCATCATAGTTCTCGCTTACTGTGCCAGCACCTGGCTTTTGAAGAGAGGGAGCTGAGCTGTGAGCTGCAGGTCTGAGTCTTATTAGAGAGCTCTTGACCCTCTCTGCTGCTCTGCCTGAGCCTCTCGTCAGTCAGTTTCTCCTAGTTGATCCAAAACTGATCATCCTTGTCTAGTCCAGCCTCAGATGTTTTCTCTGCCTGTCTTAGTCTTTTTCCCTCTCTTTCCTCCTGATCACTGGTGATACTTTCTGTCTAACCATGACCGCTAGTGAGAAGAAGTATGTTTGCTTTATGCAGAATGCTGGCTTAGTTTATTTCTCCACATCTTTTCATGTTTTCTGTGTTCTCCACTCTCTGTTTTTCTTACCTTTCCTTCTCTCCTTCATGCTTCTGTCATACTTCCTCACCTCACTCTCTGTCTACCTGCCAGGTGGAGTACGATGGTTTGACAGGGCGAGTGGAGTTTAACAGCAAAGGTCAGAGGACCAACTACACCCTGCGGATCCTGGAGAAACACAGAGGAGGCCACAAAGAGGTCAGAAGTCACCTGCTATCATGCAGCAGCCAGGTCACATTGCCCTCAGGTTCTGGGTTAGTTACAGGTCACTTGTCTCATTTCAGAAAGCCTCCACTGATAGCAACCATATCTTTACTCTGTGATATACGTTTTATCTGAGATGCGGCTCATGTTTGAACAGTGGTTTCAGTTTGAATTAAATCTACATTTCACTGATTACAAATGTGGAGTGTTAAAGCACGGGAGCTATTTTCCTAAAGATTTGCTCGATTATTTGTTTTCTGATCTAAAAATATAAAACCTCTGTGTCATAAACGACACATTTATTTTCTTTTTATGTTTACAAACAATAGCTTGACATTGGTTTGCAAAAATCTGTGTTTGATATTTGCCTTAAGCTCAGTGCACAGCAGACAGGTGTGCAGCTCTGCTCTGGTGTTTGTTTTTGTCTCGTATAGAACTGGATTTGCTTTAGGCTTAGTTTTAATCCGTATTTGATTTGGACTCTGTCCTTAATTGAACTCTGAGCTGGATTGTAGCTTGCAATAAGCTACACTAATGTGATCAATGATGGTTCCTTGAAAATCTTGTGCTCATCTTTTTTCACAGAAATGGATCAGAGGTGTAGGTGTAGTCTAACAATCAGATAGGTTTGAGTACATTAAAGGCTGGGCCATGAATCAATATCATCTCCCATTCCCTTTCAACAGAAATGTACCTTCACAGTACGGCCATGTTGGACAGGAGTAGAACCGAAGTTAGCAATTTTAATGAGCTAAGTTTTCACAGTGAAATGCAAATAAAGCACAGCTCATGTGGAGAACTCGGGGGACACTCAATTAAAACAATTAAAACAAAAAGCACACTCTTAACAGAAGTGTCAAAACCTACCTAACTTGTCTTGTTAAAATGAAGAAAAAATGAATTCTGTGCTCCCTTTCCTACTCTAAACAAACCAAGAGTACAGAATAGTTTTTCTAAACAAAGTGCAGCCTTAACTGTGGTAGAAGGAATATCAATGAGCAGAGAAAACAGGTTCACCATTGGCACGGTCTCCAGGGTGCAGCAACAGATTACAAAACTTCAAAGAGACTAGAATTCACTGACAAGCAGTGTGCACCAAACTACAACCGTCCTCTCGAACAGAGACACGCTCAAAGGGGCGGCATGGTGGCTCTAAATCACAGGAACAAGTGAAGGCACCATTTAGCAGCACACTCTAATCAGCATTTAAAGCCAGAATATGGGAACAAACTAATTAATGCTAAAAGTGAAAACATATATTTAATGTGCCCCTGCTTTAACTTTATTTGACTGGCAGTATGTAGATATAGTTATTGGAAAGCAAACACTGAGTATTGTGGATGATACACAGCAATGTGTAGCAGGAAAAACACTGTGTTTACTTGACAATGAATATAATTGAGCAATAGTGTTTTTTTTAATTGCTGAATTTGTAATAATAATAAAAATAACTTTTTAAAGTCTCATGCTTCGAGTTTGATCTCTTGAACTAGTCAAGCACAGGCCACAGCAGATTAGTTTAGGCTAGTTGGACAATGCTACCAAACTGTTGGCAGGCCCAGCAGCAAATGAGGTGTTCAGGAGCATTTTGGTACATTATTGTGACAATGCAGTCCACATGAGTAAGCTAGAAGGAAAGGTGAGGGCAGGTGGAAATCTAAGTGCATTCCACCTGCATTCACTAAATGAAGTATACACACCACTGCAGCCTCCGACTGAGGGGGAATTACGCTGCAGTTCATTGGCTGGAGGAAACACTTCTTTTTCACCTCCTCTTAATGTCTTCCTGGGCTCTGCACTTGGCCAGCTGTTTTCCATGTTAACACAAAATGCCACCTGCTACATATACTTAGAGGTAGACTTTTACTTAGTTGAGTGTTAACTCGAGGTAATGAACATTTTAACTCTGCTCCTCCCCTCTCTCTGCACAGCGGCACCCACACTCCAGGCAGGCAGCGGTGGATCACAGATAAAAAAACTCCTCTTAAATGTCAGGGCAGGATAAAGAGTGTCACAGGAAAGCTGTGATTCTGTCTGTGGAGTCATTACCTCTTCTTTGACCTATTGAAAGATGTACAGTAATATCTCCTGAAGAAATGCCTCTGCGAGCTGCTTTTCCACCCAGCGGATTGGTTAGGTCATAATCACACACTTATGTACCTAAGTGACTTTACAGTCTCCATAAAATGGAAATATGGGAACAGTATTTATGCAATTTAAAAAAGGTGTGCGTAAGGGAAAAAAAAAATTACAGTGGAACTTCTGATCATGAATGCCTTTCATTACCGCCTTTGCCATCTTGTCCCAGCTCATTGCTCTGCTTATAAACAGGAGCTTTTTTTCCCAAAGTGGTGCATAGTACTGCGAGTACATATACGGCTCCGTGGGGAACAATTAACTCGTTATGCATATGCAGAATCTAACAGTGCGGAGCCCAAGTCCCAAAACATGAAATGTGCAAAAGGTGTTTTTAACAATAAAACAGCTGCTGTATATTATTTATCTAACAATAACAGCTTATTTTTTGTCACGCTTCTTCTTCATGTTAGATCGGTATCTGGTACTCAAACAACACCCTGGCAATGAACTCCACCAGTCTGGATATTAATGTCTCAGAGACGCTGGCAAACAAGACCCTCATTGTCACCACCATACTGGTAAGGTCACGGCTGCTCTCTGACGCTCCACATTAGTGAGATCAGAGTTGTTTTTTTGCTGCTTCCCAGGCTGTTCCGGAGCTCGTGCTGTGTTGTGGTCTGTTTCTGATAATTTTGCTGTCGCCGCTGTAACTGTCATAGAAACTGACAGATCACCGAGGGAGATGTGTAACTAAAAACCAGACTGCTACAGTCCTGGTCTACTGATTATGTCCAAACCCAATAAGCTGTCTCCTTGTAGGGTTTGGACATATGATTGATATCTACAGGTTGGTGTAGAGATGTGAAAGAAACACCCAGAAAGATAGATTCAAATTCACTGAATCCTAAAATACTGTTAACATCCTGTGATAGCACACTGTGTTAGCTAATTAGCCTTTTCTAAATCAGTCTGTTGATTGTTGATGATGCGTAACTGTTGAAGCCAAATTTCATAACAGCGAACATTACTCCGTTTATGGGGGAAATTAAAAATAAACATGGAAAACATCTGAAGCAGCTCGAGCTTTAGGACAAAACAAGAAAGAACAAAAAAAGGAAAGGAAAGGGAAAGAAAACATCTTGTTTCTGTTTCTTGGGTTGTGTCAGATATGAAGATGTTTAGCAGTAAAGAAAAAGCCATTTTGCTGTATTCTCCCAAGATGTAGACAAATTCACTGTTGTTTGTGTGTTAGAGGGTTTGGGCTGGTTTAGACACATGATGCAAGCTTTATGAAACAATTGTTGTTGTTTTTTTTTTTTATGTCAATACATTTGGCGCACTGCTCAGATCTGCAAGAACACCGCCTGCCTTCCCTTGATACCCTGGTTTTTCTGCGTCGATCCATTTCGTGGCTAGACAGTGGTTACTGAATGGTTTTTTCTACCCTTACCTATGTCTGTAGCTATCTTCCACAATCCAATTTATGTCTTTTAAACCAATTTAGTATTGGACTTTCATAACTGTAGGGGACTCACAAGAGGGAGATAAAAATGGTCTAAATTGATTCTGCTCAAGCTGAGATATCTTGACTTTTAGCACTGGGCAAGCTCCAAGAACAACAACTCTAAAATTCCCAAGATGCATCTGTGTATTGTTCTTTAAAAAAAGCTTTCTAGCCTTTTCAGTTAGGAAAAACTAATTAATGCACCTTTTGATAAGTAAAATGATTACAATGTTAAATGTCTTCTCTTTTAAGTGCCTTTAATTTGAAATGACTGCCAGAGTTATCTTTGAAGACACAAATTCAGGCTTTTACAAAATTGTCTGTGATTCCCTAATAGAAAAGTGCTGGCATTCCCATGTCGCTGGAAAAATGGTTATTTGGCTTGTTGCGAAGAACACAATACCATACGTGACTGTGGAGTAAATATAAAGCCAGTTAGCGCAGAATAGCATAGCATAAGTATTGAGGTTTCTCACATGACATCATGGACACATTACGCCACCATACTGGATGTGAGAAAACTACTGGTTGCTAGGGAAACCTGTATTACCAGACTGGTTGCCTGTACTGTAGTTCCTGTAGGTTTCTGGCTTTTGCTGGATGAAATTGGTTGCAAAGAAGATGGTGCACCAAAAACTTTCTAGTGATTACTTTGTTTCTTAACAGGTTGCCATGGATGCCTGTAGCTTTTCACATACTTGCTAGTACTGTACTCACCAAGCGGTAGTACAGCTTGATAAAGCCTGACACAAACCAGAAATAGAGATGGCTTGCCTTCAAAGTAATAAGTTTTGCCTCAGCACTGCAGTTAGCGTGTTTCAAAGGGCACAACTTTTACTCCATTTCCAGCTTGCATCCACTTTTCAGTTTCACTACAGCTTGGAGAGTAGCTGTACTGTGTTTGTAGGACGTCCGTCACTTCCATGCGAACTACAACTGCAGCAGAATGCAAGTTGTTTTTCCCCCCAGAGCTGGGTTTGGTGATTTGGCAACTTCTAGCAACCACTTGAAAATGACATGAGATGAGATGATGAGATAGCCTTTATTTGTCAGTTGCAGTTGCCCACAACCGAGATGACAGACCTTGCCGACCGTACATACAATACACAAACATCACATTGGGGAGACAGGTCAGGCTAGGTAGCAAGGGAAAAAAAACCTCGAAATGTGTAACACAAAAGGATAATACAGGAATCCACAGGTATCAACACACCATAACACAATAAAACACAGACAAGCAACATGGAAGAGTATTCCAGTGTGTACAGCTGATCTGGGACCGCTGCAATCTTCTATTGCGCCTCCAGCTGATCCGGTGTCCACATCGGATGGGGGGTAAGCATGGGAGGAGGCGTTGGATTCGGGGGAGGGAGGGTGATAGTGAGGGTGTATCAGTATCAGTGTACATGTTTTGTCCGTGTTCAGCTGAGAGGAAGTGTCACCACGTCCGGCTAAGCAAGGTCAACAGTGTCCAGTGGACCCAGGTGGCCTTGAAGGAGGTACAAAGAGTTCTGACAACAATCCTTTTATCATGGGAAGAATTTGTTGTTCCAGTCAGCTTCAACCTTGGCAGGCCTTCAGCTGGCGCCAGGGGGGCTGCATGAGTGGAGATGGTGAATGTTTGAGTTTAGTGCGAACAACTGCATCCAATTTTTACAGTTGGTCTAATGTCCGTTACTGGTCACCAATTATCTCAATTCCCGTTGTTCTTCTCCAAGATCTTATCCATATTGCGTTCAAAACTCAGTCTGAGTACTCACACCCCTGCCAATCGTCTATCATGTCGGCCAGCCTTATGGGATTTTGAACAGCTGTAGCCGCTTCCTGTTCTTTGATAAGCAAGACCAAGCAGGTCCAAGCCAGCTTCAATCAGCCCGAACTCTGTTATTGTGGTTCCAAATTGGTAGATGTCGTTCATTGTCCTCCATCGAGAGTGTCGCCAGACACACGACGCAACCGACCATCGAGTATCCGGCAGCAAATGTCTCCGCAGGACAATCGGGCTCTTCCAAGCCCAGCAGGGTGTCAATTCCGTTACGGGACCAGTTGATCAAATCCATAATTCTTTAGGTTTTAGAGAACAAGACTGGGAAACTCTTTGAGGGTTAGAGTTAGACGAGATTAGACAAACACATAGAAGCAGCAGCTGGGAAGATAAGAGAGGGAGAGGGGGAAAGATGCGTCCGCCTCCTCCGAGAGCCAAAGAGAATCAGGGAATACTCATTTTCCCTCATCTGGTGGTTGCCATATGGTCTAGGCCCAAGTGACTGTGGGCTTACTCACTTGATCCTTCATTGTCACCATTATTGTCACACCAAAATAGCAGATAAGTTAACATTATGTTGTCAGTGGTCATCTTTCTGCATAAACCTCAATATAAGTGAACTTTGAATGAGTTGTAGGTGAAACTCATTGCGAGTTTCATCGTGTTTCCGGCCTTTTGCTTAGCTGTCTTTTATTTTAGTGAACTCAGCTCTGATCCAGGCAGATCAGCTGATCTCAGTGCTGGCCCTCTTTGGCTCTACTGTTCACCTGACACCCTCCTACACATCCAATTGGCTATTTCATTCAGGGCACGCCATTGAAGCTACTATAGCCTGCAGACCAATCCTCAGCAAATCCTCTCTTTCTTTCATGCTATATCTGACATAATCAGCGCTGTATCTTTCTTCTTTGATGCCTGCTTTGTTTTGTGCTGAGGTTCTTGCTGCTGTTCTGCGGGCCTCTGACGTTCCACATATGTGTATGAAGGATGGCCCACAACAGAGCTATGTCATCAAACATAAAATCCTGCAGATAGAAATATAAATCTCCCTTTGGCTGTAGTGATCCTGACTTAACACTCTAACTTTTTTCCTTTCTTGTGTGTCTTCATGCCAGAGAGCAAATAAGCATATTCCCCCAAACTTTCAAGCCATTGCTTTAATCTAGCAAATAATCTCTGATCAAGCAGATATTTATAGTTTTGGACTGAGACCTCGTCATGTGTCCCTCATGTTCAGGAGAACCCATATGTGATGCGTAAAGACAACTACCAAGACTTCCAGGGAAATGACCAGTATGAGGGCTTCTGTGTTGACATGCTGAGGGAACTGGCAGACATCTTGAAATTCTCCTTCAAGATCAAGCTGGTGGATGATGGCCTGTATGGGGCCCCAGAGCCCAACGGCTCTTGGACTGGCATGGTTGGAGAGCTAATCAACAGGGTGAGTACTCTCACTCCCTCTCCAAGTGTTACACACACACAAACACAGACACATGCACATGCACACTCCAGAAACACAGAAACATGCACTAATATTCTAAGCAGTTTCCCTACAAAAGGAGGCGTATAATGAACAGACAACTATGTATGCACACACTGCCACACCAGACACACACACTCACACTTGCTCTGTAGCCCCAAACCACAACTCTGCTGTAACTACCCATGTTTCAAATTGCCCTCAGAGGGGAGTAAGACTCTTATCTAGGACAAAAGCTGACTTGATAATTCCCCAAAAGAGAGTGGTAACATAGCCTAAAAATCGTCTGCACCATCTTTCCTCTCTGTAACACCCCCCCCCCTCCCCATTTCTTTCTGTCCAGGCCTAGTGTGCCTCTGATAGACACTCTGGTTGAGGCAGGCTAATGAGAGCCCCTCTCTGCTTAATTACCATACGGTATACTTCAATTACCAGGCTGTGGTCCCCATGTGGGGCATGCCACACTGGTGCTCCCCCAGCTCTCCACGCTTCCTCTCTCCCTGCCCTCCCCACTGCCTGATCACTCAGCTCTAATTAGCGGTCCATGTTCATCAATTAGCTTTTAATGGAAGAGATGGAGAGGAGGCAGTGCAACCAGAGACCTGCAAGGTTTTATACAGGTGGAAAGACCAGTCACCCAGTGCTTACTCGCAATTAGCCTCATTTTTATGGTGGGTAATGGGTGTGAGGCAGAGTGCACTTCTGTATGTTTCTGCAAATGTATTTTCAAGTGCATAGTCAAACTTTTAATTTTTCATCATTCAAATAAACATTTTGAACAAGAAGAGTGCTACATTAGTCCGTCTATTTTGCACTCCTACCTGACCATTTGTTGTTGTTTTTTTCTTGCCTCTCATTCACTTTCTCTCTCTCTCGCTCTCTTTCCACAAATCTGTCTTCACAAATCTTCCAGAAAGCAGACCTGGCCGTGGCAGGTTTCACCATCACATCAGAAAGAGAGAAAGTTATCGACTTTTCTAAGCCGTTCATGACCCTGGGGATCAGCATCTTGTACAGAGTTCAACTGGTGAGGGTGTTATCTAGGCCTGTGCACACACTGGCTGATACTCGCTACAGATCTTGTGCTGGATTTTATTTCTTTTACCTTCACTGCTTTATTGCCAACTGGGTCATACAGAGAACGACAACTTGCACTTGTTAAAATGAAGCTTAAGGAATCTTATCTTCGAAGCTGATGATTGTATGTCTGCAGTATCCTGCAGGCTGCATCCACTAAGTCCACACTGAAATTTATAGGTATAATTCATATTGCTCAATAAGTCAGTGTGCTGTAACTGGGCAACAGCTTTACATTGCTAATGAGGCTTTGGATCTAAGCCAAGTATGCTTCAGCACCAGGCATTGTGAAACAGAGTGTTTATGGATTGTAGCATTAGCACTGCAGACTTTAGTATCAAAGTGCAGTGAAGGACACTGCCCTCCTGTGGTGCAAAGGGGACTCTCCCTGACAACTGAGACATTGAGACCTTGTTTTCTAACAGATTGTAGCTTCCTGTATGTCCATTAGTCACCATCTGTCTCTGCTTCTACAGCTTTCTACTTTTCTTTCTTCTCTTCTATGCACCAGGGTCGGAAGCCCGGTTATTTCTCCTTTCTCGATCCCTTCTCTCCAGCCGTCTGGCTCTTCATGTTGCTCGCCTACCTGGCTGTCAGCTGTGTGCTGTTCCTGGCTGCAAGGTCAGTGCATTACATCACACACTGTACTGATTGTCTGCAGTTCACATCAGAGCTCCATCATTTTTTATCTTGTTGAACACAAGTCACCTGTCACATATTGAAATTTCTTACCTTATGCAACCTACTGCAGACAGTTTTGACAAAGGTCGAGTGACTGATTGGAGATGACTTGAGTGATGTGACAGAGGTACATTACTGTGTTGCAGCTTGTCCTCGAGGTCACCTTACTTTACCTTTATTTTTCGCATCAGGTTAAGCCCCTACGAGTGGTACAATCCTCACCCATGTCTTCGTGAGCGCAGAGACATGCTGGAAAACCAGTACACTCTGGGAAACAGCTTGTGGTTCCCTGTTGGAGGCTTCATGCAGCAGGGATCAGAAATAATGCCCAGAGCTTTATCCACCAGATGTGTTAGTGGAGTGTGGTAAGTTATAATATGATTACAATGCATTTGTTTGTGTTTGTCAACCAGTATAAAGTCCACGCCTACTCAGAAATATGTCTTGCATTCATTGTCTCTTCACTCGTAAGTTTGTCCTTCACTGTTTAGAAAGCTGTTTATACTGAGTTGACATTAGTAGGCTGATTACAGATTCCTCCGCTGAAGGGAAACGTTTCTACAATATAAATTTAAGACGCGGCTGGATGTGGAAGTGAGTGAGGAAGAAGGAGTCAGCTACTTTATTGATTTTCTCTTTTTATAACACAGGCACAGATTATTATTCAAAGCAGCATTCAAAGAGTATTTTTCTTGAGGGGATTTTGGCCTTTTTTATCAGACTTTTGAGAAATTGTATAAAAGGTACTGTATGATGTTCTAATACATTTTACATGTTGCCAAATGCAAGCTATCAATTATATTTGAATAGGATTTGGTTGCGCATAGGTCAGTAGTTTGTGTGGAGAACAAAACAGGATTTACCTTTCCCATCATTCGATCTAGAAACCATTAGCAATCATAGCTATGATGATGATTTAGCTTTTTAAAACGTATCTGATTTATAAAACACTGACAAGCACCAAAACCTAGAACACTGGCTGCACCAGAAGGCTGCATAAAAATGGGTTGTTACCCACAGAGACTAAGCGAGCAGAATAGCTGATGCTTGCATGGGTTTTTGCTAAACACAAACCCCCACCACAAAACAGTAACTACTGAACAGTAGAAGCAGTGAAGATAATAGGAAAATAATACAATATTAGTAAAGTTCAATATTTAAATCATTTAAAGTTAATTTGTATATCACCAAATCGCTACATCAGACATCTCAAGGGGTTTTATACTGTAAGTTAAAATCCATACAGTACTTTGGAGAAGATCATAGTAATCAAATGACTCCCTGTGAGCATGAACTTTGTGATATTGGGAAGGGAACCTTTAGCAGAGTTGGGCTCAGGAAGGCTGCCGCGATGGCTCGGGGTTGAGGGGAAAGAGAACACAGGGAGACAGGAAAAAACACAGACTAGGAGAGATTGCAAACCAAATTTGAATTGCTGAATACACACGGGAAGTGAAAAGAAATGGAAAATGGAGAAGAAATACTCAGTGCATCACAGAAAGTCCTGCAGCAGTCTGACCCTATTGCACCATAACCAAGGGATGGATCAGGGCGCCCTGATCCAGCCTTAACTATAACCTTTAGCCAAAAGGCAAATTTTAAGTCTAATCTTCAAATTAGAGAGGGTGTCTGTCTCCTGAATCCAAACTGGGAACTGGTCCCAAAGAGGAGAGGCCTGAAAGCTGAAGGGTTTGCCTCCCATTCTACTTTTAAAAACCAGGAACCACAAGAAAGCCAGCTGTCTGAGAGCGAAGTGCTCTGTTACAATATGAAATTATGTGGTCTTTAAGATATAATGGGGCCTTTTATGATGGGAGATTTTAAATTAAATTCTGAATTAAATAGGGAGCCAGTGAACAGAAGGTGATATTGGAGAATTATAAACTTTTTTCGGATCTCTCTTAGTGCTCATACTGAAGGGGTTTGCATTAACTGGGGATTTTTAGAGAACTTCTTGAGAAACATGACAATGATGAATAATTCTTCAGCATCACTTAGCCAGGATATTTTAATTTTAGAGATGAACAGATAAGACCTACATGTTTGTTTAATATGTGCCCTGAAGGAAAGAAATGGTCAAAAATGAGTGTTACTGGAAGCCAAGATAATGCCATCCTGAGTATCTGGTTAGACATGTTTCTAATATTTTTTGGGCTAAGTGCAATTTAGATGCAGGAATTAGGAGATCATTCACGCCTTTGTGTCTTTAAGACATGCCTATAGTTTAACTACTTGATTTGTATTATCTGACTTAATCTAAATAGCAATGCAAATATATGCTATATCTTCTAATAGCAATGTCTAAGAGTATATAATAGCAAAGGTGGGCTCAGATCTCTGTAATAAAAGTTTGTGGTCAACAGTATAAAATGCTGCACTGACGAGCACAGAGATGAGTCCACTGTTATAAGAATATCATTTGTAACTTTCACTAATGCTGTTTCTGTGCTGTGATGAATTCTGAATCTTGACTGAAACTCTTCAAATAAACCATTCCTCTGCAGATGATCAGTTAACTGTTTTACAACTATTCTTTCAAGGATTTTGAAAAGAGGAACGTTGAAGATTGTTCTATAATTATCTAAGACAGGTGGATCAAGTGGTGGCTTTTAAGTAGAGGTTTAATTACTATTACTGTAGTACGTAGCCTATTGATAGAGCTAAATTAATCATATTTAGAATTGTAGCTTTAATTAATGGTAAGACCTCTTTGAAAGTCTTGTAAGAATGAAGACTGACAGAGATGTTGATGGTTTAAAGGACGAAATGACTGAAGTTCGTTTAGAAGGATTGTTACAAGAGAAAAAGTCTAAATAAATATCCATAGTATTGGCTACAGTGCTTAAAAGAAGGGTTGGAATTTTCCTGTTTTACTCAATCTGTGACAAATAGCTTTACAGAGGGCTTTTTATAGAGCAACAAACTGTGTTTCCATGCAAAGTGAAGAATTTCTAGATTAGTGAGCTCTTTAGCTGAGTTATCTGTTTTAAAGCGTATGTTTGTGGGTTATAGCAGGGAGTCAAGCATCTCTGATTTGTTGGTTTCTTTACAGAGGAGCCACAGTAATCAGGGCCATACACAGTGAGGATATTAACAAGATAATTAAGCTCTGGGAGTAAATTTTGGGTAGCTGTTCTGCATTGTGTTGTTACAAAGCATTAAAGAAGATAACAAAGAAGAAAGCACTTCTTTATATTTTGTTACAGCACTTTCCAAAAGACATGCAGTGCACTGAATTTGTTTTCCAGTGCTCTGTAGTCCATTATTATTTAACGCACTAAGTGTTATTAAGTGTTATTAAAACAAAAGGAGGGTTTTCAGGGGATACTGCTCAATGTTCAGTTTCTATGCTATAAGTCAGGACAAAAGCCAGAGTGTGATTAAAACAGTGAGTGAGCTCATTTACATTTTGAGAGAAGAAAATTGAATCTAATAATAAATTAAATTCAATGTTGAGGCTGTCATTTTCAGCATCTACATGAATGATCACCCATTATAATTATTTTAACAGAAATGAGAACTGAATGCTATAAAGAGGGCCAAGTGGACGATGGATGACTACAAATAAAACAGTTTTCTTGTATTTTCCAATTAAGGTGTGCAAGGTTAGGAGTAAAGCTTTTGAATTAATTTTTAGTTGACTGATAACCTAGAGTGACAGATTGCTGCCACTCCTCCTCCTCAGCCTGTGCTTCAAGGAGTCTGATGCTTGATGTGACTTTGGGGTGTTGAGTTGTTTAAACTAATAAATTATGCCTTAGTAAGGTTCCTGTGAGGCAAAATAAATCAGTATTTTATCCATTACTAACCATTTTTATAAAGTAAAAACACATGTTAATACTTTATAATCACCAGATAATCAGGTTCCAAACAATACATGATTTTCCTTGTTAACTATTTTGAGTATACGGTATATATTTAAAAAAAAAATATGGTAAATACAATTTTAAGGCCCATGTCTGCAAGAGAATAGTTCATTTTTTAATGTCATTTAAAACATTTTACTGGATGTGTCATTAAAAAACTGTTTGAGTCCCGTAGTTTTATGGAAACGGTTGACAAAAGCTCACTAAGCTCACAGAAATACTAGCCTGACGGCACTCCAATAGTGAGAGTGAATGTGAGAAGAGGCACAAGAGAACGAAATAATAACCACTAAGAGCTGAGGAGATAAAGGAAGACAGGAACAGCTAGATTACAGGGAGGTGAGCAAGATGTTAAGCATAGTCAGTACATGATGTTCTCTTTGAATAAAGTTTGTAGACATGCAAGAAGTCCCATTTTCAATGTTATTAGTGCGGAGTATCTAAAGTGATGGGAAAATAGATGTGAAGCTACAATCATTGCACTGAAGTGTATTATCATTTGAAAATGATTAAGTGGGGCTATTTTACTGTGACACTTTTTAAGATGTTCAATTTGATAAACGTCCTGATGTGTCAGGTGTTTCCTTTGCTGGGTTAACTCAAACCCAGCAAAGTGTCTCTACTGATATTCGCCAAAATAACTGGTGTATTATGTATGAATTTTGCAGCTTATCAATACCATGATGGATCACTGTTGCCACTCCAGTGGTGCTTTATCTCTCCCTTCATCTCTCTTTTTCCTCGCCTTTTTCCACCTTGCAGGTGGGCTTTCACCCTGATCATCATTTCCTCCTACACGGCCAACTTGGCGGCCTTCCTGACTGTCCAGCGGATGGAGGTTCCCATTGAGTCTCCAGACGATTTGGCCGACCAGACGAACATCGAGTATGGCACGATCCACGGCGGGAGCACCATGACCTTCTTTATGGTGCGGCTCCGGTTGTGCTTGGGTTCGGAATTTGGGAATAATTATATGTGTGCTTTTATCCGTGATAGGTTTGTAGCATAAACCTATTCGCTGGAACGTTAAGACAATATAATTACACTGCAAGCAAGACACAAGTAGGCAAACTTCTTCATGGTACTCGTGCACGGGAGAGAACCGGACAGGCACCGTTCCTTCGCTTGACCCCAGTAGCTCTCGTCCGTTCTCCCGTATCACTGTCCTTTTATTGAGGTTACATGAATATGCATAAGTTCATTAACATATGACGTCTACATACACAAAGAGTACCTTGCCTGTGTGTGTGTGTGTGTGTGTGTGTGTGTGTGTGTGTGTGTGTGTGTGTGTGTGTGTGTGTGTGTGTGTGGGGACTGCTGATCAAAGGGTCAAACATCCTTGGTCAGGAAGAGGGTAGCCTCCCCCTCACCCTAGATGGTTCATCCTAGATAACACGGTGAGGAAGTCCTGCAGTTCATCTAAACAAAGAGCACTTAGACTAGAACAGACGCAACTACGTTAATCCTACCATAAAATAATAAGACACGGTATGACCTCTCATGCTCCCAAAGTGCTGTCTAATACACACAAAGTTTGCAGACTATCAAGGATCAAAACCTCTACCAATCTACAACTAATTACAAAACTCTAAGCATATATAAGTAAATATTTCTAAGCATAAATGACAATCAACAATACAAATCTAACAATCCGTGTTAAATATTTGTTTGTGTAGCTGTTTGGATTGACTAACTCCCTAAATCGCTCTGATAGCAATTCAGGAAATAGTTGTTCATAAAGTTTTCTATGTGTTACATGTAATGGACCGCAGTGCTTCTCTCTTCATTGCTGAGAACAGAGTGAACGATTATCCTCATATTTGCCACTCTGTCTCTGAGTTTCTCTCTTGTTTTCTTTATGGCTGTTTGTGTTTGTGTTAAGTGGCTGACTGCCTGTGTTTGCTTATGAGAATGCTACCGGCATCTGTGTTGACATCTGTGTTTGTCATAGTGTGGGTGTGCGCATGTGTGTGTGTGTGTAGGTCTTGTATTTGTGTGTGGGTGTGTTAGTATAGAGGAGTGTGTGTAGGTGAGTGTTTAAAAAATGTATGTTTATATGTTGGTAAATGGCAAAATGCCAGTTAGAGTTTATTTTTCAGTCACTAGTGTTCGTCCAAATGGCGGATATAAGAAAGAATGGTGTGTGTTTGCCTACATAAGCCAGTTTCATTGCCACAGTACATTACCCCACTCAATACCTAATCCACACACGCATACACAATCTCATTGTTGTACACAGATGCTACCATCTATACCCTTTTCCTTTCTTCTCCCATACAAAGAGATACTACATGTAATTGTACATTTAATCCTGTTTTGGACCTTGCCATTTTTTGTTAAGTGCTGAACCACCTCCTGTGTGCTGATTTACTTCCATCTGTATGAAAGATGATGCATCAGCTACGCTGTGAGCAAATAATCTGTTGCTTTGCTTCACTTTCCTTTTTTCTCCCTCCACTCTCCGCGCTGCTTTTTCCCTCTGTTTGCTATTGATATTTTTACTCTGCTTGCCATTGTTCACACCTGATTTTCTCTCCTGTGTGTACTTCCCTTCCCGTTTATCTTTAATGCATCTCTTTCATATTCCTTCTTGTCGGGGAAACTTGTATATTCACCTGTAATTACTGCTGAATTGCCGTTGTTGTGTTCCTGTTTCCTCTGCAGAACTCAAGGTACCAGACCTACCAGCGGATGTGGAACTACATGAACTCCAAGCAGCCTAGCGTATTTGTGAAAAGCACGGAGGAAGGCATCGCCCGTGTGGTCAACTCCAAGTATGCGTTCCTGATGGAGAGCACTATGAACGAATATCACCGTGGCCTGAACTGTAATCTCACACAGATCGGAGGCCTGCTGGACACCAAGGGTTACGGCATTGGCATGCCACTAGGTAAAAATACTGCATCACAAAAAGGTCATGCAGCACCTGATAATGTATTACCTACTTTAAATATTTCTGTACGCAGAGAAATGTCTTAAAAATGTATCTCATAACTTTTTTTATTGCTCCAAGACTCCAAATATATCTATAAAGTTATGAAAAAGCAACTGGGAAGCTAGTAGAGATGTAACACTGTTCCCTTTTTGATAATTACAGACATTGCTGACGCATTTTAAAAGTGCTGTTTCACAGCTTGTGAACTAAAAGAATAACATGATGTAGTATTTAAAAAAATTATGCATGCAGATTTTTAGTTTTAATTATTCTGAGTGGTTCAAGTTAAAATATAACTGATAAAAAGCAACAGGTTAACATTTCAAATCCCCTTTAATGTACCTGACATGTGACTTGAGTTGCATCCATGTCATCAGCTAATTTGATGTTTGCATTAATGAGCAGTTGAACAGGTGTACCACATAAAGCGAAATACTGTGACTGAGCATCTACAACAGAGACCAGGCTGCTTAATCATAAGTGACAAGGAGCTATCTCGTTTCTAAAATTATACAATTATTTGACAAAAAGAAAAAAAAACCCTCATTAAATGACAGCGTGAGAAGCATGAGATCAATTATGCTAAATAGACACATGTAGTTGTCTGTGATTTGTGAGATTAGACCTGAAAATTGTCTTGTACGTGGTCGGTTTATTTTTTATCTGTGGGATTAGCAGCTATTTCAAATGGGAGTAACGTGCACACAGTTAATTGCTTTTCCACTCACGCCCAGCGCTCGTGATGCCACTTTTTAGCACTTAGATGAGATTGTCACTGAATCACAGTAATCTGTTCCTATGAAGAGGTCAGCCATATCTCACTGTCTATTATTGACCAAGGCTGTGGAGGAATGGAGAGAAAAAGCAGACACAGAATAAAGAAGGAAAGACCACAGACGTGAAATAAGGGACATAAGAGGAAAAAAACCAAACATATTATCCCACTCACCTCCAGGTAAGAGGCTGTTTAAATTTAAAGAAATAGGCAGATATTTTTACACTTGAATAATTTCTTGCTGGGAATTAGATGACAGATCTCCTTAAGGATATGCTATTAAAATCTCATTAGGGTGTCTACAGTTGCTGTTCATCAGCAAGCTGCTTGGCAACCCACCATAACCTCTGTTCTACCTTTTCGTGTCCTGTGCGTTATAACTTGTACCTGCTTTACTGGGTTGTCTTGCTGCATCTCTCCCAGCCTCCAGCTTTCTGTGTATCCACATAGAAGCATGGGAAAGTGGTGGGAGGTGATGCCAAATTTATATTGCTGCAGTCATTAGTTGTCCTGATTGAAATAGTTTTTTTTCTGGCGGGAGGTTGGTGTTCTCCAGCAGTGACTTAGCGAAGGAGGCATGATAATCAATCAATCAATCAATCAATCTTTATTTATAAAGCACTTTTCATACAGAGAAAATGTAGCACAAAGTGCTTTACATAGTTAAAAGCAGCCCACCCCACCCTCCAACTCACTCCCCACACTCTCAATACACATATATCCCCCCACCCACACACACATACACACACGCGCACACTTAAAGAGTAAAAATTGGGCTGGGCTCGCATGAGCCAAGTGAGGAAACACTATAACAGGGAGCCGTCTGCACCGGGAGCCGGTGAATCACTGAACAACTGTCAACACTTTCTATAGAGACTGTTTATGTGCAGAAGGCCTGTCTAATAAAAGCTGCCTGTTGATTATCTTCACAGCTAAATACCATTATGCTAAAGAAAACATATTTGTCATTTGCACAGACGGAACCTTTAAACCCTCTAAATCTGGTCCAGCATATCTGGTTTGCTACATACTTTGTATGCTATTCAACCAGCTGCTGAACCACTGTGTCCGTCTAGTTGTTATCTTGCTGTCTATCTCTCACTAATCCTCTCTTTATTCTCACCATAAGATCACTTCTAGCCATCTCCAAGCTGCAGCGGCAATTCTCTTTTTCTGCTTAGTCTCTTTAACACTTAATCATTTCATGTTTTTCCCCTTTTTCTGAAAAAAAAATCTCTCCCCTGTCTGGTCTCTTATGCTGCACCTTGCCCACCACTTGCTCTTATCCTGCCTTCTTGTTTTTTTCCAGGATCTCCATTCAGAGATGAGATCACACTGGCCATCCTCCAGCTGCAGGAGAATAACAGGCTGGAGATACTAAAGAGGAGGTGGTGGGAGGGAGGCCAATGTCCCAAAGAGGAGGACCACCGTGCCAAGGGTGAGTCGACCGCAGCTGTCTGCCTCCGTTGCCTCCTTCTCTCTAATGTCCCCAGTAATAGTCTCCTCACTCTCTGCTACCGTCCAGCTAATGGCTAATGCCTAACCTAATGTCCTTGCGAAGGGTACTTAGCACAATCTACTTTCCCAGATGTCTTCTGTTTGTCTCAGGTGGTGCATAATGTGAATTTTATTGGAGACAGTGTATCTGTTTACATGTGTGTATTAAGAGTGTGTATATGTGTGGGCAAAGCTTCTGCATGAATGACAGAGATGATGAAAACATCTCTGCGTTTATGCCACTGATGTCAGATGAAAATCTCTTTTAAAAATTATTTTGCTAACAAAATGCTTCAGTTCAGGCATTTCAGTATTGTTACACTTTATCAGTGCAGTTTATCTCAAACCCTTCAGGGCCCTATAATTCTGTTTGTCACTCAAGCACTTCATTCCAGGCAATTTAAATTTGAAACTCAGATGAAAGAGTACTGAGTAGTGATTTAGGATTACACTCACATTAAGTTTTTGGTTATTACTGTGGGTCAAGCTGTAGAAGATGGAAAGTCTAGTACTTTCCACAACGCAGCATGGTAGCATCTTTGTTAGACCACTTACTTCCAGCAGATTATCAATTAGAAAATATGAATTATGCAAAACTTACATTATGAATATTATGACAATTAAGGTGTTTTCTGATACTTAATCAACAGCTGAAATAGAAATCTGTACAAGAACAGTAGCATCAAGCTAGAGTCTGGTTAGCTTAGCTTAGTTTAGCATAGCGCAAAAAAATAGAAGATAAAAATAAGCAGCCTGCGACTATCAGCAGGTTTAAAGTGCACACCATTAGTTCTCCCATCACATAGTTAGGTCGATTTGTGTTATTTAACCTCTGTACACCACCACAGTGGATTTTAAATAAAACTGTCAAGATGTGATTGAAGTGCGTACTTTAAACTTCAATTCATGTGGTTTAACAAGACATTTAATGAGTTTAGAGATTACAGCAACATTTTATATAAAGTCACTCATTTTCAGAGCCTCAAAATTAATTGGACTAACATAATTTGAAATACAGGGACTGTTTTTAATACTTGGATGAAAATCCTTCAAGCCATTGACTGTCAGAAATCCATGGATGTCATCAAATTCTGCATTTCCTCCTTTAAAGGACTCTCCCAGGCCTCTGCGGCAGTCACTTTCACTTGCTGCTTATCTTTGGGTGTTTTATATTTAATAAAAGAATGCTCTGTTTGGTTTAGATTAGGTGACCAACTTGACCAGTGAAGAATAAACCCATTTCTTTGCCTTGAGAATTTCTTGGGTTGTATTTTCAGCATTAACTTGTGAAGCACTGCCCGATCAATTTTGCAGCATTTGTCAGAATCTTTCTTTCTTTCTTTTTGCTCTACATTTTTCTTCCTTTCACTCTGGCACAAGTGAATCTAAGTTTTCCCGTTTAAACATTTTTTTTCCAGATATCTACAGACTCTTTATTTGTTCTGTGGAAAATACTAATCTGGCCTTCTTGTTCTTGAGTGTAACTACTGGTTTGTAGCTTATTGTAAATGCTCTGTATTTGCATTCATGAAGGCGCCTCGTAATTGCAGACTTTGACAAAGATACACTTACGTCCTCGCGAGTGTTCTTGGCTTTGTTAGATGTTGTGAAGATGTTTTTCTTAACCATGGAAAAAAATCTGTCATTATCCATCTTATTTGTCTTCTGTGGGTTTTCAGGCCCTCTGGTGTTGCAGAGCTGACCACTCCAACACCAAAAGACAGACTTAATTCTTCTTAAGAATGTATCAGATTTTTGATTCGGCCACGCCTAAACTTTTTGCTCTTTATCTAGGTTTATTTTTCTTTGTTCAGCCCAGTGATGGCCTCCATTACTTGCACTGACAGCTCTTCAGGCTCTATTTAAAATGACATTGAAAAGCTATCTAATGCGAATTCAACACTTTGAGCCAAAGTCAGATATTATGTTGGCTTCTTTTAACATGAAATAATGAGGGAAATAATAATGCGGTGGTGTACAAATGCAAAGGTAGAAAAATTGTGTCTTTGCCCATTATTGCCCTCAGTGTTTGTACTTGAACCTTGCCGTACACTGTTCTCTTCTCTACATTCAACTTAAATTGCACGTCTTTTTGTTATTTTGTTCCTGTTTTCTTTAGTTATTTTTCATCATTATCTAAAGTGAGCCTAATGATAGTTGTAATAGTTGGTGCTGTATGTGGTACAGATGGCAAAGCCTCTTGAGGCAAATGAACAATTAGTGCACTGATAGCAAAACAAGGCAATTTTGGCCTCATTTTTTTAGGTTAATGATTTTAAAAGTCAAGCTTTTTCACCGTGTTTTATTATAAATTAACTTAATTGTTTTCAGTTAATGAGTTATGTTTTACTAACCTCATGTTATTAAGTTAACCTAAAAAACAATTATAGAATAGAATAGCCCTTTATTGGCGATGTACATGTACAATACCATTATGGATAAGTAACCTAACCTTGATATGTTTTAGTCCCTTTTGCGCAAAGGCCCATGGCATCATGATCTGCATTTTTGCTCAAAATTGTAATTTTTTTAATTCAAAGTTTAATTCACAGCATTGTACTTTTAAACTGAGCCAAACTTCATTCTCACCAACACGGCAGGTCATCAACCCTGCAGCTCACTTCCCTTAGAGTATCACAGCTGTAACAATCTAACATGAAAGTAAATGAAACACAACCTTGATGCTTTAACAATAACAGTAACAAACATCAAAAACAATGTCGTATTACATAACATGCTTAATATTTCAGCTCTCTTTGCTGACACACTCACTCACTTATGATGCTCTCCCTCCTCGATTTTTCAAAGAGGTTTTTCTCACTATAGCATCAGCTGTACAATCCATTGTAAATAGTAGTCTGTCCTCTGGTGTTGTACCTGTCAATCTCAAACATGCAGTGATTCAGCCTCTACTCAAAAAACCTGCTCTTGATCCTGATATTATTGCGAATTACAGACCTATTTCCAAACTGCCTTTTATCTCAAAGATTCTTGAAAAGGTAGTTTACAAGCAATTAATGTCCTTCCTAGAAGAACACGGTATTTTAGAAGTTTTCCAATCTGGTTTTAAAGCTTTACATAGTACTGAATCTGCCCTTTTAAGAGTTTTTAATGATGTGTTTTTGGCAAATGACTCAGGTGACTGTGTTATTATTGTGCTGTTAGATTTAACTGCTGCTTTTGATACAGTGGATCATAATATTTTAATTTCCCGTTTAGAGCAGTTGGTGGGTATGCGGAGTACCGCACTGCAGTGGCTCAGATCCTATTTGGCAGAGCGAACTTTCTCTGTGAAACTAGGGGAGTTTGTATCCTCTACTGCTTCTCTTCAATGTGGGGTTCCACAGGGTTCAGTTTTAGGCCCGCTTCTTTTCTCTCTATATCTCCTACCCCTTGGGTCTATTTTCAGGAAACATGGGATTTCTTTCCACTGCTACGCCGATGACTCCCAGATTTATTTCCCACTTAAAAAGATAAATGGCTTCTCAGTAGACCCGCTGCTCAGATGCCTTGATGAAATAAGGACTTGGATGGCTTTGAACTTTTTACATTTTAATGAACAGAAAACAGAAGTGATGGTTTTTGGTGGCGCTTCTGAGGCCACTATTATAGACCTTGGTTCACTGGCACAGTATGTTAAACCAGTCATCACTAATCTGGGAGTTAAAATAGAGGCAAATCTTAAACTTGAAAGCCAGGTCAGAGCTGTTGTAAGATCTAGCTTTTTTCATTTGAGGGAATTAGCCAAAATAAAGCCTATCTTATCGAAACAGCATTTTCAGACAGTAATCCATGCCTTTGTTACTTCTAGGCTGGATTATTGTAACGCACTTTATTTTGGGGTTAGTGATGCGTCCATTAGGCGCCTGCAGGTTGTGCAAAATGCTGCAGCACGTCTTTTAACTGGAACAAAAAAGTTTGAGCACATTACCCCTATTTTAATTTCACTCCACTGGCTACCTGTACATTTTAGGATTGTTTTTAAAATTCTCTTATTTGCTTTTAAATCTCTTAATGGCCTGGCCCCCCCCTACCTCTCGGAGCTACTACAACCATATACACCTGCCCGTTCCCTTAGGTCCGCCAATCAGCAACTCCTTAAGGTACCGAAAACTAAGTATAAATTTAAAGGTGATCGTGCTTTTGCTGTAGCTGCTCCAAAGTTGTGGAATGATCTGCCCTTGCATGTTAGGCAGGCCTCTTCTCTCTCTGAATTTAAAAGTCTTCTTAAAACATATTTATTCGCTGAAGCCTTTGGCATTGATTAGAGGGGTTGACTCAATTTGTTTTAACATGTTTCAGTTTATTGTATCTATTTATTTTATCCTATCTCATTTAAATTTTCTTTACGTATGCTATTAACATGTACAGCACTTTGTGAAACTCTGGTTTTATGTTAAAGTGCTTTAGAAATAAAGTTGGTATGGTATGGTATGGTATGGTATGTCTGGGCTTATTAAAGCACAGACTACAGCTGACAAACAGGTGTCGGTTTATCTTCCTTCCTAGTCTCGTTTTTTGATCGTATGTACAATCGTTTCTATTTAGCATGCACAATTTTGAGCAGCTGCACATTAATACTTTCCTATTATCCTTCATCACGTGCACTAACTGAATATCAGTATGCACACATTCAGAATAGTCGAATATAATCATAAATCTATTCAATCATTTATAAATAAAATTATATAAGTTAAGTAAGAGACAATGAATCATAATTGCCAGAAGTGCTCCTTCAACTATGTCTTTTTTCACTGTGCTTGTAAACCTCCTTTGACAATAAACAGTTGCCCATTATGATGCATTTGCGCACGTATGTGCTAATCTTTGTCTCCTGTGGCCTGTTGTCAAGGTCTGGGCATGGAGAACATTGGGGGCATCTTCGTTGTGCTGATCTGTGGCCTCATTATCGCTGTGTTTGTGGCCATTATGGAGTTTGTGTGGTCGACACGCCGCTCGGCAGAGACTGATGAGGTATGCCCCCATACCTGCCCTCGCCGACCCCACAGACACACCCCAGTAGGTTCCCATGGCATCCCGCCATCCCTTTTGATTATGTTATTTGGTGTGTGTCCCTGTGTTGTGTTCGTGTGTGTGTGAGAAAGAGAATGGATGGGTTACTTTTTCAGCTTTTGCCTCCATTTGTATGTGTTTGTTTGTGCCGTAACATTCAAGGTTCACTGTGTTTTGTGCATGTGAGATGAGAGGAATGTTTAAGTACGTGGCTCTGACCTGCTGTAGCGTTCGAATTTTACGACAGCTAGAGAATCTAATCGCATGTTCTGCCTGTTTTGATTTCACTGTGCCCTTTTAGTGTTCGGTGTTTAACAGTATGGCAGCAAGTGTTTGTGAGCTAAACATGATAGTTGGATAAGCAATATTGAGAAATGCCAATATTTGCTTGCATAAAGAAGTAGTGTGAACTTTTTTCCCTGGCATTAAATGTCATGATGTATCTTCTTTTACATGCCTCACATGTACGCTGGTATTCTTCGTTTCCATTGTTGTGTGTATTGCTTCTCACTCATGTCATTGTGCGTTTCCCTCTGTCTCTCTCTCTCTCAAACGCACACACCCACACACACACACACCCATGCACACACACACACTCTCCTCCTGTCATTCGACCATCAGTGTGTGTTCTCCAATAACGAGTACTGTTTCTGTTTATGTGAGCACATGACTTTTTATAAATCATGCTTTCATTGAGAATGTGGTTGGCCTGTAGTGGACACGTTGATGCATTTTGTTAGTCATGTGTGCGTATCGCAGTAGTCATGCAGCTGGAATGATGATGAGTATTGGTGGATGTGAAAGTTTGGTTTAGAATGTGTTTATGTGTGTGTTTGTGTGTGTGTGTGTGTTTGAGGCTGTGCACAGTTGCTGTACGAGTGAATGCTTCTGTATTTGTGCGCCTGAGTGTGCCGGCCTGCCTGTCCGTTCATGGTGCCATAATGAAGTGCCCATAAACTAAACATTTTGCTGTTCCGTGTGTTTGGATTGTAATAACTCTCTCTGCTTCTTGGATATTCTCCCATCTCTATCCATCCACACATCCTTCCTATGACCTCTCCATTTATTTTCAAACCATCTTTCCATTTGTTGGTCTCTGCGCCCTCGCTTCTCCTGCTCCTTTTTGTTTACCATGCCCACTGTGTCTGTTCTGCCTTGTTGCCGGCTTGTTCTTTTTGTTTTGCTTTTCCTTTCAATTTTCTTGTTCTCCCTCCGCTCTCCTATTTATGTACTGCCTTACCACTTGTCTTGTTCTGCTGCCTGCCTACTTTGTGTCTATGGCACCTCCTCCCCTGCCTTTGCCTCCTTTCCTCTTCCTTCCCTTCCGTCTTTCTTCTTTCCTCCCTCCTTCCGTACGTCCTTTAGGTGTCTGTCTGTCAGGAGATGATCACAGAGTTCCGAAACGCCGTCTCCTGTAAAAAGAGCTCTCGAATGCGCCGCAGACGGCCCCTGAGCAGCTCAGCAGCCTTGCGTCACCCTACCCGCATTGCTCTGGGGGCCCCTCGGCCCCTGCGCCTGGTCCGGGAGATGCGGCTCAGCAACGGCAAGCTGTACAGCGGAGCTGGCCCCCTGACAGGTGGAGCTGGAGGGGGAGCCGGAGGAACGGGGCAACCAGATCTGGGCCCTGGGCCCCAAAGGATCCTAGATGATCCGCTTGGAGCCAACACCACCCCACCTCCACCTGCCCCCACCCCTGTGATGCTGCCTGCGCGCAGCTGCACCCACGTGAGGATCTGCCAGGAGTGCCGAAGGATCCAGAGCCTGAGATCAGGTAGCAGTATAGGATCAGCGTCAACAAGAATACCCCCTTCATCCGCCCCCCTGCCCCGGATACCTCCACCCCCACCCCCATCCTCGTCCAATACAGACAGTGAGGGTGGAGGCGTGCCCAGCCCAAGGCGACTACATCACAGCCCCCCAGCTCATACCCCTCGACCCATTCCACCTCCGCAGAGCAGCAACACCTCAGACCTTCTTGGGGACCAGGACTGAGGAATGAAGCGAGTGAGGTAGAGGGGTGAGATATATGGGTGAGGGACATTTGCGCTGCTTAGAAAAAACACTGTTTCCACTGATCAGATTCATCCGAGAACTGAAATGTTTGAGATGAGGGAACAAAGGAGTAAAAAAAAAAGAAAAAAAAAGAAAAAGGAGTTGAACTCATGATAATGCCAGCCAACACGGCGCAAGAACGAGAAGAAACATGGGGACCAAGACTTCATCCACTTCAGAACTGAAGACACAGAGAGGTGGTCATCGGTTAAGTGTTTGCATTTGGCTAAGAAGAACAGTTCAGTTTGGATAAAAGAGAGAGGAGATGCACATGACCACGCGTCAGTGCCCGCTGGCCTCCTTTTGTCTCCTTACTCCCCTCTCGTGTCACTTCTCATTTGAGGGTCCTGGTTTTCTTTCACGGACACTTCACTGGAAGCTAACCAGCCCTTTACTGAAATGAAGCCTTGCTGGTGGACATACTGTATCTGTATGTGGTTTTAAAACAGCAACTGACTTCCAGAGAATTTATTCCTGATGTTTTTTTTCTGTTGTCTTTTTGTTACCATTGTTCTAAGTGGGAATTTCAGAGTTAAATAACAGACTACGTGTGACAATATGGTGGATTATAACATACCAAGACACTTGACAACAGCTAATTGTGTTCGAGAGTTTTGTGCCCCTCCCTGTGCCCCATAGCTGCTTTTTGGATGGGATCGGGGAAGCTGGATGAAACGACTTCAAGGCAACGTAATGCAAACGGTAGCAGAGAAAACTGTTGGTCTGCCTTTCTTTACACTGTGTGTGCGTGTGTGTGTAAAATTTGTGCTTCCTGTAAGTCTGTCCGTAACTGCTCAAAACGAGGAGAACCGTGTACCCAGCAACAGCTTCTTTCTACCAATGTTAGATATTCAGACAGACACAAAAAGGGAGAGAGAGGGAGCGAATGAGCGAGCGAGCAAGAGGCTTTGAAATGTGAAATTAATGTCCCTCGTTATCCTGGGTAACGCTTGCCAAGCCCTTACTTCTTTTTCACCTCTGTTCACACCATGTAGACAAGATAGAGAGACTGGGCGAGTCAGAGACAGAGAGGCAAGATAGAGACGAGCAGGAAAAGAGGAGGTGGAAAGAGCCAGAGAGTTAAAAAAGGACACTACTGAATTTGAATAAGAATTCCCTCACTGAACTACTTCCATTAATAGATCTGTCCTGATCTGTTAATTCTGGGCATCTTTTAAGGGGCTTGTTAATGCGCCAGCAGACTATAAATGCGGCTTCCTCCCATCTCTCTGTTCGACAGGCTATCTTGGCCGTCCACAGCAGCGGCTCCTGCCAGTATGATAGACTCAACCCAGCCTTGTCAGTACCGTCTCAAGCTTTTGATCACCTAATTACTCCCCTCAGTGGCTGGGGACCCATTCAGGAGGGGGTCGAATGCAGGGAAACGCGCTGATAAATAGATGTAGAAGAAATGTTTTTTCTCTCTGGCTGGGAAGCGAATCTGTTTTAATTATGTTGTTAATGTTATAGCCTTACAGTTTTGTGAAACTCCAATGAAAACAGACTCTAGTGTACAAGCAAAGTGTGCCTAAAGGGAGAAATACTGGTGGGTTTGCATGTTTTTGCCCTTTTGCTTTAAAACTTGTTCAGTTTTTGCTCAACATACAAGACCTTTTTAGACCAGCTTCAACAACTGTGGCACAAAATACATTACATACAACAGTTATCAGTCTGGATTTTTTAATTGTCAACAAATTGCAGTTCAACTAGGGGACATGTTCCTTTGTATCGACCCTGTTAAATACTGACTGCAACAACCAGTGCCTGAAAATAGTCCCCCAGTAAATATAGTCTTTACTATTCTTTCTCCAACATCTGCTAAAAACTGCAGTTCCCAGCTGTGTTGCCTTTTTAAAATGGGACTGCACTCCGTGTTTCAGCGGGAATATAGACATTGTTTACTAATCCTCCATCTTCCCCTGTTTGTGGGCACTGCCGCCGTCGTATTCACTCAGGTGCAGTGTAGTGCTCGGCCTGTTGTGGTCTAATGGAAAAAAAAAAAAATCAGACCAGCTTTATGTCAGCAGTAAATCCAATTATTTACATGAATGCGAGAGAGGCAGCAGGCGTGTTGTTCTCCTTAGATCAAATATAAGCGTAATTAATTTTACACGCTGCCACGGTATAGCGTATGTATACCTCTGCCGAACAGTTCATGTTATGTTTGCATGATTAATGCAGACATATTACTCAGAATGTTAATGTTCCATTATTATCATGTGCAGCATTTGCATTTTCTACAGGTCACTGACTCGATGTGCATTGAACCTGTTGCCCAGTCAGTTTCCAAATTAATCCCTGCTGAATGATTCTCTACTTAGTGGACTAGGGGCGTTCGATACACCCACTTAGTTGTGGTTAGTGTACTTACAGTGACAGTTGTAATAAAGTCTTTCTGGAACACCAACATTCAAGATGTAAGAGTTAGCAAATGCAACGGTTACAGTATAAGACAGCGTCTGTGTTTTGTTATTGGGTTTCTTCACAGATTGATTTCCTGACAGAGTTTATGAATGTAATGCTTTAGAAGCTGATTCCTAATTATTGGAAAACACAGTGTCCCTGCTCCCTGCCCGCATCAGTATCTTTCTTTTTTGTCTCCCTCTTGCCCGTAGTTTGGAATTGCCGTTCTCCAACGTAAAGATGTGTCCCCTATTATCTTCCAAATCCCAACTGCAGCATCCCATAACCAGCAGTAATGCTAAGTGTGTAAGATAATGTGCAAAGCCACCAGTTCACCCTTTACAAATCCCTCAGAAAAATGAAGGCATTGTTGTCTAGACTAACACTGCATTGCTATATAATGTTATGCATTTTGCGGGGAAGCAGGTTTGTTGACACTGTTGTGCTCCAGATAACGAATGATAACATTGTTTGCACACATTATGCCGTTTCTTGTTGAATGATTGCTGTCAGCAGAAGCAGGCTTGATTTGATGCCTCTCTCTCTCTCTCTGTTTACTTCTGCCTTTGTGTCCAGAATGCTGACAGGAGCGAACCTTTTTCACAAATCTTTACAGCACACACAAACAAAAACACACTCATCCGCTACGCCTTCGTCTCCGATTCCTTTGTTGTCTAAAGGCTGTAAACCCACCGGTTGTTTGTTGTTTTCAAAGTTGTCTTCTGAGTTTCTTTAATGACTTCCATGGTTCATACAAGCTCCGGAAACCTGATGTGTGACAGTACCACACAGCCATCAAGTGGCCACAAACAGCTTTAAACCATCAGCTGAAAGCATTTACAAGCTGCGGTGCATTATTGTGGAGAAGTGAGAGGAAGGTACAAGCTCTAAAAAAATACATTAAAAAAAAAAAAAAAAGCCAAAATATTGCTAGTATTAATCTAAATGGGAAGGGAGGGTCACAAAACAGATCCAATGGGATGTCTGAACATTCACTCCACGAAACAAACATTTGTTTACTTTTATGTTGTTTTCTTTGGTATTTTTTCATATTTCTATACTAGTGCTAAATGGATTATTAAAACTAATGACTATTATGATGAAATTGTTATTATTACTATTGAAGACGAGAGGCTCTGTGGTGTGTGTGTGTGTGGGTGAAGGGTGGAGGATGGGAGGTGTTGGGATGAAGGTGAAATGATGTTCTTCAGAGCCCGCCCTGTTGTTCAAACCTATAGACACACAGACTTCTTTTGGAATAAAAATATTCAAACAGTCCCACAGTGGTACGTGTCTTTGCTTTTTTTAATAGAAAGCTCACTGATGTCATGTTTTTATTCTAATAGAGGGATGAAGTGATTTAGTTAAGGGCCAGATTTTAGAAACAAACAACTCTTTCAGTCATTTAGGCCCTCAACGTCAATAAATACACAGTAACGTGAAAAAAGAGAGTTTTGATAGGATGATATCCTGTTAAAAGTACAAAAAGTACAACCAGTGATTCAATAGTTTGCAGAACTACTTTCAGCAGCAAGAACCTCAAGTAATTGTTTTCTCTTTGAAGTTATTCTTTACAGCATTACTTCTGTTCATTGAGGTTTGCAGACATTGGTCCCTGCACAGCTTAAGATCAGTCATGTTGAGGTCTGGACTCTGACCGGGCCATTGCAACACCTCTATTATTTTCTTTATTTAGCACTTCTGTTGTAGATTTTCTGCTGTGCTTGGGATTATGTCCTGTTCTTTCTCCTGGCAACCCTTCAAAACAAGCCATATTTCTTCAGCTTTTTTCTAATTGTACTGTCATCAACTTTAACATTTAAAATGCCCACTAAGGCCTGTAGAGTCTGAGAGGTAGCTCTTGGGTTTTTGGTTTTATGTAATATCTCTGAGCATTGCAGAGTGTGATCTTGGGGTGAATTTGCTGTGACGTCCACTCCCAGAGAGATTGTAGCACTGTGTTAACACACACCTGAATGCTCCAGACCAGCAAACTGCTAAAACTTCTGCTTTTGTAGAGGTGCTCACACTTGCTGATGATCACTTAATCAAGCTGATTTGATTAGCACCTCCTGGCTGCTACCTACCCTGTTAATTCTCATGTAAACACTAAGGGTGTAGTTAGTTTTTCATAGCGCTGCATAGAGGCCAGTGAAAACTTTCTTTTTCACATGCCTGTGTGACACAACACCTTCTGATGCTGGTTTTACTAAATATTTTGACCAAACTGAAGACCTTATATGTACTTTATATTTTCTTTTTTTTTTTTTACAAAATGTAATTTAATTACTACATAATAGATTTTTATTTCAGGTTTTCCACACTTAAACTTTACATATTTTTTTTTAGGTGGTAACCTTAACCTCGCTCAGTGATAAGCTGATATCAAAGTGCTTTGATACTTTACAAATACAAATAATAGTACTGGTACAACAATGTTATTGAGAAAAACTACCCAAAGGATCATAGTAAAGGTAGCTGTTCTGCAGAGATACGCATATCAGACATGTATCACTTAATACATACACACATAGGATATATTCATACTGGCTCACTTGGACACATATGGACTTTATATACTTTTATTTGATAGTTAAGTAGTTTAAAATGTATGGAATGTGTGTATTTCACAAGGCTTCTGGTTTAAATCGTATTGATGCATCCTTAGGCTTTTTAGCATAAGATTTGAATCTTCTGTAGACCGACCTTATTTAAAATTTTTACCGCCAACAGTAACTGTCAGACAGATATAGTGCAGTAGAGATACGAACTTACATTTCAAGTACTAGCACAAGTGCAAAATGTAAATAGCGCATACACTTAAATGAATGTACTCTTTGCAGTTTCTGTCCAGCACTGAATAATGCACTCCCTCCACTCTTTCTCACGGACAAGACAAAACTCTAGAGTTCAAGAAGAGAATAAATCACCACCTGTCAGATCTGTCAAAACTTTTTTTTCTTTTTTAGCAACAAAGTTCAGTTATACAGCCAATCTAGAGACCGTTACACAGAGAAAAAAACAACAAGAAAAGAAACAACAGCTTTGTGTTCACAGCACAGATTGTTAAGATAATCAGATTTCTCAAGAACTGACTTTCAGTATTAAAAACACACACAACAGATTCAAATGAGCTGTCAAACTAGTTTACAACAAGAAAAAATGATTTTGTTCATACAAGCTCTGACAACACCGAGTGAGCAGACACTTTCACATCACACCCACAGACTCACACTGTGGGGAAATGCTGTTTGAAAACCAGAAGGTGACAGTTCGTAAGGTATAGACCAGTATGGTATGTTTGCAAACCACATTTTCACCCTTTTTTTTCTCCCCTGTTAAAATAAAAAAAACCAAAATACTGCAACACCTGCAGACAGGACTGTGACATGATCATTACACAAATGTTCAACAGAAATGACTGGGAGAGATATAGGAGGACTGTTGTTATTACTACAGCCTGCCTACACACTTACAGAAAACAGTCCTGGGTTTTTGAACATGTTGTATGATATGGAGATAAGCAGGCACCTAATTCACAAGAACAAAACCTCGAGTAACAGTCCAGTCAAGTTTACGGTTTCACAATCAGGCTGCTGTCATGCAGGAACACTCCAGCCTTCCTCTCTACTCACAAAACCTCTAACACTGTACAAGTCTCAAAACCCGGCAGCAGAACAGGAAACAGGAGTACATGCTTTAGTTGTGGCACATCGTGACTTCCAGTTCAGTTGAAAAACAAACAAACTAAAAACAGCTTAACAAGGTTTTTCAATTCAAGCTTGTTCTCTGTGAACGAGCAGTTCTGTTCTCAGTCTCTGCTGCTGTCAAATAAAGTTACCAAAATAAATAATACATCCTGGTTGTGTTATTTTTTTAAATTACTTTTTATTTTTGGTCTGATTGGTTTGGAGGAAGAGAAGCGAGCAAACACTTTTTCTTTTTGTGTGTCCCGTCTCATGCTGCCAAACTTCATGTTTTCATCTTTTATTTAAACAGAATTGTACTAAAAACACCTTCTTTGCAAATTTTGAACAAAACCAAGAACAAGGTGTGAGTTGTAAGGAATCTTCTTTTCTTTTTTTGTGTCCATTTCCCGTTGTGCACGGCGAAAATTTACAACAGATCATCCTACCTACCACTGATTTACATTGCATTACTTCCACGTAAGACTTGTGGTTATAAAGTTTTAAAAACTGGATTAGAGCAGATTTATGCAGTTTAAATTGGCTTGAAATAATGGAAATCAAACAACCACAGCTCAGCTCAGGATACAACATTCAATGCAGAAAAAAAACAAACATTCAATGCATGTGATTTGTCTAGAGTAAATGTTAAATAAATAATAAAATTAACAAAAATGCAGTGTATGCCATCTTGTCATTTATTTTTTTTGGCAGTTCTGGACACACAGCAACTCTAAGTCCTGCCTGAAGTTAATGCATCCACCGAGAACAATGTCACCCTGCTCTGCCAATTTATCCAAGAACCAAACAATACAAAAATTACTCAGGTTCAGTGGTCTCTCCTGCAACCAGAGCGGACAGAAGGAAATATGGTCCTCGTCATTATTTTTAACAGCCAGTTTGTGGTAAATATTCCCAATTCTCCACTGAGCGAGAGGGTGAAGTTGGCAGGACAATCGATAATTTGCAGACTGTGGAAATTGCAGATGCTGGGTCGTCCACCTGCAGCATTGTCATCTTTCCCAGTGGTGAATTTGAAGGAACCACTAAACTGGTTGTTAAAGCTAAGTGAAGTATCATATGCAACCTGCCTGAGTAGTGCCTTGTCAAAATTAATTGTACTCAATGGCAGACAATCTATACAAGCGTGGCCAGACCGAAACAATTACTGACACCAGAGTGGAACACACTTTTATTTATGCTCTGTTACATTTTTCCTTCCTGGCTAAATTCTTTTTGCCGAATAGTTACTTTATAGTTACGTTAAAAATATTTAATATGTAGGTTTTTTTCTCCTAGTAGGAGTAGGACTACACCATGATGGCCCATATATAATATGTCTGTTATTATGTAATACTGAGTTGATACTTACACTTAAAGCAATTCATCTGCCTCACATCCACGGCCAATTTAGAATCACCAAGTTACCTAACATGAATGTTTTTGGACAATAGAAGGAAGTTCAGTTTGGGGTTCTGAATCTTGCCCAAGAGCACTTCCGCATGTACACTGGGAAAGCTGGGGATTGGACGACTGTCTGCTTGGTGCCTGGTGGACAACTTGCTCTATCTCCTGTCCCAGAAAAGAATGTCTTTATAAGGACAAAGGCTCCATAGAAATGGTTTTGCAAAAAGATTTGCTTGAATA
The DNA here is from genome assembly GCF_057382275.1 of Copadichromis virginalis. NCBI lineage: Eukaryota > Metazoa > Chordata > Actinopteri > Cichliformes > Cichlidae > Copadichromis > Copadichromis virginalis. Next base: position 27,145,361 of record NC_140628.1, read on the forward strand.
ACAGTAGTTACTGGGCTTCAACCACTGGTTGGAGCAGCCAGAGTTGGATTTGTGACCAGTGGATCCACCACTGGTTTTAATTCCAGAGGCAAGACTCACATAAGTTTAATTTGTCATTAAATAGTAATAAAACACTGTGAGTTAGTATTTAAATTGATCATGAAATGACTGAAGTTTAAGTCTTACTGTCACGTGTCCTCCCCCAGAACAGCCAAAAGAGATGGTGATATTACCAAAGATGATCGATGCTGGACTGTTTGAGCTGATAATAGTGATCACAGTAACCACAATACATGTCACTGTTATCAGAATAAGGTGAATACAAGTGTGTGTGCAAGTCTGAAAGCATATAATTTGTCTGGCACCAGGATTTTATGATGATATATTAGTAACATGACAGGATTTTTATACATTAAACACATTTAGCTGAACTCAGATAGTCAAGCTGTAACTAACTCCATTTTTTTTTATCACTCAGACATCAGACATCTTTAGTCAGACCATACTGGTGAGTTCCTCTTTTCCCAGTATAGCAAGTTCAGTTCCTTTTATTAAATCCATTCTGTCTCTCAGATACAGTGGATGCAGTGATGTGTGACTGAAAGAGGTGAGCTCAGTTGATTTGGCAGGTTTAAGTTTTCTTGTTCAAATTTTGATTGTTCAGATGATTCATCTGCTTGAACAATAAAATAAATTTCAAGCCAACTTTGATGAGAACAAAGAAAACAAAACTAAGCTCTGAATTATTACACATACAGGTGCAAGATCTTTTCTACGGTGATGCAGATTGAGACTGAGGGTGTCGCACTTCAAAGAGAGATACAATCCAGCAATTATATATATGTTCTTTTTCTTGGTGATGGGAAAAGGCCCTACAGCTTCATTATCTTTTTATCTACTATCATATCATCATAGCCATTAATAATTAAGTAAACCTTAGGCTTAAGTCAGCCTCAAAAAAACATCAAACTCTTTCTGAACGCAAGTCTGTCAGAACAGTAACAGATGTGTGCTTTGTTCTGTGGTTTAAAGCGAGCATTAATAAAACATTAGGTTTAACATTACAGTAAAACTCATCGTTTTGCAATTTTACAATGAGCCAAAAAAGAAGAGTTATAGGAACTGTTGTGATATCACTCAGAGCTGAAGGGACAGCACTTAAGGGGTTTTTGTGGGCAGTGGTGGTGCACTGTATGTGGAAGTGGGGGTGTGAGTTGTCATCTCAATAAATGAGGCTTCTTTTTTTGGGTGAACACATTTGGTGCATTGTGAAATGAAAAATACAACAAAGAAGGCCGAGGAGCTAGAAAATAAATATATGTGACAAAAATGGGACAACATTCCTCTCCCATGAGCCCAGCAGCTGGTTTCCTCAGTTCCCAAATGTTTATGGACTGTTGTTAATAGGGGATGCTACACAGTGTAAAATCCAGCATTTTCAGGCGCTTGCATTCTGTTTGTGATATTTACATTTTACACACTGTCTTAACTTTTGTCAGAATTCAAATCATGAGCGAATGCGACTTTTAAAAAAAAGTGCTGTTGGTAAACGAAGCGATTAAACAATAAGAGTCCAGTTCTGAAAGTGGGTGCTTTCAAGACCAGCTGTCAACATAAATGATGGCTGTGAGTTTCCTCTTCTTTAGGCCAGTAATGCAGCAACACCCCAATACAACAGGGACCCCGTGTGGTGAAATGATGAACAACACTTCATCTTGGTCTTGGTCACTGAATGCCTTTAAATTGCTGTTAATATGCTGCATTAATCCCTACAAATAGGAAGATTCAGTATTGTGATCATTAAAAAGAGTTGTGCATTACTAAATCAATAACAATAGAGTAATATATCAAATCATATTGGGAGCAAAATATCAATTAACATCTGTCTTTTTTGTATATCATTGCAGATCTGCAATGCTTAGTGTTCAAATACTCAGTTTGATGTATTCTAATTTATTATGCTTTCCAAATACAGACCACACAGCTACTAGTCATGATGGAACTTTCTGAGAGCAAAATTAATTAATGAAATAAAATTTTAAAAAGTCTGCCAAAATGTTGTGAGAATTTTTGTAACTTTTAAGCAGAAATGCCCAAAGTCTCTTCCTGTGTGACTTTCTTAGAGCTATTGTAAATCTATTTCAAAATCATTCCCTTCAAACCACCAGTCTTATCTTTGCCATCTATTTCCTGCCAAAACTGAACTCATCATACCAGAAAAGAGAAACCGCAGAATTGGTAAGGTCTGTGAAAATGGAAAAATTTACGCATCAGTAGCATCAGCAACAACAACAAATAAGTATGTACAAAAGTATAGCGGTAGCAGATCTATGCACTCTCTATGGGACTAAATGACAGATAAAGCGCTGCATTGAAGTTTCTTGAATTTGTCAAAAAACAAAACAAAACAACAACCATAAAAACCAAAACATTAAATAGTAAATAAAGAAACTTTGATTTAAGAGCTTAATATTGTAAACAGCAAATAAATATATAAAGAAATAAAAGTTTACTGCAGACAATTTTTCATACCCTCAGTGAAATAACACAGCAAATGCTAGAAAACTGCCAGTGATAATGATGGTGTTCTGTACACGGCTGCACCATTACAGAAACTTTGCAAACTATATTTTAACAAAAATTACACTCACAACGCAACACCTGAGGACAGGATTGTGACTTTTATACTGAGCAATGTTCTTCACAACAGACTGCAGCTTTACAAAACTTACAAACCATACACTCCATCTTTTCATTTCATTTCTTGTATTTGATTTAAAGCTGCAGAAGTAAAGTTTCATATCATAAATAATCAAGTTAACTTTCCATTGTATTTGCCACGTAAACATTGGCATGACATACTGGTTTCTTCATTGCCCAGTGCCTTCTCTATTGATTGTGTAATTTTCTACTTTAATCTTCAACTTCTTCTTTGATGGTTTTCAAAGGAAAAATAACTTTCTGTATTCTGTGGCATTAGTGGCAGCACTCCTCTGCAGGATAAAAGGAGTTGGCTGTGTTACTTAAATCTCCTGCAGAAATACATACAATATAAACACTGCAGAATTAAAATCAGGTGCAGTTTGTTTTTGCAGTAGTGGAGATTACCATAGAAGCTTTTCACTGCATCATGGTAAAAGAAGAAGTTATTTGCATTGATAAAATGTTGGAGGCTTGCAGAAAGTAGCTCACTGTGGCTGTTTGTTCTTTTTTGTCCCTGCAATACAAAAAACAAAACAAAACACTAATTCCAAATAAATTGGGACAATATGTAAATGTAAATTTATCCAAAAATATATAATATAGAAAATGTATGAAATGCTTATATTGAGAAAATGTGTACTTTTATTTCATTTTAACAACGTGCCTAAAAAAGGTTGGGACAGGGCCATTTTTACCGCTCAGTAGCGCCCCCTCTTCTTTGAACAGCAGTCAGTAAACAACTGGCAACTGAGGAGACCAGCTGCTGGACTTCTGTGAGAGGGATGTTGTCCCATTCATGTCTGAAAAAGAATTCTTGGGTCTTTTTTTGTGGTAGTTTTCTTTCCATGATGTACAAAACGTTTTCAGCTGCCTAAAGGATGCAGGCAGACGAGATAAACTCTCAGACTCTTCTACTACAGTTTTTGTTTTAATAGTTGCAGTATGCAGTTTAGCATTGTCTTGCTGAAATCTGCAAGGCCTTCTCGGCGTTACTTTCAGATAACTTCACATTTCTATTTGTCTGATCACAGAACAGTTCCACTTTCCCTCAGTCCACTATAAATGAGCACTGGCCCAGAGAAGATGATGATGTTTTTGGGTCATGCTCACATATGACTTTCTTCTTTGCAATGATAACCTACATTTCTACAGACAACAACTTCTAGAAATGTTGTGTGAGAATCATCCTTGTTTTTAATGCAGTGCTGCCTGAGAGTCTGAAGATCATAGACATGGGTCAATCCTGATCATCAGCTTTGTTGTTTTGTACAGAGTTTTCTTCAGATTGTCTGAATCTTTTGATATTATATAGACCACATAATGCAAAGTCTTCATAATTCAACATTGAGGAAGAATTTTCTGTAATTGCTCCAAAATTCATTAAACAATTTGTTGCAGACTGGAGAAACAGCACATGTCTGCTTTTGGGTCATAAATAATGCCAAACATATTCTTTTGTAATTTCGAGATTTGAGTCTGTGTGGAGGGTGTTTTATGCACTGTTTCTAAAAACATTTATTCTATATAATAATCTAATAGTTATGAATCCATGGGTTGTTTGCTAAAATATCTGGAGGTTATTCAGTTCAGTTCAATTCAATTTTATTTATATAGCGCCAAATCACAACAGCAGTCACCTCAAGGCACTTTATATTGTAAGGTAGATCGTACGATAATACATACAGAGAAAAAACAACAATCGTATGACCCCCTATGACCAAGCACTATGGTGACAGTGGGAAGGAAAAATTCCCTTTTAACTCCTTTTAATTTCTTTTATTTAAAAGAATAAAATAAATATTTAGTCAAAAGTCTTTGTTGGTTTAACTTTTATCAGTGGGTGTTTTTTAGTCATTGCTGGACTAAAACTAGTTAAGAAAAATATAGTAAAGTAATGATAGGATGTATACAACTTAACTGCAAATTCCATTAATGTACATTTTTCACTGTCTTTCCAACACTGAGTAATGCACAGCCCCCATGCTATCTCATTCACAGGGAAAAACTCAAAAAATCACAACCTGTCAGATCTGTCCAAACTTTAGCAACAGAGTTTTTTTTCTGCCAATCTAGAGTCAGCTACATAGAAAACACAACTCTGTTCTCACAACACAGGTTATAAAGATAATCAAATTTCTTAAGAACTGACTTTCAGTATGAAAACGCACACAACAAATTCAGCTCAAATGAGCCTTCGAAATTACTTTGCAACAAGAAAAACTGATTTTGTTCACACATGCTCTGACAGCACTGAGCGAGCAGACACTTTCACACCCACAGACTGACACTGTGAGGAAATGCTGTCTGAAAACCAGCAGGTGACAGTTTGTCAGGTACAGACCAGCGTGGTATGTTTGCAAACCACATTTTCACCCTTTTTTTCATACAGTAAAAAACACTACAACACCTGCAGGCGGGATTTTCACATAATCTTTAAGTAATGTTTTGAATTAAAATACTGTGGGAGATAAAAGAGTACAGCTTTTGTTACGACTACAGCCTGCGCCATGTCATGGAAAACTACCTGCAACCAAAAACACTCCTTGATCCAACATATCTAACAGTATAGAAGCAAGCAACAATCAAGTCAAAGAGAAAACCTTTAAACAGAATAAACGTCCAGCAAATTTCACTTTCACAACCACAATCTAGTCCTGTATTACATGTTTTGTGTGTGTTTAAGGCTGTTGTTAAGTTTGAGGATTTAGAAAAGAAGAAAGAAAAAAATGAGCACCAACCAAACAGTCTACTTGCAATTACTATTCAAGTCTCAAAACTTTGCAACCAAATTGAAACTGGCTGTCATGACTGGAGAAGAAAATAAAGGACCCACTGACATAGACAGGAATAAGACTCAAGTGTAACAGAGCTAACAGATTAAATAACAGAGTCTGTCTTAAAACATGATCACTTTCCCAGGTGATGGAGTCGGGGGGCGGGGTGCTGTCTCAAAATCTCAAAAGATTAGAAGAGCTCATTTTGAATTTAAGTGAATTTCTGCGCAAACAGTATAAATACAACATGTGTCTTGGTTTAGTTCAGAACACACCGCAACAGTAATGGGAAAATTGTCCAGAAGACGGTCATCAAGACCCTCCACAAAGGTGGTAAGGTCATAGCTAAAGAGGCTGTTTGCAGAGCGCTGTACCAAAATATACTGACTGTCTTTTAGGTACATTGGAAGTATTTTAATTAGTTCTTGGAAAGGTGACAGTGATGTCTGTTGTTTGAAACAATTGTCAAGAAAAGTTGAGTGAAGAACTTGCGAGAGGTTCATAAAGATTGAATTGAGGCTGGTGTTAGTGCATCGAGAGTCACCACACACAGACATCTTCAGGAAAGTCATGTTAACCAGTAATGCTGAGCAAGGGACAATGTGACAAGCCTCACCTGGCTGAGGAGAAGAACTGAACTGGTCCTCAGTGATCCAGTCTTCTTTTCAGATGAAAAGAAATTTTGCATTTAATTTGGAAATCAAATTTTAGAGTCTGAATGAAGAGCAGAGAGTCACAGAATCCAAGTGTTTGAAGTCCAGTGTGAAGTTTCCACAGTCTGTGATGATTTTGGGTGCCATGTGATCTGCTGATGTGTCTAAAGTGAATACACAGTCAACACAGCCAACTACCAGGACACTTACTTCATGGCTTTACCTGCTTTATGAAGATGCTGATTTCCTTTCTCCAGCAGGACACAGCATCCAACATACATGAACTGAACCCCACAGAGAAGCTGCGACATGTTATCAAGAGGAAGATGAGAAACACCCGACTCCGAATTACAGTTGAGCGTAAGGCCTCTGTCAGAACACCCAGTGCCTCATGCTGATCATCTTCATGCTATGGCACACTGATGAAGTAGTGGTGAGCATATAAATAAATAAACTTTTCACAAGTTGGACACTTCTGTATTGTAAACAAGTTTTTGTGGAACTTGTTCTAAAGATTTGAGACACTGTTTCCTGATTTTAATGAAGCCATAATCATCAAAAAGGGGTTTAATTATTCCACTTTGGATCTAATGCCTATAGATTATATGCATCTAAAGTTTGGCTTTTTAAATTAAATTGTGGAAAAATTAAGTTTTATATATAAAACTTGATAATTACAAACAGAACTATTACACATCACAATCTGTTGAACACTTATTTTCTTATTTCCTTCCATCCCATCAAATAAAAAACACAAATAAAAAACAAAATCTCCAATTAAAGATTTATTTATTCTTTTACTTCTAAATTCTCTTTTGGTTGTGTTGTTTTAATTTAATTTTAATTTTGCTTTGTTCTTTGTTTGGTTTGGACAAAGAGGAACTCTGTGTGCTTACTCACACTTTGTCATTGTGGTTCTCTTTGCCAACACTTTTTCTCGGTGTTTGCCACATGTTGTATCAATTTGAGTCTCCTGCTGCCAGACTTTGTGTTAACATCAAAGTGGACCAAATCAGGAACACTGTGATTCCTAAGACGTCGTCTTTTTTGTCCGCTGCCTGTTGTGCACAATGAAAATTTGCAACAGAATATCCCACCTGCTGTTCACGCTTATTTACATTTCATTACACACAGGTAAGACTCTTATGTTTGTACTTATTTTCTGCACAGTATATTCTAGAATAAATGTTATTAGAATTAACGTTATTACTAAAATAATAGTGGAAAAAAGCAGCTTTTTTAGCCCTAACTTTTTGCCACCATGTCACAATTTAATTTTGGCAGTTCTGGGTGCAAAACAACTCAAAGCCTCGGCTGAAGTGTCTGCATTTATTGGAAATGATGTCACCATGCCCTGCCAATTAAACCATCAGCCAGAGAATACAAATATTACTCAGGTTCAGTGGACTCTCCTGCAACCAGAGCAAGAGGGAGTCCCCCTTATTGTTTATAACAGTCAGCTTGGGTTGAATATTCCCAATTCTCCACTGAGCCAGAGGGTGAAGTTGGCAGGACAATCGCTGATTATTAAGGCTGTGGAAATGGAAGACGCGGGGTTGTACACCTGCAGCATTTCCGCCTTTCCCAGTGGTAAATTTGAAAGAATCACCAAACTTGTTGTTGAAGGTAAGTAAAGTTATCTGATCTGCTTGATTCAGAAACACTAAATTAATATTTTTAAAGAACCCTCAACATTTGCTAAAGTTATACTTTTGACTTTTGCTAATTCCCATGCATTTGGAAAGGATGCATTTGGACTATGGGATTGTAATCTTACTGTGAGGCGACTGTGCTAACCTCGTCACATCCGTGCAAATATTTAGGAACAAAGGCTGCATGGAAATAGTTCAACAACATGATTTGTTTGAAAAACAGTTACTCTCATAGGTTTGAATTATTAAATAGGAACATCAGAACTATTACCTTACATCATGTGTCTGAGGTTATAATCTTATTGTTGTGTTTCTCCCATAACGATACCAAGGTGAGATGGCGAGATTACCAAAACTGATCGCTTTTGGAGTATTCTTGCTGATAAATGGTGCCATGATAGCCACGACTTATTTCATAATAAGAAGAATAAGGTTTGTACAAGTGTGTGTGTGTGTCTGTCTGTGTCTGTGTCTGTGAGCTGTTAGAAAGCATATTTCTACCAGGACCAAAAATGTGTCATTATTAAATATTACTGAGCAACGTTTGTCAGCAAGTCAATATTTATAGCTGAGAAAATTCACTGCTGAAATCAGGTATTTATACTGTAACCAATCATAAAACTCCAGGATGAGGATTTTATCATGACATATTAGTATCACAACAGCATTTTTTAAATGTATTTACTAAACATTTACAGTTGAAATCAGATACTGAAACCATAGCCAATCACAAATCTCTATTTTTATCACTCAGACGTAACGTTGTCTTTGAGCATCGGGTCTACACAGGTGAGTTCTACTTCTCTGAATTTCTAATACAGAGCAGCAATTTATTTTATGGCTTTAGTCTCGTTTCATTTCGTTTTAATAAAACGATTCTGTCTTTCAGATACAGTTGAAACAGTGATGTTAGACTGAAAGAGGTGAGCTCACAGCTGGTTTAATTTAAGATTTCTAGCTCATTTTTTTTTTCAAATTTAGTTACTTTGACAAAAACAAATTTGAAATCAACCTGATGAAAACAAAGAGAATAAAAGCAAGTACTGAACTGTTACACGTGCAGGTACAAGATCTTTTCTGCAGTGATGTCGAGTTCAAACCATCCTGAAATGTACCTCATCCTCCGCTGACAAGCATAAAGAGACTCAGGATGTTACGCTTCAAATGAAGATACTCTTTTACATTACTCATTACAACAGTTACATCTTCATAGCAATGGATACATAAAGTAAAGCCTACAAGATGCTACTGGTCTATATTTCCCTTAAAGCTTTTTTTTTTTCTTGTCTCAATGCATGCCTGCCGAAAGGGTAGTAAATGCATGCTTGGTTCGGTGGTTTAGAGCAAACATTGGCCAATCTTTGCATTACAGCAAAGTTTTTCAATTTACAATTTCACAATTTGCCTAAAGAGAGGAAGTCACAGGAAGTACTCCTGCATTGCACATTCCCAGAAGGGACACCACTTAAAGGTGTTTTGGGGCAGCAGTGGCCCAAAATGTGGAAGGTTTAATGGGTGTTAGAGTTGTCACTGCAATATATGATTGGCCACCACGGCGCTCCATATATTTGCCTGGTTTGTTTCTCCTGATGGTGTACCTCTGTGAAAGGTATTGAGGGCTATTTGCAATCAAAAGTTTTAGTTGAGTCTTTTGGCTGTTGGTTCCAAAATCAATTGTTGGCTGTGAATATTTCTTCCATGAGCCAGTAGAAGCTTGTTCTGCTACTGGCTCATGCAGATTGCAGAACAAGCTTCAGCGCAATGGGGACCTCATGTGCTCAATTGATGTAATGCAATTAGCCTTTAAATTTGGAAGTGTTCAAATCAAACTTGAAGACCTCCCTATCTTCATATATGTATGTGTATATATATACACACACACACACACACACACACACACACACACACACACACACACACACACACACACACACACACACACATGGTTGTTAGACATTTGCATATAATGAGTATGCTTGTGTATAAATGAATGTCTTGTAATCTTTTTTACCTCATTTATTATAATTTCTCTTTTTATTTTGACTACTTTGGCCGACATTTGATGTCTTTTAAACGTGCTATACAAATAAAAACTTAACTTGACTTGACTGTTAAATTGCTGCACAACATCATTTGTATCATTTGTGTCATTTTCAAAACAGTTGAGGCTTTTTCATAACAGAATCATCTCTGCAAAAGACACACAAAAAAATTGAAACCTTTTTCATACATGTCAAAGCAAAGTCAGTCAATCCCTTCAACTCTGCAACCAATCAGTACAAACCGTGTCACCACTAGTTTAAAGACAGACACAAAATCAAACTTTATGGCGTCTGGAAAATTGCCTGCAAAATATGTGTGCCTAGTGTAAAGTAAATAGCATTCAGACATGACAATAAAGTGTGTTTACACAATATCACTGATGAAACTGTACATGGGAAACTATCTTCTTTTTCTTTCAGCTGCTTCATTTCAGGGATATACACAGCTGATCCTCTTACTCCATCTGACTCTATTCCCAGCATCCTCCTCTGTCTCACCAACCCTCTGCATGTCCTTCTTCACATCTTCTATGTGGTCTTCTTCTTTTCTTCCTGCCTGGCAGCTCCATCTTTGGCGTACTCTGTCAAGTACATCCACTATCCCTCCTCTGCACACACCCAAACCATCTCAGCCTTGCCTCTCTAACTTTACCTCTAAAACTGTCAACCTGAACTGTCCCTCTGATATATTCATTTGTAATCTTGTTCATCTTGCTCACTCCCAATGAAAATGTCAGCATCTCCAGCTCTGCCTCCTGTCTTTTTGTCAATGCAGTCTTCAAACCATAAATCATAAATCACACTTCACTCTTGTTGCTGTCCTCCTGTCACAAATCCCCCGGACTCTCATCTCCAACCACTCAACCCTTCCTCCAATCTCTTCTTCACGTATCTTGTGCACTATTCTTACATTTTTATCATTTCAGTTCCCTCACTTTCATTCACATACATGTATTCTCTTCATGTCTCCTGCTCTCTTTCATCTGCTCCTGCTCTAGCTCTAGCTGGCACCACTTCCATACCACTCAGAGCCTGTTTATACTCCTCCCCAAACTCTGTGCAACGTTTAACCAACAATTTTATCCTATAATTACTCTCGTCCTCTTCTTGGTTTCCAAAGTGATCCTACACACACTACCATTCGATGCTGTCTAGCTTCATTCTCCCCTGACACCACTTTGCTATCGCTTTTAGATTGCACCTTGTTCCACTTTTATGTTCCTCCCTTTTCTTCACCACATCCATTTCCTTTCTTTATGCAAAATACACCACCATCTGTCCATCCCAATTCCTCCTCCTTAAAATAATGCCTGTCCAACACTTTCTCATCACCTCTGTTCAGTTCACTGACATGTCCACTGAAGTCTGTCCCAGTCACCACTCTCTCCCCTCTGGGAATACTCTGCACCACTTCATTCATCTTACTCCAGACTTCCCCTCTCTCATCTAACTTGCATCCAGCTTTTGGGGCATATATACAGACAAGATTCCACATCTCATGTTTGATTTCCAGCTTCAAAATTTTAATGACTCAGCAAGGTGACACCCAGCGAGCATGTTGGTCATGAAGGATGTCACAGATGATGCTTTGTTCTCTCTTGTTCCCCAAGAGTTTTCAGATATCTTGTGTTTATCAGGGTGGTGCTTCCTGAACTCATAATTATGGGAGTGCATTTCCTTGAACAATTACAGAAACAATCCGGTTGAAGTGGAAATGTTTCAAGGCAAAACGTACATCAGGAGCATTTAGACAGATGTCATATAAGCTTGCAGTTAATGCAAACAGAAGAACAGAAAAATCATTGGTGAAGTTTTCTGTATAAATCAAATCCTGAAGTTACTGATGCTACTGCAATTTAATCCTATAACAGCACCAGCCAGAACCAATTATAAGAGGTGCAATAGATCCATGCTTTCTTCTTATGACAACTTCTGACCCACCATCTCAATGCCACAGCAGAACTCAAGACTCATAATTTCCTCACTTGTTCAACTTTGGTGAATATATAAACTGTAGCTTTAGTTTCTGTTCTCAGCTGACGGGAGTGGCACCCGGTGTGGTCTTGTGTTGTGTGTTTCAGTGTACCTTGGTTGTAATGAGTGTTTATTAGTGTTACTTTTGCCTTCAGCTGAAGCAGTGTTGCTAATCTCATCTGAGTTTACTTGTAGTTTCCTGCATTGCAATGCACTGACTAAATCATGCAAAACACATCTATAATTTTCTTTAAAGCTACACTAGAAGTTGACTTATCTGTCCATCCTTTTGGTGAAATCTCATTAATCTCATCTAATTTGCAATTATATTTAGCATAGACAATTGTGGCATTTAAATGTATGAAACTTTGTCAGAAATAGTGAAATATCTCGGCAACTACTGGAAGATTTAAGGTCACTGTTAACACATTTTTGTTAATTCTCAGTTTCCCCCTGTTTCTAATCTAGCTTTGCTCATTTCATCTTTATTAGTTTCAGTGCTCATTTTTATTTTTATTGTAGTGTGTGGGGGGGATGGTATGTTACATAAACTTTACAAACTTACACTTGCTGGATATATTAGTCAAACTAACCCATGTGCTGCTTTCTGAAATATCTTATAAAAATTAAACTAGTGTGGTGGAAAAACACACTGCTTTTTTAAAATAAATTGTGTGAAATCTGTTTGATATATAATCATATATACTTTTAATGATCTAACAGTATACAATCAAATAACTAACAAGAATAATTGTCAGAGAAATATAATGGAAAATCTTATGTATCAGCATACTTCAATAAAAGTACTACTTTGAGTTTCTGTCCAGCACTGAAGAGCTTACTGCACCAATACTTTCACAAAGACATGACAAAACTCTACAGTTCAAGGAAATTCAGTTATTATTAATAGAAATAGTAATAAAAACCAAACAGAAACATCTCGCACACTTTCACAGCACAGATTGCAAATGTAATAAAGTACTGACTTTCATTATGACATATGAAGAAAAGAAAATGCTCTGACAGCAGCGAGTTAGCAGACACTTTCACAACCACAGACTGACACTGTGAAAAAATGTTTGAAAACTGACAGGTGAGTGAGACAGTTCATCAGGCTTAGAGCAGTATAGTTTGTAACCACGTTTGGTTTTTGTACAGTAAAAAATGCTGCAACACGCACAAACAGGACTGTGATAGTGTCGCTACCCAATGTTCTACACAAGAGAGTCAAAGGTGACAAAATACTGAGAGAGATAAAAGACTACAATTGTTTTTTTTACTACAGCCTGTGCAAAGTCACAGAAAACTACCTACAACTCTAAGAAAACAATCAGGTAATCAGATGATCCCAGGTAAGTGAATAAATGCCAGGAGAGTTGTTGGCTGGGAGAGATTTTCCTTACAGATGGAGTGATGGAGAGCAGGCAGGATGAATCTGTTCAGAGGAAACCTGAGCACTGAATGGCCCCCGGGTCACATCTGGCCCATTGCTGTGTCTGAACAGCTTTTTGAAGGTCAATGGCATGTTAGAATTCAAAACAAACAACATATATCATGCAATTTGTCCCATTTTAACCACCAAATACTTTTTGATGGCTTATGTTTCTATGGAAAGACCAGCTTCCTTATTTCCCGTAAAATGGCAACAAACAGTAAAATATTTCTGCTTTCTCAGGTTTATAATTGCTCATTACATAAATTTGGATTACATACTCCATTACTGGATATGAGCTGTGTGTTAAGAAATTCAGTAAAATATTTAGATGGAATGATTTTTTTTAAAATAATATAACATTAGGAATATTGCTATTTTGTCACATGAAAACAGCTGGTAATAATCCCTGATTAGTGTGTGAAGCTTCTTTCCAGACATCTAAACTAAGACTTTAAGAAGGACACACAGTCGAGACTATAGCTGACACAGGAACATAAGCTGTCAAAGTAAAGCAGGAAATAGAAATTGCTGACTTGACACTGACAGAAAAGTAAACAAATACAGTGACGGAGACCAGACAGAGAAACAAACATGGAGACAAAAGATCAAGACAGACTTGATACAAAAGGGAACTAACCAGACGAAGGAACAAAGAACTAGAAACATAAATAACTAAAGTAGGAAGCAGAGGGGAAAAATACCAAAAACCAAAGGACTAAGCAATAAAGAACTAAAATATAATCATATAATAGAACGAATAAAAGGAATGAATAAAAAACCTACATAAAGTCAAGACACTGGGTCCAAACCCAAGGAGCCTAACACAGCAAAGTAAAAATTACTACATCAGTAATGGAAAGAGAATTTTAAAGATACGTGTGGATTTTCCACACCGTCGTTCCTTACACACAATCCAGGGCTTCTACATTAGGGACTGTAAGACTGTAAACCATCTTTACCCTGAGATATGAACACAAAGAAACTTGCAAAATAAGTATTTGAGAAACAGTCACAATGTAGCCTGACCCAAAACCTGATTATGAACTTTTCATCATAGTCACAAAGATGTGCTTTTGGCTTTTAATTTTTAGGGTATTTAAAACTTCGGACAGCAAATGTTTACTGTAAACTGGTTTGTCATTGCTCACTTCAGATAGTCTGGCAATATTTGCATAATGTAAATGTTTCCAATTTACTTTCACTGTGACTGACTTCCTGTATGAGAAACATGTGACAACTGTGACAGTAACTTTAAGCTAGCAGCACAAAGATGGGTTCATACCTTTGCGAATGAATTTGTTACGCAGTGTTAACGTTATATTTGAAGTGCTTATTCCAGATCTGGAGTATTACTGTGTGTGATCATCCATTTGAATGAATGATAACAAATCTCATGACAATCTAATAGGCATTGAGGGCCCATTCTAACCCTCATCTTTGAGGCTAATTACTGAATGATTCTACCATCTATGATCTGATAAAGCTCAAACTGGGTGATGAGGAAGTAGAACTTCTCTTTGACTCTTTCTCTTTGCAAATACTTCTTCCTTTTCTTGGTTTGCCACATATTCCCATAATGTGAGATCTGTTTCTTTCTGACAGACTCTATGTTTACTTGAAAGTGGACAAAATCAGCAACACTATGCAATTTGCAAGTCATCTTCTTTTTGTCATAGTTTGTTTGATCTTTATTATTTATTTATGTATTTATTTCTTTTTTACTTTTAAGTTATTACAATCAGAACAGACTGGACTGGATAGGAAAGGGAAAGACAAAGACGAGAAGTTGAGAAGAGGCTCATTTAGAAAAGAAAATAGTGCACAGTGTGTGTCTAGACTGAATATTTAATATGTAAATATTTCATGTGTGTCTTTTCCATCTGGCGCATATATATATATATATATGTGTGTGTGTGTGTGTGTGTGTGTGTATATATATATATACAGTATATATATATAAAATATAATGTGTATATATATATATACACATATATATATATATATATACAGTATATATATATAAAATATAATGTGTATATATATATTATATATATATATACTGTATATATATATAAAATATAATGTATGGTGTGTGTGTGTGTATACATATCTATCGATCTATCGATCTATAGATATATATTATGTATAGTGTGTGTGTGTGCATTGAATGTCTTGTTGTTTATTTCTTGTAACTTTTATTTTATAAACCTGCTTTTGCAGTGCTGATGGTTATATAGAAATACACCATAATGAACCATGTAAACCATAATAAACTTGTGATACTAAGTAAAAATCTGATTGTTGCTTTTTTTTTAACTACTGTGGTGTTGCAGACATAACCACACGATGTTAACTTGTCACTTCAACATTTTGGACAGGTGACGATCATGGTGACATTGTAGGATCAAGGGATCAGAAATGAGCTTGAATCATAGTAATTACTACGTGCAACTCCACTTGTGTTAGTATATAAAGGCTTCAAAGAAATATTTCCACAAACAGATTTGCTAGAAAAATAGTGGTTACAGATCATAAATCCAGTTCTCTGAGGATGCATGTAACCCCCAGTGGGCTTCAACAACTGGTTTGAGTGCGCAGAGTGAGGGACATCCCATCCACCCTTTAGCTCCGCACCTGATTGTACATCCAGTAAGAGAGTGTTTTAAATTTTTTATTAAGTGATCAACACTGTGAGCTTATATTACAATTTATATTCAAATTTGTCTTATTGTTGTTCTTCTTCCCCCCTAACAAGGTGAACATTCAATATAAGACTTACCAAGGCAAGCTAGTGAGCTCAGCATGGGTGATTACCAGACATGGGCAGTAACGCATTACTTGTAACGCGTTACTGTAATCTAATTACTTTTTTCAAGTAACGAGTAAAGTAAGGGATTACTATTGCAAAAACGGTAATTAGATTACCGTTACTTTCCCGTAGGAACGCTGCGTTACTGCGTTACTAAAACCGTGATTTTTTTGCGAGAATGTCTCATGACAGTGACGTAAGTGAGTGCGAAGTTCGTCACAACAGATCAACAATGGATAATATATCAAGTGTGGGAGAGAGTATGAGCGTGCAGCATTTAAAGCGTGGAAGTACTGACCTTACTTTGAGTTTGATTCCTTAAAAAGTGACAAAAACATTAGCGTCCATTGTGCGTGGGAAGAAAACTTCTTTTTACAGCGAAAAAAACCCCCTAAACTTCCAAGCAAGCACCGAGTGCACTACGACGTAATGGGAAACTCACAGAGAAACTCGCGGATTCTTCAACTGACCGCTGCGGCACACCTGCACCAGGGTAAACCTCCGCCTACCCCAGTCCTGCTTTACAGGTGAAAATAGAGCAACAGGACCGCTAGTCTTTCATGTTATTTATTTTCTGCTGTGTTTTACTTGCATCTATTTGAAAGAGTGAGTGTAAACACAAAAAATATTTTATTTTATGTGCTGGAATGTGCAGAAAATAGGTTTAAATGTTAAACTAATTTATTCAACTCAGAGAATGTTGTATATAATTAAATTTTTGCTTGATGCAAAAAGTTAAAAGATTAAAACTAATAAAACAAGTTAAAAAAGAGACTTTTCCATTTGATTACATTTTGTATGATGGATTATGCAGTAAAAGTAGAATTGGGCTGAAAGCTCTATCGCTTTATCACCTCTTCAGGTTGTAAATCGTGTTTTTAAAAAGTAACTAAGTAACTAAGTAATTAATTACTTTTGAAAATAAGTAATCAGTAAAGTAACTGGATTACTTTTTTGGGGAAGTAATCAGTAATTAGTTACTGATTACTTTTTTCAAATTACTTGACCAACACCGGTGATTACTGCTGAACTACTTGGGCTGATAGTTGGTACCAGCCACAATGCTTGTCATTATCACCAGAAAAAGGCATGACAAGGATCTTAT
Organism: Copadichromis virginalis; assembly: GCF_057382275.1. Classification (NCBI taxonomy): domain Eukaryota; kingdom Metazoa; phylum Chordata; class Actinopteri; order Cichliformes; family Cichlidae; genus Copadichromis; species Copadichromis virginalis. Next base: position 27,162,508 of record NC_140628.1, read on the forward strand.
CATGATACCTTATTAATAACTATGCCACATTTAAGTTACTTAAAGTCAGCTCATCTTCACCTTGTCTACATGCCTAAATACACTGATTTGGTGTCACATGATGGGCTGATTAGATAGTTGTATTAACAGATATAAACAGTTCCACCTAACAAAATGCACTTTCCCCACCACACAACCAGACTCAAACGTTTTTTGTGATAAGTTGGATTACAGTAAAGGGCCAGACTGTAAGCTGTATATAAAAAATTTAATTAACATTTCTTTTAAATTTAAGAAACATGAAACATTTAAAATGAGAGAGGAAGACAAGAACAGAAGAGACGAAAATGACTAAGAAAACCCTAATTCCTTCTGTAACACCCATGTTTGCTTGTTGTTCGTCCTCCTTGTTTCTTATTACACATCACAACATAGCTCATGAATGGGTGTCCCTGTGACGCATTCTCAGTAGTACATTCATCATGTGTCTTCACTTCTAGTGGGAAAATATTGCTGGGTTTACTTATTCACGTCTTGGTAATCTGATATGGAATGACTTTCATAACGCACTCCTTAAACTGCCTTGTCTTATCTTTGACATCAGTTTCCTGTCAAGACAGAGCTCATCATAGCAGAAAAGGAAAACCACAGAATTAGTTTGGTGAAAATGGAAAGGTTTAAACTGCAACTGTATCAAGATCAACAACCACAAATAACCATGTGCAGAATTAACAGAAGTCTACTGGAGAACATTATCTCTAAAGCATTACATCGATGCAATCGAATTTCACAACTTTCAAATATCACACAATGAAAATAAATATAAACATTTGATATAAGATTTTATGGAAAAAAGTTTATACTTGTTTTGACAGCACAGAGTGAATCTGGAGACGTCACATGTGTACACATCTTGTGTTCAACATTTTCACACCCACAACCAAATAACGCTGACAGGAAATGCTAGAAAGTAGCATTCGATAGTCAAGGTGTTGAGCTCAGTTTTCCACCACGACAGACACTTTTGCAAACCAGTTTTTGTCACAAACTATGCTCACGACGCAACACCTGCGTACGGGGTTGTGACAGTAATATTGAGTAATATTTTTCACAGACCCAAGCAGACAGGACACTGGGCAGAGTACAGCACCTCAACTTTAACTATAAGTTATGAAGCTGGATAACATACAGTGCTGATCTTTACAATTATTGATTTTGGTTTATGCCTGCTGTAATAAACTCTGATAATATGAATAAATTCAATAAAGGCAACAGGCAGTGCAGTTGATTTTACTGGAGAACTTTGTTGAACCTTTCTGTTTCTGGTTTCTGCATTGCCCAGTTACTTCTGCATTGATTGTGTAACTTTTTTTTTATGTTTATCTTCCATTTCTTTTAATCTTCCTCCTTTCATGTTTTGCTGAAGTGTAATAGGAACTCTCACTGAATGTTGTCAGTGCCGCTGTCAGGAACAGAACTTCTCTGCAGGGTAATTTTACTTTTATGGCCACGTAACACTGGAAATGTCAGGTTAGCAAGCACGAATGGACTGCTTCATGTAACTGAACCGTCCTGCAGAAATGCAGCGATAGACTGCAGAGTTAACATCAGGTGCAGTTTTTTTGCTGTAGTGGTGGAGATCACCATGCAGGTGTTTCGTTTCATTCCAGTAAAGTTGTTTACATTCAAAACACTTTAGAGGTTTGCAAAAAGCAGCTCATTGCGAATGCTTGCATCTATTCCCTGCAAAAACAGCTGAATAAAGTCGTGGGTGGCAAACATAAGGCCCAGGGGCCTGAATCGAACCAGCGAACACTTAAATTTGGCCCACAGGACAGTTTCGGAAAATATCAAAAAGTGCATAGATTTTGAATTTCAACTTTGATACGATTTACAGCTTTTCCTATTGATAAAGACTGGCCACACCCATACTATACCAATGTAATTGCCAAAGAGGTAAACGATTAAACTATTATTAATGAGCCCACATTAAATGAACATATTTAGAATTTATAACATATTTTATAATTACAGGACAGCCTCAGTGAACTATCATAACTTTTTCTGTAATTTTAAACATTTATCATGTTGTTTTACTGGTTCAGCCATTTAAAGTGGATTCAGACCTGCGTGAAAGATACCAGCAATGACTGGCTGGATATTAAAGATCTCTGGTCGACACAACTTTGCATTTCTTTGTTGCAATTAGATGATTTTTTTTCTTATGCAGTGATAGAGCAGATGCTGCTCTATCACTGCATAAGTAATAGACTAGATCAAACACTGATAAGTCCTCTGACTTGCAGCCTGTGGGTGCTTTTCTAGCACATGCACACATGAAACCATGAGGCCAAAATATTCCTTTGGTTACGACTAAACACTTAAACAAGTGTTCATATTATCATCAGGCAATTTTTTTTATCACAATAACAAACTAAAGCAACACAAAAACACAACAGAAAATGATAAAAATGCTAAACGTAAACACACTCTGTGTCTGATTTGGGTTGACGAGAAACTATGACCTCGGAGTACGTGACGTCGTCAACATACACGCTCTCTCTGAGTTTGTAATTGGTTAAAGGAGAGGCATCTCTGGACGGTTTCACTTTGATGTCAGAGTACACCACATCCTGTGAACACATGTAAGAAAACATGATAATTGCTCTCTTGTAATTAAAAAAAACTATGGCAGGACAACAGCATAAATATAAATTAAATGTATCTGACCAAAACGTATTCATTCAAGTTCAAAAATGGACCCTCAAACCATGGAGCTCACCTGGTCTCTCTCAGTTGCAGATGATTGCGACTCTCTCTCTGGACCAGTTGTATCTGAAAGACATACATGTTTCGTTACAGAAAAATTAAAATAATTTAAGTATTTACAAAACCAATTAGTGGAAATTGTTGTGCATGTTCTTACCAATGACGAAACGAAACCCAGCGGAAGAATGGCGTCTGAGCAAACGAGACAAAAGTGATTTTGGTGATTTAGAAGAGAAGTTTGGTTTTTAGCTACAATTATAAGTTTTGATCAATCTGATGATTATAGTTTAATTGCTGTTTGGTCCGTGAAACAGCAATTAAACAGAAACAGCAAACAGCTTCCCAGAGTCTAAAGTTTCTTAAGTCTTAAAGTCTTGACCATAAAATGGATTTCCTTCCTTTATGGTGAATTTTGGCCACAAAGACGATGGATCCCTCAAATATGATTCAGTCAACAGTAGTCTCTATAATATAAATAACACACGAGAACATACACTCACCTTCTAATGCGGATGAAATAAAGCATGGCCACCATGATCGCTAACAGCAACAAGACAGCAGTCACTATAGCAAGAACTATTCCTGCTGACAGTGGTTTCGTTTCTGGCGGAATAAAGTATGATTATAGTCCACAACTCATTAACATCAAACTAACATTAAACCAGCCTACTAACAAAAACTAGCTTTCATGTTTTACAGTATAAACATTTTAACTAAACATGGAAACTTTAATCATGAGTAATATTAGATGTTGGTAAAAATTTCTGATGTTAAAATGAATACGACACAAAAGCAGAAAAAAGTTATTCAAACTGAATGTTTGGTTTGTGTCAGCCAAATTTTGAAGATTGAATTGAATAAATATGACCTCATATATAACATTAAATGTTGTTTTATATCAGTGTATAAAAGCAGTTACAGTCTTACCTCGAACAACAAGTTTGGTGGTTCCTTCAAATGTACCACTGGGAAAAGTGGAAATGCTGCAGATATAGGATCCTGCATCTTTCATTTCTAGAGCCTTAATTATCAACGAATGTTTATCAAACGCCACTCTCTCCTTCAGTGGACTCTCAGAAATATTCACTCCAAACATAGTGTTGAAAACAATGAGAGTGACTTTTCCTGTTCCTTCTTCATCCTGGAGAGCCCACTGAACCTGAGTAACATTGGTATGTGTTGGTCCTTGGATTAACTGACAGCTCAGGGTGACATCATTTCCAATGTATCCAGTCACTTCAGGTGAGACTTCGACTCTTTGTGCCACAAAAACTGCCAAAAGGTAAATGACAACAGAAAGATGAGGGGGAAGAGAGACGAAAATAGAAAAGAGATCAGGTTTCAAACTGGTATTTATTCATGATGTTTTCAAGCATTTCTAGCATAGCATGAGTGTTTTAGAAAATCTGGTAAAAACATAAAACTGGGTCTTACCTGGGAAAAATGTAATGTAAATTAGCTGAATCAGCAGGTGAGATCGTCCGTTGCACATTTTCATTGTACACAACAACAGGAACTAACAACACAGAAAAAGAAAACTTACAAATCATACAGGATCTCTGATTAGGTACGTCAGCTTTCAAGATAAACTCAAAGAAACTTACAGAGTTACAAACAGAGGGATCCGTAACCTTTTAGTTCAGTCCAAGGCTAAAACCTGGAGACTAGACTGAAATATTCGACCACTGAAAAAAAGAGTTTGCAAAGAGGAACATAGGCTGATTTAAGTTCTTAAATGCAGCAGTAAACAAAACGAGACATTTCCCATAAAACCACAGACTCAAAATAACTCTGTTGACTAAGACGCAATGAAACTTGGGGTGGGTTGAAACTTTCCTTTTTTTAAAAATAAATGTATCTGCCTACAGCTATCCACCAGAAAAATATACATTCAAATAAAAAAAACTTACCCGTTAAGGGGAGAAAGAACGGCACAGCCACGTCAGAAACCAATTTGTCATCCATCAGAACTCTAACTGGAAATGTATTGTGTACCCGAACCATTACACAGTGATCTTTAACTTTGTGATTTTCAGCTCCTGTGTAGTGAGCATGATGTCAGGTTACTCCTCTCTGCCTCCTTTCATGTTCTGCTCAACGGGGACCTCGTGTGGTCAAATCAGGATGATCTCAGTTAGATACTGAGCTATGCTGACTTTGTTTTATTGCCACATGAGAAAAATGCTGATAAAATGCTTAAACACATGTGCATTTAGCCAAATCCCAGTTTGAGCCTGTGGGAGCATTTTGAGGATGTAGGGCTCGAACTATTCTATTTTCTATTACATAAATGAAACATTTGCAGGTGTAGAAATGTCCGCGCTTTCGTTCCACTTTATTTGAAGGAAGTTAACATCACTTTAACAATAAATATTAACTGCCAGACGTGGTAACATTGGTTGTTTTTTAGGGCACATACATATATGGATTTGCATGTGACAAAAATGGGGGGTATTATACACTTCTGTTTTTTCAGCACACAGAATAGATCTCTGTATTTAACCTTCATGTGGATTGTCCTAACTTTAAAGTTTAAAGGTTGACTTTGCATTGAAAAATGTGTCCATGGGCATATGAACATATTGCATAAAACTACCTTGAGGACTGTATTTTACTACAGAGACTGAAAACAGCAAAAGCCTGACTGTTACTGCTGGTGACAAGGTTTTCAAAACTGTGGATGAAGTGGTTGACATGTCTGCTGTTTGCTTGTGGTTTGATGGGTAGTACATGTCTGTGACTTCAACATCCTCACTTCTGACTGTCAACCTGCTTGCTTGACAAGGTTTAATTAATGATAAGAGAAAGAAAGATTAAAGAAAACACACATGCAACATCAATTCCTGTGGTGACTCATGGACTCAGTGAGTCTATAAATGAGTTTCATGTGTGAGTTCAGACTTACTTTATTTATCTAACTCAGTTATTTACACGGCATTACCATCCGCATGTTGTTCTTCATTCTGCCTGACTATCTGCTCAACTCTAGTGTGGGCAGTGACATATTAAACTGAGCTCTAGGCTCAGACTGGTTTCTTTTTACTGCCACTTGTGATTACGGAAGTTATAAAGATCAGCTGAAATACTACCTCATTTTTGTGTGGCTGCAGCATACTGACTGGCTCAACAACGCAAGCCTAGTTCCCACCGTGGCTTTTAGCGTCTTTAAAACTTTAAATAAGATCCCGAATGATAACAGTAAAAAATAAAAAATGTTGTGCCTCATATCAGTGAGCTCTCATTGGGCCTCCTGAAGAAAGCATCAGCTCAGAGAGGCGCATATCGTTATCTCCACCAGAGTCGAAGGCTACATAGTCTCAGATGAACAACTGGGCAATCAGGTCATGTGAGTTTCAAGTTGTTTGAACTCAGCTTGCTTTGCACATGTGAATTAGAAATGTGCACAGCAAGGTGGAAATAACTGATGCAGGCACAGCTCTGCATCCTCAGCTGTACTCAAGTCAAAGCACACACAATTGTTTCTTATCACAGACAGTGGTCACTGAAAACTCAGTGCTTTGATTTAGTTCAAATATGGACCCAAATGCAAAAAGCTGTATTATAAAAGCTGATATTAAACAAAGGAGAATAATTCAAAAATGCTAGTTACAGGAATACAATTAAATTAAAGTAAATTACATTAAAAAAAATCTTTAGAGGGCTGACTAGGGAAGTGGAGACTGTTGGAAGAATGCACAGGTGCACTCAAGATAATCTCAGGGGGAAGCAAAACTTAAAATGAACCACAAGAGTCAACCAGCTGCTGAAGTAAAATGGGAAATAACTTATTAGACACCTACTAAACACAGAAAGAAGAAACTCACAGTAAAACGTGGCACAGAGATGATGGATTTGGCAGATGCAAAGCCAAAGGGGAATTCTGCCACAGACAGGAACTGAACCTGCAACTTTCTACTTGTTGAGCAATTTTTTAACCACTAAAGCTCTCCACTAGACTGAGAATAAATGGAGAAACCAGAGACTCAATGATTTTAATAACGGATCCAACTTATAACGTATAAGATGCAAGAATAAAAAAAATGGGGAATAAACCTAAAGCGAACCTATACTCAACTAAAAACCAGTGGGTCCCTAATTACTGTAAACATAGTGGTGATGCATTAAAAAAAAAATGAAATCCAAATCAGCACTAGTAATATTTGTGCTGCTGATCAGTTTCTCCCAAAATATTCTCGCAGGTCTTGAGTGAAGCCATGAAACACTGCGACCTGTGGTTTTCCACAGTGGACAGTCAGTGTTGGTTACAATAGAAAAGCATTTATGACCTTATAATTCATTAAATCAGTCAAAACTTTTATTGCATCCAATAGATCACACAACAAGTGTGAGATACAAATCAACACAAGTTAATGATTACTGATCTGATTAAGTAATCCTATCGAGGAGTGATGAGTGGTAGCATCAAAGTATGCTTCTGTGAAATAATGATTTATACAAAGTGGTTGATTTTTTAATTAAGCATCCAGAGTCACTTATCGGGGAAAAGAACCTGAAAGGAAAAACAAAACAGGCTAAATTAATTAAATTATAAAAACAGATAAAGCAATGATACAAAAATACATTGTGCCTTAACAATAAGGCAAACAAATAGAAATAATTTATCTCACTGGTCATATCTCACATGCTCTTTGTCTTATATTAGCCCTTTCAGAGTGAGTGCATAGATGACCAACCCTGAGGATGACCCACAGGGAGCAATGCAGGATGCTTTAGTGAGAAAAGAGAACAACTGCCATCACTACATTGTAAAATATATGAAATGATGACAAAATAAAGGCTGTACTATTATTGAATTAGTGCATTCTTTGGTTTCTTACCTCTCAGATCCAGAACTGTGGAGCTTTCCATCATGGTCACTGCGTTTTTGGCAGTGCAGGTGTAATTTCCAGTGTTTTCTGCCCCTAACCTCTCTATGATATACAATGAGTTATAAACATGCGTCTCATTGCCATTAAACATCCAGCTGAAGTGTGCTGGTGAGACCGAGTCTGCGGTGCACTGCAACATTATACTGTGACCTTGAGGAGCAGCTGAGGGTCTGCTGATCAACAGGTTGTATGGTCCAACTGCACAATTAAAATACAGTGTTAGGGACATTCAGACTATTACTGCTAATATAGCTGTCTTTAAAAAAAGTTAAAGTAAATTAATTTTAACTTGATTTATTCATGTTTTCTTTAATAGAAACACTGTGAATGCACGGTGAATACTCACAGCTGACAGTGAGATTATGGGTCGCAGTCATGGTGCTGACCGGGTTGCTGACTCTACACTGATAGGTGCCGCGGTCAGAAATGTGAACAGGCTGTATGGACGCTGTCTTGTTGTCCAGGGAAAAGCTGACACCGCCACTGGGATTAAGAGGCTGGCCATCTTTTATCCACTCTCTGGAGCTGATGGAGCCAGAGGCCTCACAGGTGAGGTTGGTGGAGCTTTCATCTTCTTATCAGGATGGCTGTGGGGCTGCGGATGGTGGCTCCAGACGATAAAAAGTGTCAACTTTGGGTGAAATGATGGAAAAAGAAGCAACACAGTTTGTGTGAAACATATATGTGTCACTTTAAGTAACATTTTGTGTGACAGTAACTTTAAAATGACATAAATCTATCAAACAGCTTCACCTTCATGATTTCATTGGGTCATAATTCATTAATTATGTTCCAATTTCAGATAGATTTTTAACTGTCTAACATTTAAAATGGTAGATATTTATTTTTCTGTTTGAATTTCTATTATTTTTTATTATTAAAGTGTACAAGTATGAATATCGTGGTGGTAGAGTGTAATTGAACTGCATCCTGTAAATCCAGTGCAATCTAACAACAACCCAAACTTTAATTTATATGTTAGTCCTCTGGGACCCTGTTTCACACACTTTCCCTCTCAGTATAAGCACACACTCTGTTTTCCTTGTCATGTTTGTTTTATGACCGTGTTATCAAAAGGAAATTCAAAAGGAGTTTTGCATGTTTGACTATCATTAGGCATGTACTCGTATAGGGCACACAAGGTTTGGTGCCCTATACAAATGTATAAAGACTAACCCACCATACACAGTCAGATTGGTCCTCCCCTGTTTTGGCAGCCCTGCATCTGGTGTGATGGTGATAGTGTACTCCACGCTGTCCTCCAGTGCCAGGTTTCTGAGCTCCAGGGACCCCGTGGCTCGGTCTAATGAGATCCTGCCGGCATATCCAGGATCAGTGATGTTGATGCTGGTGGAACTGATGATGTTCACCCCATTGAATCTCCAGCTTACTGAGAGGAATGGTTTCTCTGGAGGTCTGAGAGTGGTGGTGAACTTCACTGTGCCTGCTACAGCTCCACTCAGGGGTCCAGTGGGTAATATACCCTCACCTACACACATACCTGATTAACACAAAAAAAATTACAGAAGACTGAAAAAAAAATCCCCATTCCTTTATTTCTGTCTACACATCAGGTGAATTTAGCCTACCTGATAAACGAAGCATAACTGCAGTCCATGGGATGGTCTTGTCCAATACTGACTTTTCTGACATGGTCTCTCTGCCTTCTGAAATCAAAAACAGAAAGAGTCTCAGGAGCTCTTGCTCTTTTATTGACCCACATCACAGGACCCTCTACAGCCCCCCACTCAGTAAGGAAAACCACTAAGATCCTTTGTGAAGCTGTTGTGTTGTGTGTACATACATACAGAAATGGAATTTGGAAAAAAAAAAAACAGGATTTAATCTGAACAGGAAAAAAAACAAAACACGATCAAGCTTTTGACAGACCATATAAAATGCACCTTATTCAAGTATAGATGGATAAACTAATTTTTCACAAGTTTTCTCCAAATGTTTTAGCCTTAGACAACAAAATAAATAAAAAAAATGGTAGGGGGCATATCCTGCCGGCATATTCAGGATCAGCTTCTGTACTAAAATAAAACAACTTTAAAATGTAATGACTGCATTCCCTTCCTAGTTCTTTTATTTCTTCTAAAGCAAAGTATTTGTGAATTATTTTTTAAACATATATAAACATCTGAAGAAGGTTTATGAGTCATGATGCTGGTGGTGCCTTTTATGTTAACGGAGAGTTTTATGTGCTCCCCGCTAAGTGGGTTTGGGTCCTTCAGACAGCCTTACAAACAAATCATTTCCTTCAGTGCTTCCAGAATGAATGATTTATTAAAAGAAATAAAGATCTTATGTAATGTGTAAATATGTTCCTTTGTAATCATTCATGCACAATGAAGTATTGTTCGACTTGTATGACTGCCCTAATGCTGTGAGGCACCCATCAGATCAGCTGAAGAGATAAATGATTGACAGTGTGTCACAGTATAGTTCCTGAAAACAGAATTATAACGTGTTTTTGTGAGTGGGCATTGCATTGTAAATATGATATTATACGGTAAACTGGGTGTGTTAGGGATTTAAATAACTGTAGCAACATTTCTATTGTGACCTGCAGTAAAAACTATATTTTGTTACACAGGTAAATTAGTTTTCTTATAGATGCACTGGTGTCATAATGTATTAGAGCAATTCTTTTTACATTTTGTCAAAAAAACATTTAAAATTACAAAAATTAGTCAATCAAAATAAGAGAAGAGAAATGATTTGTCCCACATTTTGTTAGTTTAAATCACTGTAAATCTGTTATTTTGTTCATATAATTTTATAATAATATATTTGCTCACATAATTTCAAATGTAAGAATAATTGTATTCCATTTTAAGCGTTTTTCATATATCGAGTAATTTTCTTATGTTTTTTATGATTCCTGCATATTTTGTGTGGCTTGATATGCCACAATAATATATATCAGACAAAACCTACAGCTTAACAAATTAAGCAAACCTTATGATATAGTAACAGTGAATGAATCTTAAGTCTGTTCCATAAAACAAATGCGAATTTGAGACTTTTACCTAAAATGACGCTCTGTGATGTATTTATCCAATTATTTTACTCTGGCTTCAGAGAAATGCTTCTGTATACTGTATGATAAATTAAATTCAGGTGACTCGATGTATTTGAATATTTAGTTGTTTGGATCACTTTGAGTTTTAAATTAGTCCTCGCCTCTACAACACACGTGCAATTTTTAAGAAGAGGGAAAATAAATAACTCTAATAATAGATATATAAATACCTTCAAAATATGGTGAAAACGTTAAACTATAGAAATGTTTTCATTATGAAATTTGTTAAAGAACAATTATAATATAAGAAAACTGAGATTAGTGACTGTATCAACAACAATGACAACAATAAAAACATTTGTTAAATAATAAGTATTTAGAAGAAAATCTGGATTGAGAGCTTGAAATATTTGCCATCAAAGCACTTCTATCACAAGCTGATGCTGATTCAATGAGAATAACATTAATGTAACATATATTAATATGCCACAACTCTCAGATAAATCAGATTAATCCATTTTCATAATGTTGGTTTGCCATGTTTAAACTGTGAAGGTTCCCTTCAGTGAGTTACCCTCTTATTATCAAAGATCATTTTCTGTTGTTTCATGTGCATTATCAATATATTTGAAAAGTCTAGTAAACGGGATGGTGATTTTCCATCTGGATCTACAAAAAGTACTGGGAACCAGCAATCCTTTCAGCAGCAGGAGGGAGAGAGCTACAGACTGCAAAAAATAACTGTCACTACATTTGCATTGTTTTTCTCCAACACAGTTAGCATTAATTTAGTCAGTATATGCAAGAAACAATGGCAATTTATTTTAAGAATCAACAGGGCAAACAGTTTGGGGACTTCCTGCATAATCTGGAATTTCTTTGACACTTATAATAATATAAAGATATAAGCTAGAATCACTTAATACTTTCAAATTACATCAACTGACTAAAGCTCATTAAATAAAAAGTGAATTTAAGATATGGCACATGAAAAGAGTAAAAGAGATAAGCAGTTTAAGAATATTGTTATTGCTGTATGAGCTTTAAAGATAAGATTAGCTGAGTAACATTCAAAGAAATGCAGAACAACTTGACCTTATGTATGTGGTCATCACCATCTGATGAAGAAGTGACCAATATTGTGAGTATTAATTTGGCTGGAAAGCATTACAATCAGCTTATCACCTTTATCGTTACAGTATCTAACATCAACACTCACAGCTTGTAAAATTAGATAAGGTGATGCTTAAAGAGCTTTGAGGGGAAACAAAAACTCCACAAAGACAAATTGTCTTCTTTGTGTACAATCAACCCCCCCTCGGTGACTGCATTCACAGAGTCACTCAATTTCCTTTCAAACCAACAGTCAGCCATAAAATGCCGGCTCACTGGGAGGAAATTTCGTCAACAGTGCCTCATCAGTCCTGCAATCAGCCCACTCCACCTCCAGTGTGATCACTGTCAGTGTGACCAGTATCAGTGTGAGTGTGAATGCAAAGCGAAGCCAACACTTCCTCAAGTCGTTTGATCATTGTAGTGTTTCTGAGTCTATAAGATTAATCCATTTAGATTAAACATTTTGACAGCTATGGGATGAATTTCATCTGTGTGGAGTTTGTGCACTGATGTTTGGTCCCCCCCTATACCTGTGTGGATTCTTTCTGGCTTCCTCCCACAATCCAGACACATGCATGTTAAGATTAAATGGTGGTTTTTAATGGCGATTCACAGCCATAGCTGTAAATGTGAATGGTTGTCTGTCTCTGTATCTTGTAAGCTGTGACAAATTAGTGACATTTCCAGGGTGTACCTCCCCTCTTGCCTCATGATAGCTGGGATATTCTACAGGCAACTGACCCTCAACTGGATACGCAGAAGAAAACTGATAGATGAATGGATCAAACTGCAGGGAAATGTGGTACACAAATTGCTGGTTTGCATCTGCAGATTACAAATATTCTCCCAATAAGCTAAGGCTGCATTAACACGGTCTTTTGTTTTGTTGGCTTTTTGCCTGTTGGATAGTGATGTTAAAGATGGATAGAAAAGTAGGGAGAGAGAAAGATGGGAAAGACACACAGCAAAGGGATGTGGATTGAGCTTGAACCCAGGACACTGCTCTTCAGCCTCCAGCAGCATGCGGCCTCACGTGGCACCACTGACCTGAAATGGTGCTCAATTTGGTGGCCTTAATACAGGCTGGAAAAAACTTCATACTTGTACTGCTTTTTTTTTGTTTTTTGTTTTTGCCTATTTTCACAAGTAAAGTTAGGTGTATTTATCCCTCTGTAGTAAGCTGTGACAGAAGCAATCATACAAAAGACACTCTTTTTAAAAGCTTTATTGGGAATGCATTTACATACAGATACATGCTGTGTCTTATAATAAAGACAAGGTGTAAAAATAAAACTCACATTCTTTAAACACCTTATAATTATTTTAATTACTTGGACCTTTTTGCACACTTAACACATGTATTAATTAATTAATTAATTCTTTTCTAAAATGTAGTTACTAAGAACTCAAGTCCTTTTTTCTGTTCTTCATTGTTTTCATTCCGAGGAGGAGAAGTTAAGAAGTCATTAAAAGGATGATTCAGTATTTATGTTGAAAACTACGTCTGCAGAAACATTCAGACTCACCTTTGTGGGAAATGAATACAAATCGTTCTGTACTGATTTCTTGTACAGCTCTGAATGGATCTGCTTCACACTCATTTTTGCCAAGGAGTCAGAACAGAGCTATGTTAGAGCTAATGATTCACTTATGATTGGCTATTAAGTGTTTCTATTGCAATGGAATAAGACAAGAATTTGAATGAGCTGAAGAGAAACCTTTTCAAATGTTGTATTTTTGTTGTTTACTCTAAAAACAAAAATCCCATTGTTAAAATATGGTGAGCCTGCTTTGACTAAAAAGTCAATCAACTATTTAGATAAACCTTTGAAGTTACAATGTAAAACAAAATTATATTAACTTTTTTACTTTCATTATTCATTTTCCCATCCTGTCAAACTCACTACTGACATCATTACTCTGATCAAGTCATTTTGTTGGTTGTCTTCTACGAGACAATCAACCTCCGTGAGAGTCTAAGTGCTCTTCTTTCTTTCTGACTTTCATCCATGCGACCCGCCTCCTCCCCATCTCAGTCTCATCCTGGTCCCTCAGAGCCACATCAAAGCCTCCATCTTCATCTTCACCAAAACCAGCATCTAGACCCTATTAAATGTTTCTGCTATGATAAATCATTGGAATCTAATCTACAAATAACTTAATTACCTTCTTTGTTCAGTTTTTCCAAACCATGTCTGATTATTGAAATAGAGATGGTTAAAAAAAGAAAAAAGCCCCAAAGCTCAGACTCACAAACACACAGATGTGAGTGGGCTCAGGGTGCGACACTCGCTCTGTTTCATTCTTTAATCTAACAAGATGTGATTACAGTAAGTTGTGTGTTTCCCATTGCAGTGCAATGAATACTTTGCTTTATTTTGCATACTTTGTATCTTGTGTTTTGTTGAATAAGATAAAAATAACAGGCTGTCTTTAATCTGTTTCAATACTGTTCTCAGTTTCACACAATAGAATAATTTTCCTCTTTATGTAAGACCAGGCTGATATACTCAGAAAGTGAATAATGACCATTCAGTGCTTTAAAACCGCTAGGATGTCTGATGACTGATCATTTATTAAACCCTGAGCCATTTAATGCTGCAGAGTCTGGATCTCTTGCACCACTGGAGCCCACAGGTCATGTTATTTACAGTCTATGAGGCTTATTGGCTCAGATTTTAGGATGAGCTTCAATATAACCTTTAGAGCCATAGTTTCTGCTGAAACAGGTGGAATTTGTACAGAGTCTGATAATAACTGGCAGGTGTGCTGTACTGTTGCCATAAACTCACACTGGATGAAAAGATTCACCGGTCGGCTGATTTCACAACTAATACTGTTGGACACATTGCATGCATGAGTCTGAGCTGTGGTCCAGTATGGATGAGCTTAACACCATTCAAAAACCAGTAAAACAGGGCAGAAGGTCTGGAGATGGCCCAGCATGTCAGCCTGATGTTCAATCCTTCCTCGTAGTATTCTCCTGATGGAGATGTCCTCAGAATTATATTTTCTGGCGACCTGGTAAAAAGCGGTAAGCAGTACAGAATGATTAACTTTTACGTGAAGAACTGCATAAATGAACTAAATACAGTTATTTATTTATTCACTATGAACCACATGATGTAAAAAATTAAACAGTAGTTCACACAAAAAAAGCAAGAAAGATAATTTTTTTGTAGTAATTATAATTCAAGCTGAAGAAATTTAAAAAGCTATATATTAGACACGATAACTCACAGCTGATGGAGAGCTTCACCAGATTGCTGATGTCATTACTGAAATTATTAAACACATAACACATGAATGGCCCCAGGTCATAGCGGGTGATGTTGATTATAGTGAGAGTGACGTCTTCATCTCTGAACTGAACTCTTGCATTGACTGTGACCTCAGAGCTGCTGTTCAGCCAGAAGAAGGAGGGGGAGGAGCAGGAGCGGGACAGCCTGATGCAGCTGTTGAACTCTGACAGATCTGTGGTGTTAGCAGTCAGCACCACACTGGAGATTTCAGCTATAAGAAAAGAAAATGAAACGATGTTAGGTGTTACTGATTATTTATCAAACAAAACCATTTGTGTTAATAACATTTGATTAAATATGTCAGTACAGTTATAGTTTCAGCTTGAAGTGTGATTCCTCTGACTTCTGCTGTTTAAGGCCTGACAGATGTAGTTTCCTCTGTGACTCTTCTGAACGTTCACCAGCCTGAGCTTTGATCCAGCATCAGAGAGCAGGCCTCTATTCAGAAACAACTTAATTTCAGGAACAGGACCTGAGTCAACTGAACAGATGAGGTTCATGTCAGATCCTTCGTCATAATATTCTTGGTATGGACACTGGGTCAGATGAATGTTTTCTGGTCCATCTGCAGCGAGAAACATAAAAAAGATATTGTCATTAATAAAATATGAGGCAAAAACTGAAAATAATAACAAGATTAATAAAATTACAGGCTTCAATCAATCAATCAATCAATCAATCTTTATTTATAAAGCACTTTTCATACAAAAAAAAAAATGTAGCACAAAGTGCTTTACATGGTTAAAAGCAGCCCACCCCACCCCACCCTCCAACTCACTCCCCACACTCTCATTAACATAAACAATGTGAATACACACATATCCCCCCCCCACACACACACACACACACGCACACTTAAAGAGTAAAATTGGGTTGGGTACGCATGAGCCAAGTGAGGAAACACTATAACAGGGAGCCGTCTGCACTGGGAGCCGGTCACAGACCGCAGCCTCTGGGCTGGGCACACAGCAGGAGGGAGGCAAAGAAGCCCCCCCAACCAGGCTGAGAGGACCCCCAGAGCCCCAGCAGCCACGGTCGATCACAGCCCCGGTGCAGAGAGCGCCCTCCTAGGAAACACTGGAGATATGACACAATAGGATATGTACAGGGTAAAACGATAAAACAAATAAGAACGGGATACAATATAAATATAAATAGAGTAAGAAGATAAAAAAATTAATAAGAATAAAATCAATAAATATTAGGTAAAGCCTAAATTAATAATAGAATAACAGGATAGAATAAATAAGCATAAAATAAATAAATGCTAAGTAAAAGCTAAATTAAAAAGGTGGGTCTTGAGCCTGTTCTTAAAAACATGTACGTTCTCTGCGGCCCTGAGCTCCTCTGGCAGGCCGTTCCACAGACGAGGACCATACCACTGAAAAGCTGCCTCTCCGTGAGTATGTGTCCTGACTTTAGGGACAATCAAAAGGCCAGTACCAGAGGACCTCAGGGTCCGCGAGGGTTCGTATGGTAAAAGCAGATCTGAGAGATAAGAAGGCCCAAGACCATTAAGACATTTAAAAACCAATAAAAGAACTTTAAAATCGATCCTGAAACACACGGGGAGCCAGTGCACCGATTCTAAAACTGGTGTAATGTGGGCCCGCCCTCTGGTCTTCGTCAGCACACGAGCTGCCGAGTTTTGTAAAAGTTGTAAAGTTGAAATATTCTTCTTAGGAAGACCAGAGAGCAGGGCATTACAGTAATCAATGCAACTGGTAATAAAAGCATGCATCAACATCTCCGTGTTGGCCCGAGAGAGAATAGGGCGGACTCTGGCTATATTTTTTAGATGATAAAATCCAATTTTAGTTACATGTTTAATATGTGGGATAAAACCGAGCTCAGAGTCAAAAATAACACCCAGGTTTTTCACTTGTAGCGAAGGACATAGTGAAAATGCCTCTAATTTAGACAAGAGTTTCTCTCTCTGAGCCTCAGGACCGACGATTAAAACTTCAGTTTTGTCCTGGTTAAGCTGTAAAAAGTTTTCTGACATCCAAGCTCTTATATCTAAAATACAGTTAAAAAGGGCATCCATTGGTCTGGTGTCATCAGGAGACACGGAGATGTACAGCTGAGTGTCATCAGCGTAACTGTGAAAGTTCACTCCATGCCTCCTGATGACACCGCCGAGAGGGAGCAAATTAAAAAGTACAGGGCCTAGAACCGACCCTTGAGGCAACATCCAATTCTGACTTTTTTTTTGTGACGGCACTTTCACTAAGCGGTTTACAGTTTGAAGAAACTACTGTAGAACCTCAGGGGCAATTAAATATTATGATCAGTAAAATACAGCTTTACCGCTTTCCCCAATGTCTTTACTCATCATCCTGCCCTCAAAACCACAGAAAATCCACATGTGGGTATGCAGCATATAAAACAAAAAGTGTAAGTTTCTGGTTTTATAAGGTCTCAATGATTAAATAAAGGTATTAAATATTAAATATTAAAGGTATTAAATAAAGGTTACATGGGTACAGCCATTCCCAAAGAACTGCTGCCCACTTAAACCAGAAAATCCTGTGGGGCCCATCTTCACTCTAATTAAAGTACAAACAAAAGAGTGGTGTATTTCATTGACTTTTTTAATCAAAACACATAAACAATACAGGCTTATGGCTAAAAATTGCTAATGCTACTGATTTACATGCAAAGCAACAGCGACACAAAGAGGAGTAATTTTAGGTCAGAGTAATGAGTAAAACTAACAAACTCCTGTTATCAGTTTTAATTGAAGCTTTTATAAATTTCTGCTTTAAATAAATTTAAATAGATATGCAACTGTAAGCACTATAATTTCAAACTGGATTTTCTGTTATCACTGCAGAACACCTGCAGTCCTGACAAGATGCCTCGGTCCACACGTTGGACATCACTTTGTATTCAGATTTTAACATTAACGTGCAAATTCATGTAATTATAGTACCACATTTGGTAACTGATACGCAATAAGTTTATATAAAAACAAGAGACACAACTGTGATGTGTTGGTTGTTTTAAATATATTTAAAATAAAGTAGCAAATATTAGAAGATTTATTACAGAGAAAGTATTAATATTTATTTTACACGGAGAGTAATAATCTATTAGTTAAAACATCTTAACATAGCTTGTTTAACATTATATGATATCAAAACAACATAAATTATAACGTTAATTCTCTGCAGCAGGTGAAGATCTTCTGAAAATCTACAGAAATGGGAAAATATTCTTGTTAATTATCAAAATTGTTCCTTCTTAAATAACAGTGATAATAAATGCTAAACTTACCTTGAAAAGGGAAGGTCATCACTGAGTTTATATTTTATATTTTCTTGTCATATATGGAAATGTTCTCATACATATTTTCATCTTGTTCTACGAAAGCAAAGATTTGTAACAGTGGATATAGATATCTATTAAAACAATAATTTTGATTCTCTAATTTCCTTATTTTGCTATAGCAGACATGGAAGATGACTTTAGATTTCAAAAAGAAAAAAAATACCATACCTGTGTTTTGTTTCTGAGGATTTTTGTTGAATCTAAATATTTGAAATGAAGCATTATTAAAATGTGATCATGCAATTAAATGCAACACAAAACGGCAACCCTAAGGTTTATTTGAATTTAACAAGGAATCCACAAATTAATTATGAAAAGTGTTTATTCTGCATAATTAACATAAACAAGAACTGAAAAGAATTAATTCTTCTTCGTGATTACTCTGAGACCAGCAGAAGATGAACGTCAGCAAGTGACTGTTTGCAGAATATGAACCATTTGTTGAATCGTACCACTGAATACTAGACATATTTCAAAGATTACAATTATTATGTATATTCAAAAAGGAAAATGTTTTCCTGGTGATTTTTCAAATACATTCTCAACTTACTTTTTCTTATAAATGTAGCACCCTCCACCAACAGCTGCAGCGACGATGACACAACATGCGATTACTATTCCAGCGATGCAACCAGCAGCACATCCTGATGATTTCTCTGGAAAAATATTGGTAAAGATAATGAATACTTTTTTATACAAAATTGTCTTATCATCCCAAAACCATCCAATAGCTTCTTTCTTTATTTGATTTTTATAATTTTAGAACTATCAGAGGGCTTTTGATTGGTGCTCTTGTTGCATCGAAAGTACTTGTGTTTGGAAAAGTGGTGGATGCACTATGTGGTTTCAGTTAACAATTTGCTGACAATTGATTAATGTCTTGCTAAAGGTAGTTTGGCGTTAGAAGCAACTGTTATGTTATCTGAAGATGAACCTCCAAAATTTATTGATAGATACGATGGCCCCTAGAGACAAAGCATGTACAAATTTAAAAAAACAAAACGTAGAAACTGAAAAGCGCAAACTCCAAAACAGAACAGATGTGCACCAGGACGCTAGGGGGAGTGTTGAGGTCGATTTGCAAAATAAACGGCAAGTTTGTTGCAAACACATGGAGTTGGATACAACCACACTCATGTATTCAAATAGTTTTTACATTTTAAATTGACCTGTAACTACAACACACCTAATCCGGTCATTGGTACTTCCTGGCTTTTTTAGCCACTAGGTAACAAAAGCTCAACCCCGCCCGTAGCGTCCTGGAGCACTTCCGTTGTGTTTGTATGTGCTTTGTCTCTAGGGGCCACCGTAGATAGAAAACTAGAGCAAATGTACCACCTGTTAAACTTTCAATAGTACCATCAAAGAGTATGTACACACACAGATACCTGTTACAGTCAGTCCATGCACCACTGATGATGATGTTCTCTCAGTTATATTATTCCAGGCTTGACAGGTGTAGTTGCCACTGTCAGAAAGTTCAACCTCTTCTTTAATGTACTCAGCTGAATTGGTGAGTTTCTCTGTCCCATTGAACAACCAGGTGAATCTGGCAGTTGGTGTGGATTCAGCAGAGCAGGTCAATTTTAAGGTGCCTTTGATATTTACCTTATTTGGACCTTTGATTTGAACATTTTCTGGTCCATCTGAAAAACAGGTAAAAAAAAATCAATGTGTTCATTACTTTTAAATTTCTGCATCACTAGACTACATATCATATTAGTTGTACCATTCAAACTTTGAAATTATTTTACTGTATGCATGAACAAGAAGTGTAGACTGACCAGGATGTTACTTACAATTAACAGTCATGATGTATTTAGCTCCATCACTGCTGATGGGGTTGCTGATTTGACAGAAATATTCTCCATTGTCTTTCCTACTCACAGTGTCAAAGGTCAACACTCTGTTATTGTCAGAAAGGGTCATGTTGTCAGTCAGGGTCAGATCTGAGCCATCCTTCATCCAGTTCCTTTTAAAGACTGAGCCAAAAGCCTCACAGGTTAAACTGACAGAGGTTCCCTCAACTGGCAGGTTTGTTGATGGTTTGACAGAAGCACCTGATATTTTCTGTTTGCCAAAAAATAATTGATTTAGAAAATAAATATCATAATAAGAACAAAAGCAAAAAATCAGTGATGGTGAAATAAAAGAGAACTAGAAAATCTATAAAAAGAGATTAAAAACACCAAACAAAACCACAGAGATGAGGAGAACTCTTGATATATGGTATGATAATTCTCTGTAGAATAATTTACAGGATAATGATTAACACTAAATTGAAGTTATATTATCTACAACTAAAAATATTTATAATTGTTTGACATTTTCAAACAACTTCACCTTAAAGGTCAAGACGTATAATATTAAATTTAAATGTGCCGGACACTTTTAAATTGCCTATCTCCAATACCAATTTAATACTAATTGATATGAATTTGTGGAAACACTGAACAAGACTCTAATATCAGGCAGACACTTTTTATTACCCTATTTACATATAACTGATGTTTTGTGAGCAAATGAAGAGGACATTGACAAAGACAGACAACTTTTTTATGACTTTGTGGTAGCAAGGATGCTACTTCTATAAGAAGGTTTATGCAGGTATGGAATTGGATGCAGGGGTGATAAGATTATAACATGATTACAGAAAAGCTCATGTCCTCTAACATTGACCCGGTAGTGTCACGAATCGCCGTGCGGCAGGCAGGAGTAGGACCCAAAACGCAGGACTCACAGGCACGAGGGAATGAACTCAAAACTCAGCTTTATTTGCTGGCAGAACAAATATACAAACTAAACTAAACTGGGAAACCACAAACTAGAGAGACACAGGGAGATCCACACACGGCATGAGGGACGACGTCACACTGAACAGAGGGAGACGCAGACAGAAATACACAGAGGGTTAATGAGGGAAGTGGGAACACACGTGACACTGATAATCATAACGAGACAGGGCGGGGTGAACTGAACACTGACGGGAGAGGTGAAACAGGAAGTACAGGAGGAGAGAGAGCACGAGTAGAACACCAACGTAACAGGCAGGGGAGACATGGAATAAACACGACAGGGGACGAGGGCTCATAAATACATAGAGGGCACACAGGGGGAAGAGAGAGCACGGGGAGAACTTAGACATAAAGGGCAGGGGAAGCATGGAATAAAATACAAACATACAAGGAAACTAAGAACACTGGGCCAACATGGCCCAGGACCATGACAGTACCCCCCCCCTCAAGGGCTGGCTCCAGACAGCCCAAACACAGAAAAACAAAACCAAACAGAAAACAACCCAGGGCGGGCGGCGGGGGCCCAGGACGGAGGGCCCGGAACAGAAAACAAAAGAAGAGCACAGCAAACACCGGAGCCCAAGAAAATAACCCAAACACAGAGCAGTTCAGGGGGCCGGCCGTGCGCAAGGCAACGGCGGCGACGTGGAAACAGTTCAGGAGGCCGGCCGTGCGCAAGGCAACGGCGGCGGTGAAGGAGACGACGGAGCAGTTCAGGAGGCCGACCGCGCGGGAGGCGGCGGCGACGATGACAGCGCTGGTCCGGGGGCCGGCCGCGCGGAAGGCGACGGCGGCCACTCAGGCGATGACGGTGCAGTTCAGGGGGCCGGCCGCGCGGAAGGCAGCGGCGGCGGCTCTCCAGTGTCAGGCGTACTGGCCGAGGCCCGGTGGGCACGGGACCAGTCAAGGCTGCAGCAGACGAAGACTCGGAGGCCGGGCCAGACGAGGACGAAGACTCGGAGGCCGGGCCAGACGAGGACGAAGACTCGGAGGCCGGGCCAGACGAGGACGAAGACTCGGAGGCCGGGCCAGACGAGGACGAAGACTCGGAGGCCGGGCCAGGCGTAGCAGAAGCACAGGCTGAGACGGGACCAGGCGTAGCAGAAGCACAGGCTGAGACGGGACCAGGCGTAGCAGAAGCACAGGCTGAGACGGGACCAGGCGTAGCAGAAGCACAGGCTGAGACGGGACCAGGCGTAGCAGAAGCACAGGCTGAGACGGGACCAGGCGTAGCAGAAGCACAGGCTGGCCCAGGCGTTGACGAAGACTCTGATGCGGCTGGCCCAGGCGATGACGAAGACTCGGATGCGGCTGGACCAGGCGACGACGAGGCGGTCGCAGATGGCGGCTGGACAGGCTCCTCGGGCCCTCCAGCCGATGCGGCGTGAGGCTGAACGGGCCCCTCGGACCCTCCAGCGGAGACAGGAGGCTGAACGGGCCCCTCGGACCCTCCAGCGGAGACAGGAGGCTGAACGGGCCCCTCGGACCCTCCAGCGGAGACAGGAGGCTGAACGGGCCCCTCGGACCCTCCAGCGGAGGCCAAAACAACGCCAACAGGCAAGAAGTCCTTCGGCCGACATGAGGACAACTGGCGCTGCACTGAGCACTGACTCTGCCCAGGCAATGCGAACATGGTGCAGTTCTTAGGGGGCTGCTTAAACTTCAGGGGTCCAGAATCAGCTGGTGACTGAGACCTAGCCTCTGGGGAAGCCCTGGAGTGGCAAACTGTGCCAACGGCGGCTAAACCATGGAAAGTACCCTGAGTAGAAATCCAGTTACCTCTCTGCATGGAGTGAATGAGCAAAACTGGCGACACAGGAGACTGAGCGGAGAGTGGCTGCTGGGCAGCTAACTGAGTTACTGGAGACACGGGTGAGAGCGGGAGCTGAGCTGCTGGAGACACGGGTGAGAGTGGGAGCTGAGCTACTGACGGTGGTGAAGTAGATAACTGCACGGGAGACTGAACTGAGGGCGTCTGCACTGGCACAGGGGACTGAACTGATGTCTGTTGTAACGGAGGTGGTGAGAGTGGAGAAGGCAGGGGAGTTGATGACTTCACAGGAGAATGAACCAGAGGTGAGTGCACAGGAGACTGAGCTAGAGGTGGTAGTGATAGTTGAGGGGAAAGTGGAGCTGGTGATTGAGTGGATGACTGTGCTAAGGGATGCTGCACTGGGGACAGCAGGGCTGCTGGAGACTGCACTGGGGACACTGGAGACTGCACTGGGGACACTGGAGACTGCACTGGGGACACTGGAGACTGCACTGGGGACTGCACTGGGGAAAGCAGAGCTGCAGGTGACTGCGCTAGAGACTGCAGTGATGGTTGTAGTGGAGGTGTGACGGGTGGAGGAGTGGCTGAAGTGGCTGCGGGTCGGGCGGCTAGTGGCTCAGCTACAGAGCATATTAACGGCAGGGCTATGGGTTGAATGACTGACTGAGTAGCAGCCTGAGTGGCTGGGTGTAGTGACGGTTGTGGTGGAAGAGAAACAGGTGGTAGTGTGGATGATGGAGCTAAGGGCGACTGAGTGGCAGACCGAACTGATGACTGAAGCGATGGTAGAGGTGAAAATGGAGCTTGTGGTGGAGTTAATGGCTGAGCTAGCGGGGACACAGGAGACTGAGCTGCGGGTGGCGGCGAGGGAGCTAACTGAGCTGCGGGTGGCGGCGAGGGAGCTAACTGAGCTGCGGGTGGCGGCGAGGGAGCCGACGGAGCTTCTGGCAGCACAGAAGGTGAATTAGAAGGCCGAATGTCCGGCTGTGGGGTGGCGCGTCGGCGGCGTGAATGCCGTTTCTTTTTTGATGATGGCTCTGACGGGCCGAGCGGCTCCACATCCGGCCCTTCAGGCAGGTGGGTAGTAGCAGCTGGGGGATGAAGGTGGAGCTCGTTGCGGATTAAATCCTGTTCGAGTGGGTGGAGCGCACTGAGTAGCCAGGGAAGACCAGAGAACAAGCGCTGTAGTTTGGTTTCCACAGCACGGCGAAATTCCTTCCCCTCATGTTCGAGCCACAGATGCAGGAGTCTTTCCACGGAGTAGATTATGTCCAGACGCAGTTCTTCTGGTGGGTTGAGTGCTGCTGGGTCCATATCGGGTGACGTCGTACTGTCACGAATCGCCGTGCGGCAGGCAGGAGTAGGACCCAAAACGCAGGACTCACAGGCACGAGGGAATGAACTCAAAACTCAGCTTTATTCGCTGGCAGAACAAATATACAAACTAAACTAAACTGGGAAACCACAAACTAGAGAGACACAGGGAGATCCACACACGGCATGAGGGACGACGTCACACTGAACAGAGGGAGACGCAGACAGAAATACACAGAGGGTTAATGAGGGAAGTGGGAACACACGTGACACTGATAATCATAACGAGACAGGGCGGGGTGAACTGAACACTGACGGGAGAGGTGAAACAGGAAGTACAGGAGGAGAGAGAGCACGAGTAGAACACCAACGTAACAGGCAGGGGAGACATGGAATAAACACGACAGGGGACGAGGGCTCATAAATACATAGAGGGCACACAGGGGGAAGAGAGAGCACGGGGAGAACTTAGACATAAAGGGCAGGGGAAGCATGGAATAAAATACAAACATACAAGGAAACTAAGAACACTGGGCCAACATGGCCCAGGACCATGACAGGTAGCTTGAGGGTCCTGCACGGTATCAATGCTGTTTCTAGGTCTACGATCGTCTGGACAGAGAAGATTTTCCTGTTTTTCCTAAAGAGCATGTTGTTGTAAATTTTTTGCTCTGACTGATCCTCTTTTTTCTATCAACCCCTTTTGTTTTCTGCGTGAGAAAATATGTCAAAAGCCTGCAGTATATGAGGAAACCATTTTATTTGAAAATTGTTTTTCTGTATTGTTTATCTCCACAAATATTTTATATGTGTGAAATTATTATCTGAATATAGCTATAGTCAAAAATATATGCATGAATCACACAATTTAACAATAAATCAAACCTACCCAGCACAGTGATGGCTGAAGGCTCAGATGTTTGAGATCTCAGAGTTTTGTTGTTAGAGGCCTGACAGCTGTAGTTTCCACTGTTACTCATGTTAACATTCATCAGTCTGAGCTCTGATCCAGTATCGAGCAGCTGATCTCCATTCAGAAACCACTTAAACTGGGCAGGAGGTCTGGATCCAACTGAGCAGGTGAGGCTGATGTCTGACCCCACAGCAAAGTATCCTTGTGATGGAGATAAGATCAAATTGATATTTTCTGGGCCATCTAAATGTAGAGGGGACATAGAAAACTTAATGTTTACTGTATGAAACATTTAAAAGAGAGAGAAGTTTACTTACACAATTTATCAATGAGCTGTCGTAGTATAAGACAAAGAGGAGCTTTTTCAACAGCGTGTCTAAGATTTTTCACATGATAAAGAAATGAAACGTATGGAAACGTACATTAAAGACTCTGTCGGCTTGACTCTGGGCTTAAAATGTACGAGGTAATGTGTAAAATTACAGAAATCTGTCATTTAATTACTTTGGGGTATTGTGAATGCCCTTGAAGGAGTTCTTTATCAAAATAAAAAGGTGTAAAACCTAAAAAGAATAACAGTTAATAGTCCAAAATTTCTGTCCTCTTTCACCTTTTCCAAAACCATCCAATGGGCCAGATGGGAATCTTTGTCAGGCTGATTCTGGCCCACAGGCTTTGTATGACAACCCTGGTATATACTAGAGATGGACCGATCCGATATTACGTATCGGTATTGGTCCGATACCCAAATTTATGACATTGGTATCGGACATAAAAAAGTGGTATCGTGCCATCTCTAGTATATACCATTCAGTTTGGCTTATTGTGAAACTGTGACATTATTAGTCAGATCATTCCACATTATGTCACAATAAAAAAAATCTACTTACTCTTTAATGTATGAAAACAAAACCATCTAAATGAAACTAACTGCACTGTAAATTAGGTATTTTAAACTGTAATTTAAATCCGCTAATAATTTCAAAAATTAACAAATCCCATTAACTCACAGCTGATGGAGAGGTTTACTGGATCACTGGTAACAGTACTGACAGGATTGGACACACGACACCTGAATGGTCGCTGGTCAAAGTGGGTCACATTTACTATAGTCAGACTGGAGCCTCCATCAGTGAGCTGAACTCTGTCACTTGCTGTAACCTCAGAGCTGCCGTTCAACCAGAGGAAAGAGAGAGAGGGTCCAGAGGCAGAGCAGGACAGAGAGACAGAAGCACTGAACTCAACCAAGTCTGTGCTGCTGGAAGTTACCAACACATTGGAGACTTTCTCTGTGAAAGAAACAAGAATAAAATAGTTGTATTTTTTGGCATCAACAATAGAAAATAAGCATTAAAATTACAAAAAATCCGATTGCAGCTAAACCTAAAATAGAAACAATATATTTACAATTAAACCTTAAAAGAAGTACTGTACCAACCAAAACCTTGAAATACTTGAATTCACATAACTGACAATATCAATTCCCTTTAAGTGACTATTCTGAACAGAATAAATTAGATTAATTGAGTTCTCAGTTCATTCTTTATAGTACGGGGGTCAATACTACCTTATAAAATAAATAAGCCATACAGTTTCTTACAGCCGCTCTTTAATATCACAGTCTTAAGAATAAGACGAATTATTGCAAGAATGCATTACTGCAGTGAGTAGAGATGTAACAAACATGTACAAATCATTACAGGTATTTTTACATGTTCAATATATTGTAAACTTGCTTAAATATTGCAAAAACAGTTAAGCTGTTGAACTGCTCACCGTATATCACCAGAGTAGTACGTCCATTCAGAAGTGTTCCATCGTGTACAGCGTTAACACTGTATTCTCCAGTGTCATCCAGAGTGAGACTCCTGAGCTCCAAAGACGCAGTAGATGGGAAGAAGGTGATCCTGCCTTCATACTCAGGTCCAATAATGTTTTCTGCGTTAATTACGAATATTATTATAGGTGTAGATACATTAAAACTCCAGTTCACAGATGAAAACGGTTTCTCTGATGGAGACAGTGTTGTAGTGAACATCACCGTTTCTCCTACAGCTGCATTCAGACGATCATCAGGCAACACACCAACTCCTTCAGTGAAACCTGCGGGAGAAGAATAAAAAAGTGCTGTTGTTACTCAAACATATAAAACAGTT
Source organism: Copadichromis virginalis (assembly GCF_057382275.1). Taxonomy (NCBI): domain Eukaryota; kingdom Metazoa; phylum Chordata; class Actinopteri; order Cichliformes; family Cichlidae; genus Copadichromis; species Copadichromis virginalis. The sequence continues at coordinate 27,189,876 of NC_140628.1, forward strand.
GATGAATATATAAAGATATGCATGAAATATAGCAGGTCTGAAGAGTTTGAGTTATCTTCATTAAAGTCTAATGTCAGCTTTTCCAGATAATACTGCACAAAACTAAGCATTACTAGAGAAGCTCTGAGAGAATTATAAGGATCATACACTGCTCGCCTACTCTCATTTAAAACACTTTTGTACAAACCTGCTTCTTCTCTGATCCATGTTATCTGAGCAGGACATTTTTTTTCTGTTTATAATATTATGGTCACATATGATTAAACATAAACTAGAAATGTATTCAACAGATGTCTCATAAAGTGAAAAACAAACAATAAACAAAGTAAAACTTTAAAGTCAGTGTGAGCAGACAGTTTTTTCTGCCACATCAAGCAGTGAGAGCTCACCTGAGATGGACCCAAAAATGAAGAAGTATATCACAAGTACATCAGAAAATGTTTCCATTTCCAAAGCAGTCCTTCACTCTTTGCCTTTTCCTTTGCTAATACCGGTACATGAATGTTCATTCAGTATATGGTGTCATAAGGAAGTAATGTTGTTATTCTGAAAGGTTAAACTTCATGAACTTGTTAATCATTAACAAACCTTTCTACTAAATGTTTGTGTCAGATTCTGTTCAGTCACATTAAGCTTTCCTTCTGTACTGTAACAGCTAGTTACAGAATTCAACATGATTTATTGTCAGAGAGAAATTAATTGATCTATTTTGGCAATTAGGCTCCAATGACCCATCACAGCAGTGATAGAACACAAGACAGGAACCCAGCCCGTCCCAGAGTCTAGATGTTGGTCCTGAAGATCAACCAATATCACACCAAAACGGGTAACAGACACGCTGGTCCACCTTGTCCATTTCATGCTTTGCCTCTTAAAAGGCAATACTGGGATGTGAAGTTGGAGATGTTTTGTGTGGGTGTGTGTGGAATTGTTGTCATAGTGATCCAACAAAACCATCGGGCAACACACCAGCTCCTTTAATTAAGCATATAGGAGACATTTTTGTTTGACTAAATTAAATTAAAACATTGCATTTGAAAATGGAAAATAATTAGCTGTAATGTTTATTTTCAAGTGTTTAATTGGAAGTTCACCTGCAAAAACTATATATAAATTTAGAGAAATATATCTCAAGTACTCAGAAGCTTTTGGAGGAGCTATGATGAAGGATCAAAGGAGTGTCCTTTGCAGAAATGCTTTCATTCAGTGTCTAAAAGAGCAATGATATTGTTACGCCCCACTTAAAAACAAAGTGTTGTCTGGGATGGGGAGTAACAAAGTGAAAAAGATAAACTGCCGCAAAGTACATTTATTACACAAAGCAATTAAAATAAAACTGAACACAGGGAAGCTCTTTTCTTCAGGGTCTCCAAGGCCAAAACAACAAACAAAGCACCAACTTTCTAACTAAAAAACAAACCAATAACTCTCTACCCAAGAACAACAATACAATGGCTGAGCTCCCTGTCCAGCCAAACAACAGGAGAAAACAATTGCAACAAAAGAGCTTGAGCTGCAACACACCTCAGCTGTGGCTCATGAGGCAGACCTGGATCACAGGAGAGGGAGAAAAGGCTCTCTCACATAGGGATAGCCACTAGAGGTCAGCGAATGTAACAGATACACATCTGTAATATATAAACCATGGTGTGAGGAAGACTTAAAACTTCTGTTTCCGTCTGTTTTAGTCTTTTAGGATGATCAAAAAATTAAAGCATTTTTGTACAACTTCATAAAGATAGCTATAACTTTTGATAGAAGACTCACATACACATATTTATGGCTTTATCTTATAGAAGTCAACATTCCCGTGCTGGGCAAACAGGTTTTAAAAAATTCCTGTCCTCCATTATTTGTCTATGTGTAAATGTAGCTCTAAACATAAAGAAATGTGATAAAACAAAACTAGTTGAATTAAAAGAAAACAGTTTATGGTGAAGCTGTTCCAATGATCACATTTAATTGAGCTTTAAATCGGGCTTCAGAAGCACAGATGTATCATTTAAAAGATTTTTGCCATGACTTCTGTCTCCTCACTGATGAAGATTAAAGCAGAGAAGTAAAATTTATTAAAGTGACACAAGAAAATTTGTGTATTTAAAATTCATTGGAAAATTCACAAGGAGATGTAGATAAAGGGTTACAAAAGAAGAAAAGAAACAAAAACAAAAAGGAAAACTCAAAAAACAAAACAAACCCAAAACAAACAACTTGTGATTTCAACATTCAAGAATCAGTGTTCAAAGACTGAAAGAAATAGGAGCATTAAGGATTACTAGAGAAACGAATGAAAACACGGCTCTCTTTATCTCATTTAATCAGTACATAAACCTGCTCCTTAAGACACTGATCCATGTTATCTGATCTTATCTGAGTATTCTAACAATTAATTAACTAAACTATTAATAAATTAGCGCCAAGTTATCTTAGTGAACTTCTCAAATCACATACTCCTGCTAGAACACTTAGATCTGCCATTCAACTACTTCTGACCCAACCCAGATCTCGGCTGAAGTCCCGGGGTGACCGTGCGTTTGCTCTGGCTGCCCCGGTACTGTGGAATACCCTCCTCTCGACCTCTGCGCATCTGATTCCATTGCACTGTTCAAATCACGACTAAAAACCCACTTATTCAATCTTGCCTTTCCCTCTAGTTAATATTTCTTTTATGATTTTATATTATGCACTTTCATGCTCATTTAATTTCTTGTTTGCTCTGTACCTGTTGCTTTCCTATGTATCAGTGACAGCTACCTGCTTGCATACTTAGTACTTGCTTTGGTCCTATTTCTATTATCTTCCTTCTGTTACTTGTTAAGCACCTTGGCATACCCTTGGTTTTTAAGTGTGCTTTATAAATAAAGTTGATTATTATTATTATTATTATTATTATTATTATTATTATTATTATTATTATTATTATTATTATTATTATTCCTGTGTAGAATATCCAGGTTTCAAATGATTATACATGAACTAGAAATATTCAGCAGATATCTCATGAAAACAGTGATATAAATATTAGCCAAACAAATGAGTTTAAGGACATATTGAAAGGAAAATGAGGACGTAAAACTTTAAAGTCAGTGTGAACAGGTTTTTTTCTGCCACATCAAGCAGTGAGAGCTCACCTGAGACGGCACCGAGAATGATGAAGTATTTCAGAAATGTTTCCATTTCTAAAGTGGTGTCTTTCACTCTGACTTTTCCTTTACTGATACCAGTACATGAAAGCTAATTTCAATATATGGTGTCATAAGGAAGTAAATGTGTTATTTTGAAAGGTTTAACTTCCTGAACTTGTTAATCTTCAACACAATTTTCTACTAAATGTTCACCCCCTCATTTTCTTTTTGCACAGTTAACAAGAAATCAAAAATCAAACAAATAAATAAATAACCTGTTTCAGTAAATGTTGTCCTCTATATTTATATGAGTTTTCGGTTTCCCCCCCAAACAACATTTAATAGTAGTAGTAGGAATAGAATAGAATAATAGAATAGGAAAATATCTCCTATTCCATAAAAGTTGGCTATGGTTTAAAATATGAATAAAAAAACAAAATATAATGATGTACAAATCTTCATTTGCACCATTTAAAGTATGATTAAAAAATAAGGTCATTTTGAATTTGATGGCAGCAACACATCTTTAAAAAGTTTTGGCTGTGGAGCATCCCATCTTTAACAACAGTCTGTAAACATCTGGGAAGAGAAGAGACCAGATTCTGAACTTTTTGGAGGGGAATGTGTTCTCATGTTTTCTGATATATGATTCTACCTGCTCAAGAGACCTGGCTCTTCTTTGCTGTATTTTATACTTCATGACACTCAAAATTTTTTCAGTTGGTGATATATGAAGCTATGTTATTATGGAGTAACATGATGGAGAACATGTTTCTGTAAAACATGCAAACACCTTTCAGCATTTATGAAGCCAGTTTTAAAGTACTTTGGCCCAGAGAAGAAGGCAGTTTTCCTGGATGATGTTCAGCAATTTTCAGTCACAGTTTTTTCAAATTGATTAACGTCTGCCCATCGTTACTTTAAATAAGTCTGCCTCTCTAAGGTGATGTTTTTATACTCAGTTATGTTACTGACGTTCCACAAGCATTTTCTTTTAGTACCGCTCAGATCTTCAACATTTTGATGCCCCTGTCCCAAATTTTGAGGTATCCAATGTAGCTGGATTGGCAAACGTATGACATGAGAGTGTTAGGATGCCTGGGTCGTTGACCCAGGGTTTTGAGTTTATTATATTATTTATCATTTCTAGTCTTTGGTTTCTAAGAGTTCTGTCTTATGGTTTATGTCTCTGTGTAATCCTTAGTTGCTGTCTCCCCTGTCTGCTTTATCCCCGTGTCCAGTCAGTGTCAGTGTCTGCCCTGGTCCCACGTCTCTGTTCCCTCTGTTGTAGTGCCTGCCTGTGAGTCTGTGTCTCTAAGTTCAGTCTGTGTTATGTTTCCTGTTTTATTTTGAAGGTCCATGTCTTATGTTAATGTATCTGGTTTTGCTTCCCTTGTTTCGTTAGGCCTAATTTGCCCCAGCTGTGTTTCCCTCCTATTGCCCAATCCCTGATTGCTCCCTCTATGTATTTAAGCCCTGTGTTTCAGTTTGTCAGTGTTGTGATTGTTAGATTATAATATTATTTTATGCCATGTTATACCCCTAACTAAAGATTGTGAATTATTATGCATTATTTTCCTGAATTAGAAGAAGCTGATAACTATTGCATTCGTTAAACTGATTTGCATTACATTAGACTGCTGATTTATTGTGGATGAATGATATTGTTTTATGATGTTATAAGAAATATTGTTTGCAGAAAGTCATCGCCTTATTTGTCTGATTAGAAGAGAACAGAATATACTGGAGTTTTCTGCCCCAAATCAGCAGGAGCAGATAAACGGGGAGCCAAGGTCGTAGCTTAGGCGCCGTGTGAGAGAAAGCATGTGAATGTTTAGGCTTTTATGATAAGGTGGGGGCACCAGAGGCTATAAGAGTTTGAGTAATCCTCCACCATTTTGAGATCAGAGGCTGTCTGCATACAGTTTCCATCTCCCACGTGTGTGATCATTAAAATCATCGTTTGACTCGACCCGACCGGACCAGTGTTGTTATTGTGGTTTTTCTCTTGTCTCCATCCCCAATATTTTGAACCATAACATGATCTACCCCATCTAGCTGTGTGGCCAGTCTGTGTAAGTGTATTTTGTATTCCTAGTTTTGTTACCTTTTTGAGTTCAGCATTAAAGCTGTGTTTTGAGTTACTTTCTGTCTCCGGAGTCTGCATTTTGGGTCCTCGTCCTGCCTGCACACAGCCGTTTCATAACAGAGAGTACTTAGAAAATGTAGTCAGAAGCCTCTCAGCAGTGTTGGAAATTCAACAACCTGCTGATGTCCCAGGGAGGTTTTGCTTAGACCAATGAACAGTGAATTAAATACAAGAATACAAATCTCCAGTTCAAAGTGTGACACAATGGGACTTAACTTAGCAATATTTCTTATGTGATAAAAGAGACTGATGTTACTGAGAGATGATTTAGTGAAATTTTACAATAAAACCCAGAGCTTTCATTACCTTAGATGTAAATCTGTCAGGGGAACAAACAAGGACTTCAGTTTTTTGATCATTAAAACTGGAGGAAGTTGTCAGCCATCCGAGTTTTAATGGAGTCTAAGTTCCTAAATGACTGTAACTGTTCAATCAGAGGAAAGTCAAAGGGGCAGAGTGACTCTGTAAAAGAAGTGGTAAAATGGTTTCATCGTTGATATCAGCTAACAACGAGGCTGAAGATAAGCATTAAAATATTTCATTGAAGTCCATCTAAATTATGTTATGTTGAGGCTTTTTCAAAGGTTTGTATTATATTATATTTAGCTTAAAAACACAAAGTAGAACTATAATTTATAAAAGCTTAAAAGTTGCAGTAAAAGACCACTAAAAAAATGTTTCATTTCTCTGACATCATGTTGAATATCTACTCAGGTAAAATGACTCAATAATGTCATATATTAAATTTAGAACTTAGTTTAAGCTTTGTTTACAAAGTATCCAAACTCTGTGGTGCCTCCAGCCTCGTCTTTATATTGGTTATCAGTAAGACCTAAATGTATAAAAGTTCATTGCATTTATTATAGTTTTTTTAATCAGTTTTCAAACTCTTTTGTACAGAATGTGTTATGCATTATTAGAGATATACAAAAACAAGAAAGAAAACTCTCCTCTCAGCTCACCTTATTTATTAGACTGGACATGATCAAAGCTGCTGTCCTTTCTCCATAATCTTCATAGAATCATTCTGAGACAGGATGTTTCTAACTTTAGAGATATAGTGCAAATGCAAGAAAGCTGTTCTACACATTTGTTTAATATGAAGGACGTATCTGGTAATTCCACACAGTGTTATTGGAGGCCAATGCCATCCAAAGTATCTGGCTAGGCACCATGTTTTTTAAGAGGTTTTTTTTTTTAGGGTTTTTAGAGTCAAACAACCTTAATTTCAGGTAAATTTAAAAGCAGGAAATTAGAGGTCATCCAGACCTTTATATAAGTAAGTAAAAGTAAGTAAAATGTATTCATATAGCGCTTTTCACAGATAAAAATCACAAAGTGCTTTACAACACAGGAAATTGGAATATAAAAACAATATAACAGTAAATAAAACAATGTAAAACAATAATCTCTGGGCCTTCAGGTCACTTGCTTAGTTTGTGAGAGTTTGTGAGAAACCTTCTTTTGTTTGGTGTAGTAGTGCTGCTGCCAACAACACTATGTTAAGAGTTTTAATACAATTAAGGGGTTTACCTGATTTGGAAAAAAAAAGTTTATATATATATCATTTGACCCAAAGTTCATAAGAGTTGTAGATTTCAGTTCAGCATTCAACACAATCATTCTGCAGCAACTAATAGAAAAACTCAGACACTTGGGAATGAAAACTTTAACTTCTAGGTTCCAAGAGTAACACCTTTTCCTGAATGTGGAAAAAACCAAAGGGATTATGGCAGATTTCAGGAACAGTCATTCCCAGCATACCCAACTGAACATCTACTGTGCTGCTGTGTCCAAGAAGGCCTAATCTCTCCTCCACTCCACTAAACTCTTGAATAGCTCCATTCAAGAGGCTGTCAGAAGACTGAACTCTTTACTGCTTCCCACCTACCCCCCTACCCCCCAACACACTCTCACACAGAAGTTAAATTCTTTTAATGATGCTGAAAGTCTTTGGCACATTAATGCAACCATTCCCACCAACAGCATTTTGATTCTCCTGTATGTCCTGTACATGTACCGAAATATTGACAAAAGGGATAAAGTGAGACTCTAGAGATAGGGTGAGATGGAGGCAGATACTTGACTTGAAAGACAGCAGCTAGAAGAAGAGTAGAGAAGAAGAAGATGACTTGGATCCAATTTTTAACAATGTCCTTGGAACATTAAGTAATCTGCTGCACCAGTCCAGAAACCTCAGGGGTAGTTAAATATTCAGGATAAAATTTGACAGTACTGCTTTTCTCAGTGTCTTCAGACAGCACAAGGTCTTTGTGTAATCATCCAGATTTTTACAACATGTAGATCGAGTTCAGCATTAAAACATACAGGACCACATTTATGAGTGATAAACTGAAGTAAGAGCAAGGGCTACAACTTCTGTGTATTAGTTGTATTTATTTTACATTTAATGATCAATAAGAAGACACAGAGCTTTATCAAAATAGTAGCAACTACATAATTCAAATGTCAGAAAACCTTAATATTTATTGTTGTAGACTAATAATTTATAAACAATCTTCATATGTTCTGTTAAAATATTTTCATAATGACCAAAAAAATATTACAACCAACAAACTAACAAAAAAACAAAACCTTTTGTCTTCCTGGAGCAGATAGAGGCTTCACAAATGTTTCATCTGCAGGACAAGAAAAAATATACAACTTATTCTAGTAAACAGTTTATAAACTGCATGCAAGTGGACATTAACTTTTAACAATAATGGAAAAATGACAGATTTTTATACAGAGAAAAAAATCTTTCACTCTTTTCTTCATTGTATAAGGTATTCTTTCTTAATAAAGCACAACAGTGAATTTAATACTTACCTTAAAATGGAAATGTAAACAAAGAGCTCAAATTTTCTTGTCATATGGTTAAGTGTTCTCATACACATGTTCTCCTGGTCAAAAATAACAGATTTTGATACAGTAATTTTATTTATACTTTCTTTATTTTGCTATTAAAGATGTACAAGTTAAATGTATATTAAAATATTACTCACCTGTATTTTGTGTCTGTGGATTTTTGTTGGTTCTAAATATAATAAATGAAGCATTATCAAAGTCTGTCCACAAAGTTACACAGAACTGTAACACTAAACATTTACATTTATTTAAATCCAACCTTAATGATAAATGACAAAGACTTGTTTGTTTAAACAAACACTGCACTGAAATACTTGCACCTCTGTGGTTATTTCATGAAATGATATGATGTTAAATGAATTACATGTAACACTGATAAGTTACGCTTATGTACCAAAGGTGTTTAGAAGTGGACTAAACCATTGAGAAATGATCCACCTACCTTCGCCTATAAAAGTAGTATCCTACACCACAAGCAACAGCAACGATGGCAAAACATGCGATTACAATTCCAGCGATACAACCTGCAGCACATTCTGATGATTGATCTGGGGAAGTTCAAATAGAGATAAAATAAAGATGACACAAAGTTGTCTCACCATCTCAAAACTTTCCAATAATTTCTCTCTTTGTTTATTTTCATAATTGAACAGGTTTCAGAGGACTTTTGGTCAGTACATTGCTGTCTTTGTCTGGAGAGCACTTGTATTTGTCAAAATGATGAATTCACTGTGTAGTTTCAGCAAATATTTGCTGAAGATTCATGTTTTGATAAAGGGTAGTTAAGTGTTAGGATACATTTCCAAAATTTAGTTCATAGAAAACATTAAAACTCCAGGAAACGTACATCATTTAAACTATCAGTGGTACCATACTATACGCACACTGCAACATCCAACAGTATCAGTGCACACAGGTACCTGTCACAGTAAAACCATACACTACTCATGATGATGCTCTCACAGTTACATTATTCCACGCTTTAAAGGTGTGCTTCCTTCTCTCAGAAAAGAGAGACTGGAGCACAAAAACCTCTATTTTTATGTAGTCAACCTTATTGTTAATAATCTGTCCCATTAAAGAATGAAGTCAATCAGATTGTGTGGATTTAGAAGAGCAGGTCAAATTTAACCCCTCTGTAAATTTCCACCTTACTGCAGCTTGTATGTTCCAGAGATTTCAGGTGCTATGTTGTTGGGGGGAATTTGCCCTTGGTAGGGTCCCCCAAGGCAAATTGGTCCTGGGTAATGGATTCTGACAACATCTATGAGGAATAAATAAGAAGAAGCACTCGGAGAGTGCATTGCAGCTCACTCTCTGGCAGTAGTTACTTTAAAGGCAATAGTATTATAATTTTTAATAAATTACATTTTGTTTTCCTTGTTCTTTTAAATCTACTTTAAGAAGTTTGTAGTGCAGTACAAATCAGATATGGGTGGCATGATAGATGTTTACATTGATTACAGAAACATTATGGAGGAGTAGGTAATGGAAAATAATATTTTTTAAAAATAGACATGAATAATTTGAGCTTATTATATATTATTACACTACAATATTTCTAACTAACTAGGTACCGCTTCCTCTCATCTAGTATAGTGAGGGCGTGCTATGAACATCTGGCAGAGTTCCTAGTCCACAAGATCTTGAATTCTCCCCTCTAGTAGAGCTTTGATTGCGTTACAATTTAGGCTGGAAACATTGAGTCAAAGCGGACCATGCTCCACACCACCATTGCTGAGCTGGCTGCATTGAGCAGTGACTACAAGGTCCTTGGACTATCCTGCATCCACTAGGAGATCCTGTGGGGGGTGTTCCACTTTGGTGGCTTCAGGATTTCATGTTTGTTTTTTGTGGAGGATGTGGCTCTGCTGTATTCATCAGCTATTGACCTCCATCTTGCACTGGAGCTATTCGTAGCTTAGTATGAATGAGAATCAGCATCTCCAAATCTGAATCTTGAATCTCAGACTGAATCCACGCAGCATCCACAGAGATGTGGACACTGTATGGTCTGCAGGGGTAAAGAGAGAGCTGAGTGTGAAAGGGAAGGTGATGATTTACCATTCATTCAGCCTTTCTATCCTTATCTATGATCACAAACTCTTGTACGGTGTACATTTTAGGACATCCTCAATGATACAAGCAGCAGAAATAAGCATTAAAAGAAATGAGCATTTGAATAGGATGCCTCATTGATGCCACGTAGGAAAAAGGTTTTGGGCTTGTCCTACTGGAGGAGGCCTGGGGCAAGACCCAGGACTCACTGGAGAGATTATATCACTTGGCTGGCTTGGGAACAACTCATTCCCCTAAAGGAATGAGCACTATTGAAAATGAATGAACATGAACAGCTGGATAGAAGTCAAATTTAAGGTGTCTTTGATATTGATATGGATCTTTTTTGGAGCTCCAATTTGAACATTTTCTGGTCCATCTACATAGTAAAGTAATACAAACAATAAATGTGTTCATTGCATTTAAAAAAAAATACATTGCTTGATTAAATATGTTGTCCGTGGTGCCAATATTGTAGTTCAATATTGTATGACCATACGTGTGAACAGTGTAAACTGAACAGCATGTTACTTACAGTTAACAATCAGAACATATTTAACTCCATCACTGCTGACAGGGTTGCTGATATTACATAAATATTCTCCTTCGTCTTTCTTCTTCAAAATGTTAAAAGTCAAAACTCTGTTATTGTCAGAAAGGGTCATGTTGTCAGTCAGGGTCAGTTTGGAGCCATCCTTCATCCAGTTTCTTGTAAAGACTGAGCCAGAAGCCTCACAGGTTAAGCTGACAGAAGTCCCCACAGCTGGCAGGTTTGTTGAAGATTTAAGCAAGATTGAAGCACCTGATATTTTCTCTGTTTGCCAAGAGACAGATTTTTAAGAAAGAAAATGCACATACAGGTTAGAAACTAACAGATGAAAGACAGGTTTATCTGCTTGCTGGTGATGCTGACAAGACAGAACAAGACTGTGTGATCCTGTGTCAAAACATGTAAAGCTGAGTATTGCTAAATATTATTACTCTTTATCGTTACATCCTGATGATATGCTTCTTTAGCTTAACTATGTTGTAGCAATGATGACTGGCAATGCTCTGAGACGTCAGAAATGAACTAAAGGCTTTTTAACGTTTTTGGTGGCTTACACAAAATGTTGTAATGTTAGGCTACTCGCGTATAGCTCAATGTATTTTGTTTGTGTTGTAAATTCTTCGTTCTACCCGAGTTTCTTTTCCTACGAGCTATTTATCTCTTCTGCATGAGAAAAAATATCAGAAGTTTTCTCCTTTCATTTTTCCCCCACAAATGTTTTTTTTAAATATATGAAAGTATTATCTGAGCAAAGTAGTTGCAGAGAATGCGTAAATCATACATTTTTAACAGTAAATCAGACTTACCCAGCACAGTGATGGTTGAAGGCTGAGTTGTTTGAGATCTCAGAGTTTTGTTGTTAAAGGCCTGACATCTGTAGTTTCCACTCTGACTCATATGAACATTCATCAGTCTGAGCTCTGATCCAGTATCAGGCAGCTGATCTCCATTCAGAAACCAGTTAAACTGGGCAGGAGGTCTGGATCCAACTGAGCAGGTGAGGCTGATGTCTGACCCCACAGCAAAGTATCCTTGTGGTGGAGATGAGATCAAATTTATATTTTCTGGGCCATCTAAATGTAGAAGGAACAGAGAAAATTTTTATTGTATAAAAAATGTATAAGTATATTGCATTCATTTTTCCTTTGTTAAAGGAAATTATTTAACACAACTACATGACTCCACATTAGGTTACCAGAAAAAAACAAACACCTTATCCATCCATCTTTTTATTTGCTTATCAGACACATCTAATATTCTGAAATCTTAAATGATATCACACTAACATCTATGATGTTTGTGTGCAGATGTTTTCAGATAAATTACTGAGCATTTACTTTAGTAACTCACAGCTGATGGAGAGGTTTACTGGATCACTGGTACCAAAACTGACAGGATTGGACGCATTACACCTGAATGGTCCCTGGTCAAAGCGGGTCACATTGATTATCGTCAGATTAGAGTCTCCATCAGTGAGCTGAACTCTGTCACTTGCTGTAACCTCAGAGCTGCCGTTCAACCAGAGGAAAGAGAGAGAGGATCCAGAGGCAGAGCAGGACAGAGAGACAGAACCACTGAACTCAACCAAGTCTGTGCTGCTGGAAGTTACCAACACATTGGAGACTTTCTCTGTGAAAGAAAAACAAAATAGTTTCATTGTTGGCATCAACAATAGAAAGTAAGCATTAAAATGATTGAAATCCAATTCTAGCTAAACCATGTCATGACAAGGATTGTATATTATATAAATAACCTCAAAAGAAGAAATAAGCAAAAATATATTTATCATTAAAACAATTAAAGAAGTACTGTACCAATCAAAACCTTGAAATACTTTCATTCTCATAATTTAAATATCTGCTGCCTTTAAGTGACTATTCTGCACAGAGTAAATTAGACAAATGGAGTCCTCAGACTAATCTTTACAATATGCTGGTCAATACTACATTTAAATAAGCCATTCAGTTTCTTACAGCCACTTTGTAAAGTTTGTAATATCACAATCTGAATAATATCACAAATTATTGCAAGAATGCAGAACAACACATAACAAAAATGTACTAATAATTCCAGGTATTTTTGCACGTTTAATATAATGTAAACTTGTTTAAATATTGCAGAAACAATTACACTGTTGGATTTCAATATCTGCTCACCGTGTATCTCCAAAGTTGTACGTCCAAGCTGCTGTGTGCCATCAGCTTGTGTAATGCTAACACTGTATTCTCCAATGTCATTCAGAGTGAGACTCCTGAGCTCCAGAGACCCAGTAGATGGGAAGAGGGTGATCCTACCTTCATACTCTGGTCCAGTATTGTTTGCTAAGTTAGTTGAGATGATTATAACCTTAGAGAAATTTAACTTCCAGGCCACAGTTAGAAACGGTGTTTCTGTTGGAGTCAGTGTTGTGGTGAACATCACCTTTTCTCCTACAGCTGCATTCAGTGGACCAGGCAACACACCAGCTCCTTCAGTGAAAACTGCAGGAGACAAATAGAAAAGTACATAAAACATATGTCAGTCAAACAAATAAAACAATTGTGGAATAAATGCAATGAAATACAGCAAAGCTGCGGAGTTCACCTTATTTTCATTAGAGGTTGAGCTTTTCCAGATAATACCGCACATATTTCTGATCGAGTTTCAGGAACTCACACAGTAAACGTGTGGTTATTAAAACAGTTAACCAGCTGTTGCTTTCAGTGAATTGCTGCTGCTCTAAGTCTTTGGCAAACATCCAAAGGAAAATATAACCTTTTGTAAAGAGACCATAAGTTCTACTGAACATCATAATTTTTGAGACTTACCTGCAAATGCCACTAAGACAATAAGAAGCTGTAGTAACAAAGCCATTAATTAAATATCTGTGAAGAGTGCAGCTAGGAATGTTCAACTATCAAACTGACCACGAACCTACTGACTCAATATGGTAAATGAAACTCTACTTAACCCTTTAAACCCTTAAGTATTAACAAGGTGCAGTGTCAGTTTCACATGCAAGTAGAGTCATAGACTTTTTTATAAGCTGATCCACTAGAAAACTTGCACGATGCCTCCCTCATGTGGTGTAACTGTGTTAGTGCAAGATATAAACTTTTTGAAGTTAATATAAAGATGTTGACGTGGAGTCACAGGATGTTTTTCCGAGTAATACAATTACTGTATGTGATCAGCACTTAATAACGGCCCAGCAGACTGTTACTGTTGTTCGCAGAATCCCAGATGAGCCATCAGGCTTTCCGAAATGCTTATCCAACTAAGAGTCACACACATAAGAGGCTCAAAAGTGTAATAATCTAAGTTGTGATATGACAGAGAAACAAAAACAAGACACTATCACAGAAGACGAGATCAGAAACTGTATTTGATGACTGACACTTTAAAGACCTTGTACATGAGCAGAAGGATTTTAAATTTGATTCTGGATTTAACAGGGAGCCAGTGAAAGGAAGCCAATATAGGTGAAATATGCTCTCTCTTTCCTAGTCCCTGTTGGTACTCTCACTGCAGCATTTTGGATAAACTGAACGTTGTTCTGGGAGTTCTGAGGACATCTTGACAATAACAAGTTACACTAGTTCAGACTAGAAGTAATAAATAAAAATTCTAAATAAAAATACAAAGCTGCCTCTGGCTGCATCAGCTACAGAGGCCTGGCTAGCTATGGGTTGTTTTTTTTTTTTAAATACTCTATAGAGTATTTAAAAGTAGAACGGGAGGGAGAGCCTTCAGCTTTCAGGCTCCTCTTCTATAGAACCAGCTTCCATAGAAGGGATTTGTTTACTTTTAAGATTAGGCTTAAAACTTTCCTTTTTGCTAAAGCACATAGTTAGGGCTGGATCAGGTTATCCAGAATCCTCCCTTAGTTATGCTGCAATAGGTTCAGGCTTCTAGGGGATTCCTATGATGCATTGAGTATTTCTTCTTCAGTCACCTTTCTTACTGACTATGTGTTAATAGACCTCTCTGCACTGAATCATTACTGGTTATTAATCTCTGGCTCTCTTCCACAGCATGTCTTTTATCCTGTCTTCCTTTTCTCACCCCAACCAGTCACAGCAGATTGCCACCCCTCTCTAAGCTTGGTTCTGCTGGAGGTTTCTTCCTTCCCACTGTCGCCAAGGTGCTTGCTTAAAGGGGTCATATGAGTGTTGGGGTTTACTGTAGGGTCTACCTTATAATATAAAGCGTCTTGAGGCTACTGTATAAATAAAATTGAGTAAAATTGAATTGAATTGAACTGAATTGAATTGAAGTTTTTATAAGGATTGTGGCTCAGAGTTTAAGTATACCATCAGTCTACAAACTGACTTCTTATCAAACTGATCCATGTTATCTGAGCAGGAAAAACGTATTCCTGTGTGCAATTTTCAGGTTACACATAGTTAAACATGAACTAGAAGTATTCAACAGATATATCAAAGACTGCAATATAATGTTATTCAAACAAATTATTTGAGGACATATTAAAAGTAAAAATTAGGAAGTAAAACTTTAAAGTAATATGAGCAGACAGAGTTTTTTCTGCTTCATCGAGCACTGAAAGCTCACCTGAGATGGAACCGAAAATGAAGAAGTATATCAGAAGTATATCAGAAAATGTTTCCATTTCTAAAGCAGTCCTTCACTCTTTGCCTTTCCCTTTGCTGATACCAGTACATGAATGTTCATTCAGTATATAGTGTCATAAGGAAGTAATGTTGTTATTCTGAAAGGTTAAACTTCATGAACTTGTTAATCATTAACACAGCTTTCTACCAAATGTTTGTTGTTTGCTTCTGTACTGTAACAGCAGTCCAATATGGAGGTGTCACTTGGAAGAATTCAACATGATTTATTGTCAGACAGAATTTGCAAGAATGAAATCTATTTGCCAATTAGGCTCCAATGACCCATCATGGCAGAACAGAATCCCAGTAGTGATAGAATTCAAGACAGAGTCTAGATGCTGTTCGTGGTGAAGATCAACCAATATCATGGCAAAAAATACAATAGACACGCCGGTGCGCTGTGTCCATTCATGCTATGCCTCTTGTTGAGAACAATAGATTAATGAATATACATTAGAGTTAAAGAGACTATAGTTTGGGATTGCATGTAATATTGCAATATGGCAATTACTGTGTGAAATAATAAAAGTAGAGGAGATTCCTGGAATTGGAACAAAGAACTGGGTTGCAGAACAGCCAACCCCCACCACCAGGACAGGAAGCCACAGGTACAAGCCTGGGGGAGGACAACCCCAGGGTGAAGCGCAGTGAGAGTAGTGGAAGACTACTGAGGAGGGCTGCCAAAGGGCAACACCCCCCCTTACTCTATAAAGGTGTGTGAGGAATAGGGCTGCCACAAACGATTATTTTGATAGTCGACTAGTCACCGATTATTTTTGCGATTAGTCGACTAATCAGATCATGCATCCATTGGACGTACAACGTACAGCTTATTGCACCAGCATGCATCTGCTCTTATATAACTATCATTAGCTTAAAGATTTAAGTGTTTAAGGTATGTGCTAACTAAAAATAAAGACAAGATGATAGTTTATTGAATTTAAATGAAATTTGCAGATTGTTTCAGTGCAGTTTAATAAATGCAGCTGTCTGCTCCTTGCTATCTAAAATATAACAGGACACCGGAGTATATTCTCAAGCATCTCACACTTCTGATAATCAGTTGTCTGCTTGACATTTATTCAGCTGTGTAAAAACCAGGGGCGATTCTAGGATCAGAGCTTTGGGGGTGCTGAGCACCCAGAGAGCTGCCCAGCCAGACAAGATAAACTTTACACGTCACAATGAGACTTCTTCCCTGTCTCTGTTAGTCCCTGCATCCTTAAATGTCTCCAGTTGTCCCAAGTTCTCTCTGACTGTCTCCTTGGTGCATTTAAACCCCTGCATCCTCCCTGTCCTCATCGTCTGTTGTCTTCGTCTCCGTTATGAGTCATCATAATTTTACCATCTCTGTGCAAGTCTGCAAATTTCTTTCTTAAATCATGAGATTCTTAAATTCATCAAGTCTCTCTGTGCCTGGGTCCTCGTCACAAAACATGACATCACTGTTTTGTGCATTTTAACACAATTTAATCCCCACATTTGAGAAAGAAAGGCAAAACACTTTTTTGAAAAGTCTGTAACAAAACCATCAAATCTGATAAAGGTTATTTAAATGCTGCAAAAGAAGAATGGATTGGAATAAAAAAAAATACTTATCCTAACCTTAATTACTGGGGGAGAATAATGAATGATGCTCATGGTAAAAAGTAAACTGACTGCATTTTTTGGACAGAGATTCACTTTTAATGTGTATGTATAATATAATACAGATGCATAAAAATACACTCCCAAAACTGAATAAATTGTTACAAATAAATTATTACAAAATATTAATAAAAACTATAAAAATGGAGGCAACTTTGCCTGTGGTAGAATGTATACAATGTATGAAAAAATCTTTAGTGCAGATACTAATTTTACTAATTTAATAAGACTAATTTTGTGTTGTAAGATTTATGAGTTTCATGCTTTCATAGTGGTACTTGGGAGAGCTTGACATTTTTTGTCAGGTGGTACACACTGTAAAAAGTTTGAGAAACACTGATAAGCGTATGTGTGCTTTTGGAAAACATTTAAAGCTGCAGTACAGAATCTTTGAAACAAGCTTAAAACATTTTTAGAATATAAACAGAGCACTCTGCTTCTCTTTACAGCTCCTCACTCCACCAGGGCTGTTTGGCACTTTCTGATAGTGTGCAAATGTGATGTACGTACTGCAGCAGTCATACAGACAACTGGACGGTCCAAAAGTTGGCCTACCTATTACTGGCTGAGGTTTTAGTAGAGTTGTGGCTGAACCACATAAAAATATATCATTAATTTTAATCTCCCCAATAAATGATAATGTTATGTTGGAATGTTGTTAAAGAGGGTCAAAAATGTTTCAAACCAGTTTGTTTTGCAGATTCTGTATAGCAGCTTTAATATAGTGAGAACACAACTTCCAGATTGTGTGAGTAAAATCAGGTTTTTATTCTCTTTGTCAGTTTAATAGTTTCTGTTGTGCCTGTCACTGTTTCCTGTCTGTTTTCTTACCTGGTTCTTCCTGACCTTGCCCTTTCTCCTCACATTCCCCTCTTTCCTCTCTCCTTCTTTGGACTGACAGTCATACAGAAATAGATTGTATTCAATTAGATGAAAAATTACATTAATATGAAAAAATACTGTTAAGATCACTAACAAAAAGTCCTCTCTGTCTACTTTCAACCAAAAGACAAATAACCAAACCACATGAACATCTAATAAAAGACATAAATATTGAAATGCTGATCCAACATTATTCTTGATTGACGGATCATTTGATTTTACACTTTTACCTGAATGTGGTTCCTTTTTTGAAAAAACTTCCTTATATCCATTATGAACCTGGCTGTCTCTCTGTACACAAACACACACACACACACATACACACACACACACACAACAGGAGTTATAAGGTTAATGGGCATTCAGTCAGTTAGCTAGTCC